>NC_091398.1:12397305-13758950 GCF_032191515.1 Phaenicophaeus curvirostris
AAAATCTGCATACTACCCTGTTTCTGCACACCCTGGTACATCAGATGTGCACAAACATGTTCTAGGAAGATGCCACATGCTGTTTTTCAGCCTTGTGTTGGCACTGCGCTTGTGGTAGAGTCCCTGAGCAACCTCCTTGGAGTTCGCTGAGCAAATGATGGCACAATGGGCAGCTGAATGCTGCTCCCCCAGGCAGTGCCAGCAGCCACCTCACCTCTCATGGCCTTGCCGGATCTCCTTCTGTGTGCGCAGCCGAGCTTGTTCCCACGAAAAAGGGAGACTGAAGTTCTTTAAATGCTCCTTGAAGAAGTACACACGAATCTGCCCATCTTCACTTACTGCTTCTGTGAAGAAAACCAAACCCAATATCTACTCTCAGAAATTTTTCCCCTTCAGATGAAAAACTTGGTATTAAAAAGACAGCTTGAGGGAAAATTTTGTGTTCACTTTCAATTAGCTTTAAGACATAACTTGCCTGTAAAAAGGAGCCTTCTTGGGCAGCTTTAGTGTTCGACAAATACCACATTACTGGGAAAAGTTGGAAAATCCTGCTTTGTCTTCATTTTAAAAATTCTGAAGTTCTTTAAATGCTCCTTGGGGAAGTACACACGAATCTGACTATCTCCACTTACTGCCCTGCCCCTCGCGAACTGCAGCCTCCAGGGGCTGAGCTGGGCAGCAAAATGAACCCAGCCCCCCACGGGGCAGAAAAGAACCTCTGCTCTCTCTGAGGCTCGAACTCAGGACCTTCAGATTATGAGACTGACGCGCTGCCTGCTGCGCTAAGAGAGCGATGGAAAGAACAGTCCACTGCAGGCATCACAGCCCACACAGTCCCACGCATCCTGGTCAGCCCCGCACACCCCAGCTATAAGGGGGGAGTTGAGCGTGTGTGTGCGTGCGTGCCTGTGCGTGTCAGCAGTTTGGAGCTCAGCCCCGCCCAGCCCCAGCCCAGCCCCAGCCCCAGCTCAGCCCAGCCCAGCCCCAGCCCAGCCCCAGCCCCAGCCCCAGCCCCAGCCCCATTATGAATGCATTATGAATGGTGAAATTTACTTCTACCAAAGAAAACACTTTTGAGGCTTTGGAATTAGTTTATTAGTGCCCCCTCCCTTATGTTCACTTTATTTTGCAGCCTGGACCCGACATGTGAATTACATATTAGGTGATTTCCAGATTTACTCTTTAGCAATTACATGTTAATTTTGCAGTATTTTGAATTCCAAACGAGGCTTTCTCCCCCACTTGTGGGAAGACATCAGGAAAGTCCTGCTGCTAAGAGGAAATGCTAGAGATGAGGGGGAGGATGCTTGAGAGCTCTGTGGCATTAAAGTGTTTGAGATCTCAAGGGTCTGGCCTACGTCTCTAGTTTTGTTTAGGGTGAACCCAGTCTCACTTCACTCTTGGAAGCTTGTCTGCTGCTCTGTTTTGCAGTAGGAGATGCCCAGCCCTGCCCTGCCCCATCCCATTCCATCCCATCCCAGCTCAGCTCCTGGTGGCTGCCAGTCGTGAGAGCGATGTAAAAAAACGTCCACCGCAGGCATCACAGTCCCGCACAGTCCCACACGTCCTGGTCAGCCCCGCACACCCCAGCTATAAGGGGGGAGTTGAGCGTATGTGTGCGTGCGGGTGCGTGTCTGCAGTTTGCAGCTCAGGACCTCCCAGCCCAGCCCCAGCCCAGCCCCAGCCCCAGCCCAGCCCCAACCCCAGCCCCAGCCCCAGCCCAGCCCCAGCCCAGCCCCAACCCCAGCCCAGCCCAGCGCAGCCCAGCCCCAACCCCAGCCCATCCCAGCCCAGCCCAGCCCAGCCCCAACCCCAGCCCGCCCCAGCCCAGCCCAGCCCAGCCCAGCCCCAACCCCAGCCCAGCCCCAACCCCAGCCCAGCCCCAACCCCAGCCCAGCCCAGCCCAGCCCAGCCCCAACCCAGCCCAGCCCCAGCCCCAGCCCAGCCCCAACCCCAGCCCAGCCCAGCCCAGCCCAGCCCCAACCCCAGCCCAGCCCCAACCCCAGCCCAGCCCCAACCCCAGCCCAGCCCAGCCCCAGCCCAGCCCCAGCCCAGCCCCAACCCAGCCCAGCCCCAGCCCCAGCCCAGCCCCAACCCCAGCCCAGCCCAGCCCCAGCCGAGCCCCAGCCCAGCCCCAGCCCAGCCCCAGCCCAGCCCCAACCCAGCCCAGCCCCAGCCCCAGCCCAGCCCCAACCCCAGCCCAGCCCAGCCCAGCCCAGCCCCAACCCCAGCCCAACCCCTGGCGGCTGCGGTTCGCGAGGGGCGGGGCCAGGCTCGCGGGACGAGGTGGCCGAGTGGTGAAGGCGATGGACTGCTAATCCATTGTGCTCTGCACACGTGGGTTCGAATCCCACCCTCGTCGGGACTTTTGCCGCAGCCTCGGGGGGATCCAGTAGCAACTGCCTGGCCCACAAGGGCAACTGCGTTCTCCCACAGGGAATCACAGAATGCTTTGGGTGGGAAGGGACCTTAAAGCCCATCCAGTTCCAGCCCCTGCCCTGGGCAGGGACACCTCCAACCTGGCCTTCAACACCTGCAGGGCTGGGACAGACACCACTTCTCTGGGCAACCTGGGCCAAGGCCTCACCACCCTCTCAAGAAAACATTTCTTCCTAAAATCTAATCTCAATCTCCCCTCTTTCATTTTAAAACCGCTACATCTTATTACCACAGTTGCTGAGCCGGTTCCTCCTCCAGTAGCGTTTGGTCTTGGACAGGAGAGGGCGGGAGGGAATGATGGAGCCCAGGCAGATGCAGTTGAAGAAGCATCTGAAAGGACAGTGAGGTGCTGGCATGGAGGCATCTGGAAGTCTCTGATCCAAGACTCACGGCAAAAAAAACCCCACTCCAAAAGCCTTAAAAGAGCAATTACTGCAGAAACTGGCTGTTACACAGTAGGAGGATAACCCTCTGAAAGAGGAAGGCACAACCAGAGAGCAAACTGGGACCAGCACAGCGTGAAATGGTCACCTTGGGGAATGAGGACAGGAAGGACTGGAAGACGTTTCCATTGGAGGTGTTGGTGAGCGTATCTGTTAAAATTAACAGATAAGAAAGAGTGAGCAAGAGGCAGAGTGCTATTCCCATCTTGCATGTGGTGGGAGCTGAGAGTGGGAGAGGGAGATGCCCCTGGTTGTTGCCAGGATGCCCAGTGTCTCTCCCTAGGTCAGCTGCCCAGAGAGGGACCCTGTCCGGCATCTCCGTTCCCTTGGGATCTGCCACAGGGCTCAGCCCGCGGATTCACCAGGGGTGGGGCCAGGCCCCACAGGACGAGGTGGCCGAGTGGTGAAGGCGATGGACTGCTAATCCATTGTGCTCTGCACGCGTGGGTTCGAATCCCACCCTCGTCGGGACTTTTGCCAAAGCCCCCGAGCTGCGGGTGCAGGAGGTCGTGGGCACCCCGGGACTGGGATCCCCATCCACAGGCGGGCAAATCCACATCCAAGAGGGATTAAGAATCACAGAATGTTTTGGGTTGGAAGGGACCCTAAAAGTCATTCAGTCCACCCCGCCCCCTGCAGTGAGCACGGGCACCTTTTAACACCACAAGGTTGCTCAGAGTTCCATCCAACCAGACCAGGAATATGTCCAGCAATGAGGAATTCACTCCCTGTTCCAGTGTTTCACCACCCTCAGCATCAAACAGCTCTTCCTAATACCTTGTCTAAGCTTCTCCTAGTTTAAAGCCTCCCTTGTCCTGTTGCTGCAGGTCCTGCTACAAAGTTTTCCCCGATCTTCCTTCTAAGCCCCCTTTCAGTACTGAAAGGCTGTAATAAGGTCTCCTCGGAGCCTCCTCCTCTCCGGGCTGTACAACCCCAACTCTCTCAGCCTCTCTTCACAGGGGAGCTGCTCCAGCCCTTTAATCGTTTCTGTGGCCTTCTCTGGACCTGCTCCACCACTTCCCTGCCCAAGCTGATCGTGTCCGGGACCAAGAGGTACAGCAACAAGGTCACAGCACATTGTAAGCCACTAAAAATTTATTAGCAACAAAACACATTTGACACAACTGAAAGCAGTCTTGGGTTTTTCCCCAAAATTCCAAGTAAATGGAGAACATAAATGGCAGCCCTGGTTAAAATTAACAGATAAGAAAGAGCGAGCAAGAGGCAGAGTGCCAATCCCATCTTGCATGCGGTTGGAACGGAGAGCGGGAGAGGAAGATGCCCCTGGTTGTCACCAGGATGCCCAGTGTCTCTCCCTAGGCAAGGTGCCCAAAGAGGGACCCCTGTCCGTCATCTCTGTTACCTTCCCAGCGTGCCCGGATCTGTCAGAGGGCTGGGAAGCCCAGCACCCTTGGAAGGTAACAGATGCAGCTGGATCCCTTGTGGATGTCATGCTGTGGGCCAGCTGTGGGCAGGGCAGCCCTGCAGCAGGGACAGGTCCTGCTGCTGCTCAAGGGGACTGCAGATGCTGCAGGGCAGAGGCAGGAGTGGGACCTGGGTGGGAGCAATGCCTCAGTCATCACCATGTCGAACAGGTGACCCTGGGGAGACTAGGCCTGGCTGGAGATGTGCCCCAAGGTATCCTACACCAGTGGCATCAGCTTTAAGGAGCAGCCTCCATGCCTGAGCCCACAGCTGATCCCATGACCTGGCTCCTGCAGGGAGTTAACACCTGACCTCCATTCCCTCACAAGGTAGAGCTGCCCCAGATGGTGATGGAAGATGACAACACACTCAGCAGGATTCGTCTGTACGCTCTCATGGAGGGGACCCTAGTGGCAGCTACACAGCCAAGCCTCAGTGACAGATGAGCCCTTGGCAGTCCCCATCCCCTCCCCTTGGCTGGAGACCCTCCTTTGCAGCTGCCCCCTCCTCGTATATCCCCTGGCCACAGCACTGCCCGTACTCCCTCTCCCCTGCCTAGATGGGCCCCTGGTCCTCCCATCAAGGACGCCTGGTGGGCACGCTGTGGACCCAGGTTTTCATCACAGGCTCCTGAACAATGAGGTGCCTACCACCAGCAACCACATTGCCTGCTCCAATGGACACATCATGGAGAGGCACCAGTGCCCTGCCAGTGCCCCAGGATGCTGTGCAGCATCCAGATGCAACAGATCCTGCACAGGAGCATGAAGTGTATCTTCATACCATCCACTGGAAATCAATATTAAACTAAACCCAAAGGTCTTCAATTTCCAAAGTCACAGCTTCTAAATTAATGGAGAAAGAAGTTGGTCTGCTCTTCCAAAAAAAGGAAAACCATTCTTCCACCTCTGATAACTGAAGAAGTGTCTTTTGTGCTTTCCAGCATGGCAATTAATCCATAGAACAAGCAATTCATCTGGTTTTAATGCCATAAATATTCAATACAACAGAACGTGGGGAGCAAACCCATCTGGATTTTCACTGAGCCTCACTAGGTACAAAATACAGCCAAGTGTTTCACCAACTGAAAAACAGCACTGACATTCCTGGGCAGCAAACCCTCACCCTCACTGCTGCCACAAGGTAGCTCCTGCATGGGGCAAGCGAGCACAGCATTGGGACTTCTCAGGGAGTCTATGGAGAGCAAGTGCTGCAATGTCCCCAGGGGCTCCTGCTACCTTACAGGTTTCTCCTGGTGAACCTATGTTTACCCCCAATGAGAGCTGGTAGAAAGAAAGACCACCACAAAGTGTTGGATTAAGGCCTTCCAGAAAAGCATTTAACTCCTCCATACATGTGAGGCAGAAAAGGAGGGAGGCACAGACCAGCAGATCTCAGCAGCGAGACAGAGAGACACATGAGCCGCAACATACTGTCTCTTTGCAAGGCAGCCACACCTGCAAGGCCCAGGCCCCACACCTGCACTGTGTTCTCCTAGGAGGACACCTGCTTTTTCTGGAACATGCCCCAGGAGCTCATCTAGTGAATCACCCAGGCCTGGGTTTCTTTACCAAGTCTCTTGGTCTCACACACTTATCTCAGCTCTGCTCAAATATCCACCATGTCAGCCAGAGCAGACAGGTGGAGCTCAGAGGCAACTTCATCTTCCTTGTTCACTCTGAGGAGCTGCTGCAAGTGTTTCAGTCTGTCTGACAGCGTGGGGCTTGGCTCCTTCATCAAAAGCTCACAACCCTCTCGACTCACAGCCTGGACAGAAAGAAAAAGAGATGAGACAAAGAAGAAATACTCCATAGCAATGGAGTCCATAGAAAAGGACTTCTCAGCTTACTGGCTGTTCCCTTGCTTTTGAGAAGGACTCCGGAGGCCAGCACCCTCCACCTCTGAGGAGAAACAGCAAAAGAAGCATGTTCTGCTATTTCTGTCCCAGCCTTCCTTTAACTAGGGGAAGGTGACCCACAACAGCGATTCTCCAAGTCACAAGTGCAGCACCACAAGGGATCCCATTATGGCTGCCAGCAGCTAAAAGCATTAAGGCCTGCAAAGATCTTTCTCCAGATCTGCAGAAAGCATTCCCCTCCCAGGAAAGAAGTGACTTCCAAGGTGCAGTTTTTCAATTCTTGATTTCCCAAGTCTGAACATTGCACACCGAAGTAATTCCCTCTAAAGATTTTGCAAGTACAGCAGTTTGGCACCTGCACTCTTTACAGCTTCAGTTAATTCTCCATGCCACTTGCTCTCACCTTGTGAGATGACACAGGACTCTTCACCAAAGGACAGGTGACAGTTGGCGTAGAGACCAGAGACTGCGGGAGGTAGAGAGGAAGACCTACAAAATCACCACGGGGCTCAACATCCTCAGCTAGATATTGGTGCAACTGTTCTTCAAACCTGGACAGAAAGATGAAGAGCACTAGTCAAATCACAGCCTGGCTTTTTTTGTGTAACCAGTGGGTTAGCCAAGAGTTCAGGGTTCAGAGGTGCCTGCAAGAAGAATCTGATGCTCACCGTTGTTTCCAATGCTGCTGACCTACACCACTGCCATGACAAAAATCCATCTGAGAAAGTTGTGGTACAGAAAGCAGCTGCACAGACTGAAGGCAGCAAAGAAAAGAAACCCCTGGGCCAACCTTGGCCTTTGTTCTTCAGCTTTGTGATCCGTATGGCTTACAGGCACAAAACTGACACCCCAGAGGACTTTACAAACATTTGTGATACTGCAGGACATACAGACTACTGTACAAACTGTACTGCTTTAGTATTGGTGCCTTGATTGACCACATACACTTTCCAACTATTCCTCAAAGCTCCAAGTACTTCTACCATCCTGGACTGTCTCTCTGAGCTAGCAGGGAACTGCACCGCAGTGATGTGCTTGATGAAACTGGAGATAGTCTAGGATGTTTCCTAGTACAGCTGGACTTCAAGTTCCCATTACATACAAGCTGGAAATTGTTTGCAACCGTGGGCCAGAGCCACAAGGAAAGGATGCTGCTCTGGGAACTCACCTCCTGCTTTCTCTTTTCTCCAGTTGCAACTGTGCCAACAGACGCGCTGAGAGAAGCTCCTCATCCGAGGCTGTGTCTGTGAATTCACCTGCACTGGGAATGCTCTTTCCTTGACTTGACAGCACGCTCACATCGTGTCCATATTGACCTGGCATCATGGAGATGCTATACGGTTTCTTCAATGAGTTGGGAGATTTGACCCTTGGCCTGAGCAAGGAGGGAAAAGAAACCCAAACAAACAAAAGCACAAAAATCAGTATGAGTGTGTTGTTTTTGCTCTACTGGCTTTAAGTTTGGAAACAGCAGGGAGTAAAAAATATATAGAATTATAGAACAACCAGGTTGGACGAGACCCACCGGATCATCGAGTCCAACCATTATGGAGACATAATTCTCTTGTAGCAGAGTCCAAAGTTCCACCATTCATGCACAGGACTTCAAAGGAATTAATCTGAAAGGGGCTGGAATTTGCCCCAAAAGAAAGGTATGTACCCAATATTTCCTGCTGCAAAACAGGGCAGCAGACAAGCTTCCAAGAGTGAAGTGAGACTGGGTTCACCCTAAACAAAACTAGAGACGTAGGCCAGACCCTTGAGATCTCAAACACTTTAATGCCACAGAGCTCTCAAGCATCCTCCCCCTCATCTCTAGCATTTCCTCTTAGCAGCAGGACTTTCCTGATGTCTTCCCACAAGTGGGGGAGAAAGCCTCGTTTGGAATTCAAAATACTGCAAAATTAACATGTAATTGCTAAAGAGTAAATCTGGAAATCACCTAATATGTAATTCACATGTCGGGTCCAGGCTGCAAAATAAAGTGAACATAAGGGAGGGGGCACTAATAAACTAATTCCAAAGCCTCAACAGTGTTTTCTTTGGTAGAAGTAAATTTCACCATTCATAATGCTTTAAGAACCTCCCAAGCAATCAGTCTGAGAGCCAAGTAACCCCAGAGAAACAAAATCTGCATACTACCCTGTTTCTGCACACCCTGGTACATCAGATGTGCACAAACATGTTCTAGGAAGATGCCACATGCTGTTTTTCAGCCTTGTGTTGGCACTGCGCTTGTGGTAGAGTCCCTGAGCAACCTCCTTGGAGTTCGCTGAGCAAATGATGGCACAATGGGCAGCTGAATGCTGCTCCCCCAGGCAGTGCCAGCAGCCACCTCACCTCTCATGGCCTTGCCGGATCTCCTTCTGTGTGCGCAGCCGAGCTTGTTCCCACGAAAAAGGGAGACTGAAGTTCTTTAAATGCTCCTTGAAGAAGTACACACGAATCTGCCCATCTTCACTTACTGCTTCTGTGAAGAAAACCAAACCCAATATCTACTCTCAGAAATTTTTCCCCTTCAGATGAAAAACTTGGTATTAAAAAGACAGCTTGAGGGAAAATTTTGTGTTCACTTTCAATTAGCTTTAAGACATAACTTGCCTGTAAAAAGGAGCCTTCTTGGGCAGCTTTAGTGTTCGACAAATACCACATTACTGGGAAAAGTTGGAAAATCCTGCTTTGTCTTCATTTTAAAAATTCTAGTGCGTCCATGTTCAATGGATTAAGCACTAAAGGAGACTCTCTACAGTTAAGTCAAACAGGGCACTAAATGAACCCTGCACTGTTGAAAGCAAAAATTGTCAGCTGAACTGTGCTTACAAGGCTTCTGAGGGACCAATTCTCAGCTTTGGGTTGAATGCAAACTCTCTCCTACTGGGATAGGAGGGCTGAAAGTCTCTGACCATATCCCTCTTCTTCCATGCAGGGACAAGATTTTCCATCACAAGATCAGGCCAAGACATAAGCCACACTAAACATACACTCTGAAGAGCAGAGATGTGCAGTAAAACACAAGTGTCATTCTGCAGTGCGAACGGGGAGACCAAGAGCTTAAACCCTTCCTGCCACGCATAAAGGCACCACTGTCAAATATTTAATACATAAGAAGCATCATCCATGCTGTGGAAGGACATGCGATACCTGGAGCAATCAGCAGTTTGGGTGGTTTCCAGTCTCTCAGTTTGTGATCAATGCAGACTGACAAGATATTATCCCAAGGGATGTCATGAACTGAAGGTCCATCTTCATCAGAGTTACCAGATGTCTCGTTCTTCCACTTCTGATAAGTTTTTCTCAGCAGATTCTCCACTTGAGACTGGATCAGTGGTCGAGTATTAGATGAACTAGCAATCTGAGACACATACTGGAAAATCATGTGGCAAACAGGACGCCAAGGAGCTACGGAGAAAAACCAAATCAAATTGAAAGAATTTGTGACAAAGCCAAACTACCCACCTTAGCCAGATAGTTCAACATGGTGCAGGCACATCCAAGAGAATGATGTGCCACCTGCTGCAGTGCACAGTACATACCACCTAATGGAGGCAGATCGAGGTATGGGATCTGGAAGAACAGCACAGCCTTTTTCAGCCAGGCCAGATGATCAGGCATGTTCCACTGCAGATGGGGCAACAGTTTATTACCCCCCGGCTCTGAAAATTCAGTAATAGGCCAAGACAAGTCACAAAGACGCTCGGAGGATGCCACATCAGAAAGAAACTGCAGCACACTGTTGTACAGCTCAATGATGACCCCAGGCTCCTGAGATGGCAAGCCAGCTGAACGCCTCTCTTTCCAGTCATAGTAGAAGCGCTTGCCAAACTCACGATCAATCCCATCTTCAATATACTCCCGAAGGATCTGACTGCAGAGCTCAAGGGAATTAGGGTACTGGGAAACCAGCCAGCCAACAGCCTCAGAGATCTATGACACAAAACACAGGTCATTGAAACTGCTCTGCAGTGATCAGGACACTAAATATTGAATACTGCAACCCTAAGTTTGACTTAACACTATTCAAGATACTAGGCAGCAAAATCAACTATCATCAATCCGACATTTGCAACAATAATTCTCCAGCCAGATGGTACGAGTGATCTCACAGCAGCCAGAAGAGTAGAAAGGCTTCCCTATCACTAGCACTTGTCTGTTACACAGCAACTGTACCCCTGTCTGTCCACACAGGCGGCACAGACAAGAACAGATTCACCACGTTTTGGTTTTAGTGCAGCTTTCAGCGTTACTCAGAAGCAACTGTCTTTCATGTAGTCAGACTAGAGAACAGTCACAAAGAATAGAAAAGTAGCAGAAATACTTCATTTCAGAATATTTCTGGCCAATGTTGGAATCAGTACTAACAAGCAAGTATCAGACACCTGCAAAATCAGGTGTGTGAAAAAGCTGGCAAGGAAGCTTTCTGAACAAAAACTATAATAACAGAAAAATATCCCATTACACAATACTCAGATGCAATGTAAGCTACTAACAATAATAATTCCTTATAAGACAGTACTAATTAAGACAGGTTAATGATAAACCAGTCAAGTAACTCTTAAAGTTCAAAGTAGCTGTTCTTACCCTTTGGGTGCCCTGTAAGTCATTGATAGAACCTGGAAGCTCAACAATGGCGTAGTCTGAAATAAGCTGGGCTGAAATCAAGTCCTGCAGCATTAAACCTTAAAAATAAGAAAATCCACCATATACTCACCTGTTCTTTCCCCTGGTGTATCTCCTACTCTGACCTAGACTCACACTCTGCATTACATTCAAAGCATCACTTCTCTCCTCCACCCTTTCCCACAGACTATCAAGATCAAACACTGTGTGCAATGGAAAACTGGAAGTCAAAAGAAAGTTCACCTCTTTCTGTATTGATCAGTTCTTAAGGCCTTGGGATTTTTAGCAAAGCTTTGAAAAGCACTGTGCTTCACAACCTCTCACTTTATCAGACACTGTATGTGAGAGACTGCACTAGCCACAACAGTTTTACTGGGGCAGCCCTGAGCAGTCACAATGTTTCCTCAAGGCACAGAAATAATTACATACCTTCTTCTACTTCTTTCTTTGTGGCCATCTCTTCCTGACCTGGGACGAGGACCACCAGGGGAACTAATGGATGGAAAGGTTTGGCCTGAAGCAACTGTTTCAACTGCAGTAAAGCTGAAAGCCAATAAACATCATCTTCTGCAACATCTTCACTCCTCACTCGAGGGGGCAGGACAAGGATGAGACCACTGGTTCCAAGCAAGTCTTTCTGCATCTCAGCTGTATCGAGCTCACAGTCAGACAGTGCACCATGTGCCACCTATGCAAGTAATAAAAATGACAAATTATGTAACTAAAGCTAAACTTTTAGGCAGGAATTTACTCTGTCAACTGGAAACAAATGTCACCTTTTTTTCAGACATTTTCAACCTAATCCTCACAACCTGTATGACAGGATGCAGTGGGAAGAGCCCCTGCACAACATCCACTGGAAAAGAGCACTTGCACTCCCTGTTCTAATGCCTGTTACATTTCAAAAAACTGTTCTCACCTACCTTTATACAGACACCGACTTTAATGCTTCTGCTCCCTTGCATGCCAGAAGAATTAAACAGCGTCAGCGTTTGAATTCTACTTCCCGTATGTGAAGTGTTTTTTCTCCAGCTTTTGTCTCCCATAAATTTGACTTTCAACCAATCCACCAGTACCCTAGCAAACAAGAAAGGTGGGCTTTTAGGGTATTCATTTTTTTAATTTAAAAAAAAAAAGACATCTTAGGGTTTTAGCATCAATACCTCTAAGACATCACAATCTATAATAAACTCCATACTGCTTCGATTTGGCTAAATAGCTATTAAATGTCTCCACGCTGTAACATATCTTAAGGTTTTCTATTTTCAGTATGAGAAAACGGAATTCTATGAAGAAAAGAAGACAGAGACAGCTAAATTACAGCTATATTCTTTAGAGTGCTCTGGAGGAAAAAAACCTGGAAATTTGACATGGTAGGGAAAAAAAACACAGGTCAAGGACCATATACTCCTACTTCTCTTCTTTCTGAGTACCCTGCTTAAGAAAGGGACCCAGCAATAAACTTTTACCTGCTGGGATTATCCTCGGCATATTCCTCATCACTTGGCAAAACCAACAGCAGCTTCCAAAATACCTGTTCTTGTTCAACTGGAATATGTTCAGTGACTAATGAGACAAGGTCCAGGGGAGTCCAAGCTAAATTACTGAAAGAAAGACAGAAGCTGGTGAAAAGACCCTCCTAGTGCTAATTCCCATATAGTCAATATTTTTCTTGCTTCGAACCAGCTATAATACTGTAAACTAGTTACCATCCAGTTCAAACAGTCCAAACTCAGAGCTAGTTCTTTAGATTTGTTGCCCATCTATTCTGCCATAGAATAGATGCCTTCAAGAATTACAGCTGTTTAATCTGTTATCCGAGTCTCACTCTGGGGACTGTGGAACCCTGAATGCATCGCTTCACTTCCACACTGCTCCAACACACACAGGCCACTGGAGTGCACGAGAAGGCAGACCTCCAGGTGCACTTTACCTAGACCAAACTCTCTATGACACAAGCCAGGCCGGTAACAGCTCATTTATTCACCTTCTTTTGCACCCTCGTGCCCAGGCCCCACCTCACCCAGGTACAAAAAAATACCCAAATCAGATGGTCTAAAATTTTCATGGTTTTATTTTCCAGTTTCCCTTATCTGGAAAATACCTCTAGAAGCAAGGCTGCAAATGACACTCAAGTATGATTTGCCTTTCCTTAGCAACATTTTCAAGATCTCTGGCATTTCTGCTACAACTTGCTTAGAAAGAAAACAAGGACCAAATGCCAACATACCTTAACAATTGCTGGTAGAAGTGCTGAACTTTAATTTCACGAGCTGTCTTGTCTCTCAGCAAATTCAATCTGGAAACAAAAGATTCTTGGTTGTATTTTTTCATATAAAACAGCTGCTTTAACCAAATTTAAGAAACACTTAGTAAGACCGGAGAGGTACTGCAGACACTTTAGAAAGCTGCTGTTAAAGGAAGAAGAGTTTCTTTAGGTTTGCAGTCTTTGTCATGACATTTGTACAGGAAAGGTCTTTTTGAGGGTACTTAGGAACAAACAGTTTTGAAACAGCATTAACATTCACAATGGAAGAAGAGGGCTACTCTGCAACTTGCCCCCACAAAAACTCACACAGAATGCCAACTGCTGTCACTGTAAGTATCCCTACCTTGTGGAAGAGATCCCCAGCTTTCCTCCATTCCCCAGGTTTACCATTCCCTTGCACAAGTTCTCCATGGCTACAGGCCACTCTGCACTAGGGGACAGTGCTTTCAGGCTATTTTTCAGATCTGTGCAGGAGGGAGCAGCAGGAAATGCCCTCATTTGACGTTTCAGCTTTCTTCGAGCTGCCACAGCCTCTCTCCACCTTGGGAAGAGAACAGACAAATGGGTCACATTAACAAACTCTTCTGCAGACCAAACAGGTTTTCTCACCTTTGCTCTTCAGACTATATTGGGCTCTCAAAGGCCCCACGAGTCAGTCTGCCCAGGGGCAGGTGCGAGGGGGCGCTGCAGGCTCAGCCTGTATTTCTGCACACAGCCACAAACTTGCAGCTCCAACAGAGCAAGCACAGGGTGAGACAAGACCTGCCAGCTTTACCCAGGCAGTGTCCACATGAAACAGCCTTCTGCCCCATTTGAAAAAAATGAAAAAAACAATGCAGACAAAACAGAGCAGCATTCTGCTTAAAAAGATACACTTGAATCATGGCCTAGCAGGAGGGAAACAGGATTGCTCCTCTTCCATCTCATCCCTTCTCAGCTGTGCCACACGCCTTGTCCTGTGCTCCCCAGGCAAAAGTTCAAGCAGTTTTCTTTCCCTGTTTTCAGCATGTTTACTCCTGGCACACAGAGCTTCTTACAATGATCCATTACAAAGCTTCTTCAAGATCTCAATCCCTTGCTGAAAATATTTTTGCAACACCTATTGCAGTAAGAAAAGTATGCGTCTTTCTTGCTTTAATTTTAAAGAACATTTCAAAAGGTGAATTCACCAACAGGGAGTGAATATATAATAAAGCCTTTAGCATTAGGTGTTTGTATATTTTTCTATGACAAAACAATTCAAAATGGGTGGCAACCAGCAGTGTCGTAACACAAAAATGTCAATTTATCAATGAAAATTTTTTTATTGCGTTTCCTCTGGTATGTTTAGGCTTGCAAAACTAGTTCTGCATCATTCAGCTAGCTGGACTGCTGCACATACACTTCTTTCATGTACCTTTAGGCTCGTCCTCAGTCTCTGCTATTGCACTGAAAGCTATTTACGCATGCCCTGAAGAGAGACAAACTTAATTTTAAGACAGAAGGAACTCTGCTAGATAAGGTGCTCCACACAACAGAGACTGGCCTGCTGCTTGTCCTTCAGTGGCAAGAAATGCCATCTGAAATGCACCACCATCTGGCTGCAGTGGGAGAAACGGATCTCTGTCTTGGAGCACTGAAACAGCCACTGAACACTTAGAACACATTCAGAAAAACAGGTGTCCAACAGAAAGACTACCAAGAGAAAGTCTCACCAGTTTGAAAAAAATGGAACTGTTGGAATGGGTCCAGAGGAGGGCTATGAATATGATCTGAGGGCTGGAGTGCCACTGCTATGAGGACACAGTGAGAGTTGGGGTTGTTCAGCCTGGAGAAGAGAAGGCTCTGGGGAGACCTCAGAGCAGCCTTCCAGTACCTGAAGGGGGCCTACGAGAAAGCTGGGGAGCTACTTTTCACAAGGGCATGGAGTGATAGGACAAGGTGGAATAGGTTTAAATTAGAGGGGGGGAAAGATTTAGTATTAGACATTAGGAAAAAATTCTTCACAATGAGGGTGGTGAGGCGCTGGTATAGGTTGCCCAAGGAAGTTGTGGATGCGCCATCCCTGGAGGTGTTCAAGGCCAGGTTGGATGGGGCTTTGAGCAACCTGATCCAGTGGGAAATGTCCCTGTATGATCTTTAAAGTCCCTTCCAACCCAAACCATTCTATGATTCTATGGTTTCCCAACAGAATGAACTGAACTCTCCTACCAAGCACCTTACCCAATTCTGCTGAGGTGCGCTCCCCTCCCCAAGCACCTTACCCAATTCTGCTGAGGTGCACTCCCCTCCCCAAAATGCGGCTAAGCATTTACTAGAGGCTGGTGATAAGACTGTCCCCTTACAGGGGAGACAAGACACAAACAAAAAGAACGTAACCAAACAGCTGTAGATCAAACTCTATTAATCACTCCTTGTCAGCGCTCCCAAGAAAAGCAGTTGTGTCACAAGGCAGCAACTCACCGCTGCAAGTACTTGCAGAAACACTGGAGCTCCTGAAGGGTTTCTTTAGCAATCTGGAAAATCTCATCCTCCAAAAAGAGGTCCATGATGTGACCACTGACTTCTTCCGAACATCGGGCAATACGGGCTTGCCGGTCTCTTTCTAAGGCATATCTAGTTCAAAATGAAACAAAGAAAGACCAAGTGAGGTGGAGGCTGCAGCAAGCGCCAATACAGTTAGCTGAGGTGCGAACAGGCAAGACCATCACATTTAGCAAAGTGGAGGGATTCTCCCTACTTCTACTCTACAGCCCTTCAAAATAAGGCCTGTAATCAATCAGAGGTCATTCAAGTGTTACACTGATAGTGGATTTCCAAAGAAGGGTCTACAAGAGAGCCCATTGCTGAGCCCTCAGGGAGTCAGAAGGAAAACACACACACATAGGGTAGCCTTGTCCTAGACAAAAGCTTCTAACCCTTCCACCCTGGAAAACCACTACTGCCCAACACACCATAAGTGCAAACTGCCAGCCCCCTGGCAGTAAGGTCAAGTAAGCTTACCCTCTTGTTCAAATACTTTATTGAAGATGACCTTAGAGAAGACCGAGCAAGAAGCCCACCACTGTCTGACAAATTCCTACACTTAGGAAAGCACCCTACAGTGCAGTATAGCATAGATTGTGTTGTACGTACTTTAACTGATTGGCTGAATCTTCTTGAACACTCTCCTTTATTACTTCTTCCATTAACTCCATACCCACCAACTGGCTCAACTGCTTTATTAACTGTTCTCTTTCCTGCTTTTGCCTGGAAGGACAGAGAAAAGAATTTACACAACTGGCAAGTAGAAATGGCAAATTTTACACAAGTGAAAGGATTTACACTGGCAAACCTGCTGCTGAGTTACACAAGCGCCACACGCAGAGTCAAACAGTTAATTTGCCAAAAGCTGAGCTTCCACTAGGTGGTTTCTCTCTCCAAAGATAAACAGCTTTGTATGGAGCCAGATTGCCCTCAAAAATACAGATAACAATGGGGTTATTCTATTCATACCCCAGTAAGGTACAGAAAGCTACCTCATTCAGAAGGAAAAGTTCCTGTATACAGCAGGGCCAGGATGCATCTCCCTCTTCTGAAGCTCTGAGTGAAAAGAAGTTCCCAGAATTCCCACCTACCATTTCCATAGTGGCTCTCTCAGGTCACCAAAATATTAACTAGCAGATCACCTGAGAATGCAGAAGGGATAGCCTGTCTAGGGCAGTTCAAGGTTGAGACAAACTGAGCACTGCTGGCATGGTGGAAAGACACAGGGCCTGAGCATCCGTGCAAGGACTCAGGTTGACACCAGCTCTTTTAGCAGGGAGTATACAGCCCAACCTGCCCCACAATAAAAGCAGCAACTCACCTCTCTTCCTCCACTCTGCGCCTTTCCTCTTTGACACGCTCCCTTTCTGCACTAAGCACACTTCCAGCCACTTGTCTGAGAATCTCCTTCACCACTTTAGTCACAAGTTCCTCCACAGTGGCCTCTGAGATGCTGTGCAGAAACAACAATTCTCTTTTCAAAGCCAGAAAGTTTTAATTCAAATTTTCTCAAGCACACCCTTGCTCTGCTGTGGTGGGTTGCCTCCAGCCACTAGTCAAGCATCTACACTCCTACTGGCCCACTCTCCCAGTACTGGGACAGGGGAGAAAATACTAAGTACAAAAGCAAAAAAAAATCATGAATTGAACTGACAAACAGTTCAATAAGTGAAGGGGGGTGTGGGGAAAACCTCACAGCCCCACCAGGCAAAACAAAGGCAGCCCTCCACTCCCTCCCACGGGCAGACCAATGCACAGCCAGTCCCCAGTCAACGGCTACCCGCAAGCCAGAAAACTTCACCACCTTCTTCCTCCAATCCTGTTCTGGTTTTTTTATGACATACGATGGTATGGCCTATCTCCATGGTCAGTCTAGGTCAGTTGTCCCGACTGTCCCCCTCACTCAATCCCATCCCAGTCTGCTCACAGTGGGGCAGAGTGGGTAACTGGGATAGCCCTGACACTGTGTGGTTCAGCAAGAACCAAAACACTGGTGCATTAGTAATACTGCTTTGGTCACACACTCACATCTACCATTCCACCAACTGCCTTGAACAGGAAGAGCTATTAGAAGCAGAGAAGCAGTCAGATTTAGATTTACTCCTCTCATCCCGCTTTGGACACCTTCCACTCCACAGCACACATTTCTTGTGACAGCAGAGTTGGTGTCACACAAGACAAGGTTCACAGAGGTTTGCAGTCAGCTTTTCCTTAGTCTAGCTGCTGTGCAGCAGAGAGGTGGCAGACATCTGAAGAAAGGTCTGCTTTTCCCTCAGCTGTACCTGTAAGATTCCCTCCCCTGTATACCTCATTTTGCTCAGTTTATGACCTCCACTCGGGGTGCTGCTACAGCAAATTGCAGCCTGATGGCAGACTCCAAGAGCACTAGCAATAAATGCTCCTTACCAGATGGCGGCAGTCACGTAGGCCACTCCTGCTCTGCCAACTTCTCTGCACTCTCCTTTGAGGACATCCTGCACAAGCCCGTCTACCACTTCAGCAATGTCCTACAACACAGCAGAGGAGGCGGATGAAGCAAGATGCAGTCCTGCTCAGGACATTCCGGGCACACACGTGAACTGGGAGCAGACCTTGCAGCCTTGTTTGACTGTAAATGGCAACACCACCTGTATTTCTACTTACAAACCGAACTAGTTTAACCACACACAACACCCTGGAAATTTTAGGCTATTGAAAAGGTTAACAACAACCCAAAACCAAAAGCAGCTATCTGCATTAAATATTAACAAGTCAAGCCAAGTCAGGAAATAACAGCTAAGGGAAGTGAATTTGAGAGGGATTCCTATTTTCGTATTTGAGTTTCTCTCATTCAGTTGATTTAATCCCAAATGACCAGGCCTAATCTTCACTGAAGTGTAGCCACATTCAGGTGGAATATGGCAGGTGTACTTTACAAAGCGACGAGACACTCTGAGATTGGTTCAGCATATGCACATATCTAAACATGTGCAAGAGGGAGAAAAAAGGGGAACAGCACAGATACACAGGGTATGCATTCAAGACCAAACACAGTCATAGGTCTAGAAGAAGAAACTTTGCCATGTCTCATTTGAAATGCATGCCATTAAGAAACAGCTCATTGTTATTTACTAAAGCAAAGTTGACCTATGAAGTCAAGATAATCACCTTCTACTCTCGCTTTCTGTTTATCCTATGAATGCAAGAATGCACTGATTCAGGCTTGCATGTGAAACTACTCAAAACTTTCTCTTTTCCAAGCAGTTCAAGGAGACAACTTCTCCAAGTACCCACAGCACTGAAGCAGGGACGGTCTCCTTTTGGCTCTGCAGAACATATGCAGATTCTGGAGAACTGAAACAAACTAGAGAACTCACTTATCTTTTATTACAGATCACAGGTCTTTCTCAAATTCATCATGATGGTTTAAATTTTCCTTACTGTGTCTGTGTAGAGAGGCTGAGGCTTCAATGGGAGAGGCTCAGGCTGACCACCAGGCTGGGAGACTGCCTGCGCAGGAGGCAGCATTGGCACAAGCGGACGAGGTAACAGCGACGGCAGAAGATGAGCTGGAGGCTGGACTCTTACTGCTGCAGTATCTAAATCCATGCCTTTGCTTTCCATCCTTCCTTCTTGAGAGGGCAGAAGAGAAAAATAAAGGAAACTAGATCAGTTACAAGTAGAAGCAAAACTATTCTCATCTTCAAAAGCTGGCTTGCCTGATAAATCTCATCAGGTCATAAAACAAGTCCCCAACAGAAGTTTGCTACTTTAAAGTTAAAAACGTAATTATAGCATAGAAACTAATTTGCATTAACAAATATTTTATACAAAGCACAACAAAATGCCACTGCACGTTATCTTCAGTACCAAGAACACACATTTTCAGTAAAACCGTTTTAAGTTAAGTACACCTCTTGACTAAACACAAAGTATCTGTACTTCCAAGAAGGACAAAAAAAATAGCATACATCCAGCTAACTTGCTCAACATGATCACACACAGAGTGTAAACAGTTGCAACACAAATTCTGGTCACACAAATTGGTCACATATATTGGCAAATTTGCGCATATTTCATCGTGCATTTCCTGTACTGGGAAATATATTGTATTAATCAAGTTGTTTCTTAGCTTTTACAGATACATAAGTACATTTAAATCAAAACATGCTTTCTTAACATCCAAGTTTCCAAGCAATTTCAACCCATGTGGGCCAAGAACAGTTTGTGCTTTGTAAAATAAAACTATTCACAGAGCTGACTTAGCAGTATTTTCCTGAGTGGTATCTAGAATGCACGCCTGCTCTTACCAGTTGCTTCCACACCAGATTTTTGGCTACTACTAGCTTGATCCACAGAGGTGCTTCCACTGGTATACTTGTTCTGTTCATTGAAGCTGGACACAGGTATGTGGCGAGGCACAAAGGGCAACGGCCCACCATTTACAACTTCCCCAACCAAGACAGTTAATTTCTGGCTGACAAACATCGATCTACGTGGTTTGGGTAACCCATCTGGTTCCAAGAAAGCTGAGCGGTTCAGCTCCACGTAAGCACTGGGGAAAAAAACCAACAAAAAACAAAACCACAGGAGTAAATCCTTAAAGCACCAGTAACCTCTAGGTTTTCAGCTGGACAGCTCAGTGAATCAAAGTGAAACAGGCACTGGGTACTCAGCATTGCTCCCTGTAGCCTGGATCTAAATCTTTGGCTGGAACCAGAACAGTGAAGGCAGAGAACACTGCTCTCCCAACTATCCTCCTAAGACAGCACAAGCTTCATTAACATTTCTGGGCACCCGCATGGACTATTTTGTCTCTTTCTCCTTTAAACACTTATCTGCAGCGTATATTATTCATATACATCTTACCTAGGCTACATTCCATGTGATAGATAGCAGGGTTATCTACAGAAGTAATTTTAAAAGCTTCAATCTTCTTCCAGTCATGGCAACTTTAACATGGCTAATTTATTATTTCAGAACAGAACATTACTAGGAAATAGAGCACTAATTGGCATGCTCAGATTTTTTGCTTTCTCTGGTCTTTTGAGATTGCAATTCTATATGAGCACACCCTACAATGTGTTTCCATGGCAGACACTCTTATCTGCATACTGCTGGCCTCCAACATCCTCTAACACCTAGTCTGCACTGTTCAACTTCATCACGTCCCACACACATCACCATAACGCCAGTTTCCTGAGAAGCAGGAATCCTGTATCCTCATTTCCTACAGAACAGCAATTTACTACAATTCAACTGCAAGATAATTGAATCCTTGAAATCCCTTGTCACCTTATCAAATCAAGTAAAAAAAGGAGTACAAGCGCAAAAAAAGATATGTGGGAAGTCACAGTAGTTAAAGGGATACAAATCCCATTTTTTGAGGGAAAGACGCAGAATTTAAGAACTTTTCAGAATCACAGCAATATAAATAGAAGGATTATTAAAATTTGTACCCATTCATTATCCTAGTGCTTTGCATTGAGAGCCCAACCCCTATTCTTAACCTGTTCTTTCTTTTTCTGGTTCCATAGGCTGGGGGCAGCCTGTTTACATTAACGCTTTGCCCAGCATCGGTCTAACCCCACTAGGCACCTCAAGACGCAGATGCCGTATTCTTTGCTCTTACCCATCAAACACGCTCAGGCCATAGTAACTGATAAAATCAGTTGCTTCCTCGCCATCTTTGAACAGCAGCATGCGGACCAGGTGATCCAAAGGAAACACCGTACTTCTTTGGGTGCTCACAGTGTAGGCAATATTGAGAGATTTGAGAGCATCTTTACGAATCTAGGGGGAAGACAAAAGATAAAACCACATAACTAAGTTAAAGACCCCAAAATAGCTACAAATGCACTATAAATATCAAAATCCTGTTTAAAAAGAAATCAGTACTTTGTCAAATACTGTACAAACAACTTTGGATGTTTAACTTTCTTTTTAAATTCTATGCTTTCCAGCTTCCGCTCTTCGACACTACTCACTTTGAAGGAATTTGCAATTCTTGTGCAGGAGAAACCCTTGCAAGGGTTTCCAAGAGTGCAGTTGATATTTCCTTTGCAAAACTCCCAGGCCTGTTTCTCTGCTTCCCAGTGGTTCAGGGAAAATAATAAGTATTTGTGCACAGTTACGGGGGGAAAAAAGCTGAGAAGAGTATTTTAGCATTTGCTCTTTATATCATAGCAGAAAACAGATTTTTTTAACCACTTCTGGAGAAGCAAGAACAAGATTATTTTCAAGGCTAAATATCTACCCAAGTGCTCCGCTCTCTGATATTTCTTCTCAAAAGTCCCAAACTATTTTACTGATCAACAATTTAAAAAAATACTCATCTGCCATTTTCTCACCTGGCTGAAATAACAGTGTAAGAGACAGGCGTTCAGATAGGAAGCTGCTTGTACTAACTTGAAAAATCTCACAAAGTTGTTGCTGTTTAATGCAGCAAAAGCTTGAACTGCAAACCTAACTTGAGGAGAGTTTCTAACCTCTGGACGAAACTGCTGTACTTCTCTGTGGAGATAAAAGACAGAGACAAACCTTTTGCTTCAATATTTACAATCACAAGTCAATAGCAACCTGTAATAAAATGGAATTAAAATTATAAGCTTTAAGCAAGACAGGTAACTCCAAACCTGTCCAAAATACATGGCTGAAAATTAAATTTGCAGCATTATTTACTGATCATGAGTCTCCTAATAATGAGTCTCATTAATTGCATAATTAGCGTACTATTATTTAGGTACATCACTCCAGCATCTATGGAGGAAGGCAGTTAAGAAATTGACTGGAAAAGCCAAAGTATGACTCTGCTCAGAAAATGGTTTTTGCTTGGTCCTAACTGCAGATAAAGCAGTGAAGCTTGCATATCACTCTGGGAAGAGAAAAAGAATTCCTTGATTGAGAAAAGGGAAGATTCACCTTTTATTTTCTTTTACTAACTGCAGAACCTCTAGCAAGTTACTCAAGGAGAAAATAAACAAAGCTTTTTTCTTTTCTTAAAAAAGACATTTTTTAAAATTACTTGCTGAAAAAAAATCCAAACACAACCACAGTATACTTTTTTCCTTTTTGCAAAAATATTTTGCAACTAAGCTCTTCATTTCCATTACAGTTTGTCCATACTTAATGCCAATCTCAATTCTTCCCACAGGTAAAGAAGAAAAACAAGCAATATCTGTTGTTCCCACCTGAGAATGTCACCCTTGTTGAGATTCAGCAAGACATTATAACCTCTGAACTCTGATTCGCTCTTGCAGTAAATCCCCTTGTTAGCCAGGTCCTGGTACATCTCCTTCAAGCTCTGCAGGCATTTAGTCATGTTCTCGTTGTTGATTTTGGCATCAAAGGAGGACATGGGCTCTTCACACAAGTGGTGGGCACAATGGATGTGAAAGCGAGTGCACTTCTCAATCAGAGACACCGTTAGCGGGTTGCAGAGATGTTGCTGGGTTATATCCTAACCAGAATGATCAGAGAAAGCATCACACCAATGTTTAACTACAACTGAAAAGCACAGTCATCTGGCACTACCTTTGAAAACACATTTCAGCTGTGCTTTGAGTCATTTTGCAGTTCAAAGCAATTGCTTTTTGCTTAACTTTTTACAGCATTACATGATCTGCTCTCTATCATCGAACATTTCCATCCACTAGTCCTTACCTTTCTTATTCCACGAGTTCTGTTCCAGACAAAGTCATACCATTCTCGGTAGTTTCCTTCTCCTTGATCCATAATGTTTGTTACCAAATAGTCCATGGTCATGCTCAACACCTCAGAGGGTCTCAATTCATGGGGCAAAGGTTCCTCCTGATCTGCTGAAGACCTGCTATATTCCTTGATTGCTGCTGCATGATCTACCTGTGCGATGTGGAGAACAGAATCAAAGTCCAAGGATTATGTTCAGCTTTTCAGGAGTAAGAGGATTTCATCCCATTCATGCCTTTACTTTAGTAAGAAGCAGACTTTGAGTTTTTCCACCGTTCACACTAAAAACCTATGTCCATTCCACTACCAGAGCAAGTATATTTTATTTTCTGTTACGACAGGATCCTGCGTGTTGACTGAGCAGCCTCAAACGCAGCCTTCCACGCAGTGTATACTGTTGCCCCGTGGTTTTAGAACCACAGCTCTAAATGCCTGTCTGAAGCCAAATAAAACACATGACTAAGAGTGAAAAAGCAATTCTCGAGTCTTTTTGTGAATTTAAAGAAATTAAAGAAACAGCGGACAGAACTTTTCCACCAGAATTAACCCTGTAACCAACTAAACAAAACCAGCAGCTTTATACAAGATACAGCCAAAGAGATGTCCCGAGAATAACAAATCCCTGTCTGCAGAGAACTCGTACCTTGTCAGATCCCAGAAGCAATTCAAAGATACTGAGTTGGTTTCTTGTCTCCCTCATGTAGCGCTCCTTTTCAGGACACATGTCTGGGCAAGTGCCAACAACAGTTTTTGCTTTGCCAAGATCAGTCCTTTTTATTCGTGCTAATTAAAATATAAACAAATAAAAAAGAATAAAACGGTAAGCATCTCGCTGTTTCAATTTCATGACAATTATTACCCTGACCCACTCTGGGGCCCTTCCCAGGGCTGTATTGTTCCTTTGGGGCAGTTTCTCCTACCATTCCACCTGGACATAGAGAGTTTTGCTGGAAAGATTGACGCCTCTAAAAGATACACAACGTTTCGTATCCTAACAGCCTATCCTGCTTTATTTACATCTTCACAGAATCACAGAATAACCAGGTTGGAAGAGACCCACCGGATCATCGAGTCCAACCGTTCCTATCAAACACTAAACCATATCCCTCAGCACCGCGTCCACCCGTGCCTTAAACACCTCCAGAGAAGGTGACTCAACCACCTCCCTGGGCAGCCTGTTCCAGTGACCAATGACCCTTTCTGTAATGAATTTTTTCCTAATGTCCAGCCTAAATCTCCCCTGGTGGAGCTTGAGGCCATTCCCTCTTGTCCTGTCCCCTGGCACTTGGGAGAAGAGGCCAGCACCCTCCTCTCCACAACCTCCTTTCAGGTAGTTGGAGAGAGCAATGAGGTCTCTCCTCAGCCTCCTCTTCTCCAGGCTAAACAACCCCAGCTCTCTTAGCCGCTCCTCATAAGGCCTGTTCTCCAGTCCCCTCACCAGCTTCGTTGCTCTTCTCTGGACTCGCTCCAGAGCCTCAACATCCTTCTTGTGGTGAGGGGCCCAGAACTGAACACAGGATTCGAGGAGCGGTCTCACCAGTGCCGAGTACAGAGGGAGAATAACCTCCCTGGACCTGCTGGTCACACCGTTTCTGATACAAGCCAAGATGCCATTGGCCTTCTTGGCCACCTGGGCCACTGCTGGCTCATGTTCAGTCGCTGTCAACCAACACCTCCAGGTCCTTCTCCTCCAGGCAGCTTTCTAGACAGACTTCTCCTAGTCTGTAGCGCTGCATAGGGTTGTTGTGCCCCAAGTGCAGGACCCGGCATTTGGCCTTGTTAAAACTCATGCCGTTGGACTCAGCCCAGCGGTCCAGCCTGTCCAGATCCCTTTGCAGAGCTTCTCTATCCTCCAGCAGATCGACACTTCCACCCAGCTTAGTGTCGTCCGCAAACTTGCTAAGGGTGCACTCGATGCCTTCATCCAGGTCATTGATGAAGACATTGAACAGGGCTGGACCCAGCACTGAGCCCATCTTAACCAAGAACAAGCGATTTCCCAACTCCGTGTCAAGTAGCTGAGAAACTTTTTTGTCAGTATTAAGAGATCTTACACTAAAAGTAGGGTCACAGCTTTGAAATGGGAAGAAGAGGACGGAAGGGTTTACAATCCATCACTGTGAAACAAAGGGCCAGTTCTTCAAATAATTACCAGCTGTGTAGTAGTTTGAATTTAGAGAAACAGTTAGGCTTTAGGTAGCTTTCTTCAAAGAGCCTGCAGGGATGCAAATCCCCCTGCGTAGCCACCTTCACAGAACACACCGCTATTCACTTTCCACAAGGAATACACATGTGCAATAAGTAAAATAGGGTTTCGTGTATTCTGCAAGAGTGAATCTATACAATAAATCCCTCACATAGAAGAGGGCTTTAGACTGCTCCATGTTAAACTTTCTTTAAGACCATGTCCATAACATCACAACGGCTTTGCAACAGACACCAAACACTTCTCTCTGGCAGAGCAGTAGATGTTACGCTCTAGCTTGTGTAATTACCTTGACGCATGATTTTGTCCCTTTGGTCCAAAAGACGATATCTTTCTTCAGATGTCTCAGCCACTAATCCTACCAGAGACGACAATGAAGCTCCCAAGGCATCTGAGCTCTGTGCTTCTGAACTGGAATCGAAGAGATCTGTTTCAAACTGCAGCGCCTTTCTAAGGCAAGGCTTCTTTGCTGGAGAACTGAAAATAGAAGATTTTTATTGACAATGCAGTAACGCATGCCCTGGCCTTGATCTGTTCACTGTTCCTCAGAGCATCAACATCTCTGGAAGAATGTGGTTCATGAGGCAACATATCAAATAAACATCTGCATGCAAAGGTGGTTGTGAGCTAACACTAGTGCTGGGGATTAATCTGGTTAAACCCACCACACTGCCAAGTGTTCCTGATTTCCACTGAAAGCCTTGACCATTGCACTATAAAAATGGTATTATTGAATCTGTCTTCAAGTGGACAGAACTAGATGGCTATTGCAGCAGTTCTCCATCACTAAGGCACAGTAGTTGGCATGTTAAACCAGGAACTAGCCTGCTGTTTGGTGTGGAAAGAATGAATGCTTTCTAAAGCAACAAAGATCATTAATAAAAGATTCCACAGGGCCTGCATAGAAACATACACTTAAATCAAGGAACGCTAATTTCTTCGTGATCAATTACTGATTTTATAATACTATGACTTTTCTCAAACTAGACAGGCCACTAAAGTACCACAGGAAGATGACAACCTCACTGCTTCAGCCCATGATGCAGAACAGGATGATGGCTGTACAAGGACCATTCACTTCAAGGGAGAGAAGATGACAACCCAAACTCACCAGCTACTCTGAAAAGGGGCTTCTCGTTCCACAGAACTGTAATCACCTGCAACTGAAACTATTCACTTCAGAAGGTCATTTAATCCTGACCATAGAACACTGCCATTCATGCTTGGTCCTATTTTAGCTCTGCACTATTTCGTTCTATTTCCTTATGCTTCCCTATCACAGATGTTGGTTCAAACAAAACATTCAAAAGAAATAAGCAGACAAAAAGTTAAAGGCCTTAATAAGCAGCGAGAAGTACCTTTCTGACAAAGCCTGAGATCTGTGAGCTTTTAATTAAGCCAAAGAGGCACATGTGTGAAAGAAGCCTGCCAGAAGAGACAAATAAGCACACACTCCCCTACAAGAACATGACTATTTGGCACACATCGATCCCTATTGTCTGCTTTCTACCCCGTTTGCTGCCTGGAAGACTCCCAGGGAAGCAGACACACCTTTTACCAGGCATCACACTGCTGGCAGAGGATCTTATTAAGGTTTTTCGAAGAGGGGAATGCTGATAGTTTTGCTCCTCATTGCTTTGCCTGCCTTCATCTTCACCTGCTTTCTTCTCCTTGGATGAAAATTCTCCTTTTGCTGGACCTGAAAAGACATATAAACATGAAGCCAGGTACTTGTCAGATAGTTCAAGCAACAACTCTTTTTTCCCTCTCATGGTGGTGGTGGTAGTGGTGAGCAGTCAAGTTAAAATAATCCTATTAGAAAATAAAACTGATGTCACAGTTTTGCACACATATGCAAAACCTCCAGGACAGCCTGCAGTAGGTGCTGTACCAAGTCACTCTACGAGCTGCTTCCTTGTTCTATAAAGACTAAGCTTTTTTAAATAAAATATGACTTAGCAATAACCACAATTGGTCACCAGATCGTCAGTAAATGAAGTCTGATCAACATCCAGATTTAAGTTGTCTCAGGTTTGGGATATAATCTGAAAGTCATAACTCTCTATGGGATATGAAATCCATTTCATCTATGTAAACCACGGTTCCCAGTGCTCCTGCTTAAGTGTTTTAATTCATTTCACATACCTGAGCCAAGACTCAAATTTGCAGGTCTGCTCAAGACTTAACACCTATACCCTGAAGAAAGAAAAAATTTCTTCTCACAGGAAGAAGTTTTAAACTAGTTGCATTTCTTAAACTCTCTCAGATCAGTTATTTCAGAACACTGCTGTTCAAATTTCTATAGACTTCACACACAACAAAATTATGAAGACAAACAGGTCATCCCTGTAGCTGCTACTTCAAGATGTTAATTTTTCAGGAAGACAACTCCACAGCTGTTCATTTTCTGGAAGGCAAGGTTGTGGTTGGGCAAAGCTGTGGTGAACTATCCATCTGCTGACAGATGAAGCGTATCCCTAGGCTAGGATCTCAGAGGTACACACACAGCATTCATAAAGCTGAAGAAAGGAAAGCACTTGAGAGTTCAAGTACTTGTCTTGCAGCTGAACAGACAACAGTCATACCTCCACTTGCCCTAATTCCAAGCGGGGTCTGGAATCCAGGTTTCCTATTTCTAAGCTCAGTTCTTAGGCTCAGATTTAGGTTTGCACCTCTTCCTGGCTCAAGCAGTATGCAACAGTTGATACGCACAACTGCAACCTCGGCAACACAGACATTCACTGCAGACCACTCCTTAACTCAGTTCTCAAAACACTTTCCTGAAAGGTGGAAGCTCACATCCCAGTCTGTGCTCTGAAGCAGGCAGCAAGGCATTTGAAACTCGGCTCTCTTACATCCCCAGAGAACATCCTATTTCCACATAGGAGCAGAAAGTTAACACCACCATATTCCCCTTGTACAGCTGCATAAATAATTTCTAAAACCTCTTGTAAAACTACGCCGTCGTTTCAAGCATCTTCAGGTCTTTTGTATGGCTGAAACAGCACTTTGGCTCAGAGCAATCAAAAGGTTTTAGACAACGGGAATTTAAGAAAGCAGCAGTGCAATTCCAGCTGTGATTTGCAGTTATTCACTTAAAACTTCCTCAATACCAGGGAACGGCACTTGCAAATGCTGGAAGTTTACAGCACTTACAACAGCAACTGGCTAACTTCACAAGAGAAAGATTCTCCGTGGGCTAAGACACTACTCCAGCTCCCAGGGCTCCTGTGCCATAGGTTATTCTGGAAGTAGTTAAACAATTTAACCTGTTCTTTTTCCCCTCTCCTGCATATTTACCATTAGCTTTTGCCACAGGCAGTGCCAGCCAGGATGTCAAATATGACACAGAACAACTATTTTTATGCTTCTGTAAAGAATAACTTTCAATCCTCCCAATCCTGAGTAGCAGAAGTCAAAGAGAATCATTGTACTTCTGGAGCTGCAATAATCCTGCTATGAAGACCATTGGTGTGTCATTCTCTGCGTATGAGGAAGCGAGAACAGGGCAGCTGTCACGCCATCTATGTATCACCCAGTAACCCTACCTGGAAATACAGACTTACTTGTTTTCTTCTTCTGCCAAAATGTCACAATATCTTTGTGCAACTCCTTTGCTTTTTTTCTGGCAAGAGCTGCAGAAGCCTGAAAGGAAAGAGAAGCAGAATATGAAAATTATTACCTCCACAACACCAAAACGCCATTTTTGTGCCATTTTTGCCAGAGAGACATTTACCAATTTCTACAAACTCATTACAACCTCTCACTCACATGCAACCATCAGGACAAGGGAGACTGCTACAAAGATCACTGCTTTCTGCTACTGTCAGATTAGAGCAGTCAAGACCAAAGGTGCGTTTGGAAGCACAAAGCAGAAACGTAACACTGTCTCCAAACTGACTCCAGGACACACCTCGGAGCTGATGTAACAGCAGCATCTGTGGCGAGCAGGTCATCCTGTAAGGAATGCACAAGCTCACCTTGCCCACCTGTGAAGTTGCCAAGCCTGAGCAAGAACACAGCAGTGCATGGAATTCAGGTTTGGGACACAACAAAGAGGGAAGATCCTTTTGGTGTTTGAGTGAGATGCTAACAGGACAGCTAAAGTCAGGCAGAGCTCTGACAAGTCTTATGAGGAGCAGCTGAGAGAACTGGGGTTGTCCACCCTGGAGAAGAGGAGGCTGAGAAGAGACCTTATTGCTTTCTACACCTAAAAGGAGGTTGCAGAGAAGTAGATGTTGGTCTTTTCTCCCAAGTGACAGGTGATAGGACAACAGGGAATGGCATCAAGCTGCATGAGGGGAAGTTCAGACTGGACAGCTGGAAAAATTTCTTCACAGAAAGGGTGATCAAGCACTGCAACAGGCTGCCCAGGGAGGTGGTTGAGTCACCATACCTGGAGGTGTTTAAAAGGTGGGCAGATGAGGTGCTTGGGGACATGGTAATATTAGACAGGTAAGGTTGGAGTTGATGATCTCTAAGGTCTTCTCCAATTCAACAATTCTATGATTCTCTTGCAGCTAGGGCATTTTAGGTGCAGCTCAGTACACCTCTACCTCTGTCTGTCAGGCAGTACTCACAATACAAAGCTTTCTCCCAGGAGAAACACTGACAGCATTACCACAGAGGGGTACAGTTCTCACCAGAGTAGGCCCTCTCCCAGGCACTTAAACCTATGCCTCTTCTTACACCCATTGCTCCTGATACTCACATGATCAAAAAAGTGGACAACAGCCATTTTTTTATTGCGCCTGGTCATGACCCGACGGACTTTCACAAACTGGCTGAAGTGCTTCTCCAGCACCGTCCTGTCATTGAGGTAATCGGGGATGTTCTTGCACTGGATGGACGTTAGCTCACCGGTGGACAGGCCCCCTGACCCCTCTGTGCTCTCACTGCCCCGAGTCCGGCAGGTGGGGGTGGTGGTGGGGGCATCTGTGAAGAGAGGAAATCCATCCCCTCAACAAGCAGGGCTCCCCAGCCTACTGTCCCACGGATCTTCCCATCCCAGTGTACCATCCCGGGAGGTCATCCTCCACCCCTCCACCCCAGTCTACTGCCCAGGGGTCTCTACCTCCGCAAGCCGACCATCCTCAGAGATCACCATCATCCCCCAAGCCTACTGCCCTCAGGAGTGCATGTGTGCGTGTTCCAAGCCTACCGTCTGGGGGGGCTTTCCCCCCTAACTGCAGCCTAAGACTCTGGGGGTCTTCCTGCCCCAGCCTACCACCCCAGGGGTCTTGGTCCCCTACCCTCCCTCCCCCACAAAAAGCCTATTGCCCTAGGGGTGTTCCCACATATGCTGCTCCAGCTCACTGTGCTGAAGATCTCCCTTCTCCCCAATCCCTGTCCAGGGGGTTCTGCCACCCCCACCTACCATCCCTAAGGGATCTCCATACGCTATCTCGGAGACCTCCCCTCCCCACCATCCACCCAACCCGGCCGTCCCGGGGTCTCTCCCCACCATCACGGGGGTCTCCCTGTCCCACCACCCGGGCCTCCCCATCCCCGGGGTCCCTCCGTCCCGCCGCCCCGGAGGTCGCTCCCCACCGTCCCGGGGGTCTCCCCTCCGGTACCGTCGCGGGGAGTGTCCCGGGGTGCGGCGCGCGGCTCGGGGCCGAGCTGGCGTTCGGCGTCGGGGTCGTGCCGTTCGCGCTGCCCGCGGCCCTGGCTGCGCAGCAGCTCCTGCATGGTTCTCCCGAAGAGCGCCCCGGCGCGGGGCCGCGACATCAGCACGGCGCGCTTCTCGGGCCGGCTCCGCTCCCGCTCCTCCTTCCGCTTCACGCCTTTGGGCGCCGCCTCCTCCGCCTCCTCGGGCCGCGGGGCGGGCTCCTCGGGCCGCGTGAACGAGAACGGCTCCGCCGCCGCCGCGAAGCGGAAGGGCGGCGAAAAGGTGAAGGCGGCGGGGCCGCGCTCGGGCTCGCCGGGCGGCCGGAACCGGAACTCGGGCGGCGCCAGAGGCCCCTCGCCCGGCGCCGCGCGCGCGCCCAGGTCGGTCGGGGGGCGGAAGCTGAACCGCGCGCTGCCCGGCGGCGCCGCGAAACCCGCCAGCGGGACCCCGGGGGGGGCGGCACCGGCACCGGTCTGCCCGAACCCCGCGGCCTGCCCGAGCCGCAGCGGCGGGAAGGCGGGCGGCCCGCGGAACGGGGCCCCCGAACTCATGGCGACGGCCGCCGAGCTCGCCGGGGGGAGGGGGCGGGGCGAGGCACCGGGGGCAGGGTATCGGGTAGCAGTGCCGGGGCCCGCGGGGCGGTGCGAGGGGCAGTACCGGATCACCAGGGCGGTACCGGATCCTGGGGGGGCATCGCTGGGTCCCGGGGGCGGTACCGGATCTTGGGGGGCGGTGCCGGGTCTCCCTGCGATGAGCGTGGTGCTGCGGAACGCTCAGCGGTCGGTCCCGCTTCGCCGCGTCCCGCTCCGCCGCGCCGTGTGCGTGCTGCGCGCCGCGCTGGGCGCCTCCCGGTTCGCCGTGGGGGTGGTGTGCGCCGGGGACCCGCTGATGCGGCGCCTCAACGGCGCCTACCGGCAGCGCCACGAGCCCACCGACGTCCTCTCCTTCCCGTTCCACCGCCTGGCGCCGGGGCAGCTGCCGCGGCCGCGCTGCCGCGACGACTACAACCTCGGGGATATCTTCCTGGGCGTGGAGCTCATCCACCGGCAGTGCCGGGACTCGGGCGAGGACTTCGGCGCCGTCCTGGCGGTGAGCCCCGCGCCGCGGCCCCGGCCCCGGCCCCGCCGCACCGCGCGTCACCCTCTCTCTCTCTGTCTGTCTCTCTCTCTCTCCTCGCGCAGATAACGGCGGCGCACGGGCTGTGTCACCTGCTCGGCTACCGGCACAGCACACCGGGGGAGTGGCGGCAGGTGCGGGCGGGGAGCGCGCGGTGCCGGGAGGGTGAGCCGGACGGCGTCCAGGGGGGTTATTGAGTGCGCCCTTAGCAAGTTTGCGGATGACGCTAAACTGGGTGGAAGTGTGGGTCTAATGGAGGGCAGGGAGGCTCCAAAGGGATCTGAACAGGCTGGACCGCTGGGCAGAGTCCAATGGCGTGAGGATTAACAAGGCCAAATGCCGGGTCCTGCACTTGGGGCACAACAACCCTGTGCAGTGCTAAAGGCTTGGGGAAGAGTGGCTAGAAAGCTGCCTGGAGGAGAAGGAGCTGGGGCTGTTGGTTGACAGTGACTGAACATGAGCCAGCAGTGGCCCAGATGGCCAAGAAGGCCAATGGCATCTTGGCTTGGATCAGAAATGATGTGACCAGCAGGTCCAGGGAGGTTATTCTCCCTCTGTACTCGGCACTGGTGAGACCGCTCCTCGAATCCTGTGTTCAGTTCTGGGCCCCTCACCACAAGAAGGATGTTGAGGATCTGGAGCAAGTCCAGAGAAGAGCAACGAAGCTGGTGAAGGGGCTGGAGAACAAGTCTTATGAGGAGCGGCTGAGGGAGCTGGGGTTGTTTAGCCTGGAGAAGAGGAGGCTGAGGGGAGACCTCATTGCTCTCTCCAACTACCTGAAAGGAGGTTGTGGAGAGGAGGGTGCTGGCCTCTTCTCCCAAGTGGCAGGGGACAGGACAAGAGGGAATGGCCTCAAGCTCTGCCAGGGGAGGTTTAGGCTAGACATCAGAAAAAGATTTTTCACAGAAAGGGTTATTGGCCACTGGAACAGGCTGCCTAGGGAGGTGGTTGAATCACCATCCCTGGAGGTGTTTAAAAGACGGGTGGATGAGGCGCTGAGGGGCATGGTTTAGTGAGTGATGGGAATGGTTGGACTCGATGATCCAGTGCGTCTTTTCCAGCCTAGTGATTCCGTGGTGTCCGGTGGGCGGGGAGCGGCGGCGGGGCGGGCGGTGCCCGGGGTGGGTTGGGGGTGTTGGGAGGGTCGGTGCCCGGTGGGGCGGGCGCTGCGGGTGCCTCCCCGCCGCGGTGCCGCCGGTCTGGGCGCTGACCGCCGCTTCCCGCAGATGTACGAGAAGGAGGCGGAGATCCTGGAGGCGCTGAGCCGCGCCACCGGCGCCAGCCTGCGGCCGCTGACCGCCGGGCTCTTCTGAGCGCGCCGCCGCGGGATGGCCCGGTGCCGGAGCCCCCGGTGGCTGCTGCCGCCGCTGCTCGCCCTGGCCGCCCTCGCCCAGCCGCCACCCGCCGCCCTCCGCGCCGGCCACGCCGCCTCCTCGCTGCCCGTCGCCGCCGCCGCGCCCCGCACCAGGTGAGGGCACCGAAGGGTCGTCGGGTCGTAGAGCGGTTTGGGTTGGAAGGGACCTTAAGGATCATCCAGTTCCAGCCCCCCTCTGCCGGGTTCTCCAAGGCCCAAACAACCTAGCCTTAAATACCTCCAGGGATGGGGCAGCCACAACCTCCCTTGGCAACCTATGCCAGTGTCTCACCGCTCTCATGGTGAAGAAATTCTTCCTAATGCCTGTTCTAAATCTGCCGCTCTCCAGTTTATAGCCATTCCCCCTCGTCCTATCACCACAAGCCTGTATGAATAGTCCCTCCCCAGCTTTCTTGTAGCCCCTCCAGGTAGTGTAAGGTCACTATAAGATCACGTCGGAGCCTTCTCTTCTCCAGGCTGAACAAGCCCAACTCCCTCAGCCTGTCCTCAGAGCAGAGGTGCTCCAGCCCTCGCATCATCTTTGTAGCCCTTGTCTGTACCCAGTCCAACAGCTCAATATCCTTCTTACATTGAGGATTCTGGACCTGGACACGGTACTCCAGGTGAGGTCTCAGAAGAGAGGAATAGAGGGGCAGAATCCCCTCCCTCAACCTGCCAGCCATGCTTATTTTGATGCAGCCCAGGATAGGGTTGGCCTTCTGGGCTGCAAGCGCACTTTACCAGATCATGTCAAGCTTCTCATTGAGCAGCACCCCCTAGTCCTTCTCCGCAGGGCAGCTTTCAATCTGTTCGGGTCATTTCTGGAAGATACTGCCACCACCGCAGCTGCCTGGAGGCTTTCCTTCCCTGAGCATGACCAGGGGGCCCACGCCTAGGGGACATGGGTCCTGTTCTCCTGTCCCTCCCAAACGCATCCTCACCTACAGCTCACAGGAATTGGCCCAAGTAGCATCCCAGTTTTGCCATTTGCATCACGTTACCCTCAGGATGAGCGAGATATCTGTGGGATTCACTCCTTGACCCCCACATCTCACCTCACTGCAGGAGAGGCTAGTGTCATGTGCCACCTCAGTGATATTCCATGAGGAGATGTCAGTGCCCCAACTACAGCTTGCAGCACGCGCTGCTATACCCTCCCCTGCTGCATCCTGTTCTACTTTTTGAGTATCACAAGCTCATGAAAGGAAAGGAGTTTCCATCCTCATGGAGTTGCACCAAATGGTTGTGGAGTAAAAAAGCTTGTGTAAAAGTTTTTGATTCCCTGCAGTAATTATATTGCTTTGTTCTCCCCAGGTACCTTTTGTATGATGTAAACCCTCCTGAAGGGTTCAACCTTCGCAGAGATGTCTATATTCGTATTGCTTCCCTTCTAAAGACCTTGCTGAAAAGTGAAAACTGGGTGTTGGTTCTGCCTCCCTGGGGCCGTCTTTATCACTGGCAGAGCCCTGACATCCTTCAGGTCCGTCTCCCTTGGTCGGAGTTCTTCGATCTCCCAAGCCTCAACAGAAACATCCCTGTCATTGAATACGAGCAGTTCCTTGCAGGTAGAGTGTGGAATCATATAATCTACAGTTGACAGTGCTTGAGGTGGTTTCTTCACAGGTTTATTCTTGTATTTGCTTTTATCCTCATATGTGAAACAAAAAATGTCAAAGGTGGGGAGGAGGAGGGATGGGAGAGAATCTTGTTGAATGACAAACCACTAGGATGAAATAACTTGTTTATTTGGTAGTTCGTTTAGTGGAGCAGTGTTGTCCTCTCGACTTCCTAGAGATCCCAGAGATGTTAATGCCTCTGGTGAAGGTCACACATAATTCTGTGTTATTGTGGCTACAGTAGCAGCCCTGTAAGGGGGTGCAGGAGCCTGTTCAAATACAGACAAGCCACCTTTTCTGGAAGTGGCCAGACAGTAAAAGCTGTACGGTGACTTCTTCAGTGAACTTAGTTTTTCATTGTCGACACTATCTCAGAATGCTTATCTCCTGTGTTCTGTGTACAAAATCATAGGTAAGAGAAAGGCTTGCCCTAGGAGTATGGAAATGGTGAGGCTGGTTCTTTTAGGATTTAACACTGCTTGAGCTACTCAACAAATGCCTAAATCTGCAGCAGCATCACAGCTATTTTCAGCAAAGGAAATAAAGGTCAGCAAACATCACACCTCTGCAAAGTACAGTGATGGGATTGTTGTCCCCTGGCTTTACTGGAAAAAGCATATAGAAACCCTGAAATTTAGGGAAAGAAGGGCTTGTACTTGTCACTTTCTTGGATGCGTTCTTCACATAGTGGCTCCCTACAGCATTGAAAAGCACTGTGCTTCCTGGTGTGTTTTACCCAGCTTTTAAATTTACTTTTCTGTGATGATTTGGTTCTCTTTGGGATGTAAATAATGCGTAACTGGATGGAAGTAGCACATTGTCACATCCCTTGGCCATATTAGCTTTTCTGGCTCATACAGATATTTTTTTCCTCTTTTGTAGGTAAGACAGGGGACAGGGAGGGTAATGTAAAATGAGCATTCCTAGTGGACGTTTAACTGCAAGTAATACTAGTTTGTACTTTTATTGTGTGGCTTTTCATGCTCACAAATGCTTTTGCTTTGCCATCCCCTCAGAGTCAGGTGGCCCCTTCATTGAGCAGATCTATGTCCTACAAGGCTATATAGAAGGATGGAAAGAAGGAACATGGGAAGAAAAAATTGATGAAAGGCCATGCATTGATCAGCTTATGTACTCCAAAGACAAACAGAACTACTACAGGTAACATTTAACTGTCCTTTCAGTCTTCCTTTTTGTTGTATTCAGTGGTGCATTTGCCTGCTCTAACAAAACAGACTCGTGCAGTTTTTGTAGTGTTGTCTGTGATTCTCTGGATACTTGAGGTTCACTTTGTTTTTAAAGACCCATTAATAACAAAATGTTGTGTTGGTACTATAAGACCTAATTTTAGAAAGTTCTTTCATTATAGAACAGTATAAAGGAGCTGGTTGATTTGTGTACATTATCAGTCATCTCCCTAGGGTGTACTATTCATTTGCTTCATTATATATATGGCATTAATTTAAAATACAAGCATGTGAACTGATAATTTGTGTTCCCTTCCAGGGGTTGGTTCTGGGGTTATGAGGAAACACGAGGCCTAAATGTCTCCTGTTTGTCTGTCCAAGGATCTGCCTCTGTTGTGGCTCCCATCCTTTTGAAGAACACTTCAGCGCAGTGAGTTGCCTTGTGTTAGTGTTTATCCTGTTGCGGGCCCACAAACCCACTGACAGGTGGGAAGAGCAGGGGCAACTTAGAAGCTATGTCCCACTGGTGTGGTACTTTATCACTGAGTTATTGTAATCTGTTAAAATTGTTAAAAAAGGAATATATGTTTTAAGAAATGCTAACCTGTAAGCTAGGCTAAAAGCTGCAGTGCTAAAACCTAAGAAGAAATAGCCTTGAGCTCCCTCATATTCTCTCTCAGGTAGCTGTTTCCTTGCTACATTGGGTTTACCTTCCATTCCTTCACCCTTCATTGCTGTGTCAAGAGGGGCAGACAGAGTGGAATCAGCGTTTCCCAAGCCTTAGGATTTAAGGAAAGCAAGCAGCACATTTTGTCTTTCTGCTCTGAGGTGCCACTGAGATGATCAGAGGAAAGGGAAGCCCTTGAGATGGAGCGTGCTTACATTATCCCACCAGCAAAGTATTTCCAGTCAGCTGTCACCCTGTAGCAACTGAAGACATGGTGGCAAAGCAAAAGCTCTAGGTACAGGGGAGAACAGGAAGAGGAAATAATTGCTGTCTGTGACTACATCAGGGAAATAAATTCAAGGGAGGGATACAAACCATGTAAGCCCAAGTGCAGTTTTGCCGTGAGAGCAAAAATGTGCAAAAATTTGACATTAACACGGTTTATTTGGAAATGAGATGAAGGTGCTCCTAAGCAGAGCAGTGGGGAATCTGTCTAGTACCTCCCGCTGGTTGCAGAGGAAGCAAAAATGAGCGTTGTTCTATTTGTAGGAGTTATACCAAAATCTTAACAAATGACAGCAGGGAACAGGATTAAATAAGCCGTTGAGGTCTCCATGCCGCAGTTAACTCTTTCACAGTAAATATCAAAGGTCTGGCAATGAGGAAAGTCAAGAGGAAGATTAGGAGTGATGCCCAGGTATTCCTCACATGCAGACAAGGTGCCACAAGATTTCTCAGTCACACAGGAAGAAGTACCAGTGTAACAGCAATATAAGAGCAGCTACAGTGATTCATGTTAAAACTAGTGGTTCATGTTAAAGTTGGTCTAGTTTAGTGTGGGAAATCATAGAATATTTAGGGTTGGAATGGACTTCTCCTGATTGCCATGACTTTTCAAATATCATGAAGAGTGGCTTGGCGACCACATCTGTCAATTCCATCAGGACTCTGGGATGTATCTCATCAGGTCCCATAGACTTATAAAAGTTCAGGTTCCTCAGGTGGTCATGAACCTGATCCTCCTCTACAATGGGAGGGGGTTTATCCCCCTGGTCACCATCTTGCTGTCCTGTGACCCAGGAGGGGTGAGGAAAGCAATTATCGATGAAGACTGACGCAAAAAAAGTTAAGTACCTCAGCCGTCTCCTCGTTTGTTGATACCTGATCACCATTCCCAACCATCAGTGGGGGTACGTTCTTTTTGACCTTCCCCTTTTGATTGACATACCTGTAGAAGCCTTCTTGTTGGTCTTCACTTCCGTTGCCACGTTCAGCTCCAGCTGCACCTTGGCCTTGCTGACTTCATCCCTACACAACCGGGCAGCATCCCTATACACGTCCCAGGTTACCTGTCCCTGCTTGCACTGCCTGTGCAGTTCCTTCTTCTTCTTCAGCAGGTCTTGACTCCGCCACACCAGTCTCTTCCCTTCCCTGACTGATTTTCTGCATACGGGGACTGAGTGCTCCTGCTTTATGGAAAGCATCCTTGAATATTTTCCAGCTCTCTTCCGCTCCCTTGCCTCAGAGGACCTCATCCCAGGGCATCCTACTGAGTAATTCCTTGAAGAGCTGGAAGTCTACTTTCCTGAAATTTAGGGTCCTGACTGTACTCCTCACCTGTCCCATATCCCTCTGGACCTTGAACTCCACCAGTGCAGGATCACTGCAGCCCAGGCTGCCTCTGATCCTAACTAACCTGATCGCTTTCTATGACAAAGTGACTCGGCTGCTGGATGAGGGAAAGGCTGTGGATGTATCTTCCTGGACTTCAGTAAAGCCTTTGACACAGTTTCTCACAGCGTTCTGCTTGAGAAACTGTCAGCCTCTGGCCTGGACAGGCGCACACTCTCCTGGGTGGAAAACTGGTTGGATGGCCGGGCCCAGAGAGTGGTGGGAAATGGCATTAAATCCAGCTGGAGGCCAGTGACAAGTGGGGTTCCCCAGGGCTCAGTGCTGGGTCCAGCCCTGTTCAGTGTCTTTATCAATGACCTGGATGAAGGCATTGAGTGCACCCTTAGCAAGTTTGTGGATGACACTAAGCTGGGTGGAAGTGTTGATCTGCTGGAGGGTCGGGAGGCTCTGCAAAGGGATCTGATCAGGCTGGACCACTGGGCGGAGTCCAATGGCATGAGGTTTAACGAGGCCAAATGCCGGGTCCTGCACTTGGCGCACAACAACCCTGTGCAGTGCTACAGACTAGGAGAAGTCTGGCTAGAAAGCTGCCTGGAGGAGAAGGACCTGGGGCTGTTGGTTGACAGTGACTGAACATGAGCCAGCAGTGGCCCAGGTGGCCGAGAAAGCCAATGGCATCTTGGCTTGGATCAGAAATGGTGTGACCAGCAGGTCCAGGGAGGTTATTCTCCCTCTGTACTCGGCACTGGTGAGACCGCACCTCAAATACTGTGTTCAGTTCTGGGCCCCTCACCACAAGAAGGATGTTGAGGCTCTGGAGCGAGTCCAGAGAAGAGCAACAAAGCTGGTGAAGGGGCTGGAGAACAGGCCTTATGAGGAGCGGCTAAGAGAGCTGGGGTTGTTTAGCCGGGAGAAGAGGAAGCTGAGGGGAGACCTCATTGCTCTCTACAACTACCTGAAAGGAGGATGCTGGCCTCTTCTCCCAAGTGACAGGGGACAGGACAAGAGGGAATGGCCTCAACCTCTGCCAGGAGAGGTTTAGGCTGGACATTAGGAAAAAATTCTTTACAGAAAGGGTCATTGGTCACTGGAACAGGCTGCCCAGGGAGGTGGTTGATTCACCTTCCCTGGAGGTGTTTAAGGCACGGGTGGACGAGGTGCTAAGGGGCATGGTTTAGTGTTTGATAGGAATGGTTGGACTCGATGATCCAGTGGGTCTCTTCCAACCTGGTTCTATGATTCTAATATCACTGACGAGTTTGCTTGTATTGGTGACCATAAGGTCCAGTATTGCATCCTCTTGGGTGGGGATCTCTATCAGCTGGACTAACAAGTTGTCCTCAATGCACTCCAGGAGTCTCCTGGATTTCCTACAGCTTCCCGTGCTTCTTTTCCAGCATATGTTGGGGTGGTTGAAGTCCCTGAGTACGATAAGAGCTTGTGAGCTTTAAGCCTCCTGTAGCTGGAGGAAGAAGGCTTCATCGGTTGGTTGCGCGATACCTTTCCTTTGGCCATTGCTGATCTAGTAGGATGGTGAAGATGAGTATGTTTATGGCCACTGTCACAGAGCAGCTCTTCCACTGTGAGATTTTGGCCTGTCTTGCTGCTTGAGGTGATGTCAGGAGCTGTTCCCTGCCCAATTGCTTCATGGAACTGTCTTTGACAGTTTGCATTTTAAAATTTGTGCTTAGTTCCTAATACATGTTTTTGTAGTGTCTGTGTGTTCTTTTATGTGTTATTTTAGTGTAGGACATTCCATTCCACATGTAGAAAACATGTTCTCTCATTTTGCTTTTATACACCTGACTCCTGCTTCTTCTAAGAGGCTCTCGTGCTCTGAGACTGTTGCTTCTCCCCTTTGGATCACTCTCCCTGTTGGCAATCTAATTTCTCCAGCAGCAACTGCTGTGAGGACTCTCTGAGGGATTGTTTGTTTTTGTTTAACTGCAAGAATTCAGAATAGAACTTATTAAGGAGGAGAGTAGGAACACATAGTGGCATAGTTCCCTTATTTCCCCAGCAGACAATGGGTCACAATCTGCTTTATAGAGAACAGTTGGGTAGCCGATCCCTCATTCTGCCATTGCAAACTGGTCTATGTTTTATCCTAGCAACCGTGTAAAGGAATGTTGTACTATAAATTCTACTCTACTACACTCAATTTTACAATTTTTAACAGGTCAGTGATGTTAGACAGAGCTGAAAACCTTCTACATGACCACTACGGAGGGAGAGATTATTGGAATGTGAGTATTTTCCTGTTAGCTTCTTTAGACTTTATGCTTGGTTCTCCTAAAAATACAATAACCTACACTGCTTCAGTTTGGCCTTGGGTTTCTTTTGTTGAAAGTAACTTGTGTCTTATGTTTCAGCAGTGTATGCTAAAGCTTCAAGCTGCTGTGGATTAATGCAATGCAGGAATTTGTTCCTGGTGTCTTGTCCCCAAAGACTCAGTGCTGCAGGCATGGTTTTCAGGCGCTCCCCTGTGCAGCACATCTGCAGACAGAAGAGAATGGCTTTTGTGAAGTTTCTTGGCTAGTCAGCCTCAAGATTAGACTTTTCCAAAGTGCTCAGTATTGTCCTGTTCCCCTGTTGGCTTTGATTGCAAAATTCCCATGGGTTTCAAGGAAACATTGAGCACTTTGGGAGACCCCACCTAAAGGTATATGGGAAAATAATTCCTGGGGAGAAAGTTGTAAGGAAAAGTTAAACATTTTGCTGCAGGGAAACAGGACACTATATGGAATGTGTGTTATAATTAACATTTCTAAGAGAACGTCACTCTCATGATAGTACAAAACATGTTATATAGATGTCAGTCTTGCAAGATATAAAAGTCTGGCTATTCACTTAATCTGTGGTGTATTTTACAGAAATGGACCAAACAGTAGTTAGCAGACTATGAGTTTTTCATTGAGAGTGACTTTCCAAACAGAAGCTCAACCCACGTGTTGTTTCCGAGTCTGACTTAGAGGATTTGGGATGGAATTAGAAAGCCAGTACTGATCTCTTTAAAGATGATGGAAGAGCAGGATTGTACTTCCATTAAGTATTTAGAGGGGCATGGATCGTCAAGTACCAGTATGATGGATCTTAATTGAAGACTGACTTGTTCTCTGTCTTCTTGAATGATACGGAGGAGGAACCAGTTCAAACACTGCAAGTTTTGTTTAAGGAGAAACAGTTGCTCCAGGAAAAGGTGAAAAAAGACTTGCAGATTCAAGTCCTTGCCTCGTTGCTAGAGCTAGGCAAAGGCACCATCAGTGTGGTTGTGTCTGGGAATAGCAGCAATGCTCTATCTTCTCTGCTGTGTAGCAAACCTTCCACTGTGGGCTTTACTGTGCTGAGAAAAGAGAGGCTGTTGGAAACTGAAGAAAATTGTTTCCATTGCACCTCCTTTGATACCCATCACACAACAGAATAGACTTGTATAAAATCAAGACCAAATTGTTAAGCGCCCTTCGTAAGAGGTGTAAGTCAAACATTAACTTTTGTTGTGTGTGCCTCAAGGAGGCGATGTGTGGAGAGGAGGGAGCTGGCCTCTTCTCCCAAGTGCCAGGGGACAGGACAAGGGGGAATGGCCTCAAGCTATGACCTCAAGGGGAGGTTCAGGGTGGACATCAGAAAAAGGAAAGGGTGATTGGTCACTGGAACAGGCTGCCCAGGGAGGTGCTTTTGTCACCTTCCCTGGAGGTGTTTAAAAGACGGGTGGATGAGGTGATGAGGGGCATGATAGGAATGGCTGATAGGAATGGTTGGACTCGATGATCCTGAGCGTCCTTTCCAACCTAGTGATTCTGTGGTTCTATACTGGTTATAAAGGTGGTTATGATTAGGATTAAACAGTTAAAACTCAGACAAAAGGTTAGAAATTGCGGCTTGTGGTGTTGCATGTATGTATGAAAAGTAACTGCATCCTGGAAGCTCTGTGTATGTGAAATTCCATTCAGTCACTTGCAGCTCTTCCTTTTTCTGGCTTGACATCTGTTCTTATTCCAATAGACCCGTCGGAGCATGGTGTTTGCTAAACACCTCCGCGTAGTGGGGGACGAGTTTAGAAACAGATATCTTCAATCCACAGATGAGTCAGACAGGACTCATTACAAGGAGGACTGGACACAGATGAAGGTAATATCATAACAGACAGTTTCCCCTAAGAAATGTAATAATTTTTTATTTGTATTCTTCTGGCTGTATGCTGCAGGGAGTTTTGGAAGATAACATGTGACTCTAGCTCTCCCCATGCAGATTGAGGTGGACATACAGGCTCCTGCTGTACCGTCTTCTCTCTGTGTGACATTAGTTAACAGAGACCACTGAGATGTGGCTGATTGGTTCTAGGTGCCAGATTTCTGCTCCCCCATTTCACTGAAGGAAACTTGCACTTTTGTGTATGTTTGTGTAAAGTGCAGCTGCAAGCTCCAGTTGGGGATTTGATCAAGGAGAGCGATTTTTGCTTGCAAAGATTCTGTGCTCTAGTTTATCTTGTATGATGCAGGCCACCCAAGATTGAAACGTTGCAATAAGGGTCCCAAAATACTGTCAATCCATACCTTAAAATAACTTTCAATGCCTTATCAAGAGAGAATACATTCAGGACTTTTCAGTGTGAATGAGCAATGGTGCTGTCAAGTTCTAAACTTTATCAGTCATTCTCCTTTAGGTTAAGATGGGCACAGCTCTGGGCGGTCCATACCTTGGGGTACATCTCAGAAGGAAAGACTTCATTTGGGGTCACAGAGAAGACGTGCCTTCCCTGCAAGGAGCAGTAAAGAAAATCCACAGCCTCTTGAAGATACTTAACCTTGACAAAGTTTTTGTAGCCACTGATGCTGACGAAGAAGGTAGGCTGGTTATAGTTTGTTTAGGATTGATAACGTCTAACATGGAATGGAGTGATTACCACCTTGTTTTTATAAATGACTGCAACTTCTATGCCTCCATCGCTGAAGGAGGAATTGGATAGGATTGGGCAGCCATTTCCTTCCAGCTTGAGTAATTGTTATCAAACCATTCATTTAGTATTTCTCATAGGAGGTCTGACGGATCTCCACAGTGGAAAGTTAGGAATTGAATTTGCCTATTCCTCTTTTTCTTTCTTCCATCCCACCTTTGTTCTTAGCATTTCAGAGACTCTCGAACATGCCGGTGGGAAGGATCCTCTGAAGTATTCCACACAGCCTTCCTCTTGGCTACCCCCCCACCAGACTGGTGTGGGCCTGGCTGTGTGGGACCAAGGCTTAGAAACCCCCAAGATGGGGTTTCCCTCACAGGCCTTATCCCAGGGCTGCACCTCCCTCCCAGTAGAATCTAGGGATCTGTTCTGATGCGTGATGTCAGAATAACCCCGCAGGGTCATCCAAGTTTGCTGTCAAGAAAGGCCTCTGTGCATCTTCCCTGTTCAGGATCAGGCAGTGAGACTGGTGGTAACATCCACTGTGCCCCTCGCAGGCTTCCCCACCCCCGACCGTTGCTCTGCTTGGCACTGCACCTCTGCCCCACTGGCTCCTGCTCGTTTTCTGATGTCTGGCAAGTGTGGGTTTTCCTTAAACACTTCCTTCTTATGGCAGCAGCGAGTTGTTCTTTATAACATAAAAATAAATTCGAGTCTTTTCCTTTTTCAGAGATTGAATTACTCAAGAAACTGCTGCCTGAGATGGTGAGGTTTGAACCCTCTTGGGAGGAGCTGGAACTCTACAAAGATGGGGGCTTGGCGGTGATTGACCAGTGGATCTGTGCGCATGCAAGGTAGCAAATTTGACCTTCCTTTGAGGAGCCAAATCTTGCTGTCACAACACTGAATATTGTTTGTAACCCAGATACAGTTGTTTACAAATCATACGATGTTATCTAGTTGATATCTATATAGTAGATGTATAATAGTTGTGTCGCATATATGTAATACTTCTGTTACCACATCATTTCAATGAATGTTAATGTCCATTGGACTGAAATCAATTACTTGCATTTTAGAAACTGGGCCCCTACACAAACACTTTCTGATGTTCTTTCACAGGTATTTTATAGGCACCTCAGTTTCAACATTTTCCTTCCGGATCCATGAGGAAAGGGAGATCTTAGGATTTGATCCAAAAACAACTTACAACCGATTTTGTGGTGAAAAAGAGAAAAACTGTGAGCAGCCAACTCACTGGAAAATCGTGTACTAAAAACCAAGGGCTGCAGTACTTGTGAGCTCAAAAGAATAAGGAAAAACCTACCAGGAAATGCCTCTCTCTGACCCTGCTACAACTCAGTCCTCTAACCCTTTCTTGGTGTCTACTTGACATTTGATTTTGAAGTACAAGCAATATTCACCTTCTTAGCTATGCACTGATGGGTGCGAGGAGAATGAAGTCAGCCTGGGATCCAGTTCATGGCAGAGCTTGGATTGGAGGACAATAGCAGGCACTACAATTGAGACCTGAAAATCAAAACTTGATCCTGAAACTGAGTAACAAAGTCAGTCATGGATTTCTTTGAAGTTCTGGGGAAGAAGAGAGACGGTTTAACTTTCACAAATGTAGCACAGCTGTGGTCTCTACTGCATTTCTGTTTTTACTTCTTGTTCTGTTCAGTGAATGCCTCTGATCACAAAAAAAAATGTGTCTCAGTTTTGTAAACTGTGCTGTGTGAGAGACAGATTGTGTGTGAACTCTGCCATTTCCTGTTCTCTTTCCAAACAGCACTTTGTGAACATTCAAATTGCCTGATGCAATCAGTGCTCAATAAAAGAAGAGGAGATGGTATTTCTGCCTGAGCACCTGCTGCTTCCAGTAGCAGTCTCAGTGGGTCTATGCTGAGGCACAAAGATGAGGCGTATGGGGTGGTAAAAGAAAGGTTATGTTTCTGTATTTTGCCTTCACAATGGAAACTTTGTTTTTTCTTCTCTCCTTCCAAAAATCTGATCCGTTGGACTGATGCAAAAGTCAGCAGAGGGATCACCCAGTTGCTCCGTTCAGTGATGGTGATGCTTTGCTAGGGAGCATGCTAAAAGGCCTTTCAAGTTTCTGCGTCTGTTCAGTGGATCATCCCGGTAATTCAGCAAATGAATTTCCTGCATTTCTACTTTCAGTTTATGCAAGGGAGCAGACTGAGGACGATGAGACAGCAAAGGCCATTGCACCCTGAGATAATGTATAGAAGCCTAGCAGTTGGGAGTCTTGCAGTTGATGTTGTTTTCCGGTGGGGATGGGTGGCTGCTAGTACTGGGAAGAGCCTTGTGCTACACCACCAGGCAGAAGAAAGGCACAGCTCCTATTTGAGAAGAGTTTTGTAAGAGTAACAATTCAAGCTCTTACAGCTTCCTGCTATGTAGAACTGGCTGCTGGGACGTACTCTGCTGGATTCTGTGCTTCAGGTGGGAGTTTTGATTTACACCACTTCGTTAAGCAGGAGAAACCTTTGCCAAAAGGATTTCAAAATGTGAAGCAGGCTTTTTTTCTTAAAGTCAGCTTTACTGGATTACCTTACATTTAGCAGACCCTTCACTTGCTCCTTCTGCTAGGCTTGAGTGGGAGTATGTATAATCCTGTGCTGTGCAGTGGACATCTCACAGGTGCTCCCAGACAATGAGGTTGTTTCTTCCCATACAGCTGCAGCAGAATCTGTGAAGACTTCTCAGTCAGTAGCAGCAGGAGCAGCTCTCTGTTCTTACCAGCTGTTTATTGCATCTTTGTGCAGCAGTCAAACCTCTCTGGCGACAAAGGGAGGAGCCCAACATTTCAAAGCAGTGCCTTTTCCCACCAAACCAAATGTTCTTGTTTAGCCTGTGCACCATGTAAAGCAATGGTGGCATTTTACTTGTATACTTCAGTTCATGAAGAAAAATAAAAAGCTTTACAGCATTATATGTGACATGTCCATGCTTCTTACTTCTTCCTAACAGTTGCTCTCTCCTGGTTCCCTACCAGTGGACCCAGTGCAGGAGAAACTGGCATAAAATCTGCATGCCCCGACAAAGTTTTTTTTATATTCTGTCACACGAGGTGCTGCATCAAAGAGTATTGAAGGAGCTGGCGGATGTGCTGGCCAAACCCCTTTCCATCATCTTCTGACTGGGAAAGTTCCACTGGACTGGAGGCTGGCTGATGTTGTGCCCTTCTACAAGAAGGGTTGGAGGGAGGACCCAGGAAACTACAGGCCTGTCAGTCTGACCTCAGTGCGGGGGAAAGTCATGGAACAGGTGATCTTGAGTGCTATCATGAAGCACATGCAAGAGAACCAGGTGATGAGGCCCAGTCAACAGGGGTTCATGAAAGGCAGGTCTTGCCAAACTAACCTGATCGCCTTCTATGACAAAGTGACTCGACTACTGGACGAGGGGAATGCTGTGGATGTATCTTCCTGGACTTCAGTAAAGCCTTTGACACAGTTTCTCACAGCATTCTGCTTGAGAAACTGTCAGCCTCTGGCCTGGACAGGCGCACACTTTCTTGGGTGGAAAACTGGTTGGATGGCCGGGCCCAGAGAGTGGTGGGAAATGGAGTTAACTCCAGCTGGAGGCCAGTGACAAGTGGGGTTCCCCAGGGCTCAGTGCTGGGTCCAGACCTGTTCAGTGTCTTTATCAATGACCTGGATGAAGGCATTGAGTGCACCCTTAGCAAGTTTGCAGATGACACTAAGCTGGGTGGAAGTGTTGATCTGCTGGAGGGTAGGGAGGCTCCAAAGGGATCTGATCAGGCTGGACCGCTGGGCAGAGTCCAATGGCATGAGGTTTAACAAGGCCAAATGCCGGGTCCTGCACTTAGGGCACAACAACCCTATGCAGTGCTACAGACTAGGAGAAATCTGGCTGGAAATCTGCCTGGAGGAGAAGGACCTGGGGGTGTTGGTTAACAGCGACTGAATATGAGCCAGCAATGGCCAAGAAGGCCAATGGCATCTTGGCTTGTATCAGAAATGGCATGACTAGCAAGTCTGGGGAGGTTGCTCTCCCTCTGTACTCAGGACTAGTGAGACCGCTGCTCGAATACTGTGTTCATTTCTGGGCCCCTCACCACAAGAAGGATGTTGAGGCTCTGGAGCGAGTCCAGAGAAGAGCAACAAAGCTGGTGATGGGGCTGGAGAACAAGTCTTACGAGGAGCGGCTGAGAGAGCTGGGGTTGTTTAGCCTGGAGAAGAGGAGGCTGAGGGGAGACCTCATTGCTCTCTACAACTACCTGAAAGGAGGTTGTGGAGAGGAGGGAGCTGGCCTCTTCTCCCAAGTGACAGGGGACAGGACAAGAGGGAATGGCCTCAAGTCCACCAGGGGTGATTTAAGCTAGACATCAGGAAAAAAAATTTCACAGAAAGGGTCATTGGTCACTGGAACAGGCTGCCCAGGGAGGTGGTTGAGTCTCTTTCCCTGGAGGTGTTTAAAAGACGGGTGGATGAGGGGCTGAGGGGCATAGTTTAGTGATTAATAGGGATAGTTGGACTCGATGATCCTTTGGGTCTTTTCCAACCTAGTGATTCTATGATTAGCAAGTGTCGCCGGTGTGACTGTTCTTGGTGCTGGGACTCTGCACCTGGTAAATCTGTGCCCCTCATTGTGGGCCCAGCTGCTGCTCGTGCACGGCATATGAGGAGAGGTGGAGAGAGGTGGTCTTTTTCAGCCTAGAAAAGGTGAAAGAAGAGAGATCTAGCTGTTGTCTTGCACTAATAAAAGGGGTTACAGGGAAGCCAGAGCCAGGCCTTTGTCAGAAGTGCACAGCAAAAGCACAGTAAGGTACAATCTGCAACAAGGGAAATTCTGCTTGGGTGTAAGGTTAAGCCTCGCATCCCAAGATCTGCGCAGCAGTGGGGCAGGGCCCTAAGAGGAGCAGTGTATCTTCCAGCCTTGCTGAAGGAGTCAAAGGCAGTTCACATACAAGTAGATGGTAGTAAAACCAGCATCCACGTTGCTGGCTCCAATAGAAAATGGGGATTAGGGATATGAGAGTAGAGTAATGACTCGCACGGTCAAGGGTTTACCACAACATCCTCTCTCCCCTGAATCCCTGCCATCACAATAAAAAGCTGGAAAGGCAATAGCAGTGCATGAAAGGGTGTTCTTGAGTCCACAACAGGACTCTCCTTTATCATTGCAGTAACAATATATGTATTTTGAAACATATGTATGTAGGCAAATACATGATGATGCATGCAGACATGACCACAGCGCCTCTTATCTGGCAGTCTGTGACAAAACATATCTTGCCCTCTCAGTCTGTATTTCCTGGTGCTTTAGCACTGTCTGCGGCTTTCTGGCTTGAGGAGCAAGGAATCAGAATCATAGAATCACAGAATCACCAGGTTGGAAAAGACGTCCAGGATCATCAAGTCCAACCATTCCTATCAAACACTAAACCATGCCCCTCAGCACCTCGCCCACCTGTCCCTTAAACCCCTCCAGGGAAGGTGACTCAACCACCTTCCTGGGCAGCCTGTTCCAGGAACTCAACAGGAGCAAAAGTTCTGCAGGATGCAGTATCCAGAGAGCATTGTACAGCTGCAATCGTGTCCTTTATGCAGTCACCGTAGAAGCCTGCTGTGTTGGGTTTTCATATAGAAGGTATTTTGTTGGCCATTGAGCTCCCTGATTGCCCGTGTAGCCTTTCTGTCACAAGGTGGAGACAGTAGAGCAGTATGTGATGCAGCCCAGAGCCAGATCTCCATGCTTCCAGGGACACACTGGAACAGAGCAGCCGTCTCCTGCAACCAGCACTGCCACAGGCTTTGTGGCTAAGTGTAAAACCCATCAAAAGCAGCCGTGGTTGCCTTTAAGTGATGATACCATATGCAGATTACTGTAACCAGCCGTGTTGTCCAGAGAGCTAGGCAGTGAGGCAGGGGTTATTTTCCCTCTTTGGGTGAGCAATTTCCTTTGGGGAAGGGAAGAAGTAAAGATTAATGGCTACCAGACATGTCCATGGATCTGCTGTTTGGCCTCATAAGCCCTGGTGTTTCTGTTTAGGTGTCACTAGAATAAAATCTCCATGTGTTTCCCTTCTCTCCTTTATAAAACTGAACACCTGACGCACACTGGCCCCCAGCCCGTGGCTGGTCACCGTCTCAGCTCTCATTGCCCTTCCCACATTGGTGCAACAAAGGACGCCTGTGCTGCTCCATCTCTGGATATTACAGCATTTCCACATGGTCACTTCCAGGGGCAGGGTTAACTTCCTCACTCCCGGGACAGAAGTCGCTCCTGGCTGCTCCACCTGGATCCCCCAGGTATTTTGCTCCAGGCTTCCTTCCCTGAGCGGTCCCACATGCACCAATTTGGCCACTGCAGACCATGGGTGGGGAGGCAGCAGAGCAGTGGCCAGGGTGCAGCTCTTTCAGACAGGCTTGGCTGATGGGGCATTTCTCTCCTTTCCGTGGGTATTTTTGGATTGGAGGAGTGGAGGGGGGTATCCATGTCACAGTGAGTGCCACAGCAGCAATCAGAGCAGGCAAGAGATGCTCCTGCATTTGGGGAACTGGCTGTGGCACCTACCTCTCATGTGAAGGCACATTGCAGGGCACAGAAAAAAAGGTTGATGCCTGGTGGAGCAGGGGCAAGATTCCTATCTCCTAAGAGATGTCCCTAAGACCTCCAGAAGCCTCGGAGCTCTCGACTGTTGAGGCCACAAACCCTCCGTCTCTTGCGGCAAAAGGCTCTGGTAGCTCCTGTGTGCCAGAGTCCGTGGGGACAGAAATGGCCTGGAGCTGTAGCCTGTACCTCATCCACCACTTTGCCACATAGAGCATGAGCACTGTAGAGCGGGGAGGAAAAAACTTTTCCTCTCCTTTCCTATTACTCTCACAGACTGACAGAGCAGCTGGCATGTGTGGCCAGACCACGGGGGCGGTGTGTGTGTGCTGCTGCCAGTGGCTGTTGGGAAGCAGGCACCGGTGGTCACTCTCTCCTCAGAGTGCCATTTGCTTCAGGACCTTGGTTTTACACTCATTTTCCACAAAGGAAAGAAATGTAAAAGGCAGCACCTTCTCCGCAGACCAGCGCCCGGAGATTATTGCTCCCCACATAGTTGCAGCAGCAGGGGGGTCAGTGGGGTCTTGGCCACAGCAGCACAGCCTGGGCAACCCCACATCCTGAGCTGGCCACCAGCCCTGCCCCACTGCCCCTCGCCAGCAGCACCCAGCGGGCCGGTCCCTGTGGGCAGCAGGCATCCTTCTCCTCCTGCCCACATCAGGGCAGGCTGGGCTCTGCCCATGGCATTTGTCAGAAGCTTTAAGGTTTCAGCCAAAGAACCCAAGAGGTGGTTTGGCCACTTTTCCTACGACACCACACGCCTGGGCAACTGTTGCTGAGCACAAGTCCTCTTTTCCTCCTCCTCCCCAATGCTCCGGGGACACGAGGCATCAAGACAGAACCCACGGCTTGGAGAGAGATGGGCAGAAGGCAAGATTTGCAGGTACAGCCATTCCTGTGCTGCTCGCCACCACCAGAGGATGGCCAAGTCCTGCACTGGGAAAGCTATGGGCATAAAGCCCCTAGAGCAGCCCAGCCTTCACGAGCAATGGGGTGACAGAGTATGAATACACATCCACTTCTGTTGGTAAGGCTGATCCTGACTGAGGAACACCAGTGCTGAGAATTCACAGAGGCTTTACCTGGCACAGGAGAAAGTACAGATTTTATAGTTTACTTGACCAAGAGTTAATTTTATATCTTTGCATGAGGAGACTGACGTCTATCTTTCTTAGTTAATGATCCAGGCAGAATCGCCTTGCAGAAAAACCTGGCTCTTTTGCCAAACATATGCATTATTAAAAAACATTTATGTAGCTCAAAGTCTTTAAGAACTCTATAAAAATAATATAAAAATCTTCTAAAACTTTTACTTTGAGGGTCACCTCTGAGTCTTTGTTCTGTATCTCTGGTGTAACTCTGTTAAGGGAGGTGATGACCATGAGCCATATATATTGGACCCACAGAGTTACTAAGGTCCTGGGAAATAGCCTTTTTAAATCTTATGGAGGTTATTTATGAATTCTTAAGAAAAGTGCGTGATTTTGTAGAGTTCCTTGTTTGTGAAAGCAGATTATATACAGCGTCATTCAGAACCAGCCTTATCACTCTAAAGGCTGCAGCCAAGTAGCCCACGTCAGCTCTTTCTCTGGTTGTAACTCACTGAGGTGTGTGCCCCGCACTGTTGTCAGAAATAGATGTAATCTTGATTCTTCAACTTGGCAATTAAGCGACTGAGTGGGTCCAGTACACAAATGTGTAATATATCTCTGGGGGGTAACAGCATGAAACAGCTTCTGCATTACCATAGCGAACTTGATTTGCCCAGGAAATAAAAGTGCTTTCTGGTGATTTCACTGGAAATGTGGAAGGTTTGTGACAGTAGCCTTGCCTGTGGCCAAATACTGAAATCATGGTTATATGCAGTGGGAACTTGTCTATGTTCTTGGTGGGACTGGGAAATAAACCAAAGTCTGTTAGTATTTTGTTGCTGTTTTAATCATTATTTTCTGCCCCTTGTGCAGGCTGTCACGCTGCATACGGATGTAGGAGATATTAAAACTGAATTGTTCTGTGAGTGAACACCAAAGACTCGTGAAGTAAGTCAAGTAACAGGAGTGGGATTGCCTGGTGTTGAAACAAAGCAGTAGAAAGAGTGACTGCAGAGGATGAAGTGGCTTTTGCAATCCATCTTTTCACACAATGGAGCACTAACATTTCACGCAGGTACGGTGCCTCTTGTGGAACTTGTGTCCAGTGGAGTTGTGCTCTGTCATACTGCCTAGAGCTTTGCTGCCTGTTTCTCACCACACAACGCTTAGCTAAGGGACACTTCTTTCCAAATTCTAGCATCTCCCAAAGCAGCCTTTGCCCTTGCAGGGAAATATGACACAAGGGCTGTGATTCCCAGATTTCCATGGGTTCGAGCACTCTTGCACAGCTTTGATTTTAATTTATAATAGAATCACTCCCAGTTTGTCGGAGTGCTCAGGTTTTCCTTTCTGTAGTAGACTAAAGCTTAAATGGATAGAACTGACTTCTCACGCCTTAGCTTTGTTAAAGTTACTGGTGACAAAATTACACGTACTGAATGCAAACGTTGAATGGAAGTGATACTTCTGAGCCCGTCTCAAGCATCTTCTTTGTTCCTCAAACCAGACGACCGTATGCTGTAAGCTTTATTTAAAATCCTTCATATCTGTGACAATGTCAGAGGAACATATTAACTCGAATGTGTTTGTGACTCTTCTCTGGCAACCCTTTGCGGAACTCACGTGGTTACGGTGCAAAGCAGAGCCAAAAGGGTTAGTCTTGGTCCTGCCAATGCTGTGATTTTGTAAGAGGATACGGAATTGTTTGTTCATCTGGTTTGTTTCATTTCCTTAGAATTTCCTGGCTCTCTGGGCTAGCAACTACTACAATGGCTGCATATTTCACCAGAACATAAAGGGCTTTGTGGTTCAGACAGGGAATCCATTAGGTAAACTCTTCTGACAGGGTCTCTTGATAGGAAAATGGACTTCAAATTAAAGTATAAATAAAATATAAAGAAATGATAGGTATGAATACTAGAAGTGTGAATAAAGTAAAACTAAATTAAGAGCTATTGCATTGTTGATAGAGGTTTTTATGTTAGTTTTCTTTGGTGAGCTTACAGAATAGCAGCTGTTACCTAGTTCTAAGCAGTCTTGCAACAATAAAGCATTGCAAAAGTTGAGTTTTTTCCAAGTGCTACACTAAAATGATCATTCTGCTGACTTTTCAGCTGTTGAAAAGGTAGCAGTTGCTGCTGCAGTTTCTCAGGTTGCTGCCTGAAAGGCTGCGCTGCCTTTAAACTATTTAGGGAAAACGTTCCAGACAGCGTCAACCGTTTGGGAGAAAATGATCCCACTGTGTGTCTGTTGGTACTCATACTGAAATGAATTTGAGGCTATGTCAGTGTTTCCTTCTGCTACTTACGAGATGTTCCTTATGAAGAGTTATGTCTTTGCTCAGTGTCAAGGCATGAGAATCTGATACCTGCCTCAAAGAAATGACAGTCTTTTTAGGAAAATTGTTGTCAAATGTTATAACAGTACATCATTTCTGGGTTTTTCAGTCTGAAAATCCAGTAATCTCTTGTGGTGCTTTCTTGTCAGGCACTGGGAAGGGAGGTAACAGCATTTGGGGCAAGAAGTTTGAAGATGAATTCAGTGAATACTTAAAGATATTTCTGTGCTCTCAATACTCAGTGATGTTTTTATACCACTTTTCTTTACCACCTGGGGAACGATCACCATTGTGTTGTACTGCACTAAATACCTCCTTTGTAGCTGAGAAGCAAGGTATGGTTTTACAATATAGGAATAGAAAGCTTGTTAAAATAGGAAGAAGCATTTCTGTACTTGGCAAGTTTGGTTTGAGGGGTTTCATTGCTGAGAAGAGAAGTAGAAAGGCTTTGTAACAAAGCATTTTTCTTGCTCTGAAGGCAAAGATGTAATTTTTCATTGTAAGAGCACTTTGAGGAGCTAATTATAGACTGATGGAATATATTAGCAACTGTTATTTATTCTTAAAAATGGTATTGAGACAGAGTACTAAGTCACAGAGCACTCCATACAGGTTGAAGTCCCGCTTTCACCAATATGTATTCATGTTGAATTTTTCCCCCTCTTTCAGCACAGTGTCCGTGGGGTAGTTTCAGTGGCAAACAATGGTCTGAATACCAATGGATCGCAGTTCTTTATCACGTATGGCAAGAACCAAACCTAGACATGAAGTACACTGTGTTTGGGAACGAAGTGAAGCAACTGCATGCCTCCTTGCTGTAGTGTCTGAAGGATCTGAATATTTCAGGGCATGTGCAATGCACATTTAGAAGCTTCTAGTTCTACAACTCGTTAAAATATTGGGTGCGTACGTGTAAATGTACACTGTCAGCTGAATGAGTTGCTCCAAAATGCTGCTCCTTTTTTCTTAGGAGCAGGGAATTCAGCAGAAGTAAGCATATTAAAAATTACATTGAGAATGGAGCTTTATTTCTTTATGTTCCTTTCTTTCCCTGTCTCCCCCCGGTTATTCCAGCTTGGCTTTTCATCCATGACCAAGGGGATGCATCCTGAATTTAAGCAAATTCCATAGCATCTGCATGGAGGGTTGCTGGGTTTACTGAGAGGCAGAAATCGGATTTGGTGCTGGAGCTGGGAATGGGTGTGGTACCAACACGGTCATAGAATGGACCTGTGCATGCTTCTCTTCAGGTGGAACTTCATGTAGGTCAGATAAAAGTCACAGAATGGACAGTTCATATAATCAGATGAGAATGTTTAAGATGGATCATCATTTTAAATCATTCTGCTCTATCACAGAGTCATGGCAAAAAGTCTTTTCTTTTCCTTGTTGTTAAAAAGTCTCTAGTGTACAGGTGAATCTGCTGAGAAAAATTGTCCTGATGAAATGGAGATGAATATTCAAAGGAAACTATTGAAAAGTGAAAATACTATTTTCTACCACTTCTACTGTCCATAGGCACATAAGCATGGGTGATCCCTTCATTTCTGAGTTGGTTTAGAAGCGTGATTGAAAGGCTTTTTTTGACATCTGTCTTGGAAAAGAGTAGAGGCTCTAACAGATGAACTTTACCAGATAGTCTGTGGCAGTTGAAGATACTCCTGCCCCAGCTGCAGAATCATAGAATCATAGAATCGTAGAATCACCAGGTAGGAAAAGACCTCTCAGGTCATCGAGTCCAACCATACCTTCCTGCCACTAAACCATATCCTTAAGTACCTCGTCTGCCCATCTTTTAAATACCTCCAGGGATGGTGACTCAACCACCTCCCTGGGCAGCCTCTAACAGTGCCTGATGACCCTTTCAGTGAAAATTGTTTTCATAATCTGAAACCCCCCCCTGGCGCGACTTGACGCTGTTCTCCCTTGTCTCTGTCACTTGGAAGAAGAGAACAGCACCCACCTCTCCACAACCTCCTTTCAGGTAGTTGTAGAGAGCAATGAAGTCCCACCTCAGCCTCCTCTTCTCCAGGCTAAACAAGCCCAGCTCTCTCAGCCGTTCCTCATAAGACTTGTTCTCTGGCCCCTTCACCAGCTTTGTCGCTCTTCTCTGGACACACTCAGAAAGGGAGCAAAAATAAAAATGTGTCTGATTGAAACTGTCCGAGAGCCAGGCTCTTCCCCCCAGCAATGGAATTCAGCTCAGACACCATGGCCAACCTTCCTAACTTTACAAGAAAAGATCTTTAATGAATGTGTCTTGCTTAAACCAACCCAAAGACAAATCCAATTTGTCAGGACAGTGATTCCTCCTTTTTATCAGAATCTGTCACGGGTGCTTCATATTTCCTTTCAAAATACGTTATATGCTACATATAATGTGTTGGATGTCTTATTTGTATCATTGGCTTGCAAAGTCCTTGGTCTATGACACTAAAACTGCAAAGTGCTTTGAGATTTCTAAACTGTGAAAATTAAATGGTTATTGGAAGGAGACTCTAGTACTTCTGCTTTTCTTTTTCCAGAGTTATTGATGCTCAAGCTGAAATACAGGAAAGTGTTTAACACCTTTTTCCCTGTGAGAGTGATGGAACTCTGCTGTGAGGACAGGCTGAGGGATTTGGGCTCCTTCAGTCAGGAGAAGAGAAGGCTCCGGGGAGACCTTATAGTGGCCTTAGAGTACCTGACGAGGGCCTGGAGGAAAGCAGTGGAAGGACTGTTTAGAAGGGTACATAGTGGTAGGACAAGGGGGAATGGCTTTAAATAGGAATGGGAAAGATATAGATTGGACATTAGAAAGAAATTCATCCGTATGAGGGTGGTGAGGCACTGGCCCAGGTTGCCCAGGGAAGCTGTGGCTGCCCCATCCCGGGAGGAGTTCAAGGCCAGGCTGGATGGGGCCTTGGCCAGGCTGGTGTGGTGGGAGGTGTCCCTGACCATGGTGGGGAGTTTGGAACTGGATGGGCTTTGAGGTCCCTTCCAATCCAAAGCTTTCTATGATTTGCAAATTCTATGAAAGGACAATATTCCTTTTAGTGTTCATTTGATGAGTGATGGCTTTGTGAATGATTTTTTTGTCTATGGGATGCAATTCACAGAGTAAATATCTCAGTTACAGATGTGGCAATCCGAGCAAACAAATGATCCTGACATGGATCAAAACAGAAGTCCGGATCTGGGAAGGTGCGACAGGGCTAAAAAGAGGAAGAGGGGGTCACCAAGCGGTGCACAGGAGAGCAAGTGGTGTAAAATGGATCTTGAAAGATGTCATGTACCTAAGAAGAGAAAGAGATCAGCAAGCAGTGTGCCGGAGGACCACAGCTGCAAGCCAGATCTTGGAGGAGGCAAGAGGGCTACAAAGAGAAAAAGATCAGCAAGTGGTGCACTGGAGAACAAGCACAAGAAATTGGATTAGTTTGTAGAATAACGACACCCAACGCAGAATTAGGTGCAGGTATGTGGCCGTGTACAGGGTACAAGGGGGTGTTTGCTCCATGCTCGCACACCAGGTGTCCAAGCCGGCACATTTTTCTTGAGCTATATTATTCATATGTACTAGGTTAGTATACATAATCATGCCTTTTCCAAGAAGTGGGATGAGTTAGTAAGATTAGTTCCAGGAATTCATTAGAAATATCCCCTCCTTCTTGTACATGCTTTCCTCCTAGTGGCAGTGGTCGATGAGGGTCTTTGGGGATGAAAGCAGGTTGTCACGTTGACGTTTTTAACTTTCCTTCTTGTGCACGTTCTTAGACTTTTGGGCATCTCTTCAAGGTTGCATCTAGTCCTAGCTGGTTCTTCTCCCTCTTATCATTGCACCAGTCCTTGATATCTGGCTTAATTAGATACAGTCACATTTTTTCCCATTCTTTCTAACTGCAGGTTTGCTAAAAGTTCCTTATGTAAGCTTATCCAGGCGAAGGCTAGCTAGAAGTTATTGTTCAAGCTAATTCTATATTTTGGTTCTAAAATCACAGAAACTACACATAATACTCAGACTTTTAACAAATTATCTCTTCTTTCAGGATCTTGGAAGAAGCAAGAGGGCTACACAGAGAGAGATATCAGGAAGCGGTGCACCAGAGAACCAGCACGAGAAATCAGATCTTGGAAGAAGCAAGAGGTAAAAAGAAAAAGAGACCAGCAAGCAGTGCACAGGAGATGGTTGGACTCGATGATCCGGTGGGTCTCTTCCAACCTGGCTATTCTATGATTCTATGAGAGCAAGCACTGCTAACTGGATCATAGCAGAATGAACAGCCACAAAACCGCTCCTTGAATGCATTGAATTATTTAAATAACGGAATAGAACAATTACCTATAGTAAGGCATTTTTCTTATTTACAAAGAGAGGGTGAGCAGCTCAACAAGGAAGGAGCCAAGGTATTCTAAAATCTTTGGAAACAGGCCGATGGGAGGGACCATATCATTTAATAACATGGGGTCAAGGATATGCCTGTTTCTACAGATGATGGCCCCCAGTAGGTCCCCGATCACTGTAGTCCGCCTGTTATGGATGGTTCACACAAATGAAGAACAGATAGTCTGACAACCAAAGCAGATACACCTCTTCTAATATATCACGCTCTTTTTTCCTGTTTCAGCTGCTTTGCCTGGAGGGATTTTTCTAGTTTGTGGGGACAGAGTGTGTGGGTGGAATGCCATCAAAACTTAATGACAGGCCATATAGCCTTGGGCGGCTTACATTACTAACACCCAATCTTACTATGGAAAAATATTCAACTGCAACAGAGTATGACCCAGCTGCACACATTACTCTGGAAGAAGCACTGAAACATCCTTTCCTCCTCCCACTGAAGAGGTTAAATAGCACATAAGCCTCCTACAGCTGAGGCAGACGAACATCTCCGTCTGCCTCTTAAGAAATGGAAAATATGCCAAGTGCTGTTTGTTTGTTTACATATGTCCAGTATTTATTTATTTATGCTGATGTTTAATTTCTCCATTACAATAAAACTTACTTAAGAAAAAAACTCATTAATCTGTTTTTTTTCCCTCAGTAAATCAAAATCTCAGGTCACTTCTATTATGTGGACAACAGCACCCCCTACTCTACAGGCCTCCCAAGAACCAGGAAGTATTAGTTTAATTACATTTTATCTAACTGTCATTGGAAGACCAAAAAACCTAGGGCTGATGTTTACCCTTTCCTTTCTGAGTAAGAAGACAGGGACAGCCCTTGCTGTTAAGTGTAACGATGGCCTTTATTTGATGAAAGAAAAAAGTAGTTACACATAGTAAGGAAGATCCCTGTTGCATTAAAAATATTGCAATGTGATAAGGAATTATTATTTTTGTTAATTTTAGGAGGGGTGCTCTGGTTATCAGTATTCCTGTGAATGGTCACTGTTGGCATATAGCAGTAGAGACTACCCTCTCCCAGCAGCTCTTTTTTGGATTACAAGCTGTTGTGAGCATTTCCATTAAGAATTCAAAGTCTCAGGAAGCAGAGAAGCCGTTTGGTTTAAGAGTGTCACCTGGCAGCATGAAATCTATCCACGTCAGCAAGGGATTTTGTCTGCCTTGTCCTCCTGCAGTCCTGCTGGAGTCCTGCCTCTAGAGCAGTAAGGGCAAAAGCTGCTGCCCTGGCCTACTACCCCAACCCTGTTGGAGCAGAGGCCAGGGCTCAAGCAAGCTGTTCAGCAGATCTATGTAGAACAGTGCTGTTTGTACTGCCAGGGTAGCCTAAGTGCTAGAACCTTCCTAGCTGTAAGGCAGCCTTGTAGCCCCTCCAGAAAGCAAGCCACCAGCTGTGACAGCCAGCAGGCCCAGGGATGTTGCTCTTCATACCTCACTGTGGTTACTGTGCTCACCACCACTTAACCAGCTTCTCTCCACTAGGACACTGACTTCCCAGGAGTATGGCAGCCACCTCACCCAGCAGCTGGAATAGGGGATTGCTTTATGCTGGAAGCACAGCAAAGATACGGCAAAGTCCCTGGGGAGATAGACTACTCCCTCGTGGTTGGAGCAACTGGTACAGACAGAAGCCTCAATAGCAAATCACCACAGAAACCGTGGCCCCTTTCCTTCAGAGGTTTTTGGCAGTTTTATTTGCCAACAGAACTGCCATTCATCTTGTTAATCAGATGGCACCTGCTCCAACAGAGATCGCAAACCCAAGGGATCACATGGATTTAATTGAGGAAGGCCTTAAATTTGACATTATTACAGTAGAAAAAACAGGAGGTAGCATAGAACAGAAAAGACAAACGCAGGTTAGGTTCAAATCTAGAATAGCTCCTGTAAACTACTTCTAACGTGGTTTTAAAAACTAAACCCCGTATTTCAATAACTATAGAAAACAGTTAAAATAAATTGCCATGAGAGCCCTTGTATCATGCTTGATACAGGGAGGTAGGATGTAATAATCAGAAGGACACATGAGACGAGACAGGTATGTACAGCTCCTGTTTGCTTTGCTGAGGACAGATTTTCACAGGTCAGTCACCCTCTTCAGCTTCAGACTCCGACTCTGGAACAGAGAGACCTTGTCAACAGGCTGCCAGCAGGTCAGCCCCACCCAGCCCCTGAGTTTGGCTGCTGTCTGGCTAACATCTGCGTTTGCATCCTCATGGTTTCACTGGTGAGCTTTCCTAGCCTCCCAGCAGTACTGGGAGCACACTTAGTCTCCGAGTAGCAACTAACACCTCCCACCTCCCAAACAAAAGATTATTGCAGTAAGTTTTCCAAAACTGGAAGCCCAATGTGTGAGCAAAGCTGCTGGTTACCTTCTTCAGCATTCTTGAGCCATTCAACAAACTTTTTCATTTGCTCCAGAAAAACACTCTTTCCTTTTGCAAGATGTGCATCCTTATACCACTTCAGGATGGGTTCTTCACTCAGAACTTCAGCTGCAAGATGTCAAGAGCACTATTAACACAGCAAACCACTGAATACCAGTTACTTAAGTCTCTTAGCTGGCAGCCTTTGCTTCTTTCTCTAGAAGCACCACAACACATGCTCCTTCCCTGGCTATGGTGGGACAAGCCTGCACTAGGAGCCCCTCCTGTTTTAAAATTCTGGGCACCATGCATGTAGCATTGGCTGTTGGGGGTTCCCAAGCACTGCATCTAGAAGCTGCATCTACTCCAACAGTCTTGAATATTTCATAACTACTTGAGATGAAACTCTCTAAGGAAAGTTTCAGTCAGCTGCTGAGGCCAACAGCAAACTATTTAAAGCCCAAGGTACATCACAAGAAGCATTTAACTGTTTTCTTATTTTTGCAAATATAATCTTCAGTTTAACAAGTTTCCTTATGTCCTTGTGATGTTTCCACAAGTGTACCACGTTTTTTCAGTAACACCTTTTAAAAGCAAGCCTGGAGCAGCCCAGAACGCCTTTGTGGTCTCAATTTCTGTCTGTTCACAGTAAGCATTCAGGTAGAGAATCAAGAAAAATATATGACCATGTACCTTTCCCTAACTTAAAAGGACAAAAGAGCCTTAGAACCTGAAGTTAGCTTTGATTTACCACAACTCAAAACTCTAGCAGACGTGCAGCTTTCTTGTCTAGAGAAGCACTCCCCATGTGTCAAGAACAGCTCCATCTATCTACCTTTGCATTTTACTGCTCCATCATTGTTAACAGAAGGTAGGAAATTCTTCAGCTCATGAAGAGTAATGTTGTAGCACTGCTCCTCCCTAAAGGTCTTACCAGTACTAAAGCATTCTAAAAATTCAGGCTTAAAAAACTCAACCAACCAAAAACCCACCCCGACAACAACCCCACGTGAGTTACCCTTATAGAAGAGCACCACTATTTTCTGGAAGGCCTTCATGAAGTGAATGTTGTCATAACAATACTCCTGAATCTTCAACAGAAGAGTTAGCTCTGATTGACCTTGGGTAGTAAAGGCAGCAAGTAGAGGGCTGTATTGCTGTAACAGGAACAACAAATTGGCACACATAGAGCACTTTGCAATTCCCACCCATCTAGACTGGTTTCACACAGTTTCCATCAGCCATTGCCTAGAAATTTCCAGCCCCCATTCCACTCCAGATTGCTTCTGCAGAGGTCATACTGCTTTTGCCTCAGTAACCTGGACTATAATACTGCACAGAGAAAGGGAAGAATTCCCCGTGTAATGCTCTCACTGCATTAGGGGGTTTGTAGGCTTTAACTCATCAAAAAGGGAGCTGGAGGAAGCCCAAGCCCTACTCAATGAGTGCAGAAGTCCATACTGAAGTTGCAATACCTTCAAGTGCTTAATGGCTTGCTCTGCTACCAGTTCCTCCTTTTTATTCCATTCCACTGTGCTCATTACACTTGACCAGATTATGGTTACCACGGTCTGTTCCGAGATGTTGTTTTTCTTCATCTCCTCCTTCACATACAAGATTATCTGCCAGTTATAATAGAAGAGTCAGCATATATGCCACAGACAACACTAAGCTAAATTAAAACTTCTGTTCTAAAGGCAACCCAGAAGCCTTCAGAACCACAAAAAAAACCCCTTTGACCATACAGCAGGATTTGAGACATTAGGGAAAAGACTATATAAAGCTAATATCAAAACACCCTGGTCCTAATTTTAAACATCTAGCTCTCACTAAGAATTAAGTTAGTTCAGTATTTAATTAGGCATGTAACTTCAGATTAGAATCATCTAGATGTCATTGTATTGCAGATAATTCGAGCTAAATTCCTACAGAAAAAAAAAAAGGAAAAAAAAACACTTACACTTTGTCTACAAATACTTACGTCTTTGAATGGATCTCCCCGTGACATCTGCTCCTGAAGTTCTTTCTGTAGCTCCTTTCGAGCTCCTATGCTTTGCTGGTTCCGAACATACTCTGAAAGCTCTTTTAGTCCCGCTTCAGTAAAGTACTTGGAAAAGTGTTCCACACTTTGTTTGTTGGCTGGGAAGAGTTCCTGAAAACAAAGTTTGTGACAATTTTCTTTCACAAAGAAATACATGTTGAGTATTTTGCTGGTAAATGCTATTTACTAAATCAGCTTAAGAGGTGTATCACTCATCTCAGTGGCACTCACCATCAACCTGTTGTCCATGTTTACTTTACGAAGACTGACAGCCACTGCATTAATATCTTTCTCATTTATCCATGACTTGAACAGCTTGACTGCAAAAGCCGCAGAAACACCTGCGCAATAGGAATAGTAATACTACTATTAGAATTCAAACCAAAGGGAATAACAAGGCCTGCACAGCACAGGGCACTGAGCTTATCAGACACTTGCTCAAAGCAGCAGCAGGTGTGCCTGAAGATACCGTAGCCTCCAGCATGCTGGACTTTTCTCACTGCTCAGCATCATAAAGGCTTCCTGTATTAAACTCACTCTCCTTGCTGCAATTCAGGAAGAAATACCATCTACAACCACAAAGGTCCTTCTCCAAAACACAGGACTGATTTGCTGGGCAGCATTAGTGACATCAGGCCCCAGAGTCATATAGGGAAGTCCGACACACAAACCTTCTGAAAAGACTAAAGACTTAGCAAGACTTTCTGTGTCATGAGGTAGCACATTTACCTTCGCTAATCCTGTAGTAAATCTATGACCAGACAAAACTAGTGAGCTGCAAAGCTGCACCGCCATCACAATTTCCACCCACTTGTCATGGTTCTGCCCCCCACCATACTTCCCTAAAGTGGGAAGGACTTGGGCAATGCTCACCTTCTTTAACCAAGTTCTCATTGTAAAGACTGTTGAGAATCGATGCATTAAGTGTTCCATTGGCTAGCAGAATACCCGTCAACATGGCCAGTTTGTTCCGCTCAGACTCTGAGAACCCTTTCAGGAACAACAGCAACTGCAAGAAATAGTAAGCAGAAGAAAAGTTACTATAAAACCACCATCTCTCACTAAAATTTGGCTACTGCTTCCATGCTAGACATTTTTGTTTCAATCAAGCTATTTGGTTAGCAGAAACACTAGTTCACTAGTAACCTTCTCCACTAGTCATACAAGCTAGCTGTTCTTCTATTAACAGCTTCAGTGTTCTATTTTAACAATCCACTGTATGATATAACTCTTCAGTATAGAGTGATTAACTAGCAGAATTTGAAGGTTTATTTGTGTGCTGATAAGGAGCTACTCCATACCTTTTTGACTTCATCTTCAAAGCCTTTCTCCAGGTACTTGTAACGCCTGATTAGCTTGTTAAAAACCTAAAAAGAAACAGTACTTTATTTTTCGCTTTGACTATCATTTAATTAGAATGAAAATAATCAAGTTCAGTAAAGTTGGTCTGAACTCTTTAGAGCAGTTTTACTCTGCCTCTTCTACTAAGTATCTTAAAGCCATGCATTAGGTTTCCCTAAGCCTTCAGCTACACAAACATTTCATTTTTGACCACTGAACAGTTTAAGTTAAATCATACTCATTTCAGAACTAACCTGAGCAAATGCTTGCATGGTTTCTAGGTCTTCTTGTGCTGCAAACACACAGACGTTTGTGCGTGTCATGTCATCTGCCAGGGTACCACCTGGGGCTAAAGAAGAGTTCCAGCATTAGTGGCGTTACCTCCTAGTGAGAGTTGACTCCATAGTAAGAATTCCAATACCCGTATCATGCAACATGCTGTCCTTTCATGATTAACTGAATGACCGGATCATTAAAGACACTCTTACATTTCCATCTACTCCACTGCTGTAGTGGAATGTTAAAACCAGTAAGCTTTTCAATATATATAAATCAATATTCGTGTATTATTGTATATATGTTTAATATATTTAAATATCCTGACCCCTTGCTGCTAATTGGATTGGTAACATATCTTGTTTTATATGAATAAGTTAACACAACTATAAGCTCCTATTCCCTTAGAAAAACCCACTAAAGCTGCTTAATCTTAGCAAGTCTATTTTCAGTGTCTGCTGCAATAAAGCTGCTTTGAAAGTATCTTTTAAATAACAGAGTATCACAAGAGGAGATGAAACAGGTAGAGATGTGTGTTCAAATACCAGTGCCTCAGAGGAGAGCTTGAAACTTTAGTGTTAAAAGGCACTTCAGCCATTTAGCTGCCAACTAGAAGATGCTTCTTCACCATTCCTCTTCCACTAATAAAGGCATCTGACTGGCGTGAGGCTGCTTCATTAACTAGGTCGAATTCAAGTCACTAAATCCAGTGCCAGAATACCTCACTACCAATTTCTATGCCATCCTACATGTAAGGGAGATTCTTTTATTATTTACTAGTCAGAAATATGACTTAAAGATGAAGATAAGCATTAGCTGAAAGAATATTAGAAGATATAAGGCAACAGGATGTCGGTTTTTGGTCTGACCTTGTGTGACTGAAGATCAAAGCTGGTCTACTTAGCTACTTGCTGCAGAGAGGGAGCTGAGTAAGTGACCCCTCTACCAACGTTAATGCAGCAAGGCATTTTTCCCTTCCCTCTCAGCCTCACTTCTAGAAAGAGCATGTCCTAACACAGCATGCAGTGGTTAAGACTCTTGACTGTAAACCCACAGAATGTCACAATTTGTACATTAACAATTTCAAACAGTGATACTCCAGGTGGCAGAGAAGTTCACTCACTCATGCTACCAGCTCTTGTAAGGTCAGCAGAGGAGCCTCTCGCCAAAAGGAACATCACAGTAACTTCAATCTACAGAACATTGTTCCAATCTAGAACTTTGAGATAAGCAGGCACGCTTAATGAAGTTAAACCATTCTAAAAGCCTCAGTTTTCAGCACCTTTGAGCAAATCACCTGACATTTCTACAGCACCCATGTGAAGACCACCTGAACGTGCAACAGATGCATCCTCCCAAACCAGCCAGCCCACCACCATTCAGAGCCCGACCATGGCCCAGAATAATCTATTTCCTCTCTTTCCCCTATGCATTTAGGTAACTTCAATTCTATTTCTGTTAAGTTACAGAAAATCTTCTGCAACTGCCAAATGTCTCCCTTAAGTCCTCCTGCAACCAACTGATGCATAACAGATATTAAAATCTGAGACAGACCTTTTCCAGTCTAGGCAGGCAACATAAAGGGCCCTCTTCTCTTTAAGTAGTTTAAATAGGTCCCTGCCAACTGCACCTCTTCTCATGAAACAGTATTTAGTCAAGTAGAAAATTTAGTCAACCTCATCTAGCTTCACTTACTTCCCTGTTGGTGAGCATCTGTTCCACTCTTCGCTCTTTACACTCAGTGTGCACGTTTACAAAACCTGACATCACATTTCACGTCCTCAGTTCTGTTTTCTGCTGACCCGACCATCCTCTCATTTCTCACTCCCTGACATCTGCCAGAGCCCCTGACCTCACTATTGCCAAAACCAAACAATCTGTAATAGCATTTCCAAGACAAAGCACACCAGATTCTTCTGTAAACATTATTACTTTCAAAAATAATAGGGCAGGATGCACAAAGCACATGACCATGTCAGAATATTCAGGGCAACCCTTTTGGCTGTGCAACCACAGACCACACACCTGAAACGAGCATTCATCCATCTCATATCAGCAGAAGCGAACTTGACTACAGAGTCAAGATCCACTCCTGGTAAAAAAAAAAAAAAAATATCCAATTTATATTCCTTTAAGCCAAGTTTGTACAGCCTTACACTTTGAAGAATGCAACCTGTCTCAAGATAGTGTGGTAGGGTACACAAAGTATTTCTACAGTAACTGATTGCTCAGTCAGTCCCCGAGATGGTCACATAGTTTATCACAGATAACTTAGCCCCTGTTCTATACACTCCATCGGCTCCTGAAAGCAGATGGTGAGATTTTGTAGACAAGTGAATAAAGGCTGACAGCAGCCACATCAAAGGGACTTACCCAGCATTCCACCAGCCACCAGGATGTCAAAAAGTGTTTCTGCATAGCGGCGATAGTCAAGTTTTGCACCAGAAGCATCAAGAAACTTTGCTACTGCCTCCAAGTCACTGCCAGTTTCGCTTAAACCTTGAATAATACAGTCTTGGAACTGAGTAGGGTCAAACCTCTCTTTTTCATCTGTAAAAAGAAAGCACTGAAATGAAGGTACTGCATACAGCTGTTTGGGTTTTTTTAATGTCTGTATTTTTAATAAGGTCAAAATGAAAATGAAACAAAACTTGCACTGAAAATTCTCAAGTTAAACACACCCATGATCATTCCACTCTTCCAAGGCAACTGGTCTCACATAGACAGTGACTTAATAGTTCTATGCAGTCAATGCCGGGGAAAAGGCTATCACAAGCTAAAACATTCCTTATCTACCTCTAACTGAATTCTTAGAGTACTTTCACTAAGAACAGTTGTTTGCAATCATTACTAGTTGGCTCTAATAAAGTTTATCTGACTTTTCAGTTTGATTCTTACACCCCTGTTCATGTGTTAGATCACTCCCTGCAAGAGAGGCTTAGCTAAATGCTGGAAGGTAATTCTTAAGATGTGTACCTACAGTTCTATGTATTTGACTCTTTTACTCATGTTCCATTTCAGCCGTTTGGGCCTCTTGCTGCTTTGGACCATATATTCTGACTGAAACACTGCCTACCATTATTATGCTAGAGCAAGTTGACAGTACTTGCTTTCTTGCTATCAAGACCATCTGCTCCCTTAATACAGAGCTGAAAGAGTCTGAAGCAATTGCATTTCCTCAAGTGCATGGGGGAAAACGCAGAAATCTGAGCTAACTTCTTATTAAATAAAAACAAAATGATGAACTACAATCACAGATCTATTTAGCATCCTTTGTTGTTGTTAAAACAGAACATATCCTTCTTCAGATGTGTGATGCACCAGTTCATTACAGCCCTGTTTTTGCTGTAGGTAGGGCATAGCTACATGGGTGGATTTGTTGCATATTAACTAACAGAAAGCTTTAAACAGAAGAGGTTTTTGGCTTTACTCATCTCAATTTGTCCCAAGTAAACCATGAGAGAAAAAGCTACCAAAGAAGCAAATCTTACTTTGAGGGCTGTCTGTAACATCTCAGTACCTGCTAGTAACCCTTCTGTAAGGGGTATACTAGCGTCCTCGCATTCAATGCAAGTACTATATGTCGGTAACAGCTGGGTAGAAGTCTGGAAATACCGCATCACTTATTTTCCAGGTTAGATCCATGAAGCTCACTGTTACCACACAGTTGTTTGGAAGCTAAACTACGGTTCATAGACTCACAGAACAGTTTGGGCTGGAAGGAACCTTAAAGATAATCCAGGTCCAACCCCTCTGCAATGGGTAGGGCCACCTTCCACTGGACCAGGTTGCCCAAAGCCTCATCCAAACTGGTCTTGAACACCTCCAGGAATGGGACATCCATGACTTCTCTGGGCAAGCTGTTCCAGTCTTTGCCATCCTCACAGTAAAAATTTTCTCCCTAGTATCTAATCTAGTTCTCTCTTTCAGCTTAAAACTCCATTGTCCTATCACTGCACTCCCTGATAAAGAGTCCCTCCCATCTTTCCTATAGGCTCCCTTTAAGTACTGGAAGGCTGCTATAAGATCTCCCTAGAGCCTTCTCTAGGCTGAACAACCCCAATTCTCTCAGTCTGTCCTTGTATGGGAGATGCTCCAGCCCTCAGATCATCTTTGTGGCCTCCTCTGGACTCCCTGCAACATGTCCTTCCTGTGCTGAGGATTCAATGGCTAAATGCTTAAAAAGATACAAAAGCCTGGAATGCTAGCATGTCATCTGCTGGTCAGACTAAATCCAACTCTCTCACTTCAACAGCTTCTCAAGGTACTTTTACATTAGAATAGGTTATGTAAGTCAACATGTCCTTCTGCACATAATTACTATTTCAGCATGGAACAGCATTGTTGGTGCTGACAGACTGAGCTGGAACATGGCTAGTACATTAATAAAACAGCATTAAACAGAAACTCTGAGAACTGTCCCCAACTCCTTCTTAAGTTTAATAAAACACCACCAAAATACTAAATTACTCATCATACCTCTTCAGTCATCAGCATTTCTTGTAAGAGTAATACTACACATAAAGAGATGTTCACTCACACAATCCCACACTTCAGGGGTTGGTTGGTAGTGTGAACTGCCAGGTTTTGTTGTTGTTTTTTTAATTTAAATTTAAACCAGATATTCTTACAGGATTAAGGGAATAATGCAACTTTTATCCAGCATCTAAAAGTGACATTCCTACTAGGTTAGATGGTCCTTAGACATATTTATTAACCCACAGTAAGCCTGTGCTAGAGCTCCCCTGTAACTCATGCTCTTGCTTCCAGGACAACACGCTTATTGCAGTTCTAGAACAACTGTCTCTTATGCCAGTGTTATAGCAAATTCAGCTGCGATTCTTAATCGGACTATTTTTATTAGTGCAGAGTGCATTCCAGCACCCAGAGTCAGCCTCAAGACTCAGCATCGAGGGTGATCTCATTTAAAAGATGTATGAGAAGAGCACAAAGACACTATGTTGTTCCTCGCAGAAGCTGATGTGCAATGGTAGTGCTGCATGGAGCCCCCACCACAGGGGTCACTATAACACGCGCTGCAGCGAGCTCACCTCTTTTTCTGGTTTTGAAACGCTGCCCCGATAGCGTCGGCTTCTGTGGCTTTTGATTATTCATAAAAGACACCCTGCGGGGAAGCAGAAAGCCACCTGAGGACGCTGAGCAGGAGCCCGCCCGCTCCCAGCCTGCCCCGCGCTGCGGCGGCCCCGGCTCCTCCCCTCCCGCCCCGTCCCGCCCTCGCCTCCATTTCCCGGCGCCGGCCTCCTTAGGCCACACGAGTTGTTTTACTTAAGCTAAGGTAGAATTCTATGCAACTTCCATCAAGCAATTGTATTATTTCAAAATCGGACAGAGCGTCCCTCTGAGAACATGTTTTTTTAAGCACTGTTTTTCCAGACTCCGTTCTTGGAGTTGAGAACGTCTCCTCAGTCCGATCTGTGCTGAACGCAGAATTGTCAAATGGTTCGGTTTGGAAAGGACCTCAAAGCCCGTCCAGTTCCAACCCCCTGCCATGGGCAGGGACACCTCCCACCAGCCCAGGCTGCCCAAGGTCCATCCAACCTGGCCTTGAACACCTCCCGGGATGGGGCAGCCACAGCTTCCCTGGGCAACCTGGGCCAGGGCCTCACCACCCTCAGCGTGAAGAATTTCTTTCTAATGTCCAGTTTAAATCTTCTCCCTTGCAATTTAAAGCCAAACCCCCTCATCCCATCTCTTCAAACCCTTCTAAGGGCCCCCTCCCCAGCCCTTTTCATCCACGATCCCCTCTGTTTGCAGCTTTTCCCCATCTCAAACGCAAGGTCAGGCAGAGCTGGCACCAGCTCCAAACGAGGGATTTGCCTAGTGCGAAGTTCAGGATGACATGAAAATTAGTCTTCGGAGAGTAAAGGAATGTGCATATTATAACCTTCCAATATCTGAAACGACCTTCCAGTACCTGAAGGAGGAACTGTTTACAAAGGCTTGCACAGATAGGATTTGGGGCAATGGGTATAAACTGGAAAAGGGCAGATTTAGACCAGACATAAGGAAGAATTTCTTCACCCTGAGGGTGGTGAGGCACTGGCCCAGGTTGCCCAGGGAAGCTGTGGCTGCCCCATCCCTGGAGGCGCTCAAGGCCAGGCTGGATGGGGCCTTGGGCAGCCTGGGCTGGTGGGAGGTGTCCCTGCCCATGGCAGGGGGGTGGAGCTGGATGGGCATTGAGGTCCCTTCCAACAAGAACTATTAGAATGAACTATGATTCTACGGTTATAGCAAATCTTATAAATATACATACTTATAAATATATACACATATAAGTGTGAACCCGTTCTGCCCCAGCTCCTGTCTGACTGCACAGAGCGATAGGGATCGCTCCCTCGCAACGCCCAGGCCTGATAAAGCTCCCAAACGAGTCTCGGACAGTTGATCCGCCACATTTTCTGTACCAGAGATGGTGCCGAGTCCTGGCCGGCGCCCACCGCCTCCCTCGTCCCCCCTACCCCCCGTGTACCCTCTCCCCCCGGCCTTCTTACCGACTTTCAGGCAGAGAGAAAACGTCAGAGGAGTCTGAGCGAGGGCGGCGGCGAGGACTGTGCGGGCGCAACGGGCGAAACGGAAGAAGGGCCGCGCGCCCCACCCGGCACCGACCATCTCTCCAGGACGGGGGGAGGCGACGGATGGAAAGGGGCCAGGATGCCGCACTGCGAGACCCTGGGGCGCCCCACCGTCCCCTCTGATTCCCCGTCCGACTCCCCGTAGAGTGGACGCGTCTGCCGCGCCTCACCCTCTGATCCTCCCCTTCCTATGAAGTGGACGATTCCGCTCCCTCCGCTCCCTCCGATCCGTCCCTCCCCACGGAATGGACGCGTCCTCCTCCCCCCCGCCCTCGTGCTTTCCCGTCACGCGCAGAAGCCCCCCCCTCACCCCCCCGCGCAGCGCGTCGCCTCCTGTGGGCGCGGGGCGGGCTGTTGGTGCTGTTCCTGTACACTGAGCTGGGGGGTGAGTGTCACGGAATCACAGAATCACCGGGTTGGAAAAGACCCACTGGATCGTCGAGTCCAGGCAGTCCTATCCGCCACTAAACCGTGTCCCTGAGCACCTCGTCTACCAGTCTTTTAAACACCTCGAGGGAAGGTGACTCAACCACCTCTCTGGGCAGCCTGTTCCAGTGCCCAATGACGCTTTCCGTGAAAATTTTTTTCCTAATGTCCAGCCTAAATCTCCCCTGGCAGAGGTTGCGGCCATTCCCTCTTGTCCTGTCCCCTGTCACTTGGGAGAAGAGGCCAGTACCCTCGTCTCCACAACCTCCTTTCAGGTAGTTGGAGAGAGCAATGAGGTCTCCCCTCAGCCTCCTCTTCTCCAGGCTAAACAACCCCAGCTCTCTCAGCCATTCCTCACAAGGCCTGTTCTCCAGCCCCTTCACCAGCTTTGTTGCTCTTCTCTGGACTCGCTCCAGAGCCTCAACATCCTTCTTGTGGTGAAGGGGCCCAGAACTGAACACAGGATTCGAGGAGCGGTCTCACCAGTGCCGAGTACAGAGGGAGAATAACCTCCCTGGACCTGCTGGTCACACCGTTTCTGATACAAGCCAAGATGCCATTGGCCTTCTTGGCCGCCTGGGCCACTGCTGGCTCATGTTCAGTCACTGTCAACCAACACCCCCAGGTCCTTCTCCTCCAGGCAGCTTTCTAGCCAGACTTCTCCTAGTCTGTAGCACTGCATAGGGTTGTTGTGCCCCAAGTGCAGGACCCAGTATTTGGCCTTGTTAAACCTCATGCCATTGGACTCAGCCCAGCGGTCCAGTCTGTTCAGATCCCTTTGGAGCCTCCCTACCCTCCAGCAGGTTGACACTTCCACCCAGCTTAGTGTCATCAGCAATATCGTGGTGGAAGTCTGCTATAGACCACCCAGCCAGGAAGAAGAGGCTGACGAGTTATTTTACAAGCGACTTGGAGAAGTCTCATGATTGCTGCTCCTAGTCCTTGTGGGAGACTTGAACTTACCAGATGTCTGCTGGAAGAGTAATACGGCAGAGAGGAAACAGTTTGGGAGGTTCCTGGAGTGTGTGGAAGACAACTTCCTGACACAAATGTTGAGTGAGGCGACGAGGGAAGATGCTTGGTACAGCCAAAAGCATTAGGACAAGAGGAAATGTCTCAATTCAATACTCCGTAGTACATTCATTAGATGTGTAAAAACTGGAATCCTGTGCTATCAGGCAAACAGGTGTAAGTAGAACAACTAGCAGGGCATCATCCCAGTAGATGAGTTGCTAAGGAAGCCAACCTTAGAAGTACCCAGAGTGCAACTGGGCCCCATCAGTATCAAAGGGGGTTTTGCTATGGACTTCAACATTTTAAGCTTTCACTCCTAATCTTAGAATTATTTGTTTAGCAGAAACATGGCTTTTAAAGGAGAAAATACTGCCAAGCAGTATTTTATATTCTTTCCCATTCATCAGATTATTTCCCAAGAACTGTAAAGCTTCCTGCCAAGGCAAATTGACTGGTTAGAGGGGCCGATGTCATCATTGGTTAAGCTTAGAAAGCTTAGAAAAATCAGACTCACAACATGGCTTTAGGAAAAGCTTATGGCGAGCCATTTTTCTTATTCATTTAAATACAGAGTAACTAAGGATAGTCAAAAGCTGGGAGGGACCCTAAACAGGTTTGGTGGCACAACAGCAGTCGGAAACTGTTGGTAAGTGTTTAGATCATGATAAAGCTTTATGCTGCTTCATTCAGTAAGTTTTTAAAATAATTTACAGTAGTACTAGAAAACCTTACTGAGATACTAGCATCTGTACTAAGAGCAATAAAGATTAAGGAAGAGACATGGACGAAACAGGACAAGTCAACGTCACTTCCACGTTTCCCAGGCTTTTCCAAGAAGCATTAGGAGCCTTGTAACTGGCTCCTGATGTGGTTTTGGTGAGTTACTGCTTCAATAATGTCCCTTTTCCTTAACCTAGTGTGTCATTTCTTACTTTAGTTGGAAAGAGATTTTATGTAACAGAAGTATTTTTCTTTCAAAGAAGTTGTATTTTGTGAACATTCCATCAGAGCAGATCTTCAGAGATGATGCACTTGGCAGCAGAAGTCAGCAGCATCAAGACTGTTCAGTCTCTTAAAAAAAAAAAAAATCAATTACAAAGTCAGTTTCTTTCCAAACGCCCAAGCACAGCACATATTCCAATAGTTGATGGCATCGCTGGCCTTTGGGCTCTCAGTTGTAACAGTTGAGATACAAAAATGTGTTCCTTTACATGCTTCGGTACAGCCAAAAGCATTAGGACAAGAGGAAATGGCCTCAATTTGCACCAGGGGAGGTTTAGACTGGATATTAGGAATAATTTCTCCGCTGAAAGGGCTCTCAGGCAGGCACTGTTAGAGGCTGCCCATGGAAGTAGTTGAGTCACCAGCACTGGAAGTACTTAAAAGGCCTGTAGATGTGATAAAATTGGCAGTGCTAGGTTAAGGGCTGGACTTGATGTTCTTAACAGTCTTTTCCAACCTAAACGATTCTATGATTCAATTAGCAAATCTGCCAGTTGTTTTTGGAAGCTTTATGTATTGCAGCACTTGGGATTTGATTTTTTAAAATGTATTTATTTAAAAGTAAAACCATATCATGGATCCCTTACCTAACTGATTTTTCTGTCATAAATGAAACTTCTAGAAAAGGGTAAAATTGTATCATTGGCTTGCATTGTTTGAACTGTAACTGCCAGATAGCAGGGGCTGGGGGACAGCAACTGCTTGGAAGGCCACCTCCTTTTTATTTTATTTTTCTACCAAAGCCCTCTCCCCCCACCTTTTTTTTGGGGTGGGGCATGTGCTTGTTTTGTGCGTTTCCTTAGGATTGAATAAAAAGAGGATGGAGGGGGCCTGGGGGTGATGACATCATTTGCCTCACCCCAACATCACTGGGGGGAGGAATTTGTGGCAGAGGAGTGGGAGACAGGGAGATCATGTGGGGTCCCCTCAAAAAAATGGAGGGTCACAGCCACAAAATACCTGAAAATTCAAGAGGGGTTTAACAAATCGGAAAAAAAAAGTATACATGATGTGAGGCACTGAAACAGAGGAAAAAACTATCTAATTTATATAGATATTGAAAAAATAATATTCGTTTATATATTAAAAAATTATTTCAAACCAAAAACCTATATGTACAGATAAAATTCTAAATAGAGATATACAGGATTTTAAAATACAAAATTAGCTTGTGTATCTATAAAATAAAAAGACTTTAAAATGCAAAAAAAAAGAGATTATACATATGAAGGCATTTAATAGAATTCTGAATAGATAGAACTGTCAACACTTACTGTGTGTTTCATAGTAAGTCTCAGTAGATATATGTAATCTAAATGGGTATTATGTATTTGTAAACTAAGTCTAAACTGGCAAAGAAGGACTTTGCCCTGCCGGGCTGTGCATGCAAAGTGGGAGCCAAGACCAAGGCACAAAAATACCTCAAAACCTCTGATTCTGGGGCTGAAATGGCGGGGGAGGGAAATGACTAGGGGGAAAACATTCCAATTTGGGGCTCCCAGGAAAGCCAAATCTGCCTGGGTTTGTGCAGCGGAAATATTAAAATAAATAAATAAATAAAATTCATGTTCAAAAGCAAAAATCACCGATTTTTGTTGTGGAAAAGTGCCACAAATCCTCCAAAACTGTATATTTTGGAAAAGCAAAAAAACCTTTATTTTCTCCATGATTCCTGAAGGGGCAGCTGCAGGGATCTGGTGAAAATTCATCACTTGTACTAAAAGCTAGACCGGAGTAGCATCGACCTGGGAACTTTCTGCCTCTGCTGCTGGTCCTGCCTGCTCGCCTCTCCTCAGGGCTCACCTGCATCTCTGCTCGGATGTGAGAGATGAGGAAAGGCGCTGCCGTCCACCCAGCCCACGCAGGCTACTCCTCAGCTCTGTCCTCTGCCAGGAAGCACCATCATCTCTCTTGAAGCATGTTCACTAGTATAGGCTTTTCCCAGAAAGAAATGGAAAGAGGAGAGGGGAAAGAGGAAGGGGAATGGGGAAGGGGAAAGGAGGAAAGGGAAAGGGTTTGTTAGAGAGCAAGGGGTGGGGGTGGGGTTGCAGTTAGTACTGGATTTCTCAGAGAGGTACAAAAGCAAAACTGACATTACACAAACGTAAGATGGTGAAATAAAATTAACCAAAGTATGAGTGGTTGCAGAACTAAGAAAATATTTGAGAAAAGTTTCAGTGGGTAAATCATTGTTTGTCTGTGGGGCATCCAGGCAAGTTGACTCCAGGCTGGCATCCAGGCTAATGGCTCTAAACTGGAGAGGGGCAGATTTAGACTAGACATAAGGAGGAATTTCTTCACTCTGAGGGTGGTGAGGCCCTGGCCCAGGTTGCCCAGGGAAGCTGTGGCTGCCCCATCCCTGGAGGAGTTCAAGGCCAGGCTGGATGGGGCCTTGGGCAGCCTGGGCGGGTTGGAGTTGTCCCTGCCCATGGCAGGGGGGTTAGAACTGGATGATCTTTAAGATCCCTTCCAACCCAAACCATTCTATGATTCTATGACTCAGCTGCAAGAAAGTATCTCTAACCCCAGAATGGCTTCTTCTGTCTCCACCCCTTTGGAATCACAGGGACTAGTACAATGCAGGTAGGGAATGTGGACTGCTGTATGGAATGTGATTGTACAAAGTGCATGTGCAGCACTAGAAGTTTATTTGTTCAAACTGAGTTAAAGAAGGTGAACAGTTGCTTTGCAAACAACTGACACTCTAAAGATGCACACATTAACTGCTAGCTGGATCAAAACTATTACGTTGCTATTTCTGCATTTGAGAAAACTGTAAGTATTTAAAAACAAAATTAAGAAATACTATCTAAATTGTGGAGTATGTTTTTTGGGGGGATAGGAGGTTATGACAAAAACCGGCATGAGAGAGACAATCACATACAGGTAATATTTAGTGCTCACCTAAACCCCCAAAAGAAAATTCACTCTCTAATGCTGCAAAATAGTATTAGCTGCCAGTGCACAGCCTGAAGTGCAAGTCTCTGCTTGCAGAGTTTGCTCCTTCTTCAGCTGTGTATGGCTACCATCAGTTTGCATAGGCTTTGTCAGCTACAAGTCTCCACAACAGCTTACAACAAGGCTGGGAAACAAAGCCAGCAAAATGTAGCGTCTTCTTAGTGTCTTTCTCTGTCCAGCCTTCATTAAAATCACTGGAAAATCTTCTACTGCCTTTATTCTGATTGACTGTTACACAGAGCATTTGAATTGACTTGCAGGCAAAGCACTGCCCTGTGCAGCAGTGCGTAGTGACAGGTACTGCAGTTTCACTGTGCTGTTCCTTTCCCTCCACCAATGCAGCAGATGTGACACCACACACACAGAAAACAGTTTCCAACGGCTCCCTGGGCTCTTCAAGTCTCGTGCTGTACATGTTGCTGATTCAGATGTGGGCAAAGTCATCTTCTTCACTGGCCTTGGGCCATTGCAGCCAGTGTACTTGAGGGAAATACCTCCCGTGAGATCTCGCTGGGAGGCTGGAACACTGTCAGTAGCAGAGAAAGCCAAGCAACCAACACTGAAAGGGTGCTCTTCACCAGGCTACAGATGGTAAAGTTAAAAAAAGCCCTGCCTTTTCAAAATGCCCTATTTTGAGTCTGCCACATTTGATACAGGTTTTAAAAATTGCAGAACATTTCCTGCAAGCCTTATGGAAAGGAAAGGGAATACTTCTCACTTTCAGAACGACTGTCTCCCTCAGGAGCCCAGGTGCCCACATTAGCTGGCATCTGGCACAGTGCAGGAGCTTTGAAAACAGCCTTAATGTGCACTGCAAGTAAAAGTCAAGCAGTACTGCATGCTTCTCCTGTGAGCTGCAGTCTCGTGTGCTGTAACACAGATAGAAGGCCTTACCTGCACCCTTGTCACAGTAACTGTAAGAAAGCGTCCTGCACTGACTGTGAGGGCGGCTGGGCTTCCTGCCTTATGCTGTGCCCTTGGAGAAACCCTTCTCTAGCCCAGTGAACCCCAGGGTCAGTGAGCTGCGGTGCTGTCCAACACTGCATAGGAACGAAGGCCTGTAGGACAAAATGTGTTTACATAGAGCCCTTACTCAGCAGGCGGCAACTGCTTTATTTATGTATTTTGCAACTTCTGCCAACGTATTTTAACTTAGCCCATATTGCAGCAAATTTCACTGAAGGGGCAGGGGACTGCCACACTGCGAGAGGAGTTTCTGGGTATCTCTCATGGGACAGAGATGTTCTTAGCTGGGTATGCACAGGGTGAGAGCTGGAACAACTCAGCCATCATGTAAAGGCTACCCCTAGGAAAGTCTCCTTGGTCTGTGGGCTGAAAGGGAGGCTGCATCCAGTGGTTGGGGTGGGTGTTGTGGAGGAAGCAGGAAAAAACATCAAACTATTTTACAGCAGACAGAAAGCTCGACAGAAGGCAAACTGAATGCAGTAGAGACAAAAGCCAGCTATGGAAAAACAGTCAGTCTCTTGGAAAGAGATTACTTCTTCAGATGACCATAGGAGGCCTTTTGCAAGAAAATACACCACCTTTTCTTTCTGGTACAATGAGGCATCACAACAATGGTCAACCAGAGCTTCTGAAGGCCTTTGGAAACATCAGTAACTGCTGGGGGTGCAGCTAAATGGACAGTCTCCATTCTACGTAAAGAAAATACCTTTTCACTACAATGACATACAGTGCAGGTAAGGTGGAGGCCAAGCCCATATGCCTACATTTCCATTTTTCTGCCGGCATTTCCCCACACTTTTCCACCCACACTGGCCCTTCACTTTTACGCCAGCATGCCCTATCACCACCTTTATGCCAGCATTTGCCTTCACGTTTCCACTGGCATTCCCCCTGACTTTTGTGCTGATATTCACCCTCACGTTTCCATCCACATCAGCTCTCTCTTTTCCACTGGCATTCCCCCTCACTTTTCTGCCATCATTTCCTTGCACTTTTCTGCCATCGTTTCCCCTCACTTTCCTGCCATCGTTTCCCCTCACTTTCCTACCAGCAATTGACCCTCACTTTTCCGCCTGTGAGAAACCTGAAGAGCAATCACTACACTCAGCAAGGAATAACTGAGGCAGAGATTCACCAAAACCACACGTTGAATGTACAAACTATGTATTTTCACAGTTCTGCTTTCTTATCAAAGAACCTGTTGCCATTTTTCAGGTTCTACTTTGGGCAACTTCTGTAGACTCACTAAAAAAGTGAAGTGTTTTCTCTGTGTTAGGACGTATCCCAGATCAAAGCCCCAAATCCAAATACCATGAGCTTTGTGTGCTTGTGTGTGCGCGCACACATGTTTGGAACTGAATCTCAACTTTGCACTTCAAGAGAAAGAAAGGTTGAAGTTCTCGGTCATTTCAATACTGTGGTTTCTGATGCAGAAATCTGAATGCTGTGGCTGGAACTGTTGTTATCAACTTCGTTATTTTCTATACAATTTCTTTGTCTTCTGTCTAGGTTGCAAATATATACTTATTTCAAATGTAATAATACCAGAATTTCTGTTATCATTTAATACTGTGCTGCTTTATATTCTCCTTTTTTCTCCAGCTGCTGCTACTTGGGTGTGGTGTAATCCTTCCAAAACCTTAGGCAGCATCAGATGCCTAATCTCTGCAGATCACCTTTTGATCTCATTAAGGTTTTTTTTTGATCTCATAAGTTTTTTTTAACTTCATTATCACATGAGTGGTCAAGGATAGGAGAAAGCTCTCGACTGTACTTTCATGGCTTTATATATTCCTGAGCACAGGACTAAGCACTGCTTAAGAATCCTTTCCAGAGATGGGTTCATACAGTCTCCTATTCAAAGCATGCTGAACTCCCATGTGAGTTTTCCCATTAAGTTCAGAGGCTTTTGGCTTGCTCCATGAGGAAAAGAAATGTATGTCAGTCATAGCAATTTGTCTGGCATAGCAAAAGAAAATCGTAACTCTTCTTTCTTGCATGCTTTTAACACAAGGATGTCTGTGCCAAAGAATGTAAAGCAGCTTTACTACAAATCAGAGCATCATCTCTGATCAAAAAGGGACTGAATCCAACCAACAAGGTTCCTATTCTTCAGCAAAAATCTCTGCACTCACACTCCATTGCAAGACTCAAATCTAAAGTAGAAAATTAGCTGAAGCCATTAAAAATCACTTATCATATGAAGTTAAGCGTGGTAAGTGGCAGTAAGTTACCTAACATATCTTGATACTTTGCCCTAACTTTTTTCTCTGAGCTGAGCTGTTCAGCAGATCTTTCTTGTTGAATATGTACGCTTCAAATGCAGGAGATGCATTTCTAGCAATTAAGTTCAGTAATTTAAGTGAAGTACTGTAATGAATATACTGGATGGAGAATAAAGATAAGGATATAAGATGCAATGTGCATATTTTTGGTAGCTGATTCTAATCTGAAAATGAGAAAATATATTTATCTGTTTGTTGATTAGTGTGTATTGGAGCAGTAAATCAGTTTTTCATTCCATTCAGGTCTTGAGCACTCTGGTTTGTCACTCTCACAGATACGGCCCGAGGAGTGGAGGAAGCAGATGCATCGTTTGTCATCTAAGAAATTAAAAGAGTGAATTGTTAGCATTATTTGAGTAGCAAGCTCCCAGTATTGCCTTTATTAAGTGCCCCCAAGTCACTCAGCAGACTGTTCTTCAGGAGTTAACTACAGAAGATAGCTGAAAGTAAGGTCAGTGTTAACTGGGGTCAGGGCTAAAAAGGGATGGAGAAGCACGGTCTCTGCATTAGTGGACCTCATCTCCTGGAAGCCCTTGCGATGACAGTAAGCCCACAAACATATTGATTTGGGGGTCAATGATGCCCCACCACAACCACAGAAATACTGTGGGAGTAATTAATGAGTGAGAGCTCGAGTTTCCATGGGAGAGCCTCAGAGGTTCAGGGCATGGTATGGATTTATATGGCAAGGACCTTGGTTCAGAGATGTTGTAGGCCAAATAAAAAAAAGAACTGTAATAGCAGTGGGAACATGACCAGAGTGAACAGTTGCAGAAAACCTAGAATATAAAGAACTAGGATTATAAGTAGCTTATTGTCTCATTTGTTTTTCTTCTGTATCTTTTAGTCAGCTCTGAGTTAATTAGTTTTCTTCCAAAACGATACTGGGCATAACAAGGAGTACCAGAACGATGTGACATTGCCAGAGTGCAAGTCACTGGGCGAATACACCTGGAAGGAGACTGAAGATGCCTGGAGGCTAATCCACTATGAGCTACTTAATCCTCTATGAAATTTGACATACAGAAGAATGGAGGAGGCTTCAGGGAGAGAAGGGATTATACAAATTTCTAATCTAAATTTCAAAGAAAAAGAAAAGATTATACAAATTCAGGGAAATTCCAATACAATGCTTGAATGGCATTTGTTGGAGTAACTTGTGTGAGTGAGACCTGTTACCAGACATTTCAAATACCAGGAATCTATGATACTGCTATACACAATATATGACCAGCTGGAGACATTAACTGGCACCCCACTATTCAAGGATGCCAAAAGCCATATGCATTTCTACCCAGAGATACTTAAACAGATCCTTCCCCCACACCTTTCAATTACCATCTCAGTAAACTCATCTGCACAGCCTGCCCGTATTTGTTCAGCAGTCAGAGGGCTGTTCAGTGCAAAGGTCTTCTTTAGTCCTCTTTCATTCCTCACACCAGTTATTGCATCTCTCAAAGCAAAGAACACAGAGCATCCCAAGAAAAATCCTGCCTCTCCTAGCCCCTGAAAAAGGAAAACAAGTCAAATAGGTGTAGGTTTTGAGCAAATGAGAGGAGTACGCACCATATCGCTATAAACTAAAAAGCTTAAAAGTCAGTGACTCAAAAAATGTTTCATCCTTCAGTAAGGATGCTTCTTTTATATTTAGTGGAAGCAAGCTTAGATCACACCAAGTCTTTTAATGGTCACTGCTTCCAGGGAACTAAAAAGTTGATTTCAAACATTGGCTATTGATTTTAGAATCCCTTTGGCTCATTGCTAAACTGAAATTTAGAAAAACTGGTAGATAAAATCGGAACAACCCAAACCCCGGTAAACCATACATACATAATCATATATAACTAATAAATAAAGCCCGAACTCTTGATAATTCCTTGTGGACAAACACCACTGGCCTCAATGGACATGCTCTCACTGGTTCTGACACAAGATTCATATTTGTTCCTTATCTCAAAGACAGGTCAAATCCACCCTTATTCCATAGTCCTCTCAATGTTGCGGTATTAGACATTTTAATCTGGACTGGATTGGGATATTGCAATTGACTGTTACTTATCTTCCTGCTAAAATCTGAGAAACAACTGTCTTCCCTAAACATGGTGCATGAAGACAGAATCACACCTTGTTACAGTGATTTTTAAGGTTAGTTACAGGAGACAAGTTCACAGAAAAGAAGATCAGTTTGAAGAAGGATATTACCATCAGCTCTCTAGATCAGCTCGAAATAAACTATGTAACTACTTCATCTAGATGATATTTTTTTCAAACAAGTACTTTTCTAATTAAGTATTACTCAAACAGCTTTAACTAATTTTAAAGGACCTGTTTGTTCTTCAGTAACTTTTGCCATAAAATATGCTTTTTCCTCATAATTCTGTTTTATTTTGCTGTACCCTAAAAGCTTATCTAATATTTGAAACAGCTGGAAATTTGCAGAATTATTTTCATCTTGATTTACTGTTACTACTCATATGCAACTGGCCCAAATATTTGCTGGTGTAAATTGAAGCAATGATTATACCAACAGAATACTTGAGCCAATCTGTCATATAAATATACACATACAGTCCTATTTCGTACGCATATAAGTAAGCTGCACACTGTCATTGTCATTACGATTTCTTCGGTACTTTTATTCTAACCCTTCAGTTTATCACCACATTTCAAAAGTATGGTTTTAAATTCAGCTTGCAGCTTCTGCGTATGGTCTGTTAACAAAACCCTGAAATTCCTACTCACCAACCATGAAAAATATGCAGCAATGTCCCATATTGTATCTTTTCATATTACCTTCCTTTGTGTCACAAATAAAACAATTGTATGGAAACTTCTTTGAAATGCTAAAGAAAAAATCTTGAAAAGATATATGTTTTATATCAGCATAGTTTCTCTGTTTGTCCTGGGATGGTTTGCTTACCTTGGATGCATAGATAGCATAAGGATTTTGGGAAGATGACAGCAGAGAAACACTAAACTGTTCCGGAATATCACAAACAGCAGGGATCTTATACTGATCTGGACCCCGAGTATACAGGGTTCCATCTGGAGTGTACTTCAATTCCTCCATTGTGTACAGTCCAATGCCTTGAACAAAGGCACCTTCAATCTTTAAACAAGAAAAGAAATAGCATTCACGTTCCCATGTTTAGTAAAATGTGTAAAACTTTGGCAAGAACTGATCTGTATCACTAGCTGTTATAAGGCCATTTTCTCTCCTGTTTGCCAAGTGGGATTCTGCAGTGTTTTGGGGCTACTGTGATGGGAAAAGCTTTCACAGTCCTATCTCATACCAGGCAGAGACAAATGCTCTCATGATGAAGTGATGAGATCTGTGGACCAGCCTGCAATGAAGAAAGGCATTTCCTTGCTATCAAGTGGGGAAAGCAGGTCAAACAACAGGACCATCTGGAGATCACAAACAGGATTTAAGTACAGGGAGTACTGCAGGTTGACACCATGGGTAAAATTCAAGCTTCACTGACATCTACAAAACCCTGAAACTCACTCAAATGGGACAAGTGTACAAGTAACCATCTTTCTAGTATGATCCATGACTTACAACATTCTCTAGTAAGAAATTAACACTTTCTGAATCAGTGAGGTAATCCTCACTTCAGATAAGGCTATCAGTGTAATAGGAACAAGCAGGAAATTCTTGGCACATACTTGTCCTATATCCACAGCTGGATTTATGCTGCATCCAATGTCCATGACGACGTCTGTTCTGAGGTTCTGTCAATAAAATTCAAAAGCATATTACTGAGAGAGATGCATGGATTGAAGGCATTAGAACATAACGTTGGTTAGAATCGGTATTCAGTGAAATAATACACTCTTAAGATAGAGGCCCTTCTCTGTACACTATTTCAAAGTAATTTCTAACACCCTATTGCAAGCAAAATAGGCTTGTCTTAACTTCAACAGAAGTTTCAACAGAGACAGCCCTGCCAGATTTTTCCCATTGTACAAGGAAATCCCCACATAAAAAAGTGCAGACAGAGGGGATATGATCAGCAGTCTACAACATTTAGCTGTCTAGATCATCAAAAGCCTAGAAATAGAATATTTAGCTTTGCTGTAATTTCAGGCAGAGAACGACCACAGAATGTAAGGTGTCTGCCATAACCCGAAAGGTGAACTCTCATGACACCAATACAGACGAGCCAAAAGCTGGTTAATGCTGCATAGCTTTCATTCTGCTCCACCTGTAATTTGCATTTACACTGTTGATATTTTTACTATCATGTGAAGACAGGTGACTTATTAATCTAAAACCTGACTGGTTGTTGGAGCATCCAGCAAACCTCACTCGCATTATTACAAAACTTCCACGACATTCAGTTATTACCTTGTGATCTCCTGTTAGACAGTTGATTTCAACCTCTGAACAAGCAGCCCCATAAAGAAAATATGTGAATGGCTGTCCTTCCCCTTTCTCCCAATCCATATTTTCATTGTAACCTCTGATGGAAGAAACAAAGTCCACAAGAAAATTAATGCATGGTTGCATCATAACAACGTAGATGAGCACACGAAAGTTTGAAACTACTTCCATGTGAAACCTTAAAATAACAGGTCAGAACCCCAACAGTTAAGTTCCATGAAATCCTACAGAGCACGAGTAGTTTAAGTTTGATGGAGCTGGCATTGATATAAAATTTAGCAGACAAGGAAGTTATTTCAGTTCAGGAGTCTATAAGAAGCATAATTCCAGAAACACATTAATAAAAACAAGATAATCTAGTACAGAATATAAATCTAAGGTAATGGTTGCTGAATTTACAGCGCATAAGGGAATTCAGAAACAGGGAGGAAAACTGGTCAGGACCTATGAAAGAATAATTTACAGGAGATAGACAAAAGAGATAATTGTAGAAGCTGGCTACAGAAAGACTGAAAGAGTTAAGATAGGAATATTGAAATAAAGGAGTAATTACTTAGAAGAGAGTGGGACTAACTGAGGAGACTATAGCAGTCAGGACTGATGGGGTAAATTCAACAGACACAGGAGGACAGTGAAATGTGGTAACATCTCCCAGCCATGTCAGCTATGTGGTCAAGGCATATTTTCTGACTATATATGACTGAAGTGTCTTTGCTGAGCATATTTTAAATTATACTCCATAAAACAATTACAGTATCATTCAGAACATTGAAATGTGCATTGAAAAAGAGAGACACAAAATTTACATATTCAACTTCTCACATCCTCAGCTGGCTTTGAGATTCTTGGATGTGAAGAATATGACTGGATAACAATTAGATCAGTGCAGGATTTGAGGCTCAGGGATCTGCAGATGTTTTTGGACACCATTAAATGTCAATAGCAAAGTATTGGTGTTGTTCATTGCTTTGGAGATATCAACTTTCCTAAAGGGCTGCATAAGCAGAAAACATAATTGAACAGAATTAGGAGCAGGAAGGGACATTTTGTTTGGCCTTTTCTTTATGTTTTAAATAAGTATCACTTTGCAAAGTGCCTCTTCAACTTACTCCAGAGTGTCTGAATATCTGAAAAGCTAGTATCAATAACTAGGTAAATACAGGTGGAGGGAGGTTAGCAGGCTAAGAGAGAAGCTTTGCTTTGAATTCTTCCGGAGTTATAGCACAAGAATTTTTAGTTTCTGGTTCCTTATAAACACCGTGAAAGAATTCAGAGAAAAAGGACCACAAGACTGCACTGAGAGAGCAGTGGGAAAAGTGTTTTAAGATTACCATGTCCTATAATAATATGCTGTGGTGAATAAATCCACATCTAAGAGCATATGTGGTGGGGCTTTTATGATGCTCTGGAAGCAAAGAGGTCAAAACTATGACTCCAAAACTAGCGACAGTGAGCAACCCCGCTTCTCAGGTGAGCACTTAAGACACCCCTAGCTTTCAACTGGAGCTGAATCATGGCATCTGATTCCAGAGTTGGTATTTCTTTAAAAAATTAAGAACTGTCTTTTAAATTCAAGGAGACATTTTGAATTATCCTTCCTCTAAAGAGAAATAACCTTAAGGTTCATATGTAGAATTAAATTTTCCACGAGTGGACCTGGTTGCTATTTACAGGTGTGTGCTGAATAAATATTCTAATGCTGCACCTTGTTGTTCCTGTCATGCAACGTGGTGTGATCACGTTTGTTGGCAAGAGTGTAAATAATTTGTAGTACAACAATATTTATAACTTTGAGCAATACAGCTTTCAGTAAATAAACTATATCCCACTTTACACACATACTGTTATGGGCAGCAGTCTCTGAATCATGAAGCAAAGACAGGAGAAAATAGCTTTTTGATACTTTCTAGAGAGTCCACACAGGGCTAGGCATAAATTAGCTCTTAAACTTTATACTCCAAACCCCATATATCAAAGAACTGCATAATACATAAGCTGAGTAATTAGAAAGAACTATTGTGCTGGTACTTCGAATCACGGCACTAGTTACCTTCAGAAATCAGTCCTGGTCTAACCTATGCATTTTTACAGAACAAGAATATATTACCTAAAGTAGCCAGTAGCCGAAAGACTCACACTCTGTTCAAAAGCTTCTTTAATCTGTAAGATATAGCAGTGTTTGTGGTAAATTAGGGAAGGAGTCAGGAAGGAACACAGCATACATATATTTACCTACTTACATATGTTTACTTAAAACTCAAACTGTTATAAATTGTAAAGAAAGGAAGATCAGCTGAATTAAGCATGTTTAGTTGCACATGGTGACTAATACAGTAGAACGAAATCCCCTTTCAGTGAGCAATCGGAATTCTTTTGGCAATACAATAAGGAACAGCTCTGTCATCAGCAGTGGTCATGCAGAAGCCTTACTGCTGGTCATAGTCATAGTCAGAAAAGGCCCCGTGTGATTTTTCTACTCAAGTTCAAAAGGAATGCGTCCCTCTTTGTCACCTGAACACATCTAGTTGATAAGTGCCTGGAATAAAAGATCTGCATGACCTATTTGCACAAAAATGACATTTGACAAGAGAAACGCTCTTTGCAGTGTTCTTCAGCCAGTGGTAAAAGTGACAGTATGAGGTCCTAAATGTATTCCCTTTCAGAGATTTTCATGTAAATTCCTTAAAGGCAGAGACTGTCCTTTTCCTTAGGCTACGAATAACAAGAGACACTGGATAAGAAGATATAACAGGTTTTCTTTTAACTTCTTAATACAGAGGACCAGAGTCTCAGCCTATCTTCCCTAAAATAGTCAATATTATAGCAGAAAGCTTTTAGTTAAGAAAATTCATTTTCTAAACCTAAAATTCTAATCCAATTTCAAATGAGCACCAAACTGAGGCAATTTCTATAAAAGGCTCTAGCACTAATTTGGTACTATTCTACTGCTAATATGACTAAAACATACCAATTACATACTAGAGCAATGGAAGTAAGTATTCCTAATACCTTTTTTTTGCAGTCCTGTAATATACTGGGTATGTATGGGACAGAGGCAGAAGGAAGAAGTTGAGAAGGCTTCTCTTTATTGATTTGGTTAAAATAGAATAGCCGTGTAGGAAAACTGACAAACACATACGCCCTGACAAAAGCATACACCCTTGCCTCCTTGCCTGTGGCTAAGCTGGGGGGTGGGTCATGTTATTGCAAAAGTTGATATTTTTTATATACTAAAAACTTTGCCCCCAAATGTGACTTCCCCTCCTTTCCGACTAGATATGATCTAAGGATCGTTTCCCAGATATCCAAACTGAGCACCTACGCTCCATCTTCTGTGAAATAACCAGTTTCTGCAGTTTTCAACTTCAGGATTATTAGGCTGAGCAGACTGATAGACTACAATACAGTTTCTGCAGGCACACAAACACACTTAGTAGGATTGACATGCCTTACCCAATCATTCCAGGTCCCTTTTGGGTTCTTGCTGATGATAGGCTGCAGGCGTTTCAGAAGAGTTTGGCAAGCATCCTGGTGAGAAGTCAGAAGAATGTAACACAAAATTAATACAGATATATTTGGCACTATTCAAGACATGTTGTAGTTAGTACTCAATTACTATATGCTTTACTGTCACCTTGGTTTGAAAAAGTATGGTAGGAGGTGTCATTTTATCTGTGCAGACAAGAACCTTATAAAAGCGTTAAGTTACAAGGGCTGGAATCTACATGAAACAGTAGATTTAGAACAAGAACAGGAATTTTATGGGACTAGCTAGCTTGTTACATGAAAAAAGGATTTTGTCAAACATAAGCCTCTTGGGGAAAGCTCAGATCATATTCTGAAAGCTCATAAGCACCTCATAAGAAACTGTTAACAAGTCATGTTTCTTCTTGGCAACCTCCAGTGGTATTGAGTCATCTAAAACTTGATTTCTGTGAGATAACCAGTGCCTAAAGCTTGACAGGCATTAAATACCACAAGGAATAGTGTGTTTTGTTAAAGTAAATACAACTCCTTACCTTCACAGCCATACCATTGACATCTGTTCCTGCAGATCCTACTGAGGCACATGCATTAGGAACAGTTGTTGTGCTCGTTTCACAGAAGTGAATGCGTGACATGGGGATGTTCAATTCTCGACTAGCAACCTGTTTCAGGAAATACAATATATTCTTCTCTGTTTTAGAAACATTATAAACACTAAACAGTTCCCCAGTACTTGCTAGAAGTCAGAGATACCAGGAAAAATAAAGTTATAACAAGTGCCTCCAGCTGAAATCCATCTGCCTAGTTTGCAAGTACAAAGAAACAGAAAATAAAGGCAATGTTTTAGCTCAACTCAGACTCTGTATTGAGGCTCTGGAGTCCAGCTTTAGTTCCTGATTTTGCTGGTTATATCCTGTATGACTTAGGGCGAGTTATGCAGGCCCAGGTTCCAAGCCTTCATTGACTTGATAAATATCTTTACAGATCTTTCTCTCAATTATCCATTAAAAAATTATGACCATAGAATCATAGAATGGTTTGAGTTGGAAGGGACCTTGAAGATCATCCAGTTCCAGCCCCCCTGCCATGGGCAGGAACATCTCCCACCAGACCAGGCTGCCTAAGGCCCCATCCAATCTGGCCTTGAACACCTCCAGGGTGCTGAACACCTGTACCAGTGTCTCACTACACCCATTGTGAAGAATTTCTTCCTTATGTCTAATCTAAATCTTTCTCCTTCCAATTTAAAGCCATTCCCCCTTGTCCTATCATGTCCTTCTAAACAGTCCCTCTCCAGCTTTCTTGTAGCCCCTTCAGGTGCTCTAAAGCCACTATAACGTCTCCCCGGAGCCTTCTCTTCTCCAAGCTGAACGGGACCAACTCTCTCAGCCTGTCCTCGTAGCAGGTGCTCCAGCCCTCGCATGATCTTTGTAGCCTGTTCTAACAGTTCCATATCCTTCTTATGTTGGTTATTCCAGAACTGGACACAGTACTCCAGGTGGGGTCTCATGAGACCCAAGTAGACAGGGAGAATCCCCTCCTTTCACCTGCTGGCCACGCTTCTTTTGATGCAGCCCAGGATACGGTCGACCTTCTGGGCTGTGAGCTCACATTGCCAGCTCACATTGAGCTTCTCATTAACTCCCAAGTCCTTCTTGGCAGGGCTGCTCTCAAGCCCTTCATCCCCCATCCTGTATTGAAATCGCAGACTGCCCTGACTCAGACACAAGAACTTGCACTTGGCCTTGTTGAACCTCACGAGGTTTACACATGATAATATTATCTGGACTGTATACTAATCTGAATACTGACTGTCTTTGTTTACAAAGGTGTTTTATGGGATCAGCCCCAAAAATCTTATTTATAATAAACCTCTTCACATATCATTGGAAGAATAAATACCAAAGAAACTGGGTTTTTCTGCTGCCTCTATGACTCTTAGTGAAGGCATTTGATGCAAATGGAACCACTGTGACAAAGGATGAGGACAAGGCTGAGGTACTTAATGCCTTCTTTGCCTCAGTCTTTAATAGTAAGGAAGGTTGTTCCCTGTGTGTACACACCCAGGAGTTAGAGGAGCAGAACAGGGCTCCCATGATCCATGAGAGGGTGGTTAGAGACTTGCTTGCCCAGCTAGACACCCACAAGTCTATGGGGCCAGATGGGATCCACTCAAGCGTATTGAAGGAGCTGGCGGATGTGCTGGCCAAACCCCTTTCCATCATCTTCCAGCAGCCCTGTCTGACTGGGGAAGTTCCACTGGACTGGAGGCTGGCTGATGCTGTGCCCATCTACAACAAGGGTCGCAGGGAGGATCCAGGGAACTACAGGCCTGTCAGTCTGACCTCAGTGCCACGGAAAGTCATGGAACAGGTGATCTTGAGTGCGATCACACAGCACATGCAAGAGAACCGGGTGATCAGGCCCAGTCAACACGGGTTCATGAAAGGCAGGTCTTGCCAAACTAACCTGATCGCCTTCTATGACAAAGTGACTCGACTACTGGATGAGGGAAAGGCTGTGGATGTATCTTCCTGGACTTCAGTAAAGCCTTTGACACAGTTTCTCACAGCATTCTGCTTCGGAAACTGTCAGCCTCTGGCCCGGACAGGCGCACACTCTCCTGGGTGGAAAACTGGTTGGATAGCCGGGCCCAGAGAGTGGTGGGAAATGGAGTTAACTCCAGCTGGAGGCCAGTGACAAGTGAGGTTCCCCAGGGCTCGGTGCTGGGTCCAGCCCTGTTCAACGTCTTTATCAATGACCTGGATGAAGGCATTGAGTGCACCCTTAGCAAGTGTGCAGACGACACTAAACTGGGTGGAAGTGTTGATCTGCTGGAGGGTAGGGAGGCTCTGCAAAGGGATCTGACCAAGTTGGACCACTGGGCTGAGACCAATGGTATGAGGTTTAACAAGGCCAAATGGCGGGTCCTGCACTTGGGGCACAACAACCCTGTGCAGTGCTACAGACTAGGAGAAGTCTGGCTGGAAAGCTGCCTGGAGGAGAAGGACCTGGGGGTGTTGGTTGACAGTGACTGAACATGAGCCAGCAGTGGCCCAGGTGGCCAAGAAGGCCAATGGCATCTTGGCTTGGATCAGAAACGGCCTGGCCAGCAGGTCCAGGGAGGTTATTGTGCCCCAGTGCCTGGCACTGGTGAGACTGCTCCTTGAGTCCTCTGTTCAGTTCTGGGCCCCTCACCACAAGAAGGATGTTGAGGCTCTGGAGCGAGTCCAGAGAAGAGCAACAAAGCTGGTGAGGGGGCTGGAGAACAGGCCTTATGAGGAACGGCTGAGAGAGCTGGGGTTGTTTAGCCTGGAGAAGAGGAGGCTGAGGGGAGATCTTATTGCTCTCTACAACTACTTGAAAGGAGGTTGTGGAGAGGAGGGAGCTGGCCTCTTCTCCCAAGTGACAGGGGACAGGACAAGAGGGAATGGCCTCAAGCTCAGCCCGGGGAGGTTCAGGCTTGGCATCGGAAAAAAATTTTCACAGAAAGGGTCATTGGTCACTGGAACAGGCTGCCCAGGGAGGTGGTTGAGTCACCTTCCCTGGAGGTATTTAAAGGATGGGTGGATGAGGTGCTGAGGGACACGGTTTAGTGATTGATAGGAATGGTTGGACTTGATGATCCTGGAGGTCTTTTCCAACCTGGTGATTCTGTGATTCTGTAATCTTTGCTTTCTAACTCTATCAATGCAAAGAAGTGCTATTCGGGTAAAAAAACTCTCCTGCTGGTACACTACTAACCAAGGAGAATATCTTCACACTGTATTTCTGCATAACAGATAAAGCACAAAGTAATAGTTGTTTGGACCTTTTGTTACCTGAATCATTTTTGTATGAATACCCTGCCCCATTTCAATTCCACCATGTGTCAGAAGGACAGACCCATCAGTATAAATATGAACAAGAGCAGCAGCCTAAAACAGAAAAAAAGTCAAGATTAGACTACTGAGAAATGTACTGCATATGGTGTTGAATTGAGGAATTAAAATATATGACAGAGTTTTGAAGTGTATTGCAATTTATCTGTTTAATGTTTTTGAATAGAAGGCAAATTTTGGAATGCTAGTTCCTTTTCTTCTCTATAACAAAGTTCAAAAGGAAAAGTCACAGATCCTTGGGAGTCTGCTTTATTCTATTGCTAGATCCTGAAATAAATCTACACCTGGCAACACTATCTCAATAATTCCAAAAGAAGCTGGAGGACTTCCCTCACTAGTGGCTGTACAGGCACATTGCTGCAAGTTCCATTTTCTCTGTCATTGATGTTTGGGAGCCTTTGGACACAGGTTTTTCAACTGCATGGACTGGGCAGGTTGTCAGCATTAGACACAGTAGGAAGGTTCTGAATGAGATTTCCCTCCTTGACTCAACTGGAAGTAGAACATTAGACTAAAAAGACCCTGTGACTTACTCTTGAACAGAGGCAGCCAGTCTAATACAAGCCAGTCAATTACTTTTCAGTTGGTAAAATGCTGTTTATTCCAGAAGCACTGGACACCTACCTTAAAGACAATACAAAGACCAAAAATACTGGTCCTCTTTTTTTCCTTTAAACTTAATATTTTATGACATCAAAGGGTTAAGTCTTTAAGAGCGGCACCCCATAGCACCTCCATGGTCAGGAAGGGTAAGCTCAGAGCTATTTCTAGAACGGATAACTTATCAAATGAACATTTTGCTATCAGTCTTCATAAATTTTTCATAAAAGTGTTCAAGTCATCTATCCCAACACCACATCACAAGAGATAGGGCAGGGTCCAAGCTGTCTGGGTTCTGGAAACCAAACGACTTTGATCTCAGCTTGACGAGAGCTAGAAGCTAGTGTAGCCTTCAGGAAACAACCATTAGGAGGATGATAGTTTTGAAGAAGCTGAAACATAATGCATTTGTTTTGTATCTTAAGGCAGAGTAACTGTAATCTTCTATGGATAAAAAGCTTAGCTCACTTTTTCTTTAAAGAAACTAACCTGAGAAAGATAACGCGTGCCCAGTCCAAATGGAAACTTCATTGGTACAATGGCAATCCCTCTTTTCTTCCAGTAATTTTGTTTGTTAAATTCATTGACAGCTGTTTTCCTAGTGTAGTATGCAGATTTCTCCATACATTCATTCCAACACCGTATTAAGTTTTGTGGATCAAGCTTTTGTTTGAAGTGTGTCTGCTCATTCTCCTTATACATATTTATTTCCCTAATCTGAAATAGTAAAATTAACAGCTATCACACAATCATGTTAGCAGAGTGATCATTTGAGGGGACTACTGGACAACAAGACAACTGTGTGTTTTTTGAACAGTTTTGTTCAGTTGGTAAGAGTGTGCTATTCATCCAACAACTAGACAATGATTTAAAAATATATACATTTTAGCGTTAATTATGTTTGCCTTAGAAAATAATTGTTCAAACAATTCAGCCAATCTAAAGAGGTTTAACTTTACAACCACACAGACTCATTTTAGGAGAGAAGGTGCCTTCATTTCATCACCTTTTCTGGTGGTAAACCAGTTTTATCTGCAACCTCTGTTATCCAAGTTTCTGTCACCAGTGCTGACTGGGGAAAGCCAAACCCTCGGAACGCTGTGTTTGATGGCAAGTTTGTTTTGCAGGCATAGGCACAGCATCTCAAGTTGGGAATCTTGTATGCATTGTCCATTTTTAATAAGGATACTTCTCCTACCTAAGAGAGGAAACAAACAATATAGTTAAATGTCAAACAGTGCTTCTTTCAAAGTCACATTCAATTCTTCCTCATCTTGTATAAAGACTCTAACTTCAGGCAATTAGCTTAAAAATTTGGTTTCTGCCTATCACTGTAGTAAAAAACCTCATACACTCAAACAGACTTTATTCACACATCTCTCAAGCAGCATACTAGTTTTCAGTTCTTTTTTGATATTCACAGAACACAGCTGATGTTACTAGTAGTCGATTGCTGGTCAGTAGTTAAGGATGTAACACATTCTTCATTTAACGATCAATTTTGCTTTTACTTTGATATCAGAAGCCACACAGAACTAAAAATAGGCAGATTAGATTTAAAGCAATAGGAGCTATGAAAGCAACTGATGAAAGCATTCCTAATTATCACATCTTATGGAAATTGAGAGTTAAGGTTTAGTTCCATCAGAAAGCGCATCTACTACAGTCTACAGTGTCTTCTGGTCTTTTCATTCTTCTTTTAGAGCTTTCACACGACAAACACAAAAACACAAGAAAAAGAAAATCCCTCATTATATCCCACAAATTAGTCAGGATCAAAACACATAAATAAGCTAAAAAAATGTTCTGGTGGGTCATGAAGAGCCCACTGACTCTCTTAAGTGTTAAGGAGATTTCTCAGAATTGCAAAATTAAGCCTCTATTCCTACTGTTGCCAAGTTTCTGGTCTGTTCTAAACTTGATTCAATCATAGCTAAAATTTATTATTAATTGTTAACTGAAGAAAAACTAAGTTAAGCATCGGTTACTGGTATTCAGCTCCCATGCTGGAAGACCAGTCTTTATTACAATGAATACCAAGCACCTCAGCTCCCACAGCATAAGGTCCTCTCTAAAGTAAAAGCAAATCCCAAAATACTGTCTTGGGAACACACAGATATGTCAAACTGCCACCCTCCCCCAAACTGTATGTTTGGTAAAGCTTATAATTTTATTTCAAATAAACTTACTTCTGCTTTTAAGAGACTTGTGGAATTATTAATGCTATGCTGATAGAATCAAATGGAATTACAAAGATAGACCACTGGTTATTGATCTAATTAATTAGGGAGTGATGTTAGAGAGTCGGGCTGTTATCACATGTGCTATTCCAGCTGCAGCCTAGTTGGGTGGAAAGGTTACTCAGCCATTACTGCCTCCGCTTCTAGGTCCATTGTAGAACTTCATCTTAAGATGCTTCTGACATGCAATCTGCATTAATGTACATGTTTTTAATCATGGATTTTTTTCTAACCCAGATTACTTTTCAGAACCAGGTTAGGCAGCAATAGCATAGGCAGTTACACTGACAGAAGTGCAGAAAATACCCATAGGTGGGGCAATGACAAGCAGATGAGGGGTTGTAACCTCAACAAATCTTTCAGTTACAGCTAGAACAGCCTATGTAAACACAAATAGTTACTGATTGACATTAAAGCAAGCAACATTCTGTATTTTGCAGACCTGTAAGTGAGGAACTGACCTATATAGCACAATAAATGCAGACCCAGTACTGCAATGCATAGATATAGTGACAGGACAACAATCACTTTAAATTTTCTGAAGGCTAAGAAAGATCTTCCCAGCCTTGTAGACATAAAGCTTTAGGCAGACACAAATACAGGTACTGTGTATTTTAAAAGGAATACGTTGTTAGCTGACTTGTTTGTAACAATCAAATAAGCCTGAGAAACCATTCATTAAGGAAAATATCAAAAAGTAGTAAAGTGTTTCACTGAACTGAGTAAGGAAAGGTTAGGCTAGTAAGCATAGACTTTCCAACAACCTTACATCAAAAGACTGCATGATTAACAATATATCTACAAAGGAATCTGGTCTTCATTGTGTTCCAGCTAATGATTGCTCCACGCCTTAACATTTGTTGCAAGATTTGGGTTTTTTATAAAAAACCTTACCAGAACAGATTCATCAGGTGTGCATCCTCCATTAATGTAATATTTGGCATCCACAGCTCTGATCCTACCATCATTCATGAAGCCAACCTACAGGGATCAACAATAACTTCTTGAGATTTTGTCATTCATTCATTTCTTCCATGCTTGTAGATTTGGAAATGAACATAACCCACACAACTAGGCTTGCACTGCACCATTCATTTCTGTGCAGCATTCACTGAAACTACAGAAAGGCAAGAGAGAAAGAAAATACGTTCCTAAGATATTTGCTTTCCCACCTGGCATCTCTCTAGGTATAGAAGCAAGCAACATCATCCCACTGGGAAAGGAAGAAGCAGTGGCCTGAGATGGCTCTAAGTGCATTGTCTAGGAATGCTCACTGTAGACAGTCAAATCCCACTCTGACTGTAAGAATAGTGTCTGGCAGATGGAGTATAACATTTGTTTTCCTTAATAAAAAAATTTTATTGTTATCTCACATCTCTTTTCACTTGTTGCCACAATTCCTGAACTCTCAACACAAAGTACAGCTCATTTTCAACTTTAGGGAAGCATCTTATAAAACCTTTCTTACCTTACCTATGTAGTAGAGATGGAAAAGAAGGCAGAAATTGTTCTAATGAACAGTTATGACTAAGGGCAGTGCATGAGCAGGGAAGGGATTAATTTCCTCCATAGAGTGAGTTTTCCCATATGGCACTGTTTCTGTGAAAATCTAGCTGCTCCTTTGTGTAACCTAACCATATGCATGGTTTAAAATAAACCTCTGCAGAAGTCTGAGCTGGTTTGCCTTCCTGTTCCCAGAAAGACTGATAGAGTGAGCTATAAACGAAAAAGACGTGGAGAGACTAGAAAAAGAAACAAACCAAAATCTTGCAGATACAGAGGCAGAAGTGGAGAAAGGGCTGTACAGCAACTTTATCTCTTGGTTTTCTGGATAGTAGTTTTGTTTTAAAAGTGGATTTATTACACTAATTTTCATTAATAGAACAAACATTAACCAGCAATACCAAAATACTTATTTCACAGAATACGGGCAGGTATTTTTTCACTGAATTCTTGCAGCACTTACTTTATATTTACCAATAAAAGGATGTCGGCCACCAGTTATTAACATATCATCCTCTCGGCTCAGAATAAGACGAACTGCTCTGCTTGTTCTAAATCAACAAAAGAAAAGTCAAATTTCACTCAAAATAAGAAATGTTATTAACAAGATGGCTATTCATCATGTATCCAGATCTAGCCACGCATACAAGCACGCATTTAGATTCAACATAACTTTAATAGGCTTAATTATGTGCTTAAGAATATGTCTAGAGTTCATATTTTATTGCATTTACAATTATGCCAGAATTTTCATTCAATCTCCTGAAAACCAACAAGATAACTCAGTCCAAACTTCCTCTGAAGCAACTGTTATTTCAGCGCTAAGACCGAAATGTGCTAAGTGAGCCGACAGCAGCGTTCAACCTTAAGCAAGAAATAGTTGCCGCTTAGGTATTCAGAATTGTATTCAAATAGAGTGCCCTGGAATAAAACCAAAATATGGATAATAGTAAAAATACGATAATAAGTCCACAAACACATATACCATTTATAATATTTATGTTTGAAAAAACGGACATAAGAGTTAAAATTAGGTCCCAACAATAAAAAAGATTATTATGCTATGCTACCTCCCAGCTTCTTGTGCACCTCCCTGCTAGCAGAGCATGAGAAACTGAAAAGTCCTTGACTTAGTATAAACACTACTTAGGAATAACTAAAGACATCAGTATTTTATCAATATTTTTCTTACTCTATATCCAAACATAGCACTATAACAGCTATGAGGACAAAAATTATCTCAGTCAAAACCAGGACTCCTGTTAATTTAGTTGAGGCTATAGCTGCTTAACATACGCAGTCTAACAAAACAAAACAAAGAAATGCACTGAATAGTCTTACAAAAAACGAAAAGGATTTTATGACTCTTGCTAGCAACTTTGGGAAAGAAGAAAGCAATTTTAGATAAAATGCAAAACTTGTTCATCCCATACTCTCTTCATATCCCTATATGCACATACAGCACTTACTTGTTTGCTGCCACTGCAGCAACTGACGCCAGTAAACCAGCTTTCAGGAGTTTCCCACCAAAGGCTCCGCCAACTCGTTTAACATGGCACATGATCCTGTTGGATGGAACACCTAAACTTGCAGCTACCATCTCCTGTAAGAACAATTTTAATCTTTTATGACAACTCAAACTAGGCTTAAAAGTTAAGTTATGAAATAAAAAACTTTTCTTGAAAAGGTTTTTCACAAATCTTTCTAGTTTGTTGGGTTTTTTTAGTTAGATGAAAATGATTTTTCCTTTACCATAGGTTAAAAAAACAAGAAAAAGACAACATACTCAGCAGTGTTCACATTTAAAATCTCTATCATGGAGACTGTGAAATGACCATGGACAGAATTGAAGAATACCACCCTTGGATTTCATTATCTAAACAGTAAGAAGCTTCAGGTACAAGAAAGGGGGGTAGGATACAGTTTTTATTTTACTTATTACTAAGATCATCTATTTTATTTTGATTTTTAATTAAAATAAAGCCATTGGGTTTTTTTAATAATCTAAGATCTTGCTAGTGTCAGCAATATTCCTGCTTCAAGTAATTTTCTCAGACAAGTTCTTGATGCGTCATGACTATTGACAATATAATAATAATGGAAATGACAAAAGGAACTAAACTCATCTTTGAACACAAAATAACAGTTTGAGTCTGAAACACTATCATTTTTATGGACCACAGCTACTGTTATGCAGACCATGCCCTATATCGCATTTGCTTTATCATCTACCATGACAAAAATGATCAGAGGGATAGAACACCTCTTCAATAAAGAAAGACTGAGAGAGCTGGAGTTGTTTAGCTTGGGGAAGACAAGGCTACAGGGAGACTTTTTGTGGCCTTTCAATATATAAAGGTATAAAGGGGACTTAAAAGAAACAGAGAAAGACTTTTTACTAAAGTGTTGACTGACAGGACAAAGGGCAATGGTTTTAAACTAAAAGACAGGAAGAAACTTTTTACAATGAGAGCGATGAGACACTGGAATGGGCTGTCCAGAGAAATCCTGGATGCTCCATCTCTGGAAACATTCAAGGTCAGGTTGGACAGGGCTTTGAGAAAATTGACCTAGTTGAAGATGTCCCCATCCATGGCAGAGAGGTTGGATTTGACCATTTCTAAAGGTTCCTTCAAACTTAAACCATTCTATGAGGAGCAGCAGTCTCACTCGTAGCTATCAGAGCTGATCAAACCCACAACAGTCTGCAGGGTGCCAATTGCTCCTCACCTGATTGAAAAGCTGACAGGGCTAGAGAAGCCTCAGCATTCCACAGGGAATTTTTCATGCCTACAACAGTGGGGTACAAGGTACTTTGTTCAAAGGGAAATAAGAGACTTTTACTTCCTCCTTACCCTCAAAGTGTAGTGGTCAGTGTTTATCACGATACAGCAGTAATACAAGCAGCTGTTGTTGGATAGTCCAGATGTGCAATTTCATGTTCCTACTGCTTCTAAACTGTTAAGACTGATTTTTAAGCCAAACTTAAAAAGCTCTATTGTCACACATTCAACCATTTCCTCTACAAATGCTCTGTATTACCTGAATAATTGCTGGATGCTGTGTTGACACATACACGTCCATTTCTTTGTCCTCTCCTCTTGGAACAGCAAGCACACTCTGAGTCTCCAGGTAAAAGTGTTCCTGTCCCCCAATGCTGATCTCCCCTGATGCAAAGAGAAAAAATAAAAGTGTTACTGAAGGAAAAGGACAGAAGAAATGAACCAGGAAAGAACTAACTGCCCATCATCATGAAAATCATAGTAATCAGTGTCAAATCTTCTGAGGCATCTTTACTAACAACTAAAATAAAAACACAGATGAAACTCCTTCCAGGATTAAAATGGTCTTGCTACAGTGGCATCAACAAAACTTGATTAATAATGGAACAATATTGCCCATAAACGGTGACAATATTAAATAAAATATAAATTATGCAAAACATGGACATACTGGACCAGGTCAACAAGGCCAAGCCACCAAGATGGTCAGGGGGCTGGACCACAGGATACATGAGAAGAAGCTGAGACAATTGGATTAATTGATCCATAATAAGGAAAGGGGTAAGGAGAGATCTTATTGCTGTCTAAAACTACCTAATGGGAGGGTGCAGGAAAGAGTGAGCAAGACATTTTTCTAGAGATGCACAGTGGAAGAATGAGAGGCAATGAACAAGAACTCCAACTTGATATAAGGAAAAAGTGTTTACCACAGAAGTTGACAGACATTGGAAGATATCTTAAAACCCTGCTGGGACATGGTTCTTAGTAAGCAGCTCTAACTGGACCTCCTCTAAGTAGGAGGTTGGATTAGATGACCCTCTTCCAACTTAATCATTCTGTGATTCTGTTTCAAGAACAGAGGACGCAGAAAGTTTGAATGTAGGACCACAAGAGCACTACCTTTTCAACACACTTTCTTCCTGGTGACAAAGAGCTTTCTTAGGCCTAATGGCTATATGGAAAAAAGGTAGAACTAGGACAGACAGACAAATCCAAATACTAACAACTTCTCAACAAATGTGTTCTGTAGTTTACCTTCAATTATGTTTTCAACAGTTTCAAATGCCTGATCAACATTTCCTTGCTCTAATTTTCTTTTTGGCTCATAGAATGAGTTGTGCTTTATAGCTTCCTGCAGTGGAGAAAAAGAGAAATAGTTTTTTTAAGTATTTTAAAGGTCCTCAGCTTGTTGTGGCATTTTAATCTCAGGAGAAACACCATTCTCTTCAGAGATTTGAACCATCAGCCACCAAAGTCAATGAACAGATGTTCTTTCCTCACTTTACTGTCAATGTTGACAAGTTTGTGTATTCAATTCCACCTTGTGTTACTGATGATAGTTTTTGAAGCAAATGCATTCAGTTTATTCAATCTGCTCTTTTCTCTCATACATCAAGCAAATGACCAAGAGAGCACACAATAAAAATGCAACCACAACATTCAAAGTGTGATGCCATTAAGAGGAGAAAAAAACACAAGGAGTAAGTAGAAGTATTACATGTGATTTGCTTTATTTCTAGTAAGATTTCATTGGAGCTTTAACTGTAATGAAATACTAGTAAAATTTGCCAGTCTTTAAAAAGACACTACTTCTATTTTTATACTAATATCAGAAAGACTGTTCTGTTACATACCACACACATTATGAAAACAAGCAATAAGGGGACTACCAAAAATAATGCTGGTTCCCTGCAAATATGTCTTTTGTTCCTTATTTCCACTCATCTCTTCAACCCAGTCTAAGTCCATTTCCCCTATGACTCCCACATCACATTTGTAAAATGTTCTACATCCCTAACATCTTCTCCCTCACTTTCCCTTAACACCTCCTACGTCTCCAGCCTAACTTTGTTGGCTTAACAGCTGGACAACAGATAAAAATGCTACAGATAATCAGGAGCTGATTAATCAGCCAATGTACACATGCTGATTGATGAGCTCGAAGCTACCAAAAGATTTATAAACCACCAGTGTGCTCATTGCCTTTTCCTCACTGGGAAAATAAAAAGAATTCTTCTTTTGTACTCTTCTGTTTATTATTACGAAACTTGTGGGAACTTAATATATTTGAGACCGTTGCCTATCTATCACAAGTGGTCCAAATTAGCCAAAAGGTTGAAAATTCACTTATAGGGAGACTGACAGGCTGGTTAATTGGATGTTCATTTTCACCTTGTTTCCTTAGAAAATCATGTTTAGAAAAGCAAGTGAAAAGTGAACTGCTGCATCCATTAATCAAACAGGTAAAACAATTAAAAGGCAAAAGAAAAGAAATAACGAATACCTCAATTGTTAAGATCACTGGTTTCAATACTTCATACTCTATCTTCACTTCTGCAGCTGCTTGTTTGGCATGAACATTTGAATCGGCAACCACAGCACAGACAATCTGGCCCACACAAATCACCTGTAAAATACGTATCACTTAACAAAACAGTGGATCCAAACGATGCCCATACGTGCTGCTGACACTTTTTTCATGTAACCACTATTCATGTTTCTGTTTCAGAATTTGGTTTTGACTTAGGACTTTTTAATTTTTCAGATCGTCCATGAAGCTAAAAACTTACTAGAAGAAACAGTATAACTGGGGAAGTAAGGGATATATAGCACTCAAAAATGGATAAGTAATTTAGGAGCCTAACTTTTGATGAAATATACTCTCCCAGCAACTGAGAGGGTTTTGTGAGTTTTAATCTGTAGTTTTCTTCTGAGTGGGAAAAAATTCTAAGAATTTACCTTGTATACCTAGAGTGATTCCTTGACATAAACTCAGTACAGAGATTCAAGAGTCAGCAAGTAAAATTTCATTATAAAAGGCTGAAGAAAAACAGGAAAAATTAAGAAAATCAGTTAAAAAATAGTTATACCTTGTTTCTTGCAAATATAATCTCTGGATCATCAGAGTAGTAAAACTCGTTTGTAGCTGGTACATCATAAGCTGTTATGATATCGAACACACCTGGTCCTTTTAGAGCCTCTGAGGTATCTATAGATCTATTGGGATATGTGAAGGGAGAAGTGCAATTCATTAGTTTTACAAAGTGTGGCACAGAGGAAGGGAACACAATACAGAGGTGTGTTTCTTATACTGCCGGGATCTGCTCATAGGTTCAGACACATCTTTTCCTTCTATCTCCAGTACGCAACAAAGTGCAAGCCAATTTAAAATTCTACTAACCTGCTCCATTTCTAGGTAATACTCTAGGTGCAACAGGAAAGTCATTGGCCTATTAAAAGGCAGAAGTGCTTTGATTTAATAAAAATCACTGCACAATTAATATGATACAACTGCAACTTTCTAAGACCTCACGACCTACGCAGATAACAAGCTGATACAAATCAGCACCTGCAGACATAGAGTTCATGTTAAGAATTATAATAGAAATGACAAGACCTATATAAATGAAGCATGAATGGGAATGTACAAGTGTAGAAGGATCAGAAAGAATGGCATGTTTGGATAGTATCTAGTTTAGCAGGTCATCAAGATCCTAGCACATCTACAGGCATCTTCTCTGGACACTCAGATCAGAAGATAAAGGAGAGTGAGTAAGTCCTACTGACCTAGAGATAGAGGGAATGCCTGCTCCTTGCTGGTACCAAAAAGAGCACATTCAAACCCAGCATACTATCAGCAATTTCAGAATAAACCAGGAGATGTGATAAATATTCTACAGCTAACAGTCCCAGGTCTCTCTGCCATCACAAGAAATCCTGAACAGACCACATGTCTTGGTACCTGAATGCTGGGCAGACAACTTGGATGTGTGCATTTTGATGCCTGAATGTTTAACAAACTGCTGGAATAGGTATATTTTGGAAGTATAAAAACATAAGTGACAACACTTTTCTTGGAAAATAAAATCCTCTTCCCACATTTCCGTCCTATAAGGCCTCACCTGAGCTTTCCTACCTTGTTGCTGCAACATTGCAACACTGTTGCCCACATTCTGAAAAATTTTGAGTTTTCATAATAGAGTTGAGATTTCAAAGCTGTTTGGTAAAGCTGAGTTTCAGTGTGCACTTGCACGGGACAGGTCAGCAGTTTCTGGAGGTACCTAGGCTAGTTCTAACCTGGCTCATGGCCCAGAAGCAGTTCAACCTTATTATTACAGTAATATGGAATGAGACAATTAAATCCAGAGCCTTGTACTAGCATGATAATGTCACTTCCAGCACTTCAGCCAGCACGGGTATCATGCAGGCTGCTCTGTGTGCACATAACTCAGTAGTCTGCTCTAAAAATCTCAGACAGCAATTTGCAATAACACTTTCTTCAGATACACTTTCAACACTTACACAATCTTAGCATGAGCTCTGGAACTCGTGACGACAGCCAGGAAGAGCTCTCCATCCACGGAAGGAAGGTCATCAATGTAAACTGCCTCACCAGTGGCATGCTTAATTCCAGACTGGTGCATAATGGGCCGTCCTACAGGATCCTGGGGAGACTGACTGGGCTCTATGTCCTGCACAGTCAAAAACACACACACCCCGACTCGAACAGTTTAAAAAACAGTAGTCATATTAGAGTAATCAGAAAATAGATGAAGAAACACCTGTTCATATTCTCATCTTTTGGTTCAATATTGAAAACAGATGTGGATGTAGGACCTGACTGCTGCTCCTGGGCATTTCTTCAATCTCTTCTCTTAAAGAGTCTTCTAAGAGCCTTGCACAGGTTTGTCTACTTGGATTTTTTTCCTTAATCATTTACATCAGAGTGATACAAAAAGCACTTCTTTTTCAGAAGGACAGTTTCTTCACTTATGATTGCTGTTGTGAAGCTCTGACAATTTCTGAATTATTTTCACAAGATTCTGCTCTGTATTTTACCAGTGTCCGGTGCTGTATTTTGAGCTGTTTGCAGTGATTCCAAGGACTGGATTCCTTGCTGACAGATTACAACTGATTGATGTAAATCAGCAAGCAAATGTTGTTTAAATATTTCATTCCAAATTTTATTTTCTTGCACCCGTGTATGCTTATGAACCTTATTTTGCTAAGTCTTTCCTCAAAGTTAATTCAGTGTTGACAGTTAATTCGGCCACACTGATTAATTGTTGCCAACTTCCAGAACAGTTTTCCAGTTTCTGGGTCAGTGTTCACATTAACTTTTTCCTTTTCTACCTTTGGAACTAGTTAACTGCTTATATCTCAAAACCTTTCTTCTTCTATAGCTTCCAGCACATAACTGTTCCTGATATGCATTTCTAGCTCTTACACTTTCTGGCACACTGTCTGCTATGAGGCCAAGAAGAGACATTTTTCACTTGACTGCTTAAAGTTCCTCAAATGGTTGTCTCAGCCAAACTATACCAATTTTTCCATTGACAGAATGACCAGGTATTTATCTTTCAGGATATGCATTCTCTTTTTTTCCCCCCCTTAATTTCAAAAGCTTAATAATGTTCAGATGAAGAATTCCAGACAAAAGACAGGGTCTTGCAAAAGTTAAGAGAGAAATTTAAACTGAAAAAACAGATTTTCAGGATTTCTAAATAATTTCTGTTGCTTGGTGCTAAATGATAAGTTGTTCCCATTTCTGTTGTTCAGTCACTTTCTTGCAGCTGGGAAGTTTATTTTCTTCTAATTTTTTTTTCTAATTGGGTTGCACACTGCAATAAGCAGCTTTAAGCAGTCTGATGATGGAGTTTGTTCAGCATATTATCTTTAGAGAACTGTTTAGAAGAAGTGAGTATACCTATGTGAGTCTATTTTTACGGACAAGGTTTTTCTACTTGAGGTGTAGTTAAAAGCACCCATGAAAAGCCTGTTGCCTACAGTCCTTTGGAAAATTCATACCTGAGATTCATAGCAAGGGTGATGCTTGAATCATGACTTTTTACCAAGTCTTATAAAGCACAGAACAATCATAGAATAAAGCACTTGCCTGAAATATTTGGATACTTTGTGGCATTTTGGTTTTAAAATCTTGTAGGACACTCCTGTATTCCATTGGTATGCCAGAGCAGTGGCCAGGATCCTGAAAAGAAAATGAATTACTACTAGAATTCACATTCTGAGCATTCCAATTCAAAAAGCTAACAATCAAAATCACCAAATACAAACTCTTTATGCAGGAAACACCTTCAAGACTCTCACAAGCTAAAAAGGCACTAATGTAACAATTGTAAAACAATACAGTTTTGAGATTTCACTAAATAATATTTTGAAATATATTTGGTGCAAAAAATATGCTTCTTTAAAGTAAGCAACATAAAGCAGGGACAGTCAGAAGAGCCTTGTTCTGGGGCCTGATCAAAACCAGCACATCGTGGTTATAGTAAATTGCCTAAATAACGGTAATTCAGAGGAAAGAGCCCAAGGCAACACAGAAGAAAGGCAAAAAGGACATTTTTACTCATAAAAAAATAGATTTAAGGCAAAAAAAAGTAAATTACATCTAGAATGTAAAATTTTAGAGTCCTCCTCCCCCAATCAGCCACTCATATAAGAGAGAGGGATGGTTTAACACCTACAGGTGCTTTCCAAAGCCTTTATTTCTATACTATTTATGCTCTGAACTACAGACAGAGTAAGATCTCATGTATGTCGTCTTTGAGCCTAGGAGCTCAGTACTAATATATTCTTGCATTAACATTGCTCAGGTTTTTTTTTAAAACCTAATGTCCAAGGTGTCTGAGCACCTAAGAGCTGAGTCTCTTTAGGAGTTAAGCACTCTGCTTCTGTAGATATGAATGACAAAGGCAATATTTAGCACAAATATTTAGTACAAATTGCAAGCATCAATAGATAGAAAAAAAACCCTTTCATTTGTTTGCACAAAAGCAGACATGGAGAACTAATTTACCATTGTCTTCAATGACTGCAGTACTTCCAGAAAGAATCTGTAGAAGAAACTGACTATCAAAGTTTTCTTATAGTCTACTTTTTCACCACTGGCTGATCCTAGAAGGGCAATTTCTTTAAGAACTAGTCTGCAAGCTTCATCCAACATTTGTTCATTCCAGTGTCTGCCAGGAAGAATGATAGACACAATCAGACCAGGACTCAAAAAAATAAATACAAATTGTAGCAATACATTTGTACCATGGACCAGACGCATAATCCTGCTCACAATGAAGCCAAAATAGCAATTCTAATGAAATTAGTGAAAACAGTGTAGGACAATGTCGCTCACAGAAGTGACATCCCCTAAGTAAATGGAATTGAGTTCTATGCCAGTCTTTATACAGTAAATAAATTAATAAACAAAACCTATTATAACCTTAAAGCTCCTTTAACAGTCTGACAGATTATCACTATTCCGCAGACACTGTCCTATTTTTAAGTGAAACAGGATAACAATTTTAGGCAAACTGTAGAATACTTTCAAGGGATCTGGGTAGTTACATTTTTTGAAAAGGCTAGAAGTATTTCAACACAATTAATTCTCCAGAGTTACACAAACTTAGATATCAAAATCCATATCCGTTACAATAAATTTAATCAGCAAAAAATAATGAGTACTTCAATTAGTGAAACAGTTGCATATTAAATGGTAACAGTGGGACTTCATTTAGATAAATGGTTTTGTACTGCTGCTTGAATTATTTGTGATTTTTTTCCCTCCAACCTTTGTGAAGATGCTGCAAAGTGGGAGGGAACATCAGGGATTAACTTCAGAGATTATTAGGATCATCTGTTAACACTTTGACATGGTCCCCCCCCTCAAATCCCTCTCTCCAAATTGGAGAGATATGGATTTGATGGGTAGACTGTTCAGAAGATAAGAAATTGGTTGGATGGTCGTATTCAGAAAGTAGTGGTTAATGGCTTTATGTCCAGATGGAGGTCAGTGGCAAGTGGTGTTCCTCAGGGGTCTGTACTGTGACCAGTGCTGTTTAGTATCTTCATCAATGACATAAACAGCGAGATCGAGGGCAACCTCAGCAAGTTTGCAGATGACACCAAGCTGAGTGGTGCAGTGGCCACTCGGGAAGGACGGGATGTCATCCTGAGGGACCTGGACAGGCTGAAGAAGTGGGACTATGTGAATCTCATAAAGTTCAACAAGGACAAGGTCCTTCACCTGCGTCAGGACAATCTGTAGTTTCAATACAGGCTGGGGGATGATGTGACTGAGAACTGCCCTGCAGAGAAGGACTTGGGGGTGCTGATGGATGAGAAGCTCAACATGAGCTTGCAGCCCAGAAGGCCAACCATATCCTGGACTGCATCAGAAGAAACGTGGACAGCAGTGGGAGGGAGAGGATTCTGCCCCTCTACTCCACTCTTGTGAGACCTCACCTGGAGTACTGTGTCCAGTTCTGGAATAACCAACATAAGGATACGGAACTGTTAGAACAGGCTACAAGGCTGATGCGAGGGCTGAAGCACCTCTACTATGAGGACAAGCTGACAGAGTTGGGCTCATTCAGTCAGAAGAAAAGAAGGCTCCAGGGAGACCTTATAGTGACCTTCTAGTACCTGAAGGGGTCCTACAAGAAAGCTGTGGAGAGACTGTTCACAAAGGCTTGTAGTGATAGGATGAGGGGCAATGGGTATAAACTGGAGAGGGCAGATTTAGACTAGACATAAGGAGGAATTTCTTCACTCTGAGGGTGGTGAGGCACTGGCCCAGGTTGCCCAGGGAAGCTGTGGCTGCCCCATCCCGGGAGGTGTTCAAGGCCAGGCTGGATGGACCTTGGTCAGCCTGGTGCGGTGGGAGGTGTTCCTGCCCATGGCAGGGGGATTGGAATTATATGATCTTTAAAGTCCCTTCCAAGCCAAACCATTCCATGATTCTATCTGGTAGATTGAAGAGACACTGAAAAGGTTAAGGCTTGACTTGTGCTCCTAAGTTTATCAGGCACATCTGGAGTTCTCAAACTTCCTATCTGTTAGAGCCAAACTGTAGGACACAAGAACACTGATGCTCAGGGATTACCAAACCTACAGGATACAGCATCATTTACCAATGCTTGGGTTCAGGTGCACAATTGACCATGTAGACCTCATCCACCACCATCTCACAGCTCATACCTCTCTGTATACTTCACACCAGAGTTGCACCCATGAGCAGACAGCAAAGTGTAGCAATCCTGAAAAGTCATCATTAAGGTCTGGCTGGATCATTCACTTGAAAATATGTGGCATCAGCCAAGCAAGTAAAATCTTTCTTTACTTTGGTGTGCCAAGGAAGTACACTCAAGCTCTCAAAGTCTCTTTATTCAGAGATATAGAGAAGGTAGAGAAACTGTACCTTCTGATAAGTGCCTGACAGGTTTGTTTTGCACAGACTGTGGTCGAGACAGCACCTCCATAGAAAATGCTTAAATCCTTTATTATGTCTGTATCTTCTTCAAAAAGGACTCTCATCCCAGCATTGGTTATTGAGAGAGCATTTTCCCGTCTTGGTGCTTGTCGAAATGCAGAAACATGCTCCCCCTGAGCAAGATTAGACAGAACTGAGTAACTTGTAGACATGTAAGTATCTGAAAGCATAACTTCTTATTGTGAAACAAGAATAAAAAATGAAGAGCATAAATTCAAATTCCTGAGCATTCAAGACCATACACTTCCTTCTCTTGACATTTCAGTAGCTTCACTGTCTTTGATTTTCTAGCAGCTCCATCATCTAAATAGTTCAGACAACCTATATTTTTTTCATGGTAGATAGCTAGAAGACAGGGATCTTGCGGAACAGAGTTGCATTTTATAACAAGACCAAAAGCTCAGAGGCTTCAAAGTATTGCCAAACTTCAGTATATGAATAACATGACCCATAATTCTCTTCTAAGATCTTATATTCACTCTTGCAAACACAATACCAATTAAAGACTATTACTGAGTTCAGCAACATTTATGGAAGCACCATGCACATGTCCAATCTTATCTTACTTTAAGAAAAATCCTCAAGATATGATAATGCTTTATCTGCTTGATGCCAACCATACCACAGGTGACCAGTCTGCTTTGGTGAGGACTATGGCAGCATTTCCGAGACCCTTTTCTGCAGGGGGTCTACACAATTGCTACTGCCCTCAACATTTTAGGGTAAACTTTTTTCTATCAGTCTTCACATAACACCAACTACCTGCTGAGCCGTAGGTTTTGCCACAAACTGGGAGATAGTATGGCACTGACAGGATGAATGTAAGGAATTCAGAAAGTGAGCAGTAATAGTGTTACTTTAAACACAGGGATCACACCCTCTCCTGCTCTTTATTTAATAGTATAACTCTGCATAATGCAAATCTAAACAAACCAGTTACTTACCTTCCTAGAATGGGGAATATGGACAGAGACTAAGATCTCTTCTGGTGCAACAGCATTGTTACCAACTCCATCTGCAAAAATATCACTCAAAGGAATCTGTCGCTTTCTTCCTAAAAAAAAAAATCTCAGTTCAAGAAAATTCTGTACAGTTGTGCAATTGGCAATCATCAATCATATTTTGATTGGTAAAAAAATACCTGCAGCCTTCCTGAGTAAATAATAACTGCAGAGTTTACATAACAAATTAGCATTGGTGTGCTCTACAAATACAAGTGGCTGCTCCATCTTCCCTAGTACCATAACACCAGAGCCCTAAGAGAATGCCCAGAGATCAATCCCCATGCTGTAACTGTCCCTTCCAATCCTGACATGATGATCCCATCCTCACTCTGTCAATCTTTTCCAAACCTCTACTGCAGCTGCTGTCATCACTAGCTTTCCTTTTAAAACATAAAGTGTTTTTCACATTACATGGGAAGATGACACTGTAACCTGCTCATTTTAGACTATAATTTAACATTGTATTCCTCCAATATAACTAGTGTGACAGCAAAAAATTTGCTAAAGGAATTTTATTTTGCTGAAGTGTGAATCTGAAAACTAACACTGTTAAGAATAGCAGCACCAATGTTCTGGATTTTTGCCTTTGCAATTCCATCCAGAATACACTTGTTTTACACACAAAGATTATTGTTAAATCCCACCTGTGAGCCTGCCAGGATCTAGGAAGATGCATTTTCTTTTACACTGTGATCTAAGATAAATACTAAGAACTAACAGTATTTCTGCAGCCTTCTTTTCTTTAACAATCCATTTTTCCTATGTTTCACTGACTACTGTTTGGTAAAGAAATAAGTCAAAAACATGTGAAAACACCTAAAACCCTCTCCCAAATGTAAGGTTCTGCCAGGTTAACAGAAAGGCAGATTGATCAGTGATACAATTCGTGACTCAAGTCAGCACATCATTAGAATTGTTGAGTAAGAAGATGCAAATGTTTGTACATTCTGACAGGTATTCTCCTCTCTGTGCCAAACTATGTAGGAAGAAGTCATGGAAATCACATAGCAGAAATTTTCATTTATCTGTTCCAAGAAATCCTGGCTCAGAAACAATCCCTTAAAGAACACATATTTCACGGCGTTGAGTGGAGTACTAAATGGTCAGAATTAGCAACGTTCACTCTGTTTGGATCAAGGGCAAAAAGACCATAAACTATCTAGGAGGGAGAGCACATAATTCCAGGCCACCAGATAGCTCATGATTACCAATAATTTCATCAGCCTTCCAATGTTAAGGTAGTGCACAAGAAAAAGACGTATATAGCGACAAAAGGAAACTGGGGAAATGGGCATGGGAAAGGGGGCTAGACTGGTGGCTCCTGTATCAGAAGTAAGTAACCACAAGGAATGAGAAGCTAGAGTTCTTCTCAGGGCCCAAGGGTGAAATTAAAAACAAGCCAAAGCATCAATTGCAGAATAAAAACAACTACCAGAGAGGTGGGGAGGTAGCATACAGGTACTCAAATTGTGAGGTTCTGAGTGCTTAACAGCACTGCCCACAGAAGTATATGGGATCTGATTGGCCTGAATACTTCCCCTTGGCATGAGAAACCTTGGCACGTTCTTCATTTGCAAATTGCTTCTCTTGCAGATCTGATCTTGTCTGAGAGTGGGAAAAGGGTTCCTTAACAAATACCTATTGTTATTTCCCCTCTCTCCATACATTAGGATCCTGTACCTCTGCCACTACTTACTGAGACAAGCTATCTCTTCTTACCTCTTGAAGCCAGATTGAGCATACAGTTGCTGGCTGCGAGAACAGGATTCAAGTCTGAGGTTGATTTTCTACTCATGATGTTTCCACCTAAGGACTTGGAAAAAAAGGAATTTATGTCACCTTTCTCCATCACCTTTACATTTTTTTGTTAAGTCACACTATAACATGCAGACTATACATAAATTTATACATATCAAAAGCTCAACACATGATGTAGTAAAGAAAACTCACTGCTAAAAACAGAATTAAAAATTCAAGTTTACATGTGCAATTTCACATTTGTTACAAAGGTTATTGCAAGCAATACACAACATACAGCAACATTTCTTATCTGTTCTCCACCCAGAGTTCTTAATTGGTGCAAGACAGCACAGAAAACCTTCGTCTTCTCTTCAGGGAACTCTGAGATCACATTTGCCAAGATGTCTTTCACTAGAGAGAGGCTGCAGGCAGCTCCCAGAGTTAGTCCTGTAACCAAAAGATTTTGTAAGTGCAATGTGTGCACTGCTTTATTGTGTGGATTTTAAACTACTTCAGACAGCAGAGCTAGGACTGCTCAGGTGGAATACAGGCAGCTGTGAGTGGCCTCTGCATATTAAAGGGACTGTGACCTATCATTTAGGAGACCAAGTGTAATATTTCACGAAATGATTAAATGGAGATAATAGCTCACCACTGCTACTATTCTCTGCTTTCAGCTGCCCATTCCAACTGCTTCTCTCCACAAACTTTGCTTGAGTAAATGGTTAAGTAACGTTTCACCCAAGGTGAGTCAGCTTCAAAATGCTTTCAGGAGGCTCTTTCTACATCTAAACATGATTTTCACATCACAACTTGATCTTGTGTTGCATATGTACACTCTAGGTATTCTCCTAAAGAATGGGAAGATAGTAATTGCAAAAACACTCAAACAGTCCCAACATTGAGTATGGAATTATTTTTTCCAGTAGAAAGTCAACATATAGCTACGTGCATTTATTTGAGTAGCTACACGTTTGGGACTTTTTTAAGATTATACTTTATATAAAAAATCAATACTACAAAACAGTAAACAGTGTCTTTCTATTAAAAATTATTAATAGAATTTATTTATGTAATGTATGAGTGTTTTGAATGAACATCAGTTCATTCCATTGCAATAAAAAACATAAATAAAAAATCTAATTTTTAAATGGCTTTTTATTAATTGAGTAATTTTAAATTTTTAATTTAAAACAAAAAAATTAACCAAAACATGTTTCGCATTTAAATCTAATTAAAGGGAGGAAATAGTATTTCTGTATGGCAAACTAAACAGCACATCTCTCATTTCAGAAAACTAGTAAGTCATATCTCTGATAACTATATTTTATTTAGAGATTAAAAGAAGCAGTAAACATTTTCTCTGCTTCTTTTCAATTCCCAATCACTTTTCAGCTAAGAACAATCTAGTCATTTTCAGATCTGCATGACTGATATGAAATGAAAAAATATTCTAAATGCAGTGACAGAATTGTCAAATACAGTTTACCACTTCAAAAAAGTGGCTTCAGGCGTATAGTAAGTAACTTTCATCAGACAGAGGGTTTCATTTACCTTAAAATTTTGACAATAAGCTTGTACAATGTAATTTATATGAGGTTCAACAAGGCAAAGTGTAAGGTCCTACACCTGGGTCAGGATAATCCCCGATTTCAGTACAGGATGGGGGAGGATGTGATCGAGAGCAGCAGCCCCTGTGGAGAAGGACTTGGGGGTGCTGGTGGATGAGAATCTCGACATGAGCCAGCAGTGTGCGCTTGTAGCCCAGAAGGCCAACTGTATCCTGGGCTGCATCAAATGAAGCACGGCCAGTAGGTTGAGGGAGGTGATTCTGTCCCTCTATTCTTCTCTTGTGAGACCTGATCTGGAGTACTGTGTCCAGTTCTGGAATCCCCAACAGAAGAAGGATATGGAGCTCTTGGAACAGGTCCAAAGGAGGCTACAGAGATGATCAGAGGGCTGAAGCACCTCCCATATAAGGACAGGCTGAGGGAGTTGGTCTCATTCAGCTTGGAGGGATTTCTTCACTCTGAGGGTGGTGAGGCACTAGCCCAGGTTGCCCAGGGAAGCTGTGGCTGCCCCATCCCGGGAGGTGTTTGAGGCCAGGCTGGATGGGGCTTTGATCAGCCTGGTCTGCTGGGAGGTGTCCCTGCCCATGGCAAGGGGGTTGGAACTAGGTGATCTTTAAGGTCCCTTCCAATCCAAACTGTTCTATGATTCGATGATTCTATGATTCTAATTATTGTAGGCTACTTTAGTAAGTATAAATCTATTCCTAGTTGCTATTTCCAATTTCAATCAAATTTATTTAAAAACTAAAACCTAGTCTAACTGTAACAAAAAAAATATTTCATGCTTATTTTAAATACATAAATTGAGGTACAAAATTTTAATCTACAATAATTAATGCTGTTACGATTGAGAATTAGATTTGTTAATGCATATTAGCTATGCTAGTTTAACCACACCTTTTTTCTAACACAGACAAGCACACAATCATAGAATCATAGAATCACCAGGTTGGAAAAGACCCACCAGATCATCGAGTCCAACCATTCCTATCAAACACTAAACCATGCCCCTCAGCACCTCGTCCACCCATCCTTTAAACATCTCCAGGGAAGGTGACTCAACCACCTCCCTGGGCAGCCTGTTCCAGTGACCAATGACCCTTTCTGTGAAAAACTTCTTCCTAATGTCCAGCCTAAATCTCCCCTGGCAGACCTTGAGGCCATTCCCTCTTGTCCTGTCCCCTGCCACTTGGGAGAAGAGGCCAGCACCCTCGTCTCCACAACCTCCTTTCAGGTAGTTATAGAGAGCAATGAGGTCTCCCCTCAGCCTCCTCTTCTCCAGGCTAAACACCCCCAGCTCTCTCAGCCGCTCCTCATAAGGCCTGTTCTCCAGACCCTTCACCAGCTTTGTTGCTCTTCTCTGGACTCGCTCCAGAGCCTCAACATCCTTCTTGTGGTGAGAGGCCCAGAACTGAACACAGGATTCGAGCAGCGGTCTCACCAGTGCCGAGAACAAATGTTGCCAACTCTCTCTGTAGGTCTGTATGGGTCTCTCTCTGCTATACAGCACAGCATGGGACAGAGGTCACAGAGCAAATGCTGCATGATCATGCATCAGAACCAGTACTACCAGAGTAAGTCCCCTGGCACTATTGTGACCAGTGGAGTCCAAGGTAATATTGCAGGACAGTTCTACACTGCGACATGAAGACAAAACACTCTATTATGCACTGGGATGGTGGCTACAGTCACCTTGACCCGAGAAAGAACTAAGCATGCTTAGGAATGAGCTGCACAGCCCTCCACCCCTTCAGTACTACTGAATGGAGCAGTACCCCTTACTGCAAAGGAACCTTCTATATCTGAACGAAGTAAAGTCTACTGACCGTCATCAGTGTTTTTCACCACATTTAGATCCGGGATCCTTGCAGGAGCAATAACAATTGGATGGAACACACCTTTAGATTTCATCTCAGGTCCTACCAGATAGCAATAACGTTAGATAAAAGACATGTTCCATAATGACAACTCCAACATAGTAGAGAGCAATCTTAAGGACAAAAATGCAAAAAGAATTACAAAGATAGCCCCACTCGTCCCATGCACACTGGAACTATGGCAACAGGAGCCATTCTGACTGTATACATACCCACACTGGTGTTCCCAATCACAAGAGGTGCTTTGGGGTGGGCAGCTTTCAGATCCAATAATTCATCTAAGCTTACAGGAGAAATCCATGTCATTCGCTCCCCATGAAAAATCAGAGTTCTTTTTGGTTGATTTTCAGCCATTCTCTGATGGAGAAATATGGCAGATTTCAATATTTAGACATACAGATAGGTGCAAGGTATAGCAGACACTAGATTGAATACCAAAAAATGTCCTTAAACAATGGCAGTTCTACTTAATCCTTAAAACTGGACAGAAATGGGACTGTTATGCTGGCTTTTTGCCCAGTGGTGAATTTCTAGACTGCATGGGTGAAGTCTCTTCAATTAACTCCAATGCGCTAACAAAAAAGATTCATAATAAATAGCCCCCAAGCAAAAAATGTAGGAATAGACCCTGCAGTTGCTGTAATTAATTCAAAAGTGATAAAAAATAAACCAACTTAGGGAGGTGTTTGCACACTTAGCTTGCTTGGAGGTCACCAATGACACTGCCAGCAGCATCCCCTTCTACAGCAAGCATGCATGTGTATCACAGAATCATAGAATCACTGGTATGGGAAAGACCTTTGAGACCATCAAGTCCAACCGTCCCTATCTTCCAATAAATCATATCCTTAAGTACCACATCTACCCGTCCTTTAAATACCTCTAGGGACAGTGACTCAACCACCTCCCTGGGCCGCCTCCGCCAGTGCCCCATGACCCTTTCTGTGAAAATTTTTTTCCTAATGTCCAATCTGAACCTCCCCTGGTGCAGCTTGAGGCCATTCCCTCTTGTCCGTGCCCTGGCACTTGGGAGAAGAGGCCAACACCACTCTACAACCTCCTTTCAGGCAGTTGTAGATAGTGACAAGGTCTCCCCTGAGCCTCCTCTTCTCTGTACTAAGCAACCCCAGTTTCCTCAGCTGCTCCTTGTAAGACTTGTTCCCCAGACCCTTCACTGTCTTCGTTGCTCTTCTCTGGACTCGCTCCAGAGCCTCAACATCCTTCATGAGGTGAGGGAGCCAGAACTGAACACAGGATTCAAGGAGCGGTCTCACCAGTGCCAAGCACTGGGGCACAATAACCTCCCTGGACCTGCTGGTCACACCATTTCTGACACAAGCCAAGTTGCCATTTGGCCTTCTTGGCCACCTGGGCACACTGCTGGCTCATGTTCACTCGCTGCCAACCAACAGCCCCAGGTCCTTCTCCTCCAGGCAGCTTTCTAGCCAGACTTCTCCTAGTCTGTAGCTGCACAGGGTTGTTGTGCCTCAAGTGCAGGACCCAGCATTTGGCCTTGTTAAACCTCATGTCGTTGGTCTCAGCCCAGTGGTCCAGCCTGATCAGATCCCTTTGAAGAGCCTCCCTACCCTCCCGTAGATCGACACTTCCACCCAGCTTAGTGTCATCCGCAAACTTGCTAAGGGTGCACTCAATGTCTTTATCAATGACCTGTATGAAGGCATTGAGTGCACCCTTAGCAAGTTTGCAGACGACACTAAGCTGGGTGGAAGTGTGGATCTGCTGGAGGGTAGGGAGGCTCCATAGGGATCTGAACAGACTGGACCGCTGGGCTGAGTCCAACGGCATGAGGTTTAACAAGGCCAAGTGCCGGGTCCTGCACTTGGGGCACAACAACCCTGTGCAGTGTTACAGACTAGGAGAAGTCTGGCTGGAAAGCTGCCTGGAGGAGAAGGAGCTGGGGCTGTTGGTTGACAGTGACTGAACATGAGCCAGCAGTGTGCCCAGGTGGCCAAGAAGGCCAATGGCATCTTGGCTTGGATCAGAAAGGGCGTGACCAGCAGGTCCAGGGAGGTTATTCTCCCTCTGTACTCGGCACTGGTGAGACCGCTCCTCGAATCCTGTGTTCAGTTCTGGGCCCCTCATCACAAGAAGGATGTTGAGGCTCTGGAGCGAGTCCAGAGAAGAGCAACAAAGCTGGTGAAGGGGCTGGAGAACAGGCCTTATGAGGAGCGGCTGAGAGAGCTGGGGTTGTTTAGCCTGGAGAAGAGGAGGCTGAGGGGAGACCTCATTGCTCTCTATAACTACCTGAAAGGAGGTTGTAGAGAGGAGGGTGCCGGCCTCTTCTCCCAAGTGACAGGGGACAGGACGAGAGGGAATGGCCTCAAGCTCCGCCAGGGGAGAGTTAGGCTGGACATTAGGAAGAAGTTTTTCACAGAAAGGGTCATTGGTCACTGGAACAGGCTGCCCAGGGAGGTGGTTGAGTCACCTTCCCTGGAGGTGTTTAAGGCACGGGTGGACGAGGTGCTGAGGGGCATGGTTTAGTGTTTGATAGGAATGGTTGGACTCGATGATCCGGTGGGTCTCTTCCAACCTGGTTATTCTATGTTTCTATGATTCTATGATTCTATGATTCAATGCCTTCATCCAGGTAATTGATAAAGACATTGAACACAACTGGACCCAGCACTGAGCCATAGGGAACTGCACTTGTGACTGGCCTCCAGCTGGAGTTAACTCCATTTATCACAGCTCTTTGGACCCGGCCATCCAACCAGTTTTCCACACAGTATGTCTCTGGCTGTTCTAGTACTGTTCGCTGACCACCTGGAAATAGCTTGTGAACTAGTGGTAGTACAAATACATGGTCAAGAACCCCTGTCCCACAGTTATTAATCTTTCTCATAAACAACCAGCTAGTTACAAAGAATTTGGCTTTGAATGTACAGATTGACAAAAATGTAAAGCAAACAGCTTTCAGTTTTTGTACAGCTGTTGTCAATAATTAAGGATACCTGACACTTTCCATTCCAGTGCCCTTATTTCAGCTCCTTTTATCTTTGTCATACTTTGATCATTGGGATTAAATGCTGCCCAACCTGGGTGGTTATCTGTGGCTGACATTTTGACAGATAAGACTAACAAAACTATCAGCCACAAAATGAGGAAAATTCTTTTTTGTGCGAATGTTAAAAAGTGTTTGCAATTCAGTTTGCTGAGAAGCATTTATATCTTCAGGTGCTGCACTGAAAACCCAGTTCTGGTTACTTCTTTGTCTTCTCACCTAATACCTAACTATACAACTTCATTTTGCCAGTATGACTATTTTTTTTGTATGTGAATATTCAATAAGGTCACTGGAAATAAAGGAATATAGTTTTGGATTTATATTGAAATGTCATGACGCTTCTTCTGATGAATTACTGCTAAGCAGGACTTCAGAATGAGTTCTGAACAATGGACAACTAAGGAAAAGACAGAGCTAAAAAATAAACAGCAAAAGTTACCATTAGTTCTGGAGGAAATATAAGCTCCTGGGTGGGATCTAAGGGCTGGAATTCATCTGTTGAAAATAGTCTGATGGAAACCTTAAAAAGAAAGAAAGCCAGCAAAGACCAAGAACTTTCTCTTGTAATTAATTCCATCAAAAAAAAAGAAGAAAAAAAAGAAAAAACAAACCCAAACTCTGAGGGTCCCTATAAAGTCACTACAAAACTAGTAATTCCATTATTATTTGGATTTGGCTAAACTACCACACATAACTTGGGTTCAAAATAGCTTTGCAAAGGTCCCTGCAAACACAAATGACAGTGTAGAGGCAAACAACTGAAAGACTAACTACAGGGTTCCTATAGCCTTACTATAAGAAAGCAGCTGTTTTCATGCCAATCTACAGGACTCAAAAAGCAAAGATCAGATATTTCTGAAAGAAAATTGAGAACAAAGTCAAATATTCATATAGATAAGAGGTTTCATATAAAATTACACTCATAACTGATTTCTAAGAGTGTATTGGTTCTTCAGGCTCAATTCAGCACCTGGATTCCTAAGAGATCAGTGGTTACATTCAGATCAGCACTGATCATTGATTAACACAGCTCTACATGTGTCCTGATTTCTTGCTCCATTGGACGATCACTGTATGAGTAGAGCCAAGGCTATTAATGTTTCTGCACTTGAAGAACTGCTCAAATCTCAGTTCTGGATATCTAAACTACCTTATAACAAGTATAAGTAAATATACTAAGCAAATCTGCCACATTATCGCTGCCTCATACAAATATACACAAAGAATCCCTAATTTTTAGAACTATCTCCACATTTCTTGCAAGGAATAATAAAATGTCTTTTTTCACAAATAACATTATGTAAGGTGAATAAGGTGGAGGATAAAAATGGCAGAAAATACTGCATTTACTTTAATTACAAGAAAAAAAAACATGCAACATTCTTTCTATAAGCTTTATATCTAAATAGCACAGGTAAAATACTTAAAATCCTACCTTTTCTTCCTCATCAAACAAATAATCTTCCTTGTCCAAGCAACATTTTCCATTTGCTTTCCTTTGACAACAAACAGATTCCTAAAGCAGGAATACTCCATTAGTGAAATATTGCCCAGACTGGCAATGAGATGAAGCCTGCTTAAGCCACTAAGAGTGTCTCTTTATACTTCAATAAAGTTCTAGATGAAGTTTAATAATAAGCTAGATTGGAAGGATTATGTGTTGAAGTGATATTAAAAAATAACTTAAAATCATTGGATGTTGAAGTCCTTAATGCAAAGTGATTCATACTATGTAAAATTCCATCGGCCTTATGAGATCACACATAGATGGTTTGTATTATTTCTTTCACCTACTGTTCACTCTCCCATTTCTTCCAATGTAGGTTTCTGACATTGCCGTATTACATGATAAATTGCTAAAAACATTGATCCAAATTCTGCATTTATATATGCCAGGACTGACCCGCAGTAAAACACATAGAGTTACTTCATATTACTCTTCATAACACAGGCTAGACACCAAGTTCATTTGTGCTAATCAGTTTTTCTAATGAGTTTGGCTACTACACACATTAATTAGACCTACAACTCTTAACTGAGGAAAGAGATGACCTTAATGAAAATCTTGATGGTTTGTGTATAAATATATATACACAGACTAACGGACACAATCTAGTATTCCTATCCTCACTACTTCTTACCTTACAGAATGTTTTACAGGCATCCAGGATTGGCCTGTATCCAGTACAGCGGCACAAGTTCCCTGAAAAGAAGGAAATTAGTAAGAAAATGTTTTGTTTTAAAGCATGTGGCTTTAAAACATCACATCTTTATATGAGGTTTGTGTTTTTGAAGCTTAAGGGGAAGTGTTCGCTCTCCAAAAGACAAAAGAGCTCAGTGTCATAAGACTTAGAACTCTGTGGCTCCTGAGGAAAAAAGGCTATTGTTTCAAGGCAAGTATGAAATACTTGACAGCTGCTCTAGAGGGAATGCTGACTATAGATTAGTATGAAGGAGAACAGGAGATTGTACAGTATTCTTCACCCACTCAAAATGTTTTTCTCGTTCCCCCTGCCTTATTTCTAACATTGAGGAGGTTAACATTACACCTCCATCCAAGTCCCCTCATAGTAAAAGGAAATGACTTTGGCTCCATTGTGACTCTAGAGCACTGTGGAGAACAGAGGCTATTTTACCTGCAATAGATGCCCACACTTTCTCTTAGTGAAGATGGTCTGCATCTCTCTACCTTATTTGTTTTATTCCTAACACAAAGGGGCTCTCCTGTGAGGCTTATAACATTCCTAACTCCAGATGTAATGGGATCTCAGAGACCTTCAGGTACAGCTACTTCTCCAATATGACATAATTTCTGCACACCTGATTTAAAGCACTTCAAAAGAGACATATGAGGATGTTTTGAACACCTGCCCCTGAAATACTGCACAGCTCCATGCTTAACTTTCCAGGAGAAGAGAGCAACAGGGAATGCAAGGCCTGTAATCCCATGCCAGCGCTGCTGGGAAGCACGATTTGTATAGAGTACATACATACATACATATATGCATGCATGTGTACTCACACAGACATGCAGCCACATACACAAAATATCTGGAGAAAAAGGTTCAAGGATACATCTACAAACTAAGAAGGGGCAATATTTACCAGCCAGAGCTGCAACCATCTGTTCTGAACTTGGTTCTGTGTGGTTTCTTAGCAACGTGTATATGGACATCACCATTCCAGGGGTGCAGAAACCACACTGGGAGCCATGGCACTTAGCAAGCCTTTCCTGAAATGAAACATCACAACTAGCACTCCTTTCAGTGTATATCACCATTCCAATGCACTCTCTCTTAAAAGGGAGACACCATACTAAATGTTATCTTCACGGTAAATCACACTTTTAAAGTAAAACAGTTTAAGTGATCTCAAATAAGAATAATTATTTTGTGTGTGATGCCTAGGCACATCTTACTAAGGAAGCTAACTAACCTTTAGGAGACTTCTTTTTTTGCATTCGTACTAAGACATCAGCTAAAGGGGCATTGTCCAAGAGGAGCTGTTAGCTGAAATAGAGCACAAGCCCACACTCTTACACACTAACAATTTGAGCAGGCTGCCAGCAGTAAAGCAAGATCCATCATGAACCATACCTCATGCACCTTGATCAACCAACTGCCAGAAACTTCTGTTGTCTTCTCTTACCATTTAGTAGGGACGCTAAGCATTGGAAGATGCTCTAAAAGCACTGTTGCTCAAGGCACCACATACAAAGGAAGAAATCATCAATCCTCTTACACTGATACTGTACTCTCACCTGAACTGGATGAATCCTGGTTTTTGTACTTCCAACACCTTCCACTGTGGTCACTGCCACACCATACAAGGAGCAAATGGGAAGTAAACATGCATTTGCTGAATAATGTCTTTGGAAGATAAAGGAGAACAAAGAACATGGATCTTATTTTATTATAATAAAGATGCATTAATATTATCTTGCAGTCAATCAAGAAATAGTTTATACTTACAAAGCAGTCATCATCACTGGGAATGAGAAGAGAATAAGCTTTATAGAAGGGATCACCTACTAGCTGTGTCTCTTCCTCAGTATAAAAACTGTATTTATGAGGACAATTCTGTAGAATTTATATGTTCCTTAATACTTCAGTTTTTTCTAATCGCTCTCATCTCTCCTGCCCACAAGCAACGTGTGAAGTGTGTTTTGGAGGAAGGAGATGGGGAAGGGAGGATTGGGATAGACATTTGCAGGACGCAAAGAATTATTGCTGCAAATCTGTAATCAAATTTCTAACCCAAAGGAAATTCTGATGTAAAATAAATATCATTCTAAATAGGAACACATTAAAAGGAAAATTCTTCAAAGCTTTTAATCATTGGTAATAAAATGTTTTGTTCTACTATAGCTGAGACGTTTCTTTTCAAGTGTCATTCTGGATGTTTTAATTTTAACTTCTGTAATACCTTCAAACATTTTCATTTGCATTGCATTCCAATACAATGTAATTGTCTTTTTACTTTTTCCCCACCTAAAAAAATATTCAATTGACAATGATATGTTAATATTAAAGAATCTGACTGGAGTTTTATCAATATAAAAGTAATTTATTCCAATATTTAGCTTAATAAAATTCTGTGTCTGAGTTTCAAAGTATTTTCATAGGTGTGGTGTAGAGACAGAGTTCAGTAAGCACTGTAAGATGCAAACTTCTGCCTGCTCTGTCTTCCCATCAGCCATATGACAGAGCTGCAGGCAGGAGCCACATTCTAGCAGTCAGTACAAAGGGTGTCAAACGTACACCTCCTAAAGAGAAAACTCCTTGCAGAAGCTGTCAGCTTTTATGAACAAATTAAGCATTTGAGTACGATACTTCAGCAAATTTACAACATACCTGAAGACAGCATTGTCTTTTGGATTAAAGTGACCCTTCCTTTGGATTCTTTTACTATTAAGTACAGAATTTACAACTTAGATTTTAGAGCTTCATATCTGGAAATGCAATCTACAGCCATAAAACTCTCTGTGGTTTTCAAAATTTTCTGTTAGAGATACCGTATCTTCTTCAAAGTTGGCTCATATGTTGATATCATCACTGTGCAGGCACCACAGCCACCTTCTCCACAGCCATACTTAGTTCCTGTGAGACGGACTGAAGATGTTGTCATTAAGGAAAAAAAAGTATCAGGTTTCATTTTGGTCTTCATTCTGTTGAAAAGCTTGAGGCCACATTTTTTCCTGAACTGCTAAGAAACATACAATTGGTTTGGTATGACAGCATACATATCAGACTCCTTTCTATGTTGGATTAAAATTGACAGTGAAAATAAGATTGAAGCTAAGGAATGACCAAAATCTTGCTCCCAAGAACACAGAAAACTTAATTTTAACTTCTTTTGGAAGAGGAGTAAGTTGGGACAGAAAGAGGAAGCAAAAAATAGTTTTCCAAGTGAAAATATGAAAGGAAGAATTGTGTAATGGGCAAAATAGCTGAATTTCCTGTGAAACACTACAATCAATATCTCAGTTTTTCCCAGAAGGACTGTCTAGAGTCAGGATATTAACCTCACATTTTATCTGAAAGATCACACTAATGAGAAGTGTTTGTTTCTTTGAATCTGGAACAGTAGCCAATCTGAAGCTGTGAATAGACAAACAGCTAATGTAATGTTCCACAGCCACCAAACGGAAGATGCCTTACTCCCCATTTCTTCTTCGTCTTCACAACATTACGTGCTCCAAAAGCCAAGACCTCTTGTACTAAGCCCTTCTCACCAACCCCTTCCATGAGCTGACTAATGATGAGATGACTAATTAGTGATCTGGTTCCTAATCCACCTGAAACCCTCTGTTTTTACCTGGGTTAGTTTTCTGCTGGCCTAATGAGTGTAATTAGTACACAGAGAGGTCTGAAGAACTCCACAGCTGGCACAAGATACAGGAAGATAACTGGCTACCAGGAGCCAGGAATGATGGAGGGGAAACAGGCCGCCTTCTTTTCACACCGCATTGTCAAAATTAAAAAAGTGTTTGTCAGTGTGAGGGTTAGCACTCTTCACTTGCAGTAAAGCTTTGAGATGCATGTATTGCTTTAAGGTCTTATCTAATTAAGCTCTACTGCTTTTTTCCCACTGGAAAGCGCTTTACAGAACCCTTTCAGAGCCAATTCTAACTTGTCAGATAAAACAAATACATTTTAAGATACAGTTTATTCCCTTCTTGTGCTTCTATTTACTTGCTAATTTACAATCTACCTTCCAGTTATTAACAGTGGTCTAATGTGCCAATTCCTATGGCATTTAGACTCAAAAAAAAAAAAGACATCAGGATGCTTAGAGAAGTATTATTCTGTACCTTGCAGCTATAAACCCTAATACTGGAAGATGCTAAAGTTCCTCACACTGACTCAGGCAATCATGTCACTTTATATAAAGAGTCTGGCAACACCAGCATAAGATATTCCTGCTCTGTATTTTTTTTCCCTACCATTAATTTTTGTCTCTGTACCAAAGTTAGCTGTCCCCCTAGCTATGTCAACTCAATTCTATGGGGAGGCTTGCTGTGAAAAGGGTCAGTTCCTCTATCTGGCCAACAGAGTGGTCTCAGCCATGGCTGGGCAGGCGCATCTCAGGGAACGGCACACCATCAAACTGACCAAAGCAAAAAAGGGCAGGAATACTACAAGTTAACATTAAAACTGTATGGCGAAACCGATTAGCTCTTGAAAACAAGTTAATCTTATTCCTGTTTTATAAGCAGGGTATAATGATACAGAAGCGTTACATGATTTTTCATGGTGTTTGGGCAAGTCAGGATTACATTATCTCATACACCGATGTACTTAACGACTGAAGCACAACTCTTGTGATAGGGCTGTTACTGACCTACTTTTTATGGTCTGATGGAGTCTGAAGTTGTTCAAATTACTGCAGAATAATTTTGTAAACACTGTAACTACAGCAACCTATTCTGGTCCAGACTCCTCCTTTTGACTGACCAGTAACAAACATATTTCAACTTTAGCTTTTGTTTTGAGACAAGTAAAAATACTCTCTACCCTGTGAGTTCTGTACTACACAGTACATCACTTGCCCTGCAGGGGCATGTTTCATGACACTGTCTAGGAAGCTGCCAAAAGGAGAGATTCTGTTCTTCCCCATATTTTTTCCCTGCTCCTGGCTGTGAGTCCCTACACACATGTTCTGAATATTATGCAACAGCTTCATGAGCACTAGAAATAAACTCGTGCTGCAACAGATTTTGGAAAACAGCTGAGAACAGACACAGGGTCAGGTCTCTGAAACAGTGAAGAGAAAGAGACGAAAAGATCGTAACTAGTGCTGCACAATCTGTAGCAACCCAGGAAGCCCAGAAAGCCATGGACTAAAACTAAGATAGAAGGAAAAAAGGAAGGTAAAAAACCTTGTCTGCAACAACAAAACTACAAGTGTGAGAGCTCTAGCCTTCCCTACTTACGTTCTGTCTTGCGTAAGTGATTTTTTTTCCTGTTATAAAAGCATAGTTGTTCATATTTGCTTACAATTAATCCTGTTTGTTGAGTTTAGAAATCTGTTTGGAATCCTTATCATATGAAAAAATACATCACCTCAAAACTCCATCAGACTCAGGGTCTTACCACAAAGTCTCCCCTTTTCTGGGCGAGAGACTTTTACAAAACCTGCAGATTCCTATTTTACAAGTTCTATGTATCAGAATTTTTATTTGGGTGGGGCGGGGGGAGGAACACATGCACATAATGCCTGATTGAATAACTCTGTTTACGTAGGAAACTAGGCTAAAAATACAGCAGCTCTCTGAAGTGTATTTAGCTTAGGAAACACACATCATGTAATGTGGCTGATTTATCTTAAGAGAGTCACAACTTCCTTAACCTGGTAAATCATCTTTTAATTATAATTTATGAAAATTTTGCTCAAATGAGGTTTTCAACTGAGTGACTTAGGGGAACAGACCAGAAAAAGATACGTCTTTTTCGCAGATAAGACAACAGCATTTGTTCAGGATCGGCATTTTTCTCTACTATCTGCAGTAAAAAATTCAAAACAAGGCTTTACTAAGAAACAAGGGCTTTTCAAAATCACTGCACAGACTGCATTCCCAAAAAGTCAGGAGAGAATTCTTCTCCAATTTCCTCCGACACAATTGCACTAATCGTCAAAGACCATGGGAGAGCTTGGGCTCCTTCTGGAAATTCCTTTTCAGACAGACATGTTTCCAGGATAGAAGTGCCAGGGCATCTTGCAGCTACTAAAAATAACCACTGCACAGTCAAAGGTCATACTGAGGAAATTTACCTTCAGACACACTAGAAACAAAAATGCAGCAGGACTTTGCTTCAATAGAGGCAGCAGAGCACAGAGAATTAGTGTTCTGCAGACTTTAGAGTCGTCCTGGCACTGCTGGGATGAACGCTAGAGAAAGCCTGTGAGGCTAACAGCATGAATCAAACTCCTTCTGGCTTTATTTATATAAACTTTCACTTGCCTTACCAGACTAACAATAGAGAACAACAGAAATGCTGACATTCTTGGTTGATAAGAGTATTTCTTATTCCTTTGCTTAGAATCAGCTAGTTCCTCCCAGTTGCATTGAATCAACAGCCAGTTTAATTTTGCTCTTGTGGTATTATCTTTATAGAATCATAGAATAGTTTGGGTTGGAAGGGACTTTAAAGATCATCCAGTTCCAACCCCCCTGCTATGGGCAGGGACATCTCCCACAAGATCATAGAATAGTTTAGGTTGGAAGGGACCTTAAAGATCATCTAGTTCCAACGCCCCTGCTACGATGTTGGCCAACAGTCCATATTTCAGTACCTGACTCTTGCTGACTTTCTGTGATGCCTCTGAAAATCACTTCTCAGATACTATCAAAGATAAGAAGCCAGGCTTATACAAATGGAACACTAATTTGTTCACCAGCCAAATCTGATACCCAGCTGAAAGTCTGTTTCCCTCCAATGCCCCAGCACTAGCTAAAGCAGGAATTCAGCATGTTTGGACTCCTCAGCCGTTTCTCTCCTCCCAGCACTCGCTGTCCGCCCAAGAGAGCTAGCCAAAGTCATACTGGCAGGCTAATTCACTTTCTGCTCAGCAAGGAGGAGAGAGGAGGAGGTGAGGATTCGTTTATACTCCCATAAGGAAAAGGTCTGAGGAAGCCAACTGCGTGCCCAGCCGCTTCGGGGTTACTTGTGGAGCAGCACTTACCTTCCTGCCATTGACATAGAAGATGAGGGGCCCGTGCCCCTGCAGAGCCATGGCTCGGCACAGCCCGGCCGCAGCTGCCTGCTGGGACCTGCCGTTGCCAGCACGGATTCTCCTCCGCGCTGCCAGAAGGGGCTCCTCCGGGGTGAGCGGTGTTGTTTGCCTGCTAACAACCAAATCTCCAAAAGTGATTTCAAATCGTTATAAAAGTCAGCGGCGATCATGGGACCGAGGGGAGTTTTGCAGAAGTTTGCGCTCACAAAGGAATCGGCACTAACTTCCAGATCTCTTAAGGGCTGCTTGTGTAACCAAGGGTTTACACAGACCTGTTTTTCTCCTCTTGTTTAATCTAAATAAATAGAATTCACTTTCCCGCGAGTTTTAAACCAATCAGTTAGTGGCAAACTGAAATATTATATATTTAAAAAGCCAGATTGGATAAACACGAGAGAAAGCAACTTTGAAGCTATAAAGAGAAGTTCAAATTACCTTATCCTCAGTAAAATAAACTTACTCCCTGTAACAGCTACAGACTAAATTTTATCTCAAATATAATGAGCCTTTTTTACAACTTTTTTCTGGCAAGAGCTTCTAATATATCAATGGATCTGGTAAAAGCAGCACATTTAGTGAAGATTCAACAGGCAATGTAAGAGTATTTATGCAGTACCTGAAGTAAGTGACCCTTCCACAGAACAAGAACTGCATCCTAGTAAATATAAGTAAATTTTCTCTGTGTATTCAACATCAACTCAAAAACAGTAAGGATGGAGAAAACAAGTAAAGAAGGCAGTAGCAACTGTAATATAATTTCAGAGTTATTTTAAGTAACTGCTGTGCACCTTCAGGTAGTTTTCTTTACCCTTCACTGCTTTGAAAGCTATCTACTTTAGAAGGAATGGAAGAAACCCAGGCATAAAGCCCTGGGTCTCACCCTTCTATTGAAAATTACACTCTTTTATTTGGAACACTGTAGCAGCCCTGCTGGTAAAACCCGAGGTTGTGTGGAAAAACAGGATCTTCAGTGAAAAAATAATTAGGACCATCTCCAGAAAGATTTTTTTTTTCCAGAGGAAATGAAGCATAGATTTGTTTCTAGCTTTCAAATCAAGGGTATGTTGCAAAAGAGGGTGCTGTTCTAAACATCATGATAAGCAAACAACAGAACAGACTAACATTTGTTAAATTAAATGGTATAGCAAACTTTCTACTAATTAAAAGAACAAAGCACCCAGAGAATCTTATAACATAATCCTGTTAAAGAACATCCTGCACAGCTGGTCCTTGTACTAACTAGAGAATAAGGGACACAGGAAATCTGATATAGAGCATCCTGAACATCTGCATTAGGGGAGGACAACATTATTCAGCAACATAAGATGCACCCCTAAGCAGATCCCCTACTCACTGAGCACCCGTAACTTCAAGTAATCACTAACCAATCATTTGTAAAGGGAAGTACTTCACATGTATTCACTCTCTAGCTTGTAGCAAATTGAGCACAGAGGCTCCTGTCAGCTATGCTTGTGCAATACTGTCATAAGCCAAATATCTCAGCTTGGCATGTGAGATTGGCTATTTGCATGCTGGGTAACGAATCCAACTTTTCAGACAACAAGCAACAGAGAGAAACAACTCCTAAAAAACCCACTGTGTTTTACACAAGTAACAGAAACTTCCTTTGGATTTCTAATGACAGAGCTGGTGGTGTTGATAAACAGTGAAAGCTACAAGAGCATTTCAATTTAAAAAAAAACCCCAAACAATTAATTATGAACTTGGTAAGAAATGCAAGAAAAAATGTATAAAAATATCCTATATGTAATTACTTTTAGATAACATTGAATTAGGATAGAATCTGTTTTCCCAATAGTTTCTGCACCTCTTCATGATGATCTTGCTGATATAGTGACATACACAGCAAGCATGCCTCAGGAAAGTCTGTTTGCTGAAACTTCTCACAAGCTTCTTTGTTGTGCAATACAGATCACATTGCCTGGGTGAGAAGGTAAATTTAATGTTGGAAGAATTTCCATACCGATGGACTAGAATTGGAAGAATTTCCACACTGATGGACTAGCTGTCCTTTTTGTTGTGTACTCACAATCTTTGCATAGTCTCTGGAATGGGTGACCACAGCTAGAAAAGCTCTCTGCTTAAGGGATGAAAGTCCCCCATGTAGACTGCCTCACTAGGAGCATATTTAACTCCGAATTCATACATGGAATGTTCTACAGGATCTTGGGGAAGCTGCATTGAGGCTACAGACTGTCATAAACAAACCAACAGAAAAGTTGTGGTATTTCTTAAATATAATGTCTTCGTGCCTCTTACTGTTTATGGTTATAGTTCAAGATTGACATGTAGGATGGACACATCTGAATGCTACACATCCAGGAGTACATTTTGATATGCATGAATCCTTTTTCTCTCAAAATATGCAGCTGAAATTCTGGCAATGCACAAGAGAAGGACACAGGTTCCCCTTGTACTTCATGAGATTCCTCTTGGCCCATTTCTCCAACCTGTCCAGGTCCCTCAGAATGGCAGCACAATCATTCAGTGTTTCAACCACTCCTCCCAGTTCTGTCTCAACTGTGAATCTGTGTAGGTGGCATTCAGTCCCATCCTACAGGTCACTCATGAAGATGTTAAACAGTACTGGCCCCAGTATAAAATGCCAGGGAGCTCTAGCGCTTGGCCTCCAACTAAACTGTGCTCTGCTGATCATAGCCCTCTGGGGCTGGTGCTTCAGCCAGTTTTCAACCCACCTCACTGTACACTTAACACATACTTGTCAGCTTGTCTGTGGGATATTATAAGAGATAACATCAAAAGCCTTACTGAAGTTGAGATATACAACATCTACTGCAGTTCCCTCACTCACCAAGCTAGTTGTCTCTTGTAGAAGGCTGTCACAGGAAAAAAGTTTGATTTCCCCATTGTAAATCAATGCCAACAACTCCCATTCACCCTCTTGCCTTTATCATGTATAGAAACCGTTTCCAGGACTATTTTCTCCATCACCTTCCCAGGTTACAATGGAAGCTTTTAGATACATTTAGAATACATTAATTAATGAAGTACAAAGAGTACAGTTCTTAAGAATATATTACAGATTTAAGAGTACCAGTTACACCTCTTAAAAACAGTATCAGACCAAAGGTCTAGCTAATCAAGGAACTGCCCTCTGAAGCTTTCAACAGTGGCCTTGGAAAAAGTTAAAAAAAAAGGTCAAATGCATAGTAAGGCTTCTCCAGAACACTCTTGCAGCCTTCAATAATTTGCAATTCAAGGACAGTCTGTGCCAGAAATAGTATTTATGGTGATTCCTCACAGATTTTTTTTCTAATTCTTCTGATCAATTTTTAAGCCCTTGTAAACCAGTAACATCTACTCCAGTAGTACAGAACTCATCAGTCGAACTGCACACTGTGTGAAGAACCATCTTCTATACCCCAAAGAAGTTAACTTATTTGTATCTCATTAAAAATAAGCTCCAGCTATCTTGGTTGCAAAATCAACCTGAATCTTATCCAATGGAATCTGTAAAAGTTGTGTGGCAGCTGACAGCATCTACAACTCAGATAATGCCAGAAAACTGTTTGTCAGCTGACACCACATTATGGAATGCACAAGTGATTCATGAGAACCCAGAGGGAAGCAGGACAAAGCCCTGACAGCTGAACGATATGATGCAGTTGTCACACTAGCATTCTTTCAACTGGAAACTCAAGGTGCCTGTATCCTATTTACTACTTAACTCCTATGGCAGTGGTGTTTTCTCTCTGGCTACCTCTGACACATCCTCTGGACACTAGACTTCTCCTTACTGTTCCTCAAAATGAGACTTCCTCATTCAAATTTCATATGATTCTGTCAAAGCAAAAGTCAGCTATCAAAAGAGGGGACTATCTTCACCTATTTCAGTAGATTTATTAAAACCTGGGATGATTGTGTCTGTTCCAGCCTGCATGGAGAAATGATCCTACTGATGGCAAATATGAAGAACTCACATTAAAATTCACAAATATGCTTTATTTTAAATTCTCATTAACACATATACTTTTCTTACAAATTAAGAAGTGCTGCAAACCCTTTGAACAGATTATAAATTACTGACCAGAAAAGCAGAACAAAAGATCGGAGCCTAACCTGTATTTGCCTTCCTCAGTGAAGTATTCTGTCTCCTTTCTACAGGGGCTCCTTTCCAGGAAATTCCACTTTGGAAGACCTTACTAATCTAAGAACAATAAGCACTCTATAATGCAAACATACATATATATCTTTAAAATTGTACCCATTTTAGAAGTATTGTTTATGAAGGAAATTCTCATCTTCTTCAAATAAATTTTGATTTACTTTTAAAGCTTCTTTTTTTTTTTCCTTTATAGATTGGGGAATCCAGAAACTGCATATCTGTAAACTGATCCCCACGCCTTAATTTGCTGTAAACAAAAGAAATAAAACACATAATGTACAAATATCACCAACTACCCATGTAACTGTAATTACAGTAATTACATAATTATGATAAAAATTCCAAGTAGTAACTACTCTCAATGAAATCTTGATACGCTAAATAAAATACATTTATGGAAAATAAACATGTCTAAAACACCAAGGCATAGATAACTGCTGTTTTCCAAAAATAGCCATCTTTTTATCTGGCCTGTATCATATTAATATCTGAGTAATCGTAACTTATTCCTATGAGACAAAACTCAAAAGTTATATAGATCAAAAGCTTAACAGCATCTGTTTAGTGCAGTGTGCTTGAAAACAAAATATAAAGTAGGAGACAGTAATCTAAAATCTTGAGTGGTAGCCACATTTTTTTCTGTTATTAGTTACTGTCTCTCTCCAGAAATACAGAACCGTATCATTGCAGGGCAAAAGAGAAGACTGTGTCAGTATCAGAACATTACAGCATTTTAGCATTCAGTTCAATTAATAGAAGAAAAATGCAACTCCAGACCCTTTGCGTTTCTTTTACAAGTTATCATCTGGCATAAACATTTCCACAAAATCAGTCATAAAGTGAAAAGACACTTCCTACATTACTTTTAGCTCCTCTTTGTCCGTAGTCTCATTGTTTCAATTAGTTGTTTGCTTACATACATAGGTAAAAAAAATATATTGAAAGTGTATGAGAACATTGTGCTAATTTTTTCAGTTTGTGGATTTATCTTCTTATCCTCCCTCCATTTTGCCAGAAAAGGTAAATAGACTCCTTTTACACCTTTGTCATAAAGTGAGTTGCTGTAATCCTTTCAACACCGTTACATGGAAATGTTGATACTCTTTAGCACATGAATAACCATTCCACCAATACAAACACAACATGGCATGATTTTTCCTTAAGTTAGTAATATAGTTGAGGAAAAAAATACCCCAATGAACATTGTGGCAACAAACTCTCAGAGTATTTTCAAAGTAATCAACTTAAAGGTCAATTGTGAAACAGATATATTCACCTAAGTTCAAATATTTGAGTTTTCTTAATGGAAGTTTGACTTTAAAATTCTCTTAAATTTTAAGAGTTATTACAGAATTATGCCTTGTCATGTAACAATCTCAGAAATCCTGTGCCACTAAATTTGCTAAGAACACTGAGAAGCTAATAGCTAATTATCAATTTAACATATCTTAAACTCAAATGATTTCTTATATTAGATACAGCCAGTATTGAAGTGACTGAGTTATATACTACCAGTGCATAAATTCTAGTGGCACTTCACAGCATTACAGGAACATTATTATGGTGTAAGTTTACATTTAAGTATAATATTTACAATTATCCAACTCCAAAGGGGTTTATATCATGATAATCACTAAGATTTCACCTTTATTCACCACTAGTATAAAATGTTACATTATTATTTAAGTTTTGAGACTTGAATACTGTTGTTGTGTTACTTTGACACTTGGAAATGTGTCCAAACTGACAGGAAATGTCTTATTTCAACACTGAAGCATCTTTGTGATAGGGGTTTGTGAAAGAAAATTCATCTGTTTATTTGAGGGTTTTAACAGCAAATGTTTACTGAAGATTGTTACACAGTCAAAAACAAACAAAAGCCCTGTTTTATATATACCTACCTCTGTAGACTGGGTTCTTTGTAGCAAATAGTGGCTCTTCCTCTTCTAGATGGTACTACTGAGTTTCCCTCTGCAGTTTTGGGGGATTTAGGTAAGGAACTACGGGAGGGTATACTGGTATTTGTCAGATCTTGCAAAACCTTTGTCCCTGTGAATACAGTAGTTTATGTGCCTCATTTAAAATATTTTCTGAATCATTAAGTAAACTTTCTATTAATTATTAATTTTAATGAGTAGTTCTTAATTCAGGTACTTGGGTTACTGCTCCTGCTCTAAAGATGCTCAGCAGAAAATGGGATAGATGATAAAACACAATGCCACTACAGAAACTTTCAACCTACCCACATTTGGAGCTGTTTAAGGTCTGCCACGGCTCTTGGGACATGTTAAGAAAGCCCCGTAAGTACTGTAATTTGCAGCTGGCTGTTTAAGACTCTCAAGAGTTATTACAATTAAAAAAATAAACTGCACACAGCTCATGGCTTTGAATGCAGAGGTTGGGGCATACATGTATAATCTGAAGATTCAACGTGCACAAGAGGACTCTCTAGGACTGTCTTTTCATGCTGGCTTTTTGAGCATATGTGCATCAAATAAGCATAACAAGGTGAGCCTCCTTCATCTTCAAAACTGTATACTACCAAACTATTCACAATGTCTCATATTTTGAACCACTGAACATGTCCAAGAGGAATACTCCGTGAAAGAGTAACTAGCCTTGGTAGAAGAAGTACTAGTTGTGCCAGTTCTCCATAATCCTTTAAAACCAATTGAGAATGCCAAACATTCAATATTTAATTAGGAGACAAATATTTTGATAACTTGGGAGAAATACTAAAATTATTATTCAGCCCACATTTAAAAAAATTCTAAACTGTTTATAGATCATAGTGTCTCTGAAGAGCACTAAGATTCAATGCAGACAGCAATCCATGATGAAATAGTCCTAATTTGTCTTCCTTAAAATGTCTTCCAAGAGTGTACATTCCTCGCTGATACAGGTCAAATCTTACATTTACTGCATGCTGATGAGAACATCTAGAGTGTTGTTTTTCAAAAGAACTGAATGTAGAACTCTCTCACCTTCACTGTTTGAGTTTGGACACTTTACCTTAAATAGTCTGTGGCAGCAAATGGATCCAGGTAAGGGATAAATGATGAATTTGTTCTTGTGCCTGTCTTGCCACTAATAAATTATATCACTATATAATTACATACCTCTCAAAAAGTGAACATTTTCTTTCTTTATTATAGTATCTGAGAGCTCCCTTAAAGTGATGCTGTTGAATGATAGAAGAATCTAGACCTATATTCCAGAGTACACTGAAGTTTGGTTATTTTCTTAACCTAATGTATCTTACTTAAATAAGAGGTCACCACATGAAAGTTTGCTCATGGGTAGGTTCTAGAGAAAACCTGCTCAAAGTACTTTTTTAGACCCAGAATTCCTGTTGTATTGCAGAGTTTCTAAAGAAACGCAAATGAAATCTTTCAGTCCAGCTATGTTCTCCATTTATGAAGGGAACTGTTCAGTTGACTCTTATTTCTCTTGTATAAAAGCTCAAGCTGTTGCATCTTTCCTATACCCAACTTCCCGAACTCCACCACATTCTTTGGAAAATGAACAGAGGCTCCAACTCTAACGGCTCCTCAAGAATGTCAACTACTTACAAGTGCCCAACTAAATGTCCTCCTGGAATATACTGAAAGGTAACAAGGATATTAGTTAGCACAATGAAAAAATACCTTGTAACTGATACATGATAGAGAGTATGAAATATGAATAATTTCAGCAATTTTCAGTTCTTATATTTTTCCACTTCTGTTTTATCTAACAAGGGTAGCACAGTATTAAAACATCCTAGGCACTATCTAATTCAAAACGCCATTTCTATTCTCACCCATACACTTACCATGACAAGGTGTCAGAGTCTTTTTGTAAGTCTCATTGGGAATAAGATCCAATTTCTGTTCTGCCTTTCCAGCATCCAGTGCTTTATTATGATAATTTTCCTTGAAGATTTCAGAGTTTTTCAGTATAGAAAAATTCACAGAACCATTTTGGTTTTCAAGAGCTGGGAGCTCCACATTGGAAAGACTTTCCTGGGAAAAACGATCTACATTTAATGGCATATTCTTAGAACATTCGACAGGTAAGAATTTTAAAAAGTCTGATTTTTGAACCACAGGCTTTGACTTGTTTGTAGAGGAATTTCTCTTATGAGGTACTTCCTGGTCATCTAAAATATTCTGTCCCCCCTGATCAATATACCCAAAACATTTTTTTTCTGATCTGGTTTCAGTACCATCAGAACTAAAACTCTGTTTGAGCTTTACTTGATTATAAGGTGAATTACTAATATGAGGGTTTTTATGTGCCACTGATGAAGACTCTTCCTTTGACATATCAGCATCAACTTGTTCTTTAGCTTGTGGGGTATTTATAGCTATAGCATTCTGAATAACTAAAGCTACTTGCATTTGCTGAGTTTCTGTTATTCTACTTCTGCAAACAGCCTCTGCATGCAATGCATCCTTATTTTTTAATTCTTCATTTTTGTGAGATGAGAATCGTGTAAGATTTTCTCTTGATATTATGCAGGCTTTCCGGCTAGCCTTTGCCAATGTACGCTTTAATCTGCCTGGCGAAAAAAGAATACTGTTTCGGTCTACTTTCTGAGTAATGTTATGAATGCTGTCACTCTCAGCTTCCCTGCTTTGCCTGTAACTACTTTTTTTGTTGTATTTTCTCTTCATGATGATGTTCTGGTCTTGTTTTTTTCCCTTGCTGTCATGTTGCTCTATCTGTCTTTGAGACATTTTTGAAATACATTCTGCATACTGCCCGTTTTCCTCTCCAAAGTATTTTAGTGGGTTCATTTTAGAAGGGATTTGAGAACTTTTCCTGTTTATTTTTGGTTTGTTACATTTACCACTCGTGTGCAGAAAATCATGCTGTAAAGGCAACACAGTAGAAGTGTTATCCTGGAATGATAAATTTTCAGCACAATGAACTTCTGGTGGGATCTTGGCAACAGATGAGTTTGAGTCTGCTTCTTGTATTTTGCTTTCCATGTCTTCAAATGTGGCTGAGAAAGTTTCTTTATTTGTCTCCTGTTTTCTTGGACTCATTAAGTTAACCTGGTATATCCTCCTAGTATCTTTGGCTTCACTTGGGGAAATTTGTGCTTGAGATGTGCTGGTATTTAGCAAGCTGTGTTGGCTTACAGAATTTCCTGTAGGTAGCTGTTCTGTTTGACTTTGGAATAGTTGATTTTGCGAGTCAGTAGTTTTTGAAACTTTACTGCTGTCAGCCCTACCGTGCCCTTCATCTGTGTAAAAATTTGAATATACTTCAGTCTTGCTTTTAATTTTCTCTTTATCCTTCTTGGAATATTTTACTTTTCTGAAATCTCCTATTATTTCATCAGAATGAGCATTACTATTTTTATTTCTGTTTAATTTACCTTTGTCTTTCGCTATAACTGTGAGAAGTTCACCTGCATCACTGGCAGTCAACTCCATATCGGCATCATAAACAGTTTCTTCAGCCTTCATCTTGTTAGCAAAAAGCATCTTCTTGTACTCTGTCTTACTTTCTTTGCTAAATTCAAGAGGTGAAGGAATAATGTGAGACAAGTCACTTGAACGTTCCTGCAAATTCATGTCATTGGTGTTGCTGCCACTGTTGATATGATGAGGCAGTTTATTTGAGCTACGTGTTTGATCAAAATCCTCTTTCTTAGGATGAGGTTTTGGCTTACAACGTACTGCACGTTTCTTTCTTTCAGTTATATTTCCACCGAATGGCACTGAACTGTCATTATATTGTTTTGTAAGCTTCTCAGACTGTCCCAAAGATTGTGTGGTTTTGGTATCAGTCAGGAAGGCGCTATTGCAACTTGGTTCTGTGCTTAACTTATTTTCTGCAAAGACAAAAATTTCAGCAGCTTGTGGAAAGAATAGAGTATAGCTATCAAAATAAGACAGATTACCGAAGGTTGGACTAGAAGCATGGACAATTACAAACCACTTGTTCTTGTTCTTTTTCTCTTTACTGAATACACATGCTGTGGTTGGTCCTTAAAAATTTAATTAACTACAACTAATTTCATAAGCTACATAAATAAAAATGTATTTTTCTATAACTACTTCAGTTATTATTAGGTTATCTAATCAAAGTTTTATTCTGTTCACATTAATTTGGTTCCATTTCAGCTGAATACTATTTTACGTGTAATTATCAGAACACTTAAACTTATGGGCAAGCATTCTATGCTTTATTAGTTTACTGCAGATTAGGAATCTTACTATACCTTCTCTAACACACATCAAGTAATGAATTTAAATAGTGATTCTCAGATACCTCTGAAAAATAAATCACCTGTACCTTTAGAGAATATAGTTTTGTCACTGGTTGTTTCCACTGGGTCTGTTTCAATTAACTTTTCATTATTTGTACCACAAGGGAATAATGATGCAAATTTGTCTTGATCTGAATGCATTTCCATTGACAAAACAGTGGTACACTTATAAGAATTTGGTATTCCGGACACAGAAGCACTATCTTGCTGTTTTGCATTAGCTGTTGTGACTGATGGAAGTTCCACCGGCAATTCTACAGGTCTGAAAAGAGGTAATTTTACTGTGAAGATTTTTATTACATTTTATGCCATGGTATTCGATTGTTTAAAACATTCTCTTAATAATGTATAAAAGCTGAAAACAAGAACTCGGGTATGAAATCTAGTTTTATCTTAGCAGAAAATGTCTTCTTTTTATGATAGAGAACCCTGCTTTGGGTTGCTGAGATCCCATGAAGAAAGAAGCAAGTTACTCAAACATAAGTTTTGTCTACCACTCTCTCTGCCTATAAATTCCAAGTTGCAAATAGATAATTTCCAAATTAGACAGTAAATTGTTTCTCATTACCACAGAACCACCTAGGACAACATACAAAGCTGAGTTTTTCAAAAACCCACAGGCACTTACCAACCTCCACATTTAAGTTAGCCACCTACCTAGCAGGCTGATGTGTATTATTGAACTGGTCATGAGCAGGGTTACTTGGATCAGCTGACAGAAGAAAGGCATGCTGAAGATTCTTTCAAAAGAAAAACAGTGGGGAAGTAGAAGCAGTTGAGTATTCTCTTGTAAAAGTATCAGAAATATCCACAGGAAAAAAAATAATTAATGAGCAAAAATTGAAGTACTGATGAAAAGTGCATGATATAGAAATGCATACAGCAATTTTAAAGAAAAATATTTTGTAGCAAAACTTATAAAAATCCATAACGTAATTGCATCCTGAAGCAACATATAGACTTTTTAAATGTAGCTATATCTAATGCAACATGCATTATATGTACAGAAACACAGAGCAACACTAAGCAACAGACAATATAAATAATTTGTTTAAAAATTAACTGTAATTTTGCCATGACAAAAGGACTAACATGCAAGGTATTAATTACAGCACTAAGCAAGGAAGGCAAGTAGCGTGCTCGCTGGTGGAGAATACCACATAGTATGCATTCCTGTTTTTAACTCCATGACTTCATCAGGACTAACTGATACTTAACTTCTAGATACTTTGTAAAAAAGATTTAATTCTAAATTTTTCATGCAAGCAACAGCAAAAATTAACTTATTTCACTAGAACAGGGTTTTAAGGAATTGGGGTAGATGTTTTAAAACGGGTGTATGATTTTGACATTGCACTCATTTAAATGCTTGGAAAATATTATCCTAGAAAATAAGTTCAATATGGTAACAATTCCCAAAAATATCTTACCTCAGAAAGACTGCTTATTTCTATTGCAGTTAAGAATTTATTATTCAAAAATGCTCCTATGTCTTTAAGAGTTTTATTCTGCATGTAAAAGAAAAAGTAATTTAAAAAAATATATTTTAAGTGGCCCTGGCTTAAGAAAAGATAAGCTACAAAGCTGATTTTATGTTGTAGAGGCTTTTTTAATATACCCAAGCAAGCACAAACTGTTTTTAATACCATCTCAATACCTATAAAGGTGAAGCTGATACTAAAATAGATCTGAATAGATATATACAGTGATGGACAGAATAGTAAATTAAAAAAAAAATTATGAAAGAAAAATCAAATGTGAATACTATGCCATCAGATGATGTAACTTAAATCTAAGATGCCCAGTTTAAACAACAATTTTAAGAAGCAATATTAAGTTTCTAAAAAAAATAAAAGCTTTGTTTAGCTGATCTAAGTTTAAGTGATGTTATTTGTAGCATACCAAATAGTTTAGTTTTTGGCGAAATAAGATATTATGAAGCTGCAGCTTGTCTACTTCTTTCTGAAGAAAAATAATCTCATTCTTTAACTTCCGAGAATTTTCTTTCTCCGCACTCAAAGCCACAGCTAAGGCTTTATTATTTTGTTGTAAAGATACTTTAAACATAGATGAGTTATCTACAGGAGACAAAATCATATTATTTTCAACAGCTTCAATGTTAAGCCTTCTCAATATGAACGAACTATATAAAAACATTTTTATCGGTATGTTTTGGTTGAACAGTAGCAGACCCTGGCTCCTTCTAATACAAAACTGTTTCTATTGGCTGTCCTTCTGATGACTACTATGTCAGCATCAAGTTCAAGTTTATTTCACACGCAGATACTGCTCAAGTCTGTTTTTTTTAAAAAAAAAGGTTATTTCAAGAAGAAAAACAAAAATTGGTAGTTTCACAGGCTTAAATGTTTCCAAATTTCTAAAAAGCAAACATAAATTTTACAAATTAAGAAGTTCACATTAATATTTTTAACACGCAGCAGTTCAGCAAATCACATTAAATGCAACTAATTATTCTTTTTGAATTCATACATTCTAACTGCAGAAAGTGACTTCAGTAGTATTTTAACAGGACTTACTAATTAGCTTAGTTTTGATTTTAGATGCTAAAGCAGCATTCCGTTTTGCAGCTTGGTATGTTCCATCCCTCTTCCTCATGCGTCCTTTAACAGCATCCATGGTGGAAATAGTAGATAACTTGGCAGCTGCTTCTTTATCCATCATCAAAACAAACCTGCACGCTGCCAAAAGCAATGCCGAAATAATACATGATCTCTCTCACACTTTTAATATTAAGCTTCATTACCTCTTATCAGGATTTTTTTTTCACTGAACATGAAAAAAATCCTCCAGTTTTTACCTTTGTTCATTTAATTCAAACAGGAATGCCCAAATAATACATGATTTCTCTCACACTCTTAAAAAATTGAGTTTCATTACCACTTATCAGGAATTGCCTCTGAACTTTATAAAATACCTTCAGTCTTTACCTTTGTTCAATTAATTCAAACAGGAATGCCCAAATAACACCTGATCTCTCTCACACTTTAAAAAATTAAGTTTCATTACCTCTTACCAGGGTTTTTTTTTCCCTGAACATGAGAAAATTCCTTCGGTCTCTACCTTTGTTCAATTAATTCAAAGAAAAATGCCCAAATAATATCTCTCTCACACTCTTAAAAATTAAGTTTCATTACCTCTTACAAGGATTTTTTTTCTCTGAACGTAAGAAAATTCCTTCGGTCTTTACCTTTGTTCAATTAATTCAAAGAAAAATGCCCAAATAATATATGATCTCTCTCACACTTTTAATATTAAGCTTCGTTACCTCTTATCAGGATTTTTTTTCTCTCTGAACGTGAGAAAATTCCTTCGGTCTTTACCTTTATTCAGTTAATTCAAACGGGTTAATGAGTTGTTCCTTGAGAGATAAGTCACATTATCACAGAGTGGCAAAATACTTAATTAATAAAGGCTCACAGATTTTGAGGCTCATTCCCTCAAGTTATCTATCCGAGCCACTTCAAAGGGAAAAAAAACCCCGAAGTTTCTACCGCTTCCCCAGCTTTTGCTTTTTTTTTTTTTTTTTTCCCCTTTTCAGGACAGATTTTAAACTCAAGCATTTAAATAAGCTGCATCGTAAATGCAAGCAATTGAAACTAAGAGCGGGAGAGACCGGGTGAAAGAGTCAGCGGGGTCCCAGCAGAGGCGGGTCTCGCCGCCCTCCTCGCCTCAGGGGCAACGGGCACAACGGGCCATGAATGAAGGGGCAGCGCCCGTGGCTGCAGCCGCGGGGTCGGGGGCGGGGGGACTCGGCTTGAGCTACTCTGCCAGCCCAATAAAGGCATCCCGGCTGTTTTGGTCACGTCCATGCAAAGCCGCCCACCAGGGCCTTCTCCTTTTTAAATCTGACAACAGAGGCCAGAAAGGACTAGAAAGATATAATGGCAGCTTTAGAGGAAGAAGCTGAAGGAGGACTAAGGGAAGCCAACCCAGCATCTTAACCAATGAACTTAAAAAAAAAACAACCCGGCTTATCAGAAACTGGTAAAACATCTTCCATGGACTCTGATGAGGATGTACCAAATTATATTGAAATCTGGAAGAGAAGACTTGAAGAAGGGTATAATCCGTATGCACTAGAACTGGAAAAGAGGGCAACTGCTGACTTGGTGTCAGTGAATTCAGAAGAGCCTCAGCAAATCCAGATCTAGTTCTACTGGACTTTTAATGTTTGGGTTTTTTTCAAATGCTTAGGAAGAGGGTAGCAAAATAAAATAATTCAAGAAATGCCCCAAATCAGCTACACAAACTGTTCTAAATCCTTTTATGCAAAATACACACTGGAGCACATGAGGCACTGGCTAGTGCTTTTATGTACTCTCTACAAGTACCTAAAAGGAGGTTGTAGAGAGGTGGGTGTTGTCCTATCACCTATCACTTGGGAGGAGAGAACAAGAGGGAATGGCCTTAAGTTGTGTCAGGGGAACATTAGATTGGTGGTGGTTGAGTCACCATCCCTGGAGGTGTTTAAAAGGCAAGTACATGAGGTACTTGGGGATATGATTTAGTAGTGGACAGGTATGATTGGAGTTGATGATCTTAAAGGTCTTTTCTAACCTTATGATTCTATAAGAGTGGCTTATGATTCTATAAGAGTGGCTTAGCAAGCACATCAGACAATTACTTTACACCTCTGGGATGCATCTCATCAGGCCCCACAGATTTATAGATGTCCAGGCTCCTCAGATGGTCACAAACCTGATCCTCCTGTACTGTGGGAGGGGGTTTACTGCCCTGGTCACCATCTTGCTGTCCCATGACCCAGGAGGGGTGAGGAGAGTGGTTATCAGTGAAGACTGAGGTGTAAAAGTTAAGTACCTCAGCCTTCTCCTTGTCTGTTAATACAAGGTCACCATTCCCAACCATCAGTGGGGGTACGTTCTCTTTAACCTTCCTCTTCTGATTGACATACCTGTGAGAAGCCCTTCTTGTTGGTCTTCACTTCCCTTGCCAAGTTCAGCTCCAGGTGCGCCTTGGCCTTCCTGACTTCATCCCTACACAACTGGGCAGCATCCCTATACACGTCTCAGGTTACCTGTCCCTGCTTGCACTGCCTGTGCAGTTCCCTCTTCTTCAGTTTGACCAGCAGGTCTCGACTCAGTCATGCTGGTCTCTTCCCTTTCCTGCCTGATTTTCCCTCATTGCTCTCTATAACTACCTGAAAGGAGGTGCTGGCCTCTTCTCTCAAGTGATGGGGGACAGGACAAGAGGGAATGGCCTCAAGCTCCACCAGGGGAGATTTAGGCTGGACATTAGGAAAAATTCTTCACAGAAAGGGTCATTGGGCACTGGAACAGGCTGCCCAGGGAGGTGGTTGAGTCACCTTCCCTGGAGATGTTTAAGGCACGGGTGGACGAGGTGCTAAGGGGCATGGTTTAGTGTTTGATTGGAATGGTTGGACTCGATGATCCGGTGGGTCTCTTCCAACCTGGTTATTCTATGATTCTACATACGGGGACTGAGTACTCCTGCTTTATGGAAAGCATCCTTATTGCCAAACACTGAGTAATTCCTTGAAGAGCTGGAAGTCTGCTTTCCTGAAATTTAGGGTCCTGACTATACTCCTCACCTGCCCCATATCCCTCTGGACCTTAAACTCCACCAGTGCAGGATCACTGCAGCCCAGGCTGCCTCTGATCCTAATGTCATTGATAAGCTCACTTGTATCAGTGACTATAAGGTCCAGTATTGCATCTCCTTGGGTGGGGGTCTCTATCAGCTGGACTAAGAAGTTATCTTCAATGCACTCCAGAAGTCTCCTGCATTGCCTACAGCTTGCCGTGCTACTTTTCCAGCATGTCACATTAACATCCTATAAGGGTTTGTGAGGGACTATACGACCTGTCTGGAGTTCAGTGATAGAGTCTTTTTAGATGTTTCCACAAAGTTGCTGCAGGTGGAGTTTTGACAGACGCTCTGGTCCTCAGAGGGATCGGATCCATGATGTTATGTTGATGCTGGTAGGGGTCTCAGACCAGCTGAGAGGGAGCTCTGATTATGACTTGCTCCTCTCATTCTCTAATAGTCCCTTCTGGAGTGATAACATCTAGGGTATCAGTTGGTCCAGCTCCTTATCTTCTTTACCTTTGGTCAGTGCCATCGTTGCTAAGGGACACCATGGGTTGCTTTGGCCCCTCTGCTGGTGCAACCTCCACCAATGTGTAGGGATCCGAAAAACTCCAGGGTCTTACATCAAGCCATTCCCAACACACAAAACTCTGTTTCCACATCCATAAGTCATCCAAGTACAACATATATTGGTTTCTATTCATAAATTTTATTAATACTTCTGTTTCCAGGATCAACTCTGATTCCTTGTTCAGTGGCTATGGTGTAACTCTGCATACTTGCATTGATATGAGGGAGGGGATGACCAGGGGCCAGTTTGGTCATTCTGATAGACAAATGAGTGGCAGAGGCATAATGGTGAGCTCATTCTCCCCAACTCATCCTTGCTGCACGCGTGGGCTTTGATGTGGCTGCTGATGTGGAGCAGACACCAGACTTCCGTCTCAATCCCCTCCACCCAGTGACTCAGCAAAGTACTACAAGGGGAGTGATTTGTTAGGTAGCAAGGCACTGGCACAGTTTGCCCAGGGAAGCTGTAGATGCCCCATTCCTGGAGGTGTTTGAGGTCAGGCTGGATGGGACTTTGAGCCCCCTGATCTAGTGGCAGGTGTCACTGAAACTGGATGGGCTTTAAGGTCCCTTCCAACACATCCATTCTATAATTCTATGTTCCATGGTTCCAGTTCTTTAATGACACTCCTGGGTGTTTTAAAAAGGAGGAGTGAAATACGTGTAATCTTTCATCTACGTAGCTTTGCAAAACCATTTCAAATACCAACCATTAATAATGCTAAAATTAAAAAATAAATACTAATTGCATAAATACTCCTAATACACTGTAAGGAGGGGATTAGGGAACTGCAGATATTCCACCTGGCTGTCAGAGGTTTTTAGAAAGAGTTTGAGGTATTTGGCTTTCTTTTCTAAGAGTTCCTCTAGGTTAAAAGCAGAAATCCATGTAATTCTTTCTCAGTGAACAGTTAAAATTCTTTTGGGCTAATAGCCTTAGTTATTAGTAATACCTGAAACAACAAACAATTAAGAGACAGTCATGATAAATTTAAAACACAATAGATCACAGCAAGTACACATGCTGCCTGCATGCTTTCTGACTTGTGAGGGCAGGAGCCTCCTGTGTCAGGAAGTGAGCAATCCCACTTTCAGTTTGGTTTAGGTAACAGTAAGACTGGGAATTGCAAAGAAGTATTTCAGTGGTTTTCCCCAAAATCTGTTCTGAGGCCAAAAGCCCTTGCTCTTTAACACTCCCTTCATGAGCATTCTCTTTCACTGGCTGTGTGCGCTCAGTCCTACCATTAGTTCAGGTGGACATTATTTCCTAAAATGGATGTAGAAATCAGTAAATTCATAGTAAACAGTTTTGTGAAAATCTTGAGAGTTAATGTTTTATTTGAAGATTCACAGAGATATAGCAGGTTGAAATAGAAAACAGCATTAGGTTCTGTAATGCAGTAATCATCATGAAAATCTCACCTTTCTGTATGCTAATATAACAAAATGCTGTAAAGTAAGTCAAAGGAATCACACAGTAAGTATCAGTGGCATTATTTGACAATGTATCTTCATTAACTTATTATTTTCATCATCTGCTCCAAACAGCATCTGGAGAATCTCTTTTCTACCTTTTCTTAATTTATGTATCATATATGGCACAGTGGCCCTGAAGCTACAAACCCCCAGACTTCTATGCAATTTCCTTAAAGCATAGGTTTGATCCAGCACACATTAAATACCTTTTGTACATTTCCCTTACAAAGCAACTTTGAGGTGACTGTAGCCCCTGTAAAACTTTGCCCATGTAAAAGAGCAAATAACCTTATGTAACTTTAGAAATAGAAAACCAATCCAATAAAACTTACTTCCTTCTCCTTTCCTGAAGGCACTGTTTTCCTCCAGGTCCAATCATGAGTTTTCATTTCCTCCAGTTTTTCAACAGTTCCAGGTCCTTAAGGGGCAATCACCAATTTGCTTCCATTTAATGCTTATGTCACTACAGTGGGCAATAAATTTAAACCAAAACATTAGGTACTGCATTTCCACCCATGTTCATACTTTCCTTTACACTCCGCTGAGGAACTCCCACACTGTAACATTTCACACATAAAAATCTCCAGTTAATTGCCTGCTACTCCATGTGGGCAAGAGCTTAAAGCACAGCCAAGTTTCACAGCCTATATATCTTAAATATACATTAAGAGCAGAATTATGGGTTTTGGTCATTTAGGATCCTAAGAGTGGTCTTTAAACTGAATAGAAATGAGAGGGAGTGAGGAAAAACAGAGACAAACCTATTGCAAAAGCCCTAACCATGTGGGAAATACTGCATTGGATTTTGTATCTTACTAGATACCTCCAAATCCATCTCGGAGAAGAATCTTGCTTAAGGAATTAATCCTGTAGGGTCTAGTAAAGCGTAAGCTATAACTAAAGTACTTCTGCTGGGTAGATTATGTAAAAGGGCTTTCACCTCTGTGGGTTCTCCAATGTCCAACAATACTTGAGCTCATGCTATAGTTTTTTCCTGAAATTACAACATTAAGAACACATCTTCTCATCACACTCCTTCCTGCACAAGCTTAATGAAAAATCACCTCTTGATTCCTCTTCCCCTCTGTCAAATTTGACTGAAATTAGTAAATTGAAACACAAATATACAGAGGATGAGTGTGTAAACCTGTCTTCCTTTGGAAACTAGCGAAACCCAAAAATGTCCCTGTGTCCATTTCCCAATAACATGCAGCTCAAAAGACAGTTTGTGTGTGCATGTTGGTTGTGCGGCTTGCTTCCATACCAAGCATATGCTGTACTAGACTTTGACGGTAATGATTGCAAACGATTAAATCTGAGGTCCAAAATGGCACTGTTTGGGTGGCTGTGTATACAGAGACTGAAACCACCTATATTGTTCTGGTCTCCCTGAGCAGAAATACATGAAGGAACCTTGTTCAGACTTCTGAGGCAAAACCAAGTCATCTTAAAGGAAAAAACAAGCACAGAAAGCTGCAGCTTCATTAAGTGAATGTTTTAGAGTGAGGAAGACTGGAAGTTCTACCTTAAACTATACTGTAACATTTGACAACAGTGGCTGCATTTAAGTCACAATTGCTATGTATGACGTTTTCCCAGTGATAAGGCACAATGCAGACTATATCCTTACTAAAAATATAGGTAAACCAGACACCATTATTGCACAAAAATTATCTATTATAACTATTTTCACTTCTTTTATAGCAAATCCAACATCCATGATCTATCAGTCTGTATTGCATTCACAGAATCACAGAATCACAGAATGTTCTGAGTTGGAAGGGACCCACAAGGATCATTGAGTCCAACTCTTATCCCTGCTTAGGACAACCCCAAAATTTACACCATGTCTCTGAGGGTGTTGTCCAAATGCTTCTTGAATATTGTCAGGCTTGGAGCCATGACTGCTTCCCTAGGGAGCTGTTCCAGTGCTCCACCACCCTTTGAGTGAAGAATCTTTTCCGAATATCCAACCTAAACCTCCCTTGGCACATCTTCCTGCCATTCCCTCAGGACCTATCACTGGTCACCAGAAAGAAGAGACCAGCTCCTCCTCCTTTCCTTGTGAGGAAGCACAGTAAACTGTGATAAGGCCCCCTTCAGTATTTTCTTCTCCAGGCTGAACAGATCAAATTACTTTAGCCGCTCCTCATATAACTTTTCCCGTAGATCCTTCAACAACTCTGTGGCCCTCCTCTGGACACTCTCCAGTAGCTCGATATCCTTTTTATACTGCCATGCCCAAAAGTGCACACAACAGTCGAGGAGGGGCCACACCAGTGTGGAGCAGAGCGGGATAATCACCTCCCTCCATGCCTCCTTCAGTGGCATGTTGTAAAGTTCTTGTTTAATTAATCAGATATTAAGCATTAAAGACCTGGCTTCTGGGTACAAGAACTGTTGTACAACAGCCAAGAACTGTTCAGAGAGCAGAAGAGCCATGGCGTTTGCCATGTCATTTTCCCTCTGGTGCAACTGTTGCATGCTTAGTTGCTAAGGAAAATGAAACATAAGAAGCTGTGGCTTTAACTGCCATTTTGAGGCATATCAGCGTTAAGATAAAAAGAAGTGAGTTCGAAGTAGTAAGCGATCAATCAAGAGTTACAAAATTTGAAAGAGAATCTATTATCTCCCTTCTAGGACCAGATGCAACATGATTTAGATGGCTCTTTCCTTCAATGTTGCTCAGGCTTTTCATCCATGACTGGAGATCGTCTGCATAGTATCTATTGATACGAGACAAGTTTATATGATTTTATAATGCAACACACAAACCGGCTGCAGCAAAACCGATGGATTCATTCTCACAGCCCGAGCACGCGGCCCCCGTAAAAAAAAAATACTAAAAAAAAAAAATCACCACCCCCGCCCTTCCCTGCTCCCCTCGCCGCCGCCATTTTGTGCCGCCGCCGCCATTTTGTGCCGCCGCCGCCATTTTGTGGCGCCCGGGCGGCCCCGAGGGATGGCGGACGGGCGGCCCCGCGGCGGGGCGGAGCGCCTCACGGGAGCGGCGGGAGTTGGGCCGCGCCGAGAGCGGCTCTGGCGGCGGGGGAGGACGCGGTTTGTTACATCTTGGTCAGCTATTGTGTATTTGAATGTAATGCATAGGTTTTGTGGTTTTAGAACTGAAGTGTGGGATTAGCTTGAATAGTAGCTTCTAGCTCGCCTGTGCCTGGATACGGATATAGACAGATCGAGGGCACCCTCAGCGAGTTTGCAAGTGACAGCAAGCTGAGTGGTGCAGGTGTTACACCAGAAGGATGGGCTGTCGTCCCGAGGGACCTGGAGAAGTGGGACTGTGTGAACCTCATGAGGTTCAGTAAGGCCAAGGGCAAGGTCCTACACATGGGTTGGGACAGTCTGTGCTTTCAGTGCAGGCTGGGGGATGATGCGACTGAGAGCAGCCCTGTGGAGAAGGACTTAGGGGTGCTGCTTGGTGAGAATCTCGACATGAGCCGGCAGTGTGTGCTCGCAGCCCAGAAGGCGAACTGTGTCTTGGACTGCATCAAAAGGAGTGTGACCAGCAAGTTGAGGGAGGGGATTCTGCCCCTCTATTCCTCTCTTGTGAGGCCTGACCTGGAGTACTGTTTCCAGTTCTTGAATCCTCAACATAAGGAAGGATATGGAGCTGTTGGAATGGGTCCAGAGGAAGGCCACAAAGATGATGCGAGGGCTGGAGCACCTCCCATATGAGGATGGGTGGAGAGAGTTGGGCTCATTCAGCTTGGAGGGATTTCTTCACTCTCAGGGTTGTGAGGCACTGGCCCAGGTTGCCCAGGGAAGCTGTGGCTGCCCCATCCCGGGAGGTGTTTGAGGCCAGGTTGGATGGGGCCTTGGTCAGCCTGGTTTGGTGAGAGGCGTCCCTGCCCATGACATGGGGGTGGAACTTGATCTTTAAGGTCCCTTTTAAGCCAAACTGATTTATGATTCGAAGATTCTACTTGTGCTTAAGTAAGATTGTTAGCAAGGCTGTGGTTAGGAAGAATGTGAAAGAATCTGACTGTGTTTAATTAAACCAGATAACAGGGACCAGGACCAGATGCAGCCTTGAAGAGGAGCCCAAGGAGTCCAAGAGCATGTGCAAGGAGGGAAGTTGAAGAGTTCCTCTGTGAGGGAGACCTGCAGCCTTCATCCAGAGACCCTGAAGAAGACCCTGAGAAAGCAGAGTGTGTGCCAAGGGGAGGAAACTTCTGTAAATATATTTTGGGAACTAATTATTGTAGAATCATAGAATTGTTTGGGTTGGAAGGGAACTTAAAGATCGTCAAGTTCCAACCCCCTGCCATGGGCAGGGACACATCTCACTAGATAGGGCTGCCCAAGGCCCCATCCAGTCTGGCCTTGAACACCTCCAGGGACGTGGCAGCCACAGCTTCCCTGGGCAACTTGTGCCAGTGCCTCACCGCTCTCGTAGTGAAGAAATTCCTCATGTCTAATATAAATCTTCCCCTCTTCAGTTATTAGCCATTGCCCGTTGTCCTGTCACTACGAGCTTTTGTAAATGGTCCCTACCCAGCTTTCTTGTAGGCCCCCGTCAGGTCCTAGAAGGTTGCTATGAGGTCTACTCGGAGCCTTCTCCAGACTGAGCAACCCCAACTCTCTCAGCCTGTCCTCCTGTGGGAGGTGCTCCGTAGACACACCTATACCAGGAAAAATAAAAAAACATGTTTCCCAGAGTCTATATGAATATGCATATTTAACCAGTATAAAAATCATGGTCCCAAGCCTCAATAATTGCACACACATAAGATGCAGTGATCCCCTGCTTGCCTGGCAGCCACAGTGAGGTGGGTGTGGGTGATGTGGCATTAATGTTATGGTAGCTTCAGTGAATTGAAGCAGCCCTGATTGGTTTAAAGAAGCCAAGGTGTTGCTAGTACAGAATTACTGCATTTTTAGTGCTGTCCATACAAAAAGTGGAATATGTTGACTTAAGCTACAGTGAAGTTGATTCAATTAACTATGTTTATTGAAAGTTAAGGCACTGTTCCTTTTGTGTTCAGTCTGATCTGTGTTGAACAGGTGTGTCTTCTGTGATAACCTCTGCTTGCAGTCTTTCCCCATCTTAAGTGCAGGGTCAGACAGAGAGCTGGAGCCAGGTCCAAATTAGCAGAGATTTGACTGTTGTGAAGTTCATAATAACATTAGTATTATTAAATATTATAAATATAATAGTAATATTAAAATTAGTCCTTGGAAAGTAACAGAATGTGCATAAAATTCCTGGGAAAATTTATCCATGTGCCTGTAAGTGGGAAATACATTCTAGCCCCAGCTCTTGTCTGCCTGCACACAGTCAATAGAGATCACTCTCTTCGTTGTGTTGCCCAGGCCTGATAAAGGATGCTTGCGCTCTATAACTGTAAAATGAGTCTTGGAGAGTTTATTTGCTGGCATTTTCAGTATCACTGTAAACTGTACTGAAAGCAAGATGTCCCCAAACACCCTTACAGTGCTCTGCTTCCACATACTAACTGTAAAATTCTGCTTACCCGTGTGTCTCAAGAGTAGCCCCAGTATTTCCTATAAAAGTAAAATGCCGTATGTTTAGTAGTAAAGGAGTAGAATATTTGGCTATTTACACTAATACATCTCTTTTCAAAGCTGATATACCCCATCGTGTAAGAAACGTGAAAGCTGAACGAACGGTGGGGTGTTGTATGTAACGTGTTCAGTCTTAACTGGCATTAGATTCACTTTTGTTTGTGTCTGTTACAGGTTTCAATAGCTTGTAATTAGCATCATTTGCAAATGAAATGGAAGAGGGCAAGATTGAAGACATCCAAGATATTCTACGACTTAATGTGCAAGGATGTTTATACACAGCCAGGCGTGAGTCTTTATGCCGCTTTAAGGATTCGATGTTGGCATCTATGTTTAGTAGACGCTTTCCTTTGAAAGTGGATGAATCAGGTAAATGTGTTAAAACTGTAAGTATGGCATTCTGATCAAGTTGCTCTGTGGGAAAAACATGCTTTTATATATATTTATGCATTTTATAGTAATTTTTCTTCCCAATCTGCTGAGCATCAGTTGGTTTCTTTAATTCCAGAACATGAAACCATGCATGACTTTATACTTAATGAGTAATTCATCTGAATTCCACAAGACTACTCATGTTTGCAAACATGTGTTTGTACAGTGCTTATCCCTGTCTTGTCCCAGTCCAAGCCATGGCAATGTACTTCTTCATTAGGAATATGGAAATAGATAAAATTGAAGTTGGCAGAGTGTTAGGCATTTAACTTAGACTTGTTTATGACCCCCCCCGTATTCTCTGGATACATCTCACGCTCTCTGTTACATAGGGAGATCTGTGTTTAATCTTTGTTTCAGAATACTTCATTACCCAGTAAGACTACTTTTCTCCACCATGGCTTGATAAGGAAGTTTGGATAAAGCTATTCATGGGTCAAATTTCACACTTGGAAATCCTGCCAAAGTTATGTCCAGTTTAAAGATATGATGGATGAAGAACAGTAATTTCTTGTTTTACGCTTTCGTCTGTTTAAAATACCTGAAACGTTTACCTTTTTTACGAGCAGTGCTTTGCTGTCTTCCTCTGGCAGTGAAGTGGCTATTGCATTCAGCTGTGGATAGTTTGGTCAGGTTCTGTAGTGGTCCTTGAGTGCAACAGGCATAGGAGAGAGAAACAAACAAAAAAGTACTGTAAAACTTGAGCGATATTCAAGGAAGGTCAGTCCAGGTGTGTACTGGAGCTGATGCTGCTTTTGACTCTTTTAAATGCCCTAGATCCAAAATTGAAAATGTCTCTGCAATAGCGATAAAAGATGTATCTGCAGTTAAAATTAGAAATGCACCTAGAATTAGATTCTGGCCTTATAAGTGGAGTTCACTTCCGCTGGGGTTGTATATTGGCATGGTCCTGCACAGACCAGGGCTTTCACTGAAATTCCAAAGAAATGTGTACTGCCCTAAGAATTTTATCTTCACGTAACAAGTATTCCAGAGAAACAAAATAGTAGTTCTGCTAGAACAGAGGAACTAGTCATGGACTAGATTTGCTTAAAAGTTTTTACTTGATGATTTGGTGGAAAGTGACAAGTCTGTCTTTGCTTGCTGGAAGTAATATTTTAAATCATACAATTTATGTTTTCAGGAGCATGTCTAATTGATCGAGATGGAAGTCTGTTTAAATATCTTTTGGATTATCTTCATGGAGAAGTTCGGATTCCTGAAGATGAACAAATTCGAATTGCTCTGCAGGAGGAAGCAGATTATTTTGGCATCCCTTATCCATACAGTCTGTCTGACCATTTGGCTAATGAAATGGAGACTTATTCTTTAAGGTCAAATACGGAGCTTAAAAAGGTCTTGACGTTTCTTATATTTTAAAAGATGTTCTCTTCAATCCATGCCATTCATTAGCATCAGATACTAAAACTACACTGTATGCGAGTTAGCACTTTTTAATCCCTACGTTTAATAACTAGTAAATTCACATTTTTAAGTTAAGAAATCCTAGAGTTGATAATGCAGTCACAGTAGTTAAGAACATCAGCTTTTCCCCATTACTGCAGTACAGCAGCAGTTTAAATTGGACTCTCTTTTACGTACATGGCTGCTATAAAACTCCCATGGTAGGAATGACATTGTTTCGTTCCCTGTTTGGCTTGGAAGTTCACTTGAGATTAGATTTGTGTCCTTCAAGACATTTGGTTGGGGATTTTTTTCAGCTTTACAAATTCATCCTAAAACTTGAAATATAAAATGAACTTTACCTTTTGTTTAGAACAAGAAAGGAGAAAACGATTGTATTATTGTAAATCCCAAGGTTTGTCTGTTTTACAGTACTGTAACTTAAAAGCTCATTCTAATGAACTAACTGGAAATAAACTCATACTACCAGGCACGGCAGTGTTAGCCCTGTTAGTCTTCTATGTTCTCACTAAGCTATTGTTCCATACATTTAATGTTTTCCCTTATTAATTTCTCTTTGGAAAGCATAAAACTTTTTCAGGCTCTTCAGTTTCCATTCTTATTAGGGGTTTGCCATGCCTTTAAGTATTTTTGTTGCTTTTCCATAAATTTCTCCTAATTTTACAGTATTCTCTGGTACCATTAGATAACAATTACTGCACGCATTTTTCTAGATAAAATACGTCCTTGGTTTACTTAAAATACCTAATCAGGGCAGTTAAGAAAGCTTAAATATGAAAGCTTATTCAACTAAAAATATTACATTTTTGTGAATGTTCTGTATTTTGTGTTTTATGGTTTTTTTCAGGCTTTGTTAGATTTCTGCGGTTCTTATGATTTAGTTTGTACCAAGCCCACGGTTTGGGTCCTGCACTACCTCAACACTTGTGGAGCAAGCTGTGAAAGTAAAATTGTTGGTGTGTATGCCACAAAAGCTGATGGGACCGATGCACTTAATAAGGAGCTAGGAACAAAAATTCATAGTAAAAGCATTTACAAAAGGTAAGATGACTGGCAAACATATGAAAGCACTATGAAGTGAGAATGAACACTCACACAGCATAATAATACCTAAATACTTTTATATGTTGTGTTATTATACTACAAATCTGCAAGGAATCAGATGCTTTCCTGCTTCAAAAACCACTGGGTGATACGATGTTCACATTAAGCAGAAAACCAACCAAACAAAAACTAAGTGTGGAATGATCTGTGAGAGTCCACCACAGGTGGCAAGCGTGCAACTGCTGTAAGTTCTCATCAGGTCTTACTTGCTATTCTTAAAATGTCTAAACCATTTAAGATTATGTCCTAATTTAGGACAATATTCACAATAAATACAGTAAGTGAACCCCTGTCCATAAATATTCACAAAATTTGTTGCGATTAATGGGATTGTATTTTGCCGTCTTCAAAGACAGCTGAAAGACATAACACTGCAAAGAACTGAAGATGAAAAGAAATGGGTTTAATTCTTTGAAGGATGTGTACACCTCTACTACACTATTAATGTATTTTTATGACAGTTTTAAGCTATTGGTAGACCTATACTTCTGAACGTTGGTCTTTCTCTTGGTCCCACAGTAGTGTCAGATGTGCACTTCACTCTGTACCTTTGGAAACATGATTAAGATAGGGGTTTTGATATATTATCATCTTTATAATTAAGATGCTTATTTTCCTAAATTTAAGCTGTGTACGTTAATATTTATTCCAAGAGTATTTGAACACATAGTATCAAGTATCTGTCTTCCTACTGTGTTTTTCCTTGAATAAATAGTTCAGATTTAGAGAATTAAATTTTACACCATTAATTCTGAAATTATTCTTTAATGAAGATCTGTTTTTCATGAATAGCCGCTTTTAGCAATAGGTGTTCACAGCATGCAGATCATAGGAGGATGGCTGTTTAGAGCCTCTTCGACAAATTAAAATGAAATTTAAGTAACATTTTCCTTTCTACTTTACAGAACATTTACTATTAAATCCTTAGTTAGGATGTGAAAAGAAGAATTATATCTTTCTTCAGTGTTACATTTTTGAAGACCTAGCTGGATTTGCTACCTAACTGTTACCTTTAAAACAATGTTTCTAGAGAAGCTGGAAATAACATCCAATACATCTGGAGCTATTACTCAGTAGCCGAGTTGGAAAAGATGATGGATGCTTTTTATGCCTGGGAAGGGAGAGGTAGAGTATTAATTTTTTTTCAGTAGTACTTCTTTTTTACAGAAAATGAAGAAAAATACTTGTTGAGTGACTATAATAATAACAGCGTATATTTTCACTCATTCAGTAAGTAACATGTAAAATATCCCATAGTAGTGGCTGTTGGAAAAAAAAAATAAAAAGAGTTGTATGGGGTGTCTGACAAGGTGACATGAATGCGTAGATGTGAGAGGCACCGCACACAAGGGGTGATAGCCTGCGAGAGTTGGGTATTCTGGTGAAGCCCTAGAAATGTGCTGGCTGTGAGCAGTGTTCACATCAGCATAGTTTCAAAGTTGAAATTCCACACAATAAAATGCACGCATTCAGTCAGTTGGGTGCATGCACACATAACATTGGCTGTCCAGTCCAGGTCGTCAATGCGGTGTCCCTTTGAAATGCAGGTGTCAGCTACTGGAGAGCGCCCCAGGAGATGATCGAATGCTGGACTCTTGAGGAGCGCCCGTTGAAAGGCAGTTTGCATCATATGCCTGCAGTTCGTAGGAGGTATGCTGCTTTGCGCAGGTGGCTTAAAAGAGAGCAGAAACACAACACAATACATTTTTTCTTAATAATTTCAGGTTCTTCGAGTAACCTTGAATACTGAGTTTTTTCCGTTTCTTGTGTTGACGCTTTTATAAAATGTCTTGTAATTTTGTAGTGTAGACCTTAACTGCAGGACTGATCTTGCTAGAAAGAGATGACCTTTTTTTTGGCAGCTGGAACTCTATTCTAATTCTACTTCTTCAGCCTTTAAAACATAACTTTAGAGTGGGAAGGAGTAATTTTAAAACTTAGAGAGGAGTATTAATTAAACGGATAGATAACAAAGAAATTTAACTGAAAACTTTAAAAGGTTAACCAATCTTCACATGTGAGATGCCTTCTTTTTTTTTAGAAGGAATTTCTAGAATTTATTCTTTGCAGTTTTTAAGTGATACTTGTGAGTACACCTCTGTTCTCAATATAGTATCATAGAATCATAGAATAACCAGGTTGGAAGAGACCCACCGGATCATCGAGTCCAACCATTCCTATCAAACACTAAACCATGCCCCTCAGCACCTCGTCCACCCGTGCCTTAAACATCTCCAGGGAAGGTGAATCAACCACCTCCCTGGGCAGCCTGTTCCAGTGCCCAATGACCCTTTCTGTGAAGAATTTTTTCCTAATGTCCAGCCTAAATCTCCCCTGGTGGAGCTTGAGGCCCTTCCCTCTTGTCCTGTCCCCTGCCACTTGGGAGAAGAGGCCAGCACCCTCCTCTCTACAACCTCCTGCCAGGTAGTTATAGAGAGCAATGAAGTCTCCCCTCAGCCTCCTCTTCTCCAGGCTAAACAACCCCAGCTCTCTCAGCCGCTCCTCGTAAGACTTCTTCTCCAGCCCCTTCACCAGCTTTGTTGCTCTTCTCTGGACTCGCTCCAGAGCCTATGTTACCTAAAAGCTGCCTTCGCAGGTGCAGCTACAGAGCTGGCCTGAACCACCCTACAGCCACGTTGCTGCTAGACAAGAGGAGTATCCTGCTGACATTCCTTGTCCCTGGCTGCACTGTCATTTCAGCAGCAGCCTCAGAGCTGCATCAGCACAATGATCCATCTGAAAACTCCTATCTTGGCATCCTCCTCATGCCTAATGTTTTTAGATACTGCGTTCTTTGCTTTTCATAGCTTAAATAGGAAGGACTGTGATACTCAATTGCCAAACGGCCTAAATGTATTCCTGAATGCTCCTCTACTACCATTGCCTATTATATCTCCCATCTCTTGGCTTTGATATATCTTCTCCATTCTCTTCACCGTCAAAAAACGCTATGTTCAGGTTTCATCTAAAACTCCTGATGTAATTTAGCGACCCCCGTGAGACTGTCTTGAAATCTTGTACATGAACCTAGTTACTGATCATATTTTATCTGTACTTCATTGCTGGTATTAAAGCACCAAACCTTTGAATGTTTAACCTTTCCTTTTTATTTTGGCAGTACTTAGGATATGCAGACTTTGAGAATACATTCTCATTTACGGCTCTGAGGAAAACCTCCCTGCACTCATTATAGTACTAGGTTCTTTTGCAGGCTTTCTGTTTGAACAGTGTCACCATATACCATTTTCGAAAGAGCAATAATAAGAAATATTGCTCTCATCTGTTGGTTTGGGTTTTTTTTGGTATGAATCCCTGTGGGATTTCACAGATCTCTTAAAATCCAAAATGAAAGTACCCTGCAGAATATCAGTGATTTTGTAGTGCATCTTTTAAGCTGGTCTTTAGTGTCCCTCCCAGTTCATAGCCTGTTTGCAGTACTGACCTGTCAGCTAAATGCTTCTTTATTCCTGACAGTCAGGTGACTTAAAGCTACAGCTTTTCTTTGTCAGCTCAAAATCTACATATAATCTGATTCATACATGTTCTTGCTCCTACTACCAGGTTTTAGTAGTTTTACCTCCTGTAGGAGCCACAACAGAGCCACAGTGTTGACAGCTTTAGTTTTGATACACTTTAAAATGCATTGTTAATGTTACCTGAGTTTAATTTGGTCTCTGTGTTCTTTTTCCTTGGTCCCTCATCTCCAAAGATGATTTTGATTTATATTTACTGATCATCCCTCTGACCTGACCTTGTCTTACTTTTGGTTTGTCGGGTTTCAGGTTTTCTATTAGAAAATCCTGTGCAGCTGTTCTAGCATGACCTGTGTTTCTATGGCATTGTTTATTATTTTCTTGAGGAGTTAAAATCTTCTGGGTGTTGGCATTTTCTTTGCCAACACTGAAAAGCAGCATTTGTGCAGTACTTAAAAATGCAATGAGACTCCACAGAACCTTACATAGGTTCTGTTTTTTTAAAAACAAAATTTTTCTTGAAAGATTATCCATAATCATTTGTATTGAGAAGAAATGGGGGAGGGCGAAGGAAGCAATGTCTTTATTCCTCTTTTCTCCAATTGCATAGTGTGGAACTCTAAATTTTGTGTTAATGTGCAGTTTGGGTCTTAGATTTTTGTACATAAAACTTATCTGACTAGTATTTAGTGGATTTTGGTTTTGATGGAATCTATAGCATTTTAGTATTTGCTCTGTAGAACTCTTCCAGCCTTTTCCCTTGTTGATTTTCACTTAGCAGTTTGTGTACCATATCTCTTACAGTTTTTGATGTGTGATATTCCTTACCTATAGAGGCAATTAGTGGTTCTGTTCATATAAAGGCCAGCCTGAATGCAGCAACGAGCAGTTCAGAACTGTAAATGATATTGTAGTAAGCAGAAATTAAAAGGATTCCAGATTTGTGGATGGCTGTTGCAGATTGTCTGTTTTGTAATAATGTTATAAAAATAATAATTTAGGTACACAGTTTCTTGCTTTAATTGAAGTTTTGTGTTTTACAGACGATTAATTGACTTTACTGAACCAGAAGACTATTTACCGTGTAAAGCAGGTCCCAAGCCAATTAGATTCTCAGGTCCCTCAACAAGTACCCATATCAAAGTCAAGAATTCAGCTTCTATAAAGGTAGCTGCTTGCAGTGCCTCACGTTCTGCAGTGACTCTTAAACGACCCAACAGTGAGAGTCTGACCCTGCCCAGCAATTCCCAGGCGCCCTGTGGAAGGCCGAGTGTTGACAGTGGGACACCGTGTCAAGTGATGATCAAGGTGGCAGCGTCTAGGAAGCCTGGAAGCAACCGTGTAGTCAAGCTGAAGCGAACTCCACTTTTACTGGTGTCACCATCTCAGCCATCTTCTTCTGTGACCAGTAAAACAAGTGAACAGGACAGTGGTCCTGTTGAAATTCCTACCACTTCTGTGGTACTAAACAAGAAAGAACCAGCTGTGTTAGCAGAGACTACGAAACTTAAGAATGATAAAGCGGATGGATAATGTTTGATTCAGTCTGATAAACTGGATAGCTTTGCATCATCTGGTCAGAAAAGAGATCATCATCTCTTGTGGTCATTTATTTGAAGATATGGTAGAAAATATGATGAAAAAGGTTCGTGAAAAGTATAGAGACAAAGTGTTTTAACTGAACGCTCAAGTGTGTTTTCTGCTTTATTTCTAAATATTTTTTAGATGTTGGGAAGGGAGGAAGTAAAGGGATTTAAAAACCCCCTCAAACACAAAGCACGTGGGGTCTCATGTTCCAGTATCTCACACCTGCGTTTTTGTCAGGCTGTACTGGTTCTCATACAGTTGAAACTACAGTTCTTATCCTTGGTTTTCTATCCCTTAGATTACTAGCAATGGTAAATAAACAACTCCAATCTTAATGCATAACCCACGAACAATAATTTCGGAGCACTCAAAGAGGTGCCACTTATTTTCCTAAAAAAAATAAATAATTCTACACTTCAGTTTTGTAACCAGAATCCCACTGGTTCAGATAAATTTAGGCAGCTTGAAATCAGAACGTTAAGAAACTTGAGGCATGTATAAAGCCTTATAGTAATTTGGTTTCTCGAAAGGACAGAATATTGGGTCCCAGGGACAGAACTTAAAAAACTCTGTGATGATGACATCCTCACGAGTATCCGTCACCACCACTTTCTTGCTCCCAGTTGAGATCGGTGGGGTCTAGATCTCTCTTCCTGAGGAGCAATAACAGCTTTAACAGGATATTAACAGAGAAAGATGCTACTTTCTTATGAAATAAATATGCAACTTAGGGAAAACCCAAAACTCTATAATAGCATATAGTGAAATGGTATAGTATAGTGAAAGTAGCCAAATTAATCATATTAAACACAAAGACAAAATCAAGTTGGAAAAAATCTCAATGCAAGTAGAGTGACATTGATCATATTAAACACAAGGGCAGAATCAATGGTTGTGGGAAAAGGTCTGAGCCAGTCTTCATCGTCAGAGGTTATAGCATGGCATGTCAGGGTATGTCCTTGGTCCACGTGGCTCCATGGCTGATCATCCATTTTTTTGTTGTTTGGTTGGTTCTTCCCTAATAAAAGCAAAGGAAAAGAAAACTCAATCCAAGACAGGACCGATTTTAAAAAGAAGGAACAACCCACTGTATATTTTATTTTGTAGTCCTTTCCATGGGCATCAGTGGCTACCCACACATATAGATTAAGTGGGGTTTTTAAGGTAAGGGGGTGCCTCTTTAAATCTGGGAGGCTCACCAGGGCGGGCTGTCCCAGGCAGTATCTTGATTTGCTGAGGAAGAAAGTAGCCGATAAATGCCCTTGTTTGTTTTTTGTGAGCAGTATAAAATAAGCCCATGGGCTGCTTTTTGGCTCGGCTAAGATAACTCCACTAGTTTTCTCAGCCTAGGGGGCTGGTCCCTTTGTCAAAGGTGCTGCAGGCATTTTCTTTACTCGAGTGGGGCTGCTGCTTTTTTGTCAACTGGTGCAGGTCAGATAGGGGCAGGCCCGGCATTAAATATTGGGGAAACCCCTTTCCTGTTCCAGGAGTACGGATCGCAATCACATTCTGCTTCCAAAATCCATTTCCTCCACCCCAGCAAAGTGATGTTTGAATCACAAAGCACAGTGCTCCCTCAAGCTCCTGTGATCCAGCCAGCTCCGTCAGGGCACATGCATTTGCTTTCCCTACAGCAGAGTTTTCAGACTTCTCCCCCTTATCAATAATAATTAGGGATTGGAGTTTAAAATCAGGATCTGCATCAAGAGCAAGATCAGGTTCTGCCACGTTGTCATTAATAATAATCGGGGGTTGGAGTTCAGGATCTGAATCATGAATAGGATCCCATTTCACTGCCCTCTCCTCCCAAAACCAATGAAATTCATGCTCCAAACCAATCTCACAACACCTTCCACAGCCACCCAGCAGTGTCGATCCAATCCCTACTGCTTCACCCGCAGCGCCCGCTGCTGAGCCTCACACTCAGCATCTGGGGCTGCATCCAATGGCAAAATAATTCCTGGTCTGTAGAGTCCCCCAGCTTCTTGCTTACGAAGTCTAATCCTATTCTTTTCTTTGTAAGTAACCTCTGCTTTAATCAGGGGTGGGAGCTTGGGGTCAGGATGAGGCAGCTCGCTCTCATCCCAACAAGAGGCGGCCACTTCCCCTGCCCAAGCATCAGCCTTGTCTGTAAAACTCCAAAAATCAGTCTCCCCACCGGTCCAACAACCGTGGGGCAGCTGAAATGTCAGCCTCTCCTCACGTGCATAAGCATTCACTGTTTTTAAAGCTTCATTTTCTCTCTTGATTTTAAATCTTTCCGACCTCCCTTTCTGAGCAACTACCCACACGGCTGCTGCCACGGCTCCAAGCATCCCCAACAACGCTGGAGACAAGTGGCAGCAATAGAAATAGGGCACATCCCAGGGAGCCATCATAACTGTGCCAGAAATCACAATTTTCTTTCGCCCTGTGGCTGCTACAAACAGACAGATCCTGCTGACGACGCCAAAAACGTCACAACGAGCCATACACTCACGTCTGGCCCTGACTGGGGGGGAATTGGATTCGTATGTCTGTGTGGCGATCTGGAGGCCAATAAGGTCACTCCCAGGGTGAATATCAAAAGCAGGATTTATTTCTGGCTCCGACCAACATAAAGAAACCAAGATACCAGGGCACACAGCTGAGACACGGGGGTGCAGCCACCAAAAGTTACAGAAACGAATCCCCGAACACAGCCCAGGTCCCTTGGATCCAATCCAACACGCACACGGGAGTGAGATGGAGAGAGAAGGGGAAGGAAAGAAATCACCACATCGATGGCAGCAGCAGATCTCGGGAATGCATGGTGGCAGCAGCAGCTTCTTCCAGGCCACGTGGACCAGGCTGGTCCGAAGTGGTCAAGAGAGAGCGAGACAGTGTGGGAGAGAGAGCGAGAGAGACCAACCTGTCCTGGTTCCTTGCGGGTCCTTTTATAGGCCTGTCCGACCGCCATCCCCACGTGTCCTTTGGCTCTGGGTCCCAAGCAAAGGAGAGCGGTGCCCGCTCCTGCCCTGCCCTCCTGCTGAACCCGGCACACAAACGGGTTTGTCTTCAGACAAAATGTCTAAGGCAAAGAGAGACACAGAGTCTGACTTTACACTGGTGCAACAGCCCTTTTTGAAGGGAGTATTTGCACAGCATAAAAGAAGACCTCTTTTATAGACTTTAACTACAGTTAACAACATTAACTACTGTTCATTTCCTTAATTTTCATATTTAAAGTGGGGGAAAATAGATAAAAATAAGTAGCTTTTATTAGCTAAAAGTTTGCCACAACTGAAGATTGCAGGAGTTGGATGCATTTAACTGGTGCTTCCGGTGAGGGTAAATCACCATTTTGTTATGAACAGCAATGCAAAGGATGCTTTTGCCTGTACACAACGAGAAAATTCAGGACAGGAGATAGCATACCGGGGGAGTGAGAAGGCATTTCTTTCCATCTCCCTGGGACATGTACCTCTACCACAGCGTCTGCCTGCCTCACGGGGCTGAGTTGCAGCTGGCATTTCCACATCCCTCTGCAGCCCTTTCGAATGAGCAGGGGGCATCCTGAACGGTGCCGAGCTAACAGAGCCACCCTGGTTTGGAGGAGCATAAAAAGAACCCCTCCTTCCCCCAGAGCAGGACAGAGGAGACCTTGTACCAGGGTAAATTTTGGGTAGTGACACTGAAGTGAAGAGCTCCTGTATGTTCCTGTCAGCACACAAAAGCTGAACTTGTCTTACTGATTTTATAAAGCCCCTTTAGTTGTTTAAATCGGTGAATGAAATCTGGCTTCGTTTGCTGCCCTTGTTTGCTCTGAATTGGGTGCTAAGTTTTTGGTTGGTTTTGGTACTGCCTTTGCTTTCCCCGCAGAGCCAACACAGCTGCCCCTCAGTGCCAGAGCGCAGGGTGCTCCAGATTCTTCACACACTTACAATTACAGAAGGGTTCTTTAAACGTTAGATTTTGTAGATCATTTACGAGCCATCACATTTTCAAGCATTTCTTCTAACTACAAGGACTTGAAACAATATTTGCACAAGTAAAAAATGCAAATTCTTATGTTTTAATATAATTTTAAGGAGATGCTCTGCCAGGAACAGTAAAGGTGTGCAGACCTGTAATTTTCTGCTGTTGGTGTGTAAGCTGCAGACCAGCTTACCTCTGGAAACTTTAAGCTAGAGTTTTTCCTTAAAAAAATAAACCTAAAGAACACAGATGCCAACCAAAAAAGTTTCACTGAAGAAAGGACAAAGCAAAAATAACAGAAAGATATGAACAATGTAATCTCCTGTTCTTTGAGCGTGCAGCTCATCCTTGAGGTTAAGTTTCTGAAATCTGTTTTTCATAATAATCTAACTGAAAAGCAGTTTTTAATACATTCCTTCTGTAAGTAATACTTACCTTAACTACCTTCTACTTCTTTGTTGAACAGCTGAGCAATTTAACAGAATCACAGAATCACAGAATCACAGAATCACCAGGTTGGAAAAGACCTCCAGGATCATCAAGTCCAACCATTCCTATCAAACACTAAACCATGCCCCTCAGCACCTCGTCCACCTGTGCCTTAAACACCTCCAGGGAAGGTGACTCAACCACCTCCCTGGGCAGCCTGTGCCAGTGACCAATTACCCTTTCTGTGAAATTTTTTTTCCTAATGTCCAGCCTGAAACTCCCCTGGCGGAGCTTGAGGCCATTCCCTCTTGTCCTGTCCCCTGGCACTTGGGAGAAGAGGCCAGCTCCCTCCTCTCCACAACCTCCTTTCAGGTAGTTGGAGAGAGCAATGAGGTCTCCCCTCAGCCTCCTCTTCTCCAGGCTAAACAACCCCAGCTCTCTCAGCCGTTCCTCGTAAGGCCTGTTCTCCAGCCCCCTCATCAGCTTTGTTGCTCTTCTCTGGACTCGCTCCAGAGCCTCAACATCCTTCTTGGGGTGAGGGGCCCAGAACTGAACACAGGATTCAAGGAGCAGTCTCACCAGTCTCTCCAGCTGGATTTCACACCATTTCCCACCACTCGCTGGGCCCGGCCATCCAACCAGTTTTCCACCCAGGAGAGTGTGCAACTGTCCAGGCCAGAGGCTGACAGTTTCCGAAGCAGAATGCTGTGAGAAACTGTGTCAAAGGCTTTACTGAAGTCCAAGAAGATACATCCACAGCCTTTCACTTGTGCAGTAGGCGGGTCACTTTGTCATAGAAGGCGATCAGGTTTGTTTGGCAAGACCTGCCTTTCGTGAACCCATGTTGACTGGGCCTGATCACCCAGTTCTCTTGCATGTGCTTCATGATAGCACTCAAGACCACCTGTTCCATGACTTTCCGTGGCACTGAGGTCAGACTGACAGGCCTGTAGTTCCCTGGATCCTCCCTGCAACCCTTCTTGTAGATGGGCACAGCATCAGCCAGCCTCCAGTCCAGTGGGACTTCTCCAGTCAGCCAGGATCGCTGGAAGATGGTGGATGGAAGATAGTTTGGCAAGCACATCTACCAGCTCCCTCAATACTCTTGGATGCACCTTTAAATCATTTTACAGGGCTTCCTAAAGCAGATTTCCTTCCTCTTCAACTTTTAATGAATTTACAAGGCTTCTATAAAGATAGACTCATTTAGGATGGAAAAGACCCTTAAGATCATTGAGCCCATCACACTAAAGCTCACAAAAAGTGTGGAGTTTTGCAGGTGTACAAGAAAAAAGCTTTCAGAACAGTCCTACAGGACTTCCTGAGTTTAAATTAGCTCAGTGTTTGTTTAATATCTTAGTAGCACGGCATTTTTTCCAATAATGTTTCTGTCATTTACATTACAGTGGCTGTGATGAGTCTGCTCTCTGCTCCAGACAGGCTGGCTTGTGGTTAAAAGAGAGAAAACCCAAACGAACTCCCTTGAATTTCAGTAGATGAAATTTCAAAGTGGCTGCAGTGGGAAGCAAGATTACTTTTTTCAGCGACTTGATTTCATTTATTTTTATTTGGATGAGATGCAAACATGGCCTTCTGCTGTACCTAAGCAGGAACTTGAGGCATGTTTTGTGTCCTTGTGAATCCTGCTAAGTTTCTCTTAACTGATGGAGTGATATTAAACAGTTTTATGATAGCTTAAGAACATTATCCTTCATGGTGACTCTCACTATAAAAATAACGTTAGTGTTATCTACCCAAAGCCTTTTAAAATGTGGAAGTAAACCAGAATTCCTTCTTCCCTCTGGGAGGCCAGTACCTGAACACAAATGAAACCTGCCAGTCTGAGGACTCATCAGCCCCTAGCCCAGCTAATAGACTGTGCTTTTTGAGAAGCAGAAATGCTGCAGGTTTGAGTTTCCTGCATGTTGAAACTTTATTAAAACTGTATATTCCCAAATTACCTGAAAGTCTGCAGTTTTCTTGACATTTTGCTTGTGCAACTCGACCACCAAAGCACCAGCTGGTACCACGTCTGCATGGATAAACTGGGACCTGCAGGATGTACATACCAGGACTGGGGAGACTAGGACAAGTGAGCTACAGTTTATAGCTGGGATTAGAGGTGTTGTTAGGTGCTGTGGCAGTGATTTACTTTGAATAGTTGTACAACTATCATTTGTTGTAGAAAAGATCACGTTCATAAAACGGCATGTTTAGAAAGTTACTCTAATTTAGTCATCTAATGATTACTGGTACCCAGGTAGCTGCACTCGAGAGCCTGGCCTACACCACTGGGGGTGTTTGATGCAGTAAATTTTTCCTTAGAAATGCTGTCAAGTTTCCAGTTGTTCCCATGTTAACCCCACTGCCTTTGCAAACCAATGATATGGCATCATATGGGTTAAGGAGACAAGAAAAATATGATTCCAAGCAAAATTTCTGGGAAAGTACTCAGTGACCACACATGGGCTTGTGATGCAGAGGGCCCATTATCACCAAGAAGTGATTCAAACAGATGGAATTCTATCTGCCTGCTTCCTAGTGTGGAGAACTCATTTGTACTTGATGTTAGCGAACAGATTATTTCATGGGACAGGCACATGTTGCCACTGGTCTCCAGGGGGAGTTTTCATCAGGGTCTTAGCTGAAGAGTCACAGAAATACCAAAGCTACCTTTTATTTTTTTTTTCTTTCAAACTTCCAAACTGACTCCTGCCAGGTCTTCCAGAGCAGAAAAGTACTCCTTTAAACCAACTTCCATGAAATTGTTTAGATAATTAACGTTATGTAGTTCAAATCTTACTGTGGCTAAGAAGAAATACTAACATTACCCAGGAGTAAGCAGATTTCATTGACTTGGTTTTTACCAATTCATGAAGGACAAATTCTCACCGAATAAAAAAGGGGAGGCCAGTTGTGCCATCAAAATCTTAGGAGTGAAGCTGTCTGTCCCTTCGATGCAGTTATAAAGTGTGGTTAGAAATAAGACTGTAAATACATTTTGGTAATAAAGCCCTACAAAAATCTAGCTTCCTTCTGGGCAACAGCTCTTAATGAAAGATGTAGAGCAGTAGAAACAGGTATGGCTGAGGTTAAGAGACCTTTGCCGATGTCTGAGCTTTTGGGTATTCTTACAGAGTTTTCTTCTTGCCAAGACAACTGATCACTCTTGGCTGAAAAAGGACTTTGTAACTTCATGGGATCACCTGTGTCACGTGCCCAGAGTTTGCAGCAAGGATCTGGCCCTTTTCCAAGTTGCCCCTTCCCTCTCCCATCAATTCTTTCATTCCTTCTTCTCCCTGGTACAGCACACGTGAATGCTCTTGTGCAGTCTGGTATAAGATATATAATGAAATAGCTGTACCGCCTTGTATTTCTGGCACTTTCCTGTAAGATCCTCCTGTGGGCCACTGGCAACGAATGGAACTTGAGACCTGTGGCTCCTGCAGCGGCTCTGCTGCAGTCACACGTACACGAAAGAGGACACAGCTGATGTAGAACATCTCGATCCAGCCCAGTCACAACAGGGAGATGGACTCACAAGCACCGTTCATACAAGCTCAGACCAGGGGTTCCCTACAACAACTGTGTCCAGGGAAGTGCTACAAGATCCACGTTTCCCTTCCAGAATTACTATTCTTTCTTTCAGGGTGACATTTTCAAACACATTAAATGATTTTTATTAATTTTTTTTCCCCAAACATGCCTAAATAATCTGTTTTCCAGATAGCCTGGCTGTGTCGTTACCTCCCCTTTTTAGTTTTCCAGCTGCATATTTGGTCCTTTATGTTGCCAGGTTCTGCCTTTACTGAGTTTAATCTTACACAGAAGACAAACCAGATCCAACCTCTTTTAAAATACTGCCCTTCAAAGGTGTGTTTCCACTTCTGAAAGAGTGAACAAAGTGCAGTGGGAATTCCAAGTTTGTGCCGGAATGATACAAAACGGCTGTGTTTGCTCCACAAATTGAGGGTGCTTTTTAAGAGGTGGCTGGCCTGACAGCCAGGCCTCGTCTCGCCCTCGCTCCCGTCACCGAGCTCCACAGCTCCTTCCGTTACAAGGCATATCACACATAGCCAGCTCTGTAATTAGAATATAGAAGAGTTCTGTTGATGATGGCCCAAAGAGCATCTGATTACTTACAAGTATTGTGAACAATAAAACACTCCTAGAAATAGGCAGATAGAATTCCAAGCACAGAGACCCCAGAAATTAAAGATGAAGACATTCTGTTCTGACACAGCCTCGTAAAGCAGTAACGATGCGGCCCACCCGCCTACACTGGGTGTGCTAAGACTGCAGTGTCCCCAGCCCCTGCCTGCATCAGGCTGAAGAGAAACGCTGCCTCTCACCAGACAGCCCTCCGCCTCCCAGACCGAGCCACCAGCGTTACCTGGTACTGAAGAGCACACGGTGGTCCTGCCATGCTCAGTTATGCCTTAGGTTACAGATGTTATCTATTTGCAAAAGCCTGCTTGTGCGAAGCTGACTTTTGGAATAAAATAACATTCAATAATTCTGTCACGTGTAGGAGCTACAAAGGAGTAAAAGTCATTACAGATAAGTTAGACTGTTTTTTTCAGAAGGGGTTACAAGAAGTGACATAATTAAGTTTCACAAATAACGTTAAGGACAATATAATAAGATTCCTGTGGAATATTTGCATGGAAATAAGGTTACGGGTCAAACTAAGGCAGGAGATGAATTTGAAAAGCTACTTAGCTGATGTGCGTGCGTTACATGGATTCTGGCATTTCAGTTCCATGTTCTCAAAATATTCAGCCTAAAAGCCTGACAGGTAATGATTCAGGACAGCAGCAGCACCTGCAATGCTAAGAAAGCCAGTGTTCACCTATGTGCCTTTATTTTCCTTTCACCACTTCCGGATGAAGATAAGTTCTTTGCCTTTTAGAATCAGGCTTTACCAATATTCACATGTGGAAAACTGTACATAAATATCCAGAGAAATAAAGTTAATCAAACCAACCCATAAGGAACGCACCTCGCTCTACACTTTGAGACTACCTTTCAAGGGCCACATAAGAAAAGTGAACCACTCGGTACCAAGGAAGTGCGCAGTCACCTAACAGAGATCAGGCAGGCGGAATTGCTAAGAAGCAACCGCAAACGAGAACCTAGGAATATACTCTTAAAGGTACTCTGGTGTCCAACTCTTGCCGTGTCAGCAGGAGGTCAGTCTTACTGACCTTCTACACCTTTCTGACTCTGATACTTTGTTCGCCTGGTGCCAAATCTGGATTTGGACACTTCACTAGGTCCAGGACGGAGGGGGCTCTTGTCGGAAGGTTCTGTTCTGTGATGTTGCGGCACTAAAATCTGGCTAAAAGCAAAAGCCTAGCTCAGTCCAAGCTCAGCTGAAAGCCTCACACCGATACCGACTGAATTAAGCAAATACAGTTTGAATAAGATCACCACAGCTAGAGACTGCAAAGCAGCAAACACCAGGGTATTTTAGAAAGATGATTTTAATTTTTTTGGAAGAAACATTTTCTGAAATACAGAACCAGAACATTAAGACTAAGTAAGATCTTTATTTCAATAGAAAACTCAGGATGTAGTATCTGCTCAAATATGTACCTCCACGTTCTGCTGCATGTTGCTGTAACAAACTAATTAGTCACTCTTGCTACGGACAGATGGTTCCTACAGCAAAAAATATAGAAAAATAATTTGGATTAAAGTCTAGAACACATGCAACTTTTGTATGCAAAAAAATAAATCCAACTAATCATAGAAAAGTGGCTGGTAAGGTTGGAAAGCAGGGCTGCGCACTCAACAGCCAGGACTCTACACAGTCCAAACTTAAGAAATGAGCAGTTTTCCTTTACCTCGTAAAAATAGTTCATCGATGAAAAATACCAATATGTAATATATTTAATACAATTTATACTTGAATTTAAAGATCTCAGATTATGGAATAATAAGCTAAAATCAAACGTACTGCTTTTTCAAATGTTCTTGTATATAATAATACTCTTGGTGTATACAGTGTGCATGCATGTACATGAATACATGCACAGAAAGAAAGATGTATAGAGATTTGCTGAAAAATTCTACGAGATTATCTGATTCCATTGCAGACCACAACATATAGACTTCCTGGGATCCTTCTAACACAGACTGCTCTAAAAAACAATAATGTTTTCTGGTATAACCTCATATCTACAACAGGTTTTTGCTATTATGAATTTAATTATCTTTTTTTTTCCCCTGATCTAGATTTCATTTTTCTAAGAAGAAAATGCTGCTTTGGTAAGATTCCGTACTGGCATGACAAAATAAATGTGAACATAATGGGCAAAGCCTTGAAAATACGAATTAATTTTGATAATTAGTAAGTAATAAAGATACCAACAAGTTTTAAGCAGCAACAGATTTAAAATGACTAGGTTCTGACTTATTTCCTTCACCAACAAGCATCTCGAGCAAGAAACTAAAGTGAAGAGATTAAATTTCTCTGCCAGCCGTCACCACGACATTTTAAGCCACCAAAGTCACAGCTGGCACTGAAAGAACACTGGCATCAGCAGAGACCTCCATCCTTGCAGGACACAAATTGCATTGTGATACCCTGCCAACGTTGCCTTGGAAAGGCCTGGGATCTGCGGTGTCCAGCGTGTGATGCTTTCGCCGGGTCTTTTCTGAATGTGTTGGGTTCTCTGGGGTCCTTGTAGTTGTGGACTGCTCTTGATTTTTCATCACTCCTTTGTTTTTAGATCTGAAGTTGTTATGTTGCTGCCTTCTGTGTTCAGCTCTGGAACCACTCCTTAAATTATTTTGATCTGCCTCATTACTGGCACCTTGTGACTTAAGAGATCCATTGAGCCGAATGTTTTGGTGCTGTGGGTTGAATCTTCGTCTCTGGCTAGAAGGCCCATTCTACCCAGAAAAAAATTGGGTAACTGTTAGGTTATCAGAATCTTTCAAATAGGACATGAAACACAGCAGTTAGAATTCACAAAAAAACCCGCGCAGTTTTGATTGTTGCGCAGTTTTGATTGTTGCCGGAGCTACATCTGAGCAGCCTGGAAATGTAGACGGTAGGTTCACTACTATACCAACATAGCACAACAAGTTGTCCAGCTTCTGAAATAACATGCTTTTAAACCTGGCAGGATTCCACTTTCAAAGTCTATCTAATAATTATACTTCAGCAGCACATCAACTGGTCATTTGTCAAAGATCAGGGATAAACATTTCTCCATCGTAGCATGTGGGGCAATTACAGAATCACAGAATAGTTTATGTTGTAAAAGACCTTTAAGATCATCAAGTCCAACCCTTAACCTAGTACTGCCAAGCCACCCACTAAACCATGCTCCTAAACACCACTTCTACACAACTTTTGAATACCTTCGGGATGGCAACGCAGCCACTTCCCTGAGCAACCTGTTCCAGTGCCTGACAACTTTTCAGTGAAGAAATTTTTCCTAATATCCAATCTGATCCTCCCTATGTGCAACTTTAGGTCATTCCCTCTCGTCCTATCACTTGTTACCTGGGAGAAGAGGCCAGCCCCCACCTTGCTACAACCTCCTTTTTAAGTACATGTAATAGAGAGCAATAAGCTCTCCCCTCAGCCTCGTCTTCTCCAGGCTAAACAACCACAGTTCCCTCAGCTGTTTCTCATAAGAATTGTGCTCCAGTCCCTTCACTAGCTTTGTTGCCTTTCTCTGGACACGCTCCGGGACCTCAGTGTCCTTGCTGTAGTGAGTGGTCCAAAACTGAACATAGTATCCAAGGTGTGGCCTGAGGGACAATCACCTCCCTACTCCTGTTACCCACACCATTTCTGACACAGGCCCCCTGAGCACACTGCTGGCTCACATTCAGCCAGCTATCAGCCAAAATTCCCAGGTCCTTTTCCTCTCAGCAGCCTCCCAGCCACTCTTTCTGAAGTCTGCAATGTTGTATGGGGTTGTTGTGGCCAAAGTGCAGGACACAGCACTTGGCCTTGTTGAACTCCATACAGCTGGCTTCAGCTCATCAATCCAGCCTGTCCAGATCCCCCAGCTAAGCCTTCCTTCCCTCAAGCAGGTTGAGACTCCTGCCCACCTTGGCGTCATCTGCAATCTTACTGAGGGAGCATTCAAGCCCCTCATGCGGATCATTGATAAAGATATTGAACAGAACCAGCGCCGGCACTGAGCCCCGGGGAACATCACTTGTGAGCAGCCGCCAGCTGGATTTAACTCCATTCACCACAACTCTTTGGGGCCACTCATCCAGCCAGTTTTTTTACCCAGTGAAGAGTGTACATGTCCAAGCTGCGAGCAGCCATTTTTTCCAGGAGAATGCTGTGGGAAATGGCATCAAAGGCTTTACTAAAGTCTAGATAGACAACAGCCACAGCCTTTCCCTCATCCACTAAGTGAGTCACCTTGTCATAGAAGGAGATCAGGTTATTTGAGGAGGACCTGTATTTCCTAAGCCTGTGCTGACTGGGCCTGGTCACCTGGTTGTCCTGAAGGTGCCATGTCATGGCACTGATCTACTCCATAAGCTTCACCAGCACAGAGGTCAGGCTGACAGGCCTGTAGTTCCCTGGATCCTCTTTCTGGCCTTTCTTGTACATGGGCGCCACATTTGCTAGTCTCCAGCCAACTGGGACCTCCCTGGTTAGTCAGGACTGCTGATAAATGATGGAAAGTGGCTTGGTGAACATTTCCACCAGTTCTCATCAGTACTCTCAGGTGGATCCCACACAGCTTCATAGCCTTGTTTGTGTCTAGGTGTAGTAGCAGGCTGCTAGTAGTTTCCTCTTGGATAACGGGCGCTCCATTCTGCTCCCTGTCCCTGTCCTCCAGCTCACGGGGATGGACACAACTGGTCTGACTATTAAAGACTGAGGCAAAGAAGCATTAAGTGCCTCAGCCTTTTCCTCATCCTTTGTTACTATGTTTTCCCCTGCATCCAATAAAGGCTGTAGATTCTCCTTCACCCCCCTTTTGCTTCTAATGTATTTGTAGAAACATTTTGTATTGTCCTTTATCTCAATAGCCAGATTAAGTTCTAGCTAGGCTTTGGCCCTTCATATTTTTTCCCTACATAAACTCATGACATCTTTGTAGTCCTCCTGAGTTGCCTGTCCCTTCTTCCAAAGGTCACAAACTCTCCCTTTTCTAACCCTGAGTTGCAGCCAAATCTTCCTGTTCAGCCAGGCCAGCCTTCTTCCCAGACGGCTTGTCTTCCATCCCATGGGGACAGTCTGCTCTTGCAACTTTAAGACTTCCTCCTAGAAGAATGTCTAGCCTTCCTGGACTCTCCTGCTCTTCAGGACTACCTCCCAAGGAACTCTGTCAACCAGGCTCCTAAACAGGCCAAAGTCTCCTCTCTAGAAGTCCAAGGTTGCAGTTCTGCTGACCCCCCTCCTCACTTCTCCAAGAACTGAATCCTCCAGCATTATGTGGTTGCTGTGCCCAGGGTGCCCTCCAACCATCACATGACCCTCAAGTCCTTCTCTGTTCATGAACAACAGGTCCAGCAGGGGGCCTTCCCCTACCACTAGGCTCCCTCACCGGCTGAGTCAGGAAGGTACCTGCCACATACTCCGGGAACATCCTAGACTGTTTCGTCTCTGCTGTATTGCATTTCCAGCAGATGTCTGGTAGGTTGAAAGTCCCCCATGAGGACAACGGCTAGCGATCATGAGATTTCTCCCAGCTGCTTACAGAATACTTCTGCCTCCTCATCATAGTTGGGTGGTCTGTAACAGACTCTCACCATGATATCTGCCTTCTTGGCCTTCCCTCTGATTCTTAGCCATAATCACTCAATGCTATCATCACCATCATTAAGCCGTGGACAATCCAAACACGCCCTAACATACAGAGGCTACCCCTCTGCTTGTCCTTCCTTGTCTGTCCTTTTAGTCTGTTAACTCACTAGACACTTCTGAACACCAGACCGCAGGGTTTTGCCGGTATGGCATTTCTGGTACTTCCACCTTATATGTTCACACTGCCTTGAAAATGAACCTAGATACAGAAACTGCAAATCAGCACTTGATTTTGTATTTACAGCTTTCAATACCGCATAGTTTTTGGAATTTTTTTGAAGTAATTCAGTTTATTCTGTAACTGGTTTCTTACCTGCTTATTTGTCGTGATTCCTTGTGAAGAAGATTCTGTAGGATTGGAAGAAAGATGACTTTGTCCTTTACTGTTGGCTGTTTTATTATCAGAGTTCTTGGCGTTACCAGAGGACTTCCGGATGTGCGTATTTTGCTTGCCAGCTGATGCATGTGAGGTCATTGAGGACAGCACGGAACTACATGGTGTTCTTGAGGAATAGTTGTTCTTTGGGTGAGAAACTACAACAAAAATATTCTGCGTTATCAGTTAAACTAACATCTAAACATAAGACTGTATTCTTACCCTGCTTAGAGTAGCATCATTCCAATCTTACTTTAAAGAATGAGGTAAGCTAGATAACTAGGGTTGGAATTACGGGGTGTAGCCTTTCACTTCTGTGAAACTGCCTTGTTATGAAGCACTTCAGGACACAAAAGAACCAACGTGGTGGAACTGTGCTACAGCTGGACAGAGCCTGGACAGGCTTTGCTCATCCAAGAAAACTTTTCAAAATTTGTGGCACCTATCGGTTTGCTTGTGAAGTTTTAACCAGTTGAACTGAATGTGTGCTGTCAGCACTGCCCCACGCACTGCTGTCGTACGAATAACACCCCTAACGGGAGTCTTCAAGCAATAAAGGAAGAGACAGAGGAAGGAAGGCAGTGACTCTCTCAACTGCTTGAAGTCAGAGGAAGTTGTGCCTGCAGACACCACAGCCTAAATTTGATTCTAAATTATTCTTTGATCACAGAAGGCTGAAGAGGCTGATGCTTGCCCTCTATATCTGTACTAGCTACAACACAGGTAACAGCTATGAAAGCTTCCTCAGTATGTCAAAATATTTTTTGAGAAGGAAAATGAAACGTTTAGTTCCTGTTTCTCATTCCTCTCTAAGGAGATAGTTAAATCTTCTTCTGTACCACGGATACCTATAAAAACTGAAACTGAATGCAATGCCCTAATCCACTTCATGTAGATCACAGCAGTCATCACCTCCAGGAACCACTATTGCTTGTCCCTGTATGTGCTTGCTCCCTCCTTCCTTAGTATTTTGAGACCGCTTGATTTCTTAAGCACTTCCATGTCTGGATGTGAAACACACCAAACAAATTCTTAATTCCTACCTCTCTGCATTTCCACACACTCTTCAAGCTACCTGCCTCTGTGCATTGGCCCCTAATTAGTCTCTAAGAGGACTCTGAGCCTATTGAAGTAAAGTTCTTGATCTTAATTTGGTGTTTTAATTTCTCCAATTATAGAATTTTGCTGCATCCTTCCGGTACAGATGATAAAGAAGAGGCTCACTTCAGCAAGACACCTGCTGTTTTTTCTAAGAGGTACTTCTATTTTTCTGCTTTCAGTACAGAGAATGAAAACGTGAGTAATTTTAGCAACCGAGCATCATCTGTTGGGTTTTTTTTGGGCTCTTATTCACTTAGACAAACATCAGCTATTTCTCCCACTAGGTGTCCTCTTCAGAAAAACAATGCAAAGATCAGAACAGGGAACTGAATTTTCTGTCCCACAGGCAGTGAGGCTCGCTGTCATCGAATTCTACTGCTCTCTCTTGCCTAAAACAGACTGCACACATAGAAGCCACCTGTACTGACTTCACTTGTGGAAGCTGTGCTCACATGGGGGAACTCCTGCACTGGGTGGCAGAGCTGAGGGAGGAAGTAACTAGACTAAGGACTATCGAGGAGTGTGAGAGGGAAACAGATCAGTGGAGCAGCTCCCTCTCACAAACTCAGCAGAGCTAGCACAGCTGTGTATTGCCCATGTGCCAACTGCAAGATTGAGGGGAAAAAAAAAAAAAAGATGGGGAATAGCAGCAAGTTCCTCCCTGGCGCAGGAAGCCTGTTGCCCTGATTCAGACAACAAACCCCAAGATTCCCTTGCAGAATAAATACAAAGCGCTGCAAGTGGAATCCAGCCCCAAAGACAAAGAGGATGGCTCCCACAGTCTAGAAACATTCCCTAGGCTGCACCATCCTCAAACAACCATCAAAACATCCTCTGAGAAAAAGAAGAGGAGAGTGATTGTCTTGGGGGATTCCCTTCTAAAGGGAACAGAGGGACCTATCTGCAGACTGGACTCGCCCCACAGGGATGTCTGCTGCCTGCCCAGGGCATCAGTGAAGGACGTCACTAGAAAACTTCCTTCCTTGGTGAAAGCCACAGATTATTATCCTCTGCTTGTATTTCAAATTGGCAGCAATGACACACAGCGCAGGAAGCTGAGAGCCATTAAGAGAGACTTCAGGGCTCTGGAGCGCAAGTAGTGTTTAGCTCCATTCCAACGCTAAGGAATGAAGAGCAAGAGATCAAGAAGAACCAGTTGATTCATACCTGGCTCCAAACCTGGTGTGAGGAGCAAAACTCCGGGTTCTGTGATCATGGTCTGGCCCATGTACCCCCAGGCTTCCTTACTAGGGATAGGGCACGCTTGTCTCCTAGGGGTACTGAAGTCCTCACTAAAAATCTAGCAGGTCTCATAAATAGAGCTTTAAACTAGATGTGAAGGGGGAGGGGGGCGAAACCAGGCTAGACAGGAGTGATCCTGGAGGTGGAACTCCAGTGACTGAGAGATGGTGTGCTGGCAAGGACCATCAGTGTGTCACCAAAAAGCGAGTAGGGGCGAGTACATCTGGTGATGGAAAGGATGAAACTGGCACTGAGGGGTTAGATATTCCAAGAACTAGTCAATTGGGAATGAACACTGTTCCCTTTATGACAGCTCAAGTTCACCAGCCCAGCTGGCTTGTATCAGAAATGGCATGACCAGCAGGTCCAGGGAGGTTATTCTCCCTCTGTACTCGGCACTGGTGAGACCGCTCCTCGAATCCTGTGTTCAGTTCTGGGCCCCTCACCCCAAGAAGGATGTTGAGGCTCTGGAGCGAGTCCAGAGAAGAGCAACAAAGCTGATGAGGGGGCTGGAGAACAGGCCTTATGAGGAACGGCTGAGAGAGCTGGGGTTGTTTAGCCTGGAGAAGAGGAGGCTGAGGGGAGACCTCATTGCTCTCTACAACTACCTGGCAGGAGGCTGTAGAGAGGAGGGTGCTGGCCTCTTCTCCCACGTGACAGGGGACAGGACAAGGGGGAATGGCCTCAAGGTCTGCCAGGGGAGGTTCAGGCTGGACATCAGAAAGAAAATTTTCACAGAAAGGGTCATTAGATACTGGAACAGGCTGCCCAGGGAGATGGTTGAGTCACTATCCCTGCAGGTGTTTAAAAGACAGGTGGATGAGGTGCTGAGGGACATGGTTTAGTAGTTGATAGGAATGGTTGGACTTGATGATCCTGGAGGTCTTTTCCAACACAGTGATTCTGTGAAGCCCACGTAAATATCCAGGTGCTTGTCATAAGAATGTATTTCTAACAAAGTGATGTACAAGGAAGGAGTACAACCCACCACTGGGTATTCTGGATATATGTCAGTCCAATTATTTTTTGTTTTCCTGTCCTTCATTGTCAGCATATGCTGCCCACCCTCTCCCATGCTAGAACATGCCTTCCTTTGCACAAGGTCTGTGGGTTTGGTTATTGCTTTTGTTAAACCCCTCAATAGTGACTGTTCTCAGCTATAGGCCTGGTATCATCTCTGTTTGAAGGGTATTTGCAGCTCCTAGCTCCAAGGCCTCATTGTGAGATGCTCCAAACAGAAACATCTTTTGTACCGAAAAGCTCTTATCAAAGATATGCCAACAACAGAAGTTACTCATCTAAGGTCACTGATGGCAACTCAGAGCTAAGTTCTTCAGACGGCCAGTGCTTACCAGTCATTTCTAAGACAGCACTGCTTCTCTGCTAATGACTGTTCTTTTGACTTCACTGACCCAATTTCAACAGGTCTGCATCAAACTGTGCTTCAGTAATGCTTTACTGAAATGAGGTATAAATAATTAACTTGCAGAATTAACTGCAGCTGGAGGTTATTTAGGAAATTAGTTCAATGACTTTAAAAAAAACAGGTTATGGTTGTACCAAGACCACCTGTGGTTCCAGAAGTCGGAATAGTCTTCACAGAGTTTTCAGTCTCTTAAGCTTCAGGGTATGAGACAGGATCTATGAGGGGACTGTGAACAATTAGATGCTTTACTGGGAAGTTTATGCCTTCCTTTGAAACATCCTGGGTTGGCTTCATAGAGAAACAGGGTTAGATGGATCTTAAAGTGTTCTGCAAAAGCAATTCTTACAGTCTCATGAAGTAAGCTGGTTATGCCGCAAAGGAGTCAGTGCTTTTGCTGTGCCCTCAGCAGACCATACTGGCAGTTATACTGACTGTGATACTTTTTTCTATTTCTAGTAACTCTTCAAATACAACAATTATTTTTCTTCCCAAAATTGTTTTTCTTCCACTAAGACAGACTAGTTCAGTACTGCATTAGGAGTTTTTTCCCCGAGTGACGGTACTGATCAGATATCACGGGACAGGGTAGTGCTTAGGGTAAAAGCATTTTAGCATTTACTTTTTTTGGGGGAAAAAAGCACGACAAAGAACAGAATCAGGCTATCTTGTATTTTGTATCAGGGACATGATACTGGGAGCACAAAATGAACCTGAATTTCCAAGTAAAGGGCAGATTACTTGGAAGCAGGAACATTTGGGACTACCTTCAGCTCCTGGAAAAGCCAGTGCTATAAAGCTGGGGAATTACTTCCCAGCAGGAGAATCATAGAATCATAGAATAACCAGGTTGGAAGAGACCCACCGGATCATTGAGTCCAACCATTCCTATCAAAATGAGAGTTCTGCATTGGTCTCATAACGTTATGTTCACACAGAGGAACTTCTGATTTACTGGTTATTCATAAATCACTGAATCTATGTGTTCCCCAGAGCTGACTTTTATTTCCAATTGGAAATCCTGTTTAGATGGAAAACTCGAACTGATCTGAGTAGTACCTGTAAATCTTTGACAAAGAGGGCACTCTGCACATGTAGATGGACTGTGCAGCACACGTACAGCGAATCTAACATGTTGCATACTTTAAAGCTGTCTTGTTTGTGTTCGGCAGGCCTGCTGCATCCAGATATACCATTCATGTCAGGCCTGATGCACACACAGGCAGTACACATGCCATTATTTCTGCCAGCACATTCTGTGGAATGCTATGTTTTGAGAACCTCGCTGTGAGAAATCACCAGTACTTACTTTCTCCACAGAGCTGAATTTGGGTCTTCAGCTGTTCTGTATCACAGGAAAATCGAGCAGATCTGCCCAGCTCTTCATCGTATTTCCGTTCACTCACAAAATGCTGCAAAATACAGACAAGTTAACAGTGAGTTGCATTCTGGGAAAAAGACTATGTGGATACTTATATATCGATACTTATATATCCATACTTAAGTTCCCTTTGAGGCTCTGCAAACTCTTGTCCCTGCCCCGTATACAGGATCTCTATGCAGAACTTTCCTGTCCTTACCTAAATTACACGTCTCTCAGCCCAGCGACTGGTGGATCACTCTCACACTTGGAAGTGGGTCATTTCATTGGAGTATATGCATTTAATCACTGAACCTGAAGCTATCAGCTTTACTTGTTAACTGGGTCTGATAAATGATACACAAACAGCAAAACTCCCCACTGCTCCACTTAGGAGGTGATAGCTTACGCTTCTCTGATAACACCTGTACTCTGTTCAGAGGTATAATAATGGTTTAAGAAGGTAAGCTTTCCCCATAAAAAGCTAGTTAACCTTTGGCCCATAGCAGGAACGAACAGCCTGGGCATGGTAACATGACAGCTCTTGCTTGGCATTTATACGAACAGCTAAATGTCCAATCAGAAGTAAATGCCTCACCTTAATTTCAGCCCTGAGTTCAGAGAGTTGTGCTTCAGCCATCTGACTGGCTAGGTCCGTCAGTCTCTTCAGCTCCTCAGCTTTCTTCTGCCGAGCAGTCAGGATTTCCACTGCCAAATACCAATAGTCAATAAATAATGCTAGGAAGATAAACTGCTCTGTAATTCATTAGTCTTTGTCTCACATGTGATGTACAGTGTTAATGCTCAAACACACACATCTCAAACATTCAACTTCAGCTGGGCTTCCAATACGCTGCTTGCACAGATTCAGTTAATCAGCATATTTAACTGAACTGCCTGATGTTGAAAAAGATCTGGAAATGGGATTGCTGTCAGAAAATCAAAGTGAATCCAATCCTTCAACATTTCATGAAACAGGGGCAGAGGACACGTTCTTCTGAGTTTTCCAGTGCTTTATTTTTAAGCACAACATCAGGGAACCTTCCATGGAGACACGGAAAGGAGCATTATATTGAGCCAACAGCCTGTTTCTGAAGACACACTACATTTTATTTACACAGGGGAATTTCAGCTCCTCTGAAAAAAATCCTGTATATATGTCATTTATGTTAAAATCAAAGGCACAGCAATTTTGCTTTCAAGCACAGAATTTACACAGTTGTCATTTCTACAGCAAAGTAATACTACAAAAGCCAACAGTGTTTATGAAAAAATACGAAATATGCACTACTGCCAGTCTTGTATACTTTATATAAGGAAGGGTTTAATATTTACATTCTTATAGGGAAAGATTAACCATGAACCACAAAGCAACGGTCCACTTACATGCAGTATAATATAACATTACAATTTTGATGCAAAATTAAATATATGCAAACTCATTAGCTGGTGATTCAATCTACAGTAACTCATTAACTGGCTGGTGGGTCAGCACTAATGGCAGAGAGGAAATGTAAAGTAATAATCATAGTCTTTTGTTTAGAGTTTATGTCTAACAGGCAGGATGAGTGGTAGTTGTTGTAAACCATCCTAAGGCCACAGATTCGATTAAAGCTGTGGAGACTTTGGCTTCTTTGCCTTCTTTTGCCACAAATTTCCTGAGCAGACTTGGCAAGTCACTTAATCAGCTCATACTTTGTAATGCTATTGTTTAGGCGGGAATCAATGAGATTCTTCATAGAGAATTTGTTTCTCAACATGCTATAATTTATTTAATTAAATGGCATCTTCTTTTGAAAGTATCATAGAATGGTTTGGGTTGGAAGGGACCTATAAGGGTCATCTGGTCCAACCCCTCTGCAATAAGCAGGGACATCTTCACTCAGATCAGGTTGCTCAGAGCCCTGACCAACTTGACCTTGAACGTTTCCACGGATGGGGCTTCTACCACCTCTCTGCAGAACCTGTGCCAGTAGTTCGTCAAGTGGTTCAGCATGGTCCAGCAGGCACAGGGAGACAGAGCTGTGGCTGTACAGCTGTGTGGGAGCAATGAAACCATACGACGGAGGAGTGTGTGTCACACAGGGCAGGGAAGGCAGAGGGTGGCTACAGTTCCTTTGGCCCTGTTGGTATAGCTGCGCCTATGTTATTACTTAGGCTAACAACAGGTGTGTAACTATCTCTCTAGCTGATCTTTTAATTTCCTTTCTGTGGAAAACAGTCTACTAGTCTGAGAAACTTTTATCAGATTAAATGAACAGTTTACTGTCTGTTTCTCTTTGTCCAATAGTTCTGTGTTATTTCTTCTTCTAGGCAATGCTAATATTGTTCCTCCCTAAGGTCAGCATACCCTTTGCTGAAGTGACTGCCCAAACCATATGATCCCATTTCATACTGGCACTTATCTCCACATAAGATACCAGCCAAATATCCATTAAAAAAAACCCTGAAATTATCATATTTGAAAATTTTCCCAGTATTGACAGTAAGAGTAAGATTACCCATTGTAAAAAAGTCCTCCAGTGCAGCAAAGAGATGTGAAAATAAATAATAACGTAAATCTTGGTTAGCATGTTACAGTCCTATAACAACTTTCTGCCTACAGTTCTGAAGCATTTCACAAACCTACAATAGCCTTAAAAGACAGCAGAAACCATACATGGAGTCAGCATAAAGCAGGGAAATAGAAACTGCACGTGCAAATGCAGCGCTTTGCATGCCTGTACATAAGAAGTAGGATTACTTTCCACAAAAATTACTACTGTGCCTGACCAAGATTAATGAAGGGGCCCTAACACCAGCCCTGGATGTTGGATTTTCAGAATGTGGTTTTTGTTTATGCTGTTAGGGCTTATTACCATTGGCTTTTCTGGGAGTAAGTGCATGCCCTGTGGCTGATTATGGCTATCTGGTCTCTGCAGGTAATCAAAAAACTGCTGATCCATTTCCATCCATCACAACTCCTTCCCAGAATAACACAGAACTCCCAATTCACATCTATTTCACGTTAGTACCAGAAAAGTTAGCATACGAAATTCCAAATACAAACTAATACCAATCTTTGCTGTAACAAATCATATCTTTTTGTTTCCCCACACATACAACTGCAAGAGCTTTAACTAGCAACAGAGGATTTAGAGTATATTTTTAAATAAAAATCTAACTAGTATACATTTGTGAACAAAGTGAGAGTTCTAAATGCAAATGAAGCATTCAAGAATGTTACATGCATTTTTGACCCTCCTTGGAAGGAATTTAAATTCTCAAACCAATAAAAGGATTGGATGCATACATAGCAATGATATTTTCATCTACCAGGTAAAGTATCATTCTAACAATACTTCAGTAAGTCTTCAGTTTTTTAGTTAGTGCTCACTGTTGAAACTCATCCTTTTGATTACCGGGCCATGAATACTGTATCTCAGAGAGGGTATAACAAAGATTGTGGAATCCTAATACAAGGCTCATCTTGCCCTTTCTTCTCAGAATACATACACCTTACCTACACAAAAACCAGAGACACCATGAAAGCCTGGAATCAGATCAACTCCCACAGGTTATTAAGAAAACAGATTCTAGTAAACAGCTGTTTTTTTACTGTTCTCATTCATAAGCTTGATCACTATCCCTTAAAGTTATGCAAGGCCATGCAATAACCTACTCCTCATGTAATTTCCAGTATTCTAACTCATAACATAAGCAAGCAAACAGTGATTAAGCAATGGAAATGAAGTAATCAACAAACAACAGAAATAAGAAAAAAGAGTGGTCATAAACCTCTGATAGGTAAGCAGAAGGAAGAAATAACTTAAATCTCATTTCATGTGAACTTTCGATTTCCCTTGATTTCAGAATACTGAAATTTTGGTGCAAACATTATAGATAGAAACTACAAAGAAACTATCCTGGAACATCAAAGACTCATTTGTTTGTAAGTGTATACAATAAAAGATTCTGGAATGCTGCTAACCAAATTTATGTACTGCATAATTTTCTGCCAAACAAAACAGATGTTTCCATAACTATTCCAACAGTTCCCTGCATATTCTTTTACTTACTGGCTTCTTCTTTAACTTTATCAATTTCTGCCATTAATGACACTTCTTTGTCTACGATGCTAAAAAAGGAAAAAAGAAAGAAAAAAAACCACAATTTAATCCATGCTAGAAGTCCATTAAAATCCAAAGCTGTAACTACACAAAGACTTCAGACCTTATTTATGGGAAGTTTTGAAATGAATAAGATTTAAAAAAATGGAAGCTGAAGAAATGGCTAGGCAAACTGACTACAAAAAAATCAGTGATAATCAGTGTATGCTGCTTTGCACAAACAGCTCACTGGCCTTTCCTATGTGTCTGCACTCTGACTTACCTCTCCAGCACTGCCGGGACACAGCAGTCATCAAATGACTAAACAGTCTCTTTTCTAATTAAGCCAAGTAGATCATTGCTGCTACCCAGGTTAATACAGCTTAGCTCTCAGTACAATATTAGGAATAAACCATAATTAAAGCCATGTGGAAAGAGGTCCTTCTGTTCCTTAAACAGAGATATTATTGCAAAATACGCCAGGGTAAACAAGAAAGTGGTTTATGATGTAAACAAGCATTAATGTGCCTCGATAGTAAGGTCAGCTTACTTGTCCTCAGTTCTCTCCAGGACTGGAAGCTGTGGCTCCACTTTTACCTGGCCTTCCTAAAGGTCTTGTGTGCCTCTCCTTCCACAAATCTCTGGTGTGCAGTCCCTGACAGTGCTTTCAGCTGCCAAACTGTAAACTGATCACGTCTGTGTACTGAAAGCAGACAGTAGGTCTGGTAAAATGTTCACATCATCAACACAGCGATGTCGCTCAGTGAAGTAACTCCACTGAAGAATGTTCTCCAGTGGACAGTGCTCCAGTGCATCTCTCCATCTTCCCCTCACTAGACTACTCTCAGCCATGTACATGTTTAATAAACACCATCAATGTTAATGTTTACGTTTGCATAAGTGAGTAAATGCAAACAGGTTGGGGGGAAATAACAAAAACTGGGCCAAATATCAGGAGTAAATCCAGATATGTGGCTCAAGGGAAGAGTGGAGTTCCCAACTCTTTCAGTAAAATCATCCTTGAATGTAAGTTTTTGTACCCAGGGAAGACTCTGAGTTACATGTGAACTAGCTTCCATCAGAAGGAAGACGTTATAGAAAACTCAAGAACAAACCATTTGTCTAGAATGTCCTTAGCAAGAAATGAAAGATCCTATGGAGTTCAGTGGGCAGCAATCAAAGACTGAAGGCTTACAAAGGGACTGAGAGGTTGGTAAACCAGGGAATGATTAGGGAGCAGGCAACAGATTTACAGCTGATTCAATCAGAAATTTACTGTTTAGCACATGTTCAAGTGCCATGCAGCCTTCCCTGAAATCTTCTCATAAACTAACCAGGCTCATAGAGGAGGTTTGCAACAGAAGCTCCGCAGCATCCTGCACTTGGGTTTCACCAATCAACCATGCGGCCTTTAGAGGAGAGGCTACCGCCTTCCAGCAACCATCAAGGGGGACAGAGGAAGGCTGGCTGATAGCAACAGATGCAGCAAGACAATAGAACTGCAATATAACACGTTTTTCTGCTTCATACATGTAAACAAGACTAAAAATATTGGGTTTGGCCTGCCAGATCAGTTTAGTGTGAGTTACATATCAGAGGTAATAAACTAGCAGGGTGTTTTACAGTAGAGTAAATCAATAAAGAGGCATGCTCTCACAATGAAAGGACACAACTCCAGTTGGCCCTCAATATTCTCCAGACATAAGCATTAAGCTTGGTCTCCAAATAAGCAGGTGATGATTCCAGCTAGCTATTCTAAATAGGAATAGCTTTTCAGAATTAATCTCTTTTCAATTAGCTTTTGTAACTATATGGTATCACAAACTTCCTCAGCTTTCACAGCAGGTGACTGAAATGAATTTTGTAAGCTCTCACCTGTTTCTACTCTACACATAAAAAAAGAGATTTTAATGGCCTGTAGTATTTTCCCCTAAATGTAAAAGTCTACACGTTTTTGCTTTTGCCATCTGTGTTACAAAAGTTCCTCTCTAGTGTACTACATAGGCCATATAAACATAAACTTTTGGCTGAAAAAAATATTCAAGCAACAAGCTCACAACAGCAGAGCTCATGAGAACTGTGTGTTGGCCCTGTTCATTACACGACTGTTCTCTTCCCACTCCAACAACAGATCCTTGCTAAACTGCTTGCTTGCCCCTAAGATTTCATTTTGATGCCAAAATGAGAACCAGGCCATAGCAGTCCTATATATCTCATCTGTTATTAGGCAACTTCCCACTCCTAATGTTTTAGCATGGTCTCTGATGAACATTTCAGGAAAGTGTTTGAGGAAAGTGTTTGGATATAGTAGAGGCCAGGACTCTGATAAATCATAGTATGGCTTTGCTTGGAAGGGACCTTAAAGATCATCCAGTTCCAACCCTCCTGCCGTCAGTAGGGACAGCTCCTACCAGCCCAGGCTGCCCAAGGCCCCATCCAGCCTGGTCTTGAACACCTCCCGCGATGGGGCAGCCACAGCTTCCCTGGGCAATCCAGGCCAGTGCCTCACCACCCTCATCATGAAGGATATTTTCCTAATGCCTAAATTTCACAGAGAACAACCACTTTGGTACTTCCCTTGTAGCTACAAGCAAACATTAGGAAAACTAAAGAATAAAATGAGAAAAGGTGTCTGTTGCCTTTGTCAATGCGTGACTAGTTAAAGTGATAAACTAAGTTTATTTAACAGGCAGATCTTCATGCTGTTCCCCTTCCCTGAAGACGATGCAGCTGCACTAACTTATACCCACTGAGGTCATGGATGGACTCCTTTTTTTGACAAAGGAAAGGAATGTAATAATTCTCATCTGGAAGTGTACAGCCACGTTTTGCAGCTTGGAACTACCATACGTCACAGAACGGGGGAAGTTAATATTTCTTTGACTGCCACAGGCCAACCAACACCAGGAAATGCTACATTTGTTCTCAGTTCATGGAAGGGTTAATTACTAAGGAAACAGTAAGAATCAACTTGATTCCTTCCTAGTCACACAGAGCACTTCAGTATAAAACAGGTTCCTCCATGAAGAACCTGCCAAAGTTATAAACAAACAAACAAGACAGAGAGAAAGCTGGAAATCTGTGTTGGAAAAAAAGATGAAAAATAGAACAAATACAAAAGCAAAACTAAATGCTAACAGATCCAGATGGAGAAAGGACAAGAACACCATGGAAAACATCAGTGGATCAAATTTTGTCTCTTCTTCCTGCTAAGATCCCACTGTTTTCACATGAAGCTCAGAGAGCCACTTAAGCTGAACAGCTTCTAAACTCATGAGAAGTTTAACTGATTTTAATGTATTTTCTGGAACAATGCCCTACGCAGCCTCAGCAGGATGATCATGATCAGACTACAGTGCTAGCATTATTGAGACCTGCTCAAATGCTCAGCTCAGCTCTGCCTTCTGGGAACACATCTGGTTTCAGTGCTTCTTACTGTCCACTTTACAGCAGAATCTTATATCAAGCTGGCACATTCCAGTGCTCAGCCTGCAGCCTTTGGTGTGCTGTGGAGAACTAGATACCAGCAGCTAGAGAAACTTCCTGCACACACACACACATCACCAGGTTTAAGCTCCAGCAAAGTAAGGAACAAAATCCATTTCAGATCTAAAGAAACCTTAGGGAAAAAGTTCTGCTAATTCCTTCCTCTCTAGTTATGCTGTTTCTCCTGGGTCTTCTATAGATGTTAGGGACCAGGATTAAAATCATAAATGTGCTTCTTTAGTTTTGGAGAGGCCACAGCCTTAAAATTTTTTCTGATTACTCTCAGCACTAGCATTCTATCAGGCTTCAATCATCCCTCCCCCTTCCCTCCAGCATCAGCACTTGAGTACGTTCCATAGTGAATATATTCCATATGAGGTCCAACATACACCCTAACCCAAGACAGTGCCTGTAACTCTGTTTATTTAATAAATTAAGAAAATCCAGCATGATCACTTTCAAAATAGTTCCTTTCTGAGTTGCACACAGCCTGCATACAATGCTGACAACGTTCAAATCAATTCCACAGATCATTTTCTGAAAGGCTGTTTAGGATCTCTGTCACTTTTCCTCTCACATCTTCTACTGACAAAAAATGGGTTTCTTTGAGCACCTGCTTGATCTTTGGGAAGAGGTAGAAATTGCAGGGAGCCAGATCAGGTGAACAGGGTTGATGCTCAAGCAGAGTGATGTTATAAACTAAAAACTGCTTCACAGACAACTTCACAGACAAAGCACTGTGGGCTGGCACACACCAACATCTTCTGAGCAAGGGTAAGAAAATGTCTATATTTGAACATGTGCCCGCTCATACGGAGTGAAGCGACAGAGTTGAGCCTTGTCTCACTGTGACAGGTTAGAACACATTCAATAACCACCTATGTGTTTCACCCCTCCCCCTCTTGATTCCTGAGCTATAGGGTTAGTCTTGGGTTTTTTTGTGTTGTACCTTGTATACCATTTGAGACTCCTGTGACAAACACACAATGCAGCACCACCACTCTCCTCTCTGCATGTAACCAAATCCATGCTCTCATCATCAGTCCATAGTATTCCCTGCTGCAGTAGCATTTGCCACTTCCGCTACAAGTGTTCATGGGTTTTGTGATACACCTGTAATACTCATTGGAGAAAAAAATGGGACTCAAATGCTCTCTCCTACTGACCAGGCTCAAGGACAGATCTGAATCAACTGAGTCATGGTCCATTACTGATGCTGAAGCTATTTCAGAAGAGTGTAACACTACTACTTCTTTCTTTTCTGTCTCCCTTTGCAACACCTCTCCTTTGAAAGGAGTGATTCTGTTCTTCTCTTACCCCTCACTTCAGGATCAGGGGCTGGGTACCAAACTCTATCTATCAGCATTATATCATTTTTCACCACAGGTGTATATCCGTAGTTTGCAGCCCAAGATTCAGCACTGTTTGATTTTAATATCCAGATGAAATTTTGAGGTGGGGTTCAGGAAGGAGACAATTTTGTTGAAGGAACACAGCAAGGCAGACAGTGAACACAGAGGACATGCAAACAGGGCCAGCACACAGCCAGTGCTTGTGCTGTAGAGATATGAGACACAGCAGAAGAGAGAGCAGCTCTCTAGGATTCACTTCGCTTAAGCAGTTATGAACGCAAGAGCAGAAGTGTCCTCTTCCTGATCAAATGGACATTACTTGTGTCTTGGACTTATGCAGGCTGGCAGGATTCACACTAGTATACAATGGGAAAAGAGCTACAAATGCCAAACTGCAAAGAGTTGTCAGCACAGCAATGATAGGGGTAAATTATGCTGACAGCTGCCTCATTTCACAGTTGCATACTCAGAACAAATTCTGAATTTGTTCTGACATTAGTGGAAACAAATTAATCTTCCTCTAGTTTACTGCATGAAATTTAGTGCTTCCACAGTGAAAAAGAAAAGATACTTTCAGTCAGCTGCAATACCTCAAAATCCCACTAAAATGATTAAAGTTATTAGTGCCTCTTCAGAAAAGCTGCTTCAGATTGCCAGGTTGGCTGATTTATAGCTTTACTGATGAGAATCAGAAGGGTTCCAGACGACCAGAATCTTCTCTTTCCTTCTGCCTCTTCTAGGCATTATGATAAACCTTTTGTGCCTGAAGAGACGGGGAAATAAAAAGACCAAGCTGACATGGAGGCAAACATGCTGACACAACTCACAAAGATAAGCCACAGCTGCATGGCACAGAGGTTACTGTTAAAAGTGTAATTCAAATGAGTCCTTTCAAAACCCTGTTAAACCCCCCGAAATGCCAATTTTCTTCTTGAGGTGTTTAATAAGCTTCACTCTCCTCTGAAGCAGCTTTGTGCACAGTTTGAGAACAAATGTTTCGAAGACTGAGAAAGACACAGTCAGCTGTGTCATTCTGAATGACTGCAGAAGGGCTTTTCATCTGGAAGGGGGGAAAGAGCTATTTTTTCAAGGGCACCCTCTGAGGTCTGGTTCAGTAGGTGAAATGCTAGAACACTAAGATACAATTTGAGGACTTTTTTTTATGAGGAAGAGAGTTAGGTGTGGGACGCTGCTGGAGTTGGACAGCTTCGTCTTCAAAAAAATAAAACACATCATTCCCCAGTGACTTTGCTCTGTCAGTGGGCTTTGGAACAGACACCAGCAGCTCCATAAAGCTGTGGTGGTTAACAATCTGCTGACAAACTCAAGCAAGTTTGAGGGACATTAGTGCTGTCACTGTCTCTGCTATATCTGAGCTGAGACAACATGCAAATTCATGGGACAGTCCTGACAAGCTCAGACATGGTCTTTAAGCGTTATACCTCATTTCATGTACACATTTCCCTGCTGGCATGAACATATTTGACCCACAGGTGGGGTGAAAAGACAGCTGATAAAAATTTCTAAGCCAATTGTGAATTTCACAAGAGAATTTCACACTTCAATCCAAAACCCTGAACCGTCCCTGTCAAACTTTCAGCACAAGGAACTAGAATGATGTGATTAGAATGTAAATATAAAGCTCAATCATCTGTAATGGGTAATGATAAGCTAGATATGATTATTGAATAGCCAGATTATTTTGTAATTGGAGAAATGATACTTCAGGGTTTTTTTTCTTTTAATAAACTTGTAGGAAAAGCTGTGTTACATTACATACTTTGCAACACCTCAGTAAATTGTTGCAGTATTAGCTAGTATTACACGTAGTATTTAAATGTTCATGGTGCTTGAAGGTTGTTATTCGATCACTGTAATAGCATATGCATGTTTACCAGATTACATGATTTTCATTCTGCTCACAAATACAGTCTGACAATAAACAGATAAACCAAAGACAGAATAAATAAATTTCACCAAAATCCTTCCCTCTGCAGCAAACCATCCAGTAAAAGTAAAAATGCCTGAAGTTTTTTAGTTATTCAAGTTTACTTGCTGTAGTCTTAATCTACCTTCACTAATACTGTTCTCTTTAGGAGCCAGCTAGTATGGTGTAGCCTGGTAAAGCCATCATAATTAAAGGTCTATTTGCATTTAGATCTGTTTACAAACAATTAGAAATATATGGACTCATCATAAAAACTTGTTTAAGCTGAAAACTGACATGGAAAACCTTTTCCTGAGAGAATACTTCTATGTTTTATTTATTTGGAAATGAAAGCATCACCTCAGGATTCAGCAGTTTCAATGAGGATGTGAGGAAGAGTTGTACCATGTTTTGTTAGCATCTTGCAAGTTTCTACATAAATTTGTCAAGTATTTCTTTCTCATTTGAGTCTCAGTTCTGATCCCACTACTGAGATAACCAAGTAGTTACATCAGTGTCCTCTTCCTGGTTAATGAATTTAGCCTAAACACCTTCTGCCAAGGCAGAAGAATGTAGTCCCTGTTCTTGGGCTCCTGATGACAAACACACCTCTGAATGACTGGGAGGGAAGAAAGGAGATGCAGGGCCATAAAGTATGAACAACAGGCCAAGAGACAGTGTAATCCACCTTTGGATTGCACCCTCATAATCAGTCTTTGCAAGCTTAGTAAAAAATATGGGGATGAAGCAAGTATCCGTAAAAGACAAAGGGGCCAGAATGTAGGCAACCTGTACCTGATTGGAATCTAACTCTGCCCGATTTCATGAGCTCCATCTGTTGCCTCCGCTAATACACAGCAAGGGTAATTTCAAACTGCTGGAGGTTGTGAGAAGAGAGCAGGCACGAGCCCCACTCCTGGTGCTGCAGCTCTGCAGGCAGGTAAGCAGCCTGAAGCCAGAGTTGTTGGATTCGGTCCTCCCAGACTCCATCGCAGGCAGCAAGGGCAGGGCCCAGGGGCCCCCTGTAAAAGCAGCGATCTTTGAAGGTACCTGGAAACCCAGATGGGTCTGAGGAAATCTAAATGCTTGCTAGACCGTTTTTTCCTTTTCAGCACTGGCAAAGTTATGGACTGGGTTGTACGGCTGATGGGGAAACAAATATCAGAACAAACTGCAAGAGGATTTAAAAATCTGTGCTTCAGAAGCATGAGGACTACCAAAGGTCAGCTGGCAGACAGAAAGCTAATGAGGACTGACTGAAAATGCAGAGAGAAATAGCACAGAAACTCTGTTCAGTGTAAAGCAAGACCAGTCCTGGCCTTCCCAGCCATCTGCCCATGCTCTAAACTACCACACTGCTAACACAGACAGGCAGTTTTTCTTCTGGTGCCACTGACTCTGCGCTATGAACAGAAAACTATCGCCTTCACAGTTTGTCAAGTAGGGGTCCCAGAAAGGGGATGACTGTGTTCACTAACTGCTCTTCAACTGAGAGCACTGGCAGTGCTGCTCATCACCCAGCACTGAGTTAGTACAGACCATATTAATTTACATGATTTCTTCTCCCATTCAACCCCTCCACTGCTTTGAGTTTAACTTAGAAAATGATAGAAAAATCGCTTTATCTCCCCCAAATATGCAAATATTCCTAGTTGTTCCTGGAATGTATTTTAACATATTTTTAAGTTGTTGGCATTGCCAAACTCCATTTTTCCAGAATTACGTCAGAATGAAATTTTTATCCAGTCTCTGGTGGAGATATCAATGCTTTTCGTTCACTCAAAAAATCATTAAATATGTTGTTTTTCATGCTCTTTATAAAGCATTGGCGATACCAAAACGTTCAGCATGCAAAGAGCAGAGGAATAGAGAAGGCTTGTCTTTCTTTGGTTTAGTTCTGCGTGGAGCATGATTAAACCTGGCCCTTACTATTTTCTGCAGACTATTTTCCATCCATGGCTGGAAGCAGACCATATGGGCAAGTAGCAGATGTTTCTTTTTAGTTTTCCATATGACTGTGCGGATGCCCAATATGCGAAAATGATTTTCTGGCAAGAGGTGTTATGAGGAACTGTGGCTTCTTTTGTGCTCTACACAATTCACTCAGATTTCCCGGGGCTCTCTTTTTATACCCAAGATTATTATTCAGTCTCTTGGTGGAAAAGTGAGAACTCAATTAAAGCATATGGGTTTCAACCTTGGCAACAAATGTCCCAGGTGCACTCTAGTGAGAGAGGAGTTCCTGGCCTTCCTCTGCAACTTAAGCACTATTGGTGGTGTTCTTTTCCTTGTCCTACACTATTGTGAGATGTGGCTACGCTGATGTGTTTTATATCCAAGCAATAAGTGGAACACCTTATGTTCTCACTCACACAAAGGCATTCCTGAAAACCACACACCAAAGCTGGATGAGGAGAAATACTGGTTTGGGGGTACTGTTAGAAGGATCTTCCTCGTAACTTTCAGGTGCACATATCAGTCTGAGAAACACCACCCTTAGCTTGCTTTGCCCAGCGCTCTCATAGCCTTGGGGAAAGCAATCATAGAATCACCAGGTTGGAAGAGACCCACCGGATCATCGAGTCCAACCATTCCTATCAAACACTAAACCATGCCCCTTAGCACCTCGTCCACCCGTGCCTTAAACACCTCCAGGGAAGGGGACTCAACCACCTCCTTGGGCAGCCTGTTCCAGTGACCAATGACCCTTTCTGTGAAAATTTTTTTCCTAATGTCCAGCCTAAATCTCCCCTGGCAGAGCTTGAGGCCATTCCCTCTTGTCCTGTCCCCTGCCACTTGGGAGAAGAGGCCAGCACCCTCCTCTCTACAACCTCCTTTCAGGTAGTTATAGAGAGCAATGAGGTCTCCCCTCAGCCTCCTCTTCTCCAGGCTAAACAACCCCAGCTCTCTCAGCCGTTCCTCATAAGGCCTGTTCTCCAGTGTCAAATGTCACAGACAGCCCTGCAAAAGCAGCAGTGGTGAAGGCCCAGGTCACAGCAGGAGCACAATCCACATGAAACTGCAAAACTTGTCACAGAGGAGGGCAAAATACCCTGCCTGGTCCAACCCATGGACTGTAAAATGCTATGGTGTCTTCTGGTACGAAAAGCACTGCATAAAAGCAAGTTATCACCACTTGCTCTGAGCATGCAGAGAATTACTCCAGCTGGCAGGAACTCCTGGGAGGCTCATAAAGAAAGTGAGCCCATTGCAGTGTTTTTAAATAAACATATTTCTGGGACTGTTTCTTGGCCCCATTTCATTACAATGTTAAATTCGGAAGCACGCACTGGTTTTTTTCACGCACCCCCCCAAGCATTTATATGTGCTTAAGCACACCTGCTCCATTCCATTCCTCTTTTAGATCGTGGAAGGGCAGTATGCAGTCTTTTGCCAGATAGGTGACTTTTTAAAAGGCAGCATAGCATTAACTGAGTGTGTTCAGGAGTAACTTCCCTTCATTGGTTAGGTCAAATTTTGAAATTCTGAGCCAGACAGAGACATAGAATTCACTGGCAACTATCAATCAACAGTTCCTGCTGCTAAAAGGAGAAGTTCCTGTGAATCTTTCTGCTGAAGCTTTCAGGACTTATTAGGCCACACATACTATTGTTTTATCTCTGTAATAACGCTTTTGTATGTTATCTGGAGGTAGGAGGAAGAGATACAATGTCATCTTTGTACTTAATCTTTTCTGTAACTGGTAAAACCATGAAAAGATGAAAGGAAAAAAAAAGATTATTAGAAAGTCCAAAAGACTCTTGAAGTGCAGTTTTGATTGACCTTCACAGTAAACGCAAGAACTGATGACAGAAAAAGGGCCTTTTACTCTATTGCCAAAGGAAGAAAGGGAAAAACAAATACAAGGGAGACAACAGAAAGCAGTGTGCTCCAGCATTCAGATGCAATGCAAGATTAAAGCTTCTAACTTTATTTAGCTTCACTAAAACTCCTTAGGTAGTGACAGCAGTGACTAACAGGAACCAGTTAAGCTCCCATCTAGGTTACGGTATTGAGCCCGATCAAGTATTCCCTGAAGTTCTGACCACAGACAACACTTAGTTGTACATCTCAACCAGCCCACACTCCACCAGCAACCAGAAGAACTTGCAAAAAGCTTTGGAATCACTATCACAAAGGAGACCAGATGATATTTTCATGCCCCTGCTTTTGGTTACTCCACAGCATTCTGGGAGCTAAAACTTAGTTGAATTGCTTCAGTTTCTCTTGATAGACAACCTGACTGTGCCACACCGAAATTCCCATGCTCAATAAGGGTGATAAATATGCAGCAGGCTAAGTGCTCACTTAATTATCTTATCCTCCTGCTACCACTAGTGATACTTTGTTCAAATTTGAAGCATGGAAACTGTCATGTAAATAACACTAACTAAACCATTCAGCCCAGGAATATGATGTGTATGAGTACAGTCAACTGTACGCATCACTGGTTATTATGATTTATTATGATCCAGTGGATCTACAGCAGCTGGCAGCAAGCTCTTTGTAAATGAGGCAATAAAGACAGCTCTTCCCATCTTCTTCAGAGTTTCACGTCATATGAAATATCCCAAAAGTGGTTTTAATTTTATCGAAGAAGGTATTAAGCTACACATTTTACTGTTTAAACCAGATTTTCTTTTCACTCCTTTGAAGAAAAACATAAATATTAAGCTTATAAGCTGCCAAAAGCAATGTAGCCAGCATTCAGATGTCCATAAACATGTCCTGACATTATACTTTTCTTGTTGCAACGTTATGGTACGTGCATGAAATTGCTTTTTGAGGCCTGAATATTCAGAACACAGATCTGTTACATTTTAGAGCTTCTAGCAGTGTCCACTCCAATAATTTAGGCACTGAAGCTGGTAGGAGGTAAAATTAAATGAAGCCTATTTGAAGGCTAATTTTTTCCAGGCTCTCTTTCATAATTTTAAGTCTACTTGGATTTACATACTCTTTTGGTGTTGTTTAACCTTTTCTCCTATTAAGCTCACGTATTAAGTGACACATGTTAGCGTTACGCAATTCATTTTACTGTTTTTCAAGTAAAACATGAAAAATAAAAAATTTCAGTTCTGACTTGACTAACATAGCACCTCCCCCTTACATTCTTAGATCCAAGTTAGAGTTCCAAGTCTGTTCCATGACCAGAGGGACTATCATTTAAAGACTGAATTGATTGTGACTGCCTGTAAACAAAATTAGATGTGTGACGTGATACTTTTTCAAGACTGTTACAAGGAAATTTGAGTGAGAACTACACAGCGAATGAGACCCAATTATGAGTTTACTCAGAGAAAAAGCCAAAGACTTCTCAGCAGAAAACAGATATTTTATAAGTTTAGTACAACTGGTCATCACAGCCCATGTTCACTGGAGTCCAGAGACAGAAACTGAGTTTTCTCTGCTACACAGTGAGGTACACTGGCAGCTCAATGCAACAGAATCTTCCACAAAAGCAGCTCAGTAGCACTTGGACTCTCTGCCCCTTCAGAAGCAGAGCTCGAGTGGCACTGAAGTCCCTTAAGATGCACCAATAAAGACAACAAACACACCACTCAAGTCCAGAGACAACAAACTTCTGCTAATACTACAGCAATTTCATAAGACATGCCCATAAAAATACTCACAAATATTGTGGATGAATTAAGGGTGGAAGGTTTCTGTACTTCTGTGATTTGTAACCAAATCTTGTACTTTTTAATATGTTTTTGAATGTTTACTGCAACACTGTATAATACACAGGTTTTATAAGGCATCTATGCTTAACAAAAGGCTGAGTAGAACTAAAACCAGAAAATATTTTGCTATGACAAGTATACACAAAATATGCAACTTGCTACTACAGCAATTATTCCTGCTACAGATTTCCAAAGGGTGCAGATACATATACCAAATACCTGGAATAACCAAAATTATAATGGAAAAAAAAAAATAAAAAAGGAAGAGATAAAAGAAGGAGGAAAAAGACTAAACTAGACATGAGAACTGTAAATAAACTGATGGATAGGAAAGTTAGAAGAAACTACGAGGGAAAGTTAGAAGAAACTACACGAGAAAAGGAAAAAAAAATGGTAGGATGAGAAGCAAAGATGATGGGGATTGAAGAGACAGTGAAAGACTGGCTGCCAAAAATTATAAGATCAAAGAAGCATAGAAGGCAGACATTCATAGTAGGTAAAAAAGGCTTCAGAAAATTCCATAGAGAGTATTTTTGGAAAAGCTTTCATTTGCTTATATATGCTGCCACTGAACTTGATACAAAAGAATTAGATCAACATGGATCACTTAGAAAAAGGCAAACAATGAGACTCTGCAAAGAACTGTAGTTTTGTCTCCATTTATGTATGTGTGTAAACATAAACTTAGGCATATATTACTTTCTAGCTGGTGATGAGTTACTTAAAGGCACCCCATGTTTTGTTTTTTTGATGAAACCAAATGCTGCAAAGAAACAGGGTGTAAGTGAACTTCCCCACCTATGCCAGTAGCCTTATTAGCCCCTCTTTACTCAGATGGTGCTGATGGATGTCTCAACCTGATTTACCTACCAGCTGTGTAATTCTGCAAAAGCAGCTTTGATCTTCTTCACTGAATTATCCACTTCCTCTTTGATCATCATACGATATCTGGTTAGAGAAACAGTGCAACGCTGCAAGTCTTTTACTGATTTTTCAATGTTTGGCCCTAAAATAGAAAACAAAAATGACACAAAAGTCAGAAAGCTGGTTTTGGCTTTTCTGAATGAGGTAGCAGGAATAGTCCAACATATTATTTGCCCAGATTAGGATGAAGTGATTATCCTACTAACAACCATAAATCCAACTTTTCCATAGTTCTTCTGCGGTGCTTTTCAGTATATAAACATGTCTGCTCAAAATCATTCTTCAAATCAATGTTAAAACAGCACTATTAATTCAAATTATTTATTTTAAATTTCATTTAATATAATTTTAAATAGACCATAAATCATTCAACTGATTTCTGTTATGCTGAACATGATTCTGCTATCACTTTCCAAGACATCTCTTCTTCACGTATGTGCTTTTAATTCCTACACGACCCAGCTGCCTGATCACCTCAGCACACAGCAACCAAGGATCCAATTTACCTCTTTTTTTGACTGAATCATCTGTCTTCGCATCAAGTTGAGTGGCAGTATTGGATGATTTAACTGAGGAAGATTTTGACTTTGGCCTGCCTAGGTTACACTGGAGTTGAACTGATGAACAAAGAGATTCATGTTGTTCTACTCCATTCACAGTCTTTGGGTTTAATTCCACAGATACTCTCTGGTGTTCTTGTTCTTTGCCTGCAAGAACACATAAAGGCAGAAAACACAGATTTATAACATTAAGAAAGATATGAAGACTTATTGTTAAGTCTGAATGACTCTACACAGTGGAAAAATAAAGCCTTTTTTTTAACTGGCACACATTCTACAGAACCTCAGAAAGCAATGACAGAACAGAAACAAAATTATTTTGGTTATTAAACACTAACCTGAACACATCTGTGTTTCAACATTCTAAAAAGAAAAACCCACTATAAAAATAAGCTCTTCCATGCTGATACGAAAAAATACCTCTTAACATAAAAAGCATACTATCGATTGTAATCTTTGCCCAAGTATCAGACAATAGAACTAGAGAGGAACTCTGCTACAGAAAGCCTGAGACTTTAATGTTGAGAGATGCACACATAAAAAAATATGTTAATCATTTAATCAGCATTTTAAAAGCACTGATTAAACATTCCTACCTGAAATACTTACCTTGCCTGACTAGATTTCTATTGAAAAGCAGCTGCTAAGAGGGACCAAGCAGGAAATGAAAAAATGTCAAAAGATTAGGCTCCCGGGTTCAACAGCTTCAGAGGGATAAAATAACAATGCCTGAGCCTGTCTGGCTTACTTTTCATGACTCCAGAGGGACAAGCAGCCAAAGAATGGCTATGAAAACAGGTAAGGCCACTTTGAATTTTAGTTAAGGAAACATGCAGAGAAAATTATTTATTCTGTTAACTCATTTTTTTAATCTTTGCACTCACTTTGATGAACGAATGATAGTTTGTTCTGAAGATGCTCTTTATGCGTCACTTTATTCAGCTCATGTTGTGTGATGTCTGGAGAAAAGGGGTTTGTCAGATTAACAGCTGGATTACAGTCCCTGGAGTGGGATTAACACTGCTGGGACTGAGGGATACCACCTGCACAGCTCCACGATATTAACTAGTGACTTCCCTGTGCCCTGGCTGGGTACTAGGATGGGTGTAAAGCAGGTCTTGGTATGCTTCCATGGCAATCACACAACGTCAGAGGAACATGGAGGCACATTAGCGTCCACATGTTTAAAACCACTTTTGTTTATGCACTTTAAAATGTGAGTATGTAAGCAGAAAAATTACCTCACATAAAACGTGTAAGAAAATAGCTAGAGAAGTTAAAGAAACCTGTGAATCTGTGAAAGCAAGAAACACCAACTATGCAGCACTTTGAACATATCAAAGGTTCAATGCAGATAGGAGTCTCACACATAGCCAGGAATTCTGTTCTCAGAACTGCCATTAACCCCATGCAATCCTAGCTGCATCACACACTAAGGCAGGTAGCTTTGATTTATAAAGAATGTTTTCTACTGTCATTTGAGGCTAGCCTTGCTAAATAACTTGAACAGATAGCTAGAAACAAGCAGTCCATCAGCTAAAATATAGAGAAAAGCCAGGGCTATTGGGTTCTGTCCTCAAGATGAGATCTTTTGAAATTTGTTAAAGTGCAAAATTGTTATTTACTACATTTCATCAGCAGTTTTGGTGTACTTGTCAAGACAAATGACAAACTGACAGTTTTTTTGCATTCTCCACTTCTGGTCCCTTAAGTCCCTTCCAGGCAGCCAGGATTTTAAGGCTCTGAAAGACAGTGTCACAGACTGTGAGCTGGTATAACTCATGAGAAGGAACACACATGCATTCGTGTTGAGGGAAGGCAGTCTGTTAGTACATGCTCATTTCTGCTAGGGTCTAGATACCAACTCTGAAACTCTGGGGGTCAGTTACACATAAGGACTATCAGCAGACACCTGACTATGATACTTCTAAGCCATGAGCTGTCTGAAGGTTACAGGAAATGACTACAGTAACATTAATTTGATAGGGAAGAAACCAAAATGAATAAACCAGACAAGGACAAAACAAAGCAGAATAGAAGACGAGGAAGCAATATGAAATGGGTGCTCTTTGGACTCTGTTCAGCATTTCAAACTCCTCTAGAACAGTCTCTGTAACCTGCTCAGAAGCCACAAGGGTGCAGCTGCTGGCCCCTGGGGCATCCTGATCACCCTTCTCTTCTATTTAGTTCTATGCATTTCAGCACAAATTTAGCAATATGTACATAGGTGGCTTCTGACCTTCAGGAAGCAGCTGTTACACTGGCTGCAAAGACAAAGATTCTAGTGCAACCAAAAGTGAATAAGAAACTCTTTTCTTCTCTGTACTGAGCAAAAACTTATTTTACTATGCAAAGAATATGCTTCAATATTAAAGTTTCATGTTCTCCTTTTCTTGCTTTGTCTTTCATTTTATCCCTCCCTCCCACCCCTCGCCCCATTTTTGAAACAAGGGATATGTGTAAAAGCATATAAAAACTGTAAAGCTACAGTAATAGCTCATTTGTCACCTGTAAAAGCAAAGAAAAAAATCTGAGTTACTTTCTGCCCTTGGTATGTAAAACTCTGCACTGTGTCAAGTCAAAAACTGGCCTCATCCCAGTGCCACAAAAAAAAGACCACTAGGGGCATGGGTACTCTTCTTGCATTCAAATCCATTACCTCCTTGAAGACACTCCCCATGCACTGACAATTCAGCCTATGTATCATGGATGTATCATTCCAAAAATAGCAACTCAAATAAATCTGACATGGGAGCTTGACATATATTAATACCACAAATCTTGAAATTTTGCAGAATAAGTGGCAACAATGCTTTTAGTATTATGAAAATGTAGAATCTTCTGGCTTAGGGCATATTCTATCCAAAGAAAGTGGCAGCCTTTAGCAAGAACAGGAAGAGCATTTCTGATCCTTTGTGAGACACTAAATTCTTAAGACAAAATTTCTTGATAAGTAATTTGTCTATTTGGGTTTAGTGTTTGATAGGAATGGTTGGACTCGATGATCCAGTGGGTCTCTTCCAACCTGGTTATTCTATGGTTCTATGGTTCTATAGGTTACAGAGTTTACATTTAATTGACTAGAGACTGGCACTACCAGAGACATCTGGAAGCAGCACAGAATTAATTTCAGGACAATTATCCATTTGGCACAACCTTTAAAATGCAGTTTGCGAGTTGTATTTGCAACCACGGAAAAGGGATTTCAAGGGAAGTTCTTTCAGTGCAGACTTACACACTGTTTAAGACACAGGCAGAAAATATTAGGAGCAGCAACAGTCGAGGGCAGTCAGAGGTTTGAAATGTTATGAGCTGAAAAACCATTACCTGTACTAAAAGTAATTAAACATGACCCTGCAAAAGGATACTTGAAGGCACAAGCTTTCACAGAGCTTCTCCCTCAGAGAAGAAGGTTTGCTTTCATTGATGTTGCTATAACCATAATGCTCTATCTACTACAACCCAGAGGGGAAGAGCTTTCTGGTTACTGACCCCAGAGTTTCAGAGTCGGTACCTAGACCCTAGCAGAAACGAGTGTGTACTAAGAGGCTACCAGACTGCCTTCCCTCAACACAAAGGCCCTCCTTTCCCTCTGAGGGAAAGCCAGCAGAGATCTACTGTGACCGGTCTGTTCAGGGAAGATGAGTAACAGAAAAAACAGACTAGTCTAGACTAGGCAATAAAGAAGTCTTGCAATATGCCACAAGCTCATACTGCTCAGATGACTTTGCCGCAGATGAGGGGCTTTATTGCTTCTGTTACAATTTTACACTCAAGCCATTTTGTAACCCTGCTTTTTCTATATTTATATCTGTAATATTCTGTATTAGCTGGGCCTCTAACTATAGTTTGATCCTTTAGCCTCTAGAAAAAGGGACTTCTTTTTATTACAATCTGCTTCATGGCAATATGTAAGAAGAGGCTTGGCTATTGCCAGTTAAAAAGATGACTCGATGGGTCTCTTCCAACCTGGTTATTCTATGATTCTATGATTCTATGAACTGACCTGTGATTTCTGGACAGACTGGTGGTGACTGTATAAATCCTGAGCCTTTGTTCCCAAGAGAAGTGGCTCCCAGTTTCTGACTGCCAGAGCCAGTGCAAGAGCTGTCCTTAGAACATCCATTCAGATGGCAGTCATATATTCCCTGGGGCTCTTGAGATGCCCTCTCAGGTCCACTGTTCTTGGTTTTAGGTTCTTTATTGCCTTGGTGCTGTTTAGATTTGCTTCTTTTTCTCCTGTTGTTCTAAATGGACAAATATCGCAAGAACAGAGACATCACTCAATGCAACTTATATAAGCTCAAAATATAATCAGTAAATTATCCATGCTTTTAAAATGTCTTAAAAGTGACATCAGTGTAATGTAATTTACAGGCTGGGCTGTGCTATACAACACATTGCAACCGTTTTGCTGAATAGTATACACAAGTGCTGTCCAAGAAATTCTCTCAGAATGGGCTAGAGAAAGAGCAACAGATGGTTAAGATTAAAAATAATATACACACATTTTCTTTCAAGTGTTCTGACTACAGATGTGAATTAAGTCACCTGTGTTACAGAAGGGACAGTAGTATGGGCCAAAATAAAGGTGCTATATTCAACTACAGACAGCTGATAAATGGTCTGGATGCTCTGATTCTCAAGAGCAAGTTCTTACCTTCTTTTTCCCTGTCATATTCCACTCCTTTAGAACCTGAGTTGCACTACCTAGAGAAAGGAAAAATAAAACATTTCAACAAAATTCAGCTAAGAATAAGAACAACTGTGTTGAAGAACAGTTCCTAGTCTCCCAGCTGGGCAGCATGTCCATTTGTTGTGAATTCGTTTATCTGGGGAGAAGAAAATGGGTACTGCCTTCTTTCTCCTTTTGAAATTTTGTCTGCCAGCCTAAATAAGTTGGTTAGATAAATTTATGGAACATAGCAAGCAGATCCTTCACCAGCACCAGCTGCTATATTAGAATAAAACTCTTCTGTGTCTAGTTAACATCACTATGTTGTTCTCCTGGACCCTAAAGCTGAAAAACAATGTTCATGGTAAGCATACAGTCTGGATTGTCATCTAAATTACCGTGGCAGTATCTGCCACAATAACCCTTTTAATAGCAACCAGGTTAAAGGCCTGCTTGAATTTTAGAATCCTTTTACCATCACTGCATAATTCCAGTAAATATTCATTTATTATCCATTCCAACTGGGTTTCATACTCAGCCATTCCTTATTTCTGTGAATTCTTGATTATACTAGTATTGAGAAGTAATACTGTTTTCAGACCACAATGAATCAACTTGTATTCATACAGAGACATGTGAGGTTTTCAAATGTACCAAAATTATTTTTCTTTCACAATAATCCAGACCCAAGATTATCTGGTGAGTTTATCAAGTGCACTAAAAGCGATTACGTGTCTTGCTAGCAGTGCTAAATTGTTACATTTTTAAATTGTAAAAAATGCGTATGGAATCCAGTAAAGCCATATTTTGTTTCCTAAATGACACGACAATGCAGACAGAAGGCTAAGAAAACTTCTATTATGTGTGTAGCTATACACATATCTATATTTAATTATAGACGTGTACATATAAATACAACCCCCTCTCCTAAAGGTGTGCTATCTTTTGACAGACATCATGTTCTCAGTATGAAAAAATGAACCCAGACCTTTGCTGCTCCTTTTACTCTGTGCTGCTGAAAATACACAATTTCACATGACAGCTTTTTTTACTGTTTTCACACTCTTTTTGTGTTGGCTAATGGTGTCTTAGCTTTGCTCCCTTTAGCTTCCCTGTGAACACTATGCATAGTGAGGGTTATTTTAGGGATTTACCCAACCAGCCCCAGTATCCTCTGGCTAGAAATTCACTACCTGTGCAAGTTTCAAAGCCCTCATTTGAACCCATCAGCATATTTTCTTGAACATGTGTACAAAGCAGCTGAACAGCCTCTGATTACGCTCAGTCAGGTAAAAATTAACACAGCAAATAAACCATTTGAACTGCTATTTTATTTAACTCAAATTTCACATATAGAAGTAAATTCATGAAGAAGACACCAGTAATATGTCCCTTCAGATACAATGATAGGAGATGATTTCAGGAAACTATTATCTGAACATTTCTTGATTCAGCATGCAGCAACCTCCAAGAGAAGCACTGAGTGGAGGTGCGCAGCCTTTTCACTCAGCGTGGCTGTCCCCATGTTTTTCACTGCATGCAACCATGTGTTCTCTGCAAATGCGATATTTCAACCTTAGCCTATTTGTCATTCATAAAAAGATACTTAAAGTGCTAGATTCATTCTATCCACAGTGGCAGCTGAATGGACATATGTCTTTTCTCACACTGTTTCCAGACAGTAATAAATAACGGCTGTTTTCAAAAGCTCATTTGCAAAGACTTCTGAACTCCAGGCACAACAAACATCAACTGGTGAAATTCAAACAAAGATAATTTGAACTGAAGTTACAACAGCCTGCTTTCCTTCAAGAATTTGTTGCACTCTTGCAAGGCATGCTTTTGCCCTTTTCTTCCTCACAGCAAATGACACATCTCTGCAAAAGCACATCCCCTTTTGAGGAGCCATTGGAAGCAACTCATAGATCACACATGAGCAATGGTAACTTTAGACAAAATAAACTGAATGAAAGGAACTTCCTGAATAATCACAGAGCAACCCTCCACTACTTTTCCCCAGCACTTATATTACAGGAAAACAATGTTATTGTTAATTAGATGCATCCATTTTAATTTCTCTCTGTGTGTGCACAAACGAACTCCAATTTCCATGCATCTATCAGGTTCTGACAGTCTATGCAGATGCACAGGCACCATATAGATCTGATGGAAGAATTCTGATGCATTTATAAATAGTTCATTTTGCTTGCACCTGCTTTTTTCATATTGGTAAGTAATCCCTTCCCTCATCATGATGCTTTTTGGCTGATACATTTTAGTAAATGAATCCAAACTGAACCCCAAACTATTCTGAAGTAAAAAAGATAGGAAAAAAAGCAACTTGGTGAGATGGCACATCAATACACTATGAGGCATTTTTAAGATATACAGGGCTTTTGAGATCACTGCAGCCCCAAGCTACAAAAATTTTGAGAGGATTTGCTCATGCTATGCTATTATTCCTGCAAAATGTCTCTTACAGACTTTGGTGAAAGTTCAAAATACTTGCCCATTCATATTTATCAGAAAAGTGTTATTTAAATACAAGTGACCTTTCATTAGAAATGGTCTCACGATACAAAATACAAACTCAGATCCAGATTTAGAATGGCTTGAACTTTCAATAGTGTCTTGGTTCAGTAGTTATAAATGTCAATGCTATTTGCAAAATTCAAATTGAGGTTTGAATGTCAATGTATGCATCAAGTTCACAGGTTTAGGGGCCTGGTTATTTGCTTCAGAGCAACGCCAAATTCTTATTAGTTGCTGTTTCTTCAACAATAAATCATAGTATGGCATATTTACTTTAGAAAGCATTAACTTCCATGCAGAATAAACAGGGTCTGCAAAAAGAATGCCACTAAAAAATGGCAAAATTGGGTAGAACAGATAAACAGCCACGTCAAACATACTGTGAAGAAGCAGAGACACAGACAGGAGGATCAATTATAAAAATGAGCAACCCAAGTATCATAGTCATCTGAATTTTAGCAGAACAGAATATATTTCAACCCACTAGAGACAATGAATACTTTAGCATGCAATTGAATCCCTCATATCTTCGTGAAAAAGGTACACTGTACTCACCATCCATGAAAGCTTGAACAGCCTTGTCAACATTGTTATCAAACTGCTGCAACACCAGAACTATCTCATTATTGCTTTTGTTTGGAACAATTGATCGGATGGCATTGATCTGGAAGGGAAAAAAAGGAAGACAATAACATATGGGTTTAGGATGCTCCTTAAGAGAACAAGGTACCTCTGTGCCAAAGCATGTTTATATAAATGTATACTATACACGATGTGCCTTCAAGTGTACAACACTGTATATGCATGAAGCAATATCCATCCTTCCCTTACCTGGCCCACGCAAATAACGAAAACAATTTCTTCAAGAGACCAAATCATAGAATTGGTAAACAATAAGCCTGGAACCAGATCTACCCTCAGTTACAACAGGAGAGGTAGTTTAAGTAAACTGACAGAATTTGGTCTTATGCTTCTTTCCTAAATGTTCTATTTGCTGCCATGTGACCTGACAAGACACATCACTCATGGAGTACACCACTACTTCAACAAGGCTGTTGCACAGCCTGGCTACATTAAAGTTATAAACAGTGGGTTTTGACATCTGGAAAACAGTCATATGCATGAAAATCATCACTGGCTAGAAAATACTATCATTTTTAAAGGCTTTAGTGGCTGCTCAGCATAATTTCAGTTTGCTGTTACATATATATGTGACCAGGAAGTTTGTGTAACAAAATCTCAAAGAAAGGATAAGGGAAGCCAAACGCTTCCTTCAGGAAACTCTGCTGAGGGCTGAAGTGTTACACCCACAGATAGTTATGGGATGCCATGTTTCTATTTCACAGCATTTGCTATTGCTGTATTGTCTTCAGTATCCATTTATACCAAATGGTAATTCAACCCACTATGTTTTAAATAAAATATTCCTACTGGAATCATGTTGATGATTTACTTTCTCTTCCCCATGTAAAACAGCTGAAAGTAAATAGTTACATGAAGCTTAATTACTATATTGTTTTAATGCTAGACAAGCTTTACCAGGTAGTACCAAACAAAAAATACTTCTTTGAATGTAATTAGCAATACTAACAAATGCCTATAGTAGTACTCTAAAAAACCCAAGAGAACCAGTGCCAAAACCAGTCTAATTGTTCCAAATGAGCTTTTTGAGCTTCTGTGTCATGCCATCCAGCATGTATTTACTACTAGAAAACTGTTATTGCACTGCAAATGTTTACCCAGCACCCTTCTATGCCATCTTTCTGTAGAAATACATCCTTGATTAGGGTGTACTTTATTTACTGCACAACCATGCTATCATGCTAATTGCTGATCATGAAGCACTAGTGTTCTTTTTATTGTACTGCGAAATATAATTGTGAAAAATAATATGTGAAGATAGATCTGTTTAAGGGAAAAAGGCTGGAAGTACTCACATTACCTTGTCTTTCCTGTCCATTTAGATGCTGAAGAACAATCCTTTTAGATTCCCTTTATGGAGTCATCACCAGTCGAGACACCAGAAGGTGATTCTGAACAGTTAAGTACTCAAATTTACAGCCGAAAATCTTATTTTGCTGTAGTATGTTCACTCCACTCCTCAACTGCTGTATTTCTCTGTCCTGTATACTACCATAAGCCACGACTCGTTTCAGGTTCTGTTAATAGACAGCGACTGAGGGCTCTGATTCACAGTATCTGCTAAACTTGGCGTCAGCACTGCAAAAGGCTGATATTTCTTGCAGCTAAATCCATATAGGATCAAACTTTCTGGAAGATACTTTCTAGATGAGTTCATCTCTTTCACTGTGTAAGTAAGGCCACTTTCTGACCTCAGTGCACTTCAGCACATCTAGTTAGTACTAGTGACTCTGCTCCTGTCCATATATTTCTTTGGAGCTTCACATTTGCCCACGACACATTTCAAGAAGCAAGTCTAGCTGTGGGCAACTCGAGCCACAGCCATAATTTGGAGGGCAGTGGAGTTAAATTGCCAGTCTAATTCCCAAGGACCCTTTCCAAGGGCCTATCTAATAATTTGTCTCACGTTGCCACCCTGTGACTGGGCAAGTCTTGCCCACCAGCTAGCTCCCAACCTCACAGCTTCGGAGTGTTGAGAAAACACAGGCAGCTTTATGCTGGAAGTTCAGACAGGCTAGGCTGTCAACTGGACTGCTTGAACGAGAGCCTGTTGTTGCCAGGAACTATCCAGAAAATCTCTATCTGCTCAAGCTTATCTCTTCTAATGTGTACGTGTGGGGAGGGAAGTAATGAGCACAGCTCTCTATGCACTGCAGATATTCAAGTGATATAACCATCCCAAATCACAGGATGTACAGAGAAAGCCCTGGAAAAAAACGGAGTTTTATTCATCTTTTGATTGTGGGCACAGACTGATAAAGCTGCAACAAGTATGAACTGACCTGGCTCCATAACAATAAAAGTTGGCAAAGACACTAGGGTAGAACAGGCCACAAGCTGCAGTCCATTTTATATTCAAGCTGGTAGTTGCCAAACATTTCTACCATGTGGATTACATTTTCACATTCTCACAAAAACCTCTTCTCTTCTTGTACAATCATGTGGATCATCTCTCTGCCTACTCAGAATTGTGTAATCTCCATGTGGCAACTGCTTACAGGAAAAATAGTAAAAGGAAATATCTAGTGTATTCCAACCATCTTTAAATATAAGCATGGGAATTTTATATGGCTTCTAGGTCCTCCTTTGCTATGAAAGGTCTGGAAGCCTCAAGAAGCATCTGGAAACAACAAAGCGAGGCCAAGACCACAGGATGGATCAGGCAACTCACCACACACTGCAGTTTGGAAGTTTCTTAAAAGACATTAAGAAGAACATCTGTGGGGTGGAGAGCACTGACACACAAGAACTTGACCAGGCAGACTACATATTAGAGTGATGAAGACTTTCCGTTTGCACTATATAGTCTTTGCTAAGAAATTTCTGATTAATAGGAAAATCAGAATTAAAAGCTAAACACTGCTTCATCTGACTAGTGTTATGATTAAATACAAAAAGCTTAAGGAAACATTCTAGTTGTGGCGATAACCCCAAAAAAGCATGATGATGCTCTTAGGAAGAATACTCACCAAGACAGAGAAATTAAGCATTTGACCAACACTGTGGACATAGTCCTGTTTTAGTTGGACTATATAAAAACTCAATTTAGGGAACATGAATGTACTGCAGATCTCAACAGTTCTACTGCCAAAACCTGACAATATCCTTTGTTGACTGTTGTACAAAATATACATTTGTTTATCTATCCTTTTAGAAAATAAAAAAAGTTTTATGAAAAAAAATTCCTTGGGAAAAGAATATCAGACAGCAAAGTAAGGCATCCAGGACTTGAGAAATTCCAAATCAGAAGTTGCTTACACTTTCTCAATCTGCTTCTCTTGCGTACGCATGCTATGATACTCAGGATACCTACAAGTTGCTAGTGCTTCTTTCCAGACTTTTGCAGCAATTTACATGGGATAAGACAGATGAAACCAAGATTTGCAACCAGTAGGATACGTCAATATTAAGGGGAAAAAAACCCCATCAAACATAAATATGTATCTACTGCTCCGTTCAGAAACAACAAATGCAGATATAAACAGAGGAGAAATCCCAGAAGGTTTTGTTCTGAAATAAAGTATTTTGTCTTAAGTTTTTTGGGTTTTTTTTTAGGAACAAAATGGAATGATGTTACCGTTTTTTTCTCTGTAGTTTCAAAGACAGACAGATCTGTCAGGTCCCCAACACGTGCGCTAATTGACTGATGTTTTCATGCAGAATACAGCAGAATTATTTTGCACAGGCAATGGAAAATGAGCAATTCCTGCACATACAGAAATAATTGGTAAATGGCTATGAGTCTCAAATTTTGACCTGACTGTATCTGGGAGAAGGACAAGACTCGCTGAGGAAGACAAGGCCATACGACAACCCTAGCCCAGAAGTGCAAATGTCAAGGTTCCTGATATTCCTCCTATTAAGTCTTTTCATGCTAGTTTCAAAAATAAATATAGAAATATGTGTTTGAAGCTCCGGTCTGTCTCCACACACAAGATACGTCCCATATATTACTGGAAAGGGACAGAATCACAGAATCACAGAATAACCAGGTTGGAAGAGACCTCCAGGATCATCAAGTCCAACCATTCCTATCAAACACTAAACCATGCCCCTTAGCACCTCGTCCACCCGTGCCTTAAACACCTCCAGGGAAGGTGACTCAACCACCTCCCTGGGCAGCCTGTTCCAGTGACCAATGACCCTTTCTGTGAAAAATTTTTTCCTAATGTCCAGCCTAAATCTCCCCTGGTGGAGCTTGAGGCCATTCCCTCTTGTCCCGTCCCCTGTCAGCTGGGAGAAGAGGCCAGCTCCGTCCTCTCCACAACCTCCTTTCAGGTAGTTGTAGAGAGCAATGAGGTCTCCCCTCAGCCTCCTCTTCTCCAGGCTAAACAACCCCAGCTCTCTCAGCCGTTCCTCATAAGGCCTATTCTCCAGCCCCCTCACCAGCTTTGTTGCTCTTCTCTGGACTCGCTCCAGAGCCTCAACATCCTTCTTGTGGTGAGGGGCCCAGAACTGAACACAGGATTCGAGGAGCGGTCTCACCAGTGCCGAGTACAGAGGGAGAATAACCTCCCTGGACCTGCTGGTCACGCCGTTTCTGATACAAGCCAAGATGCCATTGGCCTTCTTGGCCACCTGGGCCACTGCTGGCTCATGTTCAGTCACTGTCAACCAACACCCCCAGGTCTCTCTCCTCCAGGCAGCTTTCTAGACAGACTTCTCCTAGTCTGTAGCACTGCATAGGGTTGTTGTGCCCCAAGTGCAGGACCCGGCATTTGGCCTTGTTAAACCTCATGCCATTGGTCTCAGCCCAGTGGTCCAGCCTGTTCAGATCCCTTTGCAGAGCCTCCCTACCCTCCAGCAGATCCACACTTCCACCCAGCTTAGTGTCGTCCGCAAATTTGCTAAAGGACATAGTGATACAAAATTAAGGGAGGGGTAGACAACCTTCCTGACAGCATAAGCCTATCACAATTCCTACAGCTGAAGCTCATAAGATACATATCACAGACTGTGATGAACAGAGGCACAGCAAAGCTTCAGGAATGGCTGTAAATACAAGATGGGAAGTGGAACACGGATTAGAGGGTGGGATGTAAGCTGGATCTAGGTAGACCTGGTATGCTGATACCTCTTTGGTTTACCAGCTAGTCCAGGTGATAAAACATTCCTGTAGCAGCCAATGCAGCTATACACCTCAACTGCCTACAAGCCTCTGCTTGAGAGAAGTCAGTCACTTCCCAATCCAGAAAAATACACAGAGATCATTTTTTATTAAAAGTGTGATAGGTCAGTATTTGAGGGCAGGTGCTAATTCCCAACCTTTTTCTCTCTAAATTTACAATCTTCAAATGTACTGAGAGCGTCCACATTCTCAACATGTAAGCAACAGATCATGAAATTTAAATAATCCAATATTCTGTGATTGCTCATCAACAAATTCCATTTTAAAAATATTTAACATCCTAAAGAATGAAAAATAACATAGAAGAGCTGAAGCGTCTCCCAACATGCAGTGCTACTTGCATTAACGGCTAAGTCTGCAAGAACAAACTCACAACAGTCTCCTTTATTAGATTCCCATGTATGTGGAAGAAGAGTTTTTTGCTGCTCACTGAAACCTCATAGGAGGAACAACATTACCAGACAGACTACAGGGAAGTCAACTATTTAACGATTCTGTGATTCATCCTATCTTTATCCTGTGTAGATTCCCAGTGAACTTCCGTCATCATCTGGATGATAGACAAGCATTCCGGGACACAAAAAGAATTCAGTAACATACCTTCTGAACCGCAGATAACTGTGCTGTCAGTGCCAGTATTAGCTGAGAGGCTGTCACTGACAGCAGTTAAATTCCTGTGCTTTCTCTCCTGTAGCCTGACTGGAAAGCACATTTCTTTGTTTATTATTAAGATGGCTTGCTCAGAAATGCAGCTTACAAAAGCTACTTTAAAGGAATCATAGATCTAAAACATAAAGCTGTGATCTTGAAAATAGCTGTTCATGCTCAGGAACATGGAAGGCAGAACCCACATCGACCTCCACTAAAACCCACGATCTAGAGACCTACCTTGCTAGCATGCATTTAATTCCTGTGGACCAAGCTACTCTTCTGGACAAGACTAAAGTTAGTTCAAATTTTATGAGACTTTTAACCACTTTTCTGAGCTGAAGTCTTAAGCATACACCTAGCTTGAAATGCTTGCTCAAGCTCTGCTAAAGTTGCTGCAATTTGAGCCAGGTTGCGTCTTGTCAGGACCAGAATTCCATGGTCACAAGATTGTTTTTATCAGTCTCTTACACAAGTTGCTGAGGACTGCCCAGAAGTTCATATCAAAATTGGAAAAGGTTCCAAGTCCCCTCAGATAAGCTGTTTCTACCCTGAAATAAAATCCCCAAGGTCTGATATACTTGACTATTTTTCTGAAGATTACTGTTAAATATAGGCAACCTCACTTGGGCAAATTTTTGGCTCATTTTAAAAAATAAATAAATTCAGTAACAGGTGACTTCTGAGGCGCATGGCACACAGGAGAGAACACTGAAATTCTAACTTCTCTTGGTACATTAGTTGATATCCTCATGAACACCCATCTCCTGAGACCTTCTTGATAAGTCAACCTCAAAAAGAAATACAGCCTGCCTGAAAGCTGACAGATCACCAGCTCTGCATCCAGAACCAAACTGACATTGTCTGGTATTCATCTGAGTCCTTTAGTTTCTCTGTCAAGTTTCAAATGGTTCCCAGGCAACTTTAACGTGGAATCGACTGCTGCCTGTTTGCTGCTCTACTCCATCTGCTCCCACTTGGCATAATTTCAAAGAGGATGTTTCTGATGAATAAGTAACATATCCGGGGTTCAGAGAATTTGTTTATGTATTTCTGACATAGTGACAAATTAAACTTCTTTGCTGAAAGCTCATGGCTGTTCTGAAACCCCTGAACACAGCTGTTCTAATCCCTTTAAAGTGAGTTACTGTAATGGTCACTTATTCAGTCAGAAATATTCTTACTTATGCTTAGTTAGGAACTCTAAGCAGAGTTCACTTAACTTTCTCTACATTAGGAGCTAAATTAATTTAGAAGTATGGTTATCAATGAATACACAGACATTTTCCTACTTTATTTTCACTACATGTCAGTAGCAAATCTTTATATACACATACACACCATATATACCCACTGCAATTGAGGCCAGACAGCGGTGTAGCTCACGCTCAACTAGATTAAACCTCCTATTCGAGTTGACTCAAATCCTGCAAGAGAAGCAGGGAAGAAGGGCTGTCTGCAGAACTCCACTGATTTCCGTAAACTAGGAATTTAGCATTAGCAGATGTCCTGGCTACATTAAGCAGGAAAATGCATTTTAAAAAACACTTAATGGCAGTATTTTTAAAGGTTTTAAAAAATCCTACACAAACATACTTCAGAAATACAACTTCACTTTGCTGCATTAAAAGCCTATTTCCTACATTGGAGACATTTTTCCAGAACCTTAACTAATGAAGTTTATCATCTCAACACACTGAACTAGTGTTGTTAACACACTCGCTGAGCAAAATAACAGCTTTGATCAGGTCCGCAAGTCTCTTTCCAGTACATGACCTGTTTATCGCAGCAATATCTTCAGATAATTTATTCCCAATAAGCACAAAACAAATTCAAATTCTACTTGCAGGAAAGTGCTTTAGGCAATCACCATGGATTTATTATGTCGTCCCTGTCTCCCAGAGTTTTAAACTAATGAAATGGAAAAAACAGACATTTCAGGAATTCTGAAAGACATTAAGAAGTTTGGCTTGGTAGAACTGTTCTGCTTGAATAATGACAGCACTGTTTAGGGACCTGAATGCATAATATCCTTAACCGAAGTCAAATGGCTCTTCCAAGTGACAGAAACGCATTTTGATCAACTTTGCTGGTCTTCAGACTAAGTTCATCTACTTCAACGCACGGGCAAGGAACAGCTACAAAGGTCAACTTAAAGGAGACCAAGTGAAACCATAGACTGGAAACTCTGCTTTTGTAATGTATGATTTTAAATTCATATATTACTTCCATTCCTTCCACTATGAATCTTTCTCTTTCCTTGCTGACACCAGATCTCAACTGTTCAAACACAGTTAGACATACACATAAAAAGAAGGATAGGCCCAACAGCAGGTCCTGAGGTTTGAACCTCAGGATATCAGGTCCTGATATTTCTTTGGATTAAACCCAATATCAAGTGCCAGAGCTGAACAGCTATCCTAGGGACTGCCTGATATTCACTCTCCTCTTGTTAAACTAAGAGGGTCTAATTGTTGCAGCAGACAATAAAAGACTTGTATTCCTCATTCCAATTATTGCTTAGAATCATAGAATCACCAGGTTGGAAAAGACCCATTGGATCATTGAGGGGTCTTTTCCAACCTGGCGATTCGTGTTTGGAGGCTCTGTCATTCAGAACATCAGCATCTTTTCAGGTGGTGTACTAGGTTAATGCTTGAATATCTCCATAAATTTTATGGAATTTTTTTTGGATTTAAGCCAATGACTTTGGCCCATTTTTATCCCTCAGTCCAGAGAACTTTTGTGCACATAATCTGAACTATGTATAACTCCCAGACTTTGAAAATCCTGATACAAGAAAACAAGTCTTCAGTTACACTGTATTTTCAGGCACAAAGATAAGTATGATCAGAGGCAAGAGGGAGAGTGGCACAGTGAAGGAAGATGGTAGCAAGGGTCAGGGCAGAGGGAATTATTCTGAGACAGATCCTGAGGGTAAACTTCTTGTATTAACTGTGCAGGCGTGTAACAACTCTTGTGGCTGCTGAAATGCAGAAACTGGGTTACCGCAGAAAATCTGGGGTTAAATGCACAAAAATATGGTAATCAGAATGGTGATGGCTCCCCACAAAAGTATCACAGCTGCAGGAGCCTCTGCCAACTACGGAAATTTCCATTAGCCTTCCTGACATCACAGGCCAACATTTATGTAAACCTCTCAGGAGGAAAAAAAAAGACACGAAAGAAAGATATGAAATAGAATGTCTAACCTATTGACTTTATGAACTATTTCAGCTACAATGCCAAGAATGAGTTATCCAAGTATGAGTACTAAAGTAGCATTCTCTTATGACTCAGATTAGGGGTAGAGTCTTACAGAGCCTGTGTGCGACCACAATGCCCAAAATGCCTGCCTCAGCCTCACACTACCTTTAAAACAGTGGCAGAGGTCTTACTGCCTTGAAGTTGCTCATGGAGGGAACATGGGGAAAGGCTACAATTAATGAAAAAACAAACTAAACCAAACATTATGCCAGAACTTCACAGGCTCTGTACTACATTTTTGTCAGAGAAACCATGTTCAATTTAAGGAGAAACTATGTGTTCTGCTTTTCCAGAAACTTACAAAAACAAGAATTTAGGTGCAGATGTAGGGCTCCTTTGGCTTCATTCAAGTCTTAGCAGGATCTAAGTCTAAAATATATGATGATCTGCAAACACCGAGATAGAAGAAAGGGAAAAATGGGAAGGAACTGTATTCCATTCTGTTCTTTTTAACAAGGCTTGCTTACAGTGGTGTTGAAGGCAATGGATTTGTGGAGCTTAGTAAAAGTAATAAAATTTAGAAATACTGGTTTTGTTTCCTGAAGGTACTACCCCCCAAAAAGGTGGATAAAGTAAACATTAAACTTAGCGCTTCAATGTTGTGTAGCATGACCATGTCTTGCTCTGGAAGTTTTTTAAGTGAGAAAGGGATTTGAACTGGATTCTTTTACTAAGATTCTGTGAATATGTCTGCTTTTTAAACATGCAAATGAAGTCCTTACGGTTAGTACTCTACGTGCAAATATAATTAAAGCCAACTCAGCAGGACATCTCTGTTGACTCTCTTCTTCTTATTTCTAGTGCATTACTCAGAGGGTTCTAAAGCTATAGATGCTTTACAATTACTCAGTTTGCTGCTGACAGGAAAAGCACCCATGCTGCAAACCAAATGTGAGATGTCAAATGGAGCTTCTACACCACGGCAATCTCATTGTAAAACAAGACAGACTTGTCCATGTGAAACGGGAAACTAAGCATGCTAACTCCTCAGCTGATGTGGGTAGAGTTCATGAGGTTTATGCTGTTCAGCCACTAGACCTTTATTTAGTAGGTTATTAGCCTATATTTTACAGAATAAAACCCAGCAATTTTGCAAAAAAAATATTAATTGCTGTTAACCTAGGTTTTCACTTTGGCATACGGATTTAGTGGAACTAAATTCTGATGGAAGACACAGGAACAAAGACAGGAACTATTTGTAACGGAGTATATTGATCCAATTATTTTCCTCCCTAAAAATGTATGCTCTCATAAACATTTGATTTTATACACTCCCAGGAGAAAGACGTGGAACAGCAGATATCTAGTGTGAATAAAAGTCCTTCTGCAGTTCTTCATTCTTAAACACGCAAAAGACAACAGATCATTTGTTAAATCTTGCACTTGTAAAATGGGCTATATTAATACAAAAATCCAAGCTACACAGCAAATAAGGCAGAACTTCAATTGATTTACTGAATTGCATTTTGAAAGTTACTATAATTTACCTTCCAGCACTTTGTCATTAGGAGATACAATTTGACGACATTCCCTTCTGTTGCAAAATCCATCATACCACTCAACATTTAAACCCCGTGCTGCTATTACGGACTACAGAAGATACTCATCACCGAGATTCATGTTGACATGCAAATCCTTAAGCACAATGAGTGATTCAGGAGGTAATAACGAATATGAGCAGAAACTACCCAAAAAGCAGGCAAGCGGTCAGTAGAAGATCAGGAATTGTTTCCCATGACAGGATTTAAAGCAAAAGCGTTCAGTATCTTTCTGAAAGCAAATAAAGTGAGTAAGCACCAAAACATGGACAGAACAGTCTGAATAGGAACTTATTTCCACCTGAACTACTTAGCGTAAATCACCCCTTGCTATGCTGTTTCCTCAGCAGCTGCATTCACCTATTGGTTGGCAGGTAACAGTTTATAACTATTCTTTCAGGAAACACCACTAGCAATGTGAAATTTGAGGAAACCTAGTTTCAGGGTCAGTAGTTCTCATGGTTTATCAAGTCTTTATAAACCTAATATGATGTCTAAGCCATTAACTGCTAATTCATGATCAGTTCTGAGAAACACGTTACTCAACTGAGAAGTTCATTAATTGTGAACTCAGAAGCAAAACAGCAAGTTAACTAAAAATCTAACTACTGACCTCTAATTCAAGGCTATTTCTTTTCTGTGCCATGCTGTAGTGTGATGTATTACCTCTTAATTTTCTATCACTTCTTGGGACTTTTCTGTATTGGAAAGCCACATGCAGAGCATCTTGCACACATTGCTCATGCTAGATGATTTTTCTTTGTTATCAGTCCACCTAATTGCAAAACTGAAGTTAGGCAAATCCTTTTCTGCTGAATAATTTTTTTCCTTCAGCTCAGGAAAAGAGTTAATCCAAGGAATCATACACAAAATTTTATTATTTTCCTTTCCATTGATAAGCTTAGAGAGAAAAGCGTATTTTGTGTGCCTGCTGCCCTGCAGGATGTGTAATGTGCCACAGGCAGGTCTTATGATACAGTGGAAGATCACTACATTTTTCAATTTCACATTGCCCTCACTGTTCTGTATTTCATTGATATTTAATCAGTCTTGATCCTTTCTCCTTGGGCATCTTTCAAGAAGTGAATGGGCTTAATCTACTTTTCACTGATACTTGGACAAACCTGGGCTTACTGACAGAACTGGCCTTTAGCATTTATCACGCTGCCTTAAAATCTGTATCAGAGAGGCACGTTGGGCTTAACAAAGCTATAAAACAAGGAACCCATTGGCCTTTTCTGAACTTTCTAAATGCAAAGCTCCATCTCTCTTACCAAACACGAAATAGAACAAAACCTGACTTTATAAAAGAGGTGACTCGGGAAAATTCTCAAAATCTTAGCTTCTTTTAAACCACAGTTCTATTGTGTTATACAGTCTTCCGACTTCTCTCTCTCCTTTTTTCCTGTTTGACAAATGTCTTGGTTTCCTATTTATGTTGCTGGGGAGTATCTATGGGTTAAGCCTGTCTCTTCACAATCTCCTGGCTAGGAGTCACAAAAGACCTCCTGACCTACCTTGTATTTGTATACGAATTGGCTGTAGCTCCTTCACTGATCCTGAAAGGGTGTTGAGGCTCTAGCACTAGCCAGGATATGCAGAGGACGTACTGAAGTACATAGAACGCAGATAAAAGCACAGCTATTACATAGCAAAAAAACCTACTCTTTTCAGACCCTGCAGTTTTAGGAATTGCCTTTCAGTATTACAGGTATGACATATTTGGTCAGAAGAATCATTTTCCAAAGGATGGGCTTCTTCAAAGGCTGTATTTTGTACAGCAGCAACCATCACAAAATGCTATTCTCTACAGCATCAGCATGCACAGGAATCACAAAAGCACACATGAAGTCTATCTCACAAAACATTGTCTCTGCAAAAAAGAAAACTGTTTCTCATCAACCAAGATTAATATACTAATCCTATCGATATCTGCCTGTGTACTTAACTTTATGCAGCAGAGTCAATGCATATTAAAGTTAAGTACGTGAACAGTGTTTGAAGAAGCAAGGATGAAATACGTATGCAAACATCATTATGGTTCGCACTACACTTGAACCTACCTTTTCCTTGATATTTACAGGAGAATTGACTTCTGCCATCTCTCTTCGTGTGAGAATACTGTCTGTGAAAGGGGAAAAAAGAAAACAAAAAAGAAAAAGATTCATTTAGAGATTTTAATCCCCACCTGTCAAAGCTACACCTATAAGAACTAATTGCATGTGCTGACCTACAAGCACGAGGGAAACATAAGAACATTTAACATCCTGCACAACCGTGCTTAATCTTGCCAAAATGCAAAGCTAAACCAAATTTTTTATGTTCCCCAGGTTAGTTCTGCAAAAACATTTGAAAAATGCCTCATAGTTATGAATCTGAGTAGTAGCAGTATCATATGACTCCCAGACATGTCTCTTGAACCCTACTTATTATTACTTGACACCTTTTAAGTGGAAGAGTACCTCAGATGAACTCAACAACCCTGGTTTTCTCATGCACCAGCAAGTCAATTTTTGCCAGAAAATTTGTCTGAAGATCCCATCTTAAAAAGCAGCTGACTGTGCCAGGAGGTTTGCTTGACAAGTGCTGCATGGCTGGGTTTTTTTCAAATCTAATTCAGAGGATTTAGCCACACAGCTCCTATTGAAACTAACAGAGTCCGTATAATCTCCCAAGTCTGCTCTGAAAACTTGGGCACATGAATGGAATTTGCATGTGATTAAGAAACCCTGTGATATGCTTTCTATTTCCAGTTATGTGGCTGGGTACGTGAGAGATGCTGTACTTCACAATGAAGAGTTAATGCAGGGAGGGGAGTTCAGTTGCCTAACCCTTCTTCCATCAAAACCAACTTAGATTTCAGTAAGGAACAGGATTGAATCTTCACATTTTAGAATTAAGTCACACAAAAAAAATTACATCAAAGACTAAGTCAAAAAGGAATAAAAGCTTGATTTGGTCAGCAAATTTAACTCTATTATAGACTGATAAAAAGGTACAGATATACATAAATGAGAATGAAATCTCAGTTCTTTCCAAGTTTTTGTGGCAAAACACTTCCTCCTTTTCCCCACTTGTGCCCTTTGCTATGTGGACTGATATAGGAGTTCCCATAATTCTTCTAAATCTCTTTTAATGCACTTAAAAAATCATCCCCTAACTCCTACTTTGAAACACAGCACTTAGTGGAGTTCAAACTCCAGAAACTAAGCACTTCCATTATAGTATCCACTGACAGCATTTAAATATTTTTATTAATTTCTGTATGCATCCATTCTAATCAACAAGATGAAATTCAAGGAAGCACATTTTAAAAAATAATGCGACTTTGTAGTAACTTGGGAAAAGGCAACAGGAGGAAGAAAAAGGAATCGATTTTTGAGTTTTGGTCTGATGGAGAGAAGACAGTGAATTATGAAAACTCTTGAAAATAAGATACCAAAATTTAAAAATAGCCCTTTCCATTGCCTGTTATTAAAAAAATGCTGCAGATACTCTCTATTAAAACTCACATACCTTTTATCTGTCTTTAGTCAGTGGATCAACAGCTTTGCCAAGAGACTGAGCTGGATTCTCACTATGTGCAATGAGACTTCTTCCTGGCAACTGATCCACTCTGTCACTCTGAACACCCCACTGCCTGTTGGTACCTCGGAACAGAACATTCCCCCAGCCCATCCTTCCTTAAATCAAGGATGAAAGAGCTGAAATTTTCTTTGTCAAACCTACCCAATGGCTAAAAGCAGAGTTATAAATATCTGGACAGAGAAGGCAGGAAGATCACACAGAATATGAGCTTGGGGCAACTCAATTTTCAATATTTAGTGTGTTCTGACAAGGAAAGCATTGAGAAATCATTGTAGCCTTAGTGCCTGTACAATACTTTTTTAATGTACCTGTCTTTTGCTGACAGCTACTTCTCATTTCAAATGGGAAAAGAATACGAGAAACAGGTCATCAAATTTCCTATGCAGACTGGAAAACTCAGCTCTAAAACTACTCTGTAAGTCACCACCTCCCTTTACTGCTTTTCAGAAAAGCATGCCTTCTACTGAGTGACATCTAAATCATGCTGGACTGATATCGTTCTCTGTATAATAGATGCTTCTATGTAAATGAATAGTTATTTGACTAGTTCACCCTTATATCTACTATCTAGTAGTTTTTGTGATGTTACAGACAACTGCTAGAGGCCTGCCCTCTCACACACCAATTTAAATACACTTAATCTGATCCAATACCTTATAACAACATTAACAAAATATCAGGAAAAAACTGCTCTTGATGAACCAACACATAGCACAGCAAGAAGTACAAGAAGAATGGTAGCTAACAAACCCCTCTGGCCTTGAAAGCCTATTAATCTTTAAAAATCAATAAATACTGGGAAAACATCTTTGTCACTTGAAATCTTCAGGTTCTGCTTTTTCAGCAAATGCTTTACTATTTTTGTACCGAAATGTTCACTTTAAAACTGCATCTAGTACGAAAAACATTAAACCCAGTAACTGTACTTTGTGAAAGCCCCACACCTCTCAATTTACGTTGCTTCAAAGATACTAGCTAAATAATTCTACAGACTTAAATTCAATTTGATGATTAAACCCTCCTACTGCACTTAGCCAAATTTACTCTTTGTAGCAATACCCTGACTTAGTTAAAACCAGCCATAAAAAATTCATACAGCGCCTTGCCAGATTTGACTTGCCTCTTCTTTGCTGTATCCTCTAGGTTTACTACGACTACAGTCTCCCACTGATGAATGCAGCACTGATTCAGCTAGCTTGCAACTGCAAGCTGTTTCAGGAAGACTTGACGCGGCACATAAAACATACCCTTGGCTTCTATCTTTCTTCCTCTTTTTTTCTCCTTCCTTTTAAGATCAAGAGCTATCAGGACACCAGCTTTTACCAATGGATTCATTTCTCTACACTTCAGACTCCTCCTTAATATGCATATTACAGCTGTCAAAATAAAGATGCTAAAACTGAGTTGGAGCCATTTTTCATTCACCTTCTCTAAGGACAGATAATTGAAGTAATCTGCATAAAACACTTGCTCAGTCCAGCTCTCCTTGTTACATAAAATACAAATGATACATTAAAAGGAAAATGTTGGTGTAGCACTAATTTTTAAAAAATATCCTTAATGGCCATACCTAATTAAATTTATTTTTCTCATTGTAGCGCAAACCAATATATTGAATTAACTGGTATTTCTCCTCTGATGACATTTTAATCTCTGTATCGGACAATTACTGACTTTCTAATCCTGTGACAAAAGATTACAGCATGCAAACAATTTTACAAACAGAAGTCCCAATGAAGTTTAGAAGCTTTAGCTCCAAGCTTGAGTCTCATTTTGAGCTGCTACATTCACATACTGAATTCCTCAGGGAAGCTTCTTTCTGCCTGAGCTGTGGAACATCAGAATACAACTCTCAGCAGAGTCCTAAAGCCAGAGAAGACAGCGCTTTGCATTTCACTAACTGCATGCATACAAAAAAGCATGTTTGGATAAAGATCTTTTACAGAAAATTTTCTTCAGTGGCTAAGATTAGTTAACACAAACGCTAAAATTATAAAGCACAAACATAGTGTATATGACAGGTTCTCAGCTTGAATGTCAGCTTACATGCTTTGCCTTTCTCCACAGCTCTTGCTTGTGTTTGTGCTCCTAAAACATCACTCCATGTTGTATCAACAGGACTTCCATGAAAAACAAATGAAAGAAAAAAAATACTACAGGATCCCTTATGTAAACACATCATTAACTTCGGATACCAATTTCAAAATGCATTGCCTGGAGTAGGAGATTACTCTCAGTTGCTTGTTACATCCTGACCTCATATCCTGATGGAAGAGTGTTATTTCTCTACCTATTACACACATCCAAAGGAGACTTTTTACTTGTCCTGTAAAATTAAGTGTTTCAATACAACAAAAAGAGAAAATATAACAGAGGTGCTTCAAGGGAATGCTGCAGAGAAGACCGGATTAAGTCTGGCAGCATCTTACTTCCCTCCCCACCCAAATGAAGCAATTCATGCTACGCTACACAAGTTTAAGTTAACATGAAACTGAAGCAGGGCAGCTAAGGTGCTGGCATATCCTCTGTCCTCCTAACCTTACTGCAAGTAGCAAAGTCTGGCAGGGCAGACAGTGAGGAAAAGCCTTTAATCGCTGCAGCAATATACACCAGAGATCACCTGCCACAGCCTTAAGAATGTGGCTGCTTCCCCAGCTTTTACAGAAGTTAGGAAATTAGGAAAAAAATTTTCACAGAAAGGGTCATTGGGCACTGGAACAGGCTGCCCAGGGAGATGGTTGAGTGACCTTCCCTGGAGGTGTTTAAGGCATGGGTGGACGAGGTGCTAAGGGGCATGGTTTAGAGTTTGATAGGAATGGTTGGACTCGATCCTGTGGGTCTCTTCCAACCTGGTTATTCTATGATTCTAAGTTTCCTTTCTATCTTCAAGCAGCTTTGAAATCCCACTGCTGCTGTGTTCAGCCTCCAAAGAGCACCTGCCACCTTTCCACTCATATCACAGACACCTTCCAGCTAGACAGGCCTTGGGGTAAAGCTGACAAACACTCCATCTTATACAAGTTGCGTGGGTGGGATTGTCTGCATCTCAGGCATCAGAGAATCACAAGACCAAGTCTGTGCCCTGTCCCTACTGCAAAATCTGGCAATTGTCACCTGGCACACTTACATTTCAGACTTAGAAGCAAAACCAGAGAAAGAAGAAACGTGCTCCCCTGCAATAAAATGGAAGAGAATTTCCTTGCAAATACACAGAGGGGTAAAGGAGCCTATGGAAGTGTAAGTGTTGACAGAAAGAGATGATTTGTGATATCACCCTACCAGTAAGCTCTGTCAAAGCAGAGGAGATTGTGTGCAACATCTGTTCCACTATTTCGGACACCTGAAGACACAATATATCTCAGGCAATGGGGAACAGAAAATTCCCCACAACACGGCATAGAATAATCCAGCATTGGAAGGGTTTCACATCTGTAGGTTTATGGATGAATAATACCCCAAACCACCCCCAAAATGACATGTATCCTCATCTGTCCACTGCAACTTTTTCCTTCTATAATGCTACTCCTGCCCCAGCACAAAAGCAATCATCGCTCTAATTGACCTGATCCTTGCCCATCCAGTTCTTCCTTTCACTGGGGTAGTTTTCTTCTAATGTCCCCTGACTAACCTTTTCAAGGTTTCACACAGGAGGAATAACAGAGAGTCTGAGAGACACTGGAATCGCACGGCTTTCTCTGGGACAAGCCAACAGGCAGACAGGTCACATGATAGTGAGGATTCCCCATCCTCTCTCCACCTGGTGAAACACAGTGACTTAAGAGACAGCAGGTAATGACAACAAGGTCCTGCCTGCTCTGTGACTATCTTACCTTCCCAGGTGCCCTTACATAGCAAGTATGAGGCTCTGCAAGTGGAACTGAACAAGGACGATGGTTCATCTAGCTTGGAGGTATCACTAAGGGGTAAGTCAGCCTACTTCCTGCATCAAAACTGCTCTACAAAGGAAAAAAAGATGAGTCATTGCCAGAAGAGAAGGCCCAACATGCAGACTGGACCCACTTCTTGGGGAAGTCTGCTGCATCCCTGGGGCCTGAGTTAAAGATGTAAAGAGAAAAATTCTCGCCTTGGTACAGTCCTTGGATTATTACCCATTATGGACTTCTCAGGCAGGAAGCAATGAAGTTGAAAAAATAAACCTGAGGGCAATCAAGAGAGACCTGAAGGCCTTAGAATGATTGATTAAGGGATCAGGAGCCCAAGCAGTGTTCTCCTCTATCCCTCCAGTTGCAGTGAATGATGGTGGAAGAAACAAGAAGCGCTGGTAGATCGATACCTGCCTCCAAGCCGCTGCGGCCAGCAGAATTTGGAGGGGTTTGATCACGAGTTAGTCTACACAGCAGCAGATTTGCTCGCGAGAGACAGTGTACACCTGTCTCAAAGGGGGAAAGGGATCTTCACACAGGACTTAGTAGGGCTCACTGAAAGTTTAAAACTAGATTTGAAGGGGGAAAGTGATAAAACCAGGCTTGCTGGTATTAAGCCTGGGGGAGGCGTGCCAATATGTGAGGGACGGTGTGCTAGCAAGGTCCTTCAGCCTGCTGTTCCTGCGAAGGAAGAGGATGGAGATCAATGCAGCAGCAAAGATGCAAGGATTATTGATGTGTTAGAAAACACGGAAGCACCTCAGAATGGTAATGTAAGAATTAGGGCTATTTCCCCTAAACAGGTAGCAGGACCATTGGCCCGGCTGAAGTGCAGCTACACCACTGCACATAACATGGACAACAACCAGGAGGAGCTGGAAGCCATTGTGCAGCAGGATAGCTACAACCTAGTAACCATCACAGAAACATAGCTGGATGACTCACACAACTGGAGTGCTGCATTGGACAGCTACAAACTTTTCAGAAGGGACTGCCAAGGAAGAACAGGTGGTGGAGTAGCACAGCATATTAAGGCATGCTTGGATTGTCCAGAGCTTAATGATGGTGACAATAGGGTTAAGTGTTTATGGCTAAGAATCAGGGAGAGAGACAACAAGGCAGACACCATGGTAGAAGTCTGTTACAGACCACCCAACCATGATGTGAGGCAGAAGAAATAGTCTATAGGCAGCTGGGAGAAATCTCATGATCATTAGCCATTGTCCTTATGGAGGACTTTAAACCTACCAGATGTCTGCTGGAAATACAACACAGCAGAGAGGAAATAGTCTAGGATGTTCCTGGAGTGTGTGACAGGTACTTTCTTGACCCACTCGGTGAGGGAGCCAACTAGGAAAGGCAACCCTCCTGAAATGATGCTGTAGTGAGGTGGGCGTTAGTCTCTTCTCCCAAGTAATAAGTGACAGGATGAGAGGTAATGGCTTCAAGTTGCACCAGGGGAGGTTCAGATTGGGTATTAGGAAAAATTACTTCAATGAAAGGGCTGTCAGGCACTGGAACAGGTTGCTCGGGGAAGTGGTTGAGTTGCCGTCCCTGGAGGTATTGAAAAGACTTGTAGGTGTGATGTTTAGGGACACAGTTAATGACATCGTGGCAGTGCTATGTTAAGGGTTGAACTCAATGGTCTTAAAGGTCTTCTACAACCTAAACAATTCTCTGATTCTATGACTACAAATAGTTAGGGTGACAGTACAGCAACACAAAGCAGGAGATAAATAGTTAGATGGCTCTATCACTAACAAAGTTATCAGGCCTACTAAGCAAGACTATACATGTTTGGTCACTGAGTAAGCTTTAACTGAACAGAACAACTAGAGTTTACAATTTTGTCACTCAAGTGTGTGTTCATAAAGTAGATCAGTGCTAGAACATGGATTTTTTTTTATTTTTAATTAAGAATCATTTACTCATGTTCAAATAGTTCAGTCAAAATCCCCCAGCTCCAAAAAGCTAACATGCAAGTTACAGCCAGAACAAAGCAATAACAATTTTAGAGCCAAATTAAAAAAAATAAGATGTAACTACTAAGTATCTAATGAGATTGTAGCAGCCGGCACTGTGCTTTCATCTTCTGCACTTCCTCTGCAGAACTACATCTCATTTTTAAACAAGGTTCCTATCTATCCATATGTATTACATTACACTATCTTGACTGCAGACTTCCACATGCCCTAGGTAAAGACAAAACCAGCAGAATCAGAGACGCATGGCCTCCATTCCACATTTCAGTTGGACTTTCATTATAAAGAGATGCTACCAGAGAATTTCAGATGAAGGCTGGGATGAACACATTTTTACTGATGTGGCTTTTGCATTAGAAAGACTGACAAAACTACAAAAGTGTGATTCCTAAATTCAAGTATTTCAGAAAGGAATTCTGGTTTTCACTCAGATTTTCTTTAAATAGCAGATATTATTAGGACAAACGCCAAACATTATTGTACATATGATTGTTAGTTGCAAAAATTAGTGTCCTCAGGTGTGCACAAAGTCCTGCCAGTGTGGTTGCAAAACTGCTAGAGACAGTATGAGATCTAGACATTTCTCTTCACCATCTTAAGATTAGCAACAGGTATGATTTGCTGGTGTCTAAAGGTAAATACAACAGTCAAAAAATAAATGCATAAACATAACCAGTGTCGAAAGCATTTGGGACGTATTAACAAGTGTCCTCCCAGCTGTCCTTTTACCCTTCTGTGTCATTATAAATGAACACACTTAGTAAAAACGTGAACTGTAATTAAGACAGAACTGCTATTTTTCCAGCATTGTTTTGTGCCTTTCTAAAGATTGTATACAGAAATGGTGCATACTACCATTTTGTATTTCCTGGTTTTCAGAAGTTTGAAATTAGCTGCTTCAGGCTGGTGAAATGCCTCTGGGTGATTTAGTATCCGTTTCTTTGAATGCACAGATAAACATATGTATGCGAGTGCGCACACATTCTAGAATATTCTCCATTTGCAGAGCTCAGCCATCCCCCGGCTGTGGCTTCAACCACAGAAAACAGGAGTTACCTCTGCATTCTCTCTTCTGTTCAGCTAAAGCTGTCCGATTCCCTGATGGTCACCACACTCTGCCTGAAATCTACTGGCTGCAGAGCTGGAAAGAGGATGCAGGAAATAAAATAATCCTCTGATTACACATGTAGGTCTGGATTCCTACAGAAAAAGGGCTTACGGTCCTCTGTTGTCTATCGCCTCCTCCCTGAGGTTTTCTGAAATGATTGACACTACAAGCTGAGAAAGAAGCAGATGTCTCGGTGATACTACAGCGTTTCAGTCTGCTGGCTTGAAAACAGGCAGGAAGGCATAAAAGTCTGGAATATACACAATGGGGCATCAGGAGCTCAGTTAGGTTATTTAACATTATAAATGCCACACCTGAGAGACCATGATCTATCTGCTGTAAAGAAAAAAGGAACAGAGGTGAGAGTGAGATATGAGAGGGACAGTCCTTACACCTGGGTAAGTGTCCTTCAAAGCCTGTCTCCTATCCTTGTCAGATTTCTGCCAAGGACAGGAACAGTTCTAAGCAGGTACCACAGTAACAATGTGATGTCTAACCAGTGTCACAGCAAAATGGCTAGGTACCAGTCAGTCCCGTATTTCACTCAGATACACAGCACTTCTCTTTAATCTTGTTGTGTTCTCCTCTTTTTAAGCAAAGATGGTGCTCACCATAGCCCAGAGAGAGCCTGTGCATCCCTTTGCCTGTCAGCTAACTCACTTCCCTCTCCCAGTTCCAGTGGGTAAGCAAAGCCAGGCCATGAGGGTGCGCTCCACAGGTATCGGTGCTTTTAGGCTGGAAAGAGCATGATGTGGTGTGATGGATCCTCAGGTCCTCCACACAGCTGGTCCTGCAGCCCCACTATAAGAAGAGTCCTGTTCCAACCCTTATCAAGGTCAGTTTGAGAGTGGGTCAGAAGAAAGCCAGTGGCTTTCTTCCCCAGACTCCATTAATATTTCATTCAAATAGTTTACAAGTATTCAGCGATATGACAGTACCTTTTGATATGGACATCACAAAAGATTCTGGCTGTATTTCCTAACATTGGTCCACCGACAACACCACACCCTTGTTACTACAGCAAAGGCTCCTTGCAAACCCTCCTGCTATACCGTCTTTGAATGCTGGGTCTGTCCTACCCAAGCTAGGCTCTTCTTCAACACACAAATTTCAGTGTGGCTTCCCCAAAAGATGAGTTAGTGTCACAGTACTAGCAGTGGATTATTCGAGACAAGTGACTGATGCCATGTAACAGTTACCAGAGTCACCAACCCAGAGACGTGCCACTAAAAGAACCTGCTAACTTTGTAGAATATACCTTGGTCTGAGAAGGATCCAAACCAGTTGCTTATATTTAGGTTGTTAACATTATCCTGCATCTGTGGATATAAATTCTTATAAACCCGCAAGTATAGATTTTGGTACCTTCAGAATCAGGAAATACTGTTCAAGCTTAAAGATGGTATAAGTGGCATTACACTGTAGTGAAATACATCAAAGTGATTCTCATGGCCTCTGGCTCACAAGGGCAGAAAATTCAGAAGAGCCAATCCCAGAAAGCTGCAGAATATAAGTCCACATTTGCAGTAAAGATACAAAAGGCAGTAAGAGGTAACATGTTCCTGATCTTTTCTTGCAATTCTGAGTAATTCATTCAAGAAGTCTAGCCTAATGTGCTCAAGAATACCAAACATTAAAAACTACTCTTCTTTTTACTAATGCTTCAGGCTGAATTCTAAAGCCATCTCTGCTATCTCCTTTCATTTTCCGATTGCAAAATGTGATCCCTGCTCTTATATTTGTAATGAAACAACTAAGAACTCTGCCATATGAGATGCCTGAATCACAACACTGACAAAAGGCCAGCTCTGCATTAATTACAGCAAATTATTGGAATGAAGAATCAGGCCACAGGAAGGGACACATCCAAGTCAGACAGGTACCAGCACAAAGCAGATATTCTGTAACTACTGATACATACATACATATACATACATGCACACACAGGGGTAGGCACATACATAGACCCAGAAATGCTACTTCCACTAAGTTGTTCTATGACAACGTGTGAGCCAAGGTATATAAGCTATATACACATACCCATTTATTACTGACTGCCAAAGAATCATCACAACATTGTTAGGTTTCACTACAAAACATATTAACTTCCCCTGTCTAGCAACCCTATTACTGGAATAAAGGTTTTTCTTCTAATGATACATACATACATTTCATAGCAATACACACATCATTACACCAGCAGTCACCTTCTTTACCTAACATAGTTAGTAAACAATGATTTGCTTCCACGCAATATGAACACTACTCTCTCCTCCGATGGCTACTTGGCTTCTGTCCATAAAAAGATCTTTCATTCATTAGCTCACATTCTGTACCTGTGCATTAAAAATATACAAACCCCAAACATCCAAACAGGCTAATTTTGTGCAGGCTGTTATGCTCCATTTACTGAGTCTAGAGGATGGCAGTCTACTAAGGTGAGCAACCTCAGTCTCTTTGCATGGTGGGCAAACGATTACAAGCCCAGAGACATGTAAAGTTCTCATTACCATTCACTCTTCTCTGGTGTTTGACAAATTTGCATTAAATTGCATTTAAATTCAATCACGGCAGTTCTAATGATATCATGAATCAAAAATGCAGGATTATGTCATATTACTGGCAAAAACAGAGACAAAGGTACAAGACAGATCAATCCTCCACCCTCCATCTTTGTTCAGAAGGGTGAGAAAGAATGAAGACATGTTCAAACTCCATGAAGTAATGAAATAGCATACTATAGAAAAGCTTTTTACTGCTAAATACTGAACACCAGTGTTCTAAATACTGAACTTGGACTGTTCTAAGAACACATTCTAATTGGTTCCATAGTAGTTCAGTGAGTGGAAACTATGAACATAATAAACTGTTCTATGACATAATCACACTTGAAGTAAAATAAATCTGAAAATAGAATTATTTGCATTTTATACAAATAAAATTATTAGCATAATTACTTAAAAAGATAAGTAGCATTCTAAACACTGAAAAACATCCCCAAAACCCATGTACAGTATGTTTCTTAAATAGGACCTACGAATTCAAATTTCGAAAATGTCAAATCTCTGGAAGGGAGTTTTGTTGCACAGTACCAGGCCTTTCCACAAAAGGGTATCTACATGACAGAAGCTGTTCCCTAGTGAACAGCCAAGTGACTTTGGCAATCTCTGAAAATTTCTCCCCTCATCTACCATACTGATCAGTAGCCAAACATTTCTTTTCAAGGCAGACCCTTTCTAAAACTGCACGACTGTTGTCATTTCAAGCAGTACACCAGTAACGTGAAGCCAATAGGTTCCCACCTCTGTTGGTATACACATCACCATGTGTTTGAACTCCCTGTCCATTTGGTTTTGTGTCCCTGCTGAGGTACTCGATTTTAGTTGGCCTGAACAGCTATCAAGTATGTTGCTGAAAGGATGCGAGTGGTCAAACGCACATTTATTTCAAAGCTGAGGTGACAGTGCTTCCCATTGCTCTTCTTTTTGATCCATACAATTTATACCACTCTTTCACCTAAGTAGGAAACATTCATCATTGGCACTGAAACTCTGTTCCACATTAAGAAGCTATACTTATATTAAGAAGCTGTCCCTAAGTGACAGGGGACAGGACAAGAGGGAATGGCCTCAAGCTCTACCAGGGGAGGTTCAAGCTTGACATTAGGATAATATATTTCACGGAAATGGTCATTGGGCACTGGAACAGGCTGCCCAGGGAAGTGGTTGAGTCACCTTCCCTGGAGGTGTTTAAAGGATGTGTGGATGAGGTGCTGAGGGGCATGGTTTAGTGATTGATGGGAATGGTTGGACTCGATGATCCGGTGGGTCTTTTCCAATCTAGTGATTCTGTGATTCTATACTGAACTACAAAAATCACTAAAATGCTGCAATATGATAAGCCAGGAAGTTTCCCAATAATTTATCATTTCAGAGTAGGAAATTATCAATTCATTAAAATTAGAGCTTCTAAAAGAACAAGGTATCCTGTTCTATAAACCCAGCTGACAAATATTTATTTAAACAAAACGAAACACTTCAAACGGAAGAGATTGAAAAATCTTATTCCAGCAGCCCAGTGACAAGGGAATATCTCCAGCCTAAAGATACTGAAGATCTACTGCATGTTCCAAACCAACCTCCTGCTACACTAGAAATGGGCTTTTACCCCTGGGCCATTCTTAGGAGAAGGGGAATTTCTCTAGATATTTTTCATCTTCCCCTCAAACCCACCTATTAATTTGCTAGAACCAGTTAAAAGCAGGCAAACGCATTTCCCCACTCCAGAAGTCCAAAGGCAAGAATCCTAGCACCATGACAATAATCCTAGCAACGACAACTTCCTGTGGCTCCTCGGGATAAAATACCAACTTGCTTGGTTCCCAGTGCTGTCCACTTTAGGGACTGCACCCAGGGACTCCATACCCTCCCCACTTTGCAGCCTAGAATCTACGTTCTGGTGGCTAGCATCCTAGAGAAGCATCTGAAGAGCAGCACTCTGGATCAGCATAAATTGAAGATAGCCAAAATTCCTGCATTTACTACATATATTTCATCAGTAGAGCTGAACCCAGTTCAGAATAGCTGGATTCAGCTACATGGCCAGTAAAATGGTCCTCTCTGATATGCAAGAAGGAGGGATGTGGGATCTGGAAGAAGATTTCAGACTAAGAGAACTCATTTTCCACAACAATTCATGCCAAAATAAACATTTCCGTCTTGCTCTACCTCAAGAGCCTGAAGGTAGCTTGCCAAACATACTGATAAAGAGCAGTGAAATGGTAGAATCTGAGTAGATCGTATTTTATATTTGCATGAACCCCTTGCAAAACTGAAAAGAAACAAGAAGTTAACTGCTAGGTATTATCTTCCAAATAATTCTTGCCAGGGGCTTGAATCATTAAAAGTCATTTACATTGGCTCCTATTTCAGCTCAGAATGGCATGCCAAGAGACGGTGTCAGTTAACTTGCTTCCGTGGTTGCCCAAATGTGGGCTGCTAGAAGACTACAGCAGGGGAATGCTAACAGCAAAATATATAATGTAGTAGTATCCCTCACCTCAATCACAGTGGTTTCTCTGAATAGTAAGAGCAGAGGGACAGAAGTGAATGTCAGGAAGGGTTCCAAGCCACACTTATTTTAGATGTTAGCAATAAAATTATCATAAGGAACCAAACTTCCACCAGACTAGGACAGTGTAATTGTTACGCTAAATTCTCATAAAATGGAATAAATCTCAAGTTCAAAGACAGTCTCAGAGCTATTCACGTTTCAGTCTTCTTTCTGTCAAGTGTTCTATGTCCACACCATCTTTTCTTCTCTCCAGCTCAGACATCTTTGAAGAGCTAGTTTACCATTGCTAGACGTGCAGGGTGGATTCTTAGCAAATACAGGTTGGAGAAACTCCTTTGAATCCAAGGAGCTACATGGGCTGCTTGTTGGGCTCCCAGGACAGGACAGTAGAGGCCTCACAGCTGCAGACAGAGAAGTAGCCTCTGGGCAGCGTCGTGGGAACTGCCCTGGCCGAGCACGCAGTGAAGTGCTGCTCTCATGACAATGGGTTGACAAGTTTATGGTGAGCTTGGGGAAGGGAAGAACTTTACCAGAGCTCTGAAAGAGCTTCCTGAAGTACATTGCTTTTGATGAATACTGATAAAGCTGGATACTCAACTGGAGGCAAGTCAGATCTAAAGAAGCCTTAGGCAGCTGGGCCTTGGGTGACTAACATATGTTCAAAGCATATGTAAGCACACTTTGAGTCAGCGTGGTTATGCATATGCTTGAAGGTAGGTACTTGATTTAAATGTGCATGAACAATCTAAACCTTCCAAAACTGAACGCTGAAATTAAATGCAGCCTTTCATTTCCTAAGACCAATTCATCCCATAAAGTTCCTTTGAAGATGTAAGTTTTTCCTTGAACAGTATTTTAAATATTTTTATATATGTATGCACATACACACAAGATGTACATACATAAATCTCTAAAACTGCTTACAAGTTCCACTATTAAAATGACCAGACATATACCCACAATAAAAAGACACCAGCCCAGCAGTATTCCCCTGTTAACAGTACCCACAGAGTCACAGACTACACCGGAAGCAATACCACTGACACTTTGGTATTTCCAGATATACAACAAATGCTAGCCTTCCTCTCCTCCCCCACCTTCCCAACCCCAAAGAAAACATTGATTTTCTATGTTAACAAGAGTTATTCCTGGAAACAACAACAAAAGCATTAAATAAGTTAACCTATAGAGTTCATACAGTCCTTCAATCTAACTGCTATTACACATTAAAATAAGTGGTTATTACAACATTGACTGGAATTTGAACTGCACTTCTTTAGAGGAAAAGAAACCCCAAGGAACTAATTGTTCTTTTCAGATGAAATCCACACAACCCAGGTACATCAAAATTAATTGTAAAAGTACAGTTAATCAATGCAGACTGCCAAAAATATGCAATGGTACCTTAACCAGCCTCCCCTCCCACTCCCACCCTACTAGTCAGGAGACAATGCCAGAAATCTTTTCTGCTTCTGAAAGTCAATAGCACATGAAGTGTTGCCTGACATGCATGAACTGAGGCCCTTGTTTAGCCAGGCATATAAGGGGCTTAAAAAATTACAGACTTCTTACCTTGGCAAGAGCAATCCTGATAAAGAAAGCTGCTTGACTAGCCCTGTCAACATGTGGACAGCAAATACAGTAATTTTATCAACAGAATTAAAAGGAGGTATTTTGCTCATCTATTGAGGAACACTTTAAAGAAAATAAATGTGTTTTATTTTTAAGGTACTTTTCTCAAAGACAGGTAAAACCTGTTTCACTGTACAGCACAGATACTCTAGAGCTTTTCTTAACTTATCTGATTTTGCCCATTCACTGGAGCTGATCTTTGGCATGCCACAGCCCCTGAATTGATCAAAATATGTGGCAAATTAGACCTTTACTTTGCATCTGTTCAGAGTTTCTGCAAGGTAATGTTTAACATAGCCTTGTATGATAAAGAAATACATTATTTGCTCCACAGAATCCAGTGTTCAAAAGCATCAAATTAAGCTCTAGTTTGCAGTTACTGGCCATTCCCTACCTCTTGAAACTGCCAGTGTGCTAACGGATGCCATGCATACTTTGCTTGGGCAAATATAGAACCCAGAACGATTCAGGTGAATGCACAGAAAAGCACATTTTGTATGGGAACTTCAAAACTGCCCTGCTACATCTCTCCTCCCATTGCTGTTGATGAGTAACATTACAATAGCACTTACAAGCTCCTATACATCACAGGCAGGCACTATCAAAAGAATTGTGCCAGTTAACAGAGTTACCACACTAGGCAAGCCAAAATCTCAGTATCTCAACTTGTTCAAGTCATCCTGTATGCAGTAAGAACTGGCAGACAATAAATGGGGCTGGCTAGGAATTTTCCAAACCAACAGTGGTTCTGTTGCAGGGGGGAAGGAGTTACTTCATATCTCAACAATTTTTCAAACATCTGCTAAGCAAGGCTTCTGCAAAAATTAGTCTACTTCCCTATAAGCCACTTATCCCTCACTTGAGAGCCAAATCACAACAAAACTTGCAATATGCAAAGTTCAACTTATCAGAGCAGGAAGTTACTGTGGCTTGTGCAGTCACAGAAGAGTTCACTGCAGTGTTTACTGTCAAGTAAACACATTTGATAGGAATGGTTGGACTCGATGATCCTGTGGGTCTTCCAACCTAGTAATTCTGTGAAGTGTGGCCCTGTATCAATCATACCTTTCCTTTGCTTCTCTAAAATCAACCCAAGTAAAGGCAAAGGTGATTCCTAAACAGCCAGTCTTGGACTTGAGAACTTTTCCAACCTTATGATTCTATGATTCTGTTCGATGAAGACAAGCACAAAGTTATCAACTTCATTCACAAAGAGCAGTTCTGCCAGTCATTCATACAGATTTCTTACTGTAGACAAAACTGTGCAGTCAGAATTGCCACAAATTTGCATCTCCAATTCAGCCACATACCAAAATGTGCCGGGCTGGCTCTGCAGGCAGCAGACGTGAGTTGCAACTAGATTATGTGGTTAACAGAGCTCTTTTGCTGGCATCCACAGACCCAAGGATTTTGACTGAAGAGAGCTAGCTCTGTAGTTGCTCAATATTTGGCCTCTCCTCTCCAACAATGAAAAAAACCCAAACCAAGCCATGGGTGAGAAGCAATTTAGGCAGGATGAGATTCAGCTCCACTGGCTGTCCTCCTTAAATATGCAGAGTTCTCAATAATATTGACATAGGTAGAGTTGTTCCAAGAGCTGAACTTTATCATTCATTATTTTTCCAGGGGTTCTGCTCATTACCTGAGACCAGACAGTCTAGCCACCTTGCTCACACTCAGTACAGCAAACAGGGAATGTTCTGGGTCTTTTTGAACTGCCTGAACTGTGCAGTTGGAGGGAAAATACAAGAACTCTTTTACCACTTCTTCTCCTCTTACACCTCACTTTTGGATAGGGCACAAACTACTGCCCTGATCTTCCATTCTGGCAGAACACAAATTCCATCCTACTGCCCTTACAGGAGGTGTTTGTTCCTCTGCTGATGAAGATAAACATATCCACAATTCTTCCTACCCACTTGGAATGCATGCTCCTTAGAAAGAACAAAAACGCAAGCTATCAATGGCATAGAAAATTTACTTGCTCTGATCATGAACCACTTTGGAAGATATCAGTGAGAGGGGAAGGGCAACTCTGTCCTGCCTTCACTGTAGGTTTTTTTTATGAATATGTTCACTCTTCCTCATGATTCAAGGAAACCTTCATTTGAATGAGTGCTTCAGAACTGAAAAGTCACGAAATATTGCACACCTTTTATGAAGACACTGAAGCTTCAGTTTCACTGTGCTTACCTCATGACCGACCAAATCGCATGTCATCTCTCTCTTGGAACTGCATTGCACTAACTAAATCCAGGAAGAGATTTGAAGACAGCTGCCTTGAACTCTTACATTCAGACTGGTCACACTGCTGTAAATTCAACACCTTTGTGATGCTTTTCCATGTTCCACCAGGAACAAATGCTTACCCATCTTAATATTAACAGAATTGGAATAAAGAAGGGCCAGCAGTAAAAACAGAGCTGTCCAGACATCCTAAAAATAATCTCTTTAAGAACCTGAGCCACCTTTAGTCTTGATGATTTCCTCAGAAGATTCTGTGAAAGCTAAACCTGCTTTCAGCTTCATACTTTGATATTGATCAAAGTGATCAGTGAAATCTCATCTGAATTATCTCTTGAGCTATTTGCGTCACACAGCTGCCAGTTATTTTCAGTGACGGCAGCATACATGATCAAAACTCTAAGTGTTGCAGGGAAGAATAGGGATGCTGCCAGTAAAGTGATTCAGTAATTTATTCTTCAGAAGTGAACTAAGATTTAATTCCTACTTCAGATATTTTCTTTTTTTGTTGTTTTTCCATCTCCTATCATAATTATATCATTCTAACTCTTAACGTTTTGATTTTGAAAGCATTTTATCTGTCCAGCCTCATGATAAATGCAGACAATTCCACCTCAGAAAACTTGCAGAGTTTATTATTTTAAGGCACAAAATTACATATTTATACATTACTGAGATGCCTCTATAGGTAATTACAGAATTACCTGTTTCTGAGGTAATTTGCCCAGTGTAAACATCAGACCTTTCTTCAGAATTGCTCTTCACAAGACAGAGTCAGCTTGTACATGCAGTCTCTATTCAGAAAACCACTTGAGAGCTACTGAATTCCATGCAACTTATGCAAATATGTTGAGACATTTTTCAGAAAAAAATTAACTTCAGCACATATATAGGGTCTTTTTAAACTGTTTGAGAAGTGCCCGTGATCCTAATCTGTACACCACATCTGTACACGCAAGAAAACATTTTTAATCAAGGAAAGTCTATTCTTAAGATCTTCCAACAGACTTTTGTCTTTCTGATAATGTTTTTTGTAGTACTACATTAAAAAGTAAGTAAGAGTACTGAGTCTGTCTGAGAAGGAGTTAACTTTCTTCATAGCAGACCACATGGTGCCATGTTTTGGATCTGAGGCTACAACCCTGCTGATAATGCATCCCTTTTTTGCCTGTTGCTGAGCTCTGCTTGCACAGCATCAAGGCCACCGCTGCTTCCCACTACACCCCCACAGCCAGGAGGCTGGGAGGGAATGCAGCTGGCACAGCTGACCCAGACTGGCCAAAGGGATATTCCATACTATGTATCCTCAGGCTCAGCAATAAAAACTGGGCTAGAGGAAGAAAAGAATAGTTTTTTTGTTTTCAAAGTGGCTGTTCAGAGACTGTCTGGGTATCTATCTGCTTGGGGGAAGGAGGTGGTGTGCCATCTCCTTTGCTTTGCTAGGGCTTTTCCTCCTGTCCTTGCCTATTCTTCACCTATTAAACTGTTTTCATCTCAGCTCAAGATTGTCTTGATTTTGTTCTTGCTGTTTTCTCCCCATCCCACTGTGGAGAGCTGATGAGAGGACTGAGCAAGAGGCTGTGTGGGTGCTTGGCTGCTGGGTGTAGTAAAGCCATCGCAGCGAGTCATACAGAAAACCCATTCCACATTGGTGTACTATATTCTTCTTGGATTCCAATATAGAACTTGCCATGATATTCAGTATCTACAATGTTGTGTTAGTTCTGCAGATACCTGTGTGGCACTTTACATCTAAATAGTTGAGCCGACTATAATCCTCAGCACAACTCCACAGTCTGGGGAGGAGTTTATTATGTTTAGCAGATGGATACAGAGGTGGAGAGAGACTTTTCAGAGTTTATTAACAATTTTGATCTAATTTCCACAAAAACATTTACACACAGCATGTATCTCTTAACAGCAACCTGAAGGTTGCTCAGAGCTGGAAAACCAGCCTTTTATGAGTCTGAGGGCTTTACTGACCTCCATACAACTGCCCCTCAAGTACATGATCTGGTTCATAAATTTGGACCTTGACTAACAAGCCAGCAACATTTTCCCTGTTTTCAGAACCACAAACCATTATTCTGATGTGGAAGATCATAGAATCATAGAACAGTTAGGGTTGGAAGGGACCTTAAAGACCATCCAGTTCCAACCCCCCTGCTGTGGGCATAGGCATCCCACTAGATCAGGTTACCCAAGCATCCATTCAACCCCGCTTTAAACACCTCCAGGTATGAGGCATCCACAACTTCCCTTGGCAATCTGTTTCAGTGTCTCGCCACTCTTATGGTGAAGAAATTCTTCCTAACGTCTAATCCTAAAGATCAAGTACAGCTGAAAATCTACCACCTTTTCACTTAAATCACTGAATGCCAGCACTGCTCTTCTGAGAAATCCCTGTGCTGTGCAACATTGCTGACAAGGGTGGAGATGGCTTCCAAGGTACCTTGCTCTCTAGGCAGGCCATCTGTTTCTGACAGCTCAAGGTCTGGTCAGGAACTGACCCGATGATTCACTCAGTTGTAGTAAATAGAGCTAACAGCCAAACAAATACTATTTCATCACCTACTTGGCCACACTTGGGATCAGCAGATGTGTAAGAACCATTTCGAACATCCGTATCTTTTTATTCATTCTTCTCTTTGAGAAAGTCACACAGCTCACTGATGCAGAGTTCAGCATGCTAAACTATTAACTAAAAGACTGGCTCTATTCAGCCACTCCCTACGTAAGCCTCCCACCACCAAAAGCTTTGGAATTTTGCCATGTAGCAACTCAGTGTAAAAAATGTTTCAGGCAAAAAAGAAATCCTTCAGAAGCAGTGTAAGTGCCCTCCATCAAAGAAAGAGGGGGTTTGCAGTGAGTAACATGCAAATGACTCCTTCTTCTGCCTAATTATTATAATGTCTGAGCATTTCACAAACCTGAATATATAATCTGTTTATCATCCTGACAACCATGCTCAAGTGCTAGAGTATTGTTATCTCATTTTACAGATATAAAATTGAGGCATTAAGTGATTCACCGAAGATTTCTCAGGAAGCTATTCACAGAGAACACAATCTGGGTGTCCGAAGTTGCAATTAAATTACAGAACCTTAAAGACATTTGAAAAAATGGTCATACCCATTAGAATTACACAGTACGATGAGGTCATTAGCTCACTTGTTTGACTCAGGCCTGGAACAGACTGAGCTTATGTTTTTGTAATATACTGGCCAGAAACTGCCTACTTTCAGACACCTCGGCAAAACAAATTACTCTATATGCTTAAACAAACATTTTCTTCAAAACAAGTGACAAAAACCATTGTGTTCAAGCCATCTCTGAACTGAGGCAACTGCAGAGACCCCATTTCTCAGTTTTGTAGTCTATAGGCTTCCCTAATTAACTTTTTAAATTACTATGAAGCTGCCCTGTCCCATCATCCTCCGAACATCGCCTTGGATTATAGCTAGTGTGAGATGACTTCAGAACACCAGCTCAGCAGAACTTTCAGTACCAAACCATGATACATTCTCACAGTGGTTTGAACAATTAAAAAAAAAGATGAGAAGAAGCAGTAGACAATATAGTATGAGCTGATTAACTTAATGACACAGAGAAAGAAGATTAGGGAAAGAAATTTATCTGGAGTGGTAAAAAATAAACTCTGCAGACAAAACAAGAACCAAAACAGCTTTCAAGATGTTCAAACAGGCTGCGCTGCTCTGATGAAAGAAGCCTCCAATGTTCCTGGTTTCTTGTCTCCACACTGACAGACCTATGAATAAAACACCTTTCTATTTGTTACCCATCACACACATGACAATGTGAAATTTGGCACGCTTACCCGTTCATCTGTATCTTTGTAAGAAGTCAAAGCTACATAGTAAAGAATTTCGAAAGCACCATTTTACCAATTGTAGCATTTATCATTTTTTTTTCTCCTGGGATCACTCTGGCACTGGAACTATAACCAGCTTTAGCACAATAGCTAAAGAGACCTGATGGACTCAGTTATAAGGTATAAGTTGGAAGTGTGACCTACAATTTTTTGAAGTTACTCAGTCACATGCCTGTCAATGATTAGCAAAGAGACATATAAAACTACGTTACCACTGTGAATGACTCCAGTTTCTGTTCTTATGTTTCTGTCTTCTCCAATAGACTGTATCTCCTGCAAGAACAGCTGGAAGTTAAAAAGAAAGTAATTAGTTAATTTACTCTTGATTTACTTTACTGTTCGCTCCTTATAGGAGACTTTTGTGAAAGAACATCCCTCATCTCCTTACTGCTCTGGCTGACGTGTGGGGTTGCTGACAGATGCCCCTAGGCGTTTTTACAGGGCTTATCTTCACTGCCATGCAGCTTAGACAATTATCTAAGTCTTGTTGTTAGCCCCATTCCTGACCACACACACCATTCTCCCAGCTAAAACAAACCTATTTCTAAAACTAACACATATTTTGAACTTAAACTAGCCATCACAATGGTATGTGCAGAGAGACAAATCTTAAATGATGTGAACCATTCTACCCATGAATGTAAGAGGGCCATGGATGCAAGTTACAGGAACTCACTAGCTGCTAATCAAATGCCTCTGATCAGCATCAGTGCAGTTTCACTGTGGTCATTCTCCAATAAATGACATTATTATCTTAAGAAGACTAACTCATCTGAAACAAAGGGAAGCCCAAAGAGCAACACCAGTACTTTGCCTTTGCTGATTTGGTTTTATGTTTTGGAGGACTTCTCCCCAAAGTTAAAGACATACAACCACATGGATAGCCCGTCCATACACAGATGAAGGGAAAACGATTTTCCCACTTCATTACCGGGTGTGGAGGGGGAGAACTAATAGGTGAGTTTTGTCCTCTCTTCTGCAATTGTAAGGAGAAGGTAGTCACGAGCTGTTCTATGATTTAACCATGCATGCCAGGCAGGAATTATTTCTGTCTAGTTGCTACTGAAGTGTGTTGCACATTGGTCCTTGTTTACTTTGGAATAAGGTCTGTTCAGCAGCCCCTCAGCTAACCCTGGAAGCATATCATGACATTTCTCAACAACTCAAGTGCTGAAACCAGCCTCTACTAAGCCACTATGATTGGATTGTCTCTGCATACTTACTTTTCCTCCTGTACTACAAAACATTCACTCGCTGTAATCAAGTGCGTTATTGCCCTCCTTTTTAATCCATTTTATCCTTACCAAAACTACATACTTTGCCAAAACAAAGTTATAGCGTGCAAAAGTCCTGGCAAAGTCACAGGTTTTATTTTAAAGCAAGGCAGAAAGCTCTTAATTGCTTCTGCATCTGAAACAACCAGGTGTTCCCTGAAACACTTCACTTAGCAAAGGCTTCCACAAGAAAGGCTCTCACAGCGTAGGCCCCAAAGTCCACTGCAATCTAAACACACATTTCTGTGTGGCTTGCCGAGTCATGGTTATGTTCAGAATCAAAGGAATGCAGGGAACAATTCAAAATGTGATGCTTTGATGAAGAAATACAAGTACTAACACATGTCACGGTATTAAGGAGCCCTTCTGGGTATTGGACTCTACACAACAGGCACTTCCATGCCTTTGGGCAGAATACCCTAGCCAAGAGCTCTAGAAAAGGCCTATGCCATGGCCCTACCAGTACCTTGGTGCAAGCAATGGCAAGATTTGAGTATTGATTTGATTTACAGGGTCATGAAGAAGGGCTGAGAATGAGTGAGACACCATGCGTCCCTTTAGTGGGCACCTGAACTGAGAAAGACAGCAACATTCCCAATAGCTACTGCATTTCTTATGCCAACATATGGGCATTGAACTCCTCGTCTGCAGATGGTATTTTCAGGATTTAAACACAACAAATCAGATCATGCACATTATTGTACCGAAGCATCTTCTGCTTCTTTCCTGCCTAACACATCACCTGATAAACTCCAGTTTTGGTCTTCTTCAAGACAAGCAATGGGAGAGATCCTTCTGCAACTTCAGTGGAAAATTAAAATCTGGAAAATCAAATGAGAAGAGTTCTAAAACTTAAAAAGTACTCTAAATGCTCTTTTTCCCTTGCTCAGTGAATTCTTTTGACAACTTTTGTCTTCTTGAACTTCCTGAAATATTGAAGACCAAAGTGACAGGTTATCTTGGAACCTCATTTCTTGATGTGGTCTTAGGTATGAAAATACGGTCACTGGTATGAAATTATACAAGTTAAAATTGTAATTCTTGTATCTTGAGAGCTGCTACTATTAAACACTATTTTTGAAGACAAAGAAACACAAGTAAAAAATTGAAATAAAAATTTTTTGGATTGCATCACTGCCAATTAAAAAAAGCAGATAACCAAAACAGCTATATGCCATATGTATAATTTAAAATAATAGTTTTATTGGATGTTTTACAGGTTTCTTCTTTCCAAACAACACCACATCTATCAAGTTTGATCAAATGAGATGTGATACTTCGAAAAGAATAAATGGATTCTTATGGGACAGGTCTCCATAATGTAATTACCTTCCTAACTCACCATCTAGTCCTTACTCAATATTCTATAGCGTTATTATCAAAGACAATATTATGCAGGAAATAATGACTCAAGGGAGGGGAAAAGAAATCACGAGTAAAGGCACAACACTCAAAAGAAAATGTATTTCACTTTTGTATTATCAAAGAAAATACTGTTGCTTTATGACTGCAAGAGTTTAAGGTAATTTCTCATCATAATGAAAGGTCAACTCTTAAAGTTATTTTTATTTTCAAACAAAAAAGACTGAAGCAGGAAGCAAAGCTGTGACTTTGTAGATAAGAATACAGACCTTACAAACAGTGGCCCATATCCCTGTGTGGCAGATCTATAGCCGATGAAGGCCCTACACATGGAGATGACATGAAACTCAAGCCTTCAACACACTGTTCTCTGCTGCAGCGTATGAATGGAAAAGAGACAGAGCTTCAGATACCACATCCCTAAACCTCACATCAAACAGTGACAAAACTGCACCAAAATTAATGTAAGCCAAAAAAAGCAGCAGGAATCAGTGATCAATAGTTCCCTAATCTTAGTACTAACATGACACACAACACATGCAAGCACTAGAACCAGATACTAAGATTAAATCTAGATCACAGCAGGTATTCAGAGGGATCAGGCCTTAATGAATCTAAAGAGCAGAAGCAAAGCATACCACGAGCTATATCACACTCTGGACAAGGAGTCCTCATCCTACATGAATCTTCTTTACTCTTTAGAAGAGTAAATCAAGCTCTTTGACCATCTCTCTTCTGATGATTAGCCCTGACGCCAACCTTAACCTAAGGTTTCACAATACACCTGTCACATAGCAAAGATCAAAAAACTAGAAACTGCACTCAGCATGCTCATTCCACTGTAGACCTATAAGCCTGCTAAATCCTAACAGTAAATACAACCTTCAATCCCTCCATTCCTGAGTACATACCTCAAACACAGTCCAGAATAGTGTTAAGTATAGCCTAGTGAAAAAGATTAGCATTGAAATTAACTTAAAGTTATTTGACTGTATCTAAATCAGCATCTACCTTTGTGAGAGCAATCAGTAAAATAAAGTCCTAAAAACTCAACTTAAAACATAGTCATCATCCAACACGACTCCACATTTAAGTAGAAGCCATGAGATCCTGCCTGCAGTTGCCTACATACAAGCAGAGATATTGCAGGGCTGAACTTAAACTGAACTCAACAATACACATTCACAAACTCAACAAAAGAATACCATAAGGAGTGGAAGACTTCAGTTCTGCTGGCTTGCAGGGTTCAATGCTTACATTTAATTCTAACACCTCTATCTGTCACTTCTAAATTTAATGTTAAGAACAGTTTGTTTGGGTTTGGATTTTGGAGGTTCTCTGTTTGTTTTGGGTTTGGGCTTTTTTTTATTCATTTTGCTTGTTTGTTTGTTTAAAAAATTAAAAGCTAGGTTTATTGCTGGTATCAAAGGCAGGTCAAGTTGGGATGAATACTGGTAATACGAGGATACAATGGACAAGGGGTAATTTTATTCCAGAATAGTTCTCTGGTGAGGCCACTGTTGGAATACCTAGCTTGAAAAGCAAGTCAACAGAAGGCTTGGAGTCTTCTTTCAAATGCTGACATGACTAAGTGCAGAGGCTACCTGGAGTCTTGCTGGTACACACACAAAAAAGTAAGATTTTGTTGAGGGTTCTGGCACTTAGCTTTTCTGGACCTTGCCTGGTTTTTTATGATTTTGGCCTAGCTAGTGAGTTAATTGCACTTCCCTAATTGCCAAAACAGTTATTAGGCACATGGAAAGCAAACCGCTGCATCCTTGACAGCTGGTCAAACCTCAAGACATTTAGTCTGAACCTTACACCCAACACAGATTGTAAGCCCCGATGCAGTCAAAGTAAATGAGGGGTGCTCCTTGTCTGTCACTGCTACCCTTCAACAGTGTTGCAAGATTACTGCTTTGCATCTCAGTATTCAGTCAATTAATAACAATAACCTCCAAAGCTGAACCTGCCTCTCTTTACAACTAACACACAATATTCTATTTCAGCACTGCCATTTCTAACTCCAGCCACGGAAACCAATGTTAAGGATACTCAGCAGGATCTGGCCTTCAGAAGACTATTCATATTGACATTTACAATGTGAATTTTTTATTACAACAAAAGATGCATATGATTATAAAGCAGTATAAGCTCCCTGACTTGAAACCATCCTCATCTGATATTTGCCAAAGATCTTACAGCAAAAGAATCTGTTGCCTTTAGAATTTGGAAACAATCAAATAAAATTTTCAGGATTGGACTAGCTGTCAACCTACACCAGAGTTCCGTCCAGTGACACCAGTGGGATACCATAGTAAGGCAAAGGAGAGGATCCATGTTCAACACTGGTCCAGGAGGAAATTACAGTAACTGAAGAACCGCTGCAATGAGGAAGTAAATGTATAAATGCTGTGTAGTTTTGTCAAGGAGAAAAATTGTTCTTGGAGGCTCTCCGCAGAGAGTCAGCAATAAAATCACACATATAACTGGCACTACTTCACTTGCCACCAGCATGAAACAGTATGGTTTAAAAACCAAACCAACTCTCGTGTTTATATGATCTACGTGTCTTAAAGGACTTCTTTGGCATCAGCAGAACATCAAGATGAGCCTCAGACTCCTTACAGATATGTGTTTTGAAACAAGTCTACGTATGGAGTTTGTAATCACCTTTGTTCTAACTGTGATCTGTCATTATTTCAGTCAGTTATTCATCCTAACTTAATACCAGTCAACATTTTCCTCCCAAAGTGTAAGGGCCTCATCTACTTCCTACTGCCAGAACTGGACCTGCAACAGAGACATGCGTAAACCATATGACACTGGAAATTCAACACCACACAGGTGAATACCTAGTTTCTCACCAGATGAGAAATCTCTCCTAGTAGACCACTCCCAGAATAGCTGGACTCACTGCAAACTCAGAATGGTTAGATGATCAAGCTGTGTGTCCCACTAATGCACTAGCTCTCAGACAATGAGCATAAGGCAACACTTAGAAGTTCTATTTCCTACAAGAATTTCTGTCTGCTTCCTACATTTTCCATACTTCTGATAGGTTGGGATAGCTTTTTCCACAGCTGGGAACGTGTCTTCGATGTGTTCTATTTGGATGTGTTTATTTTTCCTCAGTCTCTAGCCGACTCACAGATATCTCCATTTATTTCAGTTTTCTCCACGCTCGGAAACAGTAAGAGGGTTTCTGTAACCAACCCTAGGTACACCTTTGATGACCCTAGTAGATTTACGGAAAACTGTCATCAACATATTCTCAGAGAAGATTTATTTTGGGAATTAAGTTCATTAAAAGAAACTTATATTTATCTGTAGCATCTCAATAAAACAACTGTCTCATAGTTGTTATCTCTTTCAGCCTGAAGGTGACAAAAAATGATGATTTTTATTTTGCAGAATTCTTCTGTGGAACAAGGATAACAACGGCACAGTTATCCAGGCACCGATGCTACATTCAGTTCTCAGAGTAGCTGCCCACTTTGTTAAGATCAGTTAATTGGATTTAGGAGGAGAATTTTCCCTGAAACACATGAGCCTGCATACCAAACTTATTCCCCAAAAGGCAGGAGAGGACTTCTAAAGCTACATTCAGAAATATTCACAAAATTACATGAGATCATCAGCCACATGGTTATGACCGTTCTTCACTATTATGGTTACTAAAGAAATATTCCCTAACAGATTCCAAGCTAATATTTGCCCTTTCCCCTGCCCTGAACTGAGGATGAACATAAGGCTCATCTGAAAAGGCTGTATCCCAGCTGGCATTAGCAAGACCTCCTGACAACATAAGCCATATTTGTTACTCTGTGCTTCCAGTCAGGATTCCAACTCCTGAACTTAATGAGCTTGTGCAAAATCCTAAAAGTAGTCCAATATACTGAAAAAACATATTTAAAATAAAGCCTTTATGAGTAGCCAAGTGGAATACTTGAGAAAAAAAAAAAAAGATCATTAAAGAAGCCGTAGAGGATTTACAATTCTGTTTTGTTTGGATCTGTACAGTAGCCTAGCTCATAAATAGAAACCAGGTTTTTTACATTTGCTTTGCTTTATTTGAGACTTGTGGGAATGATGGTAACCAAGCAACACCACAAAGCTGGAAAGCCCTGGTTAAGACAATTGCCGATACTCTGATGAGCCAGGATATGTTCAGTGCCTAGAGGAGCTAGGGGATCTCTGGTTTTGCACATTTCAGGGGCCACAAGATCCTAAGAGGAATGAGAAAGATTCCATACAATATGTGGACTGTCCATGCCTCTGGGCAAAAACTGCCTCCTGTGAACCGAATTCTGCTGCCGCTTGGGAGTCCACCGTGAATTTTATCCACCATTTTTGCACACAAAGGTCAATCTGCCAGGAAAGCTTCCTCTTACGGAGGCTGAAGAACTCAAAAAATACTGTGCCTCAGGCAGCGTAAGTGTTAAAAATAACCTCCAGAGATCTAACAGAAAATACAGTGTGGACCTATGTAAATTTGAGTGTGTTAGTTTACACAGAACATAAGATTGTCTTTTAGAATTAATTATAAGGTTAAGAATTTAACTAAGTTCCCCCCAAAAAAATAAAAAAAAATAAAAATCCGTAATATCATTTTCTGGGCAAAAACTATCTTCCCATTTATCTCTAGCAAATCAGAACAATTGAGCATTTCACAGCTCCTATAATTAATGACATCTGAAGGACTTAATTTTCAATTAAAGTACAATCAGCACTATTTTCAAACTGGCACATCCTCCACATTTTCTGTCTTTGGCTTCCCAACAGAAGGACAGATACTTCTGAAGGAAGTAGTACTTTATATTTCGCACACTTCAGCAAAATCAGTTATGCCCTCTCTCTATCAAATGTTTTTTATTCAGCATTTCTTTTAAAGCAGCATTTTTAAGACATTTTCTTAATAACAAAGCCAATGTACATATTTTTGTATACACATTTCAAGACATAATTGTATTCTGAAAGAAAAAAGTATGAAAATAATGCTTTTTTAAAAGTTAGTTATTTGCCTATCCAAGTAAGCAGTAGGCAGAGAAAACATGTCAGAGTGCGCACGCTTTCAACTAAATGAAGGATTATTTTAGGAGACAAAGCGTATCTACTGAACATAATACGTGGTGGACAATGCATTAAGGCCGTGGATGCCAAGTTTATGCTGCAATTTAGTAAGAAGCATTACAGTGCCTTAACACCAGAGGTAAGGCAGTAAGATCAGTACCAAAAGCAACAGTAAAGCTATAGCATATAAGTGCTTAAGACACGGACTGTGCAAATATTACGAAATCTACAGGGTACATTAAAAAGCCCAATCCCGAGGTTTACAACTTTTCCTGATCCCCAGCTGGTACTGGATTTCACTGTGTAATACGCAATATCAGTGACTACAATAAATAAGAATTAAAATCCCCAAAAAGCCCCAGTTAGAGACCACATCTAAAGAAGTCCCCCCTAAGTTACACTGGGAGCCTTGGTCTATGGCCAACTTCACTGTGCTTGTGAATAAAACTTCACACTATGAATGAGAAAAGCAGAATTTTTAATCAACACCAAGACCATATCGTACTGACAGTGTTAATTCTGCTTTGTGTCTACTTACATTGTCAAAAAAGTCCAAAGGAGGAGACAGCATCTCCTGGGAATCCTTACTGGAAGGTAGCCCAGCAGAGGGATGCACACTCTGCATCACCCACTGGAGCACGTACTGCATCTTGCTCAGAGAGCACCCAGTCCACTCAGGGTTCAGCACTGCAGTGGCAAAGGACACTCAAGTCTTATCCCACCTCACTCCATCCTAGTTGACCTGATCTCTGGAAAGGAAGAGGAGGACTGAACTCCCATTCAGTTATTGTCTAAACAGTTTCACACTCCTCTTCCTGGCGCTCCTACAAGAGCTGAACACAACCATGAAGCATGTTTTATAGCATAGAGCACTTGAGATTAGATTTATTCCTTCTTATATAAAACTCTAATCCTTATTTGTCTCCATTTAGAATGGGGAAGCACATTTTTCTTAATCACAGAATTCTTGTTGCACAAAAATTCTAAGAATGGGATCATAATCAACAAAAATGAATAATGAAATCAATTTACAAGTCTAAGTAACTCCAGCTTCTTTTGAAGTTTTAATAGGAAGGAGGAGCAAAATTACCCAGGGGATCTTCGTCAGACTCAGCCATGGGTGTAAATGAGATGTCATTCCCTTGTGGTATTTCACATCTCAAAGGAAAGCATGCAGAACTCTCACAGCCCTGAGAAAGAAGGTCCCATCAAACACTAATTTGTACGTCAAAGCAGCCTCTTCATGGGAATGACATACAAAGAACAAAATAACCCCCAGAGTTTTGAAGCAAACTTCTCACGCTGGAACTTACTCTTTCCTTGACAATTTAAAACACTTTGGCCTGGGCTTCAGCTGAAACCCTTGTGTGAGGTTCCTATATGTGAATTAATTTGGCTAAAATAAAGCAAAAATATAGCTTGGGTTTCCTTTCTGCTAATGATTTTGGATAAAAGTGAGTGCTGTTGCAAATCTGGAATGCCTTCAGTGAACGCAGACACATTGTAAACTAAAAGAAATGACAGTTTGCTTCAGATTACTGGCATGGCACCTTCTGTATGGATTATATATTTAAAATTTCTGTCTGTATTTACCTTCCTAGGAAAAAACAAGTATTTACTGCTAACACTGAGCCTCAAGAACTAGCTTAGGAGTTGGCACCTCTGCTCCAAGTGCTTTTGAGATACCAAAAGTAAAGTTTATTCCACTAATAACTACTCACTCACAAGACATAGTCTGCATATTTCATAGTACACTAAAAAAAAAGTAACATATCACATTTAATGACAAAGTTGCATGGAAAACATTATGCACATATGTGTGGCCAAGCTACCATCCCTAACCCAGCCTTTGATTTGCAGACTATCAGAGTTCGTTTGTTATATCTATGCAAACTAACAGTAAAGAGATATTATTTATTTTTCCAATTTATTTCTTAAGATTTTTGCAGCTTAATTTGAAGCAGAGAGACACAACAATTATGGCCACAACCCACCTTTCTTGTTCCCAAGGACTCCTGGATTTCACAGATGGACCTGCATGGAACAGGCTCCGCTCACATCACCCATGAAGTCAACTCAAGGTCGTCCTTTTTACTCTAGTTTGCAGTATGAACAACCGATGCTTCAACATGCCAGCAAATACCTTCACACCTATTCCTGCAGATTTCCAACACGCACAATGCCCAACTGTCTCATATTCACTTTGATCACCAATAAGTTAAAACCAAGAATTTATCTCAGCCACCTCAGTACACTAGTACATCTCTTCCCCCAGTGAATTACTGAAGTCAATGAATTTAAGAAGCCATACAAGCAACTTCTGGTGTATGTTCAGGACCACAGCACATTGTAAAAGCCAGCCATTAAAAGCAGAATCACCAAGTTACAAAATAAGACTCAAATTATTACATCTTTTCACATATTTTATATAATGAAATGCCTCATTTAAGACAAATCATACTAACAGTGAAGTATCAGTATTTAAGCCAGCCCTGAAGCATGGCTAAAAATCCACCACTGTCACTCCTCGTGGCTATTTCCTGCCAGTGGGATCCAACTAAAAGACTATGAGACTCACTAGGTCAGAAATGGTACGATGCATGCAGAATTGATTTGAGGCATGGCATGATTTCCAGGAATGAGCTTAGAAAGAATCAAAAAAGGAAAGAAAAAAAAAAGAAACAAAAAAACCCCAGATTTTTAAATTCAGAACATTATATTATTTAATTACTCTCTTAATTACATCTTCTCTAAAGAGAAAGTGAGATGAGAAGAAAAATGATTTTTTTCTGAGATTTTTTTTAATGTAAAACAAATATCTTCATATGGGAAAGACATCTTATATGTGGGGATGACAGGTGAGAAAATTATTTTAATCTTTCATAATTTAAAAAGGGCAGTAGATGAAAATAAAACAGCTTCTCCTCGTATTAAGAAGCCGATTTTTTACACAATTCCCTATGACAGATGTCAGAACTTCCAGCATAAGGGAAGGAATAAAGAAAAAACTCAATGCAGAACCAATCTGTCCATTCCCATTCCCAAAAACAACTGTACTGCAAATGCAAAGAAGAAATGGGAACTACCACAGAACACAATACGTAACATTAGGCCACTAAGGAGCAAAGATGAAACCGCTAAAAATGTCTTCCTTCAGTGCAGATGCCTTATAGTTTAAAAACATAAAAAGACAACAGAAATTTAAGGGAAAATATGTGTAAATATAACAATATATAGTTGGTTTATATTTTTATTATATAAAAGTATTATAAAAATAATTTTAAAGTCTGAAGACAGAACTAGAATATAAAGTCTTGTACTAGAGCAAGTCCAACAGTTTACCAGAAATACCATTAGCTTGTCTCTTTCACGCACCTGGCACTGAATTAAGAGAAGTCTTCTGGAAACACAGGCTATACTTTGGATACTACTTTGACCTAAATTTGAATACTACTGTATCATGGGAGGGTAAGAGATAGAGCCACTGGGAAAAGCAAACAAACCAACCCAACAATGAATCAAACAATAATTCAGAACTTGACAAAGGTGAAGCACCTGCAAGGGATCTGGGATGAAGGAGGCAATGTAGCCAGGGCTGGGCAGGACCTGTGATCCAGGCTGCTTAATAAACATTACTTAAACCAATAGAACAAAGCACTGCTCAGTTGTGGTTTTTCACATTTTACGTAAGAGACAACCTTAGAAACTGGCAAATCAATTCCTGTAAAGGAATGGGAATGCCAAAGAATTAATGACACAAGAGAAGTTGTTACTAAGTAACTAACACTTATTAACAACACAGACAAGTTTCCAAAGACAGAGGTGCTGCTGTGGCCCTAATTTTTGCATACACATTCCACATAAAATGGAACTGCAAAGCTGTTTTTGTAACAGTTCTGAAAGCCACACTGTCTGTACGAGTGTTTTTCTTCCAGTGGCTTGCATTTTATTGATGAGAAGTTCAATATACTTAAGCTCTTTATATTCCTTGCAGAGGAATGCTCACATCTGTCAGTAATCACATGAACATTATCACATGGCCGTTATTAACACTTCATGGTTAGGACCTTATTAGTAGCTCTCTTCTTGGCTGCTTCTTTCAAGGACTTGTAAGAACTCTTCTAGTTCACACAACTTCATGCTATACCTTCTATACAAATTACCAGCCTGGATGTGCTAGTCACTTTGAGGCAAAAATTAACAGTATTTGTTCATATTTTGTTTTAAAAACAAAACAAAACCCTACATTCTAATCAAAAGCAAATAGAGTCCCGGATGGTTCCAGATTTCAGCCTATATCCTGAATATGGAAATAGCATTCCAAACAATCTGTAGAGATAGCTAGGAACAGGCAATGGTTGGGCCCTATTCCTCCTCCTGGGATGATCCTGATGCAGAATCAAGCTGTGGGAAGGTAAATCCAGAAGACTCTCTTAAGGAAGAGGCTATATGAAAATATAAAACTGTCATGTAAAAAAGCATATAGTCAGACCAGAGTAAATCATACTATCTTCATCTCTGCATGTGTAACAAGACAGACTATATAAACACTTCTTAAGCTTCTTGTATGACATGTGGTGTCTCACGTAGCTGAGTTCAGACAGTGTTGAATATGAGCAGCTGATATATCCCCATCCCACTGCCACTATCTGACTGTACTTTGGATGTTTCCTTAAACTACGCACAGTTTATCTGTATACTTTTGCGTGCGAGCAGTTTTTTGTTTGGGTTATTTTCGGAGGGAGGTGGAGGTTGGTTGTGGGTTTTACTGGTTTTGGGTTGAAGATTTTTTTTGGTTTTTTGGTTTTGTTTTTTTTTTAACCTTTAATCCATGAACAAGTACCTTTCTGCGTTTGTATTAACATGGAGGGTTAATCATTTATGGCCTGTGTCTTAAGGAGTCCATCTACTGTTTAAGAGCCTATATAGTGCATTGCTATGTTTTCCATTTCAATTAACAACATGCCCCTTTGCAAAGCTCTTTTCTGTGGCCAGCACTGCAATCTGAAAGTGTCCAAAAACGTAGTGCATGACTGAGGTCCCTCCCAGAAAAATCCTAAACTAAAAGGCAAAGACTTTTATGGAGTCTAGTATGAAATTTGTTTTAAGACAAAATCCAACAAAACCAGCACACTCAGCAACAGTCATCTCAAACCAGCCCAGCTGCCAGCTGGCTCTTGTGGTTCCTCGCGCCTGCCATAAGGCCTGCAGGAAGAATGCAGCTCTACAAGGGCCTTGCTCCCATACACGTGTAGCAAAGCTTCATCACACTCCTACCTTACAGTCCAAGATTTCAAAGATAGTTGTCCTTGCCCAGATCTTTTGGCGTTGCAGAAAACAGCCCTTGCTACAATGCTGTTTGACCGTTTCCCCTTATTAAACCACTTCTTAAGAGTTGGATGCCAACTTCACAGGCAGCTCAGGAAGGATGGAAAGCCTCGTAGACAGAGTTCAGTCCAGAATGAGCCCTATACCGTGACACAAAATGCCTCTTTTATTGGCATAATTAACAATAATCTTGATTTTTTTCTTTTTTTTTTTGAATTTGCAGAAATGAAATCTTTAATACCAGGCTGAGCTATTCTCCAAAAGGAAGAGTAGCTTTCTTTAATATGATGCAACAATGGTAATGACTAACCTTTTTGCAGTTTAATAGACCTTGTAACTACAGGATGATCCCTCTTGTATTTAAGAAGCCCCTTGTTATAACTTAATTAATCTGATTTTTTCTTTGGCAATTGTCGCGAAAATGCATTGGAAGATACCACCGCATACAGCCTGATTTTCAGAGGGCCAGACTGTACGCAATTCCAATTTAAAAAAAATCTCTGCTCAACATCTCTGAAAATCCAACAGCAGCACGGCAATCAGAAGTTTCCAATCTTTCCTCACCTACAGGGTAATGCACAAAATAATCAGGGTCAGATACAGAGTAACTTAAGTGAAGTGAATCGTGTTAAAATGCTAACGTGAACTTCAACTCATCCTGCTAGTGCAGAGAATGGTAACACATCATTCTCTGTCAAGCAATGGCAGCACAATGAATGAATTTACGTACATGACCATCTGTTGCCAGATTAGGCAACTGCAGAGTGACTTTCCACACTGCCAAATTCCTGCCCTCGCTCAAAACTTCCTTGGTTTTGTAGGCTTACTCTCTTTACTACAAAATAAAATAGAACACTTCACATTATAGAGTACTCTTCATCCCAGAACACTCTCTGAACCGTGAACCCTCTCACAAGAACTGCCAGGAGTTTTAAGACTGAGTATTACAAGAACACCAGTGAAGTGAAGTGAAAGGCAGCACTGCTGCAGCCTGGCCCACAGCTGTCTCTCTCATGCTGTATTCTTGGCTAAGGACAGAGTCAAATTCCTACTCACATCAGAAGCGGTAGACAACTTCTAATACATGTAGAGTTTTGACAGGCTTAAGTTTGAAATATCCCTTCCCCAGAAACTAAGCTGCAGAGGACCCAGACTGCATCTATTTCGGGCTTGCGTCTCTCATGACAGCAAAAAACTGTGAGGTTACAGGCCATGCTGCAATGCAGACCCAATACTACACCACTAGTATAGTCTTGTATCAAAAAGCCCAGTAAACTTAACGTAAAAAATAACTACATGATGAAAATGGAGAATTTAATATAAATATTGAAAAGATCATAAGGCAAGATACTGATTCTACACCGGTATCTCAAAAGTGCAGCTCTACCAATGCTGAGGATTTCTCATCTTCAGCATCTGCTAGAAAAAATTATAAAATATTCCGTTGTCCCCCTTCACACAAAGATAAACATTAGAGACTCAGAGCTCTTCTGATGTAAAGCTGATTGTCTGCTTAGCTTAAATTTTTGCCAACACATCACTGTCTGGATACTTATTTTATCCTAAAAAAAGGTAAAATAATTACCACATAAAAAAAAAAAGTCAGTGCAGCTATCGTAATCAACTCTATGCTAACTGTGTTCTCTAAGCCTTCTGCAAAACCTTCCAATCCACTAGCAATTAGGCAAAGAATCAGCATATGCAGCTCAACCAGGCATAAGAATGCAGATATTAAAGACAGGTGTGTGGTTTTAACAACAGATAATAAGGGAGAACTGTTTCCATTGAGTGACAAGGAATCGGTGATAATGGGCCAAACTCTGTTCTTGTAGATTTCAGTGAGCATAAGCCCCAGGAGAATCTGGCTATAAATCAGTAACATATGAACTGCTGCAAGCCCTTCATTTCCATCAGGTTCTTAACCAAATGGCAGAGCTGAGAAAAAACCCAGATCTTATACTACCATCACACACAAAAGATAGTCCCTGTAATTCCCCCACTCACCCTGACTTCAAAATCTTCGATTCCCACTTGAGTATCTAAAAAGACATGGTCAAAAAAACCTGGTGTCCTCTGACTGCCAATGCTCCTTCCAGCTCCTGGGATCTTCCTAGACCTTCCTCCCTCACCAGCGCTCCTTCCAGTCACCACCTTCTGCTTTCCTCACTACTACAAGCCTCCGGGCGCTATCCCTACATAGTTCATCTGTACTTGCCTGGCACTGCAGACCTCTTCAGGATATCACTGGCAGATACACCTCTTGCCCAACCCATGTGTATCTCATTGTACACCTGATCTTTTGACTCCTTTCTGTTGTTCTTTCCTTATGTTTTGCACCTGGCTACCTCTCTGTTGGCCAGATGAATCATCCAATACTTTTTGGCTTCTGCTGTGTTTCTATACAATGTAATTCGGCTATTATGGAGGAAGAAACCCTCAAGGTCTTTGAGGATTTTAATAAGAAGTAGGTGTGCTTTTACAGTAATGCTGAACCACACATGAAACCTTAGGATCTGTGAGAACAGATGGGGAAGCTTCTCTCCACTGGACTGCTGTGCAAGGAATCTATTGCTACACCATCCCTCTCCTCATCAACACCAGAGCAAATAGAACAAGCTCAGATCCTAACAACAAAGCACATCATGCCAGCAGCTTAACAAACCTAACTCAAAATGATTTCTAGACAGCACTAAGTTATTATTGGAAAATTACAAAAGGCGGCAACATTTCATTCAGACTGAGTGCTAAAGATCACTAAATTAAATTCTGCACAGGCTAGTACTACTGCACAAGATACTTATTCCCTCCATCAACACAGGAAGGAGAAGTCCCAGTGATGACATTTTTTTGACTTGTAGCTTTTTTTCCACCACTAGTGTAAGCCACAGTCTCTGAACACATTCCCATTCAGAAGTGCCACCACACCCAGACTGTACATGCAAAGCTTTTATTGCATTTAATTTCACACAGAGAACCATACACAGCATTGTAATTTAAATGCTAAAATGGGACAGCTTAAGTGTAGTGCAGAAGTGGAAGCCACAAACTGGATGTGTGCAGGGCTGCACATACTGAAAGCTGGTTTTACTAAGAAGTAATCCAGTCTGAAATCACCATTTGAGTACACGCTTGAGCTTAGAGTCATCCAAAGACAAAACACTCTTTCTTGGCAGTTGTATCTAAACCAATAAGAGAGCCTGAAGTCCTGATCTGCCACCCCATTAGCTGTCAGCATGCATCAGTCTTCAGCAGCAATAAAAGCCAAGTGCTGCAGCAAGCACTCAAGCAGACACCCCAGCACTAAACCTTCAGGGCACACTCTACACAGGTTTCTAAAAATCCACCAGGATCCTGAAGAGCTACTATAATTTAGAAATGTCTCATAGCACAAACACCATCTGTTGGTGCTGCTCCAGGTAAGATTCAGTCAAACACCACCAATCTTTACATGGATTTTGCATAAGCTTGAGACAACAAACACCAACCTACCTGCTCTGAATGCGAGATGTTTATTGTGAAATGCAGCCAGGCAGGTTGGCCTTACCAGCTGAGAAGGGTAACAACTCAGCAAGACTGAGCTGTCAACACAACAGCGGTAGCAGCTTCTTTAATGCTGACTGAAAACACACCCACAACTTTCCAGGACAGTCACTGCTCAAGAAATCATACTCATGGTCCTTTTGCCCGTGCACAGCACAAACAGATAACATTGCTCACTGCCACCCAGAACACAGAACAGCATCAGCCCTCTTAGAAGCACAGTTCACAAAACGACCAAGTTTAACCCACCACTTTAAAAAAAGAGAAACAGAACAGACCTTCAGTTAAACACCAGCCAAAATCTGTTCCCAACTCTGAGCACATTGATATTGACGAACAGGTGAGGTTTCTGTGCCATCTGAACTCTTAGCTTTTCAACACTTGAGAGATCAGATTCGTCAGTAATTTAAACACTGGACACAGGACGCAGCCATAGGCATTTTTTTTCAGTCCACAAACTACTAGAGAGTACTGAAAGACCTACTATGAAGGCCAATCACTATCCTTTTCTTGAATGACCACACGAAAATCAGTGACGTTTTGCAATGGATTGAAAGGGCCTTCTGTCTGAAGGAAAAGGACAAGGAGTCAAGATATTGCAGATTCATTTGTAACTCATCAGTTCTGAAGCAACTGTTCAGTTAAGAGCAACTGAAGAAAAGAACAGGCTTTGAAAATGTTATGCTACAACCTTTTTCCACTATGTATATGCAGGGAATATTTTTAGTTTAGTATATTTTAGTTTATATTTTAGTTTAGTTCTGTATTACGAAAAGATGGGCAGGCATTCTATATTATTGTCTTACAAGAGAAGTCTAAAACACACACAGAGTTTTGACTTTATTCCAAAACCCTAATTAGGGTCTGCAGCACTATTTGCCTTCTCTAAACAGAAAATCATTAGAAGCTTTTTTGGTACAAGATGTAGTAAAAGTATAATTACACTGGGGTAATAAGTAAAAGAATTGTCACTGTTCCTTAATAACCACTTCAGTAACTGAGCAAATTTGCCATCACCCATAAAGTACATGGTGGCCTATTCAACAAAGAGACATTTTTCGTTTTGAGAAGCCAACAATACACTCTCTAATTCTGAAGTATGTTTCAGAAATCTCTCACAAAAGGGTCGATTACATCTACTGACAACTTCCCAGAAGAAAGAAACGTTTCATGTCTCCACTCGCCTCAATCACATTTTCAGTTCTAAGGTTTTACACACACAAATGTGCACACACCCAGAATAGGATTTGCACACATGACTTCATTACAGAGTTCCCAAACAACCTTCACATAGACAAACTTTCAACAGGAAAGACATTAGGGCGAATAAGCAAGACCAGATTTCTTCCAATACACATCCAGAACTAGGGAATTACTGCACTTGCACTCAGAAACAAAAGTCACAGCTGTTGGACTTGCCCTCTTCACCCATCTGTTCCACCCACGTACTGTGAAACTAAACAGTCAAAAAATTGTCAGTTTTCACTCTCCAGCTTCTTGCTGCATCCCACAATTTATATTTCTTGTGCTTGCACAATGCCTCTGAAATCCATCAATACATTTCACACACACCATTGGCCAAGGTGTCAGTTGGATCTAGCTCTTCTGACTGCCTCCTTGTAAGATTTCACCAGCCAAGGAGCTGGTCTTTGGCATGTTACAAGACAGCACTACCATGGCCAAAATCTTTGCTGGGGGAATCATTCACAAATGCTACTTTCAGATATATATCAGAAGTAAAAGTCCTGCCATGCCAGATATAACTCCACGATAACCATATACCCCAACGCCTCACACTGTAAAACATGATCTTTCAATCCTAGCGACTGTAAAGCGAATAAGGTAAATACAAAGTAGAGGCAAAACAATGCTGCACCTTCATCTTGAAGCTCAAGGTGCTCAGAAACAAACAGTGCAGAGAGATGTGAACTGTGTAGCCCCCTGCTAATCTCAGTGAAGGTCAAGGCCAAATTCTTTGATACAACAATGCTATGGAGCCTTACTTTCCAACAGCTATTAGCAGCGGAAGGCACCCAATCTAAAATGAAGGCACTTTGCTACAGAAGTTAACTATTTCACTACTGTTCATTTCCGTACATGAAGGAGAAAACTCCAAAAGAAAGCTGGTGTAGCATCTGAGGAGGGAAGAAAACACAGGAGGTAGAAAAGAGAAACTGAAAGACTGGGACAGTGCAGAAAAACATGAAGACAGAGGAGACAGTAACACCAGCCATAGTTATAGGGCCATATTTCCCAAAAGCAACATGTACAATAAAATATTAGTATTAACTACAAGTTAACTACAAAACAGTTAACTACATTTTTTCCCCCCCTTGATCTTTGTGCAAAGTCTCACTACCCCAGATCTTCTGCTCCAAATCATTACACGGCTTTACTTTTATCCTCCAATGCACAGTGAAAAGTGGAATTTGACCTTTCCTTTGGATCTGTAAAGCACTGCATCAGATTGTTTTGAGAAAATGATTGAGGATTTTTTTTTTTTTTACTCTACATGACTAGCATTACTTAATAGTGGCCAAAGACCTCTAACACACAGGTCCTAAAAACACAGTCCCTAGAATGACAACACAGAGGCAAAACGTGCAGGTGAGACAGAACACAACTATAACCGCCTGGGGAAATAAATACCGCATACAGGTTGCCTGCAACTGCTAACAAGCACAGCGCGTTGGTACTCCACCATCTCTAGAAGCAAACTCAAAGAAAACATAAAACACAACGCAGGCTATTGGAATCTCGTGCTTTCTCTTAAAAACAGGCCCGAACTCATTTTGGTTGTGGACAGGCATTTCCTTAAAATTTGGGAAATGGCAGAGAGGTGTCCTTACATAGCTGCATTTCTATTTCTTTGAGCAAGGAAGACTAGATACAGAGAACCGATCCAGATTCAGAACCACACTTCCCACAACACAGAAAGTACTCGGAGATGCCTGAGTTCAATTTTTAGGCTTGTCACTATCGCCACACTCAGATAAAACAGTTAACTCTGAAGCATATGTTCCTTCTTAGGCATCTACCTGGGCATAAGGACTGTGGGGACAGACCCTTCACTTAAGGACAACCCCAAGAATGCTTTCAAGGATACTTTACTCCATCTTAATCATAGCACTTTCTTACACAATAAATTTCCTGGAGTTGTGACCTTACCTCCTTGCATGTTTATACAGCACCTGACCTGGTACAAACTTTATCTCGACTGGTGTCTCATTACATTTAACAGATCCTACTGTTCTCATAAAGGGCCAAACTCCTTCAACACCCATAACAGTCAGAGCCCAGCCACAGCGTTCAGCTGGTCCAGCAGGTTGAGATGGCACCTTCACAAAAATCCTCAACTTGTTCTGACCTGGAAACCATTCTGCATTTGCACAGTTTAACAGCATTCACAGAAACAATTGCGGCAAGGGCGCAGCGTCCTGCTCCCAGCAGCTGAAAGATCTGGTTAGTGGCACTCAACAGGTACCACCCGGGGACGCCTTTCACCGCCGGTGCAAATAACGCTCCTGGTTAACCTCAACATTCTGCATGCGGGAGTATAGCTAAAAAATTGTAAGTTTACCTTCCCTGAAACATGACATTTTGAAGAATATTTCAGGACTGCGTCAGGAGCTAAAAAAAATAAAAAATAAAAACTAGAAGAAAGACGCTTTACACTAATAATTCAAATTTAGAAATTAACAGGAAAGAACTCCCGCAGAAGATCATAGATCCCTCGATAAAGCTTTGGACGTTTCTCAAGCCGGAATCGACCTAATCGGTCCCGAGGAACGCGACCTGGAACGAAACAAGCGGATCCCCCGCGCCGCCCCTCGGCTCCCCCGAGGAGAACGGACCCGGCGGCAGGAGCGCTCCGCACCCCGGGATGGCGAGGGCGAGGCGCCCAGCGTTCCCTTCCAGCTCAACAAAGGCAGCGTCCCCGCCGCGCCCCCGCACCGAGCCCAGACGCTCGCGCCCCGCCTCGGCCCCCGGCGGAGCCCCGGAGGCTCCCGCCGCTCCCCGGGCCCGGCCCGGCCCGGTCCCCGCCGGGGCCGCCCCTCACCTGTGCGCGCCCCGCGGCGCAGGCGGCTGCCCAGGGAGCGGGACGCGCCCCTCGCTCCGCCGCGCGGGCCCCGCCTCGCGCCCCGCCCGCTCGCTCCGGCCCCGCCCTCACGCGCGCGCCCCGCCCCGCCCGCCCCCTTCCCTTCCCCATCCAACCCCGGGGACGGATCCCGTCCCCGGGGTTGGATGGGGAAGGGAAGGGGACGGGCGGGGCGGCGGCGGGAGAGCGGGGCGGGGGGCCACGGGTTGCCTCTGAGGGAGTCCGTCTGGTGCTGCTCAAGGGCATGGAGTGATAGGGTGTGGGGGGCGTTGGCCGTAAATTGGAAGGGGAAAGATTCAGGTTGGACGTTAGGATCATAGAATTCCAGGTTGGAAAAGACTTCTTCGATCATCGCGTCCAGCCGTTCCTATCTGCCACTAAACCACGGCCCTCAGCATCTCGTCTAGCCATCTTTTAAACACCTCCAGGGGTGGTGACTCCACCACCTTCCTGGGCAGCCTCTGCCAGTGCCCCATGACCCTTTCTGTGAAAAATTTTTTGATGATATCTAGTCTGAACCTTCCCTGGCGCAGCTCAAGGCCATTGCCCTGTGTCCTGACCCCTGTCACTTGGGAGAAGTGGCCAGCTCCCTGCTCTCCACAACCTCTTTTCAGGTAGTTGTTGAGAGCAGTAAGGTCTCCCCTCAGCCTCCTTTTCTCCAGGCTAAACAACTCCAGCTCTCTCAGTCGCTCCTCGTAAGACTAGTTCTCCAGCCCCTAGACTAAATCGGCTCCTCTCCAGTTTATACCCATTGCCTCTAGTCCTGTCACTACAAGCCTTTGTAAACAGTCCCTCTCCAGCTTTCTTGTAGGCTCCTTTCGGGTACTGGAAGGTCACTGTAAGATCTCCTTGGAGCCTTCTCTTCTGCAGGCTGAACAAGCCCAAGTCTGTCAGCCTATCTCATATGGGAGGTGCTTCAGCCCTTTGATTACTGAAGATCTGCATAGTTTTGAAGACATGACTCCAAATGAAATCTTAATTCCGTGCCTGTGGCCTCACTATAACGTTGAATATCAAAAAATCATGCCCAGCATTTTGCAGCATGCAGATGAGTCCTTTCGACAGATGCTTGTTCCATGAAGCCACTGCGACTGAATAGAGTGGATACTGTCTAGTGAGGTTTGCTTGGGCACCGCCATCACGGAGAACTGCATGCTGTCACACCAGGGTGGTTCTTTGCCTGCCCACCTGCCTGCTACACATCACTAGTGTCTGAGCCTTCCCATCTTTGCGTGCTCCTGGCGAGCAACCAGAACATAAAAACTCACTGCCAGTTTTTCAGTAATCAATGTTTTAAAATACTACCTAAAAGTTCCAAAGAAAATACACCATCAGGGTTGTTAACACAAAGCTAACGGAGCAATAAATAACTATCCACTTAAATTTAAATGCTAGACTGTGGAGGTAAAACCGCATACTTGGAACCAAAAAAAAAAGAAAAATCAGAGCAGATTTTCCATAAACAACTGTAATCTGGATTTACTATCAGTACTGGTGTCTCACACTGTAACCAGTATTTCCATTAACCCAAACACAGACCAGTTTTCATTTGTGTTAGCAATGAGAGCCACAAGCACTGGAAAAGCACAGCATTCCTCTCAGCATTATTCCATACCCCTTTTCCTGCTAACCCAAAGGAGACTTTTGGGGTCATAATGCACCTCTGCCTGAACTCCCTACTCTCAGCCAGGAAACCAACTGCTTACACCTTCAAACACACTTTGGAGGCAGCACTTGGTTCTTATTATTTTCCACCAAGGATTCCCACTCTGCAGTATGGAAAATAATTTGAGGTAAGATTTATAACGTGACCCATTCTCGAAGCCAGGCAGAGCTGGCAGGTTTTTCTGGCAGCAGTCAGGTGGGCAGGCAGAGAATCACCCTGGTGTGACAGCATGCAGGTGTCTGCAGTGGCAGTGCCCAAGCAAACCTCACTGGGCAGTTTCCACTCTAGTCAGTTGCAGTGGCTTCATGCCGTGAGCATCTGTTGAAAGGACTCATCCACCTGCTGCAGGAAGCTGGGCGTGATTTTTTCATATGCAACATTATGGCAAGGCCACAGGTTCAGAATTAAGATTTGAAGTCATGTCTTCAAAACTGTGCAGATCTTCAGTAAATGTGGGTTTATTGTAAACAATGTAATTTTGAATGTCCAGGCTTGTATTTGTGTTCTGAGAGTGCTCTTCATAGTACTGCTGACATTTATCTGCACTGTATGAATTTTGCCTGGAAGTTTTCAAAACGATTCTGAAGTTCAAGAGAACGGTGCATTATATTCATAAAACGAGGGTGCTGCTGACCTTCCAGCACAAGAGAATAGATGTGAATCATGGACCCAAGACTCATCTAAAGGAACACAGTGGAAACAAATCAGATGAAAGGCTCTAAAGGCTTTACAAATTATATTTGGGTGGGAGAGAGCAGGGAGAAAGAGAATGTGGGAAAAAGAAGAATGAAAAAGGATCCTGCTGCTTAGCTCATGCATAAACTGTATGTGCTCAGCCAAAGGTCACTCCTTTTATTTTCTCATTAATTTCAATGACAGTAGACGGTATATGAAGAACAATCTAAAAATAAGAACAGACGGAAATAGCTCAAGTTTTTCTGTGACACAGTAGTGAGAAGAAAAACCTGAGCAGCAACTTCATTCCATATCTTTATTCTTGAATTTTTAAAAAGCAGTGACTTAAAGGAAGTTATTATGTAAATGAACTGTGAAGTTATAAAATAATTTTATAATTTATAAAAGTGGTCATGCTTTTTCCAATAATGTTTTTGTACCCTGTGTATACTGAAATTAATTAATTCCTGGTGCTTTTTTACATCCACCACTGTTGGGGAGAAATCGTGTATTTGGACAGTTTTGAGGGTGAGTTGACTGGTTACTAAACACAAGTGAGGAAAACACTAAGTAGCAGGCTGAGTTGTGAACAAATGGAAAAGGAATAACAGCTTTGGGAAGCCTGCAGGTGCATGCAAAAGCTGGCACAAGGAAATTGCTATCCACAGCAACTGAAAGTAGAGGCTGTAATGAGAAAATAGAAGAGATCATGAATATTCTGCAGCGAGAATCATGAATGCCTGCCTCAAATGAATCTTCAGGAAACAGGAGCCCTTCATCCAGAGACAGATGCAGTGTCTGCCAACTTTTTTCTAAGGAGTAAAAGGCTAACATGTAGAGGCTCATCTCCATATGAGGTGCCACAGATTCTGCATCGGTGTCGAAGGAGTTTTAGCACCACACCACCAGCTTTGTAATTTTTGCAGCAAAATGTGTGCATCTGCATTGACTCGCAGTGTATTTGGCTGTATGCTGAGCCTACATTTTCAAAAAGAGGACACCAGCTGTCCAGAGCTTAGTTCTCATCTCCTGTTGAAGCCAAATAGCAGCCTGAAGCTTATGGTCAACACATGTTGCAGTGTTCGATTCCTCTGTAGAGGTTATTCATTGGTAGAGGTAAAGTGATGATCAACAACAATTAAACATGCCATCTGGAACCTTTGGGCTATATTAGAAGTGAGATGGCCTGGTCAGAGCTCTGACTTTGGATTTTGCATTAGATCTTCAGTTCACAATATTTTCTGTACAATCACGGTCCTATTTCTGATGTGACCACAGGAAACACATTTATTTTCTCTGGGCCTTAGTTTCCCATCTGCAAAAGAAGAAAGGAATTTCCGAATCTCAGTGTATATGACAAAGATTACAAGACACTCCAGGTGTAATCGTGCAATGTAGTGACTTCGGCAGTAAAGGTGCTTTAATGATTTCTTGCTGTCTTGCAACCTCCCTGACTCTACCTTGGCCCTGTGATCTGTTACTTCACTCAGTTTGTGAAAGTTCCCTGCAGACCAGACCACTGAAATGACCTGAGCTAAAAATAACTGAGGTCCAGTTGATATTGAAGGTCAGCAGGTGGTGACCTGTCCTGAAAACCTGACCTTGAAAACTGTCATATTCTAACATCAGTTACTGAGCTGCAGTAATCCAGAGGGATGTCACAACATTAGTAAATTCTTTGTTTCTCTAGGGGAAGAACACACCATCACACATGATATGGGTTTGTATCTTGTGCCACCTGAGTACTGGCATTTTCCTTAGGGCTACGGATGGGACAGGAACCAACTGAATACATACAATAGATTGCTGTGTAGTTGTTCTGTCTCCTTGCTTATTCAAACACCTACTGCTCCCACAAGACTGACAGACTGGAAAGCTTCGATTCCATCAGCAATTGTCCTCTTGGACTGCTTCTCAGCCATCAGTTACTACCTGAAGCAGCTCACTGCTGTTTTTCCTGGTTTATGGATAAGAGACAGCAGCACAGAAAGAAATGGTGCAAAGAACTTCCCTGCTGGAGAAATGAGGCACAGGTCCTGCCCAATGCAGAAGCTACAAAGCCTCACCTCCTGCTATTTGGTGGAGCCCATTGCTTCACCAAAGGGACTAAGTGCCATGTACAACAACAGGACCGGAGACCACAGAGCAGGGAGGAGAGGCGTCTGGAGGGTAGCTGGGATGTGTCTCTCCAAGTATGTGTTTGTTGGTTGGTTTCAATACCAGAATCAGTGATTAAAAGTTTATTACCTAGCAACAAATCAAATCAGTTGAAATTCCCCAGGCACAAAACTCTTTCTGGCTCACAACAGGGGGAAATTTATTCAACACAGAAATTTGGAAATAAACTGGTACAGTCACAGTGGTCTGGCAACAGATCTGAGGGTGAAGATACAGAAAACAGCAAATTACGTAGCTCGTGTTGTACAGCAGTTGCTGATCTGGGGCATAAAATTAACATGGCTCTTTTACACCAGGAGAAGGGCCGATAATAACATTTTATCCTGGCTTTTGTTAACTCCAGTTAAAAGCTGCAGCATTAACGGAAAGAAGTTCAAAGAGAGGCACCACAAGTGATTAACAGAGATATGTTTTCAGGAGATAGATGTTTACATGCTTGGCTTAGGAAAGAGCTGCCAAGCAAATAAAAGACAGAAGGTCCTTTCAAAGCACCTGTGTGAGGACATAAAGAGCATTATATGGAGTATCAACATGGAAAGAAGAAAAAGAAGATTTATGATATCTACAGAAAATCCTGACAGTCACAATGCACCAAAAACCTAGAGAGACTAGGCTTCCTCATGTTACCAGCAGAAAGTTGTATTCAATATTGAAAATTCTTCTAGAACTAGAAAAGCCCTTGCATTTGCATGTGTGATCCCAAGCAAGAAAAAAAAAAAATTAAGGAAGACAGCCTTTTTTGGCTCTCAAAGATACAGGTCAAATTCAGAAAGGATAATTCACAACCCACACGTAATTTAATGGCCATTATGTTTGCTCAGACAAGGCCTGAATTTGATTAAATGGTTATGAGTATGCATACTATATACTATATAAACAAAAATCTGTTTTGCAATAGGATTATTTATATCAAAGATAATTCCAACTTCTGCTCTCAGCTCTCACATTTGGTTAGAAATACAATGTCCTCAAATGACTGCAACGGTCAAAGTACAATATTATAAGGACAATTTTTATTTTTACTGGTTTTAAGGATTGACAGACAGGCTGGTTAAAACCTTCACAGAAACACATAGTTGAAAAAAGAACCTGAGCATTTCTCATTCCAGAAGCAACGCAACAGTATCTTATGGTGTCTAATGTTTCAGAGTGAGTGGACTTGAGCAGGGTGGTAAACACTCAAGAATGACTGAAGTTTGAAAACAAACAAAAAGAAGCCTTGAGCTTGCTCTTGTATTAAGTGGGAAAGAAGTGAGGGAAAGCTTGGCAAAAATCAGCATAATAGTAGGCTCATTGTTGAATCTGAAAGCTTCATTTTCCAACAGTGTCCCTTTTCTGGGAAGCTGCACAACCACTCTGAAAGCGCCTTCTATAGAGATGATAAATCTATGGTGGAGATTTATGCACATTCAGATTAAGTCAGGAAATCAGTCCTGAAAGGGATAATTAAATACAGAGACAAAAACCTAGAAGAAAAATTACCGAAAGCCCCTAAAACAAACACAGCTAACAATACACCATGATATATCAGGTCCTGGGATTCTGACTCTGACTTTGGCACGTATTCATGCTCAAGCAATGTACAGGGGGAGCAACCTCATCCTCTTCCTCACTACAGTTCCCAGGACTCCAGAGACTCTGAACAGCAGCAGATTCTGAGCTGCCGCAGCATGTGTGAACAGGTAATGTTTGACATCCTTCATCCCATTTTAAGTGTTTCTTGTTGCACAAGCTCTTAATTCATCAGTAGGCAGAAAGACGTAGAAAGCAAATACATGCTATATCTACACATGGGACAGTTTGAGACCGCAGCCTTCCTGCTCCTGCGAGGGCATCCAAATTGGAGGGCAAAGATACATTTATTCAAAGGCTCCCATTGACACCAGCCAACCCCCAAAAGGCTGTGTTTGTCTGGAAGAGTTTCAGCCCCAGGATGTTGAAGCTGTGTTAATGCTCATCTTTTTATGACTTCCACCATGTATTTAGGAGGTTGGTATGAGCTTAGCATTGAAGGAGCAGGTGAAGAAGTACTGCCTTTACTTAGCAGAGGTAGTAGTAGACTTTTGCTCTGTGGTTGGACTAGACCCTGGAATAAAGATAACAGTCTCACTGTTAAGCTTTAGGCATCCAACTTTACCTAAGCCAGCAGTCTTGGTGCCTAGTTTGTCAGGGAAACATAGGTGCCCCAGTCACTCTACAGGAGTTTTTAGCCCATAGCCACCAGAACTAAGTGCCTGAAGTTAAGCTGTGAAAAAAACCAGTGCAGGGGTGACTTGAACAGTCACACTGTAACTTGCATTACTTTCCCTTGCCTGTAACGAAAACTACCCTCAGTATCCCAGAGGCACTCTGCCACTATTTGACTAAAGCAGCTTACAGCTTTATGTTCTTAAAGGGTTTGGTCCACTACCAAAACTCCAGCAGCAAAAGAACAGAGAACATCTGTTAGCAGGTAGCCCTAGTAGAGTGCTGTCCTCTGTCTGGACTTGATGTTATGAGCAGAAAATCTGAGGGTTTGTAAGCAAGGTGAGAACTTTTGAACATTTTAGTCTCCATTTTATAACCAACAGCCCAGTCTTTCCAGTCACAAACAAGTGAGGTGCTGTGAGAGCTGGCTTTCTTGACACAGAGGTCACTTCTCCCCTTTCAGCTTTACACCATGTTCAGCTGACTCAGAGTGTTAATGGTAAAGTAAACACACTGACAGAACAAAACTTAGTGAAAAAGCCCTTTTCTCTCACATCACCGCAACTCTAAAACATGCAGACTCAATACTGTGTCATAGTCCAGTGAGTAAACTACTCCAGCTTTGAAGATATGGTATCCAAATGCTGCAACTCTGTGAGAATCTTCAATTTGTGCAGCATGACTTTTTCATTAATTCATTTATTTATTAAATATTGTCAAGCTTCTCCAAAGCAGATTCAGTCCTAATGCCTGATTAATCTCATGTGGGAGCTAAGGACTGATGCAGATGAAAAACTTGACATCTAAAAGATGTAGATATGCTTCCAATTTTTGCAGTGCAAGATGGTGCGCAAGCAGAAACCATTTACATATTTACATACTATTTACTCCCTCCCATGCTACTGGACAAAAAAAATGTGGCAATTCCACTTTCTATGTTTGACTTCTGTTCTAGATAGTGTAAAAAATGGTACTTCAGCCCTTGCCCTCTTCTTTCTGCTAACAATAATAATTTATGACAGTTTCAAGTTCTATTCACAGGCACTGGGTGAGTTTATAGATGGCAACTAGTACACTTTCTTTACTAGTAAGCCAGGCTGAATTCAGTGAAAAGCATCATTTTCTAATCACACACAACAACACAATTTCCCCTAAATACTGAATCTGAGAGCAAAATGTTCCATTGCCATCTTGGAAATGTATGGGAGTTTGACGCATTGGTGTAATGAATGAATGTGTGTAACAGAGAAAGATGCAAACTAAGGACTTCACTTCAGGGCTGGCTTTGCATATGGACATTACTCTGGTCTCCTTCATATCGAGTCAGGCCATCTGCACAAGATAATCCTAGCCAGAAGGGAAATGAGAAGAGTAAATATATTCAGTGCTTTGGAGTGCAGTTTCAAAATCTGGAATTTGACATAAAACTTATCTGGGAAGTAATGTAAATAATAGAAATGGCACATTCCAGCAGTCGTGGAAGACTAGGGAAGTTCCACTGGACTGGAAGTTGGCTGATGTTGTCCCCATCCACAAGAAGGGTTGCAGGGAGGACCCAGGAAACTACAGGCCTGTCAGTCTGACCTCAGTGCCACGGAAAGTCATAGAACAGGTGATCTTGAGTGCTATCATGAAGCACATGCAAGAGAACCGGGTGATCAGGCCCACTCAACACGGGTTCACAAAAGGCAGGTCTTGCCAAACTAACCTGATCGCCTTCTATGACAAAGTGACTCGACTACTGGACGAGGGAAAGGCTGCAGATGCATCTTTTTGGACTTCAGTAAAGCCTTTGACACAATTTCTCCCAGCATTCTGCTTGAGAAACTGTCAGCCTCTGGCCTGGACAGGCGCACACTCTCCTGGGTGGAAAACTGGTTGGATGGCCGGGCCCAGAGAGTGGTGGGAAATGGAGTTAACTCCAGCTGGAGGCCAGTGACAAGTGGGGTTCCCCAGGGCTCAGTGCTGGGTCCAGCCCTGTTCAATGTCTTTATCAATGACCTGGATGAAGGCATTGAGTGCACCCTTAGCAAGTTTGCAGACGACACTAAGCTGGGTGGAAGTGTGGATCTGCTGGAGGGTAGGGAGGCTCCAAAGGGATTTGAACAGGCTGGACCACTGGGCAGAGTCCAATGGCATGAGGTTTAACAAGGCCAAATGCCGGGTCCTGCACTTGGGGCACAACAACCCTGTGCAGTGCTACAGACTAGGAGAAGTCTGGCTAGAAAGCTGCCTGGAGGAGAAGGAGCTGGGGCTGTTGGTTGACAGTGACTGAACATGAGCCAGCAGTGGCCCAGGTGGCTGAGAAGGCCAATGGCATCTTGGCTTGTATCAGAAACGGTGTGACCAGCAGGTCCAGGGAGGTTATTCTCCCTCTGTACTCAGCACTGGTGAGACCGCTCCTCGAATCCTGTGTTCAGTTCTGGGCCCCTCACCACAAGAAGGATGTTGAGGCTCTGGAGTGAGTCCAGAGAAGAGCAACGAAGCTGGTGAAGGGGCTGGAGAACAGGCCTTATGAGGAACGGCTGAGAGAGCTGGGGTTGTTTAGCCTGGAGAAGAGGAGGCTGAGGGGAGACCTCATTGCTCTCTACAACTACCTGAAAGGAGGTTGTAGAGGGGAGGGAGCTGGCCTCTTCTCCCAAGTGACTGGGGACAGGACAAGAGGGAATGGCCTCAAGCTCTGCCAGGGGAGATTTAGGCTGGACATTAGGAAAAAAATTTTCACAGAAAGTGTCATTGGTCACTGGAACAGGCTGCCCAGGGAGGTGGTTGAGTCACCTTCCCTGGAGGTGTTTAAGGCACGGGTGGACGAGGTGCTGAGGGGCATGGTTTAGTGTTTGATAGGAATGGTTGGACTCGATGATCCGGTGGGTCTCTTCCAACATGGTTATTCTATGATTCTATGATTTAAATTGTGATTTAACTACTGGAGTCAGAAGTTTGGCAGTTGAGGTTATTGATAGTGATACAGAGACATGTCTGTCAGTATTTGTAAAAAGGGTTGGCCAACAGGAAGAAACATAATCAAATTAGAAAAAACAATAAATGCAAGGATTATAGCTTTAGTTTTGTGACATAAGGAACTGAAAGAAGTAAACTAGTAATAGTAGTAGTTAAATTGGTAAAAAAGACATAACAATGACAAAAAAAGAAGATATCAAAAACCCAAGAGCTAACAATGTTTGATGAATTAGCAGTATGCTTTAGATGTACAATTATTTTAACAGAAAATATGCCACCAGTATGATTCCGAAGTTACCAAGGTAACTTAAGGTTTAATTCAGAATGATGCTGAGCACAGATTTAGTTTATCACTGAAAAGATTCAGGGTGAGATCAACATGGTAGAATCCAGATTCATCAAAAGCATAATGGAAAATGTCCCCACACCACTCTGCACCTCTGTTTAACAGGGAGGGAGTCCCAGCTCAGAAAGTGCCTCACCCATGGCTGCACAGCAAATCTGTGTGAGAACCGAGGACAGAACGCAGACCTCGAGCAGGACCCTACCTTGTAGGAGCTGTTGAAAGTTGCCCTAAAATTAAATTTGCTTAAAATTGCACCCTGACTAGAACAAGAACAAAATCTGTCTAGGTGCAATTACTTGACTTAATGCACAAACACAGCTTTCAAAGACAAGAAAGGACACTTCATGGGCTAAGAGAAGACAGAGCTGATATTAAAAGAAGATAAAACTGAAAAGGGACATATATACACAAACACACTATTGAAAAAAACCTAAACCAACAAAACAATGCCAAACAACTTTGAGGTCATTCTTCCTATGAGTATCCTACTGCATGTAACAGAATTCAGACAATTGCTCTGTAGTCACGGTCCTCAAATCTTCTAGAACATAATGAACACATCCCATTTGCAACTCATTTTATTATACAAGAATATCATTCTTTGTTAGTTAAAATCCTCAGGGTGGCTTTAAAATTTTATAAGAAAGATATCATTATTATATGCCACAGTACTTTTCCCTGAAGGATGTGTAAGGAGTTAACGCTCACAGATTCGTATTGTTACTTACCAGCACTTCACTGCCATTACCATGACAGCAAGGCAAAGACCATTTTGTTCTGCCCCATTCCTCTCTCAGCAGAATTGCCAGTTGACTTCCAAATTCAGAATTTTAACAGAAACTAATGTTTGAAGCCAGATTTTGCATCATGTCCTAAAAGCTCTATCTGATATGAAATTTAATGAAAAGGAAAGGTGGAACAAAAGACTGTATTTTCATAAGGCTAGCTGAACATTAAGAAGCTGATTACACTGTTTGCAATACAACAAGCATAAAAAGAATCAAACATAACTCAGAACAGATATCTGCTGGGGTAAGATGTGCTGAAAAACCACTTAAGTCTTCTTTTGTTGCTCACAGACAAATGCAGGCATCAGCATGCTGCTGCTGCCTACAGGACACCTATGGCTGACAAAAAAGGGTGTGGTACAGTGCAGTGACAGTAGGTTCATGAGGAAATAGTGTAAAACAGTCAGTGGAGTGCACCAAAGGAGTAGTCAAGAATGTGTAACACACCAGCCATCATTATACTTGCGAGTTGCGTATCCAATATATTGTAAATATTAACATAACAACTGGTGCAGGAGGAGGCTGCTAAGACATCAGAATTGCATTTTATGATTTATTCTTACGCTTTGCACACTGTTCATGTCTAAAGAATAAAGAGCAAAGGAAGAGAATGCTACAGAAAAATAACATAAGGGGTTTAACCACTTCCTAGCTGATTCAGGCTCTAAACTGGCTCTACATGCGTCAGATAATTCAGGAGGCCCCCTCACATGAAGTAATTCGTCCACCAACCCCATTCACTCAAGCTGTACGAGTAAAACTACTCATGCATGTAGTATCAAGGAGTAGGCAGAGAAGTCAGGAAAGCAAAGCTCAATGAAATTGGACTCTGGCACAAACAGACTAGAAAACAACTTAAAGGGAAGGATGAGAAAACAGAGAGGATGCAGGAGAAGCAGAATACAGCAGGCCTTGCTCTCTTGGAGAACAGGCTCAGTATCTGGGTGTAAACATCATGAAAGGTGCGGATGGTCTTCTCCACTCCACAGTACGGTTTGTTCATGTAGGTCTTGGAGGACACAGTTACCTGAACAACCTGTTCCCTCTTGTAAAACTTGTCATGTCATCTCAGTTTACCCTGCTGAGTTGAATATACAACTATAACAAAGTACTTAGCTGTTCACCTTATTATGTCACAAACGCTATATAAGTTACATTTTCTCTACAGCAAAGTAAGAGTTAATTTCCCCACAGGAATAAAGGCAGACAGAGAAAAACAAAGAAAGCAAGGAGACAGAGCAAAGCTGCAGGCTGCAAGTGTTATGCCTCTTGATTCCCAGCTTTAAATAAACCCTTTGAAGTGGAAGAGGTTTTTTGTGTTAAAATGGGCTGCTTTCAGTATACATCATTGTTTACAGCTGCAAGAATCATTTTACTTGAACTCTAAACTGGAAACTTGGTGCTGAAAAAAAACAGTAGAAAATTTATGTGCAGACACCCCGTGCCCTCCATTCTCACAGCTCCCATGCTGCATCCAACACTTATTAGCAGCAGCGGTAGTAAGCGTTACAGTAACAGCTGACACTGATTTGCAGGTGCAGTTCAGAAACGTTACCTTGATCCCTGCAAACCAGGAGCCAGAGGGTATAGCTCCACAATTGAAAAGTCTAATTTAACTAGAGAAAAAAATAATGTACCATCTTTGTGAACTTCACTTGTTAAAAATGTCTTCAAGAGCCACAGAAAATACACCAGGTGGACAAATAAATGGTATTGCTGCTGAGCTAGATTTCATAGAATCATTAGGTTGGAAAAGACCTTTGAGATCATCAACTCCAACCATTTCAAAGCAGCCTCCTCTTTCCTGTCTCCTACACCTCATGAAATTAGACTATAAATATCAAGCAGAAGTCCCAGTAACTTCCTAAATGAAGAGTAAGTTTGCACTTACCTGTAGAAGTCTAGCAGGTTTGCCAATTAAATCCATGTTCTATTCTTTTATTAAAAACAGAAAGGTGGAGAAGAGGAGGCATGCCTAACAGCGCTCTGGAAATGATAAGTAATGTCCATAGAGAACTTAATTGTTATTTTCTATTATATAGATCTCACTTTAGTATTTAAAGGGTTCACCACTACCACCTATGAGATCTCCAGGACTTTGTAGTTTTGTTTCATCTTCTCCATGAGAAATAAAAGATCCGTGTCCACCGTATACATTAATGAATGATGAAGAGAACCTCACCAAAAGCCTGCTGTGTATCTGTGTTTCTGCAAGTAACAGCTGAATTTAAAGACTGCAAACTTGACTACGTGCAATATCAAACCTCAAGTCCCAGAAGTATTGAGCTATAATGAAACAGGATAGGAAGCAGTTGTTAATTTTAACTAAATTATGTAAAAGAGCAGCTGCATTTCCAAGAGCAAAGCCCCAGACATCAAAAGGCGATGAAGAAATGTCAGGCCTATACATGTTTCTTCTAAAATGGCTTTATGAATGGAGAAAACACCAGATTTAGAATGAAATCTAAGGTAGTACTTAAAGGTACAGTAAAAGGCAGCTCTGGTACTTATTCCAAGGCTAACAACAATTGGCTACAATCCCCTTATGAAAGTGTCGTGATTAACAAGATAGAAAGCTACGCAGTGGTCAAGTAAGATGAAATGTTGGCAGTTTGCAGTATAGGTTCAGGAAGATATCATTTGTCATGCTCAGCATTCATTGCTATTGCAAAGCTGCTCTGAGATCAAAAATCTGATCGTAATCCATCAAACCACAGCAAGTCGAATGGCTGGGTGATTGTGATGACACAGCTGGCTGCAGGGATGGTGCTAAGAATTAATATCTGAAACTGCTATCAGCATGTTGAAAGCTTTGGATGAAGGGAAAAGCAGCATGATAATTGCTAATAACCACAACACAGGAATGATATCAAAAGGATCATTAAAAACAAACCAAATCACATCATGCTGATTTTGAAGGAGAGGTATTTAGGCCTGCTGCTCACCATTTAAACAAAGGTATGTCTACACATCTCTTCACCTGGTATGGGCACAAAAACTCAATTCTCTTCCCAATCAGCATCAGCCTATGCCCATACTGAGCAAGGCAAGGGATTTCTCAATCGCTGTCCTGCCCCTAGTGCTTTCACAGCAACTAGGCTCCAGCAGCTACAATCACAGGCTGTGTTCAGGGTAGGAGCGTCAGAAGAACTACCCAGTATGCTGATTCTTTCTAACTGGTAACAGCCTTTGCAGGTGGGCAGTAAGAACACCACTGTCACACCAAATTGATTTTGCTTGGAGCCACTGTGAGCACTTTGGCTCCATCTTGCCGGCTAGATGGGGTGTGAGAGATCTACGTGCATGGACTGTGCAAAAACAATCTGGCACATTTGCCTCTGTGAAAGCGGGGTCGATGTGACATTCACCAAGACTCAGACCAAACCGTGCTTAGCTTGCCCTGGTTAAGTCACCTCAGAGAAGTCTTCAATGTGACTGAAATCCAGCAGCAGTGTTCCCCCCTCTTTGGTTTCTGCTTTGCCTTTGTTGCTTTGACCCTTCATCTCCTGTCCATGGGGTCCTTGGCTTTAGTGTACACTTTTTTTTAATCTAAATATAACAGCTCTTCAGCCTTTTTGTCTCTCTACTACAGTCTTCACTGCCTTTAATAGACCTGGCATGAAATTAGGCCTAGTTTGTGTTCTAACCAACTTTGATGACTTATGCCTTTAATTAGTCCTTAATATTCCTGCAGTCTGCTTGGATTGTGCCTTATAAGAAACCATTTCTACATGTCATTGTGGGTTCAACTTGAGGTGAAAAAAGATTTCAGAAATAGTATGGATACAAAAATAAAAATAAGCAATTTATCATAAACTATTGTAATTTCATTCTTTTCAGTGGGAGCAGGAGTTAATTTTTTTTTTTTTTTCGCTTGAAAAATTTCCATGTGTTTTATTTTTCCACGAGGAGCAGGGGTCCAATGAAATCCCTACTTGGATACAATCTCTATAGGATTCTCAACACATTGTAAAGCGCTGGTTCTGAGTAACTTCTCTCCAAAACCACAGTGGGCCTCTGCCTGCCTTACATGCAAAGATTTAACAGGTTAATTGACCAAACCATGCTCACAACAATAGACCCTTTTAAGATTTGACCCACAGAAGAGCTCTGAAAGTTTAAAGCACAAAATAATTGGTAAGTATTACTGGGTCATATTTTGAGGTTCAGAACCAATTGTTACATAATGTTTATTCAGGCAAACTTCCATTAAAGCGGAACACAAACAAAACTTCAGAACTGACTTCCAAATTTCACCCACTCTTTATAATTTGATATATCAATTAAATGTAGTATTTTCTGACATCTTTTTTCTGATTAAATATAATTCTAAATAAAAGATATTTAACTGCCACTTAAAAAGTGGGACTTACTGCTAGCTGACCTGCTCATCTGATAGTTGAATGCTAACAGCACTTGAGTGTGTCACTTTACATGGGTGACAACTCCCAAAGTCCAAATTGTTGCCTGGGTCAAGGCCAGCCTCCTAAGCCTCCTGCAAAACTGAAGCACTGAAGTTTGAGAGACACTGGAAGGAGAGGAAATTTTCTTAGTCTTGGCTGATTTTGCTTTGAGGCTGTCAGAGTTTGAAAGAAGGCAAGACTAAACTGTGTTATGTTGTCATCATTTACAAAAGCAGTCTTTACTCAAAGGTATATTCTGGAGAAACACTCGGCCATAGTCTGGAGATCTTATTTCTTCTGCTTCTGAGAACTTCAAAAGAACTTTAAGAAAGTTTTATGATATTTCAGACTAAGGTTAATAAAACTCACAAGGAAAACTTGCTTTCTGTTCAATCCTAGGAAAGGAAATAACAAAGCTTCTTGGATTGAATCTAACATCTTTGAGGGCAACTGACTTTAGTAAGGGGGAATTTTATCCCTGATTCCTGAACACACCAAATATATAATAATTATTGTATAATTATCTTTTGCATTGTTTCTTGGAATGCAGGTTTGAGAAGCCAGAAGAAGTCTGAGATTCAGAGCTTCCTGCAAACACGGAAATACATTTTTAAAGCCTTCAGTAAAATGAATCAGAAAAATATTATCCTGAGTGTAAGAAAAATGAACCAGATAAATACTTCTCTATATTAACACAAAATATGTGCACAAGAATTTAAGGAAAAAGGAAATTACAACTATTACACACTTCCATTCCAAGGAAAGAAGCGAATATATCAGGTTTGGCTTTGTGGGGATGAAATATTTCATAGTAATTCACAATACATAACAAAAACTACATTGTTTTCCCATTTTTCTGTCCCTTAAAATGTAATGTCAATATAACAGAGGTGGTTCTAATCCAGTGCTGCTATTTATCTACAGAGAAAGCTCCTTAGAAAGGCAGCACACTGCAAACAAATAAAAAGTTAAATTATGTAAATAAAATATAGACCTGCTCTCAGCAAGCTCATTGCTACCCAGAGATTTCAATGAAAGCGGCTTACATTCACTATAGAGTTCTCTCCATTTGCACACTCCTTGTCCTGACAATCTTTTCTTTTGCTTTAACAAAAGTTGGCATTTTTGCCATTTGCATGAAGTGGAGACATTTCCTGTTCGCCGCACAGGAACTGAAGCAAGAAATCATGTAAGTGCCAGTCAGCCCTCCTATCTGAAAAACCAGGAGCATATATGAAAATAACTGAGCACAATCTAGACAAGCCCAGTGCTGTCTGCCTCAAAAATTGTGATGCAGGCATATCCAAAAGCAGATGGTCTTTGAACTGTAATACTTTCAAAAATAAATACTTTACCTTCTAGGGTTTTTGAGTCTTTGCGGTTATTCAAACACTCCCATGAGTAATAATTTTTTTTACTAGTTTAGAAAAACCAGAAGTAACATTTCAACTGATTTTATGATGCCCAGAAGCTGAAACATGAAGAAAAACGTAATATATGGCAAAAAAACCCAAAATAATATTGTGAGAGTGAGCAGTAACACTAATTTCAGGACAAACTCAACTGAAGGGGGAGGTGGGGTGAAGTGTCCCTAAGCTAAACTTAAAAAAAAATTAGAAAAAAAATAGGAAAATTAGAAAACCAGAAGTTTTATGCCTTTGTTATTACTCAAACATCAACAATATTAAGAATCAGCTTTCCACGACAGCAAAAATGGGAACAATCTTGCCTGTACTGTAGCATTAGAAATCACATTAGGGTGAGAAAAGAGACTGGACATAGTTTGGACTCCTAGAACAGACCTAGTCTATCTTGGCAGGTGTCTGTTCCAACGCTGCCAAGAGGCGTTCCTTAACCTCTTTGAATACTCCAGCATTTCAAAGCTTGTATAGTCAGAAAAAAAATTCCTCATGTCAAACTTAAGCTTTTCTTGCTGTAAATTAAACTACTTAGCCCATGATTAATGGAAGGACAACTTATCGTCGTTGTTCTTAGAACAATTCACAGAATCACAGAATCACTAGGTTGCAGAAGACCCACAGGATCATCGAGTCCAACCGTTCCTATCAAACACTAAACCATGCCCCTCATCCACCTGTCCCCTAAACACCTCCAGGGAAGGTGACTCAACCACCTCCCTGGGCAGCCTGTTCCAGTGCCCAATGACCCTTTCTGTGAAGAATTTTTTCCTAATGTCCAGCCTAAACCTCCCCTGGCGGAGCTTGAGGCCATTCCCTCTTGTCCTGTCCCCTGTCACTTGGGAGAAGAGGCCAGCACCCTCGTCTCCACAACGTCCTTTCAGGTAGTTGTAGAGAGCAATGAGGTCTCCCCTCAGCCTCCTCTTCTCCAGGCTAAACAACCCCAGCTCCCTCAGCTGCTCCTCATAAGACTTGTTCTCCAGCCCTTTCACCAGCTTCATTGCTCTTCTCTGGACTCACTCCAGAGCCTCAACATCCTTCTTGTGGTGAGGGGCCCAGAACTGAACACAGGATTCGAGGAGCGGTCTCACCAGTGCTGAGTACAGAGGGAGAATAACCTCCCTGGACCTGCTGGTCACACCGTTTCTGATACAAGCCAAGATGCCATTGGCCTTCTTGGCCACCTGGGCCACTGCTGTCTCATGTTCAGTCACTGTCAACCAACACCCCCAGGTCCTTCTCCTCCAGGCAGCTTTCTAGCCAGACTTCTCCTAGTCTGTAGCTGCACAGGGTTGTTGTGCCCCAAGTGCAGGACCCGGCATTTGGCCTTGTTATACCTCATGCCATTGGTCTCAGCCCAGTGGTCCAGCCTGTTCAGATCCCTTTGCAGAGCCTCCCAACCCTCCGGCAGATCAACACTTCCACCTGGCTTCGTGTCATCCGCAAACTTGCTAAGGGTGCACTCAATGCCTTCATCCAGGTCATTGATAAAGACATTGAACAGGGCTGGACCCAGCACTGAGCCCTGGGGAACCCCACTTGTCACTGGCCTCCAGCTGGAGTTAACTCCATTTCCCACCACTCTCTGGGCCCGGCCATCCAACCAGTTTTCCACCCAGGACAGTGTGCGCCTGTCCAGGCCCGAGGCTGACAGTTTCCTGAGCAGAATGCTGGGAGAAACTGTGTCAAAGGCTTTATTGAAGTCCAAGAAGATACATCCACAGCCTTTCCCTCGTCCAGTAGTCGAGTCACTTTGTCATAGAAGGCGATCAGGTTAGTTTGGCAAGACCTGCCTTTTGTGAACCCGTGTTGAGTGGGCCTGATCACCCGGTTCTCTTGCATGTGCTTTGTGATCGCACTCAAGATCACCTGTTCTATGACTTTCCGTGGCACTGAGGTCAGACTGACAGGCCTGCAGTTCCCTGGATCCTCCATTTTCATTTTTATCTTCACCTAGCATTGTCTTTTTTTAGAAAACCCCCTTTCCCTCACTTTATCTCATAAGCTGAATTTTCTTAGCTTTCCTTGTTATCTCAGCTTCCCCAGGCTCAGGTTCTTTTTACAGTTCACACAAAAACTGGTGACCTACTTTATATAGTAATATTAAAAAAAGTACATGCATAAACAGCACCATAATATTAAATCAATCAAAAAAGAATACACTACATTTTAATATACTTATAATTATTTGTCAGTCAACAGTCTCATCATTGCCAAGATTCACGATCCCTCCACAATGATCTTTGTCTTGTCCTGTGGTATTTTCCAATCAATTTCACGTTAGGAATTTTATTGGTGTCTATTCTGTAATGCCCCTTCAACGTTTAAGACAATATATAAACCCCATGCATAATATCACCAGCAGTTTTGAATTTTAAACATTTTAAAGTTCCTGGAATACTTTGTTTTCTCTTAAAGGTGGTGAAATTCAGAACAACTATAAATGTTTTCTCCTCAGAGAGAAGTCAGAGGAGTAGCTCAGAAGTCCTGAGTCACAGATGTCAAGGAAAGGAAAGGAAAAGAGATCAAAAGTTTTCCTTTCCACAGAACCCACAAGTACTTGCAACATCTTTCAGCTAAGGCAGGTAAAGGGGGCGAACTGCTTGACTAATTTCACTCTGTGTGAAACCAGAACATGACAGATGTTTTTAACTTAGAGATATGAAAAGAAAGGCAGAAATGCTTTAGCGAAGATTGTAACTGACCCAAGAAGAAGAAATCAGCCATCTATTCCAGGACCACAAGGGATATCTGAAGCTGGGCAAGGAGACCTTGACAGAGTAATAGGTATTAGCGGGTCAGTGCAAGGTTGGGGTTATTCCCACAGGCAAATATGGGTTACAAAGGCTCCTTAGCACTGTGAATTAGGGAATGAAATTGGCATCCAGCTGCTCAAACTGGTAACCTGAAGGAATTGCTGTGCAAAGATAACAATGGATGCAGCCTGTCGATTTTAATAAAGACATTGAGAAACTGAAGGAATTAAGTGGGTTCCAGTCATGGGGAAATATGACAGTAAAGGCAAAAGTAAGTTGCTCACAAATGCCTCAAGAAAAACACAGAAGATATGCAAACATGCAGGGACACAAAGTCTAGAGCTAGACATTACACACAACAATTTGATTAAACAACAGACACAACTTTTCTGGTAGTAAACAGTAATGGGGATGCAGCATTGCCTCAGCATTTCATTATAATGATAATGAAACTGGCATAGAGTGAACATGTTCTCTGTGCCTGCAAGTTCATGATCTCCCAAGACAGAGGCAGATGTCTGTCCTAACAGAGATCATTTGGAGATGCTGGATAGACAAGCAATCATAAAAGAGAGATTTAAAATACATTTGGGGACTGAATAAAACAAAGAGGACTGGTAACTTTTCCTACTGTCCCTAAATGAATAGTTTTGAGGAACCTGTGAAGAGCTACCACACATATGAAGAAGAAAGCCAGGCTAAGCAAAACAGATTTTGCTGGTAACAAAAAAACATGGTCCCCAACCTGCAATACAGAAAACACATGAAAACAATACAGAAACAATACAGAAGAAACAACATGACAATTGAAAAGGCCAAGGAATCACAGCAGCAATGAAATATGATAATCACCCAAGGAAAACTGAGTATTTAATGTCTCTACAGAGAAAAAATAATGCCAAAGAAAGTGGGAAATCAGAATTCATAAACTAGGAAATGCAAAGATAAACTGAAAAAGAAGTGGTTTGGGGTTGTGCTGATTCTGTCTGGGATAGAGTTAACTTTCTTCATAGCAGACCACATGATGCCATGTTTTGGATCTGAGGCTACAACCCTGCTGATAATGCATCCCTGTTTTGCCTATTGCTGAGCTCTGCTTGCACAGCATCAAGGCCACCGCTGCTTCCCACTACACCCCCACAGCCAAGAGGCTGGGAGGGAATGCAGCTGGCACAGCTGACCCAGACTGGCCAAAGGGATATTCCATACTATGTATCCTCAGGCTCAGCAATAAAAACTGGGCTAGAGGAAGAAAAGAATAGTTTTTTTGTTTTCAAAGTGGCTGTTCAGAGACTGTCTGGGTATCCATCTGCTTGGAGGAAGGAGGTGGTGTACCATTTCCTTTGCATTGCTTGTTTTTTTCCCCCCGCCTCTGCTTTTTCTTCACCCATTAAACTGGTTTTTATCAAAACTCAAGAGTTTTCTTGATTTTGCTTTTCCTATTTTCTCCCCACTGTGAGAAGCTAGTGAGGGGAGTGAGTGAGCAGCTGTGTATGTGCTCGGCTGCTGGCTGGGGTCAGATGCTAGTTAGAAGATGAGGCACTTTATTTCGTGCTGTGCTTTCACGGAGCTTACCTGGCATCAAAGAAAAAAATAAAACAAAAGGGAAAAAGAAACCCTCCAACTGCAGTGTTTGCATTAACTCCAACTCTCCAGACTTGCAATCACTACCACAGGAAGAACAGAACCTGCCTGGATTTTCTTCACCCAGTTCAGTTATATGTTTAAGAATCCTTCAACATCCAATACTACACAGTTTTAAGAGCACTATACCTAAATTATAAAACCCTAAGAGATAAATGAACAAACCTAATTATTCTCCAGTTATTATTTCATTCTCCAGAAAAACAATGCACATATCACCCACGTAGAAGAAAATTACAGATGCGAAAAGTCTAATAAAATGTCTTGTCAACTAAGCTCATGTCCTTGAAATGCGAGCAATAAAGTTCTTTACCATGACTCAATCGGAGAAATAACATTTATAGCATGATATGATCCAGAGCCACCAAGGAAAACTTTATTTAGTGCTGAGAAGGAAGAAATACAGCATTTATTCTTTAAACAGATAAAATATTTGGCAATAGAAAAGGCAAGCAAGCAAGCCAAAGTGAAAAATTCAAAGGAGGAGGAAGGAAAAAGTTACCACAAACTAATAAACCCTTTAAATGGTAGGAGGATAAGAGGTAATGCATCTGTTTCACCATTTTTCAGTATATAATACTTTCAAAGAAATCCAAGTGAAAAGATGCAGCACCTGAGACTTCATTTCAACAAATGCCTCTAAGCCACTAATGTAGGATGTGTACATCGGGCCCCCTGGGCCAACCCCCAGCTGCTGTCTGAATGCAGCAAATGGAGGCTGGTGCTCAGTTTGGCAGCACATTAGAGTCCATTTCACATTCAGATTGTACAGGGCCAACTCCTGAAGAGCAAACCAAGTTCTCCCACTTATAGGCTGGTTAGTTGAGCAGTTTGTTTCACCGAAGACCTGATAAAAGTGAGATTTCATCTCACCTCCTCCAGCAGGAGTGTTCAGGACTGTGTAACCTAACCTGAAAAATGCTTATGTAACTGTTGATTTTGCCATCTATATTCTAGTGATTTTTAAATCCTGTTAATTTCTGGGACTTAAACTTATGGAACTCATTGCCAAAGGACACTATATATTATACAAAAGTACATTTATTTTATCTGGATTAAAACAGCTGTATTTCAGCCGCATCAGATAACTATAGTCCTGTTCTTTTAGTTTAGAGAACACGTAAATTCTGAAAATAATAATACTTAAAAACCTAATGTCATGCAAAATTTCTTGGCACAGGAAAAATTCTTGAGTATTACAGTGGAGTCTGTCCAGAGAAATTGGCAAGTGTTTGCGTTTTCAACCCCATGCTCTCTTCTAGCACACTGGATCTCAATTTAATTTCCTAGGCAGTTAAATTGCAGAGTTGATGGGCTGTGTGTGCCTGGGTCTTACCCTGATTTACCCTTTTTAAGTCTTTCATTATTTCTGCAGAACAGTAAAGGCAAATATACAAGTGAAATCTAATCCATCTGTTCCTCAAACACCAATTTTAATGCAACAGAAGTTCTAATTCAATCAGTGACTGACTTCCAAGTAGCCTAATGGGAGCAAGTTAGAAATCATTCATACCTGTGCTAAATAAAATGGAACTCCTGAGTTGATATTGATGTACTTTCCAGGGAAACAATGTTTATTTCTAACATAGAACAGGCACTATATTGTCCATTTTTGACACAACGGTGGAACTTTTACTACTTCCCTTTACTTTCAAAGGCTCCTCTCTCACCTGGCTTGTCTGGCAAGCTTCTAGAGGTTTTCTCTTTCAATCTTGTTGAATTATCAGTCGAACTACAGAATCATTTTTCTAAAACAAAGCCCTACTGAAAGTTAGCTTCTCTAGTAAAACTATTCTCTGCTTATATTATTTTTCTGCGGATCTCTATATAAGTATTAGACAGAAACAATTATTGTCCATATGTTTCTTGTGATTCAAGAGCACCGTGAAGAACAGGACCTGAGAATCCTTGCTCACTGTCATAATTATGCATTTTTAGATAAACAGTCTATCTTTTCACTCAAATGCATATGTGATATATAGAAACCCAGGATGCATATATGTATATATTTAATAATAGATTGTCTAAAAGCTATTTTTTAATACATGGAAGTGATAACAGATTTGATTAGGAAAAGATGCTGAGGATAACAGGTTCTCAGCTGCTGCGTAAATCAGTATACCACGGGAGTATGCATGCTTATTTTTCCACCACGTCAATGGAAACGGTCACAGGCAAGAGATTTAACCATATTTTTTCCCAGAGATCCTCCATTAATCATGGTTATCAATTCATGAGTTCCTGATAATACTCCTTTTGTCCAATCATTTTTTCTCCTCCTTGTTCAGAATTTGAATTAAAGCATCATTATTTGCATTATGCCACTTGTGACAGTATGACCTGATTAGCTTGTAAAGCACTGATTAGTTTCAGGCTATTTTAGTAGAAAACTATGAATTATAATGGAACTTGCAGATAAGCCTGGAGAGGTGCTTATGATATGAACCAAATTAATTTTATATATAAATACATATATAATTCAAAATTGTAATATTTCATAATTGCAAACTATTATAGATGGGAAAGATGACACTATATGACTGATTATGCTAATCTCATATCCAAACAAGTCACATCATTTCATAACTGGTATACCTTTCTATTTTCTGGTACAACAACTTCGTGTCACAAAAGGCCCCTCCCTCCTCCCACACACTCCAGCTCCTAGTGATGGGCTCATTGCATACCTGGCTGATGGCGGAACACAATAATGTTTGTAAACATTCTGGCAGACCTACTTACTGGTTAGTTTATGACATGCACTTCCTGCATGTCAAAATAGATCAAAGTCAAACCAGAAAATCTTGCATTTCATAGCTGACTGATGCATTCGCTGAACCACTGATTCTCTCAGGCTACGGCACAATAGGTGAGCTAACCATTGCTCAGTGGGATATTTTCTGGAAGTCCTATTGGGTAATGAGATTTTGGAACAGAAAAGTGAGTCATAGAATCATAGAGTAGTTTGGCTTGGAAGGGACCTTAAAGATCATTTAGTTCCACCCCCCTGCCATGGGCAGGGACACCTCCCACCACACCAGGCTGCCCAAGGCCCCATCCAACCTGGCCTTGAACACCTCCAGAGATGGGGCAGCCACAGCTTCCCTGGGCAACCTGGGCCAGTACCTTGCCACTCTCATCATAAAGACATTCGTCCTTACGTCTAGCCTAAATCCTCCCCTATCCAGTTTAAAGCCTCTCATCCTATCACTACATGCCTCCCTAAAAAGTTCCTACCCAGCTTTCCTGTAGCCCCTTCAGGTGCTGGAAGGTCACTATAAGGTCTCCTCGGAGCCTTCTCGAGGCTGAACAACCCCAACTCTCTCAGCCTGTCCTTGTATGGGAGGTGCTCCAGCCCTTTGATCATCTTTGTAGCCTCCTCTGGACCCGTTCCAACAGCTCCATATCCTTATGTTGGGGGTTCCAGAACTGGACTCTAGATGAGGTCAAAACAGTGTGGGTCTTCGCAAATATTTTCAGTGCCTTTTCAGCAAGGTTTCTACTGTATTACAGTACTTCAGTTTGCATTTGTGTGATATTGGCTTTGCCTCTGCTGCAATACAGCATGTAAAATGCAGTTGGAAAAAGAGTACCAGCTTACTTTCAGCCCAGCAGTGAAAGTCATCCTAGATTACTTTTAAGTGATTAAATAAAAATTAGTAGTTCAAAATATTCCTTAGGCAAGAGAGACTAAACCCCACTAAAATTTCTCCGTGAACAGTTGCAAAGAAGCAGTCAGCTCTGGAAGAAGTCATGGGACTCTTCACCTAGCTGAGGTTTACTGTCGGAAGGCCTAATGTTGCTACCACTCTACTACAGTGAAGAGTGCAGAATACCATTCAAAAGGATTTGGGCCTGCTTATACAGATAAAGTTTCTTCCTTTGTTGACAAAATCAAGACTACTTTTCTTTGAATGGCAAACAAACTATCCCTTGCTCACTGTTCATAAATTCCCACCACACTCTCACTTCACATATAAGACTTTGATTCACAGGCTGCAATTTACAGTAGTATAAGATATTTGACATTTCTTGTAGAATTATATTTTATTTTGCATGAATGCAAAGTGACTTTGCACTGTGACTAATGCTGGTAAAACAAGAATAGAAAATACCTGAATGACTTGCTGCTCAACAATTCCCACAGCACAGATTGAAGCTATCCAGAATGTAATCTCAGAGCATTAAAACTGCTGAGAGGAGGGGGGTTATAGGACAACACACACATGCAAGTAAAAAGCAGGGTCTCTTCAAACAGCAAAATGTATTAGCTTATTATTCTTGAAAAGTTTGTGTCGCACCAGAGTCTAAATGGCTACATAAAACATCAGCAAACTGTAGCTCTGATGTTACTGGCCAGATCCTATGCTGCATTGATGGATTCCATTAGTATGAAAAAGAGTATACGAAAGCATATAACCTCTCTCTAGCATAAACACGAGTAGTGCAGGATCCCTATTCAGCCAAGGGAGGCAGAAACTGACTGCTGATACACACCATCACTCCTGGCATCATGTATGTTCTGGACAACCTACCTCTGTTTCCACAGACTGAAGAAAGTGGAAATATTAAGCAGTTGTCCTGTGATGTGAGGAGAAGAAACTAAACTGAACTTAAGGAGTTACACTAAGAGGCTCCAGGTCTTGCTTTCGTGAAAGTTAAGCACTCATTTTTCTGCATGGCCTGGCAGATTAGTATGCTGAGTATGTAGAAATCCCACTAATATAAGCAGAAGAATTTAATTCCCAGCACCTTCATTTGCAGAGTTGCCCAAATATGAATATCATAATCCATTGCTAAGTATCCTTTCTGGAAAACAAAGATCTATTTTTTCCCCAGTTAAGCTGAAGTTAATTTTACAGGATGTGATCCAACAGTTTATTCATGAGTCTACTCCACTTAATAAATTGATTTGCATGCTTTTGCTATTAAAATTAGGTTAAGACAACACACCATTCTCTGAACGAGAGCATCAGCTTGTGCAAAAGAATGTAGATTCACTGATGTTTTTGGAATGTGGTAGATTTACAGCAGCTGAACAATTGACTCCAGCAAAACTGTTGCAAAGGTCACAGATGCACATATCCAAAACAGTATTAAGCAACGTTTGCGCTTCTATCTTAAGTTAGATTCCTCACAGTTGCTAAACTCACGGTATTGTATAGCACAGATTACTATGGATCTTGTGACTATGCATGCACATATGGTGTAACCTTGGTTACATTAGTACTAGATCAGTCTTTTAACTGAGTCAAAGATTAGATTACAAACTGCAGCTGAAAAACGTGACATGAGATGGCTGGTTTACATTTACAGAAATCTGATTTGTTTTAACAGCCTTTTCCAACCGTAGCTCATGAAGTGGAATAGGAATGTTATGATTCTGAAGTGTTCTTCATCCAGTATTTGTTCTTTTTCACTAACAACATTTGTGGATTTCTTCTTTAAATTTGACAGCAGATAAATTATCTTTAAAAGTGCTTTTCTAAGCATGTGAATGGCACTTCTACTATGGAAGATGTTTGGTAGTTTCAGATGACTGCGTAACAAAATGCATACAGAAATCAATGTGTGACTGAGGTTCTTCTTTCCCCCTTGTGAGTGAAACAATGAAGTCAGTTTTCAACTTTATTGAAAAAAATCTAGTAGTCTAATAGAAACTCAGTAAGAAAACCAACATATTGATCCTCTATAAATTTAAGTTAGTTACTTTGGGCCTGATACAAATCACACAGTATTGAATTCAGTGGACTTTGGATGACACCACAAGCTTTGTTTACTTTTTAACTGACTTAAAGTTCTTCTCTATTTCACATAAAATCTTTTAATGCCGTTAAGTACATCGCATACCAAAAATAAAGGGTTGATTTTGCAGCATCAGACTGTGCACAGTTGTGAAGGAGATTTTATAGAGTAATGCAATCATATGAGAACTAGTTGGGTATAATAAGTCAGCCTCCCTCTGTCAGCACAACTACTCCTGTTTCAAAGCAGAAATTCCTTCTATATTCTTATAAGCTCAAATGAATTCCTGCTAAATGCCTTCCTTTTTCACTTCCCTAAATGGATACATATTTTTCTTGCTACACTTACTGTCATAATGTTCATAGCAGAATGAATAAGAAGTGTTTTGCATATATGTGGTGGCGGTGGTTGTTTCTTTTTTTTTTTTTAAATAAGTATTTGGTTTGAAATCCTCCTTAAAATCCCTTGAAAAACTGCAAAGGAATGCTTCTCCCAAGCACAGCACCCAGAGGAGAAGAAAAGTCTTGGGGTCAGAGAAAGAATGGTTCAGGCTTGATGGGCCTAATTTTTCAATGAATCCCGCTGTGGCCAGAGAGGTAGCCAAGAGCTCTGAAGGAGCCTATTTTATTTAGTCACAAGGAATTCTGTGTGATGGACAACTTAAAATAAACATACCAGAGGAAAGCACAGTGCATGAATGAGAGGGAGAAGGACAAAATAACCAAGTAGCTTATGGAGTCCTACAGCACAGACCTGCGGCAGTGTTCTCCTCGGAATTCAATACTTTGGACCTTGGTATGTAAAAGGGCCCTTTGTCCTTCAGCAAGTTTTAAGGGTTAGTGCAAGGACACATTCTTCTCTGCTATTTTTAAGAATCCTATGCCAGTTACACAGCCTGCTCTTGAGTCTTCAGAAGATGCAAAGATAGTGTTAGTTCAATCCGTTCAAAGCTACTCCACAGAAGGAAGGCAGTGCACATCGCCTGGCAACATTTGCCTGGTTTCTAGTCCAACAATGGACTCCTCCGTGCTTACCATTAAATGACATTGTCAATCAAAGCCAGCATTCCTAAACCTTATCAGTCACTCCAACTGGATTTGAAGTGATCATCCCTTGTCCTTATGCATTATTTCACTATCAACAGTAGCACCCTTCAGTCCAGAGGAAGAGGAGCACACAGAGGACATCAAAGTGTCGATCTCCCTTTAGTGAATTTCATTAATAAGCTGGTTTGCCTGTCAAGCACATAATTCTTGGTCAGGAAAACAATCACAAAGGCAGCCCTGTAGCTTCAAAGCGCACACTAAGCTATCTAAGTAAATACAGATACGATAAGATAAACATTTATGAAGAAACGTACATCACTGCCAGGGTACATGGTCCTGGTGAAATGAAATCTTAAATGAGTATAGATAACTTTTTGCATGCTGCTATAGTTATTGATCTGCTGTATTTATAGCTGCAACAGCAGCTACATACGTATTTTGCACATATGTCTTTTATAAGCTTTGGAAAAACAGAAATAGAAAATTAATTATTGACCTGACAAGGTCTCTTATTTTCTCCTACAACACTCATTCCTTAATTTTAAAGACAAAATCATGCACCTCCAATGGTAAACCAAGAATAGCTCACATGACAATACTATAATGTCAACAGCAAGATCTGCATGTGCAGACCATTTGTGAATTACCAGGAGAGGAAGCTTTTTTTCAGAAGTTTTCACAAGAGCTACGTGAATTCTGCGGTTGCATGGTTTACATCCCCTGAGCATTACATAATGCATGGCTTAAACCATGGTTGGGATGCAGGTCAGGCTCTGATAAATTAACAACAAATTTTTATTGAATGTAGCCAAAAATCACATTGGGCTTTTTTCTTCCCATGTTACTTTCCATGTTTAATCCATGTTTTTTTCCCATGTTTAATAATTTACAACATTTCCTGGCTTATTTTCCCCTGCATCTCTGCTCAGTGTCTTACACGTAACTTGATGCTTTTCTGCACTGTCCCTCTCACATCCTGCAATTTAAACTGAAAGCTGCAGGAATCACTCTAGTAAAATTTTACAGAAAAGAAGCTACTGCCATGTTCCTGGAACCACACCAGTCGAATTACTTGACAGTCCTGGACATTTCCAGCTGGATAGCTGGAAATGTCACGTGCTCCTCAGCCTTTGGAACAGAGCTGTCATACTGGACCTCAGAAATCTCTTACTGGTGTGATTCACACTAATGTGAAAGACACGCCTCCCCGTGCAGGAAGACACGAAGTCCATTCAGTTAGGTATTGAAGTTATCTTAAGATGGTAAAAACTTCTTAACAGGAATACCATCAAGAGTCTCTGTCCTGCTTTCTTCAAAAATCACCAACTAAGCAGGATTTTACACAGCCATTCCTGCCCTGTTCACAAACACTGGTACTTCATATGCTTTGGCTACCCTGTACCAGAGGATCCGATGTCAGCATAACTGTCTTTCCAAATGTTTACAACACGGTTTCAGTTTTATCAGTTAGTCAAGTTCTGACTGGGCAGAAACTTCAAATAAGTTATCCACTTATTTGCTTTACAGTATCCACAATACTTGGAAAAAGATTAAAAAACTAATCTCAGCCTTTTTCCTCCCTTTTCCTTGTACACTCCACTTTTGAAGCTATGTATGCTGGTCTGTTTCAAGTTACTGTTTAAAAAAGCACTGTACACAGTACAGCATCAGACTAGTTATGTTTTCTATATGTGCACGTATGCGACTACATTCTTTAAGTAAACAGTGAGCAGCAGTATATTCTGCAACCTTCTGAAGAAAAGAAAAACAGTCATCGTTGGAAAAAATTACTGCATAGCTTTATGCAATCATGGCTACAGTTAAAAAATGGGGGGAGAAAGAGCACAGCAGTCTATCTGGCTCTGCTGAGGCAAACACATGAGTATTATCACACATACACATAATCTACACTCCTAAAATAATCTCAGAGCATAGCTTCTGAGTGTGGAGGTGGTAAATTCAATTTAAGGCTGAATCCCTGGACAAAGTCCATCTTTGATGTAACTCACTGGAGGACCCTGAAACCTTCAGAGCCAGCCAAGCAGAGAAGTCTGACAGCACTGATGGAAATGCTGTTCTGCAGGCAGGTGCAGACAGCGCTGGGCAATGGCATCCCTGTCCACGGCTGAGAGAATGCCTGCACTGAAATGAAGACAGGCTTTTGAGTACCTGTATATTGAAATAATGTAGCTGCCTCCCAGTCTCCGCAAGATATTAGAGCACTGAATAAGCAGAATAAGCAATAGCTGCAGACAGTGGCTTGCAGCCTCAAATCCAAATTTCTTTTTTTGCAACAAGATTTAAATCAGAAGGCGAGCTTTTTTCCCAGACAAGTCTGCGACAAATCTGCCCTGCCTGAAGTTAAAATTTCACCCATCAAGATGAAAGAAGATATTTATCAAATGTTAATTCCGCCATTTTGCTTACATGTCCCTCCGAAGAAAGGAGCATTATTAAGTACTTTATTATTTATTCATAAAAAGGCTTTGGGAAGAATATGTATCTTCCAGCATACTATCCATGTTTGCCATGTACTCCACTGCAATGTCAAACACATGGTGGTATGAGTAATAGAGGTTATCCGGGCATACATTCAGTAACACCTTTGCATCTAGGAGATCTTTGTAACACCATTTTTTCCACGAGAACCGAGATGTGTAAAAGCATGTGAATAACAGGTTAAGCCTGAAGACAGTTTAACTAGCATGGAAAGGCTAAGCAGAGTTATCAGAATCCAGGATGCTAGCCAAAGTATTCACTATGTAGAACTTTCCATATCACTGAATTTTACTTTTTTTGATCAGACAACAGGAGAAGGAAATCAAAGCTGCCACTGCCCCATAGGAATGGGTAAGGACAGGCAGATGTTACACAGCTGAAACACTGTCATCACAACTACCAATAGTGGCAACCCCATCCAGGCCTCTGGTTTCCATTGTGTTAGATGCTGTGCTTTCAAGGGCTCAATAGAAAGGAGGAAAAAAAACATGAGAAGAAAAATTGAGAGACCTAAAGTGCTTTGCCTTCAGTTAGGCATCAAGTGACAAATACACAGATAGGACCAACATCTCTGGCCTCCCAGAACACTCTCCACTCCAGTCTGCCTTTCTGTTCTCTTCAAGTAGGTTCTTGAACTTCTTTTCCCCCTTTTTCCATATATTTCTAAAATGGAACAAAATTGGAGAGAGTCGACAAGTAAAATTCTCAAGACTTGTGAAGTACACTAGGTCCTTGCCAAAGGTCTAGCTGCCTACACATGAAAGTTGCACATAAATTGAGAACAAATTATAAAATTTCCTTTGAAACTACAGAGAAGTAAGCTTGTGTCCCATCCCATTCCATCTTCCTCCCAGTTCAGCACACAAAGTATATGCCCTTTTGGGGTACAGCACATTGAAAATCCACCCTTCAGCTTGATTGCTCATTTCCCTGCAATGAAAAATTAGGACACTTAAATTAGTCTCACAGTCACAAAAAAATCTGTTGGAAATTTTACCAGGATGTGTAAGCCAGGTAATACCACATCCAAAGGTTCTCATATTTTATTGGTGATAAAAGTAACACTCCTGCCCCCACCTTGGAAAGTCAAATGGTTGGAGGCAGTTTTCAGCCAGCTGACATTTTCATCCAAGGAAAATGCTTTGATAGGGAAAACAGCTGCTGACATGCATTTCTGCAGTGTTCATTGGGCCAAGAACAGGGTCCACAGACATGAATGAAAAGAACTGTCTTGCAAGCAAAATTACACAGGTCTTCCTTTTCCCTTCATGCTTTCCTTGCAAATGTGGAGGATCAGCAAAGAAACACAGAATTCTGGCAATTACGCTACCGACATCAGCTCCCAGGATGGCTCTAGAGCCCCAAGCCACTGCGCATCAGGGGTGTGCTTATGTTGCAAGTCCTTGCTCTTCTCTTCCAGGGGAGGGGAATGGTTTTGCCATTGCCTTGTTAGGGCCCTGACTTCTAATCTGACAGATACTCGGTTTTTGGAGGGATGTTAATTTCATCAGCAGGCTCTGCAAAGGAGGACACTAGCCCAGAATGGGTAGTCCAGCTATTCTGCCTATCACCTGAATTGTTTAATATTATTTCATTTTGTAAGCAAACAAGATGTACAGCAGCAATAAACATACAAGGAATTTTCCTTGTCATACACAGCCTCAGCCAGATGGCTCAATTTCACCATTTTAAAGAGCTGGTATATAAATTCTCTGCATCTCACGTAAGAAAATGTGAAGAACTAACATACAAAAAAAAAGATGAAAATGGAAACTATAAACATTCTAGAAAACAAGTAAATTAACAGAAATCTGACATCTGCTAACAATTGTCACTCACAGTCGCTAATTTTGAATTTGGCAAAAATTCCATTGCAAACATCATTTTTCTGTTTTCGTACAGTCTTACTTGTCTCTACAGCCAAAGAACTCTCTCATTTCAGTCAGTAATACTGCATGATGTGGGACTTGTCGGCTCTGCCACATTTTTTAAGTTTTCTGCCTGGGTAACAGGCGCTCCAGCCTCCGGTTTCTGCCTTCTGGCTTGCCCACAGTGTAAGTCCCCAGACGCTCCTGCTCTGCTCACAGCTGTCTCATGCACCGCTGCCTCACTTCTTGCCCAGTGCCGCGTGTAGGTCTATAAACGAGCAGCTCTGCTCCAGACAGTCCTTGTGACTGCAGTCTTCCCAGCACCACCCGGCAGATGAGCCTTTGCTTTAGAGGCAGCTCCCATGGGCAGTCCTGGTCCTTGGCAGCCTCTAGGAGACACTGGGTACAATTCAACCTGAAGCTCACTCTCCTGTCAGCCTCTGCAGCCCAGCTGGACCTGAGTGCTGCAGCTCAGCCATCCACTGAAGCCCAGAGAGAAAGCCAGCAAAAGACATTGTTCTTAATTACTGGCTTCTCTAAGAATCTATTAAGATGACTACTAGCTGCCATTGAAAGCTAACCACAATGACAACAACTTTGGTTTAGGATGGGAAAATACCCGTGGAAGCAATGTTTTCCCAGCCTTGTTTGCCTTATTCTCCTACTGTACTCTACTGTGATGGATCACTGAGGGGTTTTGGTGCAGAGGAAAGACAGAGCAAGCCTACAGACCGTAGCCCAGCTCCACAGAGCTGTTTAATAAAAATCCTTACAGCAAAGACATATCAGATATTAAACAGACATGACAATCTTAGCCAGAAGGCCAAGAATAACTACAGGCTGGATGGACATTCACTAAGACTTAGCACAGACACAAAAACTCTTCAGTTTTGCTCCAAGGCCTTTGGACCTTCCCTGTTAGAAAGACTAGCAGGAGATGAGGTGATGTCTTCCTCTTGGTTTGCAGCGTTTGTGGCTTTCTGTTTCCTACTGTAGCTTTGCTGTCTCATGGCAGTGCTGGGCCTGGAACTGCCACAACCAAACTTCATCCAAAGGGCTAAAAAGCACTTGAGCTCTTTGAGCAGCCAGTGTCAGCTGCAGTTCCCTGTCCTACCTTGGTTGCCTATTCTTGCAGGGTATCATTGCAGCAAGACAAACAGCCATGCCTACCACTTCTCATCAGCACTCAAACAAATTATACTGTAATTTTTATAAATTACTCCAATCCAGTTTAGTTTTACTGAATGACTTCCACGATATGTCAAGTTTCTTCACTACCAACACTTCACAGGGTAAAATTCACCCTGCATTTCAAGTTATTTACTTGAGCTTTAGAAGAGACATTTTTCATGTGTGCAAGCTGGCTAGTACGCCTTCTAAAAATCGCTAACCTCTTAGGCTAGAGAGATACCTGATATCTCCATTCATACAGATTTTCTATCAACAATGAATAGAGGGTGAAGAATTTGACTCTGCATCTTTTCCTTTTCAGTTGTGATATGGATTGCTTTTGGCAGAATCCCTTAGTAATGGGAATGTGTCAGGCATTAAAAGCTACAATAAAAATCAGTGAAGCCCTCAAATAAATTACAAGCCCATTAAACACAATGCTGTCAACTCTAAAGGTCAGACTGGTTTTGTGAAAATCTGCACTATGCAATAAGAGCTGCATGTGTTAACAGTTTTCTGTTGTTTGCCTTTAACTTCCAGCTGCAGAAATCCTTTCTGTTCCATGCAGCTGACACACCTTAAAGCACAGTGGGAGGAATATCATAAATGTAAAATAACAAATCAATCAATTGGCATTTGCCAGAAGGTAATATTCATGCTAAATCAAAGAGTAAGTCACACTCTGTAGACAGGACCATGTTAGCAGTCACTGAACTCCAGTTTGCGAGCCATCAGACGATACTTTCAAAACTGTCAACAGCCAGAATTTCAAGCAGATAAAGATTCATATAAGTACCCATGGGATTTTTCAAAAACACAAACAAGCTCAAGTCCAACGGAAGTCAGCAGGGACTAGGAACCAAAGGGAAATTTCAAATGCAATGAGGGAGTTACTGGCCATTTCTAAGTGCCTGTGTATCTTCCAACCTTAAGAAAACTCCCTTGTGAAACAGTTTCTCAGAAGTGACTTTGCGTTAACTGTGAAGTACATTTGAGTTACAGTACACTGTGAAAATCAAAGTTCATCATCACAGGAATGCAGGAACTGATGATAACTGCCTCATACAGGAGTTTGTACAAGTTAGGATGCTGGCATGTCCCCTGAACCAGATCCTTAGCTCATTTAAATCAGCACCAATCAGACTGTTCCATTGTCTGGCTTTATATGCCTAAATATAAAAGAATAGAATACAAAGGGTGCAAAATTTGGAACCCACATCCTAATAAATATTTTATCGGATGTCAGGCTTGAGGGATCCCTGCTCCTCTTAGTACCCTCAGAAGGAGAAAATGGAAACTAATGTTTCTTTCAGTGTTCAGTCAGCAGCTTCTGCTGCAAATTAACCCTTGAGCTTGATACTATTCAAGTGCTTAGATTTTAATTGATTTGTAAGCTAGTGTGTATTGTCCATGGGTTTAAAATAGCACAGAAGCTTGTGTATTGCTGCATACGAAGAACATACACGCATGTTTAAAACAACTGCAATGAGAAAATGGTAAGCCAGTATTTTGTGAGGAATCTATCAGTTCCTTGCCTAAGCACATTGCTAGGCAGTTCTTAGCACAGAGCATCTTAGTTGAGGGATTGCTCGTATATGAGCATACGCGCAAGTATTCCCTGTACCGGAGATGCAAGACACTGGCCATGTTGCCAGCGTCTTTGTAGAAATGGAGGATTTTCCTCTCCCACTCCCACCCTAAAGTGAACTCCTTTAAACCCTCACCATAAAGCTGCTACATGCAATGTAAATGAAACAGTGCTCGTGCCTGAACTAAATATAGAATTCAAAGTTCTTCCTGCATCCAAAATGTTCCCACATGAAAAAAAAAAATGGAGGCTTACACAGTACCCAGCCTTGCTTCATGCCACAGATATCTAATGTTTCTCTGGGTGCATGCTGATTTTGGCCGGGACCAAATTAATTTTCTTCATAGCAGCTGGTGTGGGTCTATGTTTTATATTTGTTCTGGAAACAGTATTGATAATAGAGGGATGTTTTTATCATTGCTGAGCAGTGCTTACACAGAGCTGAGGCTTTTTCTGCTTCTCACCCCACCCCACCAGCCAGTGGACTGGGGGTGCACAAGGAGCTGGGAAGGGACACAGCTGGCAGAGCTGGCCTCAACTCACCAAAGGGATATTCCATACTTTATGATGTCATGCTCAGCATTTAAAGCTGGGGGAAGAAGGAGGAAGTGGTGTTCAGGGTGATGGTGTTTGTCTTCCCAAATAACAGTTACACATGATGGAACTCTGCTTTCCTGGAGATGGCTGAATGCATGCCTACTGATGGGAAGTGGTGAATGAATTCCTTGTTTTGCTTCGCTTGCACGTGTGGCTTTGCTTCACCTATTAAACCGTCTTTCTCTCAACCCCTGAGTTTTCTCACTTTTACCCTTCCAATTTCTCTCCCATCCCACCAAGGGGAAAGTGAGTGGCCGTGGGCTTATTTACCCCCCTAAGCGAGGCTTAGCTGCCAGTTGGGGTTAAACCACAACACGGTGACACTAGCAGGAGGCCAGCACACCCTCCACTTCACCTAGTCAAGCCTTTTCCCTGGTTTACTGAGGCTCAGCTCCTGCTCACGTGAATGGGAATTCTTTGTAAGTGTTAAAAGGAGTGATCCCTGTATTACAATAGCACCTAGGAGGGCATGCTGTGCCGGTTACTAATGACATGATGAGCAGGAAGGAGACAGCTTTGCCTGGAACAATACGTGATCCTTACAGGACAACCAAACTAAAAAATCTCTGAAAATTATCAGCCTCTGGAACAGGTATACCTGAGGCACAGAGTGACCAAATAAAAGTTGACCAAAATCACACAGGAACAGCTCCTCAAATCCAGAACTGGCTAGACTTTGCCAAGAACACTCATCACAGCTGCACAAGCTAAGCAATTACCTTCACTGCTTGACTGTGTTGAAAGTGCCCTCAGGTGCAGTCCCAAAAGGTTCTGTTCTGTTTCATCAGACAGCAGTCTTTCACTTGTTTCAGTGCCAGTCTAGAAATTAAAGCAATTATAAAAATAAGTAAATAAATGAAATCACCACCATCACCCTATAATGTCTTTGAAAAATATTTTTTTCAAAAAAATGAATGATTTACCCAATACAGCAATTTAACACAAATATCCTCTCTCTAGTCCAACTTCATCACTTGCTCCAAGTCCTCTTTAGTTATATGCAACAGGGGCCACCTCCTTCACTCACAGACATCCAGGCTCCTAGTCTTTAACTGAGCCACAGGGAAGCCAAGTATCCTGGACAACCTGAAATGACCATGTGTTCAGTCAGAATCCAGGACATTTTCTGGCAACATTTGATTTTTAAGATCACAAAATAACTACAACTGGGGTTTTGTGTAAGCATGCTGCTGTTACAAGACTTTGAGTCACCAGGAATATGCACGTATTTTTCAGAGAGTATTTTCCAGTGACTTAATGTCTGAATGAATCCATCATGAAACACGGAAAGGGTCATTAACATTCACCTCAAGAAAAAAGAGCACCTTTGAGAGTGTCCACACACATTTGCATCATTCCAGCTACGGTTCACTACTTTGAATACTCGTTCCACCAGACTATTTGGTCCTGGTAAACAACAGACAAGTTTTCCTGGCTTGTGTATTTATTAAACCAAAGGAACATTTTGCTGACAAGTGTGTAGCTGGTGTATTTCAGAATCCCAGATATCATTCACAGGCTATCTTTCAAAGAGTCTTTTTCATTCAAGACCACCAAAAGGGTTAGCACAGTAAGAAACAGAACTTTGGACCCTACGGAACTTTTCAATAAGCAAGAGATGTGTCTTGAAGACAGAAAAAGCGAATCCCCAAGCACTTCCCAAAGATGGAAGGTAGCTATGCAGCCCAGAAGGTGATTTACAACAAAATTCTCCTTCCTACCAATACCTAACATCTGTACCTTGCCTACATGACGCTGCATCTTTCCAAACAAAACCAGACGAGAGAGATTTTTGTGAAGCCAGGTTTAATTTGTCACTTTTTCCAACAGATCAAGTTAATTTTGTTGCCGTCCAACTGCAGCCAGAGATCTGTTCTGTATCTAGTGCAGATTCTCCCAGCTGCTTCCCAGTCCTCTCCCCCAAATATCAATGGCATGCAAATGAATTCCACATGCAAATGAGCAGCTCAGTGAATGATGAAAAAAAGGTCCTGTTATTCCAGTTCTATGACTTAAGAAAAACAAGGCAGCCTCACAACATATATGCTGCCTTTCATCTAAAACCTTTGTTAAACATTTAGTGGACAGATTCAAAATAATACACGCATCTTCAACTGTGCCCTAGTCCATGAGCTGGAAACCTGGGATTTATTACTTTGTTTGGTGGCAAGAGAAGTTGGCAAAATCCAGTTCCTAAAGACAATAAAATATTTCTGTATAGGTATTGATGATGCAGTTTCTTCTTCCTGTCTGAAATCCTGAGTAAGATTTATAGGAGTTTAAATCAAGGTATTGGAATGAGGAATCTTCCTCTCCCGTACTTGACAAGCAGCTGGGTGCTCATGGTTCTGGTAATTCCCACAGCCTGTACCTACAGATCCACACTCACTGGCCAGGACAGATCTACCTCATTCTCATACACTTCTTTTCTTGTCAGAGATCTGTGCTGTGGAAGTTCAGTCACAGTCCATATGTAAAGGATTCATGACAAAGCTTTAAATACTTTGTGATATCTCACATTACAAACTAACACTTTATTGTTTAGTTGTACCAAAAATTTATTATACATTAGAAGCAAGAAGGGCAATCTCAGATCCTAATCTTGCTTAACAGTTTTAACTTCCACTGGATAAATGTGAATGAAGAGGTTGTATCAAGAGAGGACAACGCATAAGTTTTTAAAGGAAGCTACCATCAATCCCAGACTATGAAAATTTCCAGATATTAAACCACTTTGTACAAGAGTTTAAATAACTACTGGCAAGTTGCAGCTAGATTCTATTCCAGAAACTTTACAGATCCTCCTTTACAATAAGACCGTATCATACTTGAACATAGTGGTTGTACAGCTCTCAGCAGTTTAATTATATAGATTCTCAGAACTCATTTCACAAGGTTGTACCACACTCCACTGCAAAATCTCAGATACCTTGTGGAAGCCCATGTTACAAGAAATTTTTTCCTATCATCATGTCCTTACAGGAAACTTCAGTTTATTGGGTGATCCATTAAGTACATCCTACATTCTAACAATTCCCTACTGATTACAATACAGCATCAGATGCATCAAACATCTCAACAGTTCCCATGTTAGCACTTAAAGCTGAATCACTTCGGCCATAATAAAAATAATTCAACTCTAATGTTATCAGCACTAGCACTTCTTCTAACTACTCAGTTAAGTCCCAGCAATTAGCCGTTGTATCATTCATTTCGATGAACAAAATGCAAGAGCAAAATTTTGCCTTTCCATCTGAATTACTAAGACTTTAATAATTCTTAGATGATAATATCATCTGTTTAAAGCAAGCAACATTTGTTAGGTAACAGAGACAGAGTTTATCATGATGCTGCCACAGAAGAGGGGCACAAACTTAGTAAAGAGGCAATCTCAGGCAGTTCCAGGTATCATAAACTACAAGAACAACAATTCCTGTATTTTAAGGTGTTTTCATGCAAAAGTCATGCTAAAGTCTCACAAGTCATTGGACCTCAGCCCATTTTTCTTATAAAAATTAGTAAAAATCGTACTGCATATGCCAATGCTGAGAACTGGGAACATGCAGATAAAAATGTTGGTTCAAAAAGTATCAGTCTGATTTAATTTCTGCATTAGTAAGAAGAATGTCATGGTCCCAGGATGCACCTATGTAATGCTATTCCAGCAAAAGCAAATATTAAGGCTGATGAGATTCAATTTCAAGAAATCCCCAGCCATCATTGCCGAGGGGTTCCAGGAAATGAAGGTATTGATTTCAGAATAAGCGAGTTTACAGATCAAAAAGCTTTTGTTTCCTTTACCCACTTCTTTCATAAAGGTTAATTTCAACCCAAATGCAAATCCACTGCAGGCACAGTACCTAGCCAGAGCCCCATATCAGGGGCAGACTTACTAGAGAAGATTTGAGAAGGCTGTCCCTTCCCTCTCTACTTCTGTCACACGGGGCACATACTCCTAGGACATTTGAACATGCTACAGTGTCAATACACAGATTTCTTTTTGACTGTATCTACATCACAGCCACATCACCAAGGTAGTGGACCAACTGGGGAAGCTGTCTGCTGGATGGAGCCCTGTCGTGGGCCTGCCCCAGCTACATGGGTATGCAAGTCCTTTCCTCCCCAAAAAGAATGTTTGTGTGTATTCACAATTAACAGATTCAGTGCAGAAGCAAAGCCTCTCCTTGGATTGTATGCAGAGCCCTGCTGTGGACAGAGTGCTGACACTGCATGTCAGCAAGGAAAACACAATGCAGAGCAAGACTGAAAGCACTGCGTGACCTTGGAAGAGCTTGGCATCCCAGGGGAGATGCATAGTAGGAGCACATCTCCCACAAAACCCACAGTGGGATATATTTGGAACTCTAAACACAACCTCCTGTGAAGACATTATAATAAATTTCTTATTTACAGCTACGAGGAACTTGCTTCTGTCTCTGAAATCTCATGGGTCTGTTCTTCCATCAGTCTTGCATAATAGCTAGAAGCAGTTTCCTAAGTCACTAGAAAACCAGTAAGAGCAAGCCAAACTAAAAGAGGATTTTGATACAGACCACTCACTAATCATTTGCCCATTAAAAGAAACACACAAGCAAAGCTTCATAGTAGAGATGTTTTTTAAAGGAGGTTGTAGAGAGGAGGGAGCTGGCCTCTTCTCCCAAGTGACAGGGGACAGGACAAGAGGGAATGGCCTCAAGCTCCGCCAGGGGAGGTTTATGCTGGACATTAGGAAAAAATTCTTCACAGAAAGGGTAATTGGGCACTGGCAGAGGCTGCCCAGGGAGGTGGTTGAGTCACCTTCCCTGGAGGTGTTTAAGGCACGGGTGGACGAGGTGCTGAGGGGCATGGTTTAGTGTTTGATAGGAATGGTTGGACTCGATGATCCAGTGGGTCTCTTCCAACCTGGTGATTCTATGATTCTAATTATCATCTCTTTGATGTTTGTCATCTGAAAAGTTCTTTTATTCTTCCAAATTGTATCTTGATGCCAATTTTATTATATTCGGCTCCAGCAATATGATCTTGTAGTAGAATACAGTAGCAATGGTTGTGCAAGAAAAGGAAATCAAGAGTGGGCTCAAAGGCAGATATGTTTGTTATACATTTTGTCAAAAAGATGCACATCCTGATGGATACCTTGAGCTGAATAATAATTACATATCAAGCTGAGATAATGAGATAATTGCTTGGTAAGCCTCTGTAAAGTGATCTGGTGATCCCTCCTGCAAGTGGTCCTAACAAGCAAGTTCCTTTCTATTACTGCCCGCAGAGTGGAACTGATGATAGAGTTGGACTCAGTGTTGTTACGTCACTTGGATGCAACTCTATAAATTCAGTATCTGACTTCCAGCACCAATTCTGCCTTTTTTTGTCACTTAAAAAGACCTACACATACTGACTTTAAGAATACTATATTTAAAAAGAGATAAATGTATAGATATAGATACTTTACTACAAGTATCATTTTTTTTATTTAGTGTCTGACCTGTGTGAATGAATGAGAAGGATATTTAACAGCAGTTTATCGAGAGGATAGCTAAAAAAAAAATGTCCCACCAAATTTTCAGGATCAAATATGCAAGTTGTAGTTCATCGAAGATAAGCTTGAAATAACACACAGCTGTCATTGATTCTTCAGCCTGACCTAGCAAAGTCTGCAATTTAAGGTCCTTTTCAGTTACAGTGCTGACTGTGCCAGTATGACAGATGTTTCCTGTCCTATTGGCTCTGTTAAGGCTTCACTTGATTTCTGTATTTCTAACAACTGTTGGCGAACTGATAGGTTTTAATCCTTCTCATCCGTGCTATTGCCTCTGTATCAGGCCAGCATCAACATCTCCATATTAGCTCAGAGAATTAGTATTCCAGATTCTTCATCTTCTGCACAAAACACATGCATCGTATTTTCTTCTGTGAGTGTGCATAAATGGTTTGAAGAAGTTGTTCTGTTTGACATATCGTGCTTGTATCAGGACCTCCATAGTTTCAGATCTCCACTATTTGCTTCATTTTTTCCTATTTTCCACTTCCATTTTCCAAATATGCACTTGGAATTGTCACCAGGAGGGAAGATCGGAGGGAAAAAAAACATAACTAAGTGCTGTGCTCAATTTACCATATGTGAGATTGCAACTAGAAGCCAAGGTATTTTTTTGTATCATCTAAACTGTTGCAGAAGATGCTGAAAAACGGAGGATCCAAGGACTTAACAAGTAGTGGGCCAATATGTGAGCACTGAAGGCCTATTCCAGCTGTCAGCAGAAGCACTGGAAAGACTGGATCAGTGCTTGAGGTTTTTTAATCTGGAAGCGTCTTGCCACAAGAAGAAAAATCTGGTTCACACTACAACATAATCAACTCTATTTCAACACTAACAGTAACCTTTCTTAATTACTCCCAGTGTAAACTGCCTCTTGAGACAATGATGTCTGGTGCTTATGGACAAAAGTTGTAGTAAACTGAGAATATTTAAAAGCATAGAATACACAGATGTGTGTGCGTGTTTATCCATCAGATCACACGACAGACCTAATGACCACAGCACTTCCAGATTACTTGGATGGGTCCTATAATTTGGGAGGAAATAGAGCTTGGATACTCCTTCCAACACAGGTTTTTACAGCTCTTTATTCAACAATACTTTCTGTCATATTATTCTGTTTGAATAAGGGGACAGACGATCACAGAGCAATGGCATCAACCAGCAAGTAAAATTATGCATGTATTTGCGTTTGTAGGACCCATGCTTTATGATACATTTAGAAAAATGTAACAGATTCCTACACAATTGGTTAGATTCTCACATGGCAAAAACTGGTGCAGCTCCCCAGTGTAAGGGCTCATAAGGTGTTCCTTTATGCTGTTAACTCTCTCTCTCTAGGTAACATTGCTGCCATTTAAGATGAGTTACAAGGATACCAAAAGAGTCAATTGGCTTTGATTTTAGGTTTGTGGCAATTTAGGGGACTGTGCTAGGGTTGCAGCCTGCTACAGTAAATAATTTAAATGGATAGAGAAGCAGCACTGTGGTTCTGAATACATAACCCATCTATTAGAGCTACACCCACTTACTGAAATGAAGGAATACTTTTGCTCAGTTGAGTAGGGGAACTGGAATGCAACAAGCAGAAAGGCAGACAACAACCCAACAAACACCAAAAGAGAGTAGTAGCTCAGTCATTATTTCAGTTGCACAGCTGTACAACCTGCATTTCACAGAGCAAGAGCCTAGACATGTAAATCAAACTGAACCGACAGAAAGATCCTGTTGGAAAGACAGGGAGTTAAGATGTCAGCAAATGCTTGTAAGGTAGACTAGAGCATTCTCTCTCCTTAGCCAGAAGCTGAGTTAGGTACCTCAGGCTTACATGGATCAGACAACAGTATATTGCCACTGAGGACACACACTGAAGAAAACAGTCTGTATGACACATGGGATTAATACTCCGTTCTTATCATGCCAAGAAAGCCTCAGCTGGAATCTCCTGCTTGGTTTATTTCATTTTCTTCCCCTACTATTTTCTACTTTTATCCATCTATATAGCTAACTTGAGCTAACATATAATGGGAAATCTGGTTTGAAATTCCAGGTACTTCTCAGCTGAAGACCATCCCATCCAAAGAAAATTGGTGTTTTGTAGCTAAAATCCTATGGGACAGTCCTCATCTGAAATTGTCTAGCTTTAGCTTCCAAATATTAGATCCTACTTATCATCCTCTGCTAAACTGGGAACTACTAGAAGTGTTTTTGCCAATTATGTTTTTGTTAGTAGAAAGCAAGATCTCACTAAACTAAGATTGAAATGAACTCAGACTTAAGTCCCTCACCTAAAACTCTTTCCAAGCTCTCAGATAATTTTTTTCTTCCCATGTTTATTCCAAGTGTCTAGCAGCCATCTGAATGCATGGACACCAAAGACCCAGATAAGTTATTCATGGAATGATTTTGCTAAGGCTGTTTATAACTCCAATGTCTCTTCCTTACAATCACATGCTGTTCCTTGCTTACATGTACAAAAATTACTCTGCTTCACAAAGCTGCATAATCACACTGGGAGTAAACATGCAACAACTCATTTAGACAGCCTTTCAGTCCCTTCCAGTGTTAACTTCACAGCACTCGATGTGGGAATTTTGACTGACATACTCTGTGATCTCTTCCACCTCAAGTAAACCATACAGATCAGGATAACACCTGTCCAATATCATTATGATCCTTGCCAAGGGCCACCTTTGACAACAGGTAAGTTTTGAGGCAGAAGAATGACTTCTAAGTCCTTCTTTGCAATACTTACACATGACAACTGAAAAGCTATAGTCCAACGTATAGAAGGCCACAAACCACAACTAGCCCCTTTTTTTTCCCAAGCCATTATGAGTGGAACACACAGCTGCTTAGTACACAGGAAAACAATCCAGATCTGGCAGCAAAGGCGTAGCACACCTTTGGGTTTTGTGTAGATACAAGTAAAGGGGTCACAAAATCCTGTTGCCAACACAATGGAACACAGCTCAAGAGCAGGATCTGTTCCCTCAGTGCTGAGATTATCCAATCCATCCTCCTGTTGTCTCTGTGAAGGTACAGGTCACGGACTGATGCTAATCAGTTCCTTATTTGCTTCACCAGTTGAACAGACTTTCACCTTAGCTGCTATTGTGAATGTACAGGTTTCAGGCAGCTGCCCCATCATTTGCATCACAGATATCTGGTATCACTCCCATCACACCTACAGCCTACTCCCATTGGCTACCCAGTTGCTGAAGAGGTGAGAGTCACAGGAAGAAAATTAAATCAGAAGATCCATTTGCAGGTATATCATCCCTAAAGACTGCACAGACTCTACTGCACAGTGTTAAAGATCATCTCTGCCTCTTTTCCTATCCAGAATTCTTTTCCTAAACCAGGTGCCCAAAGAGCCCATCTCAGACTTCATGCGAGGGATATTGTGTTTTATGTGCACTGTACCAGCTCTGGGCTGGCTCACTAAGCTCTGGGCAGATGCTCAGGCAGTGAAGATCCCCGAGTGTCTTTAGGTCTGAGCATCTTGATGTCAGAGATCCCTTATCATGAACCAGCTGGCTGAAAAATCATGGACAGTATAGATGTTCCACAACTCAGCACTTGAGATGAGCATTTCAGACCCAGCTCTTCCTGAAAAGCTCTCCTGAGCCAGCCCTCTGGGAGTGCTCAGTAAAATCCTAACTATGCTGTATATGAGAGGCTTTTATTTCTCTTTTAAACTGCCACAAGTGGGTTTTTTTCCTCCAGTTAAGATATGGAGAGCCCAAGACTCTCTGGTACCACTGTATCTAACTGTTCTTCCCTCAGATTTCCCTGGGCCATGTATATGGATGATGCCAAACTGTCTCCTCAATTCCAGAAACAATTCAGTTATTTCATATTGAGTCAGATGAAATGGCCATGGGCTCAGAGACAGTAAGTATTAAGTCTCTTGTTTGTATGTAGAGGTATCTTTTGGGGACACACTCCTGCTTTAGCACAGAAAGCGGAAAGCTGACACTTCACATACATGGAAGCCAGCAGGCTACCTTCAGATTCCCCCATCAACTTGTCCCTGTATCCTGCTCCCAGTCCAGCTTCCAGGGTTCCTTCTGCACTGCTACAAATGTATGTGCTGGCTTAAGGTTTTGAATGTCTCGATGTTTGTTTTTTTTTTAACTACCCCTTCCCCAAAATTTCAGATAACTCATTCCCAGCTGCCTCCCCAAATGGCTTTTTACTTCTTGATATACAGGCTGTGCATGTCAAAAGGTCCAACACAAGATCTGCAGATCCAGCTTGTCCTTAATTTCAGCATTCAGTCACCTTCACCCCTTTCTATCTGCGCTAGTGAGGACGGGTGAACTCTCAAAGTTTAGACAGGGAGCTGGAGGAAGGCAGGAAAGCAGGACCCTCCACCCCTTTCCAGGGTCTGCAGTGCCTGGACTGGTTAAGTACCAGTCACACCACCCCATTACCTATCTGCTCTTGTACAAAAGGACAGAAGCTTTCCACATGGAAAAATGAGAGCTGGGATCCCCTTAACAGAAAGATGCAAATAAAAAGCAGTAGCAGAAAACCCACATGGTGGCTGCTGCCAACACCTGCTAGCACCACTGCAATAACATTTATTTCACACATGTCCTGGCTTAGCAGGCACCTGATTTACATTTTCACACTTTGTATCGGCTTTCTACGCACGAGTTCTCTACCCCATTGTTCATACATCACACACTACTCATGTTTTCAGTGCTAAGTGACACAGCCAGGTTATTGCACAGGACAAAACTCTTGCTTGGAAGTACACCTGCATCAGAACAAGATAACCTTGAGGTAACACATGGATAAATGACATGACAACTCTATTCTAAAAAGGCATTAACCTGTTAATAACTACGAGCATATATATGATTTCCAGATTTCTCCCTAGTGCACTACAATAATGAACTCTGACAGATCTGCACCTGAATCCTCTCTTTTCAATAAACAACTTTACAGTGAGCTGGCCTCCAATTAGTGGCCAAAACTATCCTTTCAAGGCACATGTTTACTCACCGTAAATGATGTAGTAGTGGTGGTAAGAATGCTTTGCATCATTTGCAGATACATAGGCAAGAATGATGGGCAGATGAGCAGGCAATGATACTTTTGGCTCACCCCTTAACCAAAGTTAACTTCACTGTCCTGTAACCACTATAGATTTCTCACTGAAGGAGTGCTGTTAGACACTTAGGGACTTTGGCGCATTTGCAGGCACTAAGAAGTATTATTTCAATTACATTAAGTCAGATAACATATAATATGGGGCCACACTCCTCATAGAAATTATTACCTAAACAGAAAAAAGGTAAAGGGAGACAGAGAATCTAAGAAGCAAAACAGTCTGTCCATAAGTCCAGTGCAGAGTCTGTAACAGCACCCAGGTATTTTGGCTTTTGATTCCTGTTCTACCATGTGAGTTCATGCTTTTCTCCAGAACTGTTAAGTTTTATGCTGCTTACAGGTATGGATGTTAAGATTTTCCAGAGGCATCTGTCCAGTGTTTAAAAAAGGGCATTCCCATGTAACATTTACACCACACACGAGATAGCAATAACTAAGTTACTATAATTGATAATGCAAGACAGGAAATATTAGCAACTGTTTGTGATGCAATGGTACCTTTCTTAACAAGTAGCTCATAAGAAAGGAGGCTCCTTATCTGCATATGGGGTCATCAGTGGAGCAGTGCAGACACAGCAAATCAAGAGCAGCAGCTATGCATCTCGAGTGTAAGAACCGTGACAGCCCCGTTCATAGAGAGATGTGGAAAAGATTATGAAATAACAGAGATGAACTCCCAGAAATTTATGTAGGCAGGCAACTCAGGAAGGTCTTCACTTGTACAAGGTTTTGCAGATCAGCCAGTTACTGGGCACTCACTGATGCATCAGTAGGCAGCAAACAACTCAACTCCTTGGCCACACACTTTAGCCTGGTCTGAGCTTGAAGGAAGATTATGAGCCACCAGCTCTCAGGAGGGGTTATAACTGGCCACTGAAAACAATGCCCCTCCATCAGCAGGATTGACATTTTTGTCAGGGCTGGCAGGGAAATTGTTCTTATGCGTTCCTGCCCTTGTAAATCAGGTTACTTTCATATGAAACAGGTCTGGATATGCAGCGAGCTGGCACCCCTATGGACACACACCTCTAGCGTGGGGAGCAGCCCAGAAGGTTTAGAGATTTGTGTGGAGTTCACAGCAGATGTCTGTAACAGATTTTGTTACTCTTTCAGCTTTCCTATCTGAGGTCATAGCTAAGGCAGTTTTGTAGAGCAAGCAGAATTACCTCATTTACGAGAGAAACCAGAGAGACCTTTATTGTGCCATTTTCACAAGTGATTGTCTGTGCTCACCTGCAGGTATCTTTAAATGAAAGCACTGGTATGGCCAAGAGGAAGAGAAAGGGATGAGAACATAGCAAGATATACAAGAGGGAAAAGGGGATTCACCTCAGTGGAAGAGTGGGCTGAAAAGCCTGGGTCCATCAAAGTCTGCTCCCCTCCAGAGGCACAGAACCTGGTGGGCAGAACAGAAAGAGTTTACAGGCCTCACTGTAGGGAAGAAATCTATATGTGCCCTGCTAGGTTGGCTTACGTTAGTGGATTAAACACAGCTGATAACTTAATTCTTTATACCTTCCCTATGACACTAAGGCAACAGACTCATTTGGATATAACTGATAGCAAAGCTTACGATTTTAAAAAGTCTGTTAATTATTAGTAACTCCTTCTGGTAACAGCAGGGAGGTTGTGAAAATATCTTCCCTGAGAAGATAATGGAGTTATTTGAGAATAATGCAGGAAACCTACAGGAACCCACAATATAAGCATGAATCCGCCCATCATAAGGTGGTAGGGGTGGCCTGTCAGACTCCAAAGCTCTCTTGGAGCCCTGTTTTCCAATGAGTCTGTGTTACAGGACATGGACTTATTTCCATAATGAACACACAGGTCTTTCTTTTCTATGCACCACCACCCACATCTCAACCCAGCCTTCAGGCAAACAAAAAAAGATTGTCAGACTCAGACACTGAAGTGGTATCAGAGCACACTAACTTGCCAAGCCCTGTAACAAAGTTCAGCCCTCAGCTACCAAGCATCTCCTGACACTTCAAGTTCTCTTCTCTTTGAGCTAATCAAAGAAATGGGACTGTAAAAGCCATAATGTAAGAGTAATTTTTTGTTTGTGTAGGATCACATCCTGTGTAACTTAAGTTTATTAGCAGGTTTCAAAGTTGACAGAGGAACTGGTAGCTCAGAAATAATTAATTAAAAACATGCAGCTAGACAGAGGACACAATCTCCACATCTGGCTGAGGGAATGGCTTTTGTTAGACATCAGAGAGCATAGTTAGGAGACGACTCTTATTAATTTTGCAACTGTGAAAAAGACAAAGTTTGCATAAATCATGAAGGAGAAATCTATAGAAACCAGATCCATCATCTTCCAACAGTCCTGGAAGACTGGGGAAGTTCCACTGGACTGGGGGTTGGCTGATGTTGTGCCCATTTACAAGAAGGGTCGCAGGGAGGACCCAGGGAACTACAGGCCTGTCAGTCTGACCTCAGTGCCAGGAAAAGTCATGGAACAGGTGATCTTGAGTGCGATCACACAGCACATGCAAGAGAACCGGGTGATCAGGCCCAGTCAACACAGGTTCATGAAAGGCAGGTCTTGCCAGACTAACCTGATCACCTTCTATGACAAAGTGACTCGACTACTGGACGAGGGAAAGGCTGTGGATGTATCTTCTTGGACTTCAGTAAAGCCTTTGACACAGTTTCTCCCAGCATTCTGCTTGAGAAACTGTCAGCCTCTGGCCTGGACAGGCAAACACTCTCCTGGGTGGAAAACTGGTTGGATGGCCGGGCCCAGAGAGTGGTGGGAAATGGTGTGAAATCCAGCTGGAGGCCAGTGACAAGTGGGGTTCCCCAGGGCTCAGTGCTGGGTCCAGCCCTGTTCAATGTCTTTATCAATGACCTGGATGAAGGCATCGAGTGCACCCTTAGCAAGTTTGCAAACAACACTAAACTGGGTAGAAGCGTCGATCTGCTGGAGGGTAGGGAGGCTCCAAAGGGATCTGAACAGGCTGGACCACTGGGCAGAGTCCAATGGCATGAGGTTTAACAAGGCCAAATGCCGGGTCCTGCACTTGGGGCACAACAACCCTGTGCAGCTACAGACTAGGAGAAGTCTGGCTGGAAAGCTGCCTGGAGGAGAAGGAGCTGGGGCTGTTGGTTGACAGTGACTGAACATGAGCCAGCAGTGTGCCCAGGTGGCCAAGAAGGCCAATGGCATCTTGGCTTGGATCAGAAACGGCGTGACCAGCAGGTCCAGGGAAGTTATTCTCCCTCTGTACTCAGCACTGGTGAGACCGCTCCTCGAATCCTGTGTTCAGTTCTGGGCCCCTCACCACAAGAAGGATGTTGAGGCTCTGGAATGTATCCAGAGAAGAGCAACAAAGCTGGTGAAGGGGCTGGAGAACAGGCCTTGTGAGGAGCGGCTGAGAGAGCTGGGGTTGTTTAGCCTGGAGAAGAGGAGGCTGAGGGGAGACCTCATTGCTCTCTACAACTACCTGAAAGGAGGTTGTGGAGAGGAGGGAGCTGGCCTCTTCTCCCAAGTGGCAGGGGACAGGACAAGAGGGAATGGCCTCAAGCTCCGCCAGGAGAGATTTAGGCTGGACATTAGGAAAAAATTTTTCACAGAAAGGGTCATTGGTCACTGGAACAGGCTGCCCGAGGAGGTGGTTGAGTCACCTTCCCTGGAGGTGTTTAAGGCACAGGTGGACTAGGTGCTGAGGGGCATGGTTTAGTGTTTGATAGGAATGGTTGGACTCGATGATCCAGTGGGTCTCTTCTAACCTGGTTATTCTATTATTCTATGATTCAGATATGTTACTTCAGTTGCTCGTTTTGTCCCAAACAAAGACAGAAGTTCAAAGTTTTTCTTGATGGGCAAGTCCCACTGTCATTTATCAGCGGTCCACAAACCCTATTACTGTACAACAGCACATGTGAAACGTGGGACTAAACGCTTCCCTGACTAAGTGACTAAAGAGTAAGCAGCAAGCACAGGCTTTTGCTTAAGAAATTAAGAGGTTACTTTGGTACAAACACAGAGGCAGACAAAGGTTATTTAAGCATTCTTGGCACCAGTTTCCTTTTCTCTCTTGAATTCCTGTTTTAACTCAGTTTTCACATTAACCTTTCCCTTCACCTTTGTGGAATTTCATTGCATTACTAAAGGAGAAAATGTTTTCTTTGCTCTCTGTGGCAATGAAGCATGTTAGCTTTCCCTGCTCTGAGATGTTGGCATGTCACTAACTGTAGAACTCGCTGCCAGCATGACAGTGAATATCACTGTTGTTATAACTAGAATCATGTTCCATGAACATATGACCCTGGGGTCGTGTAACAGCATCTAATTACAACAGAGGCTGCATGTTTTATAGAAATAATAAAGTTCTGTAAGCATGAGGAAAACGTGAGCATTTCATGAAGGGCTGGGTAATGGTTATTTTGCTGATTTTTACTTGATACTGTGCAATTTCAGTGCTGAAAGTGCCATGCACCATTCAGAATGCAATTATACACCTCAGAGTTACCTAGAAACATGTCAGTGTGTTCCTGGCCCTCTGTCTGACAGAGGTGCTCAGGGTGTTGTGGTGGAATAAGCAATCTAACCTTTGAAGCACAAGAGGGAAGTGATCATCCTTCAGTCTTATTTATAAAATATTTTTCATTTAATTTCAATGTAATAAAAAGATGTTGGGGAAAGCCTTTCAGGTCTCAAACTAGAGTTTATGGATCTGATGCACACTTCACTGTCATTCTTCTAGTGCCAGGGGTAAAGCCTAAAGATTATGCTGAAAAGCAAAAATAGTATGCTTTCTCCTGGTATCCTTACATCTCCAGTCAGAAGGTGCCAGTGACCCTGGAGAACACCCTGTGAGGAAAGGTTGCCTGCCTAGGTGGGTCCTGACCGAGTACAAAGACATTGCCTTTGCAGAACCTGTGTTCTGTACTTAATGATGTGAAACTGGACACACAGTAATGCAGGTCACTAAAGAAAACAAAACGGCTTTTTCCACTCAGGTTTATCTTAGCCTGAGAAAGGATGTGAGCTGTCATGTATTCCCACTGGATGCATTTGAATCAAACATCTGTTAGCTTTCCTCTTGCAAACACCTGATGAATCCAGTGCCACCACATATTGCACACTCCTTAGCTAATTAAACTCCTGCAAGGTTGTCTCATGAATCAGATGCTTTGGGGAAAAAGACTGTGCTTTGATGCAGCTGGAGGGAGGACTGGGCACAGAGAGGCAGCTGTTCACACACTCGTTCAGCTGTGGCTCTAAAAATACTCAGCGTCTTTTGTTGTTTACCAAAATGTTGATTTCCTTTTGCCTATCTGCACTGCTAATGCAGTAAGTAAAATTCCCAAAACAGTAGGGTCTTTCGTCATTATTGCTTATCTTAAAACTGAGCTAAGGTATTTAATTACTATCTAAGAGTGGTTTTATCACCTGTAGGAGGAAGTCTAGGGAATTGGCTCTGTTCTCCTTTGATATTATCCACCTTATAAAAATAAATAATAGTATGGTAACCTTCTCTGCTATCTGACAAACAGCTAAACATGCTAAGTTACAAACGCAGCCACACAAGCAAAATTGGTCTAATCAAACAGGAATGGAAGACCTCACCTGTAAATCTGGAGATCCATGTTTCTGGGAACTCTTTCAGTTCTCAGCATTGTAGCACAGGACAGAACAGATACTGGCTTTCAGGTAAAATACTGTGTTTTTCACTAACACAAATGTACTCAAATTTGATTATGGAATGAAAAGGGTACAGAATCAGAAATTTAATCAGGCTACAGGGAGTTTTGCTGCAGTTAACCAAAATTAACGCCAAATGACATAAAAGACTACTGTGCACTGAAAGGCACTCATATCACCTCACTCAGCTAGTACCTAGCATCAAGGAAGAGAAACATGTTTGACAGCGAAGTCAGAGCAGAAACTTCCTTCAAGGAAACTAAACTATAGTCACCAAGGAAGAAGAGTTCACAAGGTTAGGTAAATGTCCACAAGTACCACTCAGTGAGTCTGCCCAAAGATGGTCATGCTTCTGAATTCACCATCAGACCTGAAATCATAGTGTCATCAATCAAACCATGATTGAAGTCCATACAAGAGTTCTCTCTTCAGTGAGAGAAAGTTCAAAAGCAGAACAACAGATCATTAGCATCAAACACCAGCAAAGCACACCCCTAGATCAAGAGCAAGCAACCCATCAATGCTGCATCGGGCACTCTGTAGTAGAATGTTTATTCTGGCATTGCACCAGCAATGTCCTGGACAACGTGGCCCAATAACAAAGGTCCAGCACAGGAAAGAGCCAAGCTGAGAAAGTAGCTAAGTGCATTTCTGTTACTGCCACAGCTGATACCACCAGGAACATGCTGAAGGGCAGCAGGAGTCCTGAGCAGGCCAACAATCACAAAGAAAAACAACATTTGAAACTGCTTTTACTGATTTTTTTATGCCTGTGGTTTTTTACCTAGTGTCTGTGCTCAGTTTCATTTGCTGTGGCAGAGCTGGTATGGAGACACTCAGTTGTGTGTCTGAGCCTTAACTGTATTCCAGCCTCAACCCTGAGGCGATGATGATACTACTTCCACTGTAAATGCCAGGGAAGTGGTAAACAACACATTATTTAATATCAGAAGATCTAGGTTCATTTTCCACTGCTCAAGTTGCAGACACTAACAAAAAAAAATAAAAATAAAAGGAATAAAAAATAGTACAGACTGAAAAGGACACATGTTGTTCTAGGTTCTATTTACACAATACAATTTCTTTAGCTCCATCTATTAAGGTAGAATAAAAAAAATATCCCTCATGACACAGGCTTTACTTTGCTGGTGAGCATTAGACACATGAGTTTCTCTCTCTTTCCAGTTCTCCATTAGAGCCAGGGACAACTGGCAAAACAAAAACAATCCAAGAAAATAAAATGTAGCCATTATTCTGCTTTAACCACAGACTTCCAAGAAATGCTTAAGCTTCTTGTACTTTGCACAGAATGGATGTTTATTTAAGTAACAGTGGTGTGACAGAAGCTTATTGGGAGAAAAAGCCTGATATTTTTAAAGGTGAAAAAAATAACAAATTCTACAGCGATTAGAGTTCAATGTCTCAATACCAATACAATATATAAAGCTTCCTGTCAAATTATTTCTATTAAGCACAAGTTTTTAAAACAATATTACTAATATGTAAAACAGTTTAGTAGAACTAACCTTATCTTGCTCTTAAAAGACTTATTTTTTAAATAAAAAGATACCTCAACGTAATTATTTTAATGCTGTATAAACTCTAATGTAAGTATTGACCTTTTTGCCTCCTTCAGAAATGATAATCAACATCCACCCTGCAGATTAATCTCCTAAATTAATGTTTCCTTGTCAGTGTCATGCTTTTTCATTTGTGTCTTGTAGTTAATTTAAATTCTTCCCAATCTGCTATGTAGATAATTATCTAAAACAGACTTCGTCACTGGAGTACACATGCTCCCTCTGTTGTATGGTAATCTGTACCATCACAGTGTTTAGATGTCCCAAATGGTGCTCTGCTTTTCCCTTGCTAGGTACTATACAAACACATAGTTATCTTAGCACATGTTCATGCTTAAGTCCTCTGTTGTTTCAAACTAAGCACCCATGTGCACACACACACACAAAATACTGGATGAAAAGCAGAACAGTCAGTCCTCATTGTCTGGAGGGTAGAGGGGCATAAAAATGAAAGCATATTACCCAGGATCACACCAAATTTCAAGAGAAGGAGCAGAAACTGAAATCCAAATCTTGATCCAGGGCTGCAACCTCACAAGTAGCTCACTTCCAAGCCTTTATACTAAACATATGTCACAATCCAACCTAAGAAAACCTTAAACTAAGTTGTGGTAACACAGCAAGCATTTAAATACACAGTCAAAAAACAGAGAGAAAATTATACTTCTAGATTCCAAAATACACTGGAAATACTTTCTCCCTAAAAAGAGATGAAAAGACAGGGAAGGCAGACAACCTCCAAACAACACCACCATGGTAAGAACCTGCTGTCTTTATGCATAGCTTTTTCATATATGCGGTTATAGTCAAGAGAAAGGGAGGTAACAACAGAACCATTCCTTTTACATCAGTAGCGGGCACAGTGCAATAAACCAAGATTCTAAAAGAAGCTCCCCTGGGTGCACTGAAGCAACTACTTGAAACAGCTATTTTTACATCTTTCTGAAGAAGCACAGAGGTGAATTACAAAGTACAAGGAAAATATTCCTGAAAAACAAGACAGCTTGAATTTTAAGGACTGAGAAAAATTACACAATCCTTTCAGATACAAAGTAATTTAAAAAATTAAATGGACAAGTACACCTGGGATAAATGTTACTGTCCCATTCACACCAAGCAGGACAAAAGCAGCAGCATTTGTTTCTGCTGGAGTGGGCTTCTGGTAGGAAGGGAAATTTAAACAAGAAAATATTAGGCTCGCTTTTTGGAGGAGTTGTGGTTATATATGCGGTATACATTGGAGGTGGAAAGCAATCAGGACTGAAATGGATGATGATGAGTTACTGAAGGGAAACAGATTACATGTACTAAGCCAGGCCACACCTTTATCTTCATGAAGCAGTCCACATCAACAAGTGCGCGGTTCATCGGCATTTCTGGCTTCTTCAACCAGCTTAGAGATTTTTTGCCAATATTTCTCTGAATTTCCCATCATTCTCCCATAACAGTACAGCCCCAAGTGAAGAGTCTTTTAAGGAGAGGAAATCTCTGCTTGTTCATCACCCCCAGCATCGCTGCAACTCATAAACACACCCTTTGATGTAAGAGAGAGCTTTTTTCTTTACCACCTGCCTTCTCTCTTTCCTGCTTTCAGTACCACCCACCAGTCTGCAACTCGTGTGATCATCAGTGTACAGAAAATTATGGTTCAGGGCGATTAATGATCAAAGAAAATTTTGTACATTGTTTGTTGATTGACACAGCAGATGAGTAATTTTTGTCAATAAATTCTTAAGTAATTGGACTGCTGTAGTCAAACCATATCCTCACTTCCTTGTGCCAGTTATCTGTCAATAAATGAACAGTAACGAAGTAATTCTCCATTTGTCCAGAGTTAAATTGGCCACAGCTCTTTGAAGTATTTCGTGTTCAAATATTGCCATATTATGAAGTAGTGCTATAAGATAAAAGTTACTGATAAACACTCCTAACATATGGCCAACCTGGAGGACTATTTGGTGGAGATTTATATAATTAATAACAGATTGTTCTTGTACTTTTATATCAAGAAACCACAGTGTCGTTGCCAATTCATAAAGCAGCTTCAAGATCCGCTCATGCTGAAAGACATTTAAGGCATACTGGAAGAAAAGATTAACTTAAGTTTAAGGTCAACAATATGCCATGTGAATACATACTGAAATGCATGAACTGTAAATGTACCACATAAAATATTCCAGGAATCTTTTCTGGTTGTACTTGCTTAACTTTTATATACATGTATGTTTATATACGTACACATATATGCATACACACACACTTCCCAAAAAATAAACTTCAGATCCCTGGTTATATTATCATAAAACCATTCAGATACTGCACACGTCTGGTTCTTTGGCCTGATTGTTATCACACTAACTTAGAAAGAAGCAGGCTCCTGTTTCCTATTAGTAAGGACATAAAAGTGTTTATGTTGAAGGAGAACCTAGAGAGCTTACTATGCCGAGTCCTGTTCGAAGCCAATGTGGCTTTGTCATGTGTACATTAAAACTGACACAGCCAAGTTTGGTTACAGTCCAGCAGAGCATGTGCAAGTCATTTACATACTTTCAGAGGCCACAGTGATAAATACATATAGCTCTGTGACAATCCAAGGGTTATGTCTGGAAGTGAATGAAAAGAAAGCAGTCAAAAAGGAATAAGACTAAGAAATAAGACTATTTATGAAGGAAACCATCATGGAATTGCTTAGAAACTGCTTTTCTGGGGAAAGGATGGAAATGAAGAGAACAGAAAGAAGTCTAAAACACATTTCTTGGACTCGAGTGGAACATATTTTTTGCCCTCCTTACCCTAAACAAGATTACTCCTGCCATGTGTTTACTGGTGATACATTTAGCTTATATTGTACAGGTATGGCTGCCTGCCCTGAATCACATTCAGACAAATAGAAAGCAGGAATATGTTTGCTGGTCACACAGCTGCAATCACTGTTTTCATCATAACTCCCCAAGGAAAGCTCATTTTGGGTAGACCCTCCCAGCACTGGTCATTTCTACTCACAACCAAACTTCTGACTTGAGCCTGACCTAAGAGCTTACTCCCTCTCACACACTGGACAAGACCCCTCAGATTTTGACTTTAATCACAGGATAGTAAGGATAAGAACCTCACTATCAGCCCCAAATCAGAGTAAGTATTATTTAGACTTACCCAAGGGAGTACTTTTTGACTGTTTTGCTTTAAAATTAAGAATTTCTCATTCTAAATTTGGATCTCCTCTAAGGAGTGAGAAAAATATCCAAAACTAGATCTGCATTTACACTCTCACTATGGCCAACTCCAATGGATACTCCTGGTGGTAGAATTGCAGTTTAAGGCCTTCAGGAAAAAACCTAGGACATTGGTGACCTCTAACCTGCTTTATCCATTTGCACAAGCTCTAGGAAGGGACTAGAGGGATGAGGTGTAAGTTAGAAAGAATGTGTTGGGACAAGTAGTCTGCACTTCTTGTCTACTGCTGTCAGCCTTTTTATATTTTAATTTTTTTAATGAGCAGAAAAATTGTTTTAAGTACATAATGCATTTAAGAAGCCAATAACAGCCCCCTTTGAAACACAGAAAAGCATATATAGAATCATAGAATTGTAGAATAACCAGGTTGGAAGAGACCCACCGGATCATCGAGTCCAACCATTCCTATCAAACACTAAACCATGCCCCTTAGCACCTTGGGAGGCTACAAGTTACACTGGCATTTCTAACTTTCACAGCAACAGCAATTATAAGCTGACTCCTTGGTGACACTTTGTCAGGAGTCAGATGATCATTGTACAGTTTCTACTTAGTCAAAAGTTATAAATATGTTTTTAGGTCTGAATTTACACATCCTAATCTCTTCAGCACAAAGCATTTCCCATCAAGTCCAGAGCAGAACTATTCCAGTCAGCCATACCCAGACAGGCAGCCCGCAGGTGGGCAGCAAATGTACCTTCAAGCCAGCCTCAGACTTGCTCTAGTTTACAGTGCAAGAAGTAGGGATGAAGGAAAGCTAGTTAAAAATTCTGACTGGCTTGAAGATTCTGTGAGCAAAAATAGCTGTGACTTCTTGTCACAAAATCTTCAGCAATTACAGCTTTGAGGCCTGGCTATAAACTCCCCTAACCATGATAGATGGGTTGTAATGCCTTCACATTTTTATCAAAGGATTGGAAAACAGAGGGCTTTCATATTGTTTTGTCTGCTCTCTCATCTCATTAATGGACATATTTTACTATAAACTGGATGCCATGGAGAGTTTGAGTATACATCCAGCTTTGGAAATTCTTCTGACTCCTTTAAGGAGATTAAATCTATCTGAGCACAGTTTGCTGGAATGCTGCTGGAAAAGAATGTCTGAAAGAAAAACAGAGCAAAATCAACAGTAATAAAGTTGAACCTGCACAGATAAGCAGGGATATGTGATCTGAGTGAATGTCTTCCTCATTGCTTTGCCTATTAAAACACTGATCAATAACAAACAGTAAACATCAACTACGATGATATTTCCATGGTTTATATTTTGAAGACTGAAGTATTTACTGTTTCTGTGCAAACTAAAGGTATGCTTCCCTGATGGTAAAAGAATTGGAGCCCATAAATTGAGTACTATCACTTTCTGCTCAAGTGCCTTCACAGTGGATTAGCCTCAGCTGTTTTATTTCGTGCATGCGATAGACTACGCAGACACTGGTTTAGCTTATATTTCTGATATGCAGGAGCCTTGTACAACCTAAATTCACATTCAAATAAATTTACTTACTATAAGAGCAGCAAAAGCATTTCATAGGGTCAGAGTGAAAGGTTCAGAGGGAAATCAATGCTCGTACAGGTTGCTTTGGCAGGAAGAGGACATCACAGCACAGGCGTTACTCTCATTCTTCCTGGATTATTCTTGTACAACATTGTTGTTTCCCATGGCTCTACTTGTGATTTTTTAAGTATAAGCAGGAGTAGAAAAAAGTGCAAGTTGCCTGGAAAACAGTCTTGAGAGGAGTAGGAAAAAACGGGAAATGTGGAATTTTTTCACGTAGGGCAAATTACTTGCAGCATTAAAGTCAGCCAAAACAACATCAAATATTTTTAATTATTCTTCTACATAAATACCACACGAGACCACTGCTGGGAGGAGCTGCAATCCATCTGGAAAGAGAGGTGGCCAGGAGTGGAAGTGGCATGTCAATGGGACACTGTCCTTAAAACATGACATGTGACACAAAGAAGGTTGCACAGAGCTGGTTTTGTCAGCACATGTGGCAGATAAGCCCAAACATTGTGGGAGCAATACTGTCAAACTGCTCTCTCTGCCAAACAACAAAGTTTTGGGCATGTGGCAGTGGGACTGAATACAGGGGTGAGTCAATCAAACCTGGAAATGCTCAATGAGCTAAACAGTCAAAGGGCTTACACATTAGCGTACACTGGTAAACATATTCAAAAGCCATCTATAACTGCTTTATCTTCATAAGATTTCTGATAAAATCCAGAACCTCTATAGAAATATTTCTTATTCTGTTCATTCCTATTCCCTGTAATTGCAGATTTCGTAGGAATCGTAAACACCTTGGCTGAGAAAGAGAAGAAGGTAGAGGTTGAAATGGCAAAACCTGATCACCACTATCAGCTATGCCTGCTATATTGAGTATTGCAGCAAGTTACAGGCTTCAGTTGAAAAAAGCTCTTCCAGCAAATTATTTCCTGCTTTTAAAAGTGTATTTATAGCTACTAAACATACAAACTAATGACAAGCATTCAAAAAGCTTCCAGAAACATATACAATCCATAGACAAAATTATCACTTTGTCCAGTATAGAAAAATACGCCTTGGGGAATTGGGAGGGTAGAGGGGCATAAGATCACCCATGTTGAAATTCAAAAGTCAGGTTATTAGTTTTGTCCAAACCCAGCTAGTTAATCTGAATCTATGACTTCCGCTTCTATAGCCACCCATCTTTGTGTATTTTAAGGAGCTTTATTGGTGCATATCAGACAAGCGTCCCAATTCTACCCAGCCTATTCTCACCATGACCCACAAACATCTGTGTTTCCATGAAGGTGCACAAATACATCTCAAGAACCTAAAGACAACAGACTCACCCTTGTACTACTGTCAAGATGCAATAACAAGTGAAGAGAAGGTTACATCAGGGAAGTATCAACCAAGCAATGTTTATGCTCAAGTTAGGCATCTGCTAAAGACGCAGAACAATCCTCTGTTAGCATTATTGACAAAAATGCTAGTTTAACAAGGATGTCCTATAAGGTTAGGAGTTGGAGCCTTCGGCAGTGCCAGGGACTATATGTGAGTATTCTGATGACAACTTCCAGCTCCAGCTCAATATTTTAAGCCATCCACCTGGTTTCCTGAATGTGCCTGGGACCAAGATGTTTAGTTCTGAGAGCACATTCGCTAAATCACTTAACACAGGTTGTGCCATAGCTGCTGTTTGCACACAGTTTCAGCGCTGACGCTGGGATATGCCCACACAGCTCTGCCCAGTGCTCTACAACATGCCTGAAGCCCACCCGGCTTCCTGTAGCTGCCACAAGCATGCAAGCCAGCCTGGCTAACTTGCACTGATGTTTAGAATGCAGGCACTACAATCAGGGTGCTCAGAACCGTATTGTGCTTTCCCCTTTCTAGAACACCTCCATAATATGCTCCACCATCAGTCTTGAGCTCCCATTACTACCCCTGTTTTGTTTAAATGCTTACAACAGAGATCAGAGAGGAAAAATTCCCCACAGGGAGGATTACTACATTAGTGAAATCCTGCAGAGACTCAATAAAATCTACAGTAAAATAAAACATACCCTGGAATTTTCAAAAGACTAGCAAGGTTTGAGGGAAAACAGGTACTCCTTAGCTGTCACTGCTCCTCTTTGCAGGGATTCAGCTCTTTGGAAAAATGCAACCTTTCAACTTATGGATCTGATTAATTTTTTTTTAACTCAGCTGCTGTCCAAAGTAACGCATTGAGGAACTTCCTTGATTCAAATTATTTCCCCATCCTGGCTTTCTGGAAGGGGACTCTCTCCACTAAGCAAATTTGTTACTTTGGTTGTTAACCATTTCCAAAAGTAATGAAAGTTCATTGAAGAGGGGGAGTGGCAGCTTTCAGCATGATTCGCCACAACAGTGAATTGACTTTCTCATTTGTAACTGATCAAATTCTGAGCAGAATATGGAATTTTGCTCAGTTCTCAGCTCACTGTTATATAGTCATGATTAAATTGATCAATCATTGATGTGAACCTGAAAACCTCAGAATGTGATTTTTAAAATTCTGTTGCCAAATGGAGCGGATTCAGCTTTTACTGCTCTACACAGCACTGTGTTGGAAGTATGGTAGAATTCAGACAGAAGCCTTTCAGTATGCTCAGAGTCTCTCATGCCTCTCTCCACCTCTTCTTGGATTAGGCATATTTCCTGGATGATCATTGCCCAGATATAACTAATCTCAGTCACCACCTTTCAAGACTGAAAGAATTAAGCTAGTCGATATGTACAGATCACTTCATAAATCAGTCCAGTCTCAAAGGAATTGCCTGCTGAGCAGTTACAGAAAATATATCCTGAAGAATTACCTGTGGCATTTTAGAGCTAATGCAGTATTTGCAGAACGGAACTAATGAAAATATCACCTTCACTCAGGAAATCAACCAAACAAAGTCAAAGTGCCAAAAACTGGCATATTGATTCTCAATATATCGATTTTTTACAGAAAAAAAGAAAAAAAAAAGTTCTCAAGCCATCAGCCACTTCACAGGAGGTACACAATGGAGTCCCACCCAGATGACATAATTTCAAGACCAAGCCCAGGAACAGAGCAGCACAAGTCCCTGCCACCTCCATCCAAAGATGAGGGGTTTGGACAAAAAAAGCTGTTTAGATGGCTGCTGAGCACATCTGCAAGATTTGCTAGCAAATGTCAACTTCATTCAGTGACCAAGTACCATGGTAGGGTCCAATTTCAGGTTTCAAAGCTAGGAGCTGAACTGAGTATTATACACATGCTTGATCTAAGAAGGAAAGACAGCCGCGCTATTTTCCAGTGTCATCCTGCCCTGCAGAGTCCCAGGGTCTGAGCACACATTATTTGGTGCAGAGAAACCCTGTCTGTTGCTCTTTATTGATATTTACAGTATGCAACATTGAGAGATCGTATCAAATAAACACATGCCAGGCAACCCACATGCCAACCCTTGAAAGAAGGTTCCTGAAAGCTTCAGTGTACCTAGCAAAAAAATGGCACTCATCCATGAAATTAAATGCAATATACCTTCAAATCCTTGTATTTACCCAGAGTCCTACAAATCTCAGATGTGATCAGAGCACCCTTTCAGAAAATGATCTTGCCAAGTGGATTGCTCTTGGTAAATTCAAAAGGCTTACCTTGTGCAAGCTCTTCCCAGTTCTGGGACAGCAGATCACAAAGATGTGCCACGTGTTTGTAGCAACACAGCTTTAGCAGGCAATAATTTAATATACTGGGGATTTATGTACTTCCAAAAAAAAAACCAGGATTGAAAGCAGAATGAAGAAATGCTGGTCCGAAGTACTTGGTTTTTTTCCCCCCAAAGTCTAAACCTGCAACTCAGCTACCATTTCACCAAGGAGGGTAATATTATGTTTGCACTGCAAGTTTTATCAGTAAGAGATAAGTGATGGTTATGCAAGACACTGCAAGAGACTGTCCTAATCTACCTGATGCCTTTAAAATTGCTTCCTTTGCAGCCGATCTCAGAGATAAAAATAAACACTGTTACCACAACCATCAAGAGAAAATACAGCAGCAAGTTATACACCCTTGAAGATCCCTCTGAAGGTCCCAAACTCTTAATGAAGCAGCTGGCAGCACAGCTGCCATTACCAGCTCTGCCCCACACCCAGAACTGCTTGCTAAGCAAGAGCCACTCTTCATACTCTGAACGGTGATGGCCACGAGGTCCTGCCCACAAACAGCCTAGCTTCTCTTTGCTTCTTGCACTACGCAGATGAGCGGTGCGAGGCAAGAAAATCAAAGCTTGATAAACCATATGTTTACATATCGAACAGGCAAAGGAAGAACTTGCTTTGTGCTTAAAACAAAGAGGTTTTGATGTTAAGTTCCTAGGGTTAATTGTGCCCTCAATAATAAACCACTGTCTAGCACCTTTCATGATCCTTCCCCCACCCCGCCAAAAAAAACCAACCCAGAAAGACATACCTCCTCTTCACAATAACATCACACGATTTTATATTTTTGGATTAAGGAGGCACATTGAGAGAGATATAAAATACATAAATATAATAATATGCTAAGCTTGTTTGCTTGTACTTCTAAGCCCTTCTCTGGGTTTTAAAATTGAGGAATCTTTCCTTGTTTTGAGTGCATTTCCGCTGCGTTTCGTGAGGTGGGGTCTCTCTCATACTTAAGAAGGTTTTATAGAATTTATAGAATGCTGAACAATGAGTTGGAAAAGTTTTGACTGATAATGGCTTACATATGGCATTACAGAAAACAAGTCTATTTTAAGTGTCGTTCTTCCCCGAGAAGGGATTTTAATGAGGCACCACATGCTCTAAGCTTGCTGGCAACATGCTGAGTGTCCTCTCAGAGTGCCTGTAGAACTGCTCCCTGGCTTGTGATGGAAATGTGCTAGCCCACCATAATCCTTGCTAACATTCAGAAGTAACGGAACTACATTTTATTTCCTATGCTTGGGAGGTTTTGAGAATACGGCAGGACTAGTGTGTAACATGCAATTCTGAAGAGAATTCCTGGAAAACATGTATTCACCGTTGTCAGGTATATGGATCCAGGGCAATAGATACATTTCTTCTACCTAAACCCAAAGAAAGGGAAAAACAGTCATCATTCAAGCCTAGCGTTTAATGTTTTAAAATTTCTTTGTAATACATTATTACAAGCCAATACAAGTATTAGTTAGAGACACTTTGAAATGTATTTGACCAAATACAGGGAAAAAGAAAGTGCTTGAAACCTTTTTATTAAGATGAGCTTTCAGGTCTTTCTCATTTTTCACCAAGATCTAATCTTAAAACATAATGTCAAAGGCATCATACTGACACATGCTGGCTTTCAGATTAATGAAAATAATGTTTTCAGATTAATGAAAATAATGTGAAAATAATGAAAACAGAAATTAATGTTTCTGACCATAATCAAGGATTCCAGGAATTATTCTTTCAGCAAATTATAGGCAGGAAGGACATAGTGACCTTGTTACATTTCAACCTGCACTGAAAGCAGCCTGTCAACTTAAATTTTGCCTTTAATTTCTACAATTACATAGCATTTCCTTTTCTAAACAATTGCATTGCTTCATGAAACGTTTCTAATATTACTCACACAGGAGGGTGAAATAATCCCTATCAACTTCAGTGATTACAAAAATTTCCAAGATCAAAGCAAGATTATCCTTATAAAATTTTGTAAGAAAAGAAGTATTAGTTTGTAGCCATTATAAAGACTTGCCAATGTCTACAGCTATGACAAGTCACAACAACACAAAAAAAAAAAGATGAAAAGGGGAATTGCTTATGAATTCTCTCCAAATTAAATATGTTTTCTATAAATACGTTATCAACACTGTTCATGTACCAAACCTTTTGTTAATGGTAACAAGATTGCTAACAATTATCTGTCATCTGTGACAGGTCACTTAAAGCAGAGAGTGTTTCTGTTTTCTGAGTATCTACAGCTTTGCATAATGGAAGCGACATTAAGGACTTCAAAGTAGCTTGTGCGGGAAAGGAACAATGGAACAACTTGCCTTCCTTCAACCATAAACCAGGTTCTTAATTTTCACATATTTATCATCAAAGATATGCATACAAAGAGTTAAACTTCAAAATATTATCCAAGTTACCTTTTACCTCTGTATAAGTGTATGCTGATAAGTGATAAAATGCTACAAAAAATTAAGTAATCTGCTTTATGTACCCCACAAGGCTTTTGACATTGTGATCAATCATCAAGAGGTTCAAAAAACGATTCTTTACTGTGACAGAAAAGAATGGTGGTTATCAAACTCGCAAATTATGTTACCTATTTTTGGTCAAACTACTTCAGTGCTTGCATACCTTTTCCTCACATCAGCATGAATTAACACAAACTAATTCCTTAAATACACAGGGCCAAAGTTATCTCTAAGGCACAGCAAGGATTATTTTGGTCTAAATTAAAACCACCTGAATTTTAATGCAAAATAATGAAAGAGTCATGTGCATATCCATTCATCCAGAGTTCAATATTTTTGAAATTTCAAGTCATAGACATTACTGGTGCCCTCTGCCCAATTCACATAAATGTTTCATTAAGGAAGCTAACTTCATAGAGCTTGGAATGCAAAGTAAGCAAACAAATGAACAAAACAATTTAGCATTGGCCATTTCATAACATTAACTTCATTGTTCATATCTATAACTAGAAACAATTGGCTCCACAGTCTTTGAAGTGATGGGAGACTGTATGGCATCCATAGCAATAGCTTGTTCTGGGAACATTAGAACTATTGGTTTAGGCAAAATCCTTGGCCAAAGGCTAGACTAAGCTTTACATCATAATCCTGTGCAATTAATCATGATATTATGAAATATCTCAGTGTCTCACTACAAGGTCTTGTTTTTCAGAGGCATTTTACATTGTGATGTTTTCCTCATCCTTGTGAGAGCTCTTCCTTGTGAGTCAGTAAAACTTTCCTTTTCCCTCTGAGCAAGAATACAAAGAGAATCTTTTAGGCGTGTGGCAGAAAGGTATTTTGCAGATTCAGGGAATATCAAAGAGCCCACCCACAAACTCCTTTTCCCTGATGCTTCCAGCTCCAGGAACAATGTTTACTAGAAAGGCAATTAATTTCCCTGTAGGAAAGCAGGGAGGGGATAAATGCTACCACCAGGGAACATTTCATATACTTTTTATAGTCGATTCAAGCTAGTGCATGCAGACTCACAGAACGTAAATACTATGCTAAGGCAAAACACATGCTTTCCATATATAAACAATAAAACATTCCAAAACTATCTTTCAAGATTCTCTTTCTTCTTCAGCCTGAGCCAATGCCGTCTAATTACAGGGAATCATTTGGGAGAGTCATGCAAAAGTGTCTGCCTCAACTGGTGCTGCACTGTTCCTTGTGGCGTTTTGAAGTTTCCTTTACAGAGAGCTACGCTCATTACCTCCAGCACTTCATTTATTTTTCCAGGAAAGATCCGCTAACCCAAGCCATTTTGCCTGAAACATTGCTGTTCCATTCCTTGCCTCTGCTGCCTCGCCACATGTAAAACAATCCCTTTGGGTAGGACAGATACAGCGGGTCTGTTCTTACCCACCTCCTTACTAGACAGACTGGTGGCCTGGCTGGTAGAGGTCAGAATGGAGGATGGATCTTGCATAGCTCAAAACTTTGCATTTCAAAACCTACCACTGCAACTGACCGATACCTTCAAACCAACACTACCATCTCTGCAACATCCTTCCCATAAGCACCTTAAATGGATAACACTGAAATTAGTGTCCAGGAAAAAAGTAGTTGTCTTGTAGAAGGACAGAGTGTTTGTTGTTTGTAGTTTTTTTAAAGAATAAGGATAAGACAGTAAGATAGCTTTCTAAGACAGACACTAAACGGATTTATCAGCTGGAATTTTGATAGTAACTGAAACAGTGACAGGCAGACATCCACACAGGGGTGATTTATTTACTCACGCAGCCAGGAGCACTGCCTTACAGTCACCAAGAAAAGTAACTTCTTCCAGATCTTCCAACAGTCATGTTAACCAACAACAATGTTTTCAACAATTTGATCCCCGTTAACTTAAGATAATCCTAAATAAACCAATTTTTTTTCAGTTTGAGGCCTGCTTCTTTCAGTCTCAGTGGCACTGGAAAATACACAGCTCCTGGTGATGCCACTAATGAACACACAAGCTCAGAAAGCCAAAATAAAACAAACCAAAATGAGTAAGATCTCAGAGTTTAGTTTGGTTTACAAATAAGTTTTACAAATATTAAGCTACTACCATCATTTTTGACTGCTTGTGGTCAGCAATATTGGACCAGAACAACGACAGAAAACTAAAGGGGAAGATTAGTATGTTATACTAGGAGGTCATCAACTATGCAGATGATGGTCTGACATAACAGGATTCGTTTTGGGACAGTGGCCTGCCTAAACACCTGTTCAACTGCAGAGATTTAGCTCCACAAGGGGGAACTGCTGCTGAAAGACTGCAGGACACTGTAACCCAGCATTGCAAGGCTGATCACAGAGACTGAATATAAATGATTGCTCACACTTCCACAAAGCTCATGACTGTTGGACCAGGCTGATAGCTAGGACAAGAATCTAAAGAGTTCCAGGCAGTCTGTACTCCTTCAGGAGCCCAGGCTAGGATGATTTTTTAAAAATAAAAGAATAGCAAAGAATTAACAGAGGGAGGAGGTAGCTGAGGGTCTCAAAGGAGAGGAGCAGACATTTTCTTACCCACAATGAAAATGCACTGTGGAGCACTTAGGAGCAAGCATTGTGCTGACTGCTGCCACATGAGGATCCTGGGGAGAAGCAGCACGTGCTGCAGCTGTGCTCTTCACTCAGGAGGGTGAGCATGGCAAGATTTTTTCACCACTGGCTATTTCCTTTTCTCTAAGAGGCACAGCTGTTAACCAGAGAACTACATGAAGCAAGAAGTACCTTCTGCTTTCCTTTTCTAGTGTTTCAGGAACAGGTAATGAGAAGTCTGGGTAAGGGCTTATAAATAAGATGAAGCTTTAAGGTAAGCTAACAAATATAGGAAAGAGAGCTTGCAAGAGAGAGCAAGCTGTGTTTCTTCTATTTTGGCAAGTAGTACAGTACACTATTTGATTGCTGAATCAAAATATATCATGAGTCACCCTAATTCAAGCTCTGCCTCTTCTCCTCAGTGTCCTGCACATGCCTTTTCTCCCCTTCTCTTGACTGCCAGGAAGCTCCAACTTTGCCCTCTGCATAATCCAGAGAACCATTAAATAGGAAAGAGAATTATCATGTAGAAAAATAAGCCACAGATACTTAAGTCTTAAATTAATATTGTAACAGGAAGCTTCAGCCCCATATATCAAGTCAGGGAAGTATTTTAAGCACAACAGTGAGCAGTTTGATTCATGGAGAGGGGTGGCTCAGAGACCCTCATTGCTCAGAGGAAAGCGGTATACAGCTGCTCTGGCAGGCCGGCCATCCCCAGCATAACACCACAGAGTCTGTTTTACTGCTTCAAAACCATGCTAGGATAGAAGAGAGTCAGTTTCATGCAAAGCTGGGCTTTGAGCTACACTCAGTGAAGAGAGAAAAGTCATTGCTCCTTCTCTGTGACAAAGGAACACGCACAGTAAGACCCAGGAACATGTTCCAAGTGGTTCTCAAGAAAACTTATCGAACTGGAAAATCAAGGCTTGGATTTATAAAAATGAAATTATAAAGGCTGAGACTGTCAAACTGCTTTCTCTTGTTGGCTCAGCAAGTGAACCTGGATATTCAAGGCCTCCTCCACCTCTACCTCTCCTGCTTCCACCTGTAAATGAACATATTAAATAAAATGCTCTGAGAGCCACATTCAAAAGAGGTTTTTAACTTCTCAGTGATTTAGAAAGTCCAGTCATAATGGTTGGCTTGTGGAGCATGTATGTATACACCACCTTTCCAGAAGTGATATGTACCTTAGGTTTCTGTACCTTCTCTTTCTTAGTAAATACACTGTTAGACTGGCTGTGAGTTGGTTAAACAGCCACATGCCCAGGACAATGTGAAGCAGTGTAGCAAGCTTACAGGACAGTTCTTCAGGAATTTGAGTACATTTGAGAACTAAGAGTAAGGAAGGTGAGCAAGTCTGAAACAATACTTTAACTACCAGGATTATTTTGCCAGCGTGTCATACGTTGACACATGCCTTCTGACCTCTCTGAACTGTTTATGCCTTACGTCACACAGGGGCTTCCTTTGGTGCCTTTTATTTAAAGGGCTGCCTAAGGATGCCCTCACACCACTCTCAGTGTGTGGTTTAAGAACTCTGGCAGACCCACCCCAATATAACATTAACCACACAGCAGCTTGCACATCGTCTGAAGAAATTCCATGCACCACAGTCCTCTCTTGCCTGGGAAGACAAAACAAAAGGCAAAACCAACAAATCCATCTCTCTCCTCAGTATTCTTTCCCCATGCATGATATTCCTGTATTCCTGAAGTGACTTTTCTTCCACGTTTACTTGTTGCTGATCTGCACTGGCAGAAATCATGGGATGGAAATTATAAAAAACAATTTAAACAAGTGATAATAACCATGCTACATTTAAAACCTCTGAACACATACAATGTTTCCTATTTAGGATCTTTGATCTGTATTTAGGGCCAGACATTCAAATATCCACTGGAAATAAAATCTTTCTGGAAGATTTCTTGGGGGAAGGAAAAACAGATGAAGAGAAAGTGTGGGAAACAGAAGCTCAAACTCAAACCCAGAGCTGTTTGCTAAACTAAATAGCATAAGAAATTAATCTAAGTTAAGCTGCTACAGCAGACTGTAGGACTAAAGCACAAGTGTTTGATGCATACCAAAGACCACTGAATGAGAAAAAGCTTTTGAATAAAATGACTCAGTAAAATAATTGATGCTGAAATTACAGGATTTTGATTATGTACAACTTCAGCCCTGTGAATATGCAGCAGGAAACACCTCAGGCATTTACAGCCCTGATGACAGAAATTACAAATTTATTCAGCAATTTACTTTATGAAACATTATGTTGGATGCCGCACTTGGCAAAAAAAAAGAAAAAAAAAACAAACAAAACAAAACAAAAAAACCAGCCCACTCCAAAACAAAATAATAATCCAAACTAAGCCCACAAAGACCACATATATGTAGTCATGGTCTCCATCAATAGTCAGGACTGCCAGTTTAAGAACACCTGAAGTACAACATCAAGCCACTTCCCTCAGATACCTGTATGTTCCAAATCGCTGTGGAGTCAGCAAAGGCAGACTGCAAAATTACTGTCAAGATTTCAAAGAACTGCAGCAGAAGTGTAGGCAAAGAGAAGGGAAATATGCGAAAATGCATATGTGGATTTCAAGCCACTCTTGTTCAGGACTAACTTGGGAACACAGAGAGCCAACACATGTGGGAGAGGGATGTATATCTGGCCTAAAGCTCCAAAATAGTTCCTAAATCATTCAGGAAGAAGACAAGAATGGTAAAACAATTACATATGGTGCTGTTCACAAAGAAAACAGGAAATATAGTCCACTAGGGAGAAATATAGAAGACTACTAAACCAGGCAGCCTGTTGTGAATGCAAACAAGAAATTAAGAGATGAGAAAGCAGTTCAGAACTCCCCCACAACAGCTCTTAGAAATCACAAAGTCCAGCAAAGCAGCTAAGAAGCAAGCAAGCAATGCTATATACCTAACTGAATCTTTGCTTTGTGGTTCATTCTACACCTAAATACAGGGAGAGTTCTTTAAACTGATGTCTAGTGAAAGTTCAAGAAAGATTTTATCAATAAGGAAAGATCAAAGGATCATTGTTTTAGTAAAGCAGCACAGAAGCAAACAATTAGGTCTCTTGTGCTCAAACAATTGGCTGCATTGGTGCTTGAATGGACATAGAAATTTTACATATCAAACTGTATTGTTAGGATTATCAATTTACATAATAATATGATTAGAGACCTTTGCAAGAGAAGGCATGTTCTGTGACACAGTACTCTGCTCAGTTTTCAGTCACTTGCATCCAGACAGGCCTTGACTTCAAGCAGCACAGCTATGTCTGTCCCAGCAGAGACAGGCAGACAAGCAGCAAGATAAGAGCTCATGAAAAGCTGAGAACAGGAAACCAGTGCTGCCCTTCCTCTGGCATTGTTTGAAAAGCCTTTTTATTTTTTTGGTTTTTTAAGTAGCTTCGGGCATAATCTTAGAAACACAGATTTTTTTTTTTTTTTTTGCTGAGGATAACATGAGAAGAAATCATAAATTAATGCACCACAGAGAAAGCAAAAGGAATAAGAGAGAAGGGAAGAACATACTGATTATTGTACAACAACTAAGAACACACAGGGTTAAAAACAAAGTGGAAAGAGATTATAGTAGTAACATGTCATTGGACAAAAAAACCCTGGTGAAACAAGGAAAGAAATTCTTACTGGTCACAACAGGATCAGAAATAATGCTGGGGAGAAATCTCAAGTACTCTTTGCTACTGTCTTTAACAGAAGAAATGAAATCCTGCAAATCAAGCTTGAGAATACAAAAATAGAAGTAAGAAATTAGAGGAAATTATTTCAGCTCCAGATAAAAGCATGCTTATCTGCAGCAGGGTGCTCAACTCTGCTTAGGCTATTAGAGACACCCAAAAAGACAGCCAAATGATTCCGAGATGCCAATGAGATTAATGCATCTACAAACAAGGATCACCAGCTAAGCACTTGAATTAGCACTGTGCAAATGCTAGACATGCAAGAAGGTTAGAGAAAAAGAGGGTTGTGTGAAAAGAAATAAGCAGAAAAGCAAGGCGGCCATCTGACTGCAGAGTGAGTGTATCAGACAGTCTCACGAGCAGGCACCAACTGTGGCTGAAGAGAACAGGGAGTCTTGCAAACGAAGGCTTCAGCAGATCTGCCTTCACATTTCAAAGTTTTCTGAAGACTTCCCTCACAACTGAGGCAGCTCACTGTAAATACTCTAGATGGAGTATCTTCCTGATAACACAGTGAATATTCTACTTCTATCACACAATCAAGAAAAAAAAATCTATTGCCCATTTATGTTGCTAATATCCCAGTGGAAAGGCGAATTTCTTGTAGGATTACAAAGTGGTGTCCTGGCAAAAGGAAATAAAACACTGACAATTCTGAGATAAATACTTGCCTACCTTTTAGCAGAGATGAGCAGCTAGAGAACAACATCCTATCACAATACTGAGCCTCTCACAAAGTTTTTACTTTTCTCAGTTTTTTGGAACTTGGTTCCATTTCAGGGCTGTTACAGCTTCTGCTCTGGAGAGTGAGAATACACGCAGCTTCCTCTTTATATGAATCTTGCATTACCATCCACCTTTGATCACCTTCCTCTCTCTACTGCTATTATGATTTACAGATTTTGCCAGGAGACATGAGATCACTTAAGCAGATCTCCAGCTTAACACAGGCACTTTCACCCAGTTACCCTAACAAAACCTATGTACTTCAGTGAAATGAAAGCAAGACATTAAATTGTGTGCTGCAGGAGATCCTGCAGCACAAGCTGTACCCAGGGACACTGTACTGGCAGATAACTGCAAAATACACACAATCTCCACTGCAGAGAAGGATGTTGAACCTTATCAATCTGGCATTCAACCCCCTTACTTCTTTCCAACCCAGAATCTGCAAGTAGAATATGAAACGTGTAAGAATGACTGCCCAGATAAAGAATCCGCTTTTGCCTAAGATATTATAAATATCTCTCAGCAATGGAACATTTTCTTCTGCCCTGATTAACTCCTAGTGTTTAAGAAAGAATTAAAAACCAAAATACAAACAACCCCCACCACAGAATAACGTGAATGACAACATAAAAATGCTCTCCTTTACTCAAGAGAGAAATCATATTACTTAATATTTTATCATCATTGTTTTAATGTAGCTGAAGGCCAATATAAATTCAGACTCAAAATATCACCTCCTAATTTGCTTCTGCAACTTAAGTAGATACACACTGTAATAGTTTATAACCCAAGCCATGATGAGTTTACCATCTTCACACGTACTTGTACAAATATTTTACTGTCTTCTTAGACAGAAGGCTAGAATTTATGGCAAGAGTGAAATCACACGGTTTAATTCTCTCACCAGTGGGTTGTACGATGCTTTCATATGCAGAGTCTGAACTACAACAGCAGGAATGATGCCCTTTTAAAAGCACTTCTCAGCGGAAGTCCATACAGAATTCAGTGCGTTAATAATGAAAATCCTAACCTACACCAAAAAGAAATGCACACTGCACCCAAAGGATCAGTGATTTCTCAGTTGTTCTACTTTATGAAAAACACCTCTTTTCTCAGAGAAAACAAAAATGGTGACTTAATGACAAAACCCTAGGGAAAAGGCTAACAGCTCAGAAGGTTCTGTTATAGGAGGCTGAGCCTGAGGTAGACCTAAAGGACCCCACAGGTAATTAAAAAGCACAAAGCGCCTGACTTGAGCTCATTACAGATTATAGTTTATGCATGTTCTTTGAACACACAAGAAATGCGAGATTTCAGGCAGCTGCCGATCCAGGGTTGATTTCTTCATGACCTAATTTCCACCCCAATCAAGCCACCAGTGATTAGATGTTCACCTGTTTAATGGTCAATGCTCTGCAGGACATGACTTACAGACTCCACAAATTCATTTTCATTAGTTTGCTTTCCACTTCATGTTGCATTCTCTCAACCCTGCTACCTCTGAAAGTATATATAAAAATCTCCCCAACCATTATTTATATTTATCAGCTTAAAAAGTGATATGCATATTACAAAAAAATAACATCAGAAGTAGTAACCTTGTCTGGCTGTACTGCAGATAAGAAGCGTGAAGGTCCTCAAGCAGTGTAACACTGCCAACAAGCACAGAAACAGATCCATGGCCTTCAACAAGGCTACCCACGTACTCAAACTGCACCACTGACGTGCCAGTCTCCAGATGTGGCAGCTGGTACTCAAGTTACAGACGCTGCGCTTGCCAAGTGGTTCCAGAAAGTTCAGAAGAGAGTGGTTATCAAGGCATTTTCCTCCCTCCCTCCCTCTCCTTTTTCATTCCTGATTTCCAAGGATGAGCTAGCTGCTGATTAGTGTAAGGCAGAGACAGCCTGTAGCTGGCTCTGATTTACCACAGCTTTACCTGCGTAGCTGCTCCCATGCATTCCCCAAATCAGACTGAAATCTCTGCAGACTTAAGGTTGGACTTCAGTTCTAATCTTGGAAATTCAAATCCTTCCCTTATACACAAATAAAGTAGAGCTTGTTATTTAAGAGTTGACTGTCAACTGCAAGGTATAATTTAGAAGAACATTCAAGTCACCACTTGATTCCCTACACATGCCAAATTTCCCATTTCCTTGAGACAAAGGGCAGCATCTTTGATGAAATGCCATCTCCTCTGCCAGGCACAACAGTCGCAAGTCAGGGATAGAAAATTTTCAATGCCAAAAAGGCACGTTTGTCCACGTGAACACTCTTGTCTTAACAGCCCGACACCACTGTGATCTGACCTTGCTTGCACACACGCTTTGCTTAGCTCGTCTTGCCCTCTCCCTCGTAGATCCTGGAGTACTATGGTACCAAGCTCGCAATTAAGAATCGTATTCTGTGACAGCATAGGAAGGAAGAAATGGTACAGAAGAGAAACTACAGCACATCTAGTTTTAGCTCACCTCTATTTTTGACAGAATAACTGCAAGGCAGCAAAAGAGTTGCAGTCAGTCTGCTCACATTAAAACTCACAAAAGCTTTCCCATTAGCTTCAATGAAGAATGTTGTATCAGGAAAAGCATTTGTCACTGAATTCACGCAAAATATACTTAAGAGAGAGTTGTAACAAAGTGAGATGCATATAGTGACTTACTCAACCTCCATCCTTATCTGGCAGGACTGTAAAATCCCCAAAGAGTAGGACATCAGCAATGGACAAAAGGTAAAAGAAGGTAGAACTCCAACGCTCCTGGTCAGCACTCACTGCGCAACTTCATTTGGCCCAGCTGCCTTTCCCTTAAGAGAATGAAAGCACAACAACGTAGGCAACACTTGCTTTTACAATAGCTAAATACCTCTGTGTATGCCTGGTCTAGTGCTTAGAGACTACTATCCATGTACAAAGGAAGCATAAAGCTAGAAACACGCTTGTATCCCATCTCATATAAACTGGGAACCCTCATGTGAGCGCAGCCTGTGAGCAATCTCAAAGCTCCCCACCTGCAGCCAATGATGCAAAATGAGTTTAACCACACCACACAGCTGAAGAGAGAAGCACAGGATTTGAGAAGTTTTGAAGGAGTATGATTAGTATTGTGACAAACAATATGATTTTTACTACTAAACAGCTTTCCAACCATAAGACCTTAAAACAATTAACCTGAAGTGAAGTCAAACTTGAACATGCCTTAAAAACTGGAGAAAGTTGAATGCCACCCTCAAATTAATCTGACAGTGCTGGGGCAGGAGGGAAAGGAGTCACAACCAACATGATAAACATAGTTTAAAATTCTGAACACAAAATTAAGCTTTGCTACTGTCAGGCACAAAATGGGTAGGCACTGCAGAGTGAACAGAAGACACTGTCATCAACCCAAAGAAAGCCAGTAAGAATATAAAGACTTTTAAAATTATTTAAATAGCACTTAAATGAGAATCAATGCCTCCAGCATTTTATTCTTTACCCTCCTCACACTTTCCTTAATGCCAGGACAACGGCTTTGTGACCAAGGTCATCTACTGGTGAGAGGGGTGAGGAAATTAACAGGGTTTTTGCTGTCCAGATTTCATTAGTGCTTGTCAACATTTAGACACGTGCATTGAAAATGTGCCAGATGTGCCAAGCAGCTGTCCACAATCGAGCAGTGTCAGTAATTAGTAAACATGACCACAGTTTCAGCTAAACAAAGAAATAAATAAAGACTTCCCAAACTCCACATGAGCCTAAATAAACACGATTTCACTCAGGGAGGAAGAATGTAGTACTTTGAATCTCCATCCCCAGTTCAAACATAGTCCATACACCTTCTGACCTCGTCGTTCTGTGTAACATGAATCAGAAATGTCAGCATTGCTAACAGAGAATTTTACTCTAAAAATCACTACGCAAATTGGTAATGTTGTTTTCAAGAATTACTGGGGTCTGAATGAAGAAGTTTGCAGGTTAAACCTGCTAATATTCTAGATCAGTGTGCATGGGGATTTAGAGGCTGGACACCACAATTAAAATTGTACTTGTCCCTCTCAATTACAGAAATGGAAGTCAGGCAAGAAGATGGAAGGGAAATAAAGCACACTCGGGTCCTTGCACATTGTGATTTCAAAGGTGGTCTCTGAGACACATCAGTAAGAGAATTTGGGAGCACTTTCATGCTGTGACACAGAAATACCCACATGATGTTCTGGGTTCAGCAGCATCACCGCTAAACCACAGAGATGTTTCTAATAAAACAGTTCCTTTAGTTCTTTTTAAAAATTCAGTAACACTTATGTTGTTATTATGATTTTTAGTGTAAGGTATTTGAATGGCAGTATTGGAAATCCCCAAATTATACAAAATTCTCCTTTGCCTTAAAGTCTCAGATCAAGACAACCCTTTATTTGTTCTTTTTGCCATGAGCATTTGAGACAACCTTTATAGTAAATCAAAATGTACTCACTAGGAGCTGGCTTGAAAACACCAAATATATTTCTTTCCTTACATAATAGAAGGCATGGGTAGATACATTTGGCTGGCAACACAGAAGCCAGAAGTTCTTCTTTTGCCTGGACAAGCAACATTTCCACAAAAGATAACAAATACCATTCACTGACATTTACTTCAGTCTGATCAATTCCTGTGATTAGATTTATGACAGAAAATTTGTGGGTAGTGGGTAAAAGGGAGGCAAAGCTTCCTGTAAACTTCAATGCTCTCGTCTTGAAGATCTACATTGGCCTATTCCTAATGAGTTTGGTTTGGGGTCATTTTGAGGGAGCGGGTTGCTGGTCTGAGTGGGGTTTCTTTCCTGAAGCCAGTATTAGACTGTAAATCCAGTTTAAGTACACCAGTTTCATTCACTGTGGAAGCAAACCACTTTCTGTTACAGTAAGCTTAATAATTTATGCACCTTTCTGATTTATTTTTGGCGTAATAGTATTTATTATGATTTATTTTTGGTAGCTCCACATCTGATGGAGATTTCTAATCACCAGTATAATTTTAAAAATTGAGATTAAAGGGAAAAACACCCCCAAATATCCAAAACCCACACATCCCCTGAAACCCACAAGATAAACACAGCTTTGAAAGAATAAAATGGAATCATAGAGTCACCAGATTGGAAAAGACCCATTGGATCATTGAGTCCAACCATTCCTATCAAACACTAAACCATGCCCCTCAGCACCTCGTCCACTCGTGCCTTAAACACCTCCAGGGAAGGTCACTCAACCACCTCCCTGGGCAGCCTGTTCCAGTGACCAATGACCCTTTCTGTGAAAATTTTTTTCCTAATGTCCAGCCTAAACCTCCCCTGGTGGAGCTTGAGGCCATTCCCTCTTGTCCTGTCCCCTGTCACTTGGGAGAAGAGGACAGCACCCTCCTCTCTACAGCCTCCTGTCAGGTAGTTGTAGAGAGCAATGAGGTCTCCCCTCAGCCTCCTCTTCTCCAGGCTAAACAACCCCAGCTCTCTCAGCCGCTCCTCCTAAGGCCTGTTCTCCAGCCCCTTCACCAGCTTCGTTGCTCTTCTCTGGACTCGCTCCAGAGCCTCATGTAAAGTTTTAAGGACATCTTTTCCTCAGCAAAAATGTGTTATCAACCTGGAGAACGTTCATATCTAGTCATAATTTTGTAGTGAATGAAAAAAAAATCTTTTTTTTTTATTACTAGTCATACAGAAGGGACTACTCTGCCTTTGCTTCCAAAAATGGAGTACTCATCACTAAAAGGGCAACCCATCATCAGCCATGACAGAGACTCCCTTTTTGGTATATCCTATCAAAGACAATACTAAAGTAGCCCAAATCACAAATTAAGATATACCAGCATTTCTAGGTAGATCCCTGTTACTTTAACATGGAAGCAGACACTCCTGAATATAAAGATGGCTACATTGGCTTTTGCCTTCTTTTGCTCCTTAAGAATGACTTCTATGTGCATCTGCACACTTCACTGGTGTTTTGCTTGTTTCTCCTGCTACTGCATTACATAAAGGTTCTTGAAGCACATCACTCAGGGGCCAAACTGAACACGGTACCATTGAGCATCACTCCCGCACATCTCCCCCAAAATAATAAACATTTTTCATTTTGCCTCAAAGTTTTTCAGACTGACTGTATACAAAAGAACAATAAAAAATTTTAAATACAGGATTTTGTTTCTCCCTTGAAGACAAGGCACTGTCATCACTGAACTTTGTCCAGAGGATAAATCACAAATTCACCACTATAAGGCCAGGCTGTTACTGCTAAGGCAGAGCAAAATACAGTAATTACTTTGCCAAGATTTGATTTAAAAACTTGTTGTCAAGCTTCAAACAATCTTCTGATTAAATCACTGCATCAAAAGAGCTGAGCTACAGAAAATTTAATTGATACTTTTCAATTACAACTACTGGGAATCACAGTAATTATCCTTATTTTACACTTTCAAAACACTGCTTGAATCTCTACAATATGCCTGGGTAGAAAGTTAGGCTTATCTTTAAAGTTGAGATGGGGCAGAAGAAAAAAACTGTTACAATGATTTCCTGACAATCTGTATACAAAAATATCAAGCTACTTACAGCAGGGACCTCAAGTTCCACAGAGATAATGTGAGAAATGGGAAATTGTTAATTTGCAACATCTAATTTTAATGATTTGCTTATTTCTTCAACAAGCATTTCAGACAGAGGCCTTTGTTTAGTTTCACTGTCAGGTCCTCTTAAATTCATGGTTTAGACTGATTTTTCTTTCATAAACCTCTAAACTTGGAATTGCTTGTATGCTTTTAAATTGAAATGAATGCTGGTTTTATTTTTCAAAATATAGAGATATCTTTGATCCATTTTCTGAGTCCAATGCTAAAAGTTTTTTTCATATTCCAAACCTGTACCAAATACTGATAATGGCTCTAACTTTCTTAATCTCCAATATATGCAAAAGCAAGATTACCTCAAAATGAACTGCTGAGGCTAGACAATCTAAGAAGTCCGTCTACCTCTATTTCATCTTGCATATTAATGTTACACATTGTACAGTCCCCACAGAAAAGAGAAACGCATGAAAGTAACTCAGAAGGGCCACCAGTCATGAAAGTGATGTTTAACTTCAAGGATTTCTTCTTAATTTCTTCTCTGAATGTCAGAAGTCAACATGGCCACAACATCGGCCTGCATGAAACTGTGCTGTCAAAATGTGCTGGATGAGCATTAGTACTAATTAAACTTGCACTAGCCTGTTCCAGGGAAACGGCTTTATTGTAATGTTGCAGCACAGTCTAAGTTTCAGAAAAAAATCTGGGAAAATCAAACATACAAAATTAATCCGTCTTTTGGAGGAGAAGGCAGGAAGGGGAAAAAAGAGACCAAAATAGCCTGATATTTGTACATCAGAACATTTACAACAGTACATAAAAAGACTGTAAAAGGTCTTTATTCTAATAGCCTTGGATGTTCAATCCGTGTAATTGTCCAGTCTGGTTTTGCTCCTTCTGTGAACTCCCTTTGGAACCTGGAAAAGGAAAGACAGTAGGTAAACAGTTGTTAAAATTTACTTGATCCTTAAAGAGCTACTAGCATCAACAAGAAATCATGAAGAAATATTCTAATTAAAAGTTGATGCTGTAAAGGCTCTTTGGACTGTGATGTTTATGCCCCAAAAAGGAACATCAAAATTTATTCTGTAGTAAGAAACAAAGCGCACTGGCTTGAGAGTGTCTTCGTTCAGATCCCACAGACAGCACCAAGCAGCAACAGTAAAGATCCTCATACCAAGAGAGCACTCAGTTTTCATAGCAGTAACTATGAATGTAGCTTTGTGGCAGATCTACATCTCAAAATCAAGGGTTTCATTTAATGGAGTGGTAACTGCATCATAAAGGGAGATCACACGCTATGCATTCTACTTGAAAACTTTCATTTTTACTGAACTGTACTTTAAAAAGTAATATATTTTCAGAAATACATCAAAGATCAAGCTAACAGTAGTACTAAATCTCCCTAAAAGAAAATTTTGCAGTTGTTGAAATGAAAATTAAAATGTCCACCTCTATTTTCGAAGAAACTTCCTCTTCGTGTTGTAGTCATTAATGCTTTCCTCCCTGAGCACATCAGTTTTGACAGCTTGTCACCTCAAGACAAATCTGAGCTTGAAACTGAATATTCATGCTCCAAAGTAACCTGCACATCATGGACAAGAGCAGTATATCTGCACTGCTTTGCACTTACATGCAAATTTGTTCCTGGAAACTGTTTTCTCCGGACACTGAAACATTTAACGCTAGGCTTCCAAGGCCTTCTGAGTCTAGGTTAGAACTGTAAATAGCAGAAGGAACATATAGTTGCAAGATCTCTCTGATGGGGATTAGGAACAGCTATTTAGGGCTTTAAAAGGAGGCTCTTGAGGTTAACGGAGTCTCAGAGGTCTCCAACTCTATAAAAGACATTGAATTTGGCTAAAATATGGATCCACAAAAGTCCATCCAGACAAAAAGCACCGGTGCCCTCAGAGTACTTCCTTTGCTTCAGAGCTCCTGATCATCTAGATCCCAGTCTCTCCATTTCAAATGTGAGTGCAGAAGTGATTATTTATACTGCATTTCTCTCTCAAAAATCTTCACTTTTACCACTTTTTAAACTAATACAGACATTATTTACAAGCTTTTCTATGAAAATCCATCTACCTAATGTACTTACAGGGCTTGGATCATTGTGGCACAAATACCCAAACACCAGACGATGCTTTGTTCTGCCTTTCTGCAGAAAGCGTTTGGCTAAAAAATTTCATTTTTGTGAGCTACTTTTTTACCTAGTTGCAGTTCTGACTTTAGTGTGGGAAACAACAAGTCAGCAGCACCACACTTGACTGTTTGGCTTGACTGCGCTGCTGTCAGCTGTGCTACTAGAAATAGGAAACAAGGACTGATATCAGCCTGAACACCGATCTGTTTCCTGAACACTGCAGCAGTACAGCAAAGGATCAGAAACCTCATTCAGTTCTGCAACTACTGCTCCTCCTGACAGATTATGAATTCCCTTTAATCTTCAACTCACAAGCAAGGTAATAACATAATGACTTCAGGTGCATTTAAAAAATACCCTAGAATAAAAACTGGAAAGTTGGATGAGAGCTAACTTTGATTATGAATCAGGATAAATTAAAACATACCAAATTCTACACTGGCACAACATGGAAGCTTTCAGTTCGCACGCAGCTAGCCCATGTAAATGGAGCCAAGAAAAGGACAACTAAACTTACTCATAGTTTGCTGTTAGAAGATGTCTTTTCTCTTTTGTGCTTTCATCTCCAAACATAATCTGGAAAACTTTGGTTTCACCTGGTACTTCATCAGGTAGGTCAGCGCCATTCAGATACCAGAAACGCATCAGGATTCTAACAAACTTTCTTCCTGTTGGAAATAAATCAAAGCACAAAGTAAATCGCATTTTTCTCATTGGTCAAATACTCTTATTTGTTACCTAGCATATATTCTAGTGAGACCCTAGAAGGGCAGCTGCCTTCAGCCTTAAAGAATGCATGATAGAATAATGAACAATAGAGCTATTTAAAGCCATATTCATGCTGTTTAGCAGCCACAAAAACACATTCTGTAGAAAGGTATGTATTTTATCAGGAGTGTTGTGTGACATCATACATAATCAAACCATATCATAGAATCATAGAACAACCAGGTTGGAAGAGACCCACAGGATCATCGAGTCCAACCATTCCTATCAAACACTAAACCATGCCCCTCAGCACCTCGTCCACTCGTGCCTTAAACACCTCCAGGGAAAGGGACTCAACCACCTCCCTGGGCAGCCTGTTCCAGTGACCAATGATCCTTTCTGTGAAGAATTTTTTCCTAATGTCCAGCCTAAACCTCCCCTGGCGGAGCTTGAGGCCATTCCCTCTTGTCCTGTCCCCTGTCACTTGGGAGAAGAGGACAGCACCCTCCTCTCTACAACCTCCTTTCAGGTAGTATGAAGAAAAGCTGTTTACCACAAGGTCCAAAGACAACTACAAAACTATGCAGAGTAGTTGAAATTCAGGAATTAACAGAAAAAAATCCATATCCCCAAAACAGGAAAAAAACCTCACCGGGTCTGACAATTCAAATGCTCATTGGAAGACCCATAGTTAGATTATAAACCATCTCATCTGCATCTGATAGCAAACTGCACACATAACACTGGTATTTAACCAAAATAAAAACTTGTTTGAGCTCTTCACTAGCATACAAAAAAGAAAAATCAAGAAATCCTAGAACAAAGTATATTCCATGAAAGCAGAAGAGAAGTGAAGACAGCAAAATTTATCTCATTATCCAGCCTTTACTATTCTTTTTGGGAGATATATTTTAATTGCTGAAGCAACGGTTTTCTGCATATAGCAGAATAATTGGTTTTGAGTGGTTTGAGATTCCTAAGGACTAATAATGTAAAAATCTGAAATTACAAAGTACCATGACAATAATCTCTCAGGTTCTGATTTATAAGGAAATTGGGGAATTATATACAGAGGAACTATAAACAGGAGAACAAGGAATGAGAAACAGTACTCAAAAACACATCTGTAAGGAGAATGACAGCTTACTAGCAAAAAACAGTAAATAAGACTGCCTACTGCTGAACTGTTTCAGAATTCTAAACGTACCATCATCATCATAGTAAATGCGAACATCTCCTTCTGTTGTGTACATGATTGCATCAATGTCAGCTGCTAAAGCATCCCTGTGGCTGTCAGGGAGCAAAGAAATCTTTTCCTTCAGCACCTGAAATACCTAAATTCAGAAAACTCATCAGTTTTTCATTAGAAATTGAAGTAATAATCTTTTCTACTGCATTTAATAACATGAGCTATATTGCTACATTAGTAGAACACATACAACAGCAGAAGTCAAATAACACTGGGAAGACTGTGCACTCCCAAAAATGGATCTTAATGAGGATCCATTTCGTGCTTAAACAAATAAAAGCAATGTATTTAACAAAATGTTTAGAAAAGGTGCTATCAAAACAGAAGTTGCAAAGCAAGGCAAGTAAGAACAGAAAATACCAGTTAAGCTTGCTTCCACAATCATACTTACACTCTGCCTTCTCACTGCTGACTTCTCGCTATATGTATATTGCTCAGCTTTCGATTCTTATTTATCTTCCACAAATTTCCTTGAAAGTAATATCCATTAACCTTAAGTTTATCTTTGCCATCTTCTGATCCATGCTCCCATTAGATATAAAAGTTAATACGCAACCAGAATAGACTTAAAAATCATTGCTCTGAGACTCAAGTTCCACATTGCATTCACAATAGTATTTGAGTGTCCTAAGACCTACGCAGCTGTGTTAAGTAGAAAAAAGGTGTGGAGCATGAACTTAACAGAGGCATCATCTTAAATGCCACATGAGAAAGGCACCACAAGGAAGGATGAAGCTGCGCAGCACTTGTTTTTAACTTGTACTCAGTTTTTCAGCCTACCTTTAATTGCCATTTCTGAGTAACAAACAAATCTAGAGGTTACATGGAAGCAAGAGGCGTTCTTCACCGGAAGATGTTTGTTTCTAATACATTTTGCCAGTATAAAACGCACTGGCCAAAGCAACAAAAAAAGTAGTGTGGTATCACAGCCTCAGCCACCGCATGCTCTAGTTACCTGAGGTCTCTGGATCTATGTTAACCCTATCACCTGAAGAATTTTAGAAGAGCAGAGGAAGAGGAGATGCTCTTTCAAAACAACTGTAAGAAACAAACTCACATTTTACTGCTACCTCTGCTCAGAGAGAGGAGGTAAGATTGTCCAGCGGGGTGCACTAGAACAGCACCAAAATGTTTGCTGCACAGGCATGGCTGGTAAATAGGGCCAAGCTGGCATCCAGTAACAAGGCATAGACCTGACGTATCTCCTCCACTTGATTCTGATGCATCTGCTACCTCCATCCCTGGGAAGGCCAAGACAACTTAAGCAATTAAAAACTCATGAAAACACATAACACACAGTGCTGATGTTTAACAAGCCAGGCCAGCCCTATCCCTGAGACCATGACACAAGACTGAGGCCTTCCAGCCAAAACTGGTAACTGGCTGTATGATCCACTTGGGAGTGGGAATACATTAGTGCAGCAGGGATGAGCACACACTAGTTCTTTTCTTCATCAGAATTCTGGTGCACAGACCAGTGTCAGCTGGTGTCAGCTACCTGCCTACACAACAGAAACATGCAGTTCTGCCTGTCCTCCAGAACCCACCACCTCTCAATCCTTTCTGGTACACCAGCAATCTTTTTGGCAACTGGCCCTTATTCTCAATGGCAAGCATATTCTTTTTTAAATACAGTCACTTTAAATTAAGTTTCATGCCTCAAAATTAAACATAAAAAAGCTGCAGAACAAACAATTGCCCTGTTCTGCATTATGCAGTTTTTCCCAAATTAAAACCAAACTGGCAGTGTTTGTAGATCATGACAGGCTGAACCTGTGTTACTTCATTACGGAAAAATCAACTGCTTGAATAAGAGATGGAAAGCATTTACCTCTGCTGACACAAGTTCTTCCAGGAGGTCAAGTTTACGCTGAGACAGCAGCTTTGAAACAAGAGAAAAGGCCTATACAAAAAAAAATAAAAAAGAGAGAGAGAAATACATGAACAAGTAACATCAAGTTGGCTTACTTTTCAGAAAAATCCACCATTATTTGACAGGCTACCTAATTATTCCATGATTGAAGATGTCTGCAGAGTATATCACCACTGAAATGAAAGCCCTCCAGCATCAGAAAAGTGTTTCCATGAACACAAGGTTTCTTTTCAGTCTCTTATTTGAATCAGCAAACCTCTTGATAACAGGCACGTGAATGCATAGCTTGTTACAAAGAAGCCTTACAGTAACCAATAGAAGTTGTTTCTACTCTTTTTCATAATCCAGTCCATGTCTTTCCCTGTAAATATTTTGTTCCCCTACCCTTCTTCCCAGCTCATCCCCTGGTTTCAGTCAAAACAGAAGCTCTAGTTTATAGTTCTGCTTTTGCCCCTACACTTCATGAAACTCAAATCCCCTTTCCCCCTCAATTTTGCAGGCATAGTTACTGACACTAATGCCTCTACATATTCAAATAGTGTACTTGTGAAAGGCTGACAGAGCGCTTAGCAATCTACAGCAAATAAAAACAAACAAACAAAAAACCCCAGGGAAGGTAAAACAGGTGGTTCTGTATGCAGCAACTCATCTGGTGTATGGATTTTTTTTGTCTCTCTTGAATTATACTACGCATTTTAACATTCTGTCCCTTATCATCTGATTTTGAGCTAGTTTTTTGTTTCATTTAAAACTAAATACAATAACTGAAGCTCCACAGCAGGTAACTGTGTAATTTGTAGCTTTGAAACTGCTACCTCTTTGACACATTGTATTGACAAAGCTTAGGGAGTTCTTAATTTTGGAGGAACAAAGGGGCACCAGCTCCACACTTGCCTAAGCTGTCATTTTAGGAAAACCAGCTGAGAAGGCACACTTCCCATAAAGTCTTTAAAACACGTGGAAACACCTTCCCTCATTCTGCTTTGGGAGACGGCTGAACAGGCTCATTTTAATTCTGGAATCTGGGAAAAGAAGACAAGAGGAGCCTAATGAAGAGCACGCCTCCGATCATTCTTGATTCCTTCAGCAGTGAGGTGCCTGGAGCCCACAGAGGCGACTCCCCACCCGTATCACACAGGGGGTTCAGGGAGCCAGGGGAACATGGCACTGCCATGCCCACAGGTGACACAAGGCCCCGGCACTGGCAGCCGCGGGGCAGGGGACTCAGCTGGGCAGCCACAGGGCACGGCGCGGTGGGCAGAAGCCTCCATTCCTTTGGACCCCTCTCTCATTCCCTCAGGCCCCTCTCTCACAGAACCACAGAAACATCCTGAGTTGCAAGGCACCCACAAGGATCATCGAGCCCAACCCCTGTCCCTGCATAACAGCAACATTCGCACGAACGACCCGAGCTGGAAGGGACACACAAGGTCCATAGAGTCCCACTCGAGTCCTTGTATACAACAAGGCCAACACTCAGACCACGTGTCTGAGGGCTGATAGGGAAAACGCCGTCAAATAAACTCTCTAAGGCTCGTTTTGAAGTTTTGGAAAGCGAGCATCAGCCTGGGCAATGGGAGGGAGTGATCCCCACCGATCGCGTGCAGCCAGACAGGAGCCGGGACAGGACGGATCTCCCGCTTCTAGGCACGTGGATACATTTTCCCAGAAGTCTCGTGCACGTTCTATCACTTCCCAAGGACTAATTTTAAGTGTCATTATGAACCTCACAACAGTCGAGTCTGTGCTAATCTGGAGCTCCGGGGCCAGCTCTGACCTTGCATTTGAGCTGGGGGCAAGTCAGCAAAGGGAGGGGATCCCAGGGATCACACAGACGGGACCGAACACCGGGCGGCGTCGCCTCCAAACACCGAGAAGGCTCCGCCACAAGCACCGCCTGAAAGCGACCGCGCGGCCACGGGGCCGCCCCGCCCGGCTCGCCGGGAACACGGTTACTCGGTGACCCTCGGCTCTACTTCAGACCGAGAGGGAAACGCTGCGGTGAGGCCCGCGGGGAGCCCACCTGCTTGGCGCCGCGCGTGAACTCGTCGCCGCTGAATTCGCGGTCGAAGTAGAGGCGGATGAGGAGGTGGCAGAAGCGGGTGCGGAGCCAGCCGAGGGGGCTGCCGATCCTCACCACCAGCACCCGCCGCGGCGGGGCCTCCCCCGGGCCCTGCGGCCGCTGCCCGGAGCCGCCCGACAGGCGCGCGGCGGGGCCGGGTCGGGCCGGGGGGAGCCGCGGCGCCGCCAGCACCGACAGGCAGAGCGCGCGGGACGGGAACGCGCGCAGCGCCATGGCGGGAGCCGGGGAACGCGGCGGGAGCCGCCCCGGGAAGGGACCGGAACCCTTATACGCGGGCACCGCCGCCCCGGGAAGGGGCCGGAACGATTAAGCGCATGCACTGCCGTCCAGGAAGGCGCCGGAACTCTTATACGCGGTCACCGGCGCCCCAGGAAGGGACCGGAACCGTTAAGCGCGGGCACCGCCGCCCCGGGAAGGGGCCGGAACCCTTAAGCGCGGGCACCGCCGCCCCGGGAAGGGGCCGGAACCCTTAAGCGCGGGCACCGCCGCCCCGGGAAGGGGCCGGAACCCTTAAGCGCGGACACCGCCGCCCCGGGAACGGGTCGGAACGATTAAGCGTCGGCTCCGCCGCCCCGGGAAGGGGCCGGAACCTTTCAGCGCGGGCACCGCCGCCTCGGGAAGAATCATAGAACAACCAGGTTGGAAGAGACCCACCGGATCATCGAGTCCAACCATTCCTATCAAACACTAAACCATGCCCGTCAGCACCTCGTCCACCCGTGCCTTAAACACCTCCAGGGAAAGGGACTCAACCACCTCCCTGGGCAGCCTGTTCCAGTGACCAATGACCCTTTCTGTGAAGAATTTTTTCCTAATGTCCAGCCTAAACCTCCCCTGGCGGAGCTTGAGGCCATTCCCTCTTGTCCTGTTCCCTGTCACTTGGAAGAAGTGACCGGAAGGGACCGGAACGGTTAAGCGCGGGCACCGCCGCCCAGGGAAGGGCCGGAACGTTTCCGCTTCCGGCGCGGAATCGGCCATGGAGCAGCCGGTGGGGTCGGTTCTGCGGCTGAGCGGGGTCACCCGGGAGCGGTTCCTGCGCGACGTCTACACGCGGGTGCGGCGGGGACCGGGGACGGCGAGGAGGAGGGGGAGGGGGAGGGGAGGCCGAGGGTGGGGATGGGCTGGGGGCGGCGCCGGGGATTCGAGGGGCCGCCGCGGATCAAGAAGGGGCCGGGGCCGCGCGGCGGGGCCCGAGGGGCAGCGGGGAGGAGGGCGAAGATTGAGGGGGCGGCGAGATCGAGGCCGCTCGGCACGGGGCGGCGGGGCCCGAGGGGCAGCGGGAATCGGGACGGGGCGGTTGGGGCCGGGTCGCTGCCCCGTCTGGGTCGCGCAGGCGGTGTCGGGGTGGGGCGGGGGGGCAGGCAGGCGGCGTCACCTCATCGCGGGACGTTTTTGGTTCCTTAGAGAAAGCCGGTGGTGCTGCAAGGACTGGAACTGGGTGCCTGCACGACCAAGTGGACGGCGGATTACTTGAGCCAAGCGGAGGGGTCTAAGGAAGTCAAGGTTCACGTTTCTGCGGTGCCGCAGATGGATTTCCTCAGTAAGAACTTTGTGTATAGGTACTACTTTCCAAGGCCTCTTGTATTTAATGGCGTGTGCTTGTAGCTGTCGGACATACAGTTACCTGTTCTGAGCTGAGAGCAAGAATAGGAAGATGCTCTGTGAAAGCTTTAAAGCTGTATCAAAGCGCTGTCCTGGATTTCCCCCTGTCCCTTCCACAAACACCCTGGATAAATACCACAGGGTGAAAGGAGAGACCAAGCAGTGCCTTAATAGTGATGGCATGAAGAGGTGCTATAGAGATATTTTGGCAGAGGACTCTTGTAGGAGGCTTGAGCCTGGCACTCACTGGTGTTAATAAAAAAAATACACACCCCCTCACACACCCGCCCCTTGATACTAGATGATACACTATTTTGCCTTAATTCTGTGTTGTGCTTTCAGCAGTAATGAATCGTGTTCGTTTCTGTCTCGCTGTGTCTCTGAACCTCTTAGAGTGCTGGCATGTGGCAGGCATGCTGTTCCGCTCTTGAGAGATGTTACTAATTAAAACCAAGCTCCTCTCAGAGTTAGCATGTGCGGCTCTTGGGATGTTCAAACTACTGGGTATTGTGTGTTTCACCAACTCTTTAATGTTGATGTCACGTAAGCTCTTAATCTCCTCTGAAGTTCCTCTTATGTGGCTGCCAAAGCATTTCTTGAAAGTTCATCTCATTTCAGTCATTGTGTTGCTCTTACAGGGTAAATGCTTTTGTTTTGGGTGTCATTTGTGTTCCCTAAGTGGGAACAAAACGTGTTCAGTTTGTTAAAGCTGTAAGACTGAAGCAGATGCTCTAAGTGTAAACAAGCTACAAGTCTTTATGAGCGGAGCCTGTTGTTTAGGGGGAAAAAAACACCTTTAATCATGCTATGTTCTGCCCGCTACATAATGAGTTTCTGAATCTTTGGAGTTAGGTTCTACTTGAATGACTTTGCTGTATCGCTGTATTTCATTTTCCCCACTCTGGTTTGTTTTTTTTATGATGATGCCTCTTACTGTGAGTTGCCAGTGTGCTGGGTTTAGCAGGTTTATAAACAGCCACGTGGAGGCGCTCTGATGGTGCCTCATTGCGGCAGCTGTTAGGACTTGCACCTACATCGCTTGAAATTCAGGAAGCTTTGACCCTTTCCACAGCAAGTCCCACATTCTAAAATGAAGGGAGAATAAGTAAAACTAAAAGAATAGAAATACCGAAAACTGAACATGCAGCTCCGTGATTTCAAACTGATGTGTGTGAGTAGAACTGCAAAACTTTTGTAAGTTGCACGTTCCTGCTGTGTCTTTAAGTTGGTTCTGGAACTCATTCAGCTGCATTGTGATGTGCTGCAGAGTGTTTTTCTGCTGTTTCAGCTTTGCTGGCTGGTTCACCGTGAGGTCAGGCGAGCGTCAGCGCTAGCGTAAGGGAGGAGATGGGATGATTTGGGTAGATGGCAAGGGCAGAGCTGTGGCAGCACCAGAATGCATCAGTTTGAGCTGTTGTGGAGCTGTGCTCTCACTTTCCTCAGCAGCAAGCGTAAATGGGCAGGATATAACAGTTCAACTGAAGTCAGAGGTCTAGTTTTTCCTTGTTTGTTTTTCATTAACTTCAGTAGTTATTGTATTTAACTATTACAAACACTCCCTCCCCTCTTTTCCAGTAAGGGTGGCCAAACAATGGAACAGGTTGCCCGGAGAGGTTGTGGAGTGTCCATCCTTGGAGATGCACAAACCCCAGCTGGGTGCTGTCCTGGGCAGCCTTCTGTTAGTTGGTCCTGCTCTTAGCAAGGGGACTGGACTGGAGGATCTCCAAAGGCGCCTTCCAGCCTCACCAATTACACAACTTTGTTTGGATCTGCACTGGGGCAATTTAATAAAACAGAGAGATTTGCACATGTAGGATTTCTGTCTTTGTAGAACTCCTCAAATATCTACTGCACACACTGATTAGTCACCATGGTGAAAAAAAAAAAAGCAGCGTGTTGCATCTTCAGTTATACTAGGTATGGTAAGAGAGCTTATGGTTCTAAACCTGGTGTTTGGACCATGTGTAGTTTCATGATTCATTGTATAAACTTAAATATTTCTATCTCAGAACTCTGCCTTTTGATGTATTTGTACGAAGAGCAGCTGAAGTCAAACACAAGGAGTACTTTCTTTCTGAGGTAATTTCCGTAAGAGTCCCAGTTTCTTCTGTTGGTTATTTTGCCAGTATATGGAGAGGGAAATGTTGAATTAAAATTTTAAGTCTTACTCCAGTAAAGTATGTGATCTTAGATGTAGTTGTTTTGTGTGGCTTGGAGCCAAAGGAAAAATGTGGGGAGAAGTAATTTTTCTCATAAGTTCTTTGTATCATCCAGTGTGGTTAACTTCAGTGGTGCTGGTTTTGATAACAAAAACTGCTTATGTGATCAGAAATTCTAACATAAAACTGAAAAATCAAACCATGCTTTAGAATAATAACTGTATCATTTATGTGTTTTGCATGAAAATGTCATGAAGGTATTTTACAGTTTGACTACATTGGCTATCAAAATAGAAATACGGGTTTCTTGTAACATAATTTGTGAATAGGAAATGCGCAGCTATCTTTATGTGTCAGTGTTCAAGCTAGGGATTTGTCAGATAATTGTCACTAGGAAGCAGACAGTTTTGAACGTAGACATGCTTTTTACCTTTTATGCTACATAGAATGCTGTAGCCAGCATTTGAAGCCAGTTGAAATAACATCCTGCATCACTGTTGTGAAGAACCTGTCTGCACTTGCTTTGAATCCATTCAGTGACAGCAGTTGAAACACTTGACATCTCCCGCTTCGCTCTTCTATTCTCACTTAACTTATTTTTCCCATTTCTTGAGGTGAACAGCAGAGAGCAGGAAAGGCCGTATAACAGAATAGCCAGATTTGTAAATGCCGTTTATTTGTGCCATATTTTAATGAAACCCCGCATTAGATTAATGAGAAAATACAGGCTCTTTGTTTAAGTGTGTTGGGAATTGTTATTGGAAAAACAAAACTAATTTTCTTTGTGTTCTCTTCAGGATGAAAAGTACTATTTACGATCAGTGGGTGAAGATGCTAGGAAGGTGAGTTAGTTGAGATCACGGTTCTAATATTGTAAAGTTGCAGTTCAAGAGTATTTTTAAAAGCCTATTGCCATCCACTGGCTGTGTAGTACAGGCATACAACTTGTTTACAGTTAGTTGGGCTGCAAATCCGACTGGATTTAGTCAGAATATTTAAACCTGATTGTCTAAAATGGTTGCTGTTATACAGGAGCTTAGCTCCTCTCCCATTTATCTTCTGTTGTAAACTAATATAAAAGGATTTCTGATGATCTCTTGCTTCTGCAGGGTGATTTCTAGCTGTTTTGGTTCAAAGCAGCTCTCTGGCTGTTTGTAACATCACTGACCAAGTCCAGGCTGTGGGGGTGGCTGCTGGAAAGCATTTGCTGCAGCCAGTGCTGAGGTTGTGGACCTGTGTTTCATAGCATTGGAAATGATAGTGAAGTATTCCCTCTATTTTAATGTGCGTCTCATTCTCTAAGAGTATTTTTTTGTTTCAGGATATTGCAGATATCAGGAAGCAGTTTCCTATTTTGGCAGAAGATGTTCTGATTCCAGAGTATTTTGAGAAGGAACGGTTCTTCTCTAGTGTCTTCCGTATCAGCTCAGCTGGATTACAGTTATGGACACATTATGATGTAGGTAATACATGTGTTTAGCATGAAATATTGCGGATGGCATCACGAAGCTGAGATATTAAAAATCTCAGATGTCGAGAAAAGATAAGTTAATGACAAATGTCACATGTTTTGAAATACTAAAATGAATCCCATTCAGCGGTACAGTAACTTTATATATATTGTATATTGTAATATATTACTGGTTTAATGCCTAATTCCGTACTTATAAGATTAAATGTTTGGTTTGTTCCTTTATTTCTTTTTACTGTTTTGAGTTTCAGTTAAAAGTCTGAAACGTGGTAACTTTCAACATTTTCATCTTGAAGATGACCTTTTTTTTTGTTATTATTCTAATGGCCAGATTGTTGCTAATTGTACAGTGATTTGGGTGATTTGGTCCGTTGCTGCAGTGCAGTGAATCCCAAATAAGATTGTCTTCTAACACTGTGCATTATAATTCTGAATAGATTTATTTTTAAGAAAAATACAATTAGGAAAAAGAATCCTTTACCAATAGAGAGTCAGCAAAATGAGGTAGTGGTAACACTGGAAAAAGAATTCAAAATATGGGTTTTATTACATTTTTCTGGTTTATGTGTTTGTGTTTTAAGATAAAACAACTTGATTCCTATTTAAGGAGAAACGCAAAGTTGTCAGAAAGCAGTTTGTCGGACAGCAGTGTTCTGTTTCCCAATAAACTGTTCGTCAAGAATGTGCAGCCAAGGGATATAGTAACTCAGGTTCTTGATTTTTTTAGATATGTGGAAGTTTTTTTAGCTAATTCTTAACATATGAAGGTTTTAGTAATTCCCTTTTTTGAGCTGATGGTACTTTAGATAAGTTGCAGTCTATGTATTAATTCTTAACTCTTGGCTGACATCTCTCATTCCAGGTAATGGACAATTTCTTAATCCAAGTAACGGGGAAAAAACGAATTGTTTTATATAGTCCTCAGGATGCACTGTATTTATATTTATCAGGTATGTATGTTGCATACATCTAGTTTGGTGATCATAGTTTCCTTTCCAGCTCATGAGTGTTTTACTGCAGGAAAAAAAAAAAAATCACTAACAGGCAGCTTAGCGTAAAAGAAGTTATTTGGTCCCTTAACTCTGATGCCATTTGCTGTAGTCAAAGTGAAGTGTTTTAGTGGGGCAAGTTAGGGGATGTGCTAAGGAGCACAGGAGCTTCTCAGGGTTCTGTTTCCAGCACCCGTGGAGGAGTACAGCACTGTCTAGTTCAAAATTATTTTCTAAATGTGACATTTAGTGTCTTTTAGTGTTAAGGTTACAGGAGAAATACAGACAACAGAAGAATATGTCTCCAGTAAATCAGGAGTGCTGTCAGGTTTATCTGTTTTTCAGAAGAGTTACAGGACAATAAACCACAATTAAATGTGATTCAAGGACTGCTATTTCCAGCATGTGATAATGCTTTGTTACTGTTTGGAAGAGTAGGAGTGTTCTATTCGTTACTTTTGGAAACTTTCCTAGGTACTAAATCAAAGGTGCTGGATGTGGATAACCCAGACTTGGAGAAATATCCCCTTTTTGTGAAAGCCACGCGTTATGAATGTTTTCTGGAAGCAGGAGATGTGTTATTTATTCCAGGTAAGTAACAAGTAGTTCCTGAGCACGTTGTGTCTTTGAACAGTTTTGTTTGCAATTTCTTGTTTCTAGGGATGGTAAGAGGTTACTAAACCATTTCTGTGCTCTAAGGAGAGGCATCGAAAGACATCAGCAAAACTTGTCTACTTCTTCCAACTGTACTAATTAACCTAATAAAAGGTATTACTCTATCTACCTGCAAATCTTGCCTTCCCTCAAGATTGCGTTGTTTGCTTCTGAACCTGCATCTTTAAATAGATGAGCACTGCAAAATCAACTCGTGAAAACTTAAATTACTTCAGTGACCTGTGTTTTCTAATGACAGCATGTGAGTGAAGTGCTATTATTGTTCTTCTGTAGCTCTGGCACTGAGGAACGGTGAGGCATGCGATTTGAAGAGACTTATGGAGGGTAGAGTTATTGGACCTTCTAGAAATTTTGTAATCACATTTGGGGAATGGAAAGACAAGTCGTGATCATTTTTCTGCACAAGCAGAAAATATGAAGCTGTTTCCTGGTCTGAGATGGAAATTCTGGTGATCAGAGAAAGGCATGTGAATTATTACTATTGAAGTATTGCTACTTACTGTTAATTTTTAACTTGTCATGACCTTGTGGCAGATACTTATTCTGATGCTTTTTGTGTTATCTGGGCAAACAGGAAGGCAGTAGTTTTTTGGGGTTTATTTAAGAAGATTTAAATAGATTCTTATCCATAGACACATTACTTAATTTTAAATTTACCATTTGCATTTCTTTCTGAAGAAAATTTTGATTACAGTTAGTGAAAGATACGTCACACTGTTGGTAATATCAGCATATGTAATTTCTGTTTTGTTCTACTTAGCACAGATGCTCCTTTGTCTTTGCCAGTAGGTGTGCCACTCCAAACTTAGGACACACTCAGCACTCTTATGGGATTTTTGGTTCGAGAGAATAGTGCTGGCTTTTTCAGCATTTTGGGATGCTGATGGTTGAAAAAGGAGATGTTCTTTGAAACATGTGTGTGGATGTTACAGAGAAGGTAGAAGCAGCCCCTCTCCCTAACCTGAAAGAAACTTCTTGTTCGTTTCTCAGAATAAGCTTTTCTGATGTCTTCAGCACCTACATGCAACTAAGCTGCAGTAAGCACAGCATTCAGTCTTTTAGCTTAAAATAGAAAAAGGGTAAACATACCATATTAAACTTATTTTTAAATAAGTGTACATGACAAGGCAAAAGTGTCTTTGCTTCCTTACACCAGCCATGATAACTCAATTGAAAAGTCTGATGACTTTACTATGAAAAGAACAACTAGGGAAAAAACAACTTGCACAGGTGACTTGGCTGAGACTGGTGGTTTACATTAATGCTGGGGCAGTCTGTGCAGGGTTGGGGACTACATTTATGAAACTGGATATCTGCATTCAGAGTAGAGGTGGGTGAAGTGAATAGGGATGATGCCTCACTCTCATCCTGCACGTGCTTAACACTTTTTTACCTTTGAGTATGTCTTTATACTTCAGCAGTTGTTACTTTCGTGTGAAGTTATAGATCATTGTGAATGTCTTGAAGAATTTCTTAGATTTGGTACAATGCAATGTGTTCAGGGATGAATATCTATAAATAAACGAAAGAATACGCTACTCATGGCCTTTCCACAACTATATTTAGTTTGGGTGATTCTGACACTTGTCATGAGTCACACGCAAGTTTCAATTGTAATTTGCATTTCGGACATTCTTCTTTCAACAGCTTTGTGGTTTCATAATGTACTTTCTGAGGAATTTGGAGTGGCACTGAATGTCTTTTGGAAGCACCTTCCTGCTGATTCGTATGATAAGAGTGACACTTACGGAAATAAAGATCCCACGGCAGCCTCTAGAGCTATACAGATCTTGGACAGGGCCTTGAAAACACTTGAAGAACTACCTGAGGAATATAGAGATTTTTACGCTCGGAGAATGGTGTTACGCATCCAAGAAAAAGCCTATAGAAATGATTATGGATAAAACAACAGATTGTAGTTTCACAGCAAGCTCCTCTGAAAGCAGAGAATCATTTGTTAATATGGAAACTGTCTGTGTGTACATACATAGACTTTCTGTGAGACCAATAAAAACTATGTTGATAAACTTTGTTAGAGATGAACGTTTATCTTGTAGATTTTTTTTTCTTCTTTCTTCTTCATGTGCTGTGAGTGCACAGCCTGCTTGATCTGGAGATGGTCTGTCTCCTACAGTGAGGCAGCATTTCCAGTGCCTGTGCTTAGGACTATTTTTTGGAGTGTTTTACTTCTGAACAAAAGCTTTGGTATCTGGGCTGGGCTGACAGCATGTGTGTGTAGAAGTAATTGCACACCTTCCTGCGTGCCTCCTTGTTTAGTAAAGTTTGGGAAACCGTAGTGGTTTCTGAGGAGGTCCCAGAAAGCCATTGGCATTATGGTTTGTTTCAGAAAAGACTGATAATGTGTAGGGAGTTTCTTCTCCCTCGTGTGGTGAAACTGAGAATGGCCACGGGAAAAAAGCAAAAGCATGCAGGGTTAAGCTTAGAGTTGTGCAGCAGCTTGACTGTGAGGTAGTTTGTTTTGGGTTTTTTTGTCACTGCTCCAGTGCAGTGGAGCAGCACTGCTGTACCTGCAGCTGTGAAGCACTTGCAACTAATGTGCTCACGAATCCATCCAGACACAGTCCTAGGATCTGAAATGCAGTTCATGGTTCTGGAGCAGAGGTAGAGCCTCTTGGGCGTGGTGTTTGAGATGCATTATGCTGCCATATGAAAGGAGGTGGCGTTACACCTTCTGGGATTGAGCCTGTTGTATGGTCATTGTAGTTGGTTACTCCTCAGCAGATTGTGGTGCTTACAAAAGCCCTGTGAAATAAAGAAGAGCCTCTCACAGAAAAGATAGGTTGTCATTGTCCCTTTGAAATCTCTCTGACATTATATTACTTGTGCTGTTTGCGGAATGCAGCATTTATCTGACATTTTAGTCTTGTGCTTTTAGCAGTGCTTTTGGAGAACTGTGACTTGCCAAAAGCTCTTAGACCGAGTAGATGTGTTAATAAAGTGCTGGGAAAAAAAAAAAATTCTCTGGAGGAGCAGGGGCTTGCAACGCTGCGCAGACTATTCTGAATGTGTTCTTCTTGGCACTTCGACACAGTGAAAATAGTTGCTACCATGTGAGTGGGCACCCGGCCATCTAAATGAATAGGCATGAATGGAACCAGCCAAGCGATTCTGATGGGCATCATCATACGTTCTGAGGGTAGAATTTAAATTTGGGATCACAAATAGGTCTTCCAAGACTTTTGTTCAAAATGAACAAGGATTGCTTGTGCAAGCTGCTGCCACAGACTCTGCCTGTTGGGCTGGGGAAGCCTCTTGACTTTAGTGAGCTGGTAGTGTCAAGAGCCTCATCTGAATTGTTCTGCAGAGGTATACAGAGTGTATTCTTTGTGTGCTAGGACTAAACAGAGGCTCGGAGAGCCTGCAGGGCTACACAAAGCTGTGTTCCAGCATTATGCCTGCACAGCAATCACTTTTAACTCTGACCACTGGCGGTTTCTCCATGTGCTTGCACAGAGAAGCAACGTGCTTGTCCCTTGTTCTGCCATTTCTTGATTGGCCATTCCCAAAGAGAAGTGCTTGATGTTCTCAGCCCCCTTCAATGCTTAGGTATGAATAAGGAAAGCTTCATGGAGCAGCAGTGAGGATGTGAGTAATCTCCTTATGTCTCAACCTGCAAGAAGCGCCTGCTGTGCTCCAGAGGAAAGGTAGGAGCCATTTGGGGCTCTTGGAGAGAGGAGAAAGTAAAAGTAAGAAAACCACGTGAGCCAAATGCATTCACTGCTGTGCCACCTAATGAGGATGCTGCTTTTCAGTAGTAGTTATTTCATAGTATATAGGTAAAAAGCATAAATACAACCTGTCAAGCTGTAAGTATCTAGAATGCCATTTCGAATATCTTTCAGTTCTGCTTTCTATTTTGTAAGGGAGACTATTAACCTAAATACCTTGGGCCAAATGCAACTCTCAGCTGTGGTTATTAGTGCTGAGGTAGCTCAGCAGGAAAGCTGCAACAGTTCACTTGTTTAGGCTAGTACAAAGTTTGGAATATGAGGTGTGCATCTGGCTCGGAAGGGAGGGTCACACTGAATTAAATGTGAGCCAAGGGATACAGCAAGTGCAACCTATTTCCACCACCAACTTTAAAATGAAGCCTTTCTTTTATTCTTATATGTCAGCAAATGAGGTTATCTCACCCTAATCAGCTGGGGGAATGACCCAGCCCTGCTCATGCTTCTCTTCAAGTGTCCTATGAGAATCCCAGCAACGATAGTGGGTTGCGGTTTTTCCCCTCCCTGTGATCCCTTTGGTTTTCACTTCTCTAAGACTGTCAGTAACCCCCACCAGATGTGAGGTAAGTGCATATTCAAGAAAGATCAACAAAAGCGATTCTGTGTAGGTCAGTAGAAAGAACAGCACAGTAACTGTTCTGTCAGTGCCACCCTTTTTCACTTTGAACCAGTTTCATCAATTCCTTATTTAATAACATCTATAAAACAATTGTACTGAAATGCTATAAAAGAAGAAACTAAGCACTTTTTAGAAGTATTTTTTTAATTTCCACATAACGTGACTAGTCATAAAAATCTCGAAGTTACTGTGTTTAAAAAAAGAAATACTGGGTGCTTTCTAACCACTGTGCTAAACAGTGTGAATCAGGCAATAATGTGATGGGTGGACGGTGAAAGCAGCAAAGGAATAACTTCCAGCTAATGTAATGAGAGAATACATGTATCCACACTCAAAAAAACATTACTGAAATGACACAAAGAATTAGAGCCACTAACATTTTGTGGAAGCTTGTCTTTTAGAGATCTAAAGCAAACTGGGATTGTGCTACAGTAAAACAGGTGAAGTTGTGGTAACAGTTACTAGAAAAATAAACACCGACCATCTTAAGCATTCACAATGGCACCTCAGACAGCTTATTCAACAGAAGAATCAGGTGATGCAGACTGCCCAGGAGCGAAAGGTGAGTTAAAATACTTAAATACAGACAGTATCTAAAATCAGCAGTTTAAACTTGGCCTGCACCAAACCTTGAATTACTCTGAAACTTAGGTGACTGAGGCTTTTAAAATGTAAGTTCATTGCAAATCAACACCCCAAAAGAATTAGTTATTCCTGGTAATAAGAAATGTAAAAGATGACAAGTCATTTCAGAAGATAAATGTTTTATACATTTTTCTTAATGGCCTTAATGTGGAAAGCACAAAAGGAAAAAAAATATGTAAAAGTAATCTCTTATCAAACTATTAAGCAGGTGACTAAAAAATCTTCCAGTCATCTAAGTGCTGAAGATTTGATGTACCTGACTTGAGGGCATGTTTCTCTCCACGAGTTACACAGGGACTGGGTTCTTCCTACAAGCGTCCATTTAAATGCGTAACATGAAAGGGTTTGACTTGATCATGAAGGATCAGAAATACATTCACAGTCCCTTTTAAATATGCAGGATGAACCTATTTGCCTCATTCACACTAAGACCCATAACAAGACTATGAACTGGACTGAGGATGAGGATGATTTTAGCACAGCAGAGGTTTTATCAGATATGGTGTGATCCCTATATGCACTACTTCACACACTACTTCACAGCTTCAAAACAATTCCTGACTTGATTCTTTTTTTTTCCTCTGGTCAAAGCCTGTTTTCCCAAACCCAAGACATTTAGATGTTTCCATGCAGACAACACAGGTGTTGAAGATGCATGTTCTGAGACAGTAACTTTTACAAGGAATTCTCTATAAGTTATTACCATTCAATAACTAAAGATTCTAGTGTTACTAGAAGGACAGATGAAATTTATAATTCAAGTTGTGCTAAAGATGCATGCAAACATTTCCTATTTTGGTTTGGGTCAGACTCTAGGAGCAGGGATAGACTCTTGGTATCTTTGAAGTGTCGATTCCTGAGAACGACAAGAGCAGAATTACTTCCTTTCCAATTGTTCTGATCTGTCCCTAGTCAACATTTTAAAGAACAGATTGAAAACATTAGAACTGCTCAACCATGTAAAATGCACATCTCCATGCGCAATGCTGTGATTGCCCAGAAGTGCTCAGAAGCTATTGCTTGCAATAATAACACAGATCACAGTAATGGACAATTTTTGCTGTGAAAACATTTATATTTCAGCTGTCAAGCAGTACATGAATTGCTTAAAACTTCCATCACACAAAATCCGTGTATTTCTCATGATGAGAAAGAAGAGCTGAGCAGAGAGCCTGTAAGGGATGCAATAGCTTTATCTGACACCCAGCCTTAGGAGCATCGCTCAGGGAGTAAACTCTGCCGTGGGCGATGTAGAGAGCCTGGTTTTGCACATCAGCACTGCTCTGTCTCTTGACTGTTCTCTGTGTCTCGCAGCAGTGTTTTCTTTAGAAACAACTCAGCTCTGAAGTGCCAAGTTTAACAAAGGAAACTAACAATCATGACTGGAAGTGCTCTCTGAAAGCTTATAAAAGAAGGAAAATTTATTCTCAACCTTGAAGTAATGACATCCTGCTCCTTTTCATGAGATGTTTATACACATGAAGAAAAAACAGAGAATTTATTTTTTCCTTTTGTTCTACCAGATGCTTTTCTGGTCATTTGCTTAAGTAGAATTCAGCACTTCTTGGATCACTTGGAAACATCTAATGAAGTTTCAATGCCAGGAAACAATGCCAATGCCATCCCTGCTTTACAACCCACGCTACACTAAATGCAAAGTGACTGCCTGAATTGGTTCTCCATGGTTTCCACGGTGATCTGGAACCACTCATCCAGTGCAAGTGTTTTTTGTCAGCAGGAGCACTGAGAATATGGTGTTAATGCTGATAGAATGAATTTAGTCAGGAAGAGTATGTCTGGCATTAGCAGTGCCTCTCTCTGCCACACAGGTGTCCTGTGATCTTGGACTTCTTGCTTCATGACGTCGTGTTTTTTTCATTTGAGTTAAAAACAATTACATCTGAACAGAGCTAAGAGATCAATAAGACTAACAGAAAGCCAACCTTGGTCTTAGGGTCTCCATCAGCAATATTCAAACGTGTCTGAATTTTCATTAGGTTATGAGCATCAGAAGTAAACTTTTTTTCCTTTAACCTACCACCTGTAAAAAAAATTAAATGATCTTTCAATGTAAGATTAAAAAGATTGTGAAGAAGTAACATCTGCCTTTGCTTTTGGATTGCACAGGGACAGCAGACAGACAATTCATGTTTGTGGATTCTGTTAGGCAGTGATGTACCTAAAACTGTGGCTCACACAGAGCATGCACATTCCAAAATTTCCATTGTTCTTTAACTTCTCTCTTATATAAGACTCCATGTAATTTAATATAAGCATTCAAGGTAAATGTATATTTAACCTCAGTGCTTCAACTTTCAGACCACAAATATTATCTTTATTTGCAAAGTACCTGTTAAGTTTAGGAAAGACACTATTGTAAAAAGCTCCATAAGGAGGAAACATTTTCTTTCTGCAAATAGCTCAAAAAGAACCTGTTGGGAAAACTTGAGCACATGACCATGCACTTTTATCTGGAATATCCATATTTGTAACATAGTAACTCCTGAACTGACTTTGCAGTCTTATTTAAAGTAATCTCTATGACTGTTTAGATAGAGAGGACTCCTGCCAGTTATCTTGGTTATCAGCAATAATGCTCATTTAGTAAGATAGAGCAGCGCACCATGAAGTGCTTGTGCTACCACAAGGGAGGCAGCAGGATGCTATCAATAGCGGGACATAAAAAGATTGCTCCTTTGCAACATGTTAAGACTTGGACCCTTCGTCACCTTCCAAAATTGGAAGTCAGTACTGATTTATGCAGCAGCACTTACAGAGATGTGATTAAATTAGTCCTAGGTAGGAAGAAAGTTACCAAATACTCTAACATTTAAGATGTCATATAGAATCTGGACCATTTCACAGGATCAAGCCCTATTTTAAAGGAATTTAACAGGCACAGCTTAAAACATTTCTGCATTTTTCAAAACCTGAAAGAATGTCTACTCTATTGTACAAGAAACAAGCATGTAGTATAAAGAAGACCAGCTATTACACACCAGGTTGTACTAAGGACTATGTAATGTTGCTCGCTCCATTCAAAACCAGCAGTGTCTTGACTAACTTGTAAGTAAGCATGAGCACCATTTAACTTCAAGCATTTATATCTAAGCTTATGAAAAACTGCCTTTACTGTTAACGTCAAATAACAGGCATATATAAACTACGTGCCATTTCATGCCAGCTTTCCATGTGCACAAGATACTGGTAACTTGGCTTAGAAGTACAGATACTGACTACACAAATACAAAGCCTGTCTCGAAGAAATGTTAAATAAATTATTTTTTTTAAACTAAATCCACAAAACTTAACTGCACATTCCTTGTTTAATGGGTTTATATTCACATCAAACTGGTTTCACCCATTAGAAATAGTTTATTTCCTGCATTGTTTGCAAAATTTATTTTTAGCATGCATTGTAGTGAATGACAGAGGCACATTCCAACAGAGCACTACAACTGTTTAGAGAATTAAAACCAACAAGTCAGTTTCCCCTTCACAACATTAAGTCTCAAAACAGGATTAGTTTTACAACAAAGTGCTTATTCCTCAAATTAATGCAGCAACACTTGAATCTATTTTATTTAAGTTATTGTAAGCAGCCTCCATCAAACAGGTTAATATTATTTAAATAGAACAGACGTCCAGAAACTTCTGAAGACAATGTCAATATTTTATTAGCGGTTTCCAAAAGCCTGCAACAACCTACTCCTGCTGGTTTGGGTGACACAGAATTGTTTAGAAGTTGGTCTGTGACCTGTACTGTTACTGGACAGGGCAAGTTTTATACTGGTCAGTCTAAAACTGAAGTGAGAGGGAGCAATATCAGTGGGGTGTTTGAGGTTTTCGATGTTTTGGGTTTTTTTATAAGTGGATAATCAAAGATATTTCAAGCAAATTGTAGGCCTTCTAGTAAAATCACTTCATTAGGTAACCCTTATTTCCTTTACATAAAGAAGTCTTCGCATATGATGCAAATGTTATCAACAAGACCGAAGAAGGGAAATGGCCTTCGTTGGAACACAAAACCAAGTTCTCTCCAAGAAAGAGCTATAGGGAAAAGCTGATGGAACTAGACTTTAGATTCTTTTATAAAATACTAGATTAGTTTGCATGTTCCATTTTTTCCTTCAATTAAAATAGATTCTTTCCCCTTCTGATCAACGAAGTACATTAGTCTAATTATTATTAGCAACAGAGTTCACATTCCCAGCTAAGGTGCACACTGCATGCATAATCCTACTACCCTTAATATTTTGAGTATTAAGAAAATTTTCTTAGGAACACAACACACTTTACTCATTCTTCAGCAATCACTAACGTGCATGAACTCTGTAAGAGGTGTGAAAATACCTTCTCCAATGAACCTTGTAAATTTTAATCATGCCAATAGAAGAGAGATGGCCCAGGACTTTCCCACCACACTGCAAGAGTCACAGGAAGCAAGAAGCAGGGGTAAGATGTTGCTGAGCCATCATAGGAACAAAGTCGAATAGAACACCTTTTTTAAGAACTGAGCCACGCGTGCTTGTGTAATCTTCACAGTCTTTTGCTAACTTGCTTTTGTATTCCTGTACTTCCAGGAAATCCAAAACTGTTTTAAGCTACTGGTTCACTGTTAATAGCTGCACTTGTCTGGAAGACTGATTCTAAGATTAATTTGTAGATAAATGAAAAAGTTACTTACTGAGAAAATTTCCACTAATACCCTTGTTTGTCCATCTTTCAGTAATTCTTTCTGAAGAACATTCAGGGTCGAGGCCTGAACTAGATTACATCTTTTGTATCTGATTTCTCTAGCTTTGTATTTAAATTGAGGTATTTTTCTTCTGCAAGACAAATTAGGCTATGAAAATAGATTTTTGTGTGGCTCTTGAGGCAACTACTGCAATACATTTAACTAAGATAATAGTTCTACAAACTGAAGCATTTTGAAACAGCTGTGGTCAACATAGTCTAAGAAGTTTTATGCAACTTGTAATATGTTATACACTTATGGCTCGATTTAGATCAACATCAATGCAGCAATTATCAAGAAAAAACTCACCAGTGCAAGGCAGGGGTAAAGACACCTCTTGACTTGAAAATACAGATACTACTGCGGGTCCTTACAGAAGTCAGTCAAAGCAATGGCAACGTATGCTGAACCAGTAATAATCTACACCCTCATCAATGTTCTTGGTCACTTAACACAGCTAAGTCAAAATTTTCAAGGCTCCAGGTGAAAGGGCTATTCACTAAAGTGACAGAAAAAGCAAGGCGTGCATAAGGAAGAAAATGGATTGGCATGAGCATTCCAAAGGTAAGTATTTGCAACTTGAATCAACATGAGAAATGTTACAAAACTGGAAGATACAATTAACTAACTAAAACAATTTTAATCAAAATGTACAACTAAGATGGTTCCAACAATCATAATTTTCCTTAAGCCAAAAACCTCACGCTGCATCTGCTATAGACAAAGACAAAAGTTTTTAGCCCTGGAACCTACCAAATTGAAGGATCCAGACATGAAAGCCTTGAGTACTTTAAACACCCTTTGAAGGCAGTATATGACGTCAGGCATCCAGGACTAAAAATTTTGTCAACAGTTTCAGAATAAATGTTCACATTTAACTCAAAAACATCTATAGGGTAGTTCTTCATAAAACTATTTTCCAGGAATCAAACAACAACATATTGTAGGTATGGAGTCCCAATCCTCCTTTTTACCTACTGAAATTTTTATATAATATCTATCAGCAACGCAGGACTGATTTAGTCTTCTCTTCAGAGAGCATCTGCTCAAAGTTGTAAATCTAGATGAAAACATGTGTGGTGTCAAAAGTGCTTTTACAATGAAGGTGCTATTCAGACACGTACAGTCTCAAAACACCTCATGAACTCTGAAATGGTTATCTAAGGAGGGAACGTCATCAGCAAAATGGAGTTGATCATTTATTTCCACACCAAATTCTTCTAGTATCTGTACAAATTTCTCATGCTCTCTCCCTATCCATGATCTCATTGTGTCAAACACTTGGTATGGTGTAACGTGAGCGTGAACTTCAATTCCTGTCTGTGCAAGTTCTTTCAGCACTTCAGGGTAAGTAACCCAAGTATTGCTTCCTCCTGAGTGACCGCCATCCAGCCAGTACATTGCTTTTATGTTTTTTAAGAAGGCATCTGTATTCTTGTCTTTTTTAGCTTCCTTCAGCTCATAAAGCAGCTGGTTCAGAACCACACAGCCTTTACTGAAGCCAATCAAAGTAAATGACGCTGCATCTACAGCAGACGGTACAACGAAGTTCATAGCAGAATTATTAGAGCATTCACAATCTCTCTCTCTTTCTGTGGATGAGCAGCCGTTTGTTGTAGGAACAGACTGCAGCTGTGATTTACAAGCAGCTATTTTTGCATCCTTGCTGACACCACGCACACTTTTCTGGGACAGCAGAATATTCTGAGAGAGTCTGAATGCATTAACAAGCAATGCATGGAGATGCCTGAAAGCTCCAAAGTCAGTGCTGTGCTCTGGTGCTCCAAACATGTTGCTTGCCACGAAGTTGTCATAACAACTGAATTTGTGCAGGTGCATTCGAGAACACTTTACAACCCAAATAAAACTATTAGGGAACCGGCAAGCAAGTATAGTAGCAACATTTTCAAAACTCCACTGCTCCCACTGGAAGTTTTCTGGGTGGCAAGACATGATGTCATGGTAGTTCTGAAAAATTAAAAAATAGAAAAGACACATTACTACATTGTGAAAATACTTCATCTCGCTCTACTGCACTTATAGTCCTAAGAAAGTACTGTAACTAACAGAGAAACATGCATTAGAGACACTCCCTTGCTAGGCTTCCAGAACAAGAAATACATTAAAGAAACTGGCACATTTAAACTTACTTATTCTACTTGAATCTTACCACACCGTATTTTTCATACCACCAAAAGTAATACAATAAAAATAAGCACATGGAAATACTAATAATTTTTGTTGATGAGTAAAAGGGAAGACCGAAGCATTATTCAACTTAATATGACACAGAATATGTAACTTTACTGTATTATCTCCATCTGCACAAAACGCGACTGTCTTTTGACAGAAAAACAATAGAAAACTTCTTACGAAGTTTTAATTCAATTTTTTATAGAAAAAAGAAATCCCTCTCATTCAGCTGTAGGGAGACTTTATTCCCCTTCTTTACATCCACATGGGGCATAGATGAAGAACTATTAACCCCCAAGTCATCAATGACCCCCTCACCCCTGAATTCACCACAGCAGAGAATACTAATTAGCTTATTTTATTATTGTATAATAAAACCATACCCAGCAGTGGTAATCAAAAGGGTTTTCCGAGGCCATTCTAATTCTTACAATTAAAATACATCAAGTTTTGCACCTTCACCTCAGAGAACAGGAAAGCCTCTTCTCAGAACAAGAAGGCACTACCCCTGCTTTGGAAAGGAATGGCTTCTGGGATCATGGGACTACTGAGAGAACATAATGTCACAGAGATGGCCACAGTGAGGGACAGCACCTTGGGGTGTCTCCTCTTGGGAGACAAGGCATCCCTCCCTCAGGAAGGGCTGAGAATGCTTTGGCGCCTGTGGAACACTGGTGGGAGAGTGCCGGGGTGTCCACACAGCTGCACAGATACGTCTGCTGGGAGAGCTTCCCATCTTTAGGCTTTACCAGCCTCTCATTGCAGACAGTCTTTGATACCATTTCAGACAGTGCCATCGCTGCCACAAATCATACGATGTTTGGGTTGGAAAGCACCTCAAACCCATCCAGTTCCAAGCCCCCTGCCATGGGCAGGGACACCTCCCACCAGACCAGGCTGCCCAAGGCCCCATACAGCCTGGCCTTGAACACCTCCCGGGATGGGGCAGCCGCAGCTTCCCTGGGCAACCTGGGCCAGTGCCTCACTACCCTCATGGGGAAGAATTTCTTCCTAATCTAAACCTTTCCCATTCCTATTTAAAACCATTCCCCCTCCTCCTATCACTACGTGCCTTTCTAAACAGCCCTCCACTGCTTGCCTCTAGGTCTCCTTCAGGTACTGTGAGGCCACTACAAGGTCTCCCCGGAGCCTCCTCTTCTCCTGACTGAAGGAGCCCAACTCCCTCAGCCTGTCCTCACAGCAGACGTGCTCCAGCCCTCGCATCATCTTTGTGGCCCTCCTCTGGACCCATCCAAACAGTTCCATATCTTTCTTATGTTGGGGATTCCAGAACTGGACACAGTACTCCAGGTGAGGTCTCACAAGAGTGGAATAGAGGGGCAGAATCCCCTCCCTTGACCTGCTGGCCACGCTTCTTTTGATGCAGCCCAGGATATGGTTGGTCTCCTGGGCTTTGAGCACACGTTGCCTGATTATGTCGAGCTTCTCATCAACCAGCAACCCCAAGTCCTTCTCCACAGGGCTGCTCTCAGTCACATCATCCCCCAGCCTGCACTGAAAGCACAGATTGTCCCAACCAAGGTGTAGGACCTTGCCCTTGGCCTTGTTGAACCTCATGAGGTTCACATAGTCTCACTTCTCCAGCTTCTCCAGGTCCCTCGGGACGACAGCCCATCCTTCTGGTGTAACACCTGCACCACTCAGCTTGGTGTCATCTGCAAACTTGCTGAGGGTGCCCTCGATCTCTCTGTCTCTATCACTGATGAAGATATTAAACAGCAAAGGTCTCAGTATGGACCCCACTTGTCACGGATCTCCATCTGGACATCGAGCCGTTGACCACTATTTACTGGATGCGACCATCCAACCAATTCCTTATCCCCCAATCAATCCACCCATCAAACCCACAGCTCTGCAGTTTAGAGAGAAGGACGTTGCGGGGACGGTGTCCAGACGGATCTCCCCCGTTCCGTTCCCGCGGTCGCCCCGGTGCGGGACGTCGCCCTCCGCCCGGCGGCAGCCGTCGGGGTCCCGGCCGGGAGGCGCGGCCCCAGCAGCGCGAGCTCCGGGCGGTCCCGCCGCCGCCGCCGGCCCCAACGCGCCGTTCCGCCCCCCCCCCACCGGGCGCCGCCGTACCTGCACGTCCCCCGGGAAGTACAGCACGTGGTGCTGCGGGGCCGCGCCGGGGCCGGGCGGCGGCAGCAGCAGGAGCTCGTTGGCGCGGGGCGGCTCCGCTCCCGGCACCGCGGGCAGCCGCAGCCAGGGCGGCCCGGGCCGGCGGCGCCCCCCGGGCAGGCTCATAGCCCCGCGCCGCGGCCGCCAGCGCCCCAGCATGGCAGCGCCCCGCCCCGCGCCTGCGCACGGCGGCGGACACGGAGCCGCCCCGGGAGCCGCCGGGGGCTGCAGCTGCGCGGGGGAAGCACGGACTCGCCAGCCTGGAAAAGGCCTCGGAGATCATCGGGTACAACCAGACCTGTCCAGTACTAAACCGGTGCTAAACCAAGTACTAAACCTAAGCACTTCATCTACCTGCCTTTCAAACACCTCCAGGGATAGGGCTCCACCCGGGCAGCCTCTGCCAGCGCCCGAAACACTTTCGGTGGAGAAATTTTTCCTGATGTCGAATCTGAACCTCCCCTGGCCCAGCTTGAGGACATTCCCTGTAGTGCTATCACCCGTCACTTGGGAGAAGAGACCAACACCCACCTCGCCACGACCTCCTTTCAGGCAGTTGCAGGCAGCAGTAAGGGAAAGACCTCGGACATCATCGAGTCCAACCATACCTTCCTGCCACTAAACCATATCCTTAAGTACCTCGTCTGCCCATCTTTTAAATACCTCCAGGGATGGTGACTCCACCACCTCCCTGGGCAGCCTCTAACATTGCCTGATGACCCTTTCAGTGAAAAATTTTTTCCTAATCTGAACCTCCCCTGGTGCAACTTGAGGCTGTTCTTTCTTGTCTCTGTCACTTGGGAGAAGAGAACAGCACCCACCTCTCTACAACCTCCTTTCAGGCATTTGTAGGCAGCGATAAGGTCTCCCCTCAGCCTCGTCTTCTCCAGGCTAAACAACCCCAGGTCCTTCAGCTGCTCCTCATAACACTTGCGCTCCAATCCCTTTGTTAGCTTTGTTGCCCTTCTCTGGACACGCTCCAGCCCCTCGATATTTCTAGTAGCAAGAAGCCCAGAACTGAGCGCAGGATTCGAGGCGCAGCCTCACCAGTGCTGAGTGCAGGGGCACAATCACCTCCCTGGACTTGCTGGCCACGCTGTTTCTGATACAAACCAAGATACTACTTGCCCACCTGGGCCACTGCTGCCCCACATTCAGGCGGCTGTCAACCAACACACCCACGTCATTCTCCACCAGGCAGGTTCCAGCCCCTCTTCCCCAAACCTGTAGTGCTGCACTTCAGTGAAAGAGAGGGCTGTAAGGCACTGCCCTAGGTTGCCCCGGGAAGCTGTGGCCGCCCCCTCCACGGAGGTGTTCCAGGCCAGGTGGGATGGGGCCTTGGGCAGCCTGGGCTGGTGGGAGATGTCCCTGCCCATGGCAGCCAGTTTAGAACTGGGTGGGCTTTGAGGTTCCCTCCAACCCAAACCATTCTGTGATTTTTTCAGGTTCAAAAGTTAATACTACATGGAATTATCTTCCTGTCTAACTATTTTCTTTCATACAATAAATGGCATCCTCACACTTAACAGCAAAGGCTGTCCCTGTCCTCTAAACCAGAAAGGAAGCATCAGTCATCAGATACAGGGTAAACATCAGCCCTAGGTATTTTGCTCTTCCAATGACAGTTAGATAAACCCTAGTTAAATTATATGTTCTGGCTCTTGGGAGTCCTATAGAGTAGTGGGTGCTCTCGTCCACACGAGAAAAGCGTCCCGAGATTTTGTTTTACTGCAGAAACACAACTGGGCTCATCAGTATCTTTTTCTTAAAATAAATTTTATTCCAACAGACGAATTTGAATTCAGCATCGATAACTAAATACCTAACATACACAAGGAAACAAACAGCACTTAACATAGTTTACGTTTCTTAAAAGGCAGACAGAGAAGCTCGTCTTCCTCAGCCCTAGGAGTCTAGGTGCTATTTTCCCTCTTCAGCGGGAGGAAGAAAGGATGTTCCAGTGCTTCTGCCAGAGTAATGCGCTTGGCTGGGTCATACTCCAGCATCTTTTCAATCAAGTCAAACAGGTTCTCATGGTCACTATCTTGGCACATCACGTATTCCTTCATGAAGATAACAACAAAACACAAGCTTCCAATGTTAGAATTGCACTTGGAGCTCCTCTGCCCAGAAGCATCTTCCCCCTGCAACCTTACCTTCAGGGGTTTACAGGACCTTGAGACGTGTTGCCCAGCAGCACTGTTCTTATCCCAGGCCAGCCATCTCTTAAAGAAATACTTCTTTTTGCTTGAAGGAACAACTCTCTTTGCCATGGGCTTTGGCAAAGGCCCCAGCAATTGCTCCATCATCGCCAGGTGTTGTTTGTCATCATTGGTCTGGAGGGAAGTCAAGAGAGACACTTTTCATTCTTGGTTAAGTGGAAGTTATCAAGAAGCACACACCAGCCTGACTTCATTTTTTGACTGTACCCAGCAACCAATAAGCTGAACTTGATCAAGGGAAAAGAGAGGCTTGAGTTTTCCATTTCCTGAAAGAAGTTACAAGCTACTGGAGTGTTTCCCCTTGACCTTGCCTTGGTGGGTGTTTCTTTTCTTTCTTCTTCAAGTTCAACTTCAGCAATACTGTCAAGAGCACTGAATTCAGGCCTTTGACCAGTATTTGCTAATGGCGATAGGTGAAGCCACATCTGGTAGTAGGGTGCCTTGTAAATTCCAAACGTTAACAGGGCGACCCTTCCTTTCAAGCCACTGCCAAAATGTCTACTGGAAGCAGCTTGTAAAAATCTGCTCCTGAGATAGTCCCTTGGTGCCTACATCTTCCGTTCTCTTCAACTTGGCATTACAGAGAAATGCAGCCTACTTCCTTGCACAGACCATTCCTCTCAGTCCCCACCTCTCCGTAGCCTTTGTTCATTGATTTGGGGAGTGTTATGCATGCTGCACCCTTTTGGGTCCATAGTTCCCTACCTGAAATACTAAGTCTCCAAGGTAGTATTCCAGGAGAGTACATCCTATGCGCCAAACATCGCATGGGTGTGACCATCCGAGCTCTGTGAAAAGGTTCAGGTTGTTCATGTTTAGTCCAGGCTGCAAACATTCAACAGCTCAAGCAAGACATCAAATATTTCTCTAGCTCCATGCAATAGCACACAAATCTCATACGTGAAAGATCGACCAAACAAACCACCTTCTACAGACCTAGGATGACTTCAGGAGCTCTGTACGGTCTGGTAGTCACCAAAGAGTCATGATACTCATGATCATATGTGGTGCACCCAAAGTCCACAAGTCTGCTTTTCTCAGTCTGCGTTCACTGCATTCCTGAAATGAAAGGCGATGGGATGCAAGTGACCAAATAAACACAGAGGATGGCTGAGGAGGAGGGATGTGGGGAAGAGGACAGCAGCTTACTAGTTTGGGGTTGTACTCGTCTACATAGTCGGACCTCACAAAGACAATATTGTCTGGCTTCAGATCTGCGTGTGTCAAATTGTTCATATGCAAAACTGCAAGAGAAATCATACATTTAGCGGGTTCCGCAAGCAAACTTTAACAAATAAAGCAAAGAAGAAACATACTTACAGTTGACAGAGGTGCAGATCTGATAGGCCATGCGTCTAATGTTGTCCAGGCTAAACGGCTGGAAGCCGTTGCCTCTCATGAAGTCAAAGGTGCTCAGCCCCAGGAGCTCAAAAACAATGCAGACATGTCCGTGGTACTCGAACCATCGCAGCATCTGGACACAGTGACTGCAAAAGCAGGAAAACATGTGCATTACAACAGCAAGTTGTGCAGCGCCCCTACATACACTGTGTGTTACAGAAAGTGGCGCTGAAGAAGTCTCCAAGCCAGAAGACAGCACAGTCAGCTTTGTGTGCTTACTAGGCATTGCTGGGGTCTGATGCTTTTAAATCTTGCAGCACTTGTATTTCATCTCGAGCAGCTCTGGAGGACCAATCAGTATTCCTTGCTATTTTCACAGCTACATGTCTTCCCTGAAAAGACAGGTTTTAACAGAGATTAGAACAATGAGTACTTTTAACTCAGACTGTTGGGTAATTATCATCCCATCTGCCTTGTTCCTAACACTGGAAACCTTCTGGGAAAAGAGCACACTGACTTCATATCACCCAGAGTCATCTGTGCACAAATACAACTAAAACTTCATCTTTACATTTTGAAAACCCACTCGATCCTTTAAAGATCGGTATCATTCTTCAAGCTCCTTTTAGCTCCACTTCATTTCTCTGGATGCTGGGCTAATACTGGAGAAACTTCCCCGCTTCACAGCCTAAGACAATCCTTAATCAAAAATGAGAAGCTGCCTTCAGTCCTCCAAGAAGTAGTAAAAATGTCACTGAGGCGTCAAATACCTTCTGCGGGGACTGGGAAGACAACCTCCTCCCATACTATTTTGCACACAGCAAAAGTGCAATCAAGCACAAAAGATGTTTTTCATTTATAGTGCCCACTCTGTTAGAACCCAAATGCTGCTGCCTCCTCGCAGATGATGCTTTAAGGGAAGCTACATGATGTCAGACACTTCTCGTTATCCAGAGCTGGGGGGCACAGGCCCCAAGGCTGCCCAGTGTGGGGGCTGCAGCTGCACCCCACGCTCTCTCCAGGCCGCCTCTCTCCGTCAGCCCTGACCTCTACCCGGCTGGGCTGTGCCTGCAGAAGACGCAGCCTTCACCTCATCCACCAGCCCTGCACAACCCTCGTGTCTAGGGGCTGCTTTTAGCAGCATGAACCAACGTAAGCTTTTGTTTGGCAGCTGCGGTGGCCCTAGAGAAATACAGAGAGCAGCACACGAGGAAGCAAAGAGAAAGCCTGACAGGATCAGAAAGCACTTCCCAAACCTCACGCTGAGAGTCTCAGGAAGAAAAACGACAGGCACTGAATTAAAAGACTTACGTTTGGTGATCAAGGCATTCCACTACTTTTGCATAACCACCTTCACCCAACACAGCAACAACCTCATCTATAAGGAAAAGATCTCTTAATCATACAAGTGGTGAAGTTACTCAGCTATTAAAGAGCCTAGCAAATAATTAACAATAAACAGAGATAAGACAATCAGAAGGCCTAAGTACTATCACCAAATGTTGTTCTAGGCTGTGCTCTAGATTTTAAATATCTGGTCTGAGAGATGTTACTGGACAACTCTCTTCAAAGTATATTTATAGGGATCACATTCCACTAAGTTCATAAACTTCATTTTTGGTTTTGGGAGGGAGGGAAGGGAGGGAGAAGGCCCCAGAATATACTGTCAATAGTATTTACAATAGATTATGAAAAAAAAATAACGGTCCCACCTCCTACCAAAAAGTCAAGAGAGAAAGCAAAGACTTTAGAACCCCCTTGAATCTTCTGCTAAATGAACTTGTTCTGTCTGAAAAGATAAAAAATATTGAAAAATATTCTATACATCTTGCATTTAGCACGTCTCCTCTCCAACAGATCAGGTGACCCTCCTCGTCGTCCTCCACACTCCTGGCTGTGCTCCTTCCACAACTCGCCTGGAACAGCACCAAGGTTGTCTAGCCCATTAACAAACCCGAGTGAATTCAGCTCAGAATACAAAACGCATTCAGCAGGGAGGCAGTCAGGCACTCCCATACGCACCAGGCCACAAGCAGTAGACAGGAGCAATTTCCAATTCAGCCCCCGGTAATTCACAGGGCGCATCGTTTATGTTCCAGGGCAGAAAGGTGGCAAGGAACAGATTTTCAGGTGAGATACTTCTAGTGGGAAGGCAGCAGAAAATTACAAGGTCATTATTTTCCTTTCATAAGATTGGTTCCGTGAATTTTCCTTCAGCATTTCGGTGCCCGTATTCTTGTTTAAAGCAAAAGCATTTAAGAATTCTCTTCTATGCATCAAAGAGGTATCTTTTAGATGTATCTTCCAGAGATAGAGGACAGAATGTGCTTCAATATTACCGTATTAAATCGCCTTTTGTCCACAGTGAAATATTCCTCTAAAGTAACTTAAATTAAATCACTAGTTTGAATATTTGATAGGAATTGTTTGGCTCATCGCACACAGCATACACATTTACTTTAGGCCATCACAGCTGAAGATCTTACATTAAAAATCCTATCTGCAGATTTTTCAGTAGTTAAATATGTAACAAAGACCAGAAAAACTGCCCCACTAGCGGGCAGACGTCATACATATCTGACTCTACAGGTTTTTCAGCGATTCTTAGAACATCTTAATAAACATGTTTTACAGAGGTAAAAATCAGATGTGATCTCCTCTCTGTTTCCGCAATACCAAGTTAAAGGCAACTTTAATTGCCCAGACTTGCATTTTTGAGAAGGGCTGAAACAAATGCCTGTCATTAGGGAAATTCCGAAGGCACAAGAGAGATGCCTGTGTTTCAGGCACTCCAGTGAATGGTTCTTGTTCATTGATCTGGTCAAATATATCCAGGAACAAACAGCAAGACTGTCCTGTGTGCTGCCACAAGTCTACCTGCAAACTATACATTTTCACTCAAGAAAATCAAATCCCAGCAAAAAGAATAAGCCACTAATATCAGCAAAAGGAATAAACTACTAATGTTATCGACAGAACTCCCTATCCCCCCTCCACTCAATGACTGCTGCCTAGATAAGAATTAATCTTCACAGAATAAAGAAATCCTCCATTAGAATGGGTCACATCTCCTGCAAATATTCATAGAGACTGGGCCTTGCCTGCAATTCCCTTTCGAGACCGCTCGTCCCGCTATGATCCAGTTTACAATGCTTGCTCTCCTGTGCACTGCTTGCTGATCTCAATCTCTTTTTAGCCGTCTTGCTTCTTCCAAGATCTGATTTCTTGTGCTTGCTCTCCGGTGCACCACTTGCTGATTTTCTGTCTTCTTAGATCTCTTCTGTCTTCCAAGATCTGGTTTCTTGGATTGATTCTCTGGTGCACCACTTGCTGATCTTTTTGTCTTTGTAGCCTTCATGCGTCTTCCGAGATCTGGCTTGCACCCCCGGTTCATTGGCACACCACTTGCTGATCTCGATCTCTTTTTAGCTGTCTTGCTTCTTCCAAGATCCGATTTCTTGCGCATGTTCTCTGGTGCACCACTTGCTGATCTCGTTCTCTTTTTGGCCCTCTTGCCTCTTCCAAGACCCAATTTATTGTACTGGGACTCCAGTGCACCGCTTGCTGATCTCTTTCTCTTTTCAGACCCGTTGCAACATTCAAGATCCATTTTCTGCCATTTGCTCTCCTGTGCACCGCTTGGTGATCCCCTCTTTCTCTTTTTAGCCCTGTCACATCTTCCAGGACCCGGACATCCTTTTTGATCCATGTCAGGATAATTAGTTTGCTTGGAATGCCACGTCTGTAACCAAGACACATCCAATGGTTTGGATTGGAAGGGACCTCAAAGCCCGTTTAGTTCCACCCCCTGTCACCCCTGGGGCCCAAGGCCCCATCCAGCCTGGCCTTGAACACCTCCCGGGGTGGGGCAGCCGCAGCCTCCCTGGGCAACCTGGGCCTGTGCCTCACCGCCCTCATGGGGAAGAATTTCTTCCTAGTGTTCAATCTAAATCTTTCCCCTTCCTATTTAAAGCCATTCCCCCTCCTCCTATCACTATGTGCCTTTCTAAACAGGCTCTTCCCTGCTTTCCTCCAGGCCCCCATCAGGTACTGTGAGGCTCCCTCGAGCCTTCTCTTCTCCTGACTGAAGGAGCCCAACTCCCTCAGCCTGTCCTCACAGAAGACGTGCTCCAGCCTTCGCATCATCTTTGTGGCCCTCCTCTGGACCCGTCCGAACAGTTCCATATCCTTCTTGTGTTGGGGATTCCAGAACAGGACACAGTACTCCAGGTGAGGTCTCACTAGAGTGGAATAGAGGGGCAGAATCCCCTCCCTTGACCTGCTGGCCACGCTTCTTTTGATGCAGCCCAGGATACGATTGGTCTCCTGGGCTGTGAGCACACGTTGCCTGATCATGGAGGTAGGTGTTCAAGATCAGAACAGGTATCAGAACCACCACTGATTAAATTGTTTTCCTGTCTTGGGAGCCTGATATTAGAGGTGCGTTTCAGTAAGGTTTTGTTTGGTTTAGAAGCTGGTTAATCTAGGCAGGATTTCTAACCTTTACAGCAGAGCTAGTGGTCAGTCTTTGGAACTGGAATTCCTCTGGAATTTCCTGCCTACACTCCTAGGAGTTTAAAAATCTGAGTGGTTTAGAACCATGGAGTGGCTGAGACTTGAAGTTGTCTCTGGAGATGGTCTAGCCCAACCCACCAGCTCAAACCAGGGTCAGCTAGGGCAGGTTGCTTTGGGCCGTGTGTACCCGGACATTTTAACATCCTGTTCCAGTGTTCCATCACTCTCACAGGGAGAAAGGTGTTGAACACTTTCCTGTATTTCAGTTTGAGCATTCGTTTCATGTCCTGTCTCTGGACACCACTGAGAAGAGTCTGGCCCTGCTGTCTTTATTCCCCTCATCCGTTATCAGAGTTTATGCACACTGGTAACACCCCCTGAGCTTTCTCTTCTCTAGGTTAAACAGGCCCGACTTTCGACCTCTCCTTGAGGAGATGCTCCTGTCTCTTAATTATGTTGGCTGCTTTTCATTGGACTTGCTCCAGCATGGCCATCTTTTCCTTGTAGTGGAAAGTGCAGAACTGGACACGACACTGCAGCTCTGGGGGTGCCATCTCTGAGGAGAGGGGAAGCACCACCTGCCCTGACCTGTTGGTGAAGCCTTTTCTAACACAGCCTGGGATGCTGTTGGCCTTCTTTGCCAGAAGGGCATGTTGCATCTTGTGTCCTGTATATTTACTGCCTACATTGCAAATTTATCACTTTCCTGTGGTGTACATCATCCAGGAAACTCCAGGTTTAATCTGTTCACTCAGCCATGAGGAATAACAGGCTCCAAATGCCCATTTTGAAGAGCCACAGAATAAGTCAGGAATGAGAACTTAACAACACTTTCTGATGAAAATTCAGGCTGTTTTTGATGACAAAGATGGTAAAAATGGATGCCTGAATTAAGCTCCTGAAGTTAGGCATAGAAACCAGTAGTGTGATTCTCTGAAAAAAATCTGAGTTATTTAACGTGTTGCTTCTATGTATTAGAAATCTATGATGGTCCAAATCTGTCGCATACTCAGAAACATACTTAGCTTGACTGTCCAGAGGAGCAGTAGGAAAGGTAGGTAATAAAGATACCAAGTAATGTTTGCAGGTGTGGGAACCTATTTGGCCGTTGCTTCTGCACAGACCATGCTGCAGCATTGCCTGCAGGAAGGTGGGGCTGCACTGCAGTTCCTGGGGCTCTATATGGAAGTTTTGTTTAGGAAAAAGTTAGGGTCCTGTTGCTAAAAATATTATGAGGCACCTCTTGTTCCACATCACTTTGACCTCAGTGTGTTTTCTTATTGCGGGTGTATCAGGATATGCTCCCTTTGAAGTCTGAGAGCAGCCTTTCTGTCACTACTCTTTTTTGTCTTCACCCCTATTGCTTGTGCAAGAAAGTCACGATGAAGAAGTTACAGCAAACCCACGGTTACCTAGTTTCAGGCAGCAGCTCTGTAAAGACACAAACGCTTACTCTTTTATACCAAAGGCATTGTGCACAGGTGGAAGCAATGGCTTCTGATCTACTTTTTGGGCAGGCTGAAGAGGTTCTCATTCTGATAGAGCAGTACAAGAGCAATCCCTCCACAAAAAGAGCCTTTAATCCTCTGGGTGAGAAATGACTCATCTCTCTTTGATGCTGCTCTCACTCAGGGCAAAAAAATTGCAAACCCTACTCTATGTTCTAAAAACCAGAGGCGTAAGGAAGGTTAGAATTTACATGGGGAAGGTTCAGAATACTGGCAGCATGAAATTGTAGCAAGGGACATGGTTTCAACATAATATCACTAAGGAAGATAAAGCAGAAAACATCAGTAGCAAAAAAAATCTATTTAAAAATCTTTTCTTGTTTTAGAAGTATAAAATGCAATGTTTAAAAATCAAAATCCTGGAAGATGCTCTGGCAAAAATGGCTTCTAAAACACAAGACTACTCTGTAACAACTACCAAGCAATGTTACAGCTCCTGAAAATCCCACATTAAATGAGCAAAGTTACGATCCAGCTCAAGTAACCCTTTTCAAGAGCACTTTAAACCCCATAATCCAGCAGTCAATCTGACCAGTCTCTAAAGCATGTGTCCAGGAGCTCTGTGGCTACAGAGCAAAAGGGTTGGCATGAATTGTAATGTCTTTAATGCGAACATCATTAAGAGGTCGGTAGGTTTTCTCATTCACAGGCAGCTTCTCCAGCTCATCCAGGGTCTCCAAGCCATCAATAACTCTGGAAAAAAAAAGCAGAAGTACAAGAATCTCCTTCTAATAACCATTTAATTTTCACAATTTAGAAATCTCAAAGCACTTTGCAGTTTAAGTGTCATAGACCAAGGACTTGGCAAACAAATGGTACAAATGAGACAGCCAAAACATTATATGTAGCATATAACGTATTTTGAAAGGAAATAAGAAGCATCCACGACAGATTCTGATAAAAAGGAGGAATCACTGTCCTGACTATTCTTTTGTTTATCAATCACAGCTGTACAAAGACCCTGGCTGCACTTCCTAGCAGGCAGGACTGACCACTCACAGTATAGCTATAAAAAACAGCAAGAAACTGGTCATATGTACCTTCACTGTGAATTACTGAAATCCTGTTGCTGGAAAATCAATTTCCAAATGCAAGATTATAATTTCTAACATTCTGACTCAAAGACAAGATTGGACACAATCATTAATATCTGTGTAGATCTAGTGGCACGTATATATTTAGGCTTTCAGGTTTCCTGTTCAGGCTGAAGAAGCCACAAGAGCCATGGTTCTAACGAACCTCTTATTTTTGTGTTTAAATAACCAGCTCTGGTAAATCTTGGCAGTTTATTTCCCCCTAGCGGACGTGGTAGAAAACACGTTGTGCCATTCTCAGTTCAATTAAGTCACATTCATCGCCTCTTTGAATCTAGGATGCTGAACAGTGGCCATCAGGGCCTGCAGCCGCTGTTCTGCTGATTGAGCCAGCAGTGGCCCAGGTGGCCAAAAAGGCCACTGGCATCTTGCCTTGTATCAGAAACAGCGTGGACAGCAGGTCCAGGGAGGTGACTGTGCCCCTGCACTCGGCACTGGTGAGGCTGCACCTCGAATCCTGCGCTCAGTTCTGGGCTTCTCGCTACGAGAAATACATCGAGGGGCTGGAGCGTGTCCAGAGAAGGGCAACAAAGCTAACAAAGGGATTGGAGCGCAAGTGTTATGAGGAGCAGCTGAAGGACCTGGGGTTGTTTAGCCTGGAGAAGAGGAGGCTGAGGGGAGACCTTATCGCTGCCTACAAATGCCTGAACGGAGGTTGTAGAGAGGTGGGTGCTGTTCTCTTCTCCCAAGTGACAGAGACAAGGGAGAACAGCTTCAAGTCGCACCCGGGGGTGTTCAGATTATGAAAACAATTTTCACTGAAAGGGTCATCAGGCACTGTTAGCAGCTGCCCAGGGAGGTGGTGGAGTCACCATCCCTGGAGGTATTTAGAAGATGGGCAGACGAGGTACTTAAGGATATGGTTTAGTGGCAGGAAGATATGGTTGGACTCAATGATCCAAGAGGTCTTTTCCAACCTGGTGATTCTATGATTCTGCAGCTGGGGCAGGAGTATCTTCAACTGCCACAGAAAATCTGGCAAAGCTCATCTGTCAGAGCCTCTACTTTTTTCGAAGAAAGATGTCAAAAAAACCTTTCAATCACACTTCTAAACAAACTCAGAAATGAACACCTGTGCTTAGGTGCCTATGAACAGTAGAAGTGGTAGAAAATAGTATTTTCATTTTTCAATAGTTTCCTTTGAATATTCAACTCCACTTCATAAAGATAATTTTTCTCAGCAGATTCACCTGTACACTAGAGACTTTTTAACGACAAGCAAAAGAAATTACATTAGCATGACTCTGAGATAGAACAAGCAACATCTGAAAGACCCAAACATTAAGCATTTGTTTTAAAGGATTGTAGGACAGGACATGCTGGAACTTGTTAGTTGGAGACCCTGGGAGGAGTGAGATAAGGCTTTTGTTTAAAGAGGAATGGAGACTGCTGGCTCCGTGCAGATGAGCACGGGCGTCTGTGGTTGCGAGGCAGTGGCCTTGATGAGAGGAGCTGCTGCCCTTGCTGAAAGCAAGTAGATAAGAGAAACTGTTGCTGTTGCTAAAAGCAAGTAGATGCTTAAAAAAGGCTCATTTGTATTAACCAATCCGTGATTGCTTAGTGTATTGTAAGAACCAATTAGTTTGAAACATGCATCTTGTAATCACTATAAATACGTGTGCTTTAAACGCAATAAATTGGACGCTTTTGCTTGTATCAAGTGATGTCCCGTCTCTTAATCGCAGCAAAGGATAGTATATTATCAGCAGTGTCTATCAGCATCAGACTGTTTTAAAATGATGATCCATCTTAAACACACTCATTTGATTTTATAAACTGTCCATTCTGTGACTTTTATCTGACATACATGAAGTTTCACCTGAAAAGAATCATACACAGGTCCATTCTATGACCGTGCCAGTACCACACCCATTTCCAGCTCCAGCACCAAATCAGATTTTTGCTTCTCAGTAAACCCAACAACCCTGCATGCAGTTGCTATGGAGTTTGCTTAAAATTTGGGACGCATCCCCTTGGTCATGGATGAAAAGGCAAGCTGGAATAACCAGGGGGAGAGAGGGAAAGAAAGGAAAAAAGGAAATAAAATTCCATTCTCAGTGTAATTTTCAATATGCTTATTTATGCTGGAATTCCCCGCTCCTAAGAAAAAAGGAGCAGCATTTTGGAGCAACTCATTCAGCTGACAGTGCAAGAGCATACATTTAAACATACATACCCAATATTTTAATGAGCTGTAGCTTCTAATGTGCATTGTACATGCCCTGAAATATTCAGATCCTTCAGACACTACAGCAAGGAGGCATGCAGTTGCATCACTTACTTCCCAAACACCGTGTACTTCATGTCTAGGTGTGGTTGCTTGCCATACGTGATGAAGAACTGCGATCCATTGGTATTCGGACCATTGTTTGCCATTGAAACTACCCCACGGACACTGTGCTGAAAGAGGGGGGAAAATTCAACATGAATACACATCAGTGAAAGCGGGACTTCAACCTGTATGGAGTGCTCTGTGACTTAGTACTCTGCCTAAATACCATTATTAAGAACAAATACCTGTTGCTAATATATTCCATCAGAGTCCATACTTAGCTCCTCAAAGTGCTCTTACAATGAAAAATTACTTCTTTGCCTTCAGAGCAAGAAAAATGCTTTGTTACAAAGCCTTTCTACTTCTCTTCTCAGCAATAAAACCCCTCAAACCAAACGTGCCAAGTACAGAAATGCCTGTTCCTATTTTAACAAGCTTTCTATCCCTGTATTGTGAAACTATACCTTGCTTCTCAACTACAAGAGGTATTTAATGCAGTACAACACAATGGTGATCGTTCCCCAGGCGGTAAAGATGAGTGGTATGAAAACATCACTGCATACTGAAAGCACAGAAATACCTTTAAGTATTCGCTGAATTCATCTTCGAACTTCTTGCCCCAAATGCTGTTACCTCCCTTCCCAGTGCCTGACAAGAAAGCACCACAACAGATTACTGGATTTTCAGACTGAAAAATCCAGAAAATACATAGTGTTATAACATTTTACAACAAAGACTCCAAAAAGACTGTCATTGGTTTGAGGCAGGTATCAGGTTCTCATGCCTTGACACTGAGCAAAGACACAATTCTACATAAGGAACATCTCGTAAGTAGCAGAAGGAAACACTGACATAGCCTCAAATTCATTTCAGTATGAGTACAAACAGGCACACAGTTGAATCATTTTCTCCCAAACGGTTGACGCTGTCTGGAACATTTTCCTGAAATGGTTTAAAGGCAGTGCAGCCTTTCAGGCAGCAACCAGAGAAACCACAGCAGCAACTGCTACCTGTTCAACAGCTGAAAAGTCAACAGAATGATCATATATAGTGTAATAGCTGGAAAAACTGAAGTTTGTACAATGCTTTATTGTTGCATGATTACTTACAATTAGGTAACAGCTGCTATTCCGTAAGCTCACCAAAAACTAACATCAACATAAAAACCTCTATCAACAATACAATAATTCTTGATTTATTTTTACTTTATTTATGCTTTTAATATTCATGGCTATAATTTCTTCATATTTTATTTATACTTTAATTTGAAGTACAGTTTTCTACCAAGAGACCCTGTCAGAAGAATTTACCTAATGGATCCCCTGTCTGAACCATGAAGCCCTTTATGTTCCGGTGAAATATGCAGCCATTGTAGTAGTTGCTAGCACAGAGAGCCAGGAAATTCTAAGGAAATGAAAAAACCAGATAAACAAACAGTTCAGAAATGGTATCCTCTTACCAAAATCACAGCATTGGCAGGACCAAGACTAACCCTTTTGGCTCTGCTTTGCACCGTGACCATACGAATTCCACAAAGGGTTGTCAGAGAAGAGTCACAAACACATCCGAGTTAATATGTTCCTCTGACACTGTCACAGACATGAAGGATTTTAAATAAAGCTTATAGCACAAGGTTGTCTGACTTGAGGAACAAACAAGAAGCTTGAGACAGGCTCAGAAGTATCACTTCCATTCAACATTTGTAATTTATATGTGTAATTTTGTCACCAGTAACTAACAAAGCTAAGGCATGAGAAGTCAATTATATCAAAGTTCTAGGCAGTCTGACACAGAGCATAAGTCCACAGAGCACAAGTTCCATGAGCAGAATAGGCACGGTACCAGATAAAAATGTTAGTGCTCCATTGTGTGAAAAGATGGATTGCAAAAGCCACTTCATCCTCTGCAGTCACTCTTTCTACTGCTTTGTTTCAACACCGGGCAACCCCAATCCCATTACTTGACTTACTTCACAAGTCTTTGGTGTTCGCTCACAGAACAATTCAATTTTAATATCTCCTACATCCGTATGCAGCGTGACAGCCTGCACAAGGGGCAGAAAATAATGATTAAATCAGCAACAAAATACTAACAGACTTTGGTTTATTTCCTAGTCCCACCAAGAACATAGACAAGTTCCCACTGCATATAACCATGATTTCAGTATTTGGCTACAGGCAAGGCTACTGTCACAAACCTTCCACATTTCCAGTGAAATCACCAGAAAGCATTTTTATTTTCTGGGCAAATCAAGTTCGCTATGGTAATGCAGAAGCTGTTTCATGCTGTTACACCCCAGAGATATATTACACGTTTGTGTATTGGACCCACTCAGTCATTTAATTGCCAAGTTGAAGAATCAAGATTACATCTATTTCCGACAACAGTGCGGGGCACACACCTCAGTGAGTTACAACCAGAGAAAGAGCTGACGTGGGCTACTTGGCTACAGCCTTTAGAGTGCTAAGGCTGGTTCTGAATGACGCTGTATATAATCTGCTTTCACAAACAAGGAACTCTACAAAATCACACACTTTTCTTAAGAATTCATAAATAACCTCCGTAAGATTTAAAAAGGCAGTTTCCCAGGATCTAAGTACCTCTGTCAGCCCAATGTATCGCAGTGCTCCCACAGAAGGTGCTAATCTATGCACAAACTACTGTGGGGCTCAAATGGGGACACATGTGACATGTCACCCCCCCTTGAGGCTGCTGAAGAGGGGTACTGAGTCACGGGTGGAGGGGAGCCAGGCTGAGGTCTGGTGTCTGCTCCACATCAGTGGCCACATCAAAGCCCACGTCTGCAGCGAGGATGAGTTGGGGAGAATGAGCTCACCATTATGTCTCTAATAGCCATTTGCCTATCAGAATGACCAAACTGGCCCTTGTCACCCCTCCCGCACATCAACGCATGCATGCAGAGTTACACCATAGCCACCAAACAAAGAATCAGAGTTGATTCTGAAAACAGAAGTATTAATAAGATTTATGAATAGAAACCGACATATGTTGTACTTGGATGACTTATGGATGTGGAAACCGTGGATTTTGTGTGTTGGAAATGGCTTGATGTATAACCCTGGTGTTTTGGATCCAAGGGACCAAAGCAACCCACCATGTCCCTTACTAGCTGCACCACTGACCAAAGGTAAAAAAGATAAGGAGCTGGGCCAACCGATACCCCAGATGTTATCACTCCAGAAGGGACTATTAGAGAATTAGAGAGGAGCAAGTCATAATCAGAACTCCCTCTCAGCTGGTCTGATACTCCCACTGACATCAACATAACATCATGGATCCAAGCCCTCCGAGCACCGGAGTGTCTGCTAAAAGTTCACCAGCAGTAACTTTATGGAAACATCTAAAAAGACTTTATCACTGAACTCCGGACAGGTTGTACGGTCCCTCTCAAACCTTTATAGGATGCTAATATTGGTCCAGGCTTAAGCTTATACTCTTGACTTAGAATTGTAACATTATAGGCAATAAACTAAATGTTTAAGTGCAGTTCTGGGTCTCCTGCAGGGTATAGGAACATGTAAAGGAACACTAATAAAAATCAGCATCTTGCCATAAAAGGTGCACGTACAGTTTAAGACACACAGTCTTCTCCCTATTTCCTGATCTGCTAAACTTTTAAGAGCCTGAAAGAGTAGAAGGTTATACACTCAAGCAGGGCTATGTGCTTGCAACTTCAATAATGCTTCTATGGTAAAAGAAACAAAACTAGATTAGCAAATATTAGCCAAAGTAGGGTTAAAATTTAGGATCTTGGAACTGAATATCTAATTATATTTCAGACTGATGCAAGGCAACCTATTCTCCTTTCCACAATATCTTGTTAGAAGTCTGAAATGAAAAGTTAAACTTTTTGTTACAAATTCTTCACATCATCAGAGAAACAAATGTCCAGTCCTTTAAGATGCAGAGCACCTATTCACTTTCCAAGAGATGACCATTGCATATAGAATGAAAAGATATAAAAAGAGTTATTGTTCTCACCATGGCCACTTATCAAAAAGACAAAGTAGATTTGCATGCAGCTACCTCCTGCAAAGAAAAGACACAAAATTCGTTGGTTTTTTTTCCCCACCAATCCCCAATTCTTTTTAACTCACACCACAGTTTCACAGTCCACCTTCAAGTGCCTCTGGGGACGTTATATTTGCACAATGCCACTACACAACATAAACTCATGTCCCTCTGCTATGTGCTGGCATGACCTCACCTGGAGCACCACGTTCATTTCTAGAGCTTTCAACATAGGAAAGGCTCCAAATCTGTCAGAGGGAGCGCAGAGGAGGCCACAAAGATGATGTGAGCACCTCCCATAGGAGGACAGGCTGAGAGAGTTGGGGTCACTCAGCCTGGAGAAGAGAAGGCTCCAGGGAGACCTTATAGGGGCCTTAGAGTATCTGAAGGGGCTACAGGAAAGCTGGGGAGGGACTTGTTATCAGGGAGTGCAATGACAGGATGAGAGAGATCGGTTTTAAGCTTTAAGAGGAGAAGATTTAGGTTAGATATTAAGAAGAAATTTTTTTATTGCAGCGAGGCTCTGGCCCAGGTTGCCCAGGGAAGCTGTGGCTGCCCCGTCCCTGGAGGTGTTCAAGGCCTTGGGCAGCCTGGTCTGGTGGGAGGTGTCCCTGAGCATGGCGGGGGGGGTGGAACTGGATGATCTTTAAGGTCCCTTCCAACCCAAACCATTCCATGATTCTATGATATAAAGACATAAACTACCAGGCAACACCCTCCCCCCACCCACCCCCCGCCCGTCCCTAAGCACGGTGCCGTTGCAGCCGCCCTCGGAGAGCGGCCACCGCGCCGCAGGAGCCTCACCGGGGTCCCCCAGAGCCCCAGCACCCCCGCAGCCCCCGCGCCGCCCGCTCCGGCCCCGCTGGCGGCAGGAAGGGGCGGGGATCCCGCCGAAGCGGCGGCTCCGCCCCGCGGAACGGGGAGAGGCCTGGGGAAGGGTGAGTGGGTGCGGGATGAGGGGAGGGGGTGCGGGGGGCCTGAGAGCTGGGGTCGGTCGGCCTGGAGAAGAGAAGGCTCCGGGAGATCTTAGAGCGACTTTCCAGTGCCTGAAGGGGCTGCAGGAAAGCTGGGGAGGGGCTGTGCACAAAGCCTTGTGATGGGGCAATGGGTATAAACTGGAGAGGGGCAGATTTAGACTAGACATAAGGAGGCATTTCTTCACTCTGAGAGGGGTGAGGCACTGGCCCAGGTTGCCCAGGGAAGCTGTGGCTGCCTCATCCCTGGGGGTGTTTAAGGCCAGGCTGGATGGGGCCTTGGGCAGCCTGGGCTGGTGGGAGGTGGCAGGGGGATTGGAACTGGATGATCTTTAAGGTCCCTTCCAATCCAAACCATTCCATGATTCCAAAAAGGATGTTGAGGCTCTGGAGTGTGTCCAGAGAAGATTGACAAAGCTGGTGAAGGGGCTGGAGAACAAGTCTTACAAGGAGCAGCTGAGAGAGCTGGGGTTGTTTAGCCTGGAGAAGAGGAGAAGGGTCTCACCTGAGGGGAGACCTCACTGCTCTCTATAAATACCTGAAAGGAGGTTGTGGAGAGGAGGGAGCTGGCCTCTTCTCCCAAGTGACAGGGGACAGGACTAGAGAGAATGGCCTCAAGCTCCGCCAGGAGAGGTTCAGGCTGGACATCAGGAAAAATTTTTTTACGGAAAGGGTCATTGGGCACTGGAACAGGTGGTTGAGTCACCTTCCCTGGAGGTATTTAAAGAACAGGTGGATGAGGTGCTGAGGGGCATGGTTTAGTGGTTTGTAGGAATGGTTGGACTCAATGATCCAGTGGGTCTTTTCCAACCTAATGATTCTGTGATTCTGAGGTGTCCGCGCCCATCACAGGGGGTTGGAACTGGATGGGCTTTGAGGACCCTTCCAACTCAACCCATACTATGATTCTATGAGCGCAGGGCTGGGGCTGCCAGGGCTGTTTTGCACCCCTAAACAAACTAACGCAAGCCACTCAGTAGAATGCAGTGTCTGTACTCATATTTAATCCAAACGAGTAAATTCATGAGCAGTAAAGGCCTCTCCTTTTGCAATAGCTGAGGAATAGAACTGTGGGAAAGCGTGAAGGTTGCATCTGGCCAGTGCTGCGGGAGCCAAGAAAAGATGGGAGGTCAAAATAACCCTGACTTTAAGCCTATATGGGAATCCCGGGTGCCAAGGAAGCAAGGCAGTGGGCTGCTCAGCAGAGCTTCACTCCCTGAAAGGGAGAACATCTATTGTAATTACCACTGGGAAACATGATTGATATAGAATCATTAGGTTGGAAAAGACCTTTGAGATCATCAACTAGTGAAGGGCTGGAGCACAAGTCTTACAAGGAGTGGCTGAAGGAGCTGGGGTTGTTTAGTCTGGAGAAAAGGAGGCTGAGGGGAGACCTTACCACTGTCTACAGCTATCAGAAATGAGATGGGTGTTGGTTTCTAACGCAAGTGACAGGCGCTATGACGGGAGGGGATGGCCTCAAGCTGCGCCCTGGGAGGTTCAGATTAGGAAAAAAATTTCACAGACAGGGCTATTGGGCGCTGTTAGAGGCTGCCCAGCGAGGTGGTGGAGTCGTCATGCCTGGTGATATTTAAAAGATGGGTAGACGAGGTACTTAAAGATATGGTTTAGTGGCAGACTCATGGGTTGGACTCAGTGATCTCAGATATCTTTCCCAACCTGGTGATTCTAACTCCAACCATACCTACCCACTACTAAACCATATCCTCAAGCACCTCATCTACCTGCCTTTTCAAAACCTCCAGGGATGGGACTCCAGCACCTCACTGGCCAGCCACTGTCAGTGCCTGAGAACCCATTCGGTGAATATGCATGATTTTACAAGAAATACAATACATACGTATATATTCAGTGTATATATAACTGCTACTGATAATTGTTGGCATATGTGCTAGGTGGATCGATCGCCCTGTGTGTCCAGTGCCAAATAAGAACACCTTGCTTCTTAAAACCGCCCTGGCACTAAGGAGTTTCTTTTCCTATTTCGGTGACAAGGGGAGTGCAGGGCCCCAAGGCCACCTGTCCCACCCCTGCTCGCTCCCCTCTCTGAGAGGCAAACGCTTCTCCCACTAGATTCCAATCCGCCCTTAGTCAGGGACGATGGATGAAGTTTAAGTTCTGTATGTTACTTGCAGGGCTCTGTCACTTGTGGGAGCCCAGGTGTTCACAGCCTGAAAACTCGCAGCTCTGCTATTCCAGTGAATTACCTGAGCTTATCCCTGGCTTTTTGACCCCTCTGCAGATCACTGCATGGTGCTGCCAGGCACACAGCTGGTTCGAAGGCCTCTCTGCTGCATCCCTGCTTTGGGCCACCTGCCCTCGCGCTCCCTCATGAATCTCCAGGAGCTCGTCCCTGCCCTGAACAACTTTGCATCCCTCTCCTTGGCTGCCAGCTGGGACAATGTGGGGTTGCTGGTGGAACCAAGTCCTCCCCACACTGTGAACACCCTTCTTCTCACTAATGATCTCACTGAGGAGGTGATGGAAGAGGCAGTGCAGAAGAAGGCAGACTTCATTCTTTCTTATCACCCTCCTATATTCACACCACTCAAGCGAGTAACGTGGAAGACCTGGAAGGAGCGGCTGGTGGTCCGAGCCCTGGAGCACAGGATTGGGATTTACTCTCCACATACAGCATACGATGCCATACCTCGTGGAGTCAATAACTGGCTAGAAAAAGGACTTGGTGAGATTCCGTTAAAAATAAATGAAAAAAAGGTTAAAATTATTCATCAGTAAATGTTATTTTATGTGGGGACCCTCCCTCGTTTTCCTTTCTACCAGCTTTTATGGGTATGATTTGAGTACTTTCTTTTTTGCTTTTTTATTTTCCCCAGTGTTCTTCTAGTGCTTCTAAGAACTCTAAACACATTTTAGGGAATTTCTTTTGTTGAGGAATGCCAGATACAAACACAAGAGGACATTTTCACATGCATGACTGTACTGTTGGATGTAGTCAGAACTGGTGCAGCGTGTTTATTGTCCATCTTGGTTGCAAAGTGTAGACTTTGAATCATCATCTTCAATTTATGAAGCTCAAGATCTCATTGTTTGTATAGAGGACTTAAGGTATCTGAAATTCTTTCAGATTTTTATCCAGTATTGTGGCTTATGAATTAAAACAGTTATGTCTTTTCCAGAGTGATTTACCAGCCAGAAACTAATTTGGTTCTGTACAATTGCTAGGATAAAACACGCAGTGTCAAGAATGACAATATATATCCACCAATGCCTTGAATTTAAAATAGACTGTGCCTAATGGAGACAATGGGGCAAGAACCTCAGTTCTGGTCAGGGAAAATGGATTCAAGTGCAAAATTTATATCTTTTTGTTGCATCTCTTTAGGATATGTGCAAAATCAGTATTAGACTACTTAGCCAGCTTTATAAAACAGCAATCTTTTATTGTTTCCTCAGGTGCCTGTACTTCTGTCCCACTGCAGCCATCGACTGCGCCAAGCTGTCCATCTGAGGGCACTCACCGAGTAGAATTCTGCACAGGTGACACTGAGCATCTGGACGTGGTGCTGTCCAAAATCAAAGACATCAAAGAGATCTCCTGTCTCACTACTTTCCCTGCCAGGTATCTGCTTCGCTCTCTGACTTTATATTCCTTCTGTTGTCTGAGGCAATAAGTTGTGGGAATTGATTTTACTGTTGTAATCACTTTGTTTCTCTGTGTATTGCAGCTATATTTTTTCAGCAACAGATGTAGATATTAAAGGAATAATCATCCCTTTCTGATCAATGTATGTTATACTAAGTGGTGACATCAACTCAGTGTAGTATCACATAGACTAGAAGAGTATTGACAGGAAATTTGATGAGGACAATTGAGTTAAATGCCCATATCTGTTTCTTTTAAGAGAGTATAGTCAACTAGGCTAGGCTAGGCTATTATAATGCCTTCTTTTTTCTTTTCTCTGCTGTAGAATAGCCACTGGGATAGAATAGTTTTTTTTATATTATTGTGATGCTAAAATTTTTTCTAGTTTCTTAGCAAGTATCAAACATATCTTCCCTCAGGGCTGAAGATGAGGAGCAAACACGAGTCAGTTTGAACTGCTCTCAAGAAGCACTGTTGGAGGTGGTGGCATTATTGTCCCAGAACAGCCTTCTTTATCACAAAACTGAGATTCTATTACTGCAAAAGGTAACAAAATCACCTATTACTTCCAGTGAATGTATTACTTGTGTGAGCTGCATGCCCTAAACACTGAAGTCCTGTAGTCGGTAGCATCACAGGTTTCCTATGCCAACCTGGCAGTGCTCTGAAATACTGGGAATTTGAAGCCACGCACATTTTCCAAAACAGTGAAAATAGCTGTGTGGCCTGTACTAGTTCTTAAATCATAGAATCACAGAGTGGTTTGCATTGGAATGGAGCTTAAAGATTATCCCGTTCCAACCCCACAGGTTCCAATAGCTAGTATAGTTAATACGTTACATTTGAGAACTTCACGTACATATATTTTCGTAAAGTTCCGAGGCATTTCTGAATGCTCAATATACTCACCTTGGCGCAGTACAGAAAGTGATGTGAACTTGTGGAGTCTGCTTTCTCACAGTAATGTTAATTTCTTTTCAGCCTCTTCTTCCCCATACTGGAATGGGACGCCTGTGCACACTGAGCAACGCAGTCTCCTTGTCAGATATAATCAAGCGTATCAAAAGCCACCTAAAACTACGCCACATCCGCTTAGCCATGGGAGTGGGCAGGACACTAGGTAAACAGGCCTGAAAGTAAAATTGTCTGTTAGAATGAGTATTCCAGGAAGACAAGGAGCATGAGTGTGTGAAAAACTGCTGCTTTGGATAGGTTTACTTTCAGGTAGTATGAAGCACTGTTAAGAACAAGAGTCATAGAATCATAGAATAGTTTGGGTTGGAAGGGACCTTAAAGCCCATCCAGTCCCACCCCCCCTGCCATGGGCAGGGACACCTCGCACCAGACCAGGCTGCCCAAGGTCCATCCAGCCTGGCCTTGAACACCTCCAGGGATGGGACAGCCACAGCTTCCCTGGGCAACCTGGGCCAGTGCCTCACCAGCCTCATGGTGAAGAAATTCTTCTTTATGTCTGGTCTAAATCTATATATATATACACCCATTGCCCCTCATCCTATCACTACAAGCCTTTGTGAACGGCTTTCTTGTAGCCCTTTTCAGGTACTGGAAGGTCACTATAAGGTGTCCTTGGAGACTTCTCCAGGCTGAACAAGCCCAACTCTCTCAGCCTGTCCTCGTATGGGAGGTGCTCGAGCCCTCTGATCATCTTTGTAGCCCTTCTCTGGACCCATCCCAACACTTCTATCTCCTTCTTATGTTGGGGATTCCAGAATTGGACACAGTACTCCAGATGAGGTCTCACAAGGGTGGAATAGAGGGGCAGAAAAAGCGTTCTAGGATTTACATGAAAGAAAGAAACAGCATTTTAGAATTTACATGATACAATGATGCAAAAAGAATGTCATCTGTATTTTTAGTTGTAAGTTCTATATTATGCTCGTTGTCACTGTGAAGAAGTAGCAGCACAAGTTGAATACAAGACAACCTTTTGCATAATGCCTAAGATTCGCCCCCCCCGCTCAAGTATCTGTGTAGCATTTCATTGTATACTCTCTTTTGTGACTGCATGGTAAATGTCAAAGCACCTTAAAATAGCAAGATGCTCTATGGTATCTTTATGAACATGTTTTATCTGTTTTGAGTGAAAGAGAAATAGTGGCAAAGAAAGCAAACCATCCTAGCTGAAACAGTGGGTTGCTAATAAAACATGGAGCAAGCATCCTCTTATCCCAGTTACCTATCCTAATCTCCAGGGAACACAGTTAGAATTTGTGAGAGCAAATTGGTTGATAACTGTTTAAACTTATGAGACAGAAGTCTTATTAGAAGCCTCTTACACTGTCATTTGCACTTGTAAAAACCCAAACTGTTTTGAAGCCTTGTTAAGGTGTGAGATCATAGTGGTGTGTCTGCCCTTAAATCAACAGAAATCACATGGCAACATGCGGTAAAACCTTAACAGAATTTGAAAACTTGTGTTGTGTGTCCCCTCTCCCTAGTGAATGTAATACAGGGAGAGAATAAATTCATTGTCGCTATCGCATATGTAACAGCGTGGAATCAGCAATCATAGCAAACAGGCAGATTTTGATTGATTGGCATGGAGCAGCTTCCAGCTTGTTTTGAGACTGGCCTGCTGAGAACTTCTTAAAAGTTAAGAAGCAGTATGTCTAGGAGGCAAAATGCTGCCTTAGTTGCATCATTAGTTGGAAAACTAATGATGGTGGAAGTTGAGAGTCCTGGGAGGAGTAGTAGCCTATTGGAAGGAATCAGAAACCTAACTAAATAACACCTCACTAGCAGAGAAAATGCCAACAGCCAGCCTCTGTGCTCTAGTTTCCTGCAGACTTTCCTACTCCTTGAAGAAAAAAACTTACACATCTATTTGGTACACAGGATCTTGCTGTATCATCAGAGAAGTTTTAGGCCTGTGACTCTTTCAAACTGATAGATTTGTCTCTTCCTCCAACAAATTTCTGTTGGCCCAAAAATCAAGGTAGAAGTTACTGTGAAACGGTAGCAATGCTGATGTGAGGGCTGAACAGAGGGAAAGGAGTTTAACTGTGCACCTTGTGTCCTGCAGAATCACCAGTGAAGAAAGTTGCTCTGTGTGCTGGTTCTGGGAGCAGCGTCCTGAAGGGAACGGAAGCTGACCTCTATTTCACAGGTAAAAGGTTATGTTGCTGTTTAGTTATCTTTATAAAAATAGACACTAGGGAAAAAAAACCCAAAACATAGGAAGTACAAACAAGACAAGAATCGATTGGGTGTTGAAAGATTTGGCCAGAAAGAATTAACTGTTATAATTGAGAAATAATCAGTTCGTTATTGGAATGACAGAAAAATAATATTAAAGTATCAATATTGTGGATCAGATGGCTGTGTGGGACAGTGAAGGCTATTTGAATTAAAGCATTGCTCTACATGCATTATTACAACAGAAAATTGGTGTTGGTGGCAGTCTAGTGCAAAGTGTGTTTCTCCTTTGGCAAGATCCAAAGTATTTCACAAAGGCTTGTAGTGATAGGACACGGGGCAATGGGTGTAAACTGGAGAGGGGCAGATTTAGACTAGACATAAAGAAGAATTTCTTCACTCCGCAGGTGGTGAGGCCCTGGCCCAGGTTGCCCAGGGAAGCTGTGGCTGCCCCATCCCAGGAGGTGTTCAAGGCCAGGCTGGATGGACCTTGGGCAGCCTGGGCTGGTGGGAGGTGTCCCTGCCCATGGCAGGGGGTTGGAACTGGGTAATCTTTAAGGTCTCTTCCAACCCAAACTATTCTATGATTTCCTCAGTTCTCTACAGAATTCCCAAACAGAAAATGGAATACAATGCAGTCTGCAGAATTTTCCAAACGAATCCCAATAGCATATGTGACCAAAGGGACACTTAGTCCATTACACTATTTCCCAACAGTTGGAACAGCTACTCCATATAGCTTCCTCAACAATGTGGAGGCTGCCTTGCATTCTGCAGCACTTAATTAGAGCAAGTTCTTTGGCAAGGTGTGTCCCATTTATCCCCCTTATAGAAAGCCCAGCAGAGCTGACCCTCAGACAGCTTCCTTCCAGGGCTTCGCAGTTGCCGTCCTGCATCACAGCAACCCCCATGGCATCCACGCAGTCCACTTCAAAACCACTCTGCCCGAAGTGGCAGAATCTTTTCAGAGAGGGCAAGGAATTTCTGTGGTTCCATCTCACGTATATGTGGGGGATATCAGTCGAAAGCCTTCCAAGGGACACTAGACAGGAGTGTTCTGTGTTCTTACCCTGAGGAGATGATGCTGCATTCCCCTTACAGGCTCTATTATCCCGTTAGGTGTTCCCAGCTAGGATTCTGCATACATTGCAAAGAATTGTTTCCCTAAACTGTACTGTTAGTGATCTACATGGCATTTTTTTCTCGAAACAACAGGAGAAATGTCCCACCATGACGTTCTGGATGCAGTTGCCAATGGGATAAGTGTTATTCTGGGTGAGCACAGTAACACTGAACGAGGCTTCTTGTCAGAGCTGCGTGACATGCTTGCTATCCACCTGCAGAACAAAATCAACATAATTGTGTCCAAGAAAGATAGAGATCCCCTTGAGGTAGTATAGGAAAAAAAACAGGAGTGAAAGAATCCAGTCAAGAGTTCCATGGTATCTTGCAGAGACCTATCCAACTGCAAGTTTAATGGAGATGCTCTGAACAGTACAGAATGATTGTATTACATGTTCCCTTAAAGTCTGGGATATATTTTGTCATCTGTCCAGTAAATAAATGCTTGTTTTGGGCTACAGAAGGCTGGTTTACTTAATTACTGGGCTGCACCTGAATAAATTTACTGCGTACTCTTACTGGATACATTTGATAACCAGAATACTCAGGGATCAGTTTGGGTAGAATATAAAACCCTGACTTATCTCCAGTTTCAACCTTACAGGGCAATTGTGCCATTACATTGAATCAAGTCAGTACAAGTAACTGTTATTTCATCTAATAAATCTCCTGGTAATAGTTAATGAAATGGTGCCAATTGCCCGTTTGCTTTAATAGTTTTGTTAAGACACCACACGTACGTAAATATGGAACACATCAGGTATTTAGTACCAGTATTCAGTGACACAGTCTACCTTAAATGCAGCTTTAAGGCTTTTTAATAGAGGGGCTCTCAATGAAAAAAAGCTTTGGAAGGTTAAAACGCAATTCCTTAATAAAGCTGTAAATAAATTTAATGTGCCTTTATTGCTTCCTTTTACTGTTTCTGTAACTATGGGTTTTAATTGCAGGATAAAGTAATGCTTTCACTATTGATATTGTTTGGGTTTCATTTTTTATGTTAGTTTTTTTGTTGTGTTTTTTTAAAAAGAAAAAAAAGAGTTTCCCTAGTTGTGTACCTTGGCATCTCTGGGTTGTGTGCACACCACAATAATATTTAAACAACATGAAAATATTTCTATTGCAAGTTTGTACAGATCCCTGCACCATCCCTTTAAGTCTAAGTTAATAAAACTGGCTCATCCAGCACTGTCTTTACCGTGCAATTGTGCATGTCTCGTTCCACTTAAATGTAAATGGAAGGAGGTGACTCCAGCATTGTCCGGAGCTACTGAGGCTGCGTAAAGGCCGTCCCTACCAGTACCATGAAGACTTCTCAGTAAGCTGAGGAACAGAAAGTGGGAAGAAATTTCTTTTTCCCCCACAAGTAAAGCGATCCCTCCAAATCCAACAGTTCTGTGTTGCTAGAGAAGACATTAACGTGCTTCTACCTTAGTGCACACACAGAATTCAACAGACAGAAATCTAGGCATAGATGAGGGAGTTGTCCAGAAACAGCATGAAATCAGGATCAAATACTTCGAACGCAAACTACAGGCATTATTTCACAGTGACTTTCTTTGGCTTACATCACAGAGGCAGTGGCAGCCAAGAACTGATTCAAACTTAGCCTTCTCTCTGCAGATGCGCGGTATCAACTTTTGGCCTGTATGGGCATCTGGTGGTCTACCAAAACTGAGGATGGTTATAGCACTTCATAAAGGAAATGTCACATCTAGAAACCCACATGTAATTGCACTGAAAATGCAATTATCACCAATTCTAAATGCTTCCATACATACTCAGAATATAAAACGAAATCTTGAGTTCCACAGGGACTGTGGAGAGAGTCGAAGGACTGCAAAATAGGGTGCGGTTGCTGCTTAGCTACAGTACTTTTAAAGTTTCCCCAACAGCACTTGTCTTCAAGAGGCAGACTTCCCGTTCTTGAACTCTACACCTAACTTACAGAACCCGGTTTGATCCCAGGCTCAGTGGTTCTGACGGTACCTTGAGTAGCAATGGGCAGGATTTGATGCATTTTGCCAAGTTGTGGAATTGCAGCCTATAAAATGCAGATGCAGGTGCCGCCGAAAGGGAATGGTAGTTGGAAAATGTTCTGGGAGAGGAAGCTGGAGCATTCTGCTCGCACCCACCAGTTTTCCTCATCAGACTGTCCAGCAAAGCAAATCATGTCCTGTATTTGAAGAATCAAACTGTTCATGGGATAAGTAGATACTCCATGTTTTCAGTACAAACAAAAGTCAGGCTGTAAACATCTGCCTGCTACCTCCCTCAGTGAGGGGTAGAAAAGGTAACTGTTTTTCCATGTGATATTTTGAGCTATATACTGGTATCAAAAGGCAGGCAAACTTTTTAATTTTGATAACTTATAAGAAACAATATAAAATAGTTTTACTAATTAGTTTGAAATCTTCTGCACACTGCATGAGGATTTGCATCGATATTTGACGTAACAATGAAAATGAAGCTTTCACTCAACTGCCAGAGGGATCTCCATCTTCCTATAACATACAAAGACTGCGGAAGACAAGACAAGCTATGGAAAATTAATGAAGTACTTTATTTGATTGATTTGAACTATTACAACATTGAGCTGTAACACAGCTATCAAATATGAGACACAGGGAGTCCCTGAAGTCTGGCTGGCAGACAACAGTTGATGGAACTACAGGGCTTACTCCCACATACCCTGAGGAAAGAAGTAAAGACAAGCTGTCAGACTTCAGCAGTCTCCCAACCTCTAAAGGCTTAAAAAAAGGGAGAGCTTATAGGTGGCATTTAAGGCCTCCAACAGGATCTGTGGACCCTCCTGATGTAAAAAATACACATATACAATTAAGCTCTTAAAAAATAAAGAAAAAAAAATTCACAGCCTCTTCATATTCCTAGATTGCAGTTTGGGAAGTAGATGAAAGAAGCTGGGTCTGCTCACCCCCACCAAGAGGCAATGACAATTCTGATTATCTAAATCTTATAACAGGATTTGGGCTTGGGGCAAGTCCTTCAGTTCTATTGCCAGAATTGAATAAGTTACCCACAGTGTCCCAAACCCACTAGTATCCTCCTTTCCACATGCAGTCAAGGCAGGTCTCTTAGCATTACAGATCTTGGCTTCTTCATACACAGGAAGCTTACAGTCTAACTGTAAAGTAGTACTGGAAAGCACGCCGTGGAGAGAAGTTGCACCATTAGTACAAACTAAAGCTCTGGCCATTTAGCGATTGGTGCTTCCCAAGTAAACTGCTCCAATGAAATCCTCACCTCTGGTGAGGTAGAGAGCAGAAGGCACAATGTTACAGTTTGTTCTGGCTGTAAGGTTGGCTGCATAGATAGGAAGAAGGCATCATCTGAGCTAAGAGACAAAGCAGACAAATCTAACTGCAGAGCAGGAAATTCTTTGTTTGCAGAAGTCGTAATTCCAAACTACCTGCAGCAGTCAAATGAGGAGCATCATTAATTACAATTAATACATTTCAGTAAGTAGTCCAGCACCCTAGGGGTTGGAGGGAGAGAGATCTGAGTATAGGCCCCTCTCCAGCAGCCTCTGAGAGCAATTGCTGTGGATCCTTTGAGAACACAGAGACCTTATACATCTTCATCCTCTTTCTCCAAGAAGTCAGTCAAGGTACTGTCATCTACAGGAATTAATAAGTATTCCACGCCATCAGCTCCCTGAGAACAGACACGCATACATATTCTGTTAACACCAGTGCACCGTGCAGTGCAAGCCACTAGATCACACTGCTATGCTGACGTTTATTTGCAGTCTGAGTGAGAGCTGGCCAGCACTCAGAAGGACTACGCGGCTAAAGAACAGGAACATGGCACTGGAAATACACCAACACTGTCAAAAGTCAGTGCACAAGAAATCTGGTGGGCTATGCTAGTCTGACACTTCACAGTTCCTCAACGCTGCGTTGCCACATCCAGTACTGCTACTCCACCTCGTTGTTATGACAAGCCTGCATTCTTCCATCGTGTAAATACAGGTAGCTATTAGAAGCAGACTGGCAGGCTCTGAGGTCTGTTACTTCTCGGTCTTCAGGAAGAAGAGACCCGTACCTTGCTGAATAACCGAAGCACACTGCATTTTTACAGCCCCCTATCCACATAAAGGGTGTTGAGAAATTGGAGACAGGGTAAGACCTGCAATTACAGAATTTCAGCCCTTTGCTTGTTCCTAGGTGCTGCAAACAATACAGCCTCAATGTGAGCTGCAAAGAGATACTTAATAGCAAGTAAGCATGTTTTCTTTAGGCTCACTGAATACCGAGAATCATCTTCTTCCCTCAACTCACCCGCTTGGTTCGGATGAGCTTGTGGTCCCTGAATTCTGTGAGCTGTGCCCTGAGTGTTAGGTCACTGTTCACAAGGAAAGCCTCCCGGCACTTCTGGTAGAAGTCTTGGAAGGACAGCCCTGCAGACAGAAAAAAGGTGAGAACAAGAAACTGAAGTGGTAAGATTGTCAGATTTTTCCAGGTCTAATGCCATATATTATCTCCACCTACAGATGTTGCTGTGGCATGGACCAGAGTGGCTACACTAACACCACCGCTTCTTTCAGATATACACAGCCACGGTAATATTTCAGTAATTAATGGAAAACAACTGAATTAACATTCCAGCCATCCTGTTTGCCTAATGGAATTTTAATAGCACTTTAAACAGATTTCCCAACATGGTTAATCTCTCTTAACTTCTAACTCCTCTATCTGACTTCTAACTTTCTTTATCATTAACATGTTATTCATATCCCCTGCAGCACTTGTTAGAGACAGTGATAGAATATTCCACGTGTATCCTAGAACGCAGGGACACATCAGACATCACTTAGATTGGAACAGCGTGGGAACAGAACCTCCTGTCTTTCCCTGGTCCTTCAGGTCTTAGTTATGCAAATTCACATTCTTGCTTTATTTTCATTTTTTAACTCCACAGCTCCCCAGGAATGGTCTCAGTCATGTCTAAACATCAAAGCAGACAACAGTAAGAGAAGGTCCTTCAGAACCAGACGGTCTATTGATTTCCTGTCAAGAATCAGACACAGCACCACTAGAAGACAGTTTACGCCACCAAGTCTCAGTGACCCAACAGTTAGAGCTCTTCAGTTGCTGCTCATGTAACCTGCATACTGAAAGGTAGCGCCGCTGTGACTGAGCTGGCATGGCACCCCAGACAGATGAGAAGAGGTGGATACATACCTACGTAAGATGAGTTGTCCTTGTTCCCCAGCTGGTACTGAGCAAGCAGTCTGAATATCCCCCTAGGTGAAAGGAGGACAGGGGAAAAGTCAAAAGGGAAAACAAAAACAACCACAAAACCAAACCCCAAATCCCCACCATTATAAAATATTAACTGAATTTTCCCTCATGACCAGGACTTAGTGCATAAGTCACATCACTGGACAAGGCTTGCTACCCAAATACTGTTCATATAAAGGAACCAGCCAAGTGGAACTCAGGCCCTACCATCTGCATCTCAAACACTTGTCAGAAAACAGGGATTGCCTCCTGCGAGGTGTAGACCAGAGTAACTTGGCAAGGACTGGATCCTCGGGAAGTGCTGCTATGAAATGTAACAATGTCTTACCTGGCATTGGAAGTGAGACTGCGCAGGACATGCGTAAGGGAGCTCAAAGCCAGAGATCCAGATTGTTGTACCAAAAGTGAATTCTCATAAGATGTTTCTTCTACATAAGGTTTAAATGTGGTTGTTTCATACCAAAGCCAGTTGTAAAGGCTTAGCTTTGCCTGATCCCACACTAGAAACAGAAAATAAAGAGCAGACAGAATTGGGAGATTCATCTTTTCTAAGGTGTTAAATAAGCAATATTAAAATGTACTTAGGATTTGAGGAAACAATGTATGCTTGGGAAATTCAGAGTAAGTACATCCAGATACTTGGGAGTTCAAGTAAGACAAATTTTCTGCAACAAAACATTTGCACACATCCCTTTTTCATACTAGCTTCATAGACATATTGTAAATCTTTCCAGAGTCAGCAGCGTGCAAAGAATTTCTAGCCGATAAACAAAATAATTTAGATGCTATGACAGACCTAACATACAATCTCCATTTCAGTAAGCCCCTAAATCAAAGGGTGCCAGAAGCTTGGAGACTATTTGTATATCATGATCAGTTGTTCCTAGTTCTCAGAATATTCATAGTTTTGGCTCAACATAGCCACAGTCCCAGCTGGGGCTTCTAGGTGCTACCACTATACATACATCACCAGATTTATTTTGCACATCAACAGTAATACATGAGCTTATGAAACATGCTCAGCAGCCCCAAAGTAGTACACAGATTCTTCTCTCTTTGCTACATCAGGCCCAAGGGGACTCACTGAGAGGAGCATTGATGTGATCGATAGAAGCAATGAGGTAAATGCTAGGCAGAGAGGATAACTGTGCAAGGATCTGCTGACTTCTTTCTCCTCGCAACATCTGGCTGTCCAGGTTATGAATGAGAACATAGAGCTCTAAAGATGAATCTGCAAGGTCAGAGAAAACAGTAGAGAACCAGTCAAAGAAACTGCACACAAAGTGGTTTCCCATTCCCAGTGGGGCCTAGGACAGGTCTATTCCATCAGGCTCCATCACTCAAATATCAAATCATTTTCCTTCTACAGGTTACTCTGACCTCTACCCCACATCTTCCATTTCTGAGCACCTAAAAGGCTTTTTCTTCATTCACTGTATCAGTTCTCATCACAGCTACTGGTCTTTTTGTGGTATAAGCTTTTCTCTTAAAATCCACTTTCCACTTGCTCTTGGCTATTTTTAGGAACTGTCCTTTTAGTTATGGCTTTTAGTTCTGTGATTCAAGGTCATTCAAATATATTTTAGGATGGAAGTCTAAGCACAATTTGTTCAGGTTCTTTTGAGTTAGTTGACTAGGATCCTTAAGCTCCCCTCCACACAATGAAAATGCATTTTCTATTCAGGGTTGGGTCAAAAGCATGCTAACTTCATTGCAAATCTTTCCCAGAGTCCTCAAAAGAAATTAAAGACTTAGCTCGGGTAATGCAAATGGTAGATGTTAAAATATCTAGCTAGCTTGTTGCTGCTGTACTTATCTCTGGGGACAGCTATTAGGTCCCGAGCCCAGAAGCAATTCTGGACTCAGTTTTTGAGGAAGTGAATGCATATTTGGTTGCCAACCAAAGGTTCCTCAGACTCCCAGTCAGATCAGCAATAACGCACTACACAAGACTGATTTATGTAGATTCAGGGGGTACCACCATTACTCAGGCTTTTTCCCTTTTTTCCTACCAGAAATACTTTAAGATAATGATGGAAAATACAACGTAAACACTTTTAACACCAGTGCTATGCACAAATAAGATTCCACAGCAATTTGGGTATGAACACATAAGCAGTAAAAGGAACATTCTGTGTGGCAATACTTGTTTAATTTTGCTTCTGAACCCAATTCTAACCTGCCTGTTGGACTGTACTGTCCTTTATTTCATCTTAATGTCAGTATTCACATATATTAAATTTAAATGACCATTCCACTAAACAATGTGCATTTCAATCTTAATCCAGGCTATACCGACATTTATGGAAAGGCTCTCAGGCCTTGATTTTCCAGAGCAGCCCAAAGGACTTGGTATCTGTCAGCAACTGTCATTCCATATTGTTTGCGAGTTCATACTTCTGTTGATTTTGGTGTGGTTTATGTCAGGTCCTCAAGTAGCCACTAAAAGCCATCTTCCCTCATGCAGGAAACTCAAGCTGGAGTTTACCCATCCTGTCTTCCATCAGGAAACACATGGCTACAGAAACTCCATATAAATAAAGCACAGAGGTACTGTGCTAAATGAAAGAGATGAGCATTTCAGTTTGCCAAAGGGCTGAGGAGCATCAGTCTTGTTAGAACACTCATGCCCTCCTCCTTCCCTTTCTAGAGAACTTAGTGCGTGAAACACTGGCTAACGAAACAGCTTGGGATCACCCTGGTGCGTGTATGTTTTTATATATGTGGCACAAATGACAAGCAAGAAAGTACAGTAGCTACAATAAACTAAGAAACTCTAACTGCACATATGAAAACAATGAGGACATAAGATGTCCAGGCTCTCCTAATAGTGGGTGAACTCTAACATTTTTATGTATAAAATTAATCATTTTACCTTCTCTAAACTTTTTAATGATGAATTCAAGTTGGTCAAGAGGGCTGCGGAAGGTCCCTATGTGGTCTAGTACCTCCTCTGTGATGGAGTTGAGAATCTGAAAAAGAAAAAAGCAGTCCCTTCCAGAGGGTTCTGGCACCGAAGGACCTAGTGCAGAAAATCTGAAACGGAGGCCTTGACTGTCATGAGGGAGGTAATCTGATTTTTACCACCAAATCCCCAAAACACTCAACATAAAGCAAAAAGTTCTACATCTCTTCAAAACAGTGACAAAAACGTTTTAGACTGATGGGTATCTATTAATGAAGGGAATTACTGCGATTCCTTGGAAAACACGTGGGCTAATTTCTTTAAACTCTTCGCTAGTTTACACCAGGACAGGAACTGCTCTTCACTTAAGAGTCTGCTGCTATAGGATGCAGCAGGTTTCCTTAGTATTTTACATTGAAATGCTTTAGAAGTATCTGTAACAGAGGATGATTAAATAAACCCGTAAGCTTTTCCCACACTTACAGATCTCACAGTGATGCTGGGGAAGTATCCATTAACCACAAGGTGAACAGAATCCTGGAGCACAGAGGTACGAAACTTCTCCAACAAATCACGCTTTGAACCCAGTCCATAAAGCACAATATTGAAACCCAAGCTGCAGAGAAGTGAGCAAATACATTGAATCAAAAGAAGTATAAGTCCCTTTTTAGGCCCATTCATTCATTAAGCAAAATGATCCATTGCAATCTACTCATCTAAAAATGTTGTGTTTCATCAGATCCAGGCTTACCTTCAGCTCACAAACAAGGTTAGCCACTAGGAATCTGAAATGTGGGATGTACCTCCCAGTACACGAGGCATTTTGGCAGTCTGGGGGCCCAAAAATTTAGCAAAACATCTATATAAGAAAATGGTATTGTTCAAGAATATGAGACTAGATCTGCAACTTCAGATAACAAAGAATAACCAGCATTCACATTCACTCCCTCACCAGTGACTACATTAAATGTTTACCATGGCTCACGGCAATTACAAGAAAAAAAGCAAGCCTTCACAATGCAGGCACAACTTCAAAGCAAAATTAAACTACTCTGATATCTCTTTCTTATCCTAGCTGTTCCACAGAGAAAGAGGCAGGAAAGCATAAAGAAAACATGGCAGGGAATCACAAAGCTTTGTTTAGTTTTGCAACGCAGGAAATGCATCATCTTGACCAGAAGGAAGAGTATCACGGCACTAAAAAAGCGCTGAGCAAAGTTAAGGTGTTTAACAACTGTCATTGACTTCATTATCATCTATGGACTTGTTCCTTCTACCCTGCCCCATGCATCTCTAACCATTTGCCCAGATCACTGAGTCACAGAGAACCCCTCTTGCAACTCTACAACTTTCAAAGCCAGTGTCTTTTTCATATGCTCTGTCACCCCCACATGGCCACAAATTTCTTTATACTCCACTCCCTTGCAAAAATTCCAGGGGATTTTCTCCTCACCAACATCTCCTGCCTCAGCACTTCCCTTCAAAGCTGGTGGCCTGCCTTCTCTCTAAGGTGCTTCAGACCTCACAGCTCTCCATAGTTCCCCGTTTGCTTTCCTGGATGCTTACTCATTTCTCCTTCCCGTGAAGATATACACAAACCCAGATAAAATTTATACTGCTAATGTTTCCAACACTATTAATGTTTCTTTGTGCCTAGGTCATTAGGTACCACAGACAATCAAAGTTAACTGCTACACCACTGGGGATAGCCACGTACTGAAGAAGCTGGTGGTGGGCTACTCACTAACAACTACGCTGCTGTAAGCAAAACTGACTGTTCACAAAGGACACATTTCTCATCATTCGTGTTCCCTGTTTGCGAATGCCCTCTAGCTTGGCTTACCAAGGCACAGACAAAGCAGCCAGGCAGAACACAATCTCATTTCACTTCAGGCATTCAGTTCAAAGAGTTAGTCAGGTATGATCTGATCTACAGGAAACATTGTACTAAATTAATGTCACCTAATTTTAAATTTAAGCAATCGATTAAAGGAAAAAAAGTTGCTGTTCAAGTTACCCGAGGATGTCGTTGATGTTAAGGGTAAGTTTACTGGCAGTGCCTGTTTACTATCCAGTGATTCTCATTGGATACTTACTGTAATTGCAGCATCCACTTGGAAAACAGGGATTCATGTTGCTGGTTTAGGTCTTTGATTTCAGCAGCATATGCAAGGGGAGCTTTTTTCAGAAGGTCATGCAGTGTTTGCTGTGTTGAGAAAGAAATAAAATGACAGTTATTTAAAGCTCAGAAGAAAACAAGACACATACCTGGAGTCCTTACAATACCCCTCTAGTATCCTCTCTAGCTAGGGAGCATAATGGTTTTCACTGATGGTGCACTCAAGCTGTGGGTTTTTTTTCCATGAAAACCTCCCTAAGCACAGTTTTGCTACTGGAAAAACAAAGCAAAGATTTAGTAGCCTTATTATGTGAAATGGCAGTCAGACTAGATCTAGAACCAATACCGCACTGTGTTTTATCTCTTCCTGCTGAGTACGGGAAAACCACTACTGAAATAATGGACACATTCAGATCTTAGGCAGCACCAAGCACTGTACCGGGAGGATACCAACATCACAGTCCTGCTCACAGGAGCAAGGGCTCCAACTCACAGGCTTAGCAATGGTTCACGTGGTTGTCACTACAAGCAAATGCTCTCAAACATCATCTTGCAAAAGAAATGCAGCAGGAAGGAAATAATTTGCTGCTGACAGCTAAATATAGAAAAAATTATTTCAAAAGTATCAAGAATCAAAGGATTAATTCAGCTTTAAAGATGTGCTGCAATGTTGATGTTTAAACAACTCAGTAGCATGACAAACAGCATCAAATCTACACTGGCCTCCCCTTCTCTTCAATTTTAACAGCTTTGCTTTCCACTCCTGTGCAGTGGAAGACAGTTTACTCTGGAAAAAACACAAAGACAGTGGCACTGCATCAGACAAACATAAAGCACTGAGACAGAGCTGCTAAGCCTTCAATTGCTTTAGAGCCAGCAGTAGATTTAACACTGAAAGCCTTGACTTCCATCCAGAGCTGTTACAGAACTTGTTAAGAATCCAGATGTTTCTCTGGTAGCAACTCCAGGCAAAGCAGACATAAAGTAATCTGCATATATGCCCATCTTTTAAAACACAGATAGGTACAAAAAGCAGTCAGATACAAGAGCTCCAAGTATTTTACATGCTTCCCTGGCACCTGTACTTGTGTACCTGTCTCTGTTGGGTGCAACTGCTTGCTTTGAACTGTCGTGCAGAATTAGCATATGGAAAAAAAATACTTTAATTCAGTCACCAAAATTAGATCATTCCTGTCTCCTAGGAAATGGAAAGGTACAAAGTGCGTTTCACAAACTAAGCATCATTTTGAGCAGTCCCAGTCCTGAATGTGGCTTTGACCCAGTAACGCTCCAGATGAAAAGGGCTCTCCATTTCCTCTACACATAAGTAGTCAAGACAACTTGTAACTCCCCATAGCATTTCATTGACAAAAATGCTGTTTTGATGATCATTTTTAAGGCAGGTCTCCACAGGCCTTCCCCCGCTTCCCCCTTTCCTCCCCTAAAAGCAAACTTTACCCTGCTCTGATAACTGCAGCTATCAACTATCTGCTCACCTGATAATGTCTTCTACCTGTTTGCCCTCCCATCTCAGGTTAAAACAACTGGGCACTGCCCCTGCTCAGTGCAGCAGCAGGAGACATAATGCTTAAAATGTGACCTAAATGAGTGTTACCACCACAAGTGTCATCCGCATAAACAGCTGTGAAGTAGCAACATTGGGACATTTTGAGAAGGGAAATCTTCATCAAAGAAATCAAAAGCTCCAAGAGTGGAGACGTCATTGCTCTCTATAACTACCTGAAAGGAGGTTGTAGAGAGGAGGGTGCTGGCCTCTTCTCCCAAGTGACAGGGGACAGGACAAGAGGGAATGGCCTCGAGTTCTGCCAGGGGAGATTTAGGCTGGACATTAGGAAAAAATTCTTCACAGAAAGGATCATTGGGCACTGGCACAGGCTGCCCAGGGAGGTGGTTGAGTCACCTCCCCTGGAGGTGTTTAAAGGACGGGTGGATGAGGTGCTCAGGGGCATGGTTTAGTGTCTGATAGGAATGGTTGGACTCGATGATACGGTGGGTCTCTTACAACCTGGTTATTCTATGATTCTAATGCGATTCACTAGTAAGCATACCTGGTCCAATCTTCTTTTCCGCAACTTCTGCAGCATTCGGTCTGAAGTGTGCACTTTAGAACTACTGTGAGCTTCAAAGTATTCCTCCACCAGGTTGCTCTGAAGAGGGACAGCAAGATCAGCCAACTCCTACTGCTATCAGGTTACCCCACTCCCTTTGCACTCACGAACATGTCTGAAGATGGCCAATATGATATATAGAGCAAGGATGAGTAGAAAGCCAGGAGACACTTGCAAAAATGGCTTCTATAGTAGCATTCTACCAAAGCTAACCTAGTCAGATGGTTCCTTCCTGAAGGCAGAGAGAAAAGAAATTCTGAGAGAGTACAGCAGTAATTCTAAGGGAGCGTGGGGATCCCTGGTGCTGCAGGACATCAGACAACACCAAGTTTAACACCAAGCCAGAAAGTAGTGTGTGCTTCTTTTAGTGCTACAGGAGTTAACTTCATCATCATTTCTCAGCACACTTCCTGCTTCATGGACATCTGACAGGGATTACTCAGAAGTACAGCAAAAGCCAACCCAGCTCGTTTGACTCAAAATGAGTCTTGCAGTTCTTCCCATAGTTAGGTATGGTCACTGACAGCTTACTACCATTAAATGTCCCTCCACACTTGTTAGCTTAGGGGTATATTTCCTGCACACTCACCATCTTGTCTTTCTTATTTTTTCTGGCTAGAGTGTTTCTGGGAGGAGGCACACATGAAGCCTTTGTTTTTGCTGGGGTCTTTGGCCCTGATAAAACAGTGTTGACTTCTTGCTGGTCCTCCTCATCCTCCTCCTCTGAGCAGGAAGCAGAATATTCACTCTCACTTTCTAAATAGAGACCTGGAGCTAGAAGATAAATTTAAGGTTAAGAGCTAGCAGCAGGTCCTTACACAGAACACATTTTGTACCACGTCACCCTCTCACATACATTCTCTGGATGTTTTTCAAGTATATGATTCCTAAATATATTTCATAGAAATGTAAAATCAATGCTTTAGAAGACTGCAGACTCACATTGTCATCTTTCCCAGTTCTAGGCTTATAATTATTGTTTAGTAAAGCTTGCTCCTTGACCTCAACTAAGAAACATAATCCTACCACAAAAAGTAACTAAAATGGACAATAGAATTCCCTATTTCTCTTAGCACCTCTGTGTCAGTTTTCCCAAAATGTCAATCATACCAGCCAATTATCTTCTGGGTCACACACTGCAAAAAAGGTGTTGTAAAAGACCTCTGTTAGCAATATTGGTTGAAGAGCATAGATAGAATCTGGCTCAGTCTTGGTCTCTCAACACAAAAGAAGATAACCAGTCATTGGAAGGTCTCTTCCATGAACGTCCCATGTATCATCAAGAAGTTTTAAGACTTGGTTCAAGCAATTGTGCCAGACTTAAGTGTCAGCATAGGCTAAATTACTGAGAGTTTTGTCTCTTTTGATCATGTTACTGAAGTTCAGCAACTTGGTGCTTCTAACCTTTCCAATCCTTTCCTAAGTAGCAATCTGTTGTAAGGACAAGGTCTACATAGACTTCCTTAAGGACATTTCTACATTCTTTGCGGGATGAATCAGATTGCTTCAGTCAGACTGCTACTACAGGGGAAGTCCATGAAGCAAAACACTCTCCTCTGAACAGGGTGCCTCACTGACTGTGGGAACTGACTGCTTGTTCTTTACCTGGTAGCCTCTTTCTGAGGCTGTAAGGTGTGGTAGACACAGCTTCTTTCTTTTTACTCTGCAACAGCAAAGAAAAAGCATTGATTAAAAGAAGAAATGTATACTTCCTCAAAACAGCCCTGTGCCATGCAAAGAGTAGAACCAAGTTACATTTCCAAACTACTTCATCCCACAAGAAACTGGGAAAGCAGAGGCAATAAGTATAGGGAGTTCTTTTTTTCCCATTCAGAGCTAGAGGGAGGCAGGACCAGTTTCCAAAAGGGGCTTAATTCTTCCAACTAAAGACGGAGGGTAGAAAACTGTAAAATCTACAACCAAGATGTCAATCCTGGTTCCTTGGGTAGAGTCAAGCTGAAGCAATGACAAACTGGAAATGCTTCAGCTCCCCAGAGCTCCCAGATCATAATGTCTAACCAAAACCATTTGGAAGTCCACTACAAAAACAACTACGAGAATGAAAGAAGACTACTCAGAATCCTAAGCCCTGAAGAATTACAGCAAAGGGAACCCATGCTGCCTGGGCTCATCAAGTTGCAGGGGCATGTCTTCCTTACATGTGTGCAAAGCACACGCCTGACTTGGACACCAGATCAAGCCTGCAGTACTTAGAAACACTTCTGTTAATCCTGTCAAAGCAGATGTGAAATTATCAGACAGCGAACATGACATTCCCCAACCAGCATCTCTTACAGGCAATTCTCATCCTGGAACTTTATACCAGAAAAGCTGTGCACACATTTCTAGTGTGTTGCTATACCGTTTTAGAAAGCCAACTGTTTCACAATGCTCTTTTTATAACCACCACAACTGGCAGTTCTGGACTGTATCTCTCTGTAGCATCACAAAAGGTGACATGAACTTGCATTCACAACTTACATTCACACTATCACAATTTATTTTTTATAAGCAAATGCTAAAGTAAGACGCTGAACAGCACCACAGTTCTTGAATTCCTGTTCTAACAGCACTCCTTACAATTAAGGCTTTCTTCCTTTGATAAGAAGCTGGAAAGCTGTAAGTTTAACTACATATTAAGGGGTTGTCTAACATCCTGATTTGTATGATGTAAGGAAAGTCTCCACCCACGCTAATTAAGCCGTCAAACCCACTATTTGCTCACTGATTCTAAATCCTATAATACTGATTAATGGCAGCTCTGGTTCTCACTTGAGTTCCTCCTGCCCAGTTGTATTAGGGGAGACATCTGTGCTGTGGATGAGGCTTTTCAAGGTCCTTCCTTTCCAGAATTTAGTAATTGGCCAGTTCAGGTTTTGAAAGTGAAAAAAAACAACCACCAAACCCCAAAACAAGACGGAGTCACTCACCCTCTGCGACACTTTATTTGAACTGGAATGTTCTGCAAAGCAAGAAACGGCATTGTTCAGAGTACTGCATATTTTCAACGATAGCACAAGATTTTCTATTAGAAAAACAGACATTCGCTATTCAAAGGTACACTGCACCAAAATATCGGCCTCTTGCGTGGTTAATCCTATGACAGAAGCTTCTAGTTCCTCACAGGTAGACATGGACAGAACAAAGACAGTCAATGTTATTACCACACAAGGCAGCTTTTAATTCTGGACACAGCTTTGGGTGGCTATCAGCAGGAAGGACGAGGATGAGAAATGAGCTAATGTCCTCTCCCCCTGAGCACATCAGACTCCACGAGTACAAAGTACTATGCTCTTGCCAGTGTTAACCCGCACTGACTTCTCCCACCTGTATCTCTCCCTGCAGCACTGGGTGCTTGAGTATAATAAAGTGTGAATTTGCACATGAATACCCATACACTCCTACCCACTTTCACTTGGTGCTGAACACATCAGCCCAGCTCATAATTCTTTCAAGCACAAGTATTTCTGTTGATCACAGAGGAAACCACAAAGTGGCAAGGCAATGGATGAGAGAGAAGTTCCTGTTTTCTCTACATCAGCAGGGCAGAATAAAAGGCCTGACACACAGGTGAACCAGGGGCCATGCATACCAAGCAGTTCAGTCTACAATGTCAAGCTGACTGGAATACTCAAGCATGACAGAAGTTGACTCTCAAGCATCTATTCCATCACCCAAACAGAAACATAACCTCCATTCACTGATTTTCAAAAGCACCACGGGACTTACTGCTGTTCTGAGGGGTTTTGCCTGTATTCTCGGGGCACTTGGCGTGCCCAGGTTCAACACTCTGTCCTGGTGTCTGGGCTAATTCAGAGGCTGCAGGAAACAGGAGGAAGGGAAGAAGTTTCGTGTGTCAGGTACAAAACTTCCAGCTCTGGCTAGTCAGCCATGGAGACATACCCCTGAAACACTCTTCAAGTATTAATTTCCTAGAGATTTCAGAAAGTGCACCAGATACTTCCATTTTTTCTAACCCTAATGGTCAACATAATTTTTAACAAAGATTTTCAAAGACTGAACTCCTCAGTTAACTCATTTTACAAGTATAGTGGAGGCAATGGCAGAGCAGCTTTGCTCCCTGGGAGACCACGTCTTTGAATCAGAGCAACGTCTGGTGATGTTCACTTGGTCCTTTAAAACTGCTAAACTGGACACAACAGAGCAGCAGGTGGAGCAAATACATGAGTTCCCCAGGAGGTGAGTTCTTGTATCCTGTTTATCTCTTCCTGCTACCTATCAGCACAAGTCGAAGTTGAATCACTGATCTGCACAACCTGCTAACGGTCCCTCAAGAAAACCAGCCTTCCATTGTGTGACCTGTGTCAGTTTTCCAACTTAGCTGTGGCTCCAAAACGGTGCAGCAGTGAAAGCCACCCTGCTGCAGGAGTGTGCTCCTTTCCTACAGGAGTTGTAAGAAATACACAGCTTCCCAAGACACAGCAGAAGCCCAGAGGAGAACTAAAGAGGTACGGAAAGCATAGTTTCTACACAGTGATCCAGAAGGATGACTCCTCTCCCTTGGATCACCCTTTGTAGGATGTATTAGTAGCTGTGACAGCTGACCACCAATGACGCTCAGATCATGCTGGGCACACAAAGACTCTAAAAGTGAGAAGAAAGGTAATGGCAGCAGGACTCAAGCACCTTACTTGAACCAGAGAAGACTACCCTCTCCAGAACCAGCACTTTCTGCTTGCTTCTCCTGTCCACAGTTAGCCTGGCAAGCACACTCAGACACTGTAAGTAGGCAAAATCCCCTAACACACAAAGTTATTACTGCTTTTGACTCTGCTACAAAATCAGTTATTCTAATATCCTTGTAAGTTATACAAATAAAACTCCTGACATCCTTTCGCTCTTATGTGCAGACTTGCTCCCAGAATTAAGAAACTTCTACTTTTTCTAATGTGTTTATATATTACCTGTATTTCTTATTCCCACCATGCTTTTGCTTTGTCCTAGCCATATGTTTTGGTTTCTGATGAAGACTGATTCAGAGCCAGATAAAAGCTATTGAATACTGCAACCATATTTTTTGAATAAACGGAAATGACAAATCGTATTAACAGAGGACTCAAAATAGACCGTATCCAGAGCAAGAATAAAAGAAAAAAGAGGAAAACATACCCAGCTCTGCCATTTTGCTGGAACGTTTGGGAGTCTGGAACGAGTAAACTTCACCACCACTTACACCTGAGCCATTTCCCATTGAACCTGTGAAAAGAAATGTTACTGGCAGTTATTTAAAAAGCACGGGTATATCGCTGTGCCTCCCTGAATGTTGGCGGTCGATTCTGTCGTTAGGCAAGTTGAGGTATATAACTGACCTGATGTAACCTACCCTAAGCTAACCTGACCTCCAGTAACCCAACCTAACATTAGCATAACACATACATCACATAAGCTAATTATTACTGAAAATCAACAGCAGTAATACATTAATAACATTATTAATACTGCAGTATTGTAATACTAATAATACCATAATGTACTGTATCTAACAAACGCACCATGGAGCTGAAGTTTTCTGTCTTGTGAAATGAGGCAGAGAGGCTGCACAAGATAACTCAATGACATTAAAATAGAGCATGCTTTAAAAGTAATTTATATAAATTTAATAAAGTACTGCATCACACTGCACAATTTATGTTCTCATTGGATGTGCCAAATCTAGATCATGGCCAATTTTAATAATAACTTTTTTTTTCCCCTCATGTTGCTTTATCATTTTTACCTTGGTTTCCAGGTCTATTATATTCCTTTTCTTCTTAGGAGCACTTGCAGAAGCTGACTCCTGTCTTTTGGCCACATTGAATGAAAACAGGTTGTACATGAGAGCACCTTCAAAAGAATGTTATTGCTATCGTGTTTGTTTATATACTCTGTGTCATTTACATCTCTGCAGAAGCTCCATTAAAACATGAAGTCATTGTGTTAGTTAGGACATAGTTAAGTGAAGCACAACAGTATTCCTAATCCAAAGAAGATGGAATGCGACATTTAATTATTTGCCTCAAAGTACTCTTTATATTGCAGGTGTTATGAAATAAATATCATAATAAAATCCTAGAATCATTATCCTCTGCTCCACCACAGCCAGAGCCGGTCAGCCCTCAAAAGCAATTTCACCAAGACTTGATACTGCAAGAATCTCCCAAGTTCACAGCTGTGTTAGGTTTTCCCCTGCTAATACCTTGGGCACATATTCCAAGAGCAGCAACATAGTTCTTCTCTTCCAGGATCTCCTGAGCTTCCTCATCTGAAATATTCTCAAGCTTCTTCACAAGCCTCTTCACGCTGTCCACCAGCTGGGTCTTATCCTTCCGTGCTTTAACACCTAGGATTACAAGAAAATTTTTAACCTCCTATGTCATTATTTCTATTGAAGTAGGACACAGCTACCCCATTCAGAGACCAAGCTCCCATTGCGCGAACCACTACACAAACACAACACAGAAAAGATGTCCCTCTAGAACAGCCAGTGTGCGCCCTGGTGACCCACTGACCCAACAGCCATTAGTCCCTCCTTTACTGCAAGGGCTGGCCCCTGCAGCCCATGAGAACAGGAGCCCCATTTCGGCACACAACAGCTTCCAAAGTTTTGGAGGAATGAGTGATTCACACAGAAGTGTCAAACTGCACTCAAAGGGGATGGTATTTGCCATGCCGACCCTCCTAGCAAAGTCAAGAAAGTGGAAAAGACCTGGCCTACAGGCAGTCAGTGCACTCATGGGAGAACTCAGGCTGGGAGATGCCTAGAGACCTGATACAAGCTGTAGTTAAGAAGTGGAGTTAAGTTTCATCTAAGCAACTGGTTTTTTGAAAGTTACATGGAACTTAATTCTGACATCGTGTTTTCTTTTAGATGGTTTCTTTCCCACTGCTCATTCTTTGAAGATAATGCCTTGTGTTCAGTGTGATCTGCGCTGAACAGATGTATCTTCTTCTGTAACCAACTCTGTTTGGCAGATCTTCTTATCTCAACGACAACGTTAAGCAGAGAGCTGGAGCCAGCTCCAAATTAGCAAGAGTTTTGACTGCTGTGAAGTTTCATGACAACGTTAGAATTGGACCTTAGAAAGTAACAGAATACACACAGGGTTTCTAGGGTAATTTATCCACATGCACGTAAGCGGGAACCCACCCCGTCCCAGCTGCTGTCCGGCTGCGCGCTCGATGCGGATCGCTCTGCGCGCTGCCCAGGCTGATAAAGGATGCTCGCTTTCTGAGACTCCAGAACGAGTCTTGTAACAGCCAGCTCTGCCTGGAACAGGCAAGTTTTAAGTTCCAAACCTTAAAACCCGTCAGAGCCCCAGCAGCAGCCACCCCGACCCTCCTTCCCCTCGGATCCCCCCGTGTTTCGCAGGGGAGTCACCGGGTGCCCCCGCCCGGCTGCGGGAGCGGGGCTCCCCCCTCCCCTGGGGGCAGCCATACCCGCATCGTCGGCGATGAGCTTCAGGACCTCTTCGTCCGGGACGAACCTGACCTGGAGGGCTACCCCGCTCTCGCCCACCCGGCTCATGGCGCGGCCCGGGCGCCGCGGCCACAGGGCGGGACTTCCGGGAGGCGGGGTGGGCGGGACTTCCGCTGCGCGCGCCGCCGCCGGTGGGGGGGTGGGGCTCGTTGCCGTGGCGACGGGAGCGTGGGCCCGCCCGGCCCCGCCCCCCGGGCAGGGACACAGGGGGACAGAGAAACACACAGACAGGGACAGGGAGTAACAGACACACAGACAGGGACAGAGAGGCAGAGTGTGGTAAATATATAGAGACAGACACACACACACAGAGACTGACAGAGGCAGAGAGACAGACATACGGAGAGTGACACACACAGATACACAGACAAGACAGACACACAGACAGACACTGACGCATAGAATCACACTTCACAACTCAGCAGAGCTATAGAGCAGGTATGCGTATTGCCAGCAGCTATTTTCATCACAATTAGTTCACTAAAAGGGTGTTACTATTATAGTTATTTCCAGGAGCTTATAATCGCAAGTCCACTCTTCGCCTTAGCCGAGTTGGCTGTTTCAAACCACACAACCGGTTAGCCTTGGGTAGTCTTCTTGTGTCCCTGAAGCACAGCTGCACAGCTCCAGCCTGAGTACCCTACTGAGTTCCTGAGAACACGTTCTTGTTTTGAAGAATGCCTTCAATTCTTGTTACTGAATGCCTCTGCTGGTTAACCCTTTATTCCCTGTTTCAACACAGATACACAGACAAAATAGACACACACACAGAGACAAGACACACAGACAAGACAGACACACGAGACAGACACATGGATGAGACAGAAAAGAGACAGAAACCTCCCCACACTCCTCCTGGGACACCCCCACCCTCCTGGGGTAGAGGAACCCCTGCTCTGCTGCTCAGTTTCACACACCACCACCACCCCCCTCAAAGGCAACCACCACTAAAATTCTCTGAAACAGTTCACAAAGCATGCATTTCTGTTCAGAAACAGCACAATATTTATTTAACATCTTTATATATTTTTATATATATATAATTTTTTTTCTGCATTGCAGATTGTGTCAAGTTTTATACATCTCTATTTACAACCATTTAAAATAATTATATTTCATCTCTGGCAGGTATTTACAAAGTCAATAGTAACTACATTTCACATTTCAACAACAGCCAACAGCATTAACCAGCTCAGTAAGACAGTTAGGATAATGGCTTACATGCACCAATTACATGATCTTCAGTACGTGCCATCTTCAGGGCTGAGAATGAAGATTTTTCCCCGGTTCCAGGTGAAAGGACGTCGTACAGCAGAGGTCGTGGTTATTAAAAACCCATTTGGTTTAGTCCTTCACCAGTACCGAACGCAGAACGCCTGGGGTTCCCATCAGCAGACAGGGCTATCCCAGTGAAGAGGGGCTCACACCACCAGCCCATGTCCTTTTCCTCGCCCGTTTGTCCACAAGAAGCGGGCTGCTTGCTGCTTACGCTCCTTCTATGACAGAGATAAGATTACAGAATGCTAAAGTAGTAAAAAATCCTCAGAAACCGTAGCTCAGAGAAACAAACCTGGTATGACAGAAAAAAGTAGGAAAATAATCTTTTAACCTTTGCAGAATGTTTCTTTTTTTGCTAGTAAAATTGACGGCATATCCTGTATTCTTACAAGGACAAAAACAGATCAAAAGAGTCATTGTAAAGTACACGAATTACAAATTTAAAAAATGCAGCATGGGGTACCTCAATTTACTTGTTGGGGATTTTTTAATAGCAAATAAAAGCTACCATAGTAAATCTAGAATGTATTAAAAGCATCCGATTTAATTATTAAAAATCTTTATTAGCTTTTTCCTGGAATCTTCGTTATGGAAAAAATGTTAAATGACTCCATTTTATTTACTCATACCGTATTTTTTCCATAAATAACCAGCTAGCAATATCCATCCCAAAACTAGTCACTATTTTCAAGAAAACAGAAAGAAGACTTGTTTCAAAGTAATCATTGAACACTGGCACACAAAAAACACAGACACACCCCAGTACTAGGAATCTACTGATACTTTGACAAGTTGGTTTATCCTGAGTGATTGTTAACTCACATCTACTGTATACTTGAAGCCACAGTTTTTACTACTTGCATTTTTCATAAACTAGTAACATGAAAATCTAGCACAACAATAACAACTGCCCAAACAGAAAGAACAGTGTCAATAGCTAGTATTTATGTCACTCCCAAGTCCTCCTAATTTTAGAACAAACGTTAAAAATTTACTTCATTTATACTGTTTTTCTGTTTTGTGATCAGTTCTGGGGAGGATGAGGACTCAAACACACAGGATCCACTACCTATTTGTAAGGAAGTTTCCATGACAAAGCACCATAGGTTCACTTTACTAGGAGACACTCCCAAATAGAAATCTCCTCTGATTATTTTACCTTCTAAAACCAAAAACCCATGTGAATTCTATAGCACTTTTTAGTGAGTGATTAATCATCTTTTCAGGTCAAAATTTAAATTGCTTCAAAGAGTTCTATCAGAATACAAAGATACTCAGGCTCTAAATTGCTTACACCTGACTTACTGTAAAATGCTGGGAGCTCACAACCAAGTTAATAAAACTTGATCTCATCACTTTGCTCATTATGCACAAGCTAAAACGTAGGGCAAGGTTTTACTGTACAAAGTTTTATTATACATCTGTTCCCATCAACAGCCCCCTCAGGGATAGCTTAGTAATCCTTTATGACAGGAGAGAGAAATTATGGACCCACTTTAAATTCATTTGGCCCCTCAAATGCTACCTTTGGTAAAATCTGATGAACACTAAAAAAAAAAATAAAAATCATTAGGAGAGGGTGGCAGCCTAGAGAAAAATAAATAAAAGAATGGAAGAAAAAAAAAATTATTTTTTTCATTAAATCTCAAGTACAGGCAAACAACACGAGACAGATTTTTACTACATCCACTTCTGGAAACCATAAGGTACCCTTAGACTTCCATAACTTGCTTATGAACTTTAAACGTCACAGGCCTTGACACTTGCCAAACTTAATAGGCAGGTTTACCCGAAATGGCTAGCTGTTATGTTTTGAAATCTTGTTCCAAGATTGTTTTATCTTAAATAAAATCTCCTAATGACTATGTGGAAATCCCCATACATATCAGTCTTGCAAAATCCACTCACTAGCTGTTTTCAGGAACTACTGACAAATCTAGTTGCTCACAGCTCTCTGTCATCTTCCACCGCAGGTGGAAGAGGCAGGTGAGTATTTTGGCTCTTCAGCTGGTCATAACATGCACATTTTGATAAGACTGATATGTGTATTCACTAACGCAACACTCATGTCAAGATCTGTTGACCCTGAACGACCTACAGAAAAGCTTTCCACAGTGAAGCTTATCCACGTGCCACAGGAAAACAAACTATAAAGTAAGTAAGAGTGATTAAGGCTGATAGGTTAGAAACAAACAGCATTTAAAATACTGAAGGAAATGTCAAATATTGAATAGTTTTATATAAACCAAGATTGCAAAGCAAGTACAGAGGACGTGTCTTCTTTTCTTACTATGCTTGGAAAGAAGCGATCTTTTGCAATTAGTCCTGCAAGTATCCTAACAGAGAAATTTAAATAAAGTAAAAAAGGGTCAAGATTACTCTGATGCAAACTACTCCTATAACGTAATTTTTGTTAAAAATTAGACCTAGTTAATGGCTTTAATGCTATATTAAACATGCCAAGGTAGCAGTATCTTTGGCAATGAGCAAATTGTAGAATTAAAGGATGAGACTATTAAATTAACTAACATTAGAAACATTTTGGTTTTGTGTGCAGTACATACATCTCATTCAAACATGTTCCATTACATTTTCCACACCTCTTCCAGGATGATTAGTACACTACCTAGTCTGTACTGCTTGATTTTTATGATTTTACTCAGAAAGTTATTCTTGGATCTCACTTAGTATTCAAATTAATTTAAATTTTTAAGCCAAGATAAACAAAAATTTCTGTTTGCGACTGAAGTTAAAATGCTGAACACTAAACAGAGAGAGCCACTGGTTCATGGCAAGATAGGGCAAGTTTAAACTCTTAGGTTAAAATACAGCCATAGCATAGAATTATCTATTCCAAAATTTATTTTTTTTTTCAAAATATAACTCTCTGAACATGTTATACGTTAAATATTAAAGAAAATTTCCCTGGAGCTAAAATTTTCCAAGAACACCAATAATCTTCATTAAAGAAGTAAAACAAACCACACAGTTATCTGGAGACAAAAACCAGTTAAGAGTTGGGGTCACCTTACTACAGAGTAGCTTTACCACCATTAAGATGCAGGTTTTCCCCTTAATCTCGAAAAATATGTTCATATTTACATACAGTACACACACAGTTGAGGCAATTGATTGTCAACACGTGACAAATGTATGTACCTACCCACACACAAGTAAACCTCACATGGTGAGAAAAAACTCTGTCCCAGTAAACTCCAGTATTCATAAGTAGTGCAAATAAATACTTTGTCAGAAAACAATGGTTTTTTTCTCACTATTTTGATGTTAAACCAGATAATTTTAATTATGTTAGAGCTAGCAGGAGTATGTTGGAAACGTATTTAAGACCAACAGTCTTGCAAACTACAAGTACTAGATCTAACGGTTACTGGCTGCAATGTGATGTTCAGCATTACAGAATGAAATATGCTGTTAAAAAGTCTTTCCCAAACTCACATCAGAAAGGGTGTCCACAGAAATCTGCATTTAAAATGGACAGTGACATACAAAGTCTCCAAGTGAAAACTAAAAGGATAATACAGCTATTTAAACTTTCATCTTGCCACATTCATCTTAATAGGTATTTTTACTTCATCACTTTGCTGCCTGCGGGATGAAAAAATGGCTCATCACTTAACCAAAAAGCTGATCACAACAAACCCCCCGAAAAGAATAATCAAGCTGGAGTTAGCAATCCCAACATTTTGTTTTCTTAAATTTATAAAGCCCAACAAAAATGAGTTGCAAACTGACAGCATATTGTGATGCGGTAAAACATTGTTTCAAGGAATAATTCATTTATCCCTACTTAAATGTGTATATATACATCAAAATACAGTACCCACACTTCCTCACCTAAGAATTACATGTATGTGAGAGCAAGTGCACATACACAGGGGGAAAACTGCAGTGTTCTGGTTTTTGACCTTCTTTTATAATGCTGCAGTTGCACTGAAACGCTGCAGAAATCTCAATCTAGGGCCTCATGGCAAGTACCAAATGTCCTAAAACAAGAGTCAACAGAGTAAATTCAGGATAAAGAGATTCAAGTCTAAATATCTGACACAGGTTTCAGAAAATTTAAGAACGTTTTGTACTTTGTGGAGTACTTAGCATGTATAATCAGAAAGCCAGCAGATTGTTCCCCAACCCATATCTCAAAGACTTCTAATTTTAATTCTGCCACAGTACTTTGAAGTGTACTGAACTTCAGTGTATAAAGTTTTGCGATGACCTTAACGCACCCTGGCACAGTGCGAGACACAACTAGAAGCACTAACAATAACCACAACACACAGCACTGGCAAAGCCTGTTATTACAGCTGGTTTGGAGATACTGGTGATGATTCATTTTGTTAAGACAGATGCTGAACAGTACTTGTCTGAAAACTGACAAAACAAGCTCCCACAACTGTAACACTGCACTAATAGGGTAATTTTTGAGAACTTATAGATATGCCACATCAGTACATAGCAAAAAATAATTTTCTTTTACAAGGATAAATTTGAACTCTTATAAAAGTCTTATATGGGGTAGGTATATATTCACAAACCAAAATACAATGGATGAATTAACAAAAGGCACATAATCAAAATGAGAACCATAAAAAATATCTTGAAAGGTAGTTTGACTGAAGTTTTAACCAACTTGAATTTATGCACATACATTTGACTTCTCTATCTGATGTGACTGAGCAGTTTCCCTTTTCCTGAAATAGTTTAATAGTATGGGACCTCACACATAAGCAAATACATATTAAAAACAAAAAGGGAGGAGGTGTGTAAAATTTGGCCTGATGCCAATTTCAGTGTCTAAAACTTCTGATGGAATGCTTTTAACGGCAAATATAGAAAGCAAAGAACCTTGCTAATAAACAACTCTACCTTTTAAAATACTAAAATAAAGTAATTCTTAGAAAATCAGCTGATTTTTTCTTTCCCAAAGATTTAAGCAAATTAATCGGTCCTTTTCAATTTACAGTGATGGCTTTTGATAGAACTTCCTTTGTGATAATCTCTACAAAACATAAACTTTGTACTTTCAGCCAAGACTTAAGAATTGTTTCCACTGGCAGAAATTTGTAAAATAAAGAGTTTAAACATATGCAGCTTTTGACAGAAAATGCCTCATAGCTTAACCTCAGCTTTGCCTCAGTCCCATCTGTGGGTGACTGGTAGTCCTCTAAAGATTAACTTCCGTTTAGAAACTGTAAGGTTTTCTTTCTGATGATGATTCCATTTACTCTTTAACTGAATTTCTGCATCAGTACAGATGCCATTTAATTCACTTTATGAATGTAAGATATGAAGACTACACTACCAAAGTGACTTGTCAAAACACAAAAAAACCCTTCAAATATTTAAATGAACTTTAATGTAAATTTGAAAAAAAGTTGTTTGAAATAAAGCTTCAAAAGAAAAAACCCATGCCAAAACCAACTACCAGCAATGCAACACCATGTCACTGTCCTGAATTTCTTAAAGACTATCACTCAAAGATAGCCTGCTCTTTATAGCTGCTTGTGTGCATCCTTCACAGTGACAGTGAAACCAAAGGGCCCACATAAAGATCGTAACTCTTTCCTGTGGGTTTACAATTCGTAAACATCCAGGATACCATACATGATTTAAGCATAGAGGATGAACTTTCCCCTTTTCTCTCTAGCAATCCAAAAAGAGAGAGAGAGAGATGGAGAGCGAATGACAAGCATTCTCTTGTGTAACCAGAAATGTGCTTCTAAGCAGTGCTCTTTTGCGTAAGTACCAGCCAGTGCCCACACACAATCACATACATTCAGGGCTTGGCTCAATGGCATGAGTTCTGAATTTTCTAGAGTAGGGCCAATCCACTAAAACAACAGTTAAAAAACCTCAATGGATTATATACACCAAGGCAATGAAGTGCGATCCTTCTAGAAAAAAAGGACTGTCCGTACCCTTTGTGCAAACGGTGTTTCTACAAAAGCATTTCACATTGTAACTTCGGTGTTTCTAGCAAACTATTGTCTCTATCCCTGAGACAGCAAGCCCCTCAAGAGTACAGTCTGTCTGAACTACGGGATTCTTCCAATGACTCCACAAGTGAATTCAGGGACACTGAGATAGCAGCTGAGAGGGGCAAGGTTGTCCAATAGCCATGATACCATAAAAAGCAGCCTGAGAAATACTCTTTACCCGAATACACCTTTCAATTCAGTGATCAGCACCTCACAAGAACAACAAGAATGGAGCAGAGCTAGCCATTAGTTCCTGGGAAAGTAATGTTTCCCTCACACTTACAAACTAAATTTCTTTAACAACATGGTGTTCTCTAAATTTTAGACTATATGTAGAACAACCCTGTGCTCTGGAGGGGAAGACACGTAACATTACATATGGCTACAACGCCATTAGAAGTGCATTGTAACCTACATTATCTACTTACAATCCTCTCTCTGAAGGAAAACAACTTGTTAATATGCATGTCTTGGTTGCTGAACATCAAAAGCTTCTGGGATGAGAGACTAGGGGCAGGCAAGATAAATCTACCCTCATTTTAATCAAAAAAGTGCTGTAGGCAGCCAGGAGCAGCAATGACGATCCCCTCCCCAGAACTGATTGCACAGACTCAGAGAGGTCCAAAGTCACACTAGAATCTCTGAGGCACTCCTGGTTCTGAGAAAGAAGAGTCATGATCCAGTAGTCTTTGCAGTACTGTAGACCAAAAAAACAAACCCGTTTCTACTTCTTAACAAAGCCAAAGCATCATCTCATAGGGATCACATTCACCATTTCCGCCGGTGTCTCCAGTCTCACAGTGTTGAAATGGGACTGATCAGCCTACGATGGATTGCACATCACCCAAGGAGGAAGGAAGGCATGGAAAAAGGCATACAGTACATTATATACTGCTTCACAACCATGTTGACAAGGTGGAGAGGAGAATGAAGGTGAGGGAAGAATTATTGCTGTTTCAGTGATACAGTATGATAGCTAAACCAAATCAAACAAGATCACAACAGTCAGTATTTTCACACTGCGGGATGATGGTTCATATTTTGCCTAAGGGTGAACTTGCCTGGGGATTAAGGGAAAAGAGGGAGTCCTAAGGAAGGGGGTCAAAGTTACACCTGGGATATCAGCTGCATATTGAAACTTGGAGATCGAGACTGCTTGGTTAGGGGAGCTCCTGGGGGAAGGAGATCTTTACCTTCCCCAGTTTGGCCTAGTCGGTCCTCCTGTAGGCTGATAGTTGAAAACCGATTGGTGTTGCCAGCTGCTAGATTGGTAACACCCTCTGTACCAGCTCCAACACTGGATCCTGCCTGACTGCCATTCACATAGTCAAACGATTTACTGGAGGAAGCACTGGCGGTCCTGATCAGGCTCAGACTGCTGGCTTTTGGCACCACCTGCCCAGCAGGCAGGCTGAGGTGTTTCTTAGTAGGTGTCATCTCAATTACATCTGCACCAAGGTCAGTAGATTGATTCACATACTGTTTCCGAGCTACTGAATCTCGAGGGCTTTCATTGGACTTTGCTGCAGAAGAGGTTTCTTTATCCATAGCAGAACGACCACTTGCTGTTTTCCTTAAGCTGCTCTTCTGGGATACAGATGATGGAGGTTTAGTCCCAACTGGCTGGCTGCTGAGGGAAGCTCCTGATGAAAATCCTTCATCAGCGTCATTAAGGTTCACAGAGTCCTCTCTTCCATTTATACCTTCAGTATCTATTAAGAAAAAAGAAACAACCAAAAAAACCACATACCATCAGAACACACAGTAAGCATTCAAATTACATGAAGACAAAGATGCACACAGAATATCAAAACAAACCTCATTTCCTAATCCACCTCATTTGCACTTGCTTAAAAATTTCTGATTCTCAGCCAATTATTTTCCTGTCATGTGTAGCAGAACAACAAAATCTAACAATAAGTACTCCCTGAACTTAATTTGCCTTTCTTTTACATCACTTATTAGTTAGAATATCTCCTGAAATCTGACTATAAACAAGAAGAATTAGGCCCCATTTGTTTAATTTGTTTTCGCTCTGTCTGCAGGTATTGGTGCCCATCCTCTCCTACACATGGTTAAGGAATAAAAAAAAAAAAAAAAAAAAAAAAAAGCAAAAAAGCCTTTTGGACTACTTTGATCCTATTTTGAGGCAAGACCTAAGCATGTTCAGGAACTCTTCCTGTCAGAGCAGGCTCTGGTGAGCGCTCAGTAAGCTTTAGAATTAGGCTGTTTCCTAGACCAGTTATCATAAAGCTCCAGCAGAGGTAGATGGCTTTTGTTTTGTGTAGCTGGCCCTTCAAACAATTTGACTATACTTTCTGTTGGAGATTAACTTAATTTCTAGTTCTCTCTGCTCCAGAGCTCAGTCTCCCCTGCATTTCCACCAATTCTGCCTAGGTGCTTCCACCCTATCTGCTTTCATCTTAGCACCTAGATTTTTTGACAGAAAAAATAATCCTTGTATTAACAGAAATTTAACCTCTGAAACATATCCTGTTGTAGAAGCAACACCGTCCTTTTGCCTGGAATCTCAAAGAGAAGAAAAAGGTACTCAAGAGTTATTGTTTCAGTAGAATACTGAACAGCATTCAAATTTCAAAACTGAATATGGAGCTTGAGTTTTTGCTCCATATATCTCGTTTCAATGGGAAAAAGCCATAAGGTTTCACCATGTTAGTAAAAAATGGAGATATTCTGGCTATAAGAATTTATAAAAACTGTGAAGCCTAATTATTTGCAAAAAAATTCGCAAAGCCTGTGGGTCTGTCCCAGCTAAAGCCACTGTACTGCTCTACTGGCAGTTTGTTCAACCTAGCTTGCCATTAAGCAAACGTGTTTAAATCTCTTCTGTGGAATGGGTAAAAACGCTGATTCTTAGTGGAACACTTAGGGAGCATTTTACATTATGGCAAGCAGAACAGACACAAAATTTCACTGTTGTTGCCACCTCGATGTAGTATAGCCTGATCCAACTTCACATTTCTGAAGTGTAAAGCAAAAAGAAAACTTTACAGGGAGGTTTTATTATTCTGTTTTAAACTTTCAGTAAACTTTGCCTTGGAATTGCCTTTACTGTGCATCAGCTTACAAATCAGAGCATTCTTGAGTCTCTCTCAGAACAATGCAATGTGAGATTATTCTGTTTTCTGTAGTTATATTTGACTCGTTAGCTTCCCATAAGCAGGAACGTAATACAGTTCACATTACTGCAGCCTTCCTTTCTTGGTAAACACTTTAGTCTTGGAAAAGGAAGCTTCTTAAGTTTCAAGGGTATAAAGGGCGTATTACTTGCTTTAACTTCCTGGAACCATGTTTAAAATGTATCTTCTTTCCCCTCCTCCTGCCTACTCTGTTTGGTCAAACTAGGCCTTCATCTTCTCATTGAGACATAAGTACATTTTCTTATATCAGACAGTGTTGCATTTTATTCTCAATCCACCACATCTCCCTGCCCCCCCCGCCTCAATCTTCCCACACAATCGAAGATGCTAATAAAAATATGACGTAACTGGAACGTACTGAAAGTAAGAACACTTTTTCAATAAACCAACATTTATGGGTTTTTTATATAATCATGCAAAGCTGGATGAAAGCATGTTTGGTTACAAGCAGCAACAGCAGCAGCTGAACTCCCCTCTCAAGCCCTGCTTATTCAAACAAAAGACATGTAATTTGCAAGAAGGTATTTCCAGACAATACTGCTAAGCTTTTTATTATTACAAGAACAGTAGTTGTTTTCAAATTTTATGTTAAAGCATTGCTGGAGTAACAGGATGCTAAACCAGACAGTCCTATTTGGGACAGTGAAGCAGAGGAGTCACACTGATAAAGTGCCATTTTATCCACAGAATTTAAAGACAAGACTGAGAGGGGCTGTTGCAAGCTTTTGGATGCTGCAACTATTCAGAGGCCCAAGCAGCTCAGCAGTGCTTAAATGAAGAAGATAGAGAAGACAACATGCAAGAGAATTTCTGTCTAGTCAGATACATCTATCTACAGAAATTCTCAGTGACATTAAAGTAATTCAGCAAACATATTCTTTTCCCATTATATGTTATTTTCCCTCCAAAAACTGCCCTCAGAAACTATTTAAAAAGTCTTTCAGTCCTTATATACTCTGCTGGGGGGGGAACAGGATGAAGTCATTAAGTTTTCTTTTTTCCCCCCCCACAACAGACAAATAAGATAATTCAAAAAGAAAACAAAAACTAAAACCCTGCTCCTCCGAAGCACTCATCTACTGCAAGACCAGAAGAGAAGGACAGTGCAACCTGACAGGAATCATATCAACTGCACTACAGCGTGTATTCAGGACTCTGACTGTTCCTTACCAGAGTAAGTCTGTCGCCAACAGATTTGTTATTTGTGCTTACACATAATTAATCCTGCAGTTGTAGAAACAGCATTCTCTTCTGAACCAAAATAGTGCACATAACCACAGCTGCTACCACCTGGAAGCAGAATACCTTGTAAGGCATTACTGAGTCATTCTTGAAGTTTCCTGTTTTTTTCTGCTTACTGGGTCAAGACATTTGTCTGAAGAAGGGGTTTTATACAGCTTTTTGAAGTGACTTTTATTCTGTTTATCCTTTCCATATCTGAAGGTTGAAAGACACTAGAAATTATCAGTCTCTCATTATATTTATGAGAGGGAGTTTGTTAGCTGAAACTGTGTGAATCAGCATCAGTAAAATAACAAACCACTACACATACACACACACTTCTAGACTGATAATCCAAGCCAAACTCCATTCTTTGGCCTTCTCCCAGATGCTATCAACTGGCAGAATTCAGTTTGCCCAAACGTGTAATTATACATTGCTAACATTACAGAAGAAAAGGGCATTCAACCTACTCTATTGAAGTGAAGCATATGGAATGATGCCTTATCCAAGAACATGCCAAATTATATGGATGTTTTAAAACAAATTAAGACCAGAAGCCCATATCTTTATCAACTTCTTTCCCGCTTCCTGGCTCTTCCAGAAGGTTCTCTGCAGCTGAGTACTTCTCCATATCCTTCAGGTCATGCACATGCAAAGCTTAGTAAAACAGAGTAAGACCTACTGAACAACTGAATATAGAAGACAGGACTAGTTTACTGAGCATGCTCAAATTCACTATGCACCAATGAGTAGATTATAAACTCACACAAAACCTTTTTATGCTATCTTCCTCAAAAGTATGTAGTCTTTATTGTTTGATACCAAGTCTGATTATGGGTAAGGATTCTGTGATAACACTATATTAAATCTCAAATTTCTCCAGTTTGTTTCCAGAAGAACAAATCTGAAACCTATGTAGCTCATATCCATGTATAAATATTATTTACGATCAACTGATATGCTTATAGAAGCTGGAAATACCAAACGAATGTCCAGATAGAAGAGATGACTTAAGACAGAAGAACACTAGAAGATATGTTTAGCTAACTTTACAAGAAATTAATTTTCATCTCTGAGGAGAAATCATTATTCAAATTCAGTAATCAAAGTTACTTCTTTTATAACATAAAGATGAAGAAATTAATACATGAACTTAAGCAAAATAAATTTCTGCCAGCTACTCTATCTGCTATTCTTGGTTGCAGGGCAGACATATGAAGTCCTTCAGCATCTGCATGGACAGCGTGACTGAGAAAGAAAGCAATAATTGCTTTCAAAGTTTTCAGAAACATGGCAACCTGATCTCTTCTTGAAAACACAACTGCTTTTTTGGTACTTGTCTTTTGAGCAACCAGCTCATTCATGTGAGTGAGTTGTACATGTATGAATTTTCACTTGAAGGATGACTGGCAAATAAAAACATCAGTCGCTGTATATCCATCTTAGATCGGCTTGACTTAACAGGAAACTTCATTCTTGGAAATTTTAAAACAGCAGACTAACAAGACACTATTGTAACTAAGTTGTAGCCAAATCCATCTAGACACAGTCTTTATACTGTCTACTTTTCTGGGCTAGATTCATGTTCATCTGGTGCATTTTTTTCCTTCTGAATATTAGATTAAACATGCTCAGTAACAGAAAGTTTCCAAGCAATCCCAAAGCCCTTGGCTGTGACCCCTGTCAGTTTTTGTTGTTGCCTTTTTTTGCCATGCCAAGCAGTCTTTCACCACACAGATGCAAGCCCCAGGCCAGCCCACACGATAACAAAAGGTAGTACCTGACCTGATGTTAGGTATACAGGGGACGCGTGTATTGCAAAGAGAAGCTAATACACCCTGGGATAGCGGAAACACACACTAGAATGGAAAGAAGTTCTGCTTGGGGATAGGGAGCCAGGATCCTCCTCCAGCAACTGCCTCACTGACTTCTGCCTCCTCATCTCTGTCCTACCCTCTGTTGTGGCTGCTGCCAAGGTGGGCTCCGGGAAGCCATGCTCAGGGGTCCTGCGCATCAGCACCTCCCCCTCTTGCTCACGTTTGATCCCTAGGTCTGTGGAGCCGTGTTGGATCGGTGAGCCAGGTAAGCTTGAGTCAGCCTCGTTTGAGAAGTCAAAGCCATCTGGGATTCAACATATAACATTTTAGTGGTTTTCTGTTCCTTTCTTGGCATTCCAACCCAGGCAGGGAAATAGTTTTACGTGGACATGGAACAGACACAAAACACTACCCATGCTTAGTTAGAAGTTGCAAACATCCACAGGAAGGGACAGGTGGGCTGTACAGTAGAACAGAGACTAGCAAATGAATATAATGGCAACCACAGCAAAGACAAATGTGATCCAGAGTCCTGAAAACAGAAAACAGCTACTTGTTGTCCTGGATATCCTGATTCAGCTGAAGACCAGAGGTTACCACATCCTTTTGTACATGATACAGAGGAAAAAAAAGAAAGAGTACCACAAGGAAATACATAAACCTTGTTTTCAGATTTTTTTTATCCTCAGGGGTTTTTTTTAGGTTATTTTATCTTTACCTTCAGCAATTTATGCAGCTTTTTTAAATCTGTGTTTTATACGTGCAGCAACAAAGCTTTGTAAGTATGACAAAGTGATTTCAAAGCAAGCTTTTTGCTACATCTACACTGAAGATGCCATCATATCAAGGCTAAATATTACTACTGGGTTTTTTTTCCTTCATACAGTCAGGCACACTTCCATATGGCAGGCGTACTTTCTGAGTAAACATAAGGACTAATTCTAAGCTATCCAAAGCTACTTTGACATGGCCTCTCTCTAAACTGGGCCACATGATGGTAGGAGCATGATGTTCAGCTTCTCCCTCTCGCACTGACTTCAGTAGCTTTAGGTAGCTGAAGCCCTGTCAAGGTCTGGATAATTTCATTCATTCCCTGTGCTGCTTATTATTGGAGGCAGTTGACTTTTAGTGTGGATTTAAGAAAGAACTCAAATTCCAAGCCAAATTCTACCCCTACAATTTTATGCTGTTTTACGCAGAGGATAAAACCAAAGAACTCTTATTGAACATTTTCCAACTTCTCCATTTTCTCACCTACCTCATGATTTATCACCAAATCAAAACAAAACAAACACCCCAAACGTTCATGTTCATGCAGTGCTCTGAAGATGTAAAATACTATACATTGTTATGGAGTTATCACTTTTCAAAACCAAACAAACAACACCCAACCCCGAACCCCCGACTGTTCTGCAAACATTCAAACTCAGAAGCCAGATTACAATGATGATGATGAATACAATACACTACAGTATTTGGTCTTGACAGAGAAAGCTCACCTTCTCTCCTCCAGCGATGACGACGGATAGAAGCTGTTGTAATTGCAGTCCGAGAAATCCTCGGCACTGTCGGAGTAACTTCTACTTTCAGTACCTTCTGGCCTTCTTGTGATGCATCAGGAGCATCAAAGGGCAGTGAGTTCTTCATGGCATTTGCAACCTAAGATGAAAGTAAAACACTGTATTGCTGCTGTCCTTGATTGTCCTAATGGCAATATTAAAAGTCTTGCTGGATACAGAAAGGGAAGCTACCAGGAGCTATTAATTATGCCAGATCCCATTCAGATGGATGGCCCCTATCCCCAAGACGCACTGTTGATAACTGTTGAAAAGCTCATCACAAACCTATTCTCAAAATACAGCTCAATTTCCTCTGGGTTTTGAGAACATTTATTTTGTTCCATGTTGGCCACTTGTACTGCCATAAGACTAAGTCACAGGTCATGCCAATGCAAACAGCATTATGGCCTTGTTGCACAGGGGAGACAGGGTCGCCTTCTACAGCCCTCAAGCCTCAGCTTTGTTATTCCACAATAACTAAGTTGCCACACACAAAATGTGACTTCAAACTCAAAAAAAAAAAAAAAAGAAACCAGACTGAACACACCTTGACTTTCCAAAATCTTATTGACTTATATAACCAGCTGGGGTCCAGGTGGTGATTTGTTAACCGAAAACAATAAAGATATTATTGCTTTGGTAGGCAGGAGACCGTGGGCTACAGAAGGGAGGAGACTGCAGGACCCTGGATGCTACTAAGAGCTGTAGATAATAGTGCTAAAAACAGACTTTGCGAGGTTGGAAAACAAGAAAGCGTAACTGAACTATTTGTGCAAGAGGAAAAGCACTACCTCAACGAGGCAGGGATATAAAAGGGATTCCTTTTGCATAATAAAGGTCTTTGATCAACACTCGGAGTCCGTGCCTCAATATGTCACAACCAGCAATTCAAATTAGACACATTTGAAACTTAATGTCACAACTTCATCCATACATCTCCTCTGTTTCACAGACATCTGACTTCCTACATCCTCTTTACTCCCCCTCTAATGAAGACAGTGAATAGAATAAGAGGGTCAGATACATCTAGACTTAAAATAAAACTGCTAAGGAAAATGTAACGTGTTAATCTTTGTAAAATCCTACCTAGAACAGTCCCCACCATAATCTAGGCAGGCTCTTCTGCTTGTTGAACATTTTAACAGTTGGCCCTTCCTAACAGCACAAATTGTACTTCTGAGGACATAAGCATATGGAGATAAAAATCAATGCAACAGTAAAAATTTGAAATAATCTAAACAACCAGTTTGAGTCAGAGCCCTCCTCTGACAGGAAAAAAAACAAAACTGTGATCCTTCAGGATGCAAAAAAACTTGCTCACTATGTATAATGCAGCACTGCAAGGCAGGAAAACAAACAACCAGCACAATTCAGACTTGGCAAGCGAAATTTGCAACTATTGATGACAAAGGAAGGCTGGTTTCAGGCCAGACATCCACTCTTGCCTACCGGAAAAGAGCTCTAAAGAAAAGAACATCCAACAAAAGCAGTAAGTACATCAATAAAATACTCTGGATAAAGGTGCTGTCACAGTAAGAACTTGCTGATCCATGCCTCTTATATACTAGGCTAGGAAAGCCTATGTGTCTCTGCACTGTATTTCTGTCTGAAACAAGTGCAGAACTCTTGTGTTCAGAGGAAAAGACTGACTGGAACTGAGCTACTGCTCAGGTCCTGGCTAGCCTGGATGTAAATACTGAGGCTTGGTGATTAGTCTCCCTCTGTAGAAACTCCTCATTTTCACAATCAGGAAACCAATACCCAGTGTTTGTTAACAGAGATGCTTTTCCCAGAAAAAGCCATTCCCTTGCATTACTTCCTGCTGGTTCTAGTGCAATCTCAGGGCAAAAGTAAAAGAAGATCACTTCTACATTAGAGATCTCATAGCTTTCTAATGCTGCTATTTCAGCTTTTTTCCAAGTCCACTGGCAATACAAACCTATTTAAATAAGAGTAAAGATCTACTGTATTGTCAAGAACATTTCTCAGAGACACATCCAAACACAGAAACCGTTACGTTTTTCATTGTAACGATGACTGATCGTATTCCCATTATTATACAAATAGCTTGAATACAGATATCTAAAAATAATCCCAACATGGGGTTTGCCTGAAGAGTAAATGAACTTCAGAGTGTTTGCTGCAGTTACGAAATCCTAGGCAGAGGCTGAGCTTGAAAATTAATCTGAGATACTGCACAGACATTATTTTGTGCCAGTGGTGTTAAGTTTAAAATACAAAATTTTGTAATGCTACTAAATTATACGCATCTCCTGGAGAATGCAAAAAGGTGAAAGGACTCCAAACTTTGAAAAACTCAAATTCTTTAAATATGTAGCATGAAGCCAAGGACATGCAAGTTATTTTTTAAAAGTATGATTTCTTAAAGCTGCTTTTTAAAAATTGTAGTAAAAGGTAGGAATCAAGCCAATAACCAGTTGAGACGAGAACCCCACAGATGTGCCTGCAGGCATATGTGTGAAAAACCTAACAACTGGGGGTAGAGGAAAAATTGGTGCTGTCACGATGTCATCAACATCAGACAGTGGGATGAAGAAACAACAGTGGCTTCAGGAAAAAAAGCAAAGACATTCTAGAAGATTCTTACAATTAGAAGTAATCACTAAGGACAAACTGATTAAAAATTAACAATGAGAATTGAAAATTGTCATATCATCAACTGAATTAAGTTCCAGATCCTCCTACACACCTTTTAAATGTAGTTGTTTGCTAAAGTGGCCCAATTCAATAGATTCAATATTTAATTTAAAACTTTCATGCCAATGAAACAATGAGTCATTTCCAAAAGGAACCAACGATTATAATAATTCATTGGACACAAAGCACTTAAAATGCAGCAGTGTCAGAAAGCCTGTAGATAAATTTTACAGCCAATATTAATTCATCAAGAGAATAATTTTATGTAATTTATTGCAGAAATGAGGGATCTCTGGTTGCCACATAAAAAGATTTTTCCAAATCCATTCCTTTCTCAGTTACATTATGTAGCCATGAAATTTTACTGCTGTTATTTCAGGGGAGAACTAAAGGCTTCTAGCCACAATTCTTATGCAGAAACTGATACAACAGCCTCTTTTACCTTATTCTCCTTAATTTTCCCTCTTATTTTGATCCTCATTCCTACATCTGCCAAAAAATAAAATCCCTCCTTTCTTCCCTCCTTTCTGTCAACCTCCTCACCCTTCCCAATCATATCCACCTGCATCCAGCTCAGTTTCACCACTTTCCCCATTACTTTCTTATGACCAGAAGAGCAAGTACAGTGGAAAACGGGAAAAACTACCATCAATGAGAAAAACTCCATTCTACTGCTCTTCCCCAAAAGAAGGTAAAGATTAAGAACTGTGTGTGACTTGATCAATCAAAATCTGATATTGACCGTGGAGATGGAGTTCCTTTTCATTTTCACAACCATCTTGTTTTTTCTACTCTTTTATCACTTAAACCACACAGCATGTTCTTAGTCCCACGGACGACCTAGCTGCAAAGAAAGCACCAGTGTCCTATGATACATAACCATTCAGTTAAGCTTTTTTGAATCACTCATCGGTGGCTTATGCCAGAACAACACAGACTGTGATACATGAGAAAAATCCTAGCTTTCAGCACCAATGAGTCCTTGGAGATCCCAACACCCTAGCTTAATACTCAAGTAGAACCAGCATGGTATAAATAGCTTTGTTGAAAACACCAGCTGTTAACAAACACTTGCATTTGGGAGTACAATAAATGGCCACCAATGTTTTCATCACTAGTCCACTCCAGAAACACAGCCAAACTCCTCTTAACCAAGACCATAAATTGCAATGGATTCTTACCAGCAGCGGCTGTGAGTAGAGCTCAAGCTGTGCTCTGTAAATTATGTCCTCCAATACCTCCTGGCCAAGATCCCATTGACCGTTATAGCTAAAAAGTAAAGACAGATATTTATCTTTCATATGTGATGCATTCAAACTTGTATTTTTTCTGCCCAAATCCACCTCTTCACTTTTTTGCTTATTTAGAAAGTTCATCAACTGCATGCACACACCAGCCCCTTCACTTCTTTTAAAAGTACAGATGAAGCGGGTTTTTTATTAATCCTACCAGTATAACAAAAAAGACATCATCTCCAAGAAAGACAAAGTTGATGCCATAAACAGGACAAACTTAAAGAATAAAAAAAAAATGGTCTCAAGATGTAAAGGTTAACACTACTAAGCAGAACTTAATTTCCATCAGAAATGGATTTTTGCTACCTCAGAAGCTCCTGACATTCAAGAGATCTGCATTTCATCAGGTTATCTTGGCATCCAAACTCCTTACATTTGCAAACAGAAAGTATCTGGTGGCAGTGGGCACTTGGGAAAAGATGAAGCCAGAAGTCTGCTGGGCCTTCACCATATAGTTTAATGCTGACAAAGATACTGTCAAATTATCAGTTGGCTAAGTGAGCAAGTAATGGGAAATGCACTAATCAAGTTATGAGCTTCTGATGAGTTTAACTACTTTTTTCACTCGTAAAATAACTAGCATTTATACTTTAATACATGTAAAACGAGACACTCCTCTTTATACAAAAGAACACCCACTTACATTGCATAATAGACACCTGTGAGCAGCTGCACCATGAATTCAGGGTCTAACACCACTCTACCACAGTGGTCTTTCCAGCGTTTCTCATGCTGCCGTGGAAATCCACTAACACACAGCCTGAAAAAACACACAGTTATAACAATATGTAAACCTCCTAAAGATTACAAATGTTGCTACATCACAGAGATTTTAGTTAATTTTCAAAATTTATTTTTCAAAAATAGGTACACGGTCCAGAACTTTATGTTGCTCTTCCAACCCTTAAAGCAGTTTTAAAACAGTGCCTTGAGATGTGGCTTGCTGATAATCAAGTGTTATTCTGATATAGCCATTAACACCATCTGTTTTCTTCAAATCATAACCAGCTTCCAAAGCACAAGGGTGCCAAGACATTCTCTGCTGCCAGCCACCAAGTAGGAGACTCCCCCAAATTCATTAACTGAAACCAACTTTCTTTAAAGGAATCATTTCAGTGGTGTAGAAGAGAAATATGTCATCTGCCACCTAATGTAAGGTGATTTACCTAAAGTTGGACAACACATATTGTATTCTGGAGAGAAGCTCTCAGCTGCCTTCTAAGAAAAATACTTCTGACCCTTGAAAAAGGGCCTGCTTTCCCATACACTGCATAGCATTGAGTTGCCGTAAAGAATAGAACCATTTGTTTGTAACTTTAGTATCTGAATCTTCATCATGGAAGCAACACATGGGCACTTATGCATAACAACTGCTGCGCTGCTTCAAAAACAACAAAAAAAATTCTTAGCCTGTGAAGTGTTCTCTCTTCTCTAGCCAAACAACAGATCTAGTTTTCAGATGCAGGAAAACGGAACACATTTGGCAAATTTAGCATAGCCACAACTAAAGTGAAGATGATGGAAGCATACCAAGAATTAACCCACTCCCACCAGAAAACATGGGTAAGAAAACAGGCTGTAATCTTAATCACATGTGCATGTTACTACAGAATATATGTTGTTAGAAGCTAGTCTGATCCTATTTTGCACATAATGCTTTTCTTTCATGGCAGTATTGTGCTGAAGCAAGCGAGCTAAATCAAAAAACATTTGAAAATGTTCCTCCATTTGGGAGTAGCAAGAGAGAGGAACTTATCTCATATTAGACAAAAAATGCTGGTAAAAACAGGCATATGGGACTATCAGCTATACTTGAGATTTTTCAGAACAAAAAGAAGGGAACTTTGCCAAACAGATGCTTCGAAGACTATTCAAAGTAGAAGGTTATATAAAGGGCATGTATAAGAGTTTGGGAAATCACACTACTGAATTCTCCAGAAACCGGGGTGTTATTATCGGGCAAAAAAGAAGGAATGAAAAGAGAAAAGTTTAAAAAAACCAAAAAAAACAAAAAGAAAAACAAACCACTAAACCCCAGAACACTGTGCAAGCACTGCATATAAATGATGCTCAGAGGCAAGACATTAATATTTCTAAGTAAAGGAAACTGGTGGTATTCCTCAGAGGAATTTTAAGCTGCCATACTGAAAAATGCCAGAAAGATATGTAAATCCAAAAAATGCAAATCAGGCTGAATAGTTGTGATTAATTCCCCAAAATTTGCTTTATTTTTCTTTCCAAACAGAAAGTTACATAACTAGAATAAAAGCTCATGCAGCAGTAAGATAACCCATGTCTTTTATCTGTATGCAAGCATAACTTCACACTTCCAATTAAGGTGCAAGACTGACCAAGAGTTAAATATTTTAAGTTATTAAACACAAGTAAGTTAATTCATTTTTTTTGCTGGATGAATGTTTAGAAGTCTAGATGCACGCTGCAAGATTGTTTCAAAGGCAAGTGTCTCACCTGGAACCCATCCTACAAAGTGATTGGTAAGAAGAGGCAGGCATATAGACAATAGCAGAATTGTAGCACAGCATAAGAAAGCTCAGCACCTCAAACCTGAAAAGAGATAAGAGTAAAACCTTGCATGGTTTAAATTCTTAGTAGTTCATCAGAATTTAACTCCAAAATTCTACAACTCACTCTCAAAAAATACCCTACAGGAAAAAGTCTCAGAAGTAAACAAACAAATCCTGAAATCCTCTTTCATTAGAGAACTCACTAACTTGAAACAGGCTACTGAAGGTTCAGTATTAAACATTTAACATTATTACTGAAAGCCACTAGTATATGAAGGAGCTACAGAAGAAATGGCATACAGCAAAATAGTTCAACAAAGTTGTAGGACTAGAGAAGTCTGCAGTGCATTCAAAACTATTTTATCAGTTTTCCCAAAGTTGGCTTGGGAAATTACACAGGTAATTCGGCTGTCACTAGGCAGTTCCTCTCATTCCTAATTCTGTCTATCCATCCATCTCCATTCCTCTTTTCCTGTGGAAAAAACAGTCACAGCCTCAGAGCCAAAGCAGAATTTTGTTACACTTTGAAGAAAATTTGAGTTGACAGACATTAACCCAAAGACATTCTCGATGGACACAGAAATGACAGAGAAATTACTCTCTTCTCAATTAAGTAGTAGAACATACCAACAACAAAAATACTATGCCTCAAGATTACCAAGACTGTTCTCTATATTTATTTCCGTGCACTTAATGCTGAGAAAGACTGAACACAATATTTGGTCTTAATGTTTAAGGACTTGACATCTGCCTAGTGAAGCACCTCTAACATTAGAATATATCCACCTACCGGTTCTGTGCAGTGAAGGTCTCTCTTTGAGGATGAAGATCACTGTAAACCACTCTGATGAGATCATGCTGACATAGAGCTCCTTCAGTTAAAGCCATGGATCCAATAGTAGAGGGCTAGGATTGCATGGTGGGAGAAGGAAGGAAGGAAGTAAGGAAGGAAGAGAAATCAAGGCATATGCAAAATGTTCCTGGAAGCATTAGAATTCCTAACCACCCAAGCCAAAAGACACATTTCTCTTGTGATGTATAAAAATTATGATTATTCTAGAATACAATAAATGTAAAAACATTACCTAATTTCATTATTATAAACAGCTTCCACACTTACAAGCAATAGAAAAAAAAAATAATTCAGATTTGGTTCTTACATATCCATTTATAGTTAAGTCCTAACTGCACAGACCTTTTGTACAGCAACAGTAGAGAAAAAAACATGATTCCAAGTCCAAACAATACTAAGGAGGATTTAGAAGAAAGACTTATACTAAAACGTAAGAGGCAAAACCCCACAGCTGCGACTAGAACCCAACTAACCCCTATTCAAAATGGGTACTGTCAGTAAAGACTCAATATTCACGTTCCTTTTCGTCTATTAATACTAATGCTATTGAATTTGATTACACTAATTGCTAGCTACTGACATTTGAAAACTTACTGCAACAAGATGCATCTAAAATGGCCTGTTGCATCAAATGGATCCAGTTTTCATTCCTCTAATAGATCCCATTCTAATTTACCACAGCAGCTCTTACCTCATGATATATCGAGGGCTTAGATAACGATGGGATAGTGAAAGATAAAACTTTGTTGTTTCCATCTTTGTCAGCTATTTCCTGCATGAAAAAAACCAAAACAAAACAAAAATCCAAGCAGAAGTAAGGAGACTGGACTTGGAACCATTTTCAGCTCTTGGAAGGCATTTAACAAATCAGAAGTTAGATGGCCTGACCTGATAAGACCATTAACACCATTAAAAACATATTTAAAAAGTGGTAAAGACTTCTATCACAGACTGTCTGGCAGAATCAGTCTGCAATACGTAAGTAAACAGCATTGGCTCCTCCAGCGCGACTTCATCAGAAACAAAAAAGAACAAAAATCTTTTCTAGCCCACTTTTACAATGTAACATTTATTTACAATAGAATTGCATAGTGGAGCTAGGCTAAACTCCAAGCCAAAAAGATACAGACACATGAGGACTGATGAGTCACTTACTGACAATGGGCAGTACTATATAATAAATGCATCACAGAGAAAAGGTGAAATCAAGGGGACTGGCAAAGTTTCTTGAGGCACTCTATCAGTTAAGAAACGCACAGCATGTTTTCTCAAAAGGTTGTCAAACTGGTCAGATTTTATAGTTGCTAGGCTACTACATAAGCAAAGGCAGCAGTTTTTAAAGCAACTATACCAAGAGCAATTACATAAGACTATATCACAAAAGGAGTTTCAAATCTGCCTTTTCATTTTGTACAACAAATTTCCAGTGAGCTCTAGTTGTTCCAGTTTATGTGAATACTTAGTCCAAGGTAGCATCATACTTGTAGTAGGCTTTAAGGATCACAATGGGATAACAGTTAATAGAATTTAGCAGAATGCAAAAGATTTATCTTTGTTTTTCACTTTAGAGTATCATGAAAAGAACCTGACTCCTTCAGTCTCAGAAAAACATGAACAACTTAAAGAAAAAAAAACCTCTGTCCCTTCTGAGACATCTTTCTTCCTGAATCTGGAAAGAATGAAGAAATTGCCATCCTCGAAAAATATGAAAATCACCAACATGACTTTCAAAGGAACTGCAAAAGGACCTTTCATGAGAAAACGGTCAAAGCTAAGCATGTTGCTTCAAACCAGCAAACAGTACCAAAAACCAGTAAGCAGTTTCCAGTGTTTTCCTATCAGAATAAACCTAAGATAACAGGCTCTTCCAGCTGTGAGAGCTGATCTACAGACACACAACTGTTCTTTGTCTCATCGTGACACATAATGCACAATTTAAAGGAGGGATTTACTACAACAGTAGAGAGAAGGGCAATGTTTCAGTATAATACCTTTTCAAGTCCTACAACACAGAAATTCCTGTTAGAGGATGCCTACCTTGGCTGTATTGCTACATTGATCAAACAGCCTCACAGCATTACAAGGGTAAACATTACTTTTATTCCTAGGGGTCAGTGACATGAAACTCAGATCAAAGCTTTCCTCAGCTAGTGCCACTCATCTCACTTACCAAATTGTAAATGCCAAGCAGCAGCGCTTCAATGCAACCATTACTCTGCCTATCCCTGCTGGCAGTAAGACGCAGATACACCCATATCAACTCTGGCAAAAACTGCAGTGTGAATCTCTTGAGCCGAACTTCAGAACTACGATAAAGTTCAAAGAGCTGGTGGCAAACAGGCTCCAGGAGCTGTGGAAAGGCAAAAAGGCTCATGAATTACACTCCTTGATAGCAAAGCAAGTGAATGAACCAAAATGATACTTGCATTCCTTTTAAGGAGATCTATAAGGACAGACCTGAGAGATGCTGGCATGAAGTACTGGGAAACATGGCCTTAGTACAGCCACTACCATCTCGTGCTTTGTGAGCAATATTCTCTTGCGCTGTCACTATGAGATTTTTTTTGTATACAGGTACTAATTTAAGACATGTGATAGACACGTGGCTTGAACTATGTGCATCATAAAACTTTAACGGTACAGTTGTAAGGTTTTTAGAAGTACGTAGGTCAAAGATTACCTGCTAATGACAAAACAATTGACAGAAATATTTATCATTTTCTTACCTACAGATTTTTAGTCTCAAACTCGACAAGTGTACGTTTGTTCATTACAATGGAAATTAATTTTTCCATCTTGAGCTGCCCTCCCAGTTTCAGCACAAGATACAAAAAGGACCTTATCAAGTCAGTGTGATGTAAGCATGAAAAAAATCTGCCTTTTTAAGAGTCTACAATGTCAAATCAATAGTTAAGATGCATTCACAGAACCATTAATGAACAGGAAAAACCAAGAAAAAGAACCACATCAAAGAGCCTCCCCTTTTCCCAAGACTAATCAAGTTTTCAAAAATAAAGTAAGAAAAAAAGAACTCCAAGAGGAATTTTTATAAGGAATTTTGATAACTACATTCTAAGAAATGGGATGATCTGACCTAAGGAAAACACTCACGGGATTCAATGTCTAAAAAGACTGAAGAATCCATGTAACCTAAAGTGTCTGTATTCACCTAGAAGAGTCACAGACTCAGAAAAATAGAATCTCAAATAAGTCTCTTTCTAACAGTACATGCTTTATGCAGCTCTCATACACACACGATAATTTCAAACATTAAACTATACATATATTTTTTTTTTAGCAATAAAACCCCAGCATTTGACCAACACAATAGCAGTTGTACTGGTGAGACAAAATCACAAAAATAGGAACCATCCAGAGCAGAGGATCAGATGAAGCATGTATGACTTCTCTTTTAGCACATACTCTCACTCCCAAGGATGCACAGCTCAAGACTTGCAGGGCATGAGCATCTAATAGACTTTCACGCATTCTTATTTCATTAATTTTTCTATTCATCAAAATCTTAGTACTCAATTTCCTATAGAATTCACTGTCACTCTTTTGCTATGCTGTAGGAAGAGGTACTTCTGTGGTTTGTTGTGAACCACCCATCCTCTTAAACACTGAACAAGTCCCTTGCTATCAGCAGAGGGACAGACAAGTGATTAGTTTGAATGTTTGATAAATGTGCAGTGCCATAAATCTGTATGACTGTACAGCTTTGCATGCACATATTTAGACGTTGATATTTTACTCTAGTATATCACAAATCGCAAAACAAATTTGACAGAATTTTCTATTAAGATAGTTGCCTTAAGACCCAAGAAAGGGTGAACACATTAGTTTTACATCTAACACACAGTTTTCTGGTCAATGAAGCACATTTTAAACCACTGATTACATAAGCTGTAACATGACATCTACATAAAATAAAACTTTGCTATCAGACATATCTCCTCTTATACAAGGCTCTGGTGTAAGTGCTTTGGTAACAAGGCTTCTGATTGACAGTCTAGTCACTCTTAAGCTAAAAGTCTGTTTTTAAAACAGAAGCAAAATGAGACTCCAGAATTGAGGGAAGAAACCTGATGTTAACAACATTGATACAATATGAAAGAACTGAAGATATCTGGAGCACACAGATTTTTACAAGCCATCCATGTAAAATACCCCATCACTTAATTTTTGGATTGGGATCTAAATGAAATTAGAAGCCCACAAAGCTATTGCAATAATTTGCTTTCTCTATCAAGCTGAGCACATATTATTTTATCTAGTATATTTATTCCAGTATTTCATACATATATAGCACTTTCTATGCAAAAGATGCATAACTACATTCTTTCTTAATATTTACTTAGTAGAAACTCCTATCTGAAAGTGACACTAATTATTAAAACCATCTGTAATAGTAAGTGTTCAAATCCTCAGAGACAGAATTGTATCCTTGTTTTATGAAAGGCATAGGACATTTCAGATGTTCAAGCAAAAGAAGTATTCAATAATTCAGAAAACACTGAATAAATTTGGTTTTCTTTGAAAGAAAATATGAGCAAGATACCAGTGTAAAGAGGAGAAAGAAGAAATCGAGATGAGGAAGTCAAGAAGAATCAAGAAGAAAAGTGGAAACGTTAAATACAAGCATATCTGCAAGGAGGTGCAAGAAAAGCTAAACAAACATCAGAAACCAGATATATACAGCAGCGTTGCTATACATTGTACTTCTTCTAGATTAGAAATGACAGCAGCCCAAAGCTGTTTCCTATTTTAAAATTAGTCTAATCAAGTCCCATTAAAACAGTAGAACAGAATAATTTAGCTGAAGTCAGGCAACCAAAGCAGTTACCGAGTTTATTCTGTTTTATTTCAAATGAAAAATTAATAAAATCAGACTTTTACATGAAGCCAGGCTACCTAAGAAGATACAAGCTATGTCCAGTCACCGGTGCTGCAAGGACTCCTAATTTTAGTAACTGGCATATTAATTGTGCAAAGCATTTAACTCCAAATTACTTAGGAGAAAACCTGAAAGTTGTTTGTAGTGACTACTATAGCACTTTCGGTGTGTTCGGAGCTTTAAGTCCACAAGAAGAAGCTGTCATCACAAAGATGCTACAACACAAATATTTTCAAAGGCGCCCATGTTTTTCCTATCAAAGTACAGTAGGATCATCTCTCACCTGGAAACACAAAACTTGACACTATAAGAAAGAACAAATGTTTTCCTTGCATCCTAGTTATCTGGCTTTTCAGGATAACCAGCCTCTTCCAATTAATTTCTGAATATAAATATTAAGAAGATACTGGATAAACAGAGGAAAATGAAGCTTTCGTCACCAGTAGCGAGCGTATACACGAACTGACACACACTGTTTTAATTCCAAAAACCTTTCTTTCAGTCCAAACTCAAAGGAAACTCAGTAGCACTGCAGTCAGCCAAAAAGTTCAAGCTAAAAAAAAATCTCTTGTAACTGTATCTCTTCCCTAACAAACTAAAAACTTTTAGTAAAAGAGCTTTCCTAACAGCATAAACAACAATTAGCATAACAACGACAAACAAAATTTTTACTGGTTTAACTACACAGTCAGTGACAATGATATAATTTACAGACTTGGTTTTTCCATATCAGAGATGCAAGTCATGCTTTAAGGAAGACAAGAAATAGCTCTAGTTTGGCTTATTTTACAAATCTGCCAAATCTTAAGAGCCATAGCTTAAAGTTAAATATAATGTTAATAAAATAAGTGACAAAGATTGGAAATGCTTGCCTTTTTGAAGAATTCAGAAAAGTTTAGGTTGGAAGGGACCTTAAAGATCATCTAATTCACCACACACCCCCCTTTCAATCATGGTAGAAAATAATGTGTCCATCTCGGGCTTAACTACAACATAATGGGTGGAATTAGTTATTATTTGAAGAGTATCGAGTGGGAAAGCGTTTGGCATTGTAAAGGTGGCGTCATTTCAAGGCTGAGATTTCCAAGTTCAACCTAAATAGCCTCACTTGAATATTCAATGTTTAAATTTCAGTACTGCATTAACTGAAAGTCCATAAGCCATTTATGCCTACAACTATAAACCAACTCCAAAAACTATAAAACAATCTAAAAACAGTACTTCAAAAGCACTTTACTTTAGAATTCAAATATGCAAAAAGCAGTACACATTTTGGTTACATAAACTGTTTACGAGCAAGATCACTCTCCACTCTTCAAGTAACTTTGTTTCAGTCATTATCTTCTTCATATTAGAAAAAGTCAGGGAATTCCATAAAAGGTAAACAGTACCACTTGTATTTAATTTGACAGTAACACTTGTATTTAACTTGACAGTATGCTTCCCTTCCTTGATAGCTCTCAAATTGGTGGAGAGCTGTCAAAAGAGAAACACCTTGGTTGGTTGTTTCTGATCAGGACAGAATTATGTAATTCTAGAAAAAGTCGTGTTTGCCCTACACAGTTTGCCCCTTTTAGGAAGCTTTTAAAAATAGTTCAACTTGGTCATAAAATTGTACTAAAAAAAAAAATGACTTGTCCATCAAATTTAAGAATCCAGCAAGTAAATTTTTATAATAGTCTACCATATGAGCTTTATCCTCACAAGCAATGACTACTTCTAACAAATGATGTTCTACTATAAAGTTTATTTAAACTCACTTACAGCCAAATATTATCACAGAATTACGCAAAGTAATGAATTTACTATGGTTACACCCCTGACGCAAATAAGTTTGGAAGTGCAACAAGAAAATACATACTGCCTCAACAAGCAAAACCTGCAGTTAGTCATCTTTGAGTTTGGGATTGCCTATCTTATACCTGATATCAAAATCAGGCCCAACCAGCAAGAGCAGCTCCAAAGAGTAGTATTTGACAAGCATCAGTGTGTAATAATATAAGATTACCGTCACACCCCGAACAAGATACTCTTTCTGCAAATCTTGTTTTTTAATGATGCAAAGAACCAAAAAACAAACACTCATTCTCAAAGAAAGGAAAGCTTTTACATTTTTAGAAGTACACAACCTCACACAATACGTATATACCAAAAGACAACAGCAATAGTGGCTTCAGGTTGGAGAGAAAGCAATAGTGGCTTCAGGTTGGAGAGAAAATAACAGTAGCTTCAGTACAAAGAAAAAGGTCACTATGCAGGTTATTTATAACACTAAAATGAAGCTGACAGCTACGAAGCTTTTTTTTTCTTAATTGCATGAGCATTATGCAATCTCCTTTAAACTAAATCAAGTGTTCAGGTTCCAAAAGCAGCTGAGCTTTGCTCAGGAAAATAAAGAACTTCCTTGCTGTGTACACTCGTCATTTAATTTTTAAATATACGATAGATCACAGGTGATAAATCAAGTATTTTGAAGAATTTTACCTAAAGTAGTTTACACAGCAGAGAATGGAATGCTTAGACAATTTATTCAGAAGTCGTATTTCACACACTTTCCTAGAAACGTTCATAGCAGAAGCCAATGGAATAGAAAGCTCAGTTTAACATCATTTGCAAAATGAATTATGTACAAAGGCAAGCTAAGTTTTCATTGTGTATATTTATATTTTGGGGCCTTGGTTTTGCTCTTGTTTACAGCAGTGTAAGCTGTATTTGTGATGCTAACGTAAACAAAAGAAGATACGGTTATTGTAATAGGATTTAATAAATTGATTCCATCTTCCACTGTAACAAGCCACTAGATGAAAAGCACATTGGTCTCACTGAGTTTCACCATAAGGCCTACTTTGTCTCTGTTATGACTGAAAGGTGGATTCTGAGGGGCAAAAACCCCCCAAAAGTCATGCCAAATAAAGTGTAGCAGTCAGCTGCGGCAAGTAACATCTAGCAGGCAGCATAAAGTGTATTTTTGGGAATAGATGAGGTTGTGTCTTACCAGAAAGGCATTAAATTGTCAAAAAAAGACAGAGGGACGATACCCATGTTAAACTACATTAGAAAGCAGAATCAAAGAATCTTCCTCTTCATCTCTTCTCAATTACTCTAGTTTCAGTTGTAGAGGTGGAAGATACAAGAATGTGAATAAATCTTTTTTAAAGTCTCCTACCTCATTGTTTGGGTCTTGAATGACCTTATAAAGAGCTGGTATCAGTGGTTTTTTTCGGTGCAATGTAGCTGCATAGCTCGAAATTTGTGTTTCAGGTAATGCCTGAAGAGAAAGAAAAAAAGAAGTGTTACCCTGGTAAATCAATGCTTCCATGTATTAAACATCTCCACAGAAGGATTCAGTCTCATCAATAAAATTTCCTGAAGTTCAATAAATTTTCAGACTTGTACTGGATCAACTAGGTTATAAGCTCTTCTCCACATGAAAGCATTTGGGAGCAGATACCAACTTTAAGAGTTAAATCCAAAACAAACTTAAGATCTACATTTCATTTGCTCCAGATTGATATGAGGATTGTCTTTCTTGATATTCTGTATTTAATAGACACTTTTCAAAGTCTGAATCAGAACAACCTGAATTTTTTAAGAGGTGTGGATAATCTAAGATGAGCATGGACAGCTTCAAGTCCCACCAAGCAACCACATCTGTGGATTTTGCATCCTTGGCTCTAACAACAGCATGTAATGACTTGTTGTATATCAGCAATGATGTGAGGAATTACTCATTTGTAATTTAAATAACAGATTAATTTCATATCAGTCATGAAAATCAGTTTTCTTGTTTATGCACTATCCTGTATTTCACTCAGCATCATTATCAACAGGCAAAATAGCTTAAAATACTTTGGATTCTTAATGACAAAACAATCAATTTTATGTAGACTATGGGACAAAAACAAAGTATTTTTCTTTATTATATTTTAAACTCCAAAACATTTTTAGTAATTTTTTAAACATAAAGAAGTTGCTTAATTAGAAATTCGGGCAGTGTTATCCAGCTGTTAGTTAAATCCTATCAGTTTGATCTACACAGATACATATGCTTTAAAAACCCACATTGCTATAGCAGTGTTCTGCTCTATAATAACAAAAACCAAACTGTTGTTACAACTATGCACTGTACATTATGTGCCAGGTGACTCATTTACACACACCTTTGCATGACTTATGCATAGTAAGAAATTGAAAGATCAAGTGATAGATATTTTAAATGTTAATTATTGGATATTAAGGAAAAAAAAAATCCATGCACTATGGTATAAGACCAATAGCATGCCTATCATTCATCTTCTCAGCTCACCTTGAATTCTGACAGCCATTCTTCCACAACACCTCGTTCTGATCCCAGCATTTTCTTACTACTTTTGTTTCTCTTACCTTTAGAAGAGACAAGAAAAAAGAAATTAAATAAGAGTTCTGACAGCAAAGCTTAGTTTCACAAAATCCTACCCTAATGAAAAGCATTAACCTATTTCCAATAGAATTACATAATATCAAACAATTGGAAAAGTTGTATTTTGGACAACTGATCCATTTTCTAGCAACGATTAAACTGCTCTCTTCAGACATTTAGTTAAAAGTACTGCACGTTAATGGCAGAGGAGAAAAAAGGATTAAGTGCTTCAGGCCAAAATATACATTATTTAAGACAAACACATAATCCCATTCTTGCTCCCTTACCAAATATAGGACAAAGAAAAGACAAGTGGAATAAAGTAAAGAGCATAATGGAACAAATCACGTGAGACATTGCAATAGCAGTTCTAGATACAGCTCAAAGCAAAGCAGTTTCATGAAACCACTTATTAAAAATCCTAATAGCAGAATTTTAATCTTTAAACTTTGTTCTTAAAGCATTTTGAAGCTTCTTGTTCAAATTGCAAGATTCAGCTCTTTTAGAAGAATGTTGGAATTCTCTGAAACAAAAAAAAGATAACTTGCAAGGAAAATTGTAATTATTTTACATTTTATATACAACAGTCATACTCTAACATCTTTTGAATTCTCCTAAATTTAATTCTCAATGCAACAACAAGAATGTCCAAAACACAAGGCATCATTAGACACCTTTGCTTGGCGTTTAAAAATGTCTAAGCAACAAGGGTCATTTTGCCATGATCTCAGTACAGGTTGGCAATACATGCAAGTCATTAAGGTCTCAGTAAATTTTAACCTGATGAAGTGAAATGAAGCTGTAACCTAATACTAGATACTCAAACCAAAGAATAGTGATCTGAAAAGGCATAAATTGAAGAGACAGTAAAATGTAAGATCTGTCTAAAGCTATACTGGACATATGAAGACAGCAATACTTAATCAAAAGTTTAATTCTACAGGATCCGCAGGTAAATAATTGCCTGAACAGAAATAACAGAAATAGAAAGTCTGTGAAGGGACACTGCATTTTAAGAGAGCCTTTGGTCACTCTTTTCTTTTTATTTTTTTTTTTAAAGAAGCTTATATTGCTATATAACAACCATATATGACCAAGGCGTCACACACTGTCATGTATCCTTACCACATTTTTCCTAGAAACTACAATAAGAACTACAACTACCCATCGGCTTCAAAACTTCCAAATCAGGTGATAATTTTTACGATTTTCTTTCAGATGTATTTTGAAATTTATTGAGGCTCAACAAAAAAACTACAGGTTTGAGACAAATGATAAATGGCCTTTAAGTAGCCAGACCGCATGACTGGAATCACCCATTCCAGCCAAAGAACACATTTGTTTTATGAGAGAAGATTTGTGTTTAAGGACAGATCAGTATTTGCTAAACACAAAATGAAGAGAAATAAGAAAAAAAAATTTGTTGGGAAGCTGTAAGTTCAATGTTAGGAACCTTTCATTAACAGAACTACCCACAGCATTTCCCATGGCCCTTGGCAGCTAGTCAATCAGAGAATAGAGACTCTTGTGGGTAAGGAACTGTCCCAGATTTCTAAACCATATTTAAATACCCTAAAAGATATCAGATTCAGAAATAACATTAGATTAATTTAAATTGAAGTAACACTTGGGTGACTCACTTCAGAAAGTGTGCTGACACTTCCATATTCCATATTGCATAAAATAACGCAACTAAATACGTATCTGCAAACAAAGGTTTTCAAAGACATCGTTTTCAATAGAAAGGGAAACAGGTATTGGTCATCAGAGCGAGATATGGGTAGTAATTAATTTCAAAACACCACAGGACATGCCACAGAAGATAAGATTTAGTTCAACTTTAGCCCTGGGAAAAAAAATATTTTCAAAGTGCAACATTCAACTTCACCTCTTTAAAGAAGTCAGTTTTCTAAAGGAGGAAGAGGAGGAGGAATACAGCAGTTTTTCAACCTGGGATGCATTTGTCAAGCCTTCACGTACTGTCCTGTTTTCTGAAAGGTGAAAAGAAACTGATGGTCATAAAATTAGGAGAATTGCAGTAATGCTAAGTAAACAGTAAGTGCTAAGTAAACAGTAGTGTATCAAATCCACTAAATCACATCAGGGTCTTTCTGTAACAAAGCAATTTGCCAATAAAAAAAAGGGAAAAAAGAAAAAAAGGGAGGGGCCCTCAGTATTTTAGCAGGGGGAAGAAGGGACGAATTGCCTTCCTCCAAAAAGAAGGCTTTGTCACTTGTGTGGAAAAACTTCATGTATCAGTGGTGCTCAGTACTACAAGCACACTAGAACGGAAAACTGAAGCACTATGTCTTACAAAGAACAGTGCAATAAAGACACAAGATGAAATAGAAGAGTAATACTTTATAAAATGTGAGCTGAAATGACACTCTGGCTTTGGAGAACAAATACCTCTGAATCTATTAGATATTCTTCCTTACTAACATTGTTCTTAATATTTATTCCTTACAGAGTCAAAATTTCAATGTCATTGCAAAAATCACGCATTACACTAACATTCACCTTTCACTGCAGGATCCCTTCATGATGAGCATGAAGTAAACAACATACACACGAGCCCACTCTAAGTAAATAAAGAGGATTCCAGTATCTGTAGACCCCCTAGTAGAGAACTGCACTATATGAACAATGGTCGTATTCCATTCCATACTGCTTATTCAATTAATTACTTTTCCAAATTACTGAATTACTAAGAGGTCCTTTGGTCATTCCCTCCTCTGCGCTAATTAGCAATAGGGTAACAGGAGGCACCATCTTTTCCAGGCTACACTGCAAATGAAATTCCTTGCCGAAATCTTTTAATTTGAATATATGAAATTAAAATTATCCTCTCCTTTCCCTGACAATACTTATGAGGAGTTTGAAAAAATAAACAAATTTCTACCCTATGGGCACACAGTAGTTCAATCACATACAGATTTTTAAACGTGCTCAGGAAACCTGAAAGACAAACATATGTATGTATTTAGCTTATTACCACGCATGCATCTTCAAGACAGAATAGCAGGTCTAGAAGAGTTGATTCAGGACTTGTAGAAGTTTCTCAAGTTTTACAACATGCTAGAAACAGCCTTTACATGCTGACACGCTATCTGACATACACTACTTTCTCTCATAGGGTCCCAACTAGCTCTAAGTTACTACACTTGCTACGTAGAGGTTCAGTTTTACTGTTGTGCCCAGTGTTAAAACCAAAGACACAGAACCTGGAAGTCCACCAGGTGGGCCTTCCCAGAGCTGTATTAAGTTAGACATAATATTTCCTATATAGGAACCAGAGTTATTTTAGCCCCAAAGAAAGACTCACTCTTGCATACTTGCAAATCAGAAAAGGGATTTTCTACGTCTATACAGTTTTCCCCACAAACGGACTAAGCACAAGCAGATGTGCCCAGACCTGGATGGAGAATCAGGCTGTAAAAATTTTTCATTCACTTGGTTTAACCAAATCTGCAGGTCTTTAACTAAATTTAAGTAAGAAAAAAAAATACTTAGCATCACAAATGGGCTGCGGGGGTTCAAACAGTTTTACACATCGAAAACAGTAAATAACTGTCCTTAAATCAGAAGCAAACATTAGCTTATGGCTAAAAATTCCTCTGTTCTCCAAGTGATTCCTTCAACTTGGAAGATCCTGTTAAAATCTGCCAGCAAGAAACTGCTCTCCTCGACGACTGTATAAACTTGAGAAATCACATCAACTCTAAAGTTAACTATTTCCTGCAGAAACCTTGCTAACATTATGCTTGAAACCAAACTTTAAAAAAAACAAAAACAAAATAACAAAGAAACACAAATTCCCCTCCTCTTTACACTCCAGTGAACAGCAATATGTATGAAACCACAGCGCAGCTCTAACAGGAAAGCCAAATGCATATTCAATAAAACTACACTGAGCATCAAATACTGTTGTATATTTTAAATATCAACAAGTACTTTTTGCCCTGTAGCACCACAATTCAGAGCAAGACTGCAAGGAGAACACTAAGCAAACTGCTGCAGAAACAAGGAAACGCACACGGCTATCAAGAAACACACATCAGGCCAGTAAAAATGTTGCAGTTTGGAGAAAAGGATACTACAAATAAGTGAAACAAAAATACTTTAAAAATTAGCAATTCTCTTAAGTCAGGATTCAGCCTGGCATTCTAAAGAAATTACAAAACCACCAAGAGGTGCAAGAATGATTCATATACGTTACTGCAGATACTGTGGAGACCAGAATGTCCCTACTACGTTAAGTCAAAAATGCCAGGTATCATAATGGCATAAACACCTAACCTACCTAAGAAATTAACTCCTCTTACAGAAGCCTGTTGAGCCATAGAGAAAGTCCACATCGCGAATTTCTCTCCCAGTGTCTGGGCCATGCACTGACCTTCAAGCAAGCCCAGTTTGGGTTCTTCTTCCAGTGTAAGTTTGTTTCAGAACCAAAGCCGTACCTGCTGCCTAGGAAAGCAGCCATAGTGAGAACAACAGCTGAAGCACAGAGATTGTGCTGTGCCCTTTAAGAACAATGCCAGAAACACAATCCAGTGAACAGTGTTTTCTTACAAATGGTACAATAAGACTTTAATAGCTCTACTTTGAAAACACAGAACAATTTTTTTTTTTGTTAGGGTTCTGCATGATAATCTCCAAAGTATGAAAAGGATTAAAATATGGGGCACCTACCACAGGAACCTTGTGCTTATTCAATCCCGCAGAAATGGACACCATTTAGTGCTTTTTGTGCATTTTAGGAGAATGGAGGAAAGAGAACTTTACAAAAGAGATCTTTTTGGGCCACCTGTACTGTATGATTTACCCATTTTCACTCAATTAAAATTCCACGCTTAGTTTCATATGGTTGCTTACATAAATACAGACAGTTGTTCTGATGCTTTCAGAATGGTTTTGATGGGGTGTACATTGAAGATCAATAATATGAAAAGCACCTCATCTATGCGTCAGTCTTTGGCTATGTTTATAGTAAAATATAAGCACAAACTATTCATTTTTCCAGTGCTACACTTGCATTCTCCCTTTTCCAGATGTTACAGATTGCTTTCTCATGCAGCTTAAGAAGGATGCAGACATATATTTCTGCTGTGTTAATACAGAAATAGCCCACACCTATTCCAGCTAGGACTACTCTACTGGTTTGGCTTTAGAACAAATCACCTCTCCCTTTGAAATTTTCTGCCCAAATATTAAAATCATTTTTAAGGACTTGTACAAACAGGCAAGATCGTCAGGTCATGGATTCACAATACACTAACTACGCTGACTCCCTGCATGAAGACCTAACAAAAGCCCAGAGAGCATCCTAGCGTAGAGCCTGGCGGCTGCAATGCCTCACTGAGCCCCCTCCTCGCTGCCCCAACCTGCACCGCAGCAGCCAGGCTGCACTCTATGTGCTTTGCCACTTTTGCTAGGTAGGAGCACAAGTCCAGCAGCTGTGCGGCTACCTCAGCCCGGCACATGGATCATCCCCTGGATCTTCACAAGAGCACCCGTGAAGCACATCTCAGGACAGTGTGCCCTACCTTTGGGCAAGTGGGGTGGGCATACAAACACACCTATCAATCTCAAGCACCACATAGGTGTGTCCCTAAAATAAAGCTGGTTCAACTGCATTAAATCCTGTGCCTATTTATACCATCTTGAAGTGGCCTGAACTGAGCATTGAATTTCATTTCCACAGTGTTCATGTCAAAAAACAGGAAATTTAAAATAAATGTGAAAAATCTCTTACAAAGACTACGTTTGTTTTCCTCTGTTATACCTCAGAGGTTCTTATAAAGGGTAGGAACCATAATAACTAAGGAGAAATTTAGTTCTTAGTAATAGTAATAACTGTCTTTCAAAATATCAAAGTTAGAAATAAAACTTATTACAATAATGAAACATAAAAACAAACTACCCAAGAACTTTTGACAAGTTCAAGGGACAACAGTAACAGGGGATGAGGAAAAGGCTGAGGTACTTAATGCCTTCTTTGCCTCAGTCTTTAGTCGTAAGGAGGGTCGTTCCGTCTGTGTACAAACCCAGGAGCTAGAGGAGCATAATGAGGCTCCCATGATCCAAGAGGAGGTGGTCAGAGCCTTGCTAGCCCGACTGGACAGCCACAAGTCTATGGGGCCGGATGGGATTCACCCTAGGGTACTGAAGGAGCTGGCGGATGTGCTGGCCAAACCCCTTTCCATCATCTTCCAACAGTCCTGGAAGACTGGGGAAGTCCCACTGGACTGGAGGCTGGCTGATGTTGTGCCCATCTACAAAAAGGGCCGCAGGGAGGACCCAGGAAACTACAGGCCTGTCAGTCTGACCTCAGTGCCAGGGAAAGTCATGGAACAGGTGATCTTGAGTGCTATCATGAAGTACATGCAAGAGAACCGGGTGATCAGGCCCAGTCAACATGGGTTCACAAAAGGCAGGTCTTGCCAAACTAACCTGATCGCCTTCTATGACAAAGTGACTCGACTACTGGATGAGGGAAAGGCTGTGGATGTATCTTCCTGGACTTCAGCAAAGCCTTTGACACAGTTTCTCACAGCGTTCTGCTTGAGAAACTGTCAGCCTCTGGGCTGGACAGGCGCACACTCTCCTGGGTGGAAAACTGGTTGGATGGCCGGGCCCAGAGAGTGGTGGGAAATGGTGTGAAATCCAGCTGGAGGCCAGTGACAAGTGGGGTTCCCCAGGGCTCAGTGCTGGGTCCAGCCCTGTTCAATGTCTTCATCAATGATCTGGATGAAGGCATCGAGTGCACCCTTAGCAAGTTTGCGGACGACACTAAGCTGGATGGAAGTGTCGATCTGCTGGAGGGTCGGGAGGCTCTGCAAAGGGATCTGAACAGGCTGGACCGCTGGGCAGAGTCCAATGGCATGAGGTTTAACAAGGCCAAATGCCGGGTCCTGCACTTGGGGCACAACAACCCTATGCAGTGCTACAGACTAGGAGAAGTCTGTCTAGAAAGCTGCCTGGAGGAGAGGGACCTGGGTGTGTTGGTTGACAGCCGACTGAATATGAGCCAGCAGTGTGCCCAGGTGGCCAAGAAGGCCAATGGCATCTTGGCTTGGATCAGAAACGGCGTGACCAGCAGGTCCAGGGAGGTTATCCTCCCTCTGTACTCGGCACTGGTGAGACCGCTCCTCAAATCCTGTGTTCAGTTCTGGGCCCCTCACCACAAGAAGGATGTTGAGGCTCTGGAGTGAGTCCAGAGAAGAGCAACAAAGCTGGTGAAAGGGCTGGAGAACAGGCCTTATGAGGAGCGGCTGAGAGAGCTGGGGTTGTTTAGCCTGGAGAAGAGGAGGCTGAGGGGAGACCTCATTGCTCTCTACAACTACTTGAAAGGAGGTTGTAGAGAGGAGGGTGCTGGCCTCTTCTCCCAAGTGACAGGGGACAGGACAAGAGGGAATGGCCTCAAGCTCCGCCAGGGGAGGTTTAGGCTAGACGTTAGGAAAAAATTCTTTACAGAAAGGGTCATTGGGCACTGGAACAGGCTGCCCAGGGAGGTGGTTGATTCACCTTCCCTGGAGGTGTTTAAGGCACGGGTGGACGAGGTGCTGAGGGATATGGTTTAGTGTTTGGTAGGAACGGTTGGACTCGGTGATCCGGTGGGTCTCTTCCAACCTGGTTATTCTGTGATTCTGTGATTCTACAGCTACAGACATTAGAAAGGGTTTAATCAACTCTCATCAGAGCACGTGTTTTTCACTTACATTTAGAATAAAAGCATACTGACTAAATAGATTAATATTTATCAGTCTGCATTTCAACTGCTAACCAAGATCAACATGCAAGGGCAAAATGATTATCCATATAATCGGAGCCAGTAGCACTTGCCTTTCAGATGTACCAAGTACTACAGTGAGGATGGAAAAAATAAATTTTACCAACTAGATGCTAATAATTGTTGACATTTAATAAGATATCACTATTCAAGTATGCAGAGGGGTTTTAGTTATGGATTTGTATTTTATTTGGGGTTTTTTTTTGTTTGTCTTAAAGAAGCCAGGATTTTATACTAGCTTCAAAATACAAAAGGGGAGGTTACATAAAGGGAACATGCACTTCAAGAATGAGTCCTTTTTTGGCCATTACATATTAGCTGTCACATGTATATACTGTAATTGAGACCTAGCTGCGGGATGAATAACATTATATATTTTTACCTCAAAGGCTATAGCAAGAATATTTTGCAATTAAAACATCTCAACAAAACAAACAAAGCTTCAAAAGCTGTAGGATCTCTTCCTAGTGCCACTCATGCAAGAGAACACTGCAGGCTGCTACTAGGTCTAAAAGAACAGAAAACTCCATTATCAATATAGCTTGTTCTTCCAAGCCACACAGACACGCTCATATCTGTAATTCATTACTGCACTTGGAAAGAAGAGTATTTAAAGAAAGATCTTTTCATGCTGCTTCTGTAAAGAAGTCGCATGGAAAGCATCAAGAATGCAATCTTACTGTGAACTAAAACTACGTTCAATTCCTTTGATGCAGAATGTTCATAGCTCTGTTATCAACACCAACTTTGTTTAATATAATTAATACTCCAGGAAGCAAAATACATAAAAGCCAACATGAGAACGTGGTCAGAACTACATGGGGAAAGTGCTTCCCATGCTTCACACAGACTTCAACAGACTGGTGCACTCCGAAGAAATGGAAATGAGCAACATGTCGATGAATGCAGATAACAAAAAAAAAAAACCCCTATTTGAACTTCTCATGATGAATTATTCCTGAACGCAGAGGTTTAAAAGACTGGCTAATACATTCAACAATTTAACGAAAACATCTGCTCAGGAATGCATCAGTAGCCAGAAAAGAAATTAAGATGTTTGACCACACAGAAGTGGTATGAAATAAATCTGAAAATGCATAAATAGAGCATACAAAATAGATAATACACTCGGAAATACTGGCCAACATTTGTTTCAAGCAAGCAAAGAAGTACGTATAAGGTACAAAGGGGCTTAAGATACAGCTAAAGACCATGAAAAATAAACTTCTAACCTGGATAGGGGAATAATTTAAATATTCAAAGAAGAAAGCACTCTGCTCCTTAAAAAGAAGCACACGTAACTAAGCAGCAGAGAAGGTAGAATGGATTTTCGTAACAGATTAATACAAAATAAAACACTAGAGTAACAAGGTAGAAATGCTAGGCCACTAACAGTATATTGGTTTTCATACTGTAAGAGTAGGACTTAGGATAAAATATCATGAAAGTCATAAGAAGGGATTTCAGATAAATATTATAGTACTTGTTTTACATAATTACTTCTTTTATAAAACAAGAGTGAAGGAGAAATTTTAATGATGGTGTAAGCTAGCACTTAATCGATATGCTTTACAAAAAACTTCTAGGAACATCTCCTTCCTTAATTGCTCCATGTCCAGGCACATACAGCTTCAGCTAGCTACTGTCAAGTTACATGCTAGGGTATATTAAACAGCCATGGTATGGTCTGATTCCCATACCAGGAAAGGGACTGACTCTTAAGTAAACCTATTATGATACATGTTTTTTACAATAAATACATCACAAGTACCATTGTGATTCCCTCCTATCCATCTACATAAATGTAGTATTCTATCACAATCGTCTCTATTAAACACTTATATGCCATTTTGGTATGGACACAAAAAATAAATTAAAAACCTGTTGTCCTCAACAAATCAGAATTACAGCTGCAGTTTGGCATTAAAAACAAGTACAAGCATTCTGCCAGAGCCCTCTTGGCCATACAGCTCCACCAAATAGAGAAACAGGAACTTTGTCAAGGTACAAAACTGGCAAAAGCAGAAACAAATTCAACATTCTCTGAACAGTTATTAAATCATCAGTTCAAGCATCCTCTTTGATAGAAAGAGAGCCTTCTTCCAACTCCAGTTCCTAGGTAATTTAATTGCAAGCTTAAGCAGACAGACACGCATTCCAATTTTAAAATATAAATGCTGACATATTCTATATGTGGGATTTAGGTTGCAAGCCTTATTAGACAAATCTTACTCATACAAAACAACTTGGATAAGACATTTCTTCCCTGCCCACTCTGACTCACCAGCAATAACCACACTAAAAAACTTTCTGTTTGGATACCAGCAACAAAGAAAGCTATGTGAAAATGATGAGAGAAAACCTTACCACAGTGAAGTCAAAGAAAACCGACAATAATGTAAATTTTCACGATACCACAATTGCACAGTGAGCTCCATTTCTTATCAAAAAGGTCATATCAATTTTGGCTACTGACAAAAATAATAATTAAAAAAAAAAGGTAAAGACACAGCCCATCTGTTCCAAAAAGCCTCCAAGTCATTTTAAGTCCTAAATTATCTTCTGTGTCTTTTCAAATACCAGAAAGCTCAGCTGCCAGATCTACTATCTTCCTACAATTACTAGTGTGAAACTGTGCTTTGCAGATATAAAATTGCTAAGGACAATTAGGGCAGTGTGAATGAAGTACAACACAGAAAACAGACCCTTTATAATAGAGTTTTAAAAAGTATTTAAAAGCTGATATTTGCACAGAGTAGCTGTAGAAAGCTACAGAAGTCAGGTGATTCTAGAGAAAAATTTAGGTCCTCTTTGCCTGACAGAGTCTAAGAATCTGAATAAAACACAATTGTACACTTGTAGCTCAAACCCTCTCTTAGGAGTTCATGCAATGAATGAAGCAGAAAAAGGAAGAGTTAATGTCATCTGAGAATGGGGAAGGAAATACGTATGTCCTGTATCTATCTATCTGAAGAAAGTATTCTTCTACTTTACTTACAGGATTTGGGAAAGAATAATATAATAAAGAACTATCCTGCACTTAAATACAGCAAAAAAACCCATGTTAATTATTCTATTATAGACACGACACTTAAATATATATACACACACACACAGAGAGATTAGCCATAGAAATGTTACCTTATTCTCTCAGCACCAGTTTCCTTAGAAACAAATTCATGTAGTCATCCTACACTAAACCTAAAACATTCTCTTGTCAGGATCCTGCATGATAAGCCACCCTAAGCTAAACAATACAAGCTCGTCCTCCCTTTGTAGCAGTTCACATACAGTAACTCTTCCTGTGCTAGTTTGTCTGCAACTCATGAATTTATTTACTTACGAAAACATTTCCATGCAAATTACTTTCCGTGTAACCCTACCTCTTCCAAACACCTTCTTAGTTCACTGTTTTGGTTCATGAAGTAAATTGAAATCTAGAAAGACTTAATTAAGGATAGAAAATGCATAGTAAGAAATGGAGCCTTAACAAACAAACAAATTCTAACAGCAAACTCAACACTTGCAAAACCTTGGTTAAGGGACACTCAGTGCTATCTACTAAAAAGGAACAGGCACAAATCTTGAAATCTAGGATAAATCTTGAAACTGAATTTCTGTGGGATCAAAATGAAAACAAAATTCAAAATCAAACAAAAAAAACCCCACACACCAAGAAGCCCTCAACACACACATTGGAATAGGACTGCAAGCATTATGCTAAGATCACTATTTCACCTACAAGCGAAATGCATGCAGAAACAGTTCTAGAAGAACAAATTGTAGATTCTAAGCAGCTTCCCATTTTTGAGGTGTAAACTTCTCACTTAATGGAAATAAATATCTGTTACATTATGAAAATAGCCATAAAAATGGAGTCCTCTATAAATTCCAGACCAATACACTATCAATACATACTTCTCGCTGCAGTACCTGCTACTAACTGTAATTCACACAAACTGAAATTTAGGTTACATAGGCATTAATTAATTTACCTAACCTCCTTTCTTCTACCCTCAATATTCCCAAAGGGATCTAACCTAAAGGATCGTCTCTGAAAGTAATGAAATCCCTCATTCTAATCTTTCTAACTTCCAGATGGTAAAGCCTTCAGCTTCAGGAAATAGAGAGTAAGTAAATGAAGCTGAAGTGACAAATTCCTCCCCACCCCCATCTGTAACTTACACATCCACAAACACTTAATTTAGTAGAATCTTCAAATTTATCCGAATTCACTTCAGTTATAGCTAAAATTATGTCATATTACTGTCTTTTAAATCACACAGTAAGAATACAAAGTTCCAATGCAAACTTTCAAAATACCAGTTAAAGGTCCATGAGCATTAGAATATACTGCTTTATTGCAAGATGCCATTAATTTCATACATGTGACTCAGATGCATCATTCACATTTAAGATGTATGGTTTGGAAGGATAAAATTAATTCTGATTGCTATTCTGGTCTTGCCTTTCCAATATGAGTTCCCAGGCTTTAAAAGGCAAACTGAACAACAAATATAGTTACATGAAACATCACTGATCTCACCACTACTCATCAAGACGACACAGCTTCAGAACAGCACAGATCTCTTCCGCTTGACCTAATGGAATATACGAGGCAGTTGAGCTCTGCACACAAAACATGAAGAGGATTTAAGCCACACACAGACACTGCTCGCTATTCACAGGTAAAGCAGAACACCATCAAGATTCCAGAAACATAAGATCTGCTTCAACTTTCAGATAGAAACTGCTCAGATAAGAGCTGCCTTTACTAATTCCAATTTTTACAGGAGACAACTTGTCTTCTTCCATGCCATGCACCACAGCATTATTACAGTGCCAAACATTTTCAATCTCACATTTGTTTTCTGAAAGCTAGAAAGGGGGTTTAAGAACTGCAAAGAACTATAGAACCATAGAATCACCAGGTTGGAGGAGACGCACTGGATCATCGAGTCCAACCATTCCTACCGATCACTAAACCATGCCCCTCGTCCACCCATGCCTTAAACCCCTCCAGGGAAGGTGACTCAACCACCTCCCTGGGTAGCCTATTCCAGTGCCCAATGACCCTTTCTGTGAAAAATTTTTTCCTAATGTTCAGCCTAAACCTCCCCTGGCAGAGCTTGAGGTCATTCCCCTTTGTTCTGTCCCCTGTCACTTGGGATAAGAGGCCAACACCCTCGTCTCTACAACCTCCTTTCAGGCAGTTATAGAGAGCAATGAGGTCTCACAAAATGAGAAGAAAAAGTGTTATTTTATAGTGAGATTAGACAGACCACGTGTCAGAATTTCCACACTTAACATGCTCCTGACCATCCTAATTCTGTACAACACGATGCATTAAGAGCTACCTTGACATCAGCTATCCACATAGCTGACCCAACTGATTAAGGTGACTTGTGCTATGAAAGCTGATGTTCATGACCAGCCCTACCAACTTCACTAGGATTCCTCCAGAGAAAGAAATCACACGGTCTTTGTTGGTTTCTCTCCTTCACAGAAAAGAAGTGAAGAAACGGTGTCACTAAAGAAAGCACAACCCTTTTTAATTATCTCATTAGAGGCTGTCATGAAATTATGAAACTCTACTTACTGTAACAGGCATTCTGAGGCACCTCAGAGTAAGGCATACGCTACTTTTCTGTGAAATAACAGTAACTGTAAACTAGTGCAAAAACTACAGCAGCTTCCCCTTTTGTCCTGGTATGAGTTCAATAATTAATCTTCACCGTTGAATAGTTAAACAAAGTGTGTATTGTTTACACAGCCATTATTCTTCAACTGTTAAACCAATATTAGAACAGAATAGAGACTGACCAGTCACATAAGGAAGGATTAGTTAATATTTTAGCATGAAGTGGTTAAATTTTTATATATATTTTTAAATAGTGAGGAACACTAAGTTACTAACATATGGAGGGTGAAGTCCTTGGGAGGGAGGTGTTGGTTTTTTGTGTTTTAGGCATCTAAAATTTAAATTGCTTTTCTTCTGGTGCAAAACTTTGCATACAAGCTCTTTAGAAACATAATATAAACCCAGCACAAAGAACTAACAGATCTTTTATTTACTCCTGTAGGCAAGACTTGCCCCAATACTTTCCATTTATCTAAGCTTTAGGTCAGTTGAAAAAAAAATGTAAAAAAGAAGGAGAGAAAAAAAAAAGAGAAAAGGCAGCCTTCCACAGGTGAATTCAACTGAAACACACAGCCTTATCCCTCCCCAACATTACAGAAACAAAAACAAGAGCTAGTTTACTACTGTTTTCATGCATATTTTTTAATCAGACTGAACAAAATTAAAAACTTTTTGTCATATACTGATGCACATTCAGAAAGCAGGAGTCTTCAAGGTTATGAAAAATTACAGATTTAACAGGCAGCATTGGAAGTTCATGCAGCCGGCTTCATTGGTACCCTTCCATCCCTCCTCCAGTTTGTTTGGTGTGGAGGGAGGAAGGCAATTTATTCATACATGGTCACTTTTACAGTGTTCTAGGTTTTCAAATATATTTTCTTGCACTCAAAAAAAAAAAAAAACCAACAAAGCAGAACTTCTCACCGAGGACTTAATGTTCTAAACTTCAGCCATTTTTACGTAACCTCACCCATACAGAGAGAAATTCTGCAGCTTTGTTTTTAACACTAAAATAATTTTCCTGCTAAAAACCAGACTTCAAAAGCAGTTGGTAGAATAGTGTTTTCCTTCCCTCAAGTCTCCTGAGTAAATTTACCTTCAGAGAAAATAAACACAGAGATGGCCTTGTATGCAAATTCGTCAGAGTTAGCCTATTGCTTTTTGCAACATAAATCTTCAGTAAACCCATTATATTACATCTACTTGAAACTGAAATACATCCACATGACAGCCAGTACACTAAATACTTCCCCAATTCTTTTATAGTTAAGTCACACTGCCCATCTAGGTAACGTTAGTGATCTTGTACTTTTTTATGAATTATATTAGCAACATAGCAAATTCAGCTCATTCTCTTCAAACATATAGTCAAAAAAAATTCTATCAAAGCCCAAGTTTATTGAACAGCCTATTAAAAGTGCCCCTTTCCTGCCTCCCTGTGCAATTGTGCTGATAGGAATCAGCAGCATTAACCAAAGTTTAAGTACCAGACACTTGAAATTGCAAGACTATACATTTTTGGTGTAAGGAATGTACTCATCTAACACCCTTTACACAACGTGCTTCACAAAACACGTGCAGTCTTTCAAGGACAACTAAGACAGGAAGTTTAGAAATACTGAGGAACTGGAATGCGGACAGCGGACCTGCAGAAAGAGCACTGAGTAACTTCTCAAAAATTAAGGCTGATCAGGTTATAAAGCCAAAACACCCAAAACCACCATAACCCCAAAAATAATAAACCAAAACCAATCCACATGTGACTACTTCAGTACATGAGAAACCTGTTCTGAACAAAATACAAATCCAGACCTAACACCCTGGCATTTACAGTTATGTGAAGATTTGCAAGTTAAGATGATTAAGCAATAATTATTTCTTATCAGTGAGCAGCAGGAGTTTCACACTTGGGAAGGTGGGGGGGGGAAATCCTCACGCTTTTTGCCATATCTGCCAGCTATCAAATCGGCACATTGAAAATATTTTTGTAACCATATTTTAACAATTTTGCCTCCTAATTAGTCCTGTTCCATATGAATAATTAGAACCAAGACTGTAACTCCAAACATTTTCCTGCAATGAAGTAAATGATAATAAAAACCTTTTTCACTTTCCATGGGTGTGACACATACACATAAACACGCAGAACTTATTTATAGTAACATTACATATTTCAGAAAGCTATAAAGTCTGCACTCACAGAGACAAGGAGATAGTCATCACAATCTATTCAAAGTCAACACACATTACCAAAGTAGAATGCCTTGATAGTTCATAGAAATAGCAATAAAGTAACTATTAGTGGAATTTTGCATAAAGCTAAGACATGCAGGAAAAATATTTTGTCTATCAAAATCTACCCATTGGAACATGAATTTGAAATATCAAAACTTCACAAAGCTGAAAACTCTTTAAATGGTGATTAAGATTTCTTAATTAGCATGATAACCTCCATTTAATATCTGCTCCCACCTCTGTCTCACAAGAACAAACATTTATTATCAAAATAAGCTACCACATGCAGTCTCTGGTAAGTTACAATCACATGAGTATCATCACTGGAGAAGATTAGTCAACTGTCACACCCACACACGCTTCCACCAGCTAAACAGGGTAAAGTTCCTACAGAGCGTTTCAGTAAAACAACCGGCAGCAGTGCTGAAGGAGCCTCTTCCTAGAAACTGGCAAAAAAGAAAAGGCAGCTTAGCACCCCCATTGACAAGATAATTTGAAAGCTTTCACCAGCATACCTCAAATCTTAACTTATTAGAAAAAATTAACATCTAGAGGCACCACTTCTCTTTTCTTTAGCTCCCTTGAACTGCCTTCTATTTTTCTTATATCAAGCCCAGCGTTGTCTTTAGCACAGCCCAATACCTGCAAGTCTGAGAAAACAGGCACAGAGGAAATAAAAAACAACCCTTGAATATTCAGTTAATTATGCATCACCAAATAAAGTAAAGGGGACACGCACAAAAACCACCCTGTGACAATCAGCACAATACTCAATTACACCATTTCACCAGCATCAATGCCAATTAGTATTGGCCAATGACCCCTAACTCCATCTGGAATCCATCCACAGACTTTAACCCGATTAGGACTTTGTGCACAACAATTGTGAAATCCCACAGTTGATAATTTATTTTTCTGCCTTAGCTTCACAAGTTTTACTCAATTTGAATATTGAAATACTTAGGGGGGAAAAAAGGGTAAAATCACAAACAAAGTTAATGTATAAACATTACTATGGAATTTACAAGAGCACCTCCAATTGCTTTCCTAAAAATTCCAGAGTTTAAGTTTGGGCTAACTTGTCAAGTTAAAAACTAGACATAGAATGATAACATTTTAATTTCAATTAAAAAGGAAGATTAGTGCAGTAGTTTTGCCATGTAAACTGTAAAAACTAACTGCTAAAAAACATGGCAGACTTGTAGATAAGTGAAAGGATTTGACCTATATAGAGAAGAAAAAAAGTAAAGCATGCACTCTCTCAAAAAGTTTAGTACAGTGACTCCTGGAACACAAGATGTGTGTGTATAACACAGCTCCATTTGAATGATGTAAACGTGCCTCAAAATAATTTTTCTACTGCTGAAATGACTGTAACAATCCAACCAAGTCTCATTTTTGTATGTACAAGGAATCACTGCATAGATATTTTCACAATTGACGTAGAGAAGGTTCTCATTCTGTGACAGTAGCAGTTATTCTCACTAGGACCACTCTACATCTTAAAGGATTACTACGCATACTCCAAGTCCACTCAACACCTTCACAAGCAAAAAAGGCACCTCAGTTATTACTACAAATTGGTCCTTTGGAGACTCATGGACAACAAGTCGTGCCTAAACTGTTGACATTCCAGCCATCAGCTGGACAGACTGGGCACATACTCAAGACAAACTATGTCAAAATTTTTATTTGCTGTCCCAAATTCTAACAACGATTGTGATGAGGAGAAAGAAAATCCTGTTCCCTCCTTCAGCCCTGATGAAACAAAAAGAAAGCTAGTAAGTTCTTTTATTCCACAGGTAAAAAGAAGCTTCTCAAACTCACTTGGTGTTTACAGTAACCTGGGTGAAGACAAAGCTGAAGAGTCACAGCACACGAAACAGACCTTGGCAGGCACACAGACCTAAGCAAACAGAAAAAGTAGTACCTGCCACCAAGCCATCCTGTTCACTTGAGAATCATGAAATGCACATGACAGTGATGATTTAAAGGAAGGGTTGCTGTCATAGAACAGCTATGAAAATAAAACAGCTATGAAAATAAAAAGCACAAAAACACAGCTTGTGAACACCTGAATTAGTTCAGTGTTGTAGGTATTTCTTTTCTACTTCTATTCAACTTAGGCTCCAGCCCAGGATTCCATCTCTATTTCTATTTCCATAGGTAATACCTGTTTAAGAGATTTTCATGAAGCTCTCGCTACTGTGACGTGGCAAGATGTGCACTGCAATCTGCTACAGTTCATTAACAAAATTAAGCTATTAGAATGGCTCACATAAAGTCTAACAAACCCAGTATCTCACTCTGCAATCTTCCCAAGAAATTACTACAAATATGGTTTAATAATTTGCAGAAATTTAAGGATGTTAATATTTGAAACTACTGCACAGATGTTACATTGAAGAGGTACCATCAGGTACCATGGTTTGTCAGTTACATACTTATCAAATAGAACTTGGCACACACAATTAACAATCGAGAAGCAGCTTCGGGAGCTCAGTAATTGTGTCTAAGTTCTGTTCTATGCTAAGAACAAGAAACAAGCAGCTTAAAAAAACCAAAAAAACCAACAAAATCCATGCACATAAGGAACTTGTCATTTTTCCATTCCACATCCAAACCCCTCTCCCTCTTCCCTGTGTCCATATTTAGCTCATGTCTCTATGCTGTTCCAGCTAAACCGAACACATTTTAAAAAAAGCAATGGAAAATTCTCCACTGTTACACACAAAGAAATATGAGCTTTTGCTAGGATAAATCCCTCACCAGTTTGCCTTGCATTTCTATATAAAAGGGCACATTATTATTACCTAATCTCCTCAATCACTTCTTGTGTAATTTCACTAAAGCCAAAGGACTTTAACCAATCACCCGTCTCTACCATTGCTGGAGTTTGAAAAAGATATTAACACCCCCTCTTACTCTTATACTATCTTTGTTTCACAAAGACAGACTTGTACTATCAAGGCTGTGTTCTAACTACAAGCACAAGCGTTAGTTTTGTCTTCTAAAGTTCACTTTTACATAGTTTAGCAAAGCAACACGGTTACAAAAGAAGCCTGGAAAAGTCACACTCCAACCTTAATTCTGCAGAAGTCTTAGGATTGACTTCAACTTGCCAGAAGCGTGAAGAATTTACAACTGCAAAATCTGGATAGTGGGTATCCACACTTGATTTGGCATCTTTTGTGATGTTACATGCGAACACTAAAGACCAGTACAACAACCATTTTAAGTATGGAGCATTTTTTAAATAGTATTTTTTGTCTAAATGTGTGTTTCCAACACTAAAGCATGAAGGACAACCATCCTATGCAGAAGCATTAAATATTTGACCATTATCATTTCTTTTCTTTGCCCTACTCCGATGGCACGCACTAGGATGCTTGATAAATCGCTCACTTCACTCCCTCCGTAACTACGTTTACATAAAAGCCTCCTACCTTCTGAAACATGACTCAGTGAGAAGGTTATTGACCCTACTGTGTTCAGCCCTCACTGACTATCAATGCTACCACACTGTAACGCTGATATAGGAATTAACAATGTAGGTTATGCATGGGGCACAACGGTCGTAAGATGTAGGATCTTCACGAAGTCCACGTATAAGAAAAAAGAAACCTAAAAAAAAATAATGATTTCTAGCTAATTCATTTTCACATGCAGAAAACGTCATATTTAAATTTACAGAGACAAGCTAACTGAAGCTATTTCTAAAACAAAAATCTGCTGCACTTATGCTCACGTGTCTCAAAGATCTTGTGCTTAGGATATTTAAGAAAGTTGCTTGAATAACTACTAAGAGCTTCTTCAGAATTTTTTCTAAATCAGCTTTTCTACCACGTGGCCCTATTCCAAATCAGAACAGGGGCAGGCACACAGAGGGGCTGCTCTTCAGCCTCTCCTAAAGCTAAAGATATTCTCAAACCAAAAGGAAACAGAAAATATAAAGCAAAAAATAAGACAAGGAGATGGCAAGAAGAAACAGACACTAGAGCTTGCAGAAATAATCAGCCTATTTGAATGAAAAGAAAATAAATGAATCCAGGAAGGAGAAAAACACAAGCAAGTTTTCCACATACTTCACCTCATTATCTTTCAACCCAGTATATTCTCAGCTGAATGGCCGTGAAAAATAAGATCATTCTTTTAAACTTTCTTACTGTCTTTCCAGATAGATGGAGAATAATTTACCCAGCCCAACTACTGGTTGAGGCAGGACAGAAATAATAAAATTACATTTTGAATTTCATAAACTACTAAACAAGGGAATGGAAATAGAAAAAAATACTCAACGTACCAACATTGTCCCATATGAATCAGCAAACTATGGCCATGCAGCCTGCAGAAATGTCCAAGTCATACATTTCACTTAAATACAACTCAGAGGAACAGTAATGTATAATTATTTAAAGAACTCATGAACCACGCACCCCACCACGGAAGAGCTAACCAGATCAGTTTTCTGAAAAATCACAGTAAGTAAAATAAAAAAAGTAAGATTAGCAAAACTGTTGAAATTACACATAAGAACACAGACCTAGCATTATTGGACAACAAAATTCACTGTTAGACAGTCAAACACGTGTATAGCTTATATAAAATGGGATGTTGTGAAGTACTCTGTTCTGTAGGAAAAAAAAAGTAGAATATGCAGAAAGAGTGCATTCCTGGAAGAGTGTTTTAAGAGGCTTGAACTGCTCCAACCACCTCTACCATGTCCTTTGCTGAACATTACTATGCAGTCAGGGAACTTGGCATTTTCCAAGTAATGATATTCAGTACTGAGAGATAAATAAATTATAAAAATAAATAGTTTACCACCTCACAGAAGTTATTCACCTGACATTTTACTTCACTACCCTAATGGGATCTCCTTCTAAATGTCTCTCTCTTCTTTTCATGCAAAAGGAAGTTAATAAATTTGAACTATAAAAGCCATACTGCTCTACAGAATCACACCAGGAAGTCAAGACTGCAGGTCTGACACAGGCAGTGGACAGCAGGGAGCAAGCTGGACTGCCTGCAGAAGAACAGAAAACAATCAAGCAAAGACCAAAAAGGTGACCTGCCAACAACAGCTGTCTTTTACAAATCACCTGAACTGCAATTGCTAATAAAATATCTATTGAAGTAGATAACCCTAAGTGATTTTTATTCCCATGAACATTTTCAAATAGAATCCAAAGTATGAGAAACACAGGATTTCAGAAGAAAGAGATATCACTCCTGTGGCGTTAGCCTAATACTTTATCAGGGTATGCAAGATCCAAATTACTCTACAGTGACATTAAATTAAAAGACAAAGATTAGTTTAAAAGTAGCTACATGCTTTGTTAGACAAATATGTTCCATGACCACACTATCTGTTACTCTTAAAATACTATAAATGGACAAAATGTCACACAAACCTCTGCAGCACACCGTTTCTATATTTGGCTCTGAGGAAAACAGAATACAAAGAAACCCTGTGGCCAAATTCATTATATTTGACAGAAAAATGTTAATGCTAACAGAGGAATGACTAATGGCCACACTGCAATTTTTCTTACAATACAAAACTATTATTGGTAACCTGTAGCATGTGTTGGAACAGTTTGCAAACTGTATATTATTTTACCAAGATCCTGACCAAGGTTTATAAGTTCTCTTCTATGATGGCAATTGAAAATTTTGTTTCACAGTAGGGCTTTATTAGATAACCATATTTTATTCCATCAGAAGTGCCGCTCTACCTCTTGACCTTATATTTCAAGTTCAGAAACTAAAGTCAGAATTCTACATGAAAAAGGAGACCACTTGAGCCACTCCTATAAATCTGTCCTGTGATTAAGGTTAAAAGAAGACATTCTGGATTATTTGTCTTGTTTTTATAAGAGTGAATTATCCACGCAAGGGTGCAGAGAAAAACTCAACCAGTTTGCTATTTAGCTACAGCTAATAACATAAGCACAAGCTCAGAATACTTTCTTACTCTCAAAAAAAAGAACTTTGCACCTATCTGGACACAAGGAAATATAAGAAATTCCACTTAACATAAAAAAAAAACAACTTAGGTAGCATGGGGGTGTTTAAACACTGGAAGAAGTTACCAAGAGAGGTTGCAGAGTCTCTGTCTTTGAATATACTTAAAATACAACTGGACAATGTTGAGGAACCTGCCCCAGCTGGCCCTGCTTTGAGCCAAGGGGTTGAACCCTTTCAACCTCAGCCATCCTGCAATCCCAATTTTTAAAAATCTTTACTTCTGCCAAAGACAATCACAGAAGAATGGTTCACTAGAAAACAACTGATAATTCTGATGATACCTGACCTGTGAAAATGTTTCTTAAAGTCATCACCTCTATTTTATAGTTACCTTTACAGCCTACATGAAATGTCTGAACAATTTACACAACTCAGAAGTTAATGTTTCGTTGAACACAATTCTACATGAAACTTTATCTACTACAAGCAAATAACTGCAAAGGAAACACTATGGAAAACATCATCAAATAAGCCAAGAATTACTTCTCGTAACTAATCTATTTGGAAACAAAAATAACTGACTGAAGTAGCAAGCCAAACTGTAATACTGATGACTGCGTCTGCTCAGTTCAATTTCTCCTGAAGAGTCACAAGATGACTTCTTAAACAATCACTGCTATGGAACAGATGTCCTTCACCAGAGTCAGCTGGGGAAGCCTCAAGCTTCACTTCCTGATACTAGTTCACATCTTAATATAAGGGAGCAAGAATAAAGAAAATTAATGGAACCTAAAATTATTTTCCTGTCCAGAGAAGTGTTTGAGTGTGCACATTACCCTGATCTTTAAAGATTCTACACTCATATCAAACTGCCTGGGAAAGAGCCAAACAGTTCTGCACATCCTCATGCAGAAAACAGGGAGGGTCACATGAAGTTCTGGGATAACAAGTTCAAAACAGAACAGAGGAATGACACGCGCACACAATACCTGAAGTATGGTGCTTACTGCCAGGAAACGTGGTTGAATCAGAAACCATTCACAGGCTTCAAAAGCTTCTAAAAATTAAGTATATCAATGCAATAACAATTCATACATAACATCATCCCCACTGAGAGACTGGAAGAGGTGACCTAAGAAGTAACCCTATATGCTTGCCTTGAAAAGAGTGCTAGAATAAAGCACCTGCTGTCAAACGCTGCTTAGCTGTGGGAGACAAGCAGGACTTGAAACAAAGGTCCTGCCACATACCAGGATCCCAGGGCCCTAGGTTTCAAGAGGGAATAGCAGATTAGCCCAGTGTGGTTGTTTCTGGGAAGAACTGTCTTTGGGTTGTCAAAAAAAGACCAGAAATGAACAGACCATTGCTGCAGCACATCACTTCTCTAAACGAGAGGTGAAAGCTGGTTTGAGATCATGGTACTGTCCATAAAATATTTAGCTCCCTAATGCTGCCCACAAAGACAGATAATTTGCTTCCCCATTTTTCATAGTCTTTTTTTTTTTTAAAAACATCCACAGAAACCACTGGACTAAAGCAAGATCTTTTCCATCAGTAATGTAATTAAAGCAGAACTGACCATTTTGTTCAAAAGGCTTCCAATGACTTATAATTGACTACTAATACAAACCCAGAGAAAGTAACAGGCCATTTCAGGAAAAAAAGATGTAGTATTTGAGTAGTTCAAATATTTATTAAGATATTGTGAAGAAAAAAAACAAACCCAAAACAAAACAAATCAGCCCCATGACTCTCTTTGGTCATCTCAAAACTGAAAATACTTCAAGTCACCATCAGTCACAAAGCTCTCTACTCCAGAAAACAATCATGAAGACCACACCACCAAACACAACTTGGTGCTAGAGAGAATACTACATGCACATGCAGAGATGAGCAGTACCCATAATACAATCACACAATCTGTTAATCCAGAATGCATATCAACTCGCATTTCTGGAAACATGAGCTTCTGAAAGCTGTTCAAGAAAACCCTGCCACCTTCCTTTAACCTAGCAACAGTAGCAGGAGTCCCAGCAAACCATAACCAACATAGCTGGATACAAGCTAACATAACTGTATTGTAGAACACTTAATCTTTTCATTAATTATCACCACCACAAATAGCACAAAAAAAAGCAACTGAATAAACCACTACAAGCACTGATTTTTTGCACATGGAGTCCCAAGGACCTTCCCTTCATAAAGGACATCCCAGCATTTTTTACTTAAGATGAAAATTTCTTTTCTTTATGTTTGTTCCTTGTGCATACTATTCATTTCTTCAGACGAACACTAATTATGGTTAAGTTCCACTCTCAGAAACAGGTTGTAGCAAGACTGAAATTACACAGTGCCGCTTATTTGGTGAAGATACTACTTCAATAAGCTTCCTATATCCCCCAAACATCACATCCCTCATATTTGCAGTCTTATTTTGAAAACAGTATGGTCCTCATGGAAAGAAAAGGAGATTTAGGAAGCAAAACATTAAGCAACCTCATGGTGGAGCGAATCTACCAACTGCACACAGTTTTTCCTATCAAGAGTTTTTAAGCACTTGGGCAGGGGGCCCAAAACCTTGTTAAACCTTGAAAGTGATAGCATATTTGAAGATGAATTTTACTGAGTAGCACTCCCCTGATACAATCCTGTTTGACTGCAATAGGTCACACAAAGTCAGTACTCTGTGATCAGAACTGAATATTCAAACTGGGCAATACCAGTAAAGTATTGCTTCATGCAAAAAAAATCAAACCATACTTCTAAGCACCATGAAGAAAATGAAACAAAATAAACAAAAAACCCCATAAAGAAAATTAGTCCTTTGTATTTTTCCTTCAAGTAATAAAACCAAGGTGTTTGGTATCTAACGTGTCTATGTGTCTCTGAAAAAAAAAAATTCTGAGGAAAACACCAACATTCCTCAGTAATGCTGGACTTTGAGCAGATACCCATTAACTTTCAGCCACAATAAGAAACAAGAAATACTTCACAGGTATCTGAGAGAATTCTTTCTCTGAAAAACAGAGATTTAGCTCCCAGATGCCACACAAAACAAAGTCCTCCTGTAATCCCACCCCACATACACGACAGAACAGCAAACGCTGTCTCCTCTTACCCTGACACTGCATATGCAGAGCAGAAGAGACTGCTCTGAATCTTGCAGACTTTATCTCACAGTGAAAAACATGCAATGCTGAAACGAGGCAGAGGCAGTCTGGATTAAACAGATGGCAGTCTATTTAGGACAGTTTCACTGTTAATAACATGATAATGGCATTCCTCCTGGAACTCTTCTCATGCACTCCCAATATCCACATAAAAAAAAACCAAAAAACAAACCAAAACCAACTGAAACCCAGACGTAGCTTTACATCTGGATATTAAACAGAAGAAGAATTACTGTCTGCCCTAAAATCCTGCCAGTGTGATGCTATAAACCAGTATTCTCATTCCTGTAAGAATATCAGAAATTAAAATAAGAGTTTGTATTGCGTGGTAAAGAACCTTATTGTACCATAGAATGGTTTGGGTTGGAAAGGACCTCAAAGCCCATCCAGTTCCAACTGTGCAGGGACACCTCCCACCAGACCAGGCTGCCCAAGGCCCCATACAGCCTGGCCTTGAACACCTCCCAGGATGGGGCAGCCACAGCTTCCCTGGGCTACCTGGGCCAGTGCCTCACTGCCGTCATAGGAAGAGTTTCTTCCTAGTGTCTAATCTAAATCTTCCCCCCTTCCAATTTACTGAGCAATGATTTAAACCCTTGTAAGTCACTAACTAATTAACTTCTAGCAGTTTCTTTTCAGATGAAGGGGACTATGTACTCAATCTTGAGGAACATAAAATAATGATTTAACTATCCAGATACCAACGTGATCACTGCTCCATGATTCCATGTATGCAAAACGCTGAGCTACCCAGAGACAGGGTCACAATGGAGCCAGGCAACCTCCTTGCTGTCAAAGAGAGTTCTTAACTTCCGTTTACCTTCCAGCACTGTTCCCGGACCTCAGGAAGTCTCCCTGCTCCTCCTAAGGAAACAAACAGTTTTTTGAAGATTAATCCACAGATATCTGCAACTGTGCTGCCACTGCCCCCTGAGACTCCTCATTCCGGGGCTCCCACTGCCCCCCCCACCTTCATCCCAGGGCTCCCACTGGCCCCCCCTAAGGCTTCCATCGCCCCCCCTACTCCTCACCCTGGGACTCCCATTGCCTCCCCCAACTCCTCACCTCAGGGCTCCCATTGCTCCGCCTCGTTCCTCACCCCAAGGCTCCAATTCTGTCCTTCCCCCCCCACCCCGAGTTTCCCATTGCCTCCCCAAGGCTTCCATTGCCCTCCCTACTCCTCAACCAAGGGCTTCCATTGCCCCCCCCACTCCTCACCCCAGGGCTCCCATTGCCCCCCCAAGGGGCTCCCATTGCCCTCCCTCACTCCTCACCCCGGGGCTCCCATTGCCCCCCCCCACTCCTCACCCCGGGGCTCCCATTGGCCCCCCAAGAGGCTCCCACTACGCCCCCCCAAGGCTTCTATTGCCCCCCCTACTCCTCACCCTGAGGCTCCCATTGCCCTCCCTCACTCCTCACCCTGGGGCTCCCATTGCCCCCCCTTACTCTTCACTCCTAGACTCCCAATGCCCCCCACACGTCTCACCTCAGGCCTCCCATTGCCCCCCCCCCACTTCCCACCCCAGGGCTCCCACTGCCCCCCCCAAGGCTTCCATTGCCCCCCCTACTCCTCACCCCAGGGCTCCCATTGCCCCCCCACACTCCTCACCCGAGGGCTCCCACTGTCCCCCCAAGAGGCTCCCATTACCCCCACCCCAAGGCTCCCATGACGCCCTCCGTGCGGCCTGAGGCGCCACTGCCAGCGGAGGAGGGGGACGACACACACACACACCCCCGCTGCCGGCCCTCTCCCACCGCCGCCACCCACTGTCTCCGGTCGCTCCCCCGCCGCCCCTCACCGCCGCCTCCGCCGCCTCCACCGCCCCCTCCGGCAGCCGCCAGCCCCGCAGCCCAACACCGCCCCCGCCCATTGGGCCGCTCCCCACCCCCGAGCAAGCCCCGCGCTGATTGGTCGCTCGCTCCCCCTCCCCAAATCCGCCTGCCCGGAACCCCCGTGCCCGGAACCCCCGTGGCGGCTGCGCGCCCCTAGACGGCCGCTCCCTCGCCTGCTTCCGCTTCCGGTGGCGGCCGTGTCCTGGAGGAGGGTCACGGAGCGGGCAGGTACCGACTGCGCGGCCGGCGGCGGGAGGAGCGGGGGCGGGCCCGGTGGAGTCACCCCGCCCCGAGGCCGCATGTCCCCCCGCTCCCCCGGGGCTGCGACGCCCCCTGTATTCTGTGTTCTATGCCCCAGCCGTCCCTCGGGGCTTGCGTCCCCTGCCCTGGGGGTCGCATGTCCCCCCCCGCCCCTGGGGTCGCGTCCCCTGCCCCCGGGGTTGTATTGCCGGAGACCCGGGCTGCCGCCCCCAAATCTTGGGGTGCCCCGGTCCGGTAGCGCCTGGCTGATGCTGCCGTGTGCCTCGGGGCGCTCAGCCTGTGGGCGTATAAGCCATTTGCATCTGCAGTACTGGCGGGAGAGAGGTGTTGGGTTTGTATGGCAGGGGTGTAGAGGGGGGTTTGATCTGGGGGGAGTTTTTAGAGTAATGACGGCATAAGAGCTCTTCTGCAACAGAATCTTCCTCCATAGTTTGGGATCTTCCAAGAGTTACAGACTTAGAATCTTTGTGCTTGGCATCATTGCATTCCAGTCAATTCTCCTAAAAATTAAGGACATTAAATCTTACGCATATCAGATATGTGTTGAAATGGGAAATTTTGGCTTAAGGTGCTTAGTGATAATAGAGACTTCAAAGCCACCGTTATTTTTTCCTAGCCCTTCTTCATCTCACAGAAAATTTCACCTTCCCATCGCTGTTTTTAATGAGAAACTTAATATTGTCATAGTTCTCTCAAGAGCATTTAAAGGATGGGTGGATGAGGTGCTGAGGGCCATGGTTTAGTGATTTATAGGAATGGTTGGGCTCGATTGATCCAGTGGGTCTTTTCCAACCTAGTGATTCTACGAGAAGTGTGCCGAAGTAAAGCGTTTAGATCCTGGTCTCATGAAATGAGTAGCAAGGCACATCTCCAAGTTCCTTCCTCACCACAGTTATGTTTGACTGAATTGGAGGCAACTTAAAAGGTCCTGTGGAGTCAAGTCATGTTTTTCTTCAGAGCTTGGTGATCTGCCATGCTTAACTGAGAAATTTCCAAACTGAACTTTGAGCTTATTTTATGTTCTCTGGAAAGCCCGCAATTTCATGGGCCCCACTGTTGATAAAGTGCATTTATAGGCATTTGAGACAATTGTTTTTCTGGCTCTATTTTCTGGTACAGAAAATTTGCATAGCTGCTTCATCAATGCAATGGTGATGGTGACTTAAAACACACTAATGCTTAGGTTTGCAGAGTTTGCCTTATTGTGCTTACTCACCAATTTCTGAAATGCAGCATAAAATCTCTTAGCTCTTTGTTCCACGTTGTACTGCGTACAATGTAGAAGATTCTTCATGTACAGCGTTACGTGCTTTGGAATACTTCTTGGAACCTCCCCAGGGTGGTGTTCTCTGCAAGTGTGTGAGAATAACATGTTACTCTGTGAGAAATCAAAACTTCTGTCTTTTCTTGTAGGTATGGGGCATGGAAATGAACATGGCCATGGCCACGGCCACGGCCATGGCAAAATAGAACTCCCTGACTACAGGATATGGAAGATAGAGGGTACTCCACTGGAGAAGGTCCAGGAAAGGCTAGCTAAACGGGGTCTTAGGGATCCGTGGGCTCGGTAAGTGCGAAAGCCTCAAAAATAATCTTGATATGTCATCTTGTTGCATCAACTGGACCTTGTGATTGCAGATTTCTTATGTAAAAGTGGTAAAAATGGTGAAAATGCATCTAGAATATATTAGTTTGAATTTCAGATAAGTCTTTATTTGCTTTTTTTTGCATAGGGGTCATGCGTTGCATCACCCTGACCTTGCACGACCTTGACGTTTTGCAAGGCACCCTTGCGCTTTGTGATGTTCCATGGTGATACAGATCAGGCATAGCAAGCAATACCTCGTCCACCAAAGCACGTAGGCACTATTAGTTTTTGCATGTGTGATTAAGCCTACCCCTTCTAGCAAAGACACGGCGAGCTCAAATCTTCCTGAAGTTGGCATTCTGAATAAGAATAGTGTTCATCTCGTACAAAGGAGGCCTTTATTTAGAAGGAAGAAATATATTAGTATACAATGTGGAATTTGATTTAACTTTGCATTTTGCTAAGCAGTGAATGACATGATGGAAGTGAATGACATAATGGAAGATCTTTTTTTTACCTCTTAAGTTGTCCCACTCTACAGTGAATACCTCCTTTTTTCAGCTATAGCAATTCTGGATCATTTAGGCAGCAGTTAAAACAGGGCCTAACGTCATGAATTATGTAATGCTTTGCTGAAGTACTCTCAAGTCCTGGGGAATAAAAATGTCTTGTGCTGTGTAATCTCTTTCTTCTGTAAGGGAAAAGCTGCATGAGCAAACTATTCCAGGAGCCTTCACAGAAAAGGCTGTACTTCACATGTATACTTTTAGAGCATGTACTTCTAAGTACACTGCAAAACAGCAAACTGGAAAATATCTTGTGTAATATTTGTTGTCCCTCCTAGATTAAAAAAAAAATTGTGGTTCTCTGGTATAAGAAGGAATTAAACCAATTACGCAAGGAGCTGAAATAAGGAACAAAGTCAGGCTCTTAAAGCATGACACGATTCCTCCTGAACTTGGCAAATTTTATGTAAGGTACTATTTCAGTTCCATAGGACAAGTACAAGTATCACGCCTATCTTCCTTAACAAAGGAGAAGTTAATATCAAGTTATTTGCGTCAGTAATCTGGAAGATTTCATTATTAATATCTTGCATTATAAGTCCTGAAAAAGTAACCCTCTCTAGGGCTTCCCTCTTTCATATATTGAGTTCTGTTAGCAGGGGATCAGCTTGCCACCTTTGTAGCAAATGCACATTGTTGCACACATTCAGTACAGAATAAGCTGTGTGAAAGATCTCCTATTTGAAAACCTAAATCTTTCTCAATTAGTATCCCATACTAGCATCTAGAAAATACTCTTCCATGCCAATGTGCTTTCATCCCAAATCACAGAGACCATCTGCACAAAGGGATTATCTATGAACAGAAATACTCGACCCCTTTGTTTAAAAAAGCTATCTTCTTCTGATGTGATGATTTTAATTTCATTGCTTCTTTCTTTGCAAATGTTTTTTTCCTTTTCTTAAGGACTTATTTCTCTCTTTTATAGATTACACTGGTTGCACTACTTATAAATACCTACAGTTAGTTATAGTGCTTATAAATACCTACAGTTAATTATAGCAGTGCCTAATGTTTCAATAACAATGCAGGTTGAAAACAGTAGGGCAAGACAGCGTGAGGTTTGTAAATATTCTTCAGCTTTTTAGCCAAACCTAATTTTTTCACCTTTTTTTTTTGTTTGTTTGTTTGTTTAAGTCAATTACGGTAGGCTTTTCTGACCTTGATATGGTTAAGTGTTGTGTTGTAAAGCAGAAAATGCCTCCACACAAGAATGAGTTTCCTATGCCTGGAAAAACCTTTCCTTCTAAAATTCAACAGTGTTACTGTCTGACACAGTGACTGCTGGCCTCTGCAGTTATTCTGTCCCCATGCATGTGCTCCGGGGTTCTGATTTTGTTTCAAACAGAGTAAGAACAGAAGATGGCAATTATGTAATAACTGGGGAGGTGATTCTGTTATGAGAATTATTAATATCATGAATTTCACTTGTGGCAATTCCTGTTACTTGGATTATTCTTAAGTGATAGCAATGTTACAGACTAAATACTTCACCTTATTTTGCAGAGATGTTCCTCTTAACGTTTATCACAGTGCCTCCGCTGATATTGTTTTACTCTTGGTTTCATTTTTCTCCTAGTAATGAAGCCTGGAGATACATGGGTGGCTTTGCAAAACCTGTCACCCTAACAGAAGTCTTTACCAGGGGGCTCAAGTGGGGATTTGCAGCTTTCGTCATAGCTCTTGGCATTGAATATACCCTGTTTCCTCCAAAGAAGAATGGAGGCCATCACTGAAAATCAAATATGACAACTTAATACTTACTCATTACTAAGCTGAAACGTACATAAACCTGCAGCTCACTCTGTGCTTATAATGTGCTTATTAAAATCTATCACAGGCAAACCCGTGTTTCTTTGATTTTATTATGCGTTTGTGGAAGGATCAAAAAACATAGCCAGAACAATTCACCTGACTTCAGTCTGGGAAAAAAACCCAACCAAGTCATACATATGCTCTGGGGTTTGCTGTACCATCCTCTGAAGAACGCGGGAAACTATTGGCCCAGCTCTTTCAAGCCCTGCCAACATTCTGTTCGATGGAATTGAGAAAATGTGTTGCTTTTAAGGGAAAAATTGTACTGTATTAATTACAGGATTAATAACAATTATTTGCCGGTAAGTGGTAATGAATGATTTGTTATTTCTTTAAAGTATAGTTTGTTAGTATTCACTCTTATATCTCTAAATAAAAAGAACTATTGTCTTAAAAGATTTAAAAAGTACTTAGAACTGCCTCAAAGAACATGAATATACCGAAGCTTATCCTTAGTCCTATTGAAGAGTTAATTAATTTGGCAGACACTATGCACCAAAATAATTTGCTGTGTAATATTGAGAAATTAAAAAAATACATTGTTGCCACACTTACTGGGCAAAGTAAAATGTTTCACTCAGCAATAATTGTACCTCATTCTAATATGACTTCATGTATACTTGTGTGTAATGTTAAGAAAAGAGAAAGAACAATTGTTCTTTTCTTTGTCCTGGTATATTAAGTTATAAATACGTAACAGTGTAGATTATTTATTTTTACACCTAGTCTCTTCTAATTTGTTTTAAATTTTTTAGATTTTTTTCCTTAAATTACCTAGTACCACCTGGTGTGCTTTAGGAATGCCTGGAGTCAGGACTGTACTAGAAACTGTCTTGTCAGTGTGTCCTCTGGAAGGCTAGGAATTACAATTGGCTGAATATCCTCTTGCAAAATTTATTACACCATTGGTAACACAAGCTGAGGAGGGGATGCTGTCTCATTTTTCAATCCAAACAACAGGATATCTCTCACTAAGAAGAAAAGCAAAATTAGACAAGTGAGAAACTGTGAATACCACAAGACAACTACGCAATGTACTTCTGTGGTGAAAGAACTGGGAAATTGAAGTAGTCAAGTCACAAACTGCAGATTTACAAAAAAAATTAAAGGTTCTACCAAAACATGGGTAAAATATCCTTTTTTATTATATATATTCACACACAACCTCTCTGAGTGAGATTGTAGCAGAGCTTTATTTTTAGAGCAAATAAGCATCTGTTATTGTGCAAGTGCAGCTATGCTGTGCTGTGTGTCATCTCCATGACCTTGCTCAAGGCACTCCTCATAGGGCAAACATTTGTTTCACTAAACTTTTCTTGCTTAATTTGTTCTCAGGCATCCCTATCCAGCTGCATCATTCCCTGAAAAACAAATCATTAACCTACTGTGTAAAGGCTGTTGCACAATATATTTCTGCGTGGTCCCTTAGACAGTCTTACCCAGAATATACATTTGCTAAGGCTGGTATTCACGGCTTGTTTTCTGAGTCCAAGATTAAACCTAACCACTAACCGAATTCTAGGTAGTTGTTCAGAAAACCATTTAACAGAGCTAGTATTACATGCAGTATTGGTAGATCTTGCACTGAAGATATGCACTTCTAACTTCAGCTTCTCTTTGTAATTCTATTTCAATTTGGAGTGCAGTACCTGTGTGCTGGCTGGCTGCTTCCCCCCGGCCCCTGCTCTGTTGCAGCTGTTCCAGAAGCATAAACCTTAAAAAAAAATTAAGCAGGAGTTCCTGTACCATTTAGTTTTCTGCTCGGAAAGTTTATTTTCTTGTTCTTCTGTATGTATGCTTTTCATCGAGCTTTTCTGTTTGTTTGTTCTACATCAAACGCGTCAGATTCTGAGGTAAAGTTGCAAGTTCCTATAGAATTAATCTTTTAAAATGTTACAAGCCTGCCACTGCACTGATAGAGCAGACAGTTCTGTTAAAAATCAAGAGCTTTATTTACACTAGCTCAAGAGATATTCATACATTATTTTATTTTCAAGCACTAGCAGATGAAAACAGATTTAAAAGTTACTGTAATATTTTCATCGCACATAACCTTGATACATTGCTTAGTTTATTTAGACCAAAAAATGTAAAACACATACAAATGTCGTTTGGCTGTATATAAACTATTGTGTTCCTCGATACTTTTTTTAAAACAGAATATTTTATTGGGACTTCATTATATATGAAGAAAGTTAAGACAATACAAATCTTATGTCTTCTAATTTCAGTCAGAGTCTCCAGAAAACTGACATGTGAGCAAATAATCTCAATTTAATTTCATTTCCATAGGTACCACTTTAAAGATTGAAAAATGAAATTCATGCAGAAGTGCTGTCTGGCGTAGAGAACATTGTAAGAATAAGCCTTACCAAACTTCTACATAAGGAAATCTATGGAGCATGTTCACTGGTAGTCTAGACTAGTTTAGGTAAAAATAATTAATTTATGAGTTAAGATGGTATCATTCAGTGGTTTAATAGCCAGATGGCAGCCACTGCCCTAAACCACTGCCTTATTTTATGATGAACATATTTTGTCAATATTGTGAAATATAAAAATGTCTCATTATTATTATACATACAATACTCATAAAATATTATATTTCACATGTATTCTAGTACTAATCCTGCCTGGGGATGGAGTATTTCCTGTGTACTAAAACAATGGTACCAAGTCTGTCTTAACTGTAACCATAGCAATGGCTTTCCGTACATTGAAACAGCATTTCTACTAGAACACATATTTTATAGGGCAAAGAACAGGGTCATGAACAGCAGTGGCACCTGCAGCTGAAGAGCATATATGATTGTAATACCACAGTCACAAAGCTTTTTCTATATCAAATTCTAAAAAAAGAACTGATGATGCTAATTTTCTGAAATGCATGTGGGAATCCCATGTCCATCAGTTATCAAAGAGCTAGTTCTGCTTACCTGGAAAATACTAATGATTTATCTATTGTTTTTGCTAACACTACCTATAATGTTTACATCCTTCAGCATATTCTTCCAAATATGTCACAGAGAAGTTGAAGCAGCTAAATGTCATCTCTGGAATTCCTATTTCAGAGCATAACAGAGTGACTGCTGTCATGATTTGAGGTAGCTGCAGTTTAAATAGCAGACCATAACTGAGTGTTTGTGTTGTTAACCCACCTTGAAATCTCTCCTGAAAGCCTTCCTACAAAAGTCTTCTTTGTTGAGGTCTCAAAGTACGACCTTCTATCCTGCAATTACCTCTTTGCCTGATCAGTATTTATTAGATAGACTTTTTACATCAATGCAAGTGCATTTTCTACATGCAACTAATTGAAGTTAGGAGTATTTGCCTCAAGGGGTTTTACGAGGAACGCCCTCAGGACCCATGATTGTCTTCCAATGAAGTTTACTGATTTCATCATGGATATCAAAACACCCACGGATTCATCTAAACTGTTCTACATGTATGGCAGGGAACTGATTTTACAGATGCTTTATATCTTGTTTATCCTCACTTGTAGGCCAAATAATGGAAACCTGAAAGTCAGATTAATCCTTTTACCATTGTTCCAATGGAGAAGCAAAACCCTTGAAAATAAGCTCTCCCTCTAGTGACTTACCCTTTTTTAGTAATAAAAACAATACCAATGGATAACAAATGAAACTAGTGACACCATTGATACATAACAGATGTAATGCACACACCTTGATCATACTAAACCTGATTTTGAAATATATAGCATAAAAGACAGGTCTACAGTATTTTAGGAAGCATAAATTCTTAAAGATCTATAAAATTAAATCAATCAAACCTCTTACAAAAGGAAGCCAAGAGAAATATGTCCAAGACAGAGATTTATACGCAAAGTCCTCTAAACTGAAATATATAGGACCATCTCTTCTCAATCACATCTATTTTTAATGGTATGCTCTACATTCTACATTTATGCTGATTTACTGTTCCAGTTTCCATGAGAACCTATCAGTGAAAACAATGTAGTGTTTCAACTTAGAAGGGGAGAGTGAAAAAAACTTACATACAACTCATGAATACTGTCTATAAAAATGTGAAAACTGTTTCATAACCACATAAAATCTGGATAAATTAAGGAAAAAATTTGAGTAAATAACCAAGAGTATATTCATTGTGGATGTGGTCTTCCTGGACTTCACCAAAGCCTTTGACACAGTTTCTCACAGCATTCTGGGCAGAGTCCAATGGCATGAGGTTTAACAAGACCCTGTGCAGTGCTACAGACTAGAAGTCTCGCTGGAAAGCTGCCTGGAGGAGAAGGACCTGGGGGTGTTGGCTGACAGTGACTGAACATGAGCCAGCAGTGGCCCAGGTGGCCAAGAAGGCCAATGGCATCTTGGCTTGGATCAGAACCTCCAGGGAGGTTATTCTCCCTCTGTACTCGGCACTGGTGAGACCGCACCTTGAATCCTGTGTTCAGTTCTGGGCCCCTCACCACAAGAAGGATGTTGAGGCTCTGGAGTGAGTCCAGAGAAGAGCAACAAAGCTGGTGAAGGGGCTGGAGAACAGGCCTTATGAGGAATGGCTGAGAGCTGGGGTTGTTTAGCCTGGAGAAGAGGAGGCTGAGGGGAGACCTCATTGCTCTCTGTAACTACCTGAAAGGAGGTTGTGGAGAGGAGGGTGCTGGCCTCTTCTCCCAAGTGACAGGGGACAGGACAAGAGGGAATGGCCTCAAGCTCCACCAGGGGAGAGTTAGGCTGGACATTAGGAAAAAAATTTTCACAGAAAGGGTCATTGGTCACTGGAACAGGCTGCCCGAGGAGGTGGTTGAGTCACCTTCCCTGGAGGTGTTTAAGGCACAGGTGGATGAGGTACTAGGGTGCATGGTTTAGTGTTTTATAGGAATGGTTGGACTCGATGATCCGGTCTCTTCCAACCTGGTTATTCTATGATTCTATGATTGCTTAAGTAATGGTTGTGTTAAATTGGCAAATCATTCAACCATTTTAAAAAATCTAAAACTCTTCTTTCATAAGGCTGCAGCCTTACCAGCTCCTTAAACCTCCTCTATTAGCCTGTACAAGTCTTCACGTGTTGTATTGAACAGATCCAAGGAGAAATTGTGCATGTTGCTTCACAGCCGGTAGTTGGTTTCCTTCTTAATCAGCATCATCCAGTGCTACATCTTAGTATCATGGATACTGTGATACCTTTGAATGACTGATACTAAAGCAAAAGCCTGACCATACAATTTCAGTAAGAATCCAGATATTTTTGCTAAACACAGAGCAGTTGCTTAGTACCCAACCAAATTTTAGTGTGGGTGATTACCTTCTGCCTCTATTTTCCTTAGAGCTCGAAAGACAGCGTGACTCTCTGCACAACAGTGTGCTGTCCCAGAGTACTGTGCTTCCACTGCTCTATTTTTAGCATCACAAAATATGACTCACTGTTTTGCAAATGCTTTGAAATTCATTGAGCTGGGAGTTAGATATGATGTGTCTGATTTCACCACAGATGGAGGTGGCTTTTGTCTAGTTTACCTTGATAAAACAGCCCAGAATTGTGGATTTTAGCCCTTTAAAAGAGCAGCTCCGGCTATCATAGTGGCACCTTAGAGCGAGGCACTTCATGGAAGTTGCTAGTTTAGAATCATAGAATCATAGAATGGTTTGGGCTGGAAGGGACCTTAAAGATCGTCCAGTTCCAACACCTCTCACCAGATCAGGCTGCCCAAGGTCCATCCAACCTGGCCTTGAACACCTCCAGGGATGGGGCAGCCACAGCTTCCCTGAGCAACCTGGGCCAGTGCCTCACCACTATCATAGGGAAGAATTTCTTCCTAATGCCTAGTCTAAATATGTGCAAATTCACACTCAAATTTAATGAGCCATAGAAGGTCTATACAATGAGTCGGTCTATACAATGAGTCAAACAAGAATTTCATAGAATAGTTTGGGTTGGATGGGACCTTAAAGATCATCCAGTTCCAACCCCCCTGCCATGTGTTTATACTAAGGGAATCACAACACCCAGTTTACAGGGTGTTATTTTAAATCACACTTTGAAATTGAAGTGAGTGTCAACTCCGCTCTGCAACATAAAGTTTTGGGTGGGCGGGCAGGCAGTACCCTGTAAACACCAAGTTTACAATGTTTTGTCTTATAATTTACTGAAGACTATGCAATGGGAGACACGCAGATTTCACACACCTGTATGGAGTCACCCTTACTGTGAATGAACTCAGAGTAACAGAGTAAGCCATGAACCACGTCTAGAACTGCTCACTGAAAAGCGCTGTTACAAGTGAACGACCGCTGGGGTCAGTACAAAGCTGCTTTGTCTACCCTAGACCAGCAGCCGTACGAAAAGCGTAGCCCCACGAATGTCCTCCGGGTGCCACCCCGTGTGGTACCTCCCCTTCCGCTTGCATCTGTGCAGAACCATAGAGCATCCTGAGTCAGAAAGAAGCCATGAGGACAACTGAGGCCAATGCCTGTCTGTGCATAACCCCAACGTTCACATCTTGTGTCTGAGGATGTTGTCCAAATGTTGCTTGAATACTGTGACACGTGGCACCAGGACTGCCCCTGGGGAGCTGTTTCAGTGCTCCACCACCCTCTGCGTGAAGAACCTCTTCCTAATATCCAACGTAAACCTCCCTGGCACATCTTCCTGCCATTCCTTCAAGTCCTATCATTGGTCCCCAGAGAGAAGACACCAGCTCCTGCCCCTCCTCCTTCCCCTGTGAGGAAGCAGTAACTGCGATGGGGTCTCCCCTCAGTCTCCTCCAGGCTGAACGGACCAAGTGATTTCAGCCACTCCTCATATGGCTTCCCCTCTAAATCCTTCACCAACGTCATGGCCCTCCTCTGGAAGCTCTCCAGGAGCTCGATACCCTTTTCATACCATGACACCCAAATCTGCACAAAGTACTCAAGGTGGGGCTGCCTAGTGAAATTCTTGGTTGACTCATCTTGTAGATCTTCCATGGCTCATTAGAATTGGGTGTGAAGTTGCACATCTCTGTAAGAATGAGCTGACTGAATAAAGGACAACAAGGCTTTTGGTGCCAGCAGATAACTTGGCTGCTGTTTGTGTTTCAGGCAGCAGCTCTCTGGCACAAGCCAGGAGACTGTTCCCATTCTGGCTCCATTCACCCGAGGGTGTAGGGGACACTGGTGTCACCGGTGGTTGGCAAGTTCCAAGGAGCCTGCACTGAGCCTCCTCACCTTCCTCCTGCCCTTCCCGCAGCAGCAGTGCAGGAGGATGGACTCGCACAAACGCGGTGCTGGAGCCTCTCCCACCAGCGCTGCTCCAGCTTCCCCAGACCGTGAAAAGTCTGCCAGATGTGTTTGGGGCTTTTGTGCCGTGTAGGGTCATGGAATAGTTTGGGTTGGAGCATTCTCCCTCTGTACTCAGCACTGGTGAGACCGCATCTTGAATCCTGTGTTCAGTTCTGGGCCCCTCATCACAAGAAGGATGTTCAGGTTCTGGAGCGAGTCCAGAGAAGAGCAACAAAGCTGGTGAAGGGGCTGGAGAACAGGCCTTATGAGGAATGGCTGAGAGAGCTGGGGGTGTTTAGCCTGGAGGAGGCTGAGGGGAGACCTCATTGCTCTCTGTAACTACCTGAAAGGAGGTTGTGGAGAGGAGGGTGCTGGCCTCTTCTCCAAAGTGACAGGGGACAGGACAAGAGGGAATGGCCTCAAGCTCCAACAGGGGAGGTTCAGGCTGGACATTAGGAAAACATTTTTCACGGAAAGGGTCATTGGGCACTGGCAGAGGCTGCCCAGAGAGGTGGTTGATTCACCTTCCCTGGAGGTGTTTAAGGGACGGGCGGAGGAGGCGCTGAGGGGCATGGTTTAGTGTTTGATGGGAATGGCTGGACTCGATGATCCGGTGGGTCTCTTCCAACCTGGTCATTCTACGATTCTATGATCATCCTCGCAGCCTCCCCTGGACCCGTTCCCGCAGCTCCACATCCTTTACGCTGGCAATTCGCTCCCAGCGCCGCCCGCTCTGACCCCTCCCGGCTGGGCCGCGGGGAGGGAGGCTCTCGAACGGCCCGAAAGGCCGGACCCGGCCTTTCGGGCCGTTCGAGAGCCTCCCTCCCCGCCTCTCCCCGCCCCACGCGTGTCTCGCCGCGATTAGCCGATCCGCCGGCGCCGCCCCCGCCGGGCCCTGCCGGGTCCCCCCGAGCCGCGCCGAGAGCCGAGCCCCGAGCCGCCCCCCCGCCCCGCGCGTGGTTTAAATCGTCGCCTGGGAATGTGCGGACACCTACGGTAAAAGCAGTTTTACTTCGGGTTCTCTTGGTTTTGTTTTGTTTTGTTTTTAAAATTAGTAGTGTTAAAGCAATACACCTCTAACTGGAAACAAGCGCAGTCACCACTGATCCAGGGAGCTGCTGTGGCAATAAGTGGAATATTTAAGCTAAAGCGGAGTTAAGCTTTCATCTGAGTAGTTGTATTCTTTTAAATATGAGACAGAATGCGGAATAACGACACCCAACTCGGAATTAGGGGCAGGGATGCGGCCGTGCAGGGGGTGCGAGGGGCGTTTCTCCTCCTAGTTTGCACACCAGGTGTCAGAGCCGGCTCCCCGTTACGGTGCTGTGTCGTGCACACGCATTGGGTTACTACACGTATTCATGACATTTCCAAGAAGTGGAACTCATAAGTCTCCTCCTCCTCACGCATGCGCTCCTCCTAGTGCTTGTGGTCAAGGAGGGTCTTTGGGGATGAAGGCAAATACTCACCCTCAGTTGAACTTTAGAACTTTCTGTGCATGCTCTCAGACTCTTCGGGTCCCTCTTCACGGCCACATCTGACCTCAGCTGATTCTTCTTATGGAAGTTCTTGGCATTGCAGATTTTGCAAGTTGTGGTTCCCTTCCTCGGGGTGTTCTGTTTGTTCTTTTGTTTTGTTTGTTCAACAGGCTGCCCACGGAGGTGGTTTGAGTCACCTTCCCTGGAGGTGTTTAAGGCACGGGTGGACGAGGCGCTGACGGGCATGGTTTAGTGTTTGATAGGAATGGTTGGACTCGATGATCCAGTGGGTCTCTTCCAACTTGGTTATTCTATGATTCTATGGTTCTATATCTCAGGCTCAGTTGTCTTTTCTTTACATCGCTCCTTGTTATCTGGCTTAGCCAGATACAGTCACATTCTTCCCATCCTTTCTTCCTACAGCCCCATTAAAATTCTGCATGTAAGTGTAACCATATTTTAATTCTAAAATCACAGAAACTACACATAATATTCAAACTTACAATAGGTCAGTGACTTACAATAAATTATTTCTTCCTTCAGCCCCTCTGAGAGCATGTTTTTTATAGCTTGTTTTCTTTCAAGCAGTATTGTTCCAGACCCTGTTCATTCTTTGGAGATGACAATGTTCTCAGTCTGATCTGTGTGAAAAGATGTGTCTTCTATAATCACCTCTCTTTATAGCCTTTTTCCATCTCAAATGCAAGGTCAGAGCTGGAGCCAGCTCCAATTGGCAGAGGTTTGACTGTTGTGAAGTTCACAACAGCATTAAAATTAGACCTCGGAAAGTAATAGAATATGCATAACATTTCTGGGAAAGATTATTCATGTAAGTGGGAAATACATCTTGTCCCAGCTCCTGTCTGGCTGCACACAATCACTCCCTCACATTTCCCAGGCTGATAAAGGATGTTCGCTTTCTAAAACTCCAGAATGAGTGTTGTTTATTTCCCAGCATTTTCAGTATCACTACTGGCTTACACTGAGAGAAAACTATTGAAGCCTAACACAGTGATGAGAAACGTAAAATCCCCTGTGGGATTTTTCCTTAATCATCTCATACTAGATCTTCTTCCTTTTCTAGGGCAATGGGAAAGTTGTGGAGCATGTGCTGAGTGAGTCAACTCTGAAAAATGCCACATGATTCGGGGTCGGAGTTCCTTTGTTTCATTTCTCCACCTCTACCTCTTCAAACAGAGCGGAGGAAGCACAAAATGCCGCTGGGGGCGTCCTGTAGCAGAGTAACCTCCTCCTCTCTCCCTGCAGGGGCTTGTGCATGAGCTCATCTTGTGAAACAAAGGTCATGTTCCAGATGAGAACTGCACCCACTGATGTTATATCCTGGTTTTGTTGCTGCAGAGTTAGTTGTGAAACGTTCAAGAAATAAATCATAGAATCATAGAATAGTTTGGGTTGGAAGGGACCTTAAACCCCATCCAGTTCCAACTCCCCTGCCATGGGCAGGGACGCCTCCCACCAGATCAAGATGCCCAGGACCCCATCCAACCTGGCCTTGAACACCTTCAGGGATGGGGCAGCTGCAGCTTACCTGAGAAAAAATGCTGTCAGAAATTACAGATTCTAATTGTAGACCATGATTAGAGTGAAATGTTTTTCCTGCTTCTCTTGAAAGACCTTCCTCCTCAATATGAAGCCTGGTATGTTGACTTGTTGTTGTTAATACAGGGTACTTCTCTTTGCCTTGATAATTGCATTGGTGTTTGTATATTGCGCAGCGTTTGTGTTGCAGTCGTGGGAGCACAGGTTTCATGCATGGGGTTAAACATCAAAGAGTAAACTAGCTTGACCTTTTACAGACATACAGTCTCCGCTGTTAATGCCAGCAAGAAGTTACTGGAGCCTTGTGTGTCTTCCTGTGAAATTTCCCTGTGTTCTTATTTCCTGCTCCTTGGGGGTTGGGGCAGAAATCTGCCTCTGATTTTGATTATATTCTGTATGGAGTGTGGGCAATGTGAAACAGTTAAAAAATAGGTGAGCAATTAACTTTATTAGCTTCATAGAAACTAATGAACATACAGGTGGTTTTCTGGTTTTGTGTAGAATGGAAACTACTTGCAGAGCGAGGAGTAAATATGCTTGCTAATATTCTCAGGTGTTTACTTCAAAAAAATTCTTCTTGTGAACCTTGTTTACACTGTACTACCAAGGGTCAAAAGTCAGTGCAGTGCAGCCTTGGACAAACATGCATGTTTTCTCTGCAGTATGTGTGAAATTCATCAACTTTAAAATTTTGCACTTTGTTCAGGAAAGTCTGGAAACTAACTAAACCCAGAAGCTTGCATTTAAGTGAAGTCTGGTACTATCTCCTTGAGAAATGTTTTTCTCTCAGACCTTTAGGGACAAGAACATGGCTGAGGTGCCCTAGATTTTCTTTCCAGAGATCCTGTTTCCCAGAAGAGTCCTTCCTCTGTGGAAATTTGGGCTGATAGTGATCTAAAATAGGCAGTCTTACAGAAAACTCTCCCCTCAACAGTCATTTTGCCTCAGTGTGCCAAGGGTTTCCCTGATTCTTTGAATACAAGAGGAAGAGATTTTTGTTATTCCATATGTAGGCTTGCCCCTTTCACAGTGTCACTGATGTGACCTTGCAGTTTCCTCTTTATCTCAGCGGAGGTGATTTTAGACTTCAGCTATTGCCACACTGGAAGGACGGGATGTCATCCTGAGGAACCTGGAGAAGCTGGAGAAGTGGTCCAGCGTAAACCTCATGAGGTTCAATGAGACCAAGAAGGGCAAGGTCCTACACCTGGGTCGGGGCAATCTGCGGTTTCAGTACAGGCTTGGGGATGATGTGACTGAGAGCAGCCCTGCGGAGAAGGACTTGGGGGTGCTGGTTGATTAGAAGCTTGACATGAGCCAGCAATGTGCGCTCGCAGCCCAGAAGGTCAACCCTATCCTGGGCTGCATCAGAAGAAGCATGGCCAGCAGTGCAAGGGAAGGAATTCTGCCCCCTTATTCCACTCTTGTGAGACCTCACATGGAGTACTGTGTCCAGTTCTGGAATCCTCAACATAAGAAGGATATGGAACTGTTAGAACAGGTCCAGAGAAGGGCCACAAAGGTGATGTGAGGGCTGGAGCACGTCTGCTATGAGGACAAGCTGAGAGAGTTGGGCTCATTCAGCCTGGAGAAGAGAAGGCTCCAAGGAGACCTTATAGTGACCTTCCAGTACCTGAAGGGGCTACAAGAAAGCTGGGGAGGGACTTTGTACAAAGGCTTGTAGTGATAGGACTAGGGGCAATGGGTATAAACTGAAGAGGGAACACATTTGGACTAGACAGAAAGAGGAATTTCTTCACTCAGGGTGGTGAGGCACTGGCCTAGGTTGCCCAGGGAAGCTGTGACTGCCCCATCCCTGCAGGTGTTCAAGGCCAGGCTGGATGGAGCCTTGGAGCAGCCTGGTCTGGTGGGAGGTGTCCCTGCCCATGGCAGTGGGGTTGGAACTGGATGATCTATAAGGTCCCTTCCAACCCAAAATGCTCTATGATTCTATGATTCTGTTCAAAATTATTCTCAATTTCTCTGCAGTACTTTAGGTTTCTATTTTTAACCATCTTGCTGCTCCACAAGTTTTGCAATGAAATCTTTACTCAATACATGAAACATTGAACTGAGGAGGAAATTCTTGAGTGTTTTCTTGCAGCAGTATTGGCAAATTTTACATGCACATGAACACATAAACTATTGGGGCAGATTTATCTCTGGTGATTGTGAATGGTTTTCTTTCATCTTGAGAAGATAAGCACATTTTCCTCTCGTCTTTGTACATTCAGTTGCTTAGGGACATAGTTTAATTGTGAACTTGGCAGTGTTAGGTCTATGGTTGCACTTGACGATCTTGAATCATAGAATCATAGAAAAGACCTCTTGGATCATTGAGTCCAAGCATTCCAATCTGCCCCTAAACCATGTCCCTGAGCACTTCATCTACCAGTCTGTTAAATACCTCCAGGGATGGTGGCTCAATCACCTCCCTGGGCAGCTTGTTCCAGTGCCCGATGACTCTTTCTGTGAAAAATTTCCTTCTGATATCTAGTCTGAACCTCCCCTGACAGGTCTTTTCCAACCTATACAATTCTGTGATTCTGTAACTCTTCTCATTGCAGGGCCCAGGTAATCTAGACTAAAAGCTGGGGTTTACATTGTTGTTGCTTTTGTCTTTTTCTTCAGTTGTTACAGTTATGGTAACTTTATCTGTGACATTTGCGAAAGTGGTCATATCAGATAAAAGGGCGAAGTGTGATGCCCTTTGCGTCTTGTGGTGAAGCTGAGCAGTGTGCACTGATGGAATGTATTGGGCTTTCCCCAGTAGCGTGACTTTCCTGCTCTCAGAATATGGTGACATGTTTTTTGGATGCAAAGCTTAACACTGTTTTAGTTTATACTGAGTTTAACACTGTTTTAGTTTATACTGAACACTTCATCTTGCTCTTACTTATTTCCCATTCAGAACCCTGGGGAAATTAGCGTTACTGATAAATCACCACATCTGTACATTTTTTTTTTCCTTTTATTTGGAGTTCCATGCCTGGTTCGCTGGACCAGTGGAATCGTATAGCTGAATGTGTGATGCTAAGTAATTTTTCCTTGTCCCTCCCTTATAATTAGGAAGTAGCCCCCAGTAGTAATATCTGACATTGTCACTTGTCCAGCAGAAAATGAGCTGATGTAATCAACTTTGTCTTTCGACCATCATTGGAAAATACGGGATGGAAACCAATGTTAGCTGGATGTGGATTCAGCAATGGTCAAGTGCCATTCATCTACTGTTCTTGTGGACAGACTTGCATTACAGGTAACAGAGTTTGGGCACTGGAGATATTGATCAGCATTTCTTTATAATGAGCATGTAATTTATCTTACATAAAGGAATTTCATAAAAATAAATAATTTGTATGTGTTCTTTAAAGGCAGATTATTTTTCAGATGACACAAAAATAGTAATTTTGCATGTCTGAAATGTTAACTCTGTAGGAAATTCCTCCTCACCACAGCGCCTCCTTCTTTAAATAGTTTTAAAATATTAGATAAAGATCAACTAGAGTAGTTTTTTTAAAAATAAAATGTTTATCTGAGATTTCTGAAAATGTTCAGAAGTTGTTAAATTCCCACCTCCTTTTAGAGTGAGTTATAGATGTGGCTTCCTCAAGCTTTTTTGGAAGTCTCAGCTGATGTACCCGGGAGATGCTTTCGTAGGAGGATGTTTTGTGCCTTCCCCTTCTTGACTGCATTATGTCATGAAAACAGTTTTCTTCTTTCTGTAGAATTCTCACATATGTTTGACGCTAGATTTACATTATAATTTAGCAATACATATGCTTTTTCTCTGATAGAAAACTGAGGTTCATGCGTGAGGGGTTCCTCTGCATATTGGAGGCCTAAAGATATTCTCTCCATGCCCTTCTACCCCAGCTGTACAGGTGATAGCATTGCAGGTCTGTGTATGGAACAGAACTGGTTCAAAAGTACAGGTGTTCTGTCTATCCAGTTTGGTTTTGTTAGAAACAAACCTTTTAGCTTGCTTTATTTAAAATAGTGTCGTTCTGTGTATTCGAAAGGGGCAGCTTCTACTGGTGTTTCATTTCTGTTTCTGAGGTTTGTGCTATTTGCTCTGCTTACATTAGGGTTAAATGTTGTTGCAGTTCTTAGAGCGAACAGGGCATTTAATTCTCCCAATTTCTTAAGCGGTGTGATGTGATGGGGGAAAACACTGTGTTTGTGGTTGTTCCTTTTGGGTTCTGAAGGACAGAACTCTATGAAAGAGGATAGGTGTTGCTTTCTGGCTGCATGCTGTAGTAGGAGTGCTGTAATTGTGCCTTTTCTCTAGGTATTTAGCACAGTCTGTGTAGAACGCACGGAGTAGGTTGCGATGGACTAAACAGACTATCTGCAGTTAACTGTCAGCTGCAGCTGAATGCTCTGTGTTTCGGAAAATGATCCAAAGTGGCCTCAGTGCCGTTTTAAGAACGCTGTTGGATATACATTAGATTACATTTACACTATGGTATGGAAGTGCAGGAGTCCTTAAGCTGAGTAATGCTTGGGTCTCGTACTGTGGTGGGTTTATGATATTTTACAGCTTGCCTTCCTGTTTTTCTTTGCTTCTGAAGGTGGATCCTTGAGGTCACGTGAACTTGCCATCAGCAAGATAAACAGTCTTTTTTTTCTTTTTTTTTTTTTTTTTTTGACTTGCTACTGTAATTGTCAGCATCATCTGTTGGAGGATAAAGCCACTGCAGTAAATCTGGTTCATTGGGATAGAGGCAGGTGCAGGAGACAGTGTCCTAGGATCCTGCATTTGATATGCTGTTTTAGTGGGCAGTGGAACCCAGTCCATCAGTTTAATCAAATTCAACTCTTACTACTTTTTTGGGGAAAGTCATGTGAATGTATAAGAGCTATTTTTTGTTTAAACCACATTGGAATTATAATTAAAAATGCATATAGACGAGTTCCTCATCTCCTTCGTGCATGGACACAATATGTGATTGTGACTTCCAGAATGTGTAACAAAAAGCTGAAAATGCTTTAAAAAATGTTATGCGGTTACAAGAATCTTTCAGTGTATTAGGCTTTGTAGTTGAATTGGCTTTTGCTTTTCAGAATGGTTTAAACAAAGCTATGCAATGTCATGACTGAATTCATCCTAAGAGCTAAGATTTGTCTTCAGGTTAATGGGTCTCAGAGAAGGTTACATAGAATTTCCATAGGTGGTGGCAGTGGAAACTGAGCACAGCACCCTACTTATTTTGTTAATCGCAAGAGTGGGTTTTTTTCTAGTTTTGAATTTTTATTTCAGTTTTCAGTATGGTGAAACATGAATGTCACATGAAGAAAAAGGCGGTCTGTAGTTTAGATATACCTTCAGAGTTAATCAATTTGCATACTTAAGGTTGGAATTTTTTTCTTTGTGTGGTTCTTCCATCGTGTAGCATGGAGGAGGGGGGTGTGGAATCCTTAAAACCCCAGTAACTCATTCAGATTGGAGTCACTTTAAATGATAGTAGGGAGTAAGAAAATACACACATTCCTGGATTTATAGGTGATGAATGTTTTATAACATTATATAGTACATTGTGACTATTTCCTTTATTTTGACTTCATTTAAGGCAAAGTGCATGCCTGATAGCAGTGGGTTTTGTGGGGCTGGGATGATGTTAAATCTTTGGTGTACTATGTGTGGTTACACTACCTCTTACCTCCCAAAACACTTCCTGAGAAATGCCTTGGAAGTTTTAAGGGAAAGAAGGTGGTGGTGAGAAGGGGGTGGAAGGTTGCTGGGAAGAGGTCAGAGCTTTAGACTTAAATTGCTGTGGAGCTTAACTCTTATTTCCAGAAATACTTGAAACATCAGCAAGTTAATGACTTGTTTCACTTCCTATGGAGTTTACAGACTTGTGTTAAGGTAATTTCACTTTGAAAGGAACTTTCATTTCTTTCTGATTAATATGACCTACCAAGTACTTTTTGTTCTTTAATGAACAGCTGGGAGAACCCCTTGAGGGGAGGAGGTCTGTGTAGATTAAGTTGGTATTTCGTTTGTAGGTGGAATACGTCAGACAGAGTTAACTGTGAACTTGTGCAGCAGATTGATGATTTAGTAACCTTTTAATTCTCTCTCACAGACCTGCTTTTGTAAAAAAGCATCTACTTAAGAATGAACAGCAGAGAAGCGATGTGGTGGACATGGGCTTCGTGTCATGTTGGCTTCCTGTTTAAAAAACAGTAGGCTGACAATTTTAAAGGGACAACAACAAAGTGATGACCAGGTGCCAAGTGCCAGCTGTCCTTATTCACCAGATTGAAGAAGAATTGGATAAAGAAGAAGAAGAGATGATGGTTTTCCTGTGTCGAGATCTTGCTCCTGACTTGGCCACTGCCAGCCTTAGAGAGCTCTTGATGGCTTTGAATGAGCGGGAGAAACTGTCTTTTTTTGGCCTGTCTGAGCTGTTGTACAGAGTTAAGAGGTTTGATTTGTTGAGGAGGATCTTGAAGACTGAGAAAGCAACAGTGGAAGCTAACCTTGCCAGGAGTCTCAGGATTGTCCCCGATTACAGGTAATATATCTGTTTCAGATTTCAAGGCAACTCTATTTTGTGAAAGATGTGGGGAGGTTGTTTTGGGTTTTTTTTGGTGGGTATGTTTTGTTTCTTTTTTAAAATAAGTTTTACAGGTAAAAGAAAAGCAGAAGAGGGCGTCATATCTAGAGTTATAGTGAAAAGAATGTGTCATTTAGTCTCTGAAATACACCTTAGCAGCTTCTTCCAAGTCATGGCATTGAAAGCATCTATCTTTAAGGAGTTTGTGTATGTTAGTAAAAGCAATGATGTTAGTACAGTTCTGGTGGATAGAAATGACGCTTTAGAGGAACATCATTAGTTAGAGATACTTTCTTTTCTAGTTTTTTTGGACACATAGCCTTGTGGTATAGCTTTTTTTTCAGGGCACCTGTCTCTTAATACTTTTTACTCTGTAGTTTTAAGACACTTAAATTAACAGGCTCCAGTTATTGTTTTTGGGGGACTTCAGAAAGAAATGTATGTACTTATAAAGAAGTTTCCTGTGTTAACTTCTCACTGAAATATACCCCCCGTATCTACTAGGTAAAAAAGTTAAAGGTGTGTTCTCTCTCATTCTCTTACTTCCTGTTTATTGAAATATTAAGCAAGAGTAGGTAGTTTGTAATTGGATCTTGGAGCAGGGTAGGACTTTCTCCTGCTTTTGTTTTTTTTATTGGGGAGGTACGTTAAGATGGGAACATGGGAGAAATTGGGTAGTGGGGCAAGGGTGGGATCTTGCTGAAAGCTAATCCTTTAGAAATACCTCAACTTTATTTCAGGGTACTAATGGTAGAGATTAATGAGAATCTGGAAAAAGAAGAAGTGAATTCTCTTGGTTTTCTGCTCAGAGATTATGCACCTCGTATGAAAATGGCAAAAGATAAGGTAATGTCTTTCTCTGGGGTCTTCTCTAGAGCAGTGAGAGGCTAAAGTGAAAAGAGAAATAGCTGGACAGCAAAGGAGGGGAGATGGCACTGCAAGGCATAGCAACGCAGGAGTAAACAGAAGTCAGGAAGTGGCAAAGTGGTTTCAATTTAATTTTGGTTTCATAATTAAAGGAAAGAAGCACAAGAAATAGTAAGAGGGAACAGTGAAGACTTGCTGTAGTGAATGGTGTTAGCATGAACCTCACAGTCAGACAGCATTAAAAAAAAAAGTCTTTCTTCAGTATTACTGGTCTAAAAGTTCATCTATGAAGGATCTCAAACCAGTAATTGCATGAAATATAGCTTGAATTACAAGGTCACTTTTTATGTTTGTGCTCTGCTTCCCTTACAAAAGAACAGTTCTATTTTAATTATGTCTGCCTCTAAACATTTGCATTCTGTATATTTTTTTTCAATGTTCTGAGAAAGTAGAGATTCAGTAGAGAGGGTTCAGAAAACTCGAGCACTATGCATAGATTGCTGTCTTCTTCCTTTGAATTTTTTTCTTTTTCTCTTTAACCAAAGGAGGGAGGCCCTGCAAATTTTATGAAGCTTATATTACCTCTTGCTTTGTGGCATGTTAGGTAACCTTCCAAGTGGCTGGCTTTGTAGCAACAAGGAAATGCAAAACTGTTTCCTCAAAAATTTGATTTGTTTTTAAGAAAATCACTTCCTAGTTTTCATTACTCCTATGATAATATAAAGAATTCTTGTACCTTCCAGGTTATTTTCTTAGTGTTTCAGAAGGTGATGTCCCTGTTTCTTAAATGTACAACCTTCATGGCCTCCCCACATTATGTTCTGGGTTGCTTTGTTACTTACCTTAGAGAACAAGTTTCTCATGTGACAGTTTGGTTTTCTGTTACGATTCTAGAGTTTTCTAGCTCTTGTGATTGACCTGGAGAAGCTAAATTTGGTGGCTCCTGATCAACTGGATTTGATAGAAAGTTGTTTTCAAAATATTCACAGGATAGACCTGACCAGGAAGATTCAGAAGTACAAACATGAAGGTAAGATGCTGGTTTTGCACCGATTACTATTGACAGCAAGAACCAGATGTAATCTTACTGAAGATAAAATTATGAATTACAAGTCAGAGTATTTGCGTGCTTCATAGGCTTAAGCTTTTAAAACAGTTGATATACCATAGTGTATTTCTCTGTGTGTTTTTGTTAAATTTTCAGCTTTAATGTCCTCCGTTCATTCTCGGCCAGCATATGTAAATGCACTTCAGGCATCTCTCCCTAATCTCAGTTTGATTGATCCTTCTTATAATTCCAGGGTAAGTATACAATAAATCAGACAGACCCTTTCTTTCTAAATATTGCCAGCCATTGAAAGGGGATTCATCTTTACGGAGTTTGAGGAATGAGTGATTGCTAGTAACTAAAACATTACTCAGATTTGTTTCTCTTATTCCTGTGACTTGCTGGGTTTAGAGTCTGATTTACTTCTTCTGACTTAGAAAGTTAAAGAGCCTCTGTGACTCTTCTCCTATTAGCTGGTCATATAAAATCAGTATGTTTTTTCTACTACTCTGAGGAGTGAAAAGTTTTACTTTGAATGTTTTTTTGGAAAACAAATTATTCTGCTTTGTACTTCTGGAGTTTTTACTCAGGGACTTTTTTTACTCCGGACTTTTTACTCAGGGAAAGTAACTTCGAAAGTTAAAAAGATGAAGTTTGCGGCTTTTTAAGGAGAGCTTTTCAGATTATTTTTTTTGGGTGTTTTGTTTTAACAGAGATATCTCCATATATCAAGTCATCATACCCTATTGCACGCAGTACTTTTTATATTTGGATTAGATCTTATACTGTAATAGTATAACCTTAATTAAGTTTTTAGCCTTGATAAATTAATTAGATGGGATTAGTTCTGTCATGTATTCAGTAAATATGTATTTATAAAGTTTACATACAAGACATCAGAGATGCAATTAACAGAGCCACAACAGCTTTTTCCAGACTACTAATGGGAAAGAGTTTATATTGACTTTCCATATTATGATAATACTGTTATAATTTCTAGTTCAGTGAAAGTACTTCCCTGCTGCTCTGTAGGAAACAAAATGCACATTTTCAGGGTTTTTTTTGTTTGTTTTACTGTATTAGGGATTAAACTTTTCTTTGCTGTTCATGGCAAACTGATAATTTTTTTCTGAGGAGGAAGGTTTTTTTCTGTTTGTGGTTTTGGTTGGGTTTTTTTTTTAGTTATTATTTTGTAACTCTAATTAACTGACAGATGTGAATCCTAAAATACGTAATCCTTTTATTGAGGAAGAAAAATACTGTTGTGTTGTATTTTGGAACACATGATTATCAGTTCTTGGAGAGAGGGAAAATATACCTTTTTCTTCATTTTAGATCCAGGATGTAAACAGAGAAAAACCACAAAGTGGACAGAGTCTTATTGTGGGTAAGAACATTTTATCTGAGTTACGATAATCTAAAAGAGCCAAACAATGCATTTCATTATATCAAAAGGACTGTTGTTTGATAGTTGTATTTATGGCTCATCCAGCTGATATGGCCAGGAGCAGAGAGTGTTTGTTACCTCTGAAAACTGAGCTTTGCCTTATTGCTTGCTCTTGTGTTTGCTTTGCTTGTGCTGCCGGGTCTTAAAACTTCACTGAAATTGTTTTAGGCTTCCACTGTCACAAATTTTTAAGAGAATAAATGGTTTATTAATAAAATCATGGGAAAGGTTAACTAGCCAACAGTGGTGGCCCGTGTAGTGCAGCTGCATCTGTTAAGTCTTGAGTAGGAAATGTTTGTGTGCATTCAGTGGTGGACTTTCCACCAGGCTAGCCAGGAAGTTGTCCGGTGAGTACCAGGTTCTTACCATGTGTGTTGCATTCTTTCTGGAAACCCCAAATACCTCTCAAATATGGTGATTTTAAGCACAGTTGCCCGAATGCTCTCAGTGTACTGTTCCAGTCACAAGCGATGGAGAAGTCAATCCAAATAACATTCTGGAGGTGGAAATTTGGATTTTTGTTGTTGTTTTTTTTTAACTTCAGTAGCGTACATAGAAGTGAAGAGGTCCAGATAAGTTTGAACTTGGCTGAACTAGGTTCCTCTTTAATGGATTTGATGTCAAAGAAATGTCACTGGTACTGGTGTACTGAGATTACTTCTGTATGTTTTAACTGCAGCAGAACCAGTCCACATGTCCATTCAGGAATCAGGAATGATGTCACACAAGGTACGTGCTTGTGTGTATGTATGCAAGTAAATATAATAAAAACCTCTGCAGGTATTTAGTTTTCTTTGTGCTTCATTTTGAGATTTCTTTTAATTGCATGTAAATAGAAGAATGGGTACATCCATATCTTCCTTGGCCATAAACAGGTTTTATTAATTCCTTTTGCAGAATATATTTTTAATACAAAATGGAAGCAGCAGTATGCAAAATGCAAGTGCGTATGATGTACACACACAACCTGTATATTTATTAGTGGAGGCTAAATCGAATCCTGTTATAAGTCAGACCTTTTGCCATCTGCATTAGAAATGGCAGGGCTTTTTTGCATGCAGTAAATTTTGTTCCTTATTCTCTTCCTGCCTGTTGCTCTCCAGGTAGAAGACAGACATGCTTTGGGTATTAATGATAAGAATGGACTACTGCTATTTTCACTAGCTCTCCTGTTGGCCAGGAACCAGGGAGTTACCTACAGCAAATTGATTGTAATTTTTGTAAAGGGGAGAGGAATTGTAATAGAATCATTACAGACTACTTAGGAACAAGGAGGTTATTTGACTGAATAATGAAATAAATGTTAGTCTGATGAGCAGTGCATGCTTGCATACCCGAAGAACACAGAAGTTCTCTAGATTTATAGTATTGGCAACATGAAGCTTACAGCTCCTAACATCTCGATAGCAGTTACCCTTTAATTTGGAAGTGCTATAGAAGTATTATTGCTGTCATAGTCTGGGTCTTTAAAAAACCCCTCTACGACATACAGGTTTAGGTGAGTTTTGGGCTTTTTGGCAGGTGTAGAGTGTCTTGGTTTGGATTTTGTTTATTTGTTTCACATTTGAAGATATCTCCAGAGTTAAGGTTCAGTCTCAAACTTGCTTCTCTACTTTCTGGTACAATCTTAGTCTTTGTTTAAGGAACACTATGGTAGTGAGATTGCATAACACAAGATGCAAAAATTAAGTCTGGAATAGGGAAAAAAATCGTTAGTCCATGTCTCATGATTTTATTTGGTTTTGTTGTGTAGATAAGACATGTAGCATCCCAGTAGATAGAATTTTGCTGGCCACTCTATGGAAAAACAATTTATTGAATAGATGTGAGGTGGTGAAATTTGAGAAAAGAATCAAGTTGGTAAATTGAGAATGTGTCACATTAATTCAGTATATGTCCTTCATGTTTCTCAGGTGACTGATAATCAGTACAGAATGCAAAGTCAACCTTTAGGAATATGCCTGATAATAGACTGTATAGGCAATGACACAGGTAAGTCTCTGGAATCTGAAGTTCTGTATCTTGTTAATCTCAAGTAATCACAACAATAAAGAATATGATGTAGATTTACCAGCCAGACTAGGGTAATGTTAAGCTCCAGTCATACAGCGGGTTATTGGCAGAGATGGTAAAGATAGTGTTTCCCACAAAACCAAAGCTGTTGCAGATTTGAAGCATAATTATATCAGACACCACAGATTTTGAATAGCTGAAGGCACGTGGTTCTTTATTAATAAAGCTCCTAGGCTTCTGTTATATCTTGAAACTGCCACCACAGCTTTATAGGGAAAGGGATTTTTTTCTTTCCTTCTTCGTTTAGTTTAAAAATGAAAGAACTCCACTGCACCAATTTGCATGTAGAATTCAAGTTATTCAATGGCATGATTAAAATAGGGTTTTTTCCCGATTACCTATGTAGAATCTAAAAATTAGATTCTTGCATAAGCAAAAAACCCCACTCTGTAATCGTTGGACTACATGAGGCTAAAAATAAAAATGAAGAGGTTAATAGACTAGAAAATGTAGAGGAAGAAGAGGATTTCTCATAACTCATGGTCCTGCAGATGGACCAGCTTAGAATTACTGATGTAGTTGTTGAAGAACAGTGGATGCAGAGCACAGACACGGAAAGTTAAATTTTGATGTTTGCTTGACAATAGTATTTTAGGTAAATGATACAAAACAAGGCATTTAGTTTGCCATTAGGGTAACAGGAACAAGATCTGATTTACAATCCTGCCATGGATGGAGACGAGGGAGAAGGAAGGATCTTAATTTAGTTGCATAAAACCGAGAAACATCTTTGCAATCTGATTTCAGTCTGTCCTACCAAGTTTACCAATGACCTCTGGCAAAAAAAAAACCCCAAACCATCCAAGGCTGCAGTTTCTGGGTGTAGAAATTAAACTGTTCAATCTAAAGCAATTCTTTACTTCTACTCGCAAAAAATAGGAAGACTTTGCCCCAAGAGGGAGATAATATAATGACAACCTGCCAAGGTCTGAAAGACTGCAAGGAGAGAGGAGGAGCAGCTCTTTGCATCAAACATTCTGCTCTGTCCTGTTGCCTGCTTCTTTACTATCCTGTGGTTCTCTCTTTCATGATAGCTTTAGAGAACAAATGACCCTTTTGATCCAAGAAGCTTACTATGTGGCCTTAATCTGAAGGTAGTATGACAGTTTTGTGGGAAACACTATCCAGTACCAAAATAATTACTTATTACTTGGAGTTCTGTTTCTTAAAAGAAAATGCAAAAAAGGGTTGCTAGAGAAGTTTCAGTGTGAAGAGCTAAAGAAAAGATGAGGTGTGAAAATAAATAATAAACCCCTCTTTAAACTGTGTTGTCTCCAATGGGATATGAGCATGTGCTGTCCTGATTTATTGAACGAGTGTTTTACTATGCCAGTATGACTTTTTAAAATTAAACGGTAAGTGTGAAAGTAGGTAGGGCATGTGCAGTGGAGAAAACAGGAAGGAACTGCTATGTCAGTTCATAGTCATGAATACACAAATTTAGATCTACTCTTTCTTAGAAGGCACAGATGTTTTACACAAGCAATATAAGTGCAGACCCCTTTGTCACAGTAATTGCTACTAATTACAAAGATGTACGCAGGAAAAAAAAGATATCAATGCGCTCTTCCTGAGCTCATATGGTCATTTCAGTACTTGTACAAAACCAGAAAGTGTAAATGTGATAGAGAAAGTCTGCTGACTGGGAAGGACAAACATGGGTTACATGTTTAGAATCTGGTATGTCAGATAGACCTGCAAATCACGGCTTTGCTGGTTGTGCCGAAACACCCAAAGCAAGTCTTAGTCTGCTTTGGTCTCTCTGCTTGTCTGCCTTGGATACAAAGGCAATTATATCATGTGTGTCTCAGACATTTAATGTCAGCAGTGCATCATCCCAAGATTTAATCTGAGGAAGCTGAATCCATAGTAGCTACTGCAGGATCAAATATTACAACAATTGAAAATCCCCAGTGTAAACAATGTGTGAATTCATCAGAGACTGGTAAAATTCAAACTGAAATGTACCTTGCTGTTTTATACAGGGCTGCTTTTGACTTCTCCATTTGGAAGCCAATCTTTATCCTCAAGTTTTAAACAATCAAGGGGTGAAAAGCGTTGTGTTGTTTGGGTTTTTTTTTAATATAGAGTGGAAATGCTCAAAAGTCAGTGGAGATTTGTTGGGAGATGATTAGTGTTGAAGAAACAGATATTTTCTGATATCAGGGTGCTGCATGTAATGCTGAATTTTTTCTTGCCTTAAAGTAAAATTGCTGTATCTAAAGCTTGCTATGTATAATTTCTGATTAATTGTTAAACTAAGGTATCAGCTCTAAGTTTGTTTCGCTTAATTTTTTTTTAATTGTGACACTTCGAGCATGTGTATGATCTAAGCTGACACCAAGTTTTCTATTTGTGTGTGTACGTGCTAATGAGAGAGCTAAGAGGAAAAGCGCTCTCCTTGCTGTAATTCTCATTTTGCATATGTACTACCGCCCTCTAAAGGAGAAGTGCTTCATCGAATGTGTGACCGCTGAACGGAATTGATACTGAATCTCCCACCTGAGTTTTTAGAGCATGTTTTATTGCCTAAAATAGGGAGGATTTGCCTTTCTATTTCCAAACTGGAAAATCTCTGAAAGCTTTTGAATTATTTTACAAAATCTAATCAAATAATTGAGTAATGAAACTCTACAGTTCCTGTTTATCACCTTGCCACAGTATAGAATTTGTTCCTGCCCTGCATTTTGCTGAGGAAAGTTACAAGTTCTGTTCCCTGTTTTCACTATGGGCTTTTTAACAGTGTGGTAGGACAACTACTTCTCTGCCAGTCATCTCTGAAATAGCTGCTGCTGATTGGGGGTTGTTAAGCTTTTGAAGTCAAGGAAGAGTCTAGCTTCCCATCTCTGTAAGGCATTTTACAGAAACATGGCACTTGATATTTCCTGTCATATCAGAAACTGCATGGGCAGTATATGTGTGGTTTATACTAAAGATACCGTGCTGCAGGTAGGAGTCATGGTAGTAGCTTGTGGTTTTCTGAAGACTTGAAAGGTACCTATGGTTTTACCCATCATATGTCTGGTTTCACTCCTATATTAATAAACATCCAAAGTAGTTATTCAGAGCATGGCAAATTGTCCTGCAGCACAGGTTAACACAAATACAGTAGAGTTAAATCTTGGGTTTTGGCCATGCACAGTTAATTTGTAACATATTTGAAAGGATTCATCATTCAGATTTTTTTTTTTTCTGAAAATGCCATTCTGTCACAGTTTAAGACTCCAGTGTCCATTCTCCACCTGGAACTCAGCACTTAAAGTCCATTTTATATAACAGGAATTATAAATGACTGCAGCAGGTTCCTTTATGACTGATGAAAGGGAGCATCTGTGTTTTCTATGCAGTTCTGTACCTATAATAGCCATTCAGAGTAGTCTTCCCTTGCCTGGTGATTTAATTCCTAGGAACTAGGGATACTGGCTCTAAATGAAAGCAGGCAAGTGTCTGTAGAATTTGGAACAAATCACATGCCAAATAATAATGGCTTAGCTATCATGAAGTTCATAACTCACGTTAAAGACAATATGCATATAGCACTTCAGTATGTAAAGTACTGTGATCAACATCAAGTGCTTCCAATTTTTGAATTACTGTGATGAAATAAACTCATTTCCAAATTCCAAAATATTGTAAATGCTATAATTCAAGATAGCTGAGATGATCGAGCCTTGATATGCTGTGATTTAACTACATCTTGCTTTTTTCAGATATGTTGGAAGAGACCTTCAGAGGCTTAGGCTATGATGTTCATTGTTACAGATACATAAATATGAACACCCTAAATCAAACATTACTTCAAGTTGCAACGCTGCAGAAGCACAGACATTGTGACAGCTTCATTGTTATATTAATCAGCCGTGGAAGTCCTCAGAGCATCTTCTGTACGGACCATGCCTTTTCTGGATTCCCTTTGGAACAAATAAAGAAGTACTTCACAGCAGACTCATGTCCTGCACTACTAGGAAAACCAAAGCTTTTTTTTATTCAGACTTACATTGTGCCAGAAAATGAGCAAGAATGTACTAGTCTATTGGAAGTGGATGGAAATAATGAGAAAATAATTTCTAACACACAAATCCTTCAGAAAGTCACTATTCCCGAAGCAGCAGACATCTTTTGGAGTCACTGCAAGGTGGATATATCTATACTGGAAAAATCTCCAGGTTCATCCTCCTGTTATCTGCGTTATCTGGCTGAGCTACTCCGCAATCCTCATAAAAGGTAAATTAAAAAAAAAAGAGGAAAAACCAACCCTTTTCCTGTGACAGCTTGCTGTCCTAGAGAAAGAGACACCTTAAATTTCTTCCCATGTTGTTCTGAAAAGTGTCTTTATGCTGTGTCATAGGTTAAAAGACAAATATACCTACTCCTGGAACAATGGTGCAGGAAGGTATTCTAAAGCAGGAGTGAAGTATCTGATTCTGGAGAGCAAAATTAAAGAGCGTTATGGCAGTGGGACTTGCAGAGTGAGAAGGCGAAAACCTGTCTGGCTATTGTATGTCAAATCTTTAGACATGGATGAAATGCAAAGAGTAAATTTATTTCCATTACTTTGTGACCTAGGGGTACTCCAAAACAGCACCCCTGTGGAGGAAACACAAGTGGGAATCCAGGCACCACAGAGCTTGGTCCTTGCTAGAAAGTGTGAATCCCAAACCTGCTGCTTTGCCTGCATTTATCAGGGAAAAGTGGAGTGTGCTTTGATCTTTCTCATGACAGCGCAGGAATCTCAAGCATGTTTCTAGAATGACCCTGAGTTTATCACAGGCCTGTGTTACCTAAATGCCAAAAGTTCTACTTATCAAGCACACAAGACTAAGCAATTATTAGCAATATTTAATGTGTTTTTCTACATCCCAGTGGCAAGGTCACTTGAACATGTTTTACAGTTCCTCCTTGCCAATCTCCCGTTATATTCCCACAGACAGGGTTGGAAATCTTCCTTCTCCAAGATAACAAGGCACAGACCAGGCTTCTGACAAATTGAGAATTGCCTTTTATCATTAAGAAGGGTTCTGCTTGCAAATATAAAAAGTCAGTGCCTAAGTTCAGGGGGAAAAGGCAGTAGAGAAGGAAGGATTTTGTCCTTTCTTTAGATCTGATTAGATCCTCCACTCAGGGAGCCACTAGATTGCCAATTCATAAACTTGAGTTTAAACTATCAGAAAACGTAAGTCTACCAAAATAGAATATCAAGAGGAATCTGAGCAAAAATCAGATATGTTTGGATATATAACATACCAACAAAGGTTTTCTTTGTACAACTGATCTACCAGGGAGCTAGCAACCATTTTGCAAGATAGTTGCCTGGTTAACATTTAGAACCTTTTTACAAACCCTAAAACCTTGTAATTAAATCACAGATCATCATGTCAGTATAACCAATATCACGACAGTGATTTGGGTTGTAACTGATTTTCTCAAAAATGCACATTCAACCTTGGGTTTTAGAGGTGTAACCTCTGCAAGAAAGACTGAAATTTGAAACTTTCTCCTCACTGAGTCTGAAGTTGTCTTCTCTTTTGTGGATTCTTAAACGGTGTCTTTCTTCATGGTCTAACAGAGAGCTTTTACTTTTGTTGCTACAGGAAACTCTCTATATTAGATATCCATACGGAACTGAACAGGAGAGTCGATGATTGGAACAAGACAGTTGGCCCAAGCCAACAATACTCACTTCTGCTCCAGCACACACTGAGGAAGACACTTTTCCTTTCTGCCACTTAACTGCTGTTGGAAAGGACATGTCTGAGGCTGCTAAAGAGAAGTGCTTACTATGATTATCCACACAGTGTCCATCCACACACTTTGACTTTATGCATTGTTATTGCAAGTATATCTAAGGCATCTGCTGCTTCCAAAGCTGGAGGCCAGTTACAAGTGGTGTTCCCAGGGCTCAGTGCTGGGTCCAGCCCTGTTCAATGTCTCTATCAATGAGCTGGATGAAAGCATTGAGTGCACCCTTAGCAAGTTTGCAGATGATACTAAGCTGAATGGAAGCGTGGATCTGATTAAGGGTAGGGAGGCTCTGCAAAGGGATCTGAACAGGCTGGACTGCTGGGCTGACTCCAACGGCATGAGGTTTAACAAGGCCAAATGCCGGGTCCTGCACTTGGGGCACAACAACCCTGTGCAGTGCTACAGACTAGGAGAAGTCTGGCTAGAAAGCTGCCTGGAGGAGAAGGACCTGGGGGTGTTGGTTGACAGTGACTGAACATGAGCCAGCAGTGGCCCAGGCGGCCAAGAAGGCCAATGGCATCTTGGCTTGTATCAGAAACGGCGTGACCAGCAGGTCCAGGGAGGTTATTCTCCCTCTGTACCTGGCAGTGGTGAGACCACTCCTCGAATCCTGTGTTCAGTTCTGGGCCCCTCACCACAAGAAGGATGTTGAGGCTCTGGAGTGAGTCCAGAGAAGAGCAACGAAGCTGGTGAAGGGGCTGGAGAACAGGCCTTATGAGGAGCGGCTGAGAGAGCTGGGGTTGTTTAGGCTGGAGAAGAGGAGGCTGAGGGGAGACCTCATTGCTCTCTACAACTACCTGAAAGGAGGTTGTGGAGAGGAGGGTGCTGGCCTCTTCTCCGAAGTGACAGGGGACAGGACAAGAGGGAATGGCCTCAAGCTCCACCAGGGGAGGTTCAGGCTTGATGTCAGAAAAAAAATTTTCACGGAAAGTGTCATTGGGCACTGGCACAGGCTGCCCCAGGGAGGTGGTTGAGTCAGGTGGTTAAGGGACAGGTGGATGAGGTGCTGAGGGACATGGTTTAGTACTTGATGGGAATGGTTGGACTCGATGATCCTGGAGGTCTTTTCCAACCTGGTGATTCTATGATTCTATGATTTCGGTGTATTAAGGTGCTAGATTTCATATTTTAATACAGAAGCATCTGAAAGCTTGGATGAGAATGGCAACTATCATATAGCACCAACAGATCTTGCAAAAAAGTGCAACAGGTAGACAGAGTGGATAGGGCTCTAAACTGTATAGCTGATGGGTTTTCAAGGGTTTTGTGTTCTTGCTGTGTCACTAGTTGGTTTTTAGCCTACCTATTAGTAGGGCGCTGATCTAGGTTCTTTTGTTGATGCTGAAAACAAACAAAAAACTAGTGTAAACCACTGAAATTCACTGGGTGCTTTCCCCAGCACTTGTTAATGGAAAATGTGTCAGAAAAGCATGCCTACCCAGCAATGCCAGTTTTTCATGAGCAAGTTCTGGCTTGTGTGCCTCCACAGACTAGTGAAACAGAAGAGAGAGGTGGTCTTATTTGGATTCCATCTGCCTGTCTGTCTAGAGGTTGTGATTCACCCAGAACTCCATGTTGTCTGTACTGTCACAACACACAATGGTTATTATATGTTAATAAATGAGACAGTCCGCCATGTTTTAGGCTAACTGTGTTTTCTGCTGATCCAAAACTGAGTCTGCATGTGGCAGGGCTTTGCAGTGATCTACCACACAGTTAAAAAATGTGGGATTTTGGCAGATATTTTGTGGGAACTGAAACATGCTTCACACTTCTTGCTCCAGACATATCTGTAAAAGTGCACTTTATCACCATTTAATCTAAATGTTGTGTAACAGCCACTGGCTTTTAAGGATGGATTAAATTAAACACCTGAGCCTCATTGATTTTGCTTTTGAAGGACATGTCTATTAATTTTTTTCCAATTAGGAGTAATTAGTAAGCTTACTCTGGTAGCAGTGACTTTTTTCATTCCTTGATATTATGTTGTACTACTTAGGTGTTAGCTTGACATAATTTTTAACTTTTTTTTCTTTTAAACCAGGCTTACTAAGTTTCATTTAGAAAAAAAAGCAAATGAGTTTTCAAGTAGCTTCCATAATTGAAAGTAAAAATAATTTTTATTTGACAAAGAATAGATATCAAAGTTTAAAAAGTGCTCTAAGTCCTCAGCTGTTGATATGATGTAGTCCCAGTCTCTCCCTGGATTAATCAACTGCTGGTTGATTAGGGTTGTGAAGAGTATACAAAGAGCAGAAAGCCACTGAATAAGTTTGACTTTATAGTCTTTAACTAGTCTAATACAATGTTAATATGACTATATATATTTATTTATATTAATGCACCATTTTGTATAATATATAAAGTATATTTTATATCATTGATTAAATCTTCACTCATTATCTTTTCTTAATTTTGTGTTGTTTTATTTGCATGTTAGCTCTAGAAAGCTGCACACACGGTTCTGATAAAAAGAAATCTTTGCGCAATTCAGAAAAATAATTCACCTGATTTGTAAGCCTATGTGCTCCATACTTTTCTTTTTCCACTTCATAAGCTAAATGTGTCCTCTTTAATAAGGGTATATGGAATCTTTCTGATAGCATTGAACTGGGAAATGCAACCCAAAATGTTTATTAAACTGTGCCTCCATCTTAATTTTATGTAGGCACAGGCAGAAGAGGAAAAACAGAAAACAATTCTTTGCAAAATTCAGGTGTTCTCTAAAAGCTTGATCTCTGTGGGTGTTCAAGTAAAAATACCAAATTCAATTTCATGATGCTATAGAATCATAGCATCACAGAATAGTTTGGGTTGGAAGGGGCCTTAAGGCCCATCTAATTCCAACCCCCCTGCCACGGGCAGGGATATGTCCCACTAGATCAGGTTGATCAAAGCCCCATCCAGCCTGGCCTTGAACACCTCCAGGGATGGGGCAGCCACAGCCTCCCTGGGCAACCTGGGCCAGTGCCTCACCACCCTCAGAGTGAAGAAATTCCCCCTCATGTCTAGCCTAAATCTGCCCTTCTCCAGTTTATACCCATTGCCTCTCATCCTATCACTACAAGACTTTGTGAACAGGCCCTCCCCAGCTTTCCTGTAGCCCCTTTCAGGTACTGGAAGGTTGCTCTAAGATCTCCCCAGAGCCTTCTCTTCTCCAGGCTGAACAACCCCAACTCTCTCAGCCTGTCCTTGTATGGGAGGTACTCCAGCCCTCTGATCATCTTTGTAGCCTCCTCTGGATGGGTTCCAACAGCTATAGTTGTAGAAATAAATGTATCATAGTGGAGGAGGGAGAGGGAGCATGTCTTCCTTTCAGTCTGCTGTCTCCTAAGAATGGCCTAGCAAACTGATCCTTTTCTTAAACTAGAGCTTCAGGGCTTCTGGCTTTAAAAATACTTTATGTCTTAAAATTACATTCACATGTATTCCACAGACTCCAGTACAGAACTTACTGTGTTGCATCAACGGGAGGATCTGTATTATATATGATAGCTAATAAAAACAGCATTCATTTCTAACCCTAAATATTTAATTACTGACTATCTTACAATCAAATAAAGCACGTGTAATTTTGAAACTCTACCTTGTTCATGTTTCATGACATAAGAGAAGGATTATAAAATGACAGATTTGGAATCTTAGAAGTCACTTCCTTTAGCGGCTGGTAAATGAAGCAAATAGTGTGAAACAAAATATGTTTTCTGTGGTTTTAGAAATAAGATGTGATTCCCCATCATATTTAGGTCTGTGATGTTAATAAATACGATTTCTTGCAATTAACTTCCCACTTCCTTTACTAGCTTTTACATGTGATGAGCACTTCTGCCTTGTGGACAAGGAAAAGCAGGGAGAATGGAATCAAAATGAGGCAGAGAGGTGAGGGAAAGAAATACGGAAATTTCGAACAGGAATAAGAAGGGGAATGGTAGGGAAAACCAAGAGAAGAACAAGGAGGGAAAAGAGGATTTGGAGGAGAAATACAGCATCAATATTGGAAGGAGAAAGAAGAAAACACGAGAAAAGTGAGAAAGGAAGAAAAATAGTGACTATCCTTACAGCATCAAATGATGTGTGTTTTTGTGCATTGGCTGTTTTCGGTTTTTTTGAGTGATGCTAAATGCAACTATTTACTTAAAATATTAGCAATAGAGTATATTCTGTTTCTTATAGTTTTGTGACGATGTAGGCTTAGAGGTTATGAAGTGTACATGTTCTTCACCCTAATGTGTGACAGTGAGTAAAGTCCATGTCCCCTTCCTTAAGAAATGATGAAGAAACACTGCTTTGAAAACTGTAGAGCTCCTCTAAATAACCCTTAAAATGAAAATGGAAATGAGTCTCTTCATGTCCGGACACTTGGATCAGAAGTGATCACAGCCCTGTAATGACCATAAAGTTGCGGGGACATGATGTATTGTGCATTCATGGTTGTCAGATGCAGATTTTCTACAGTGATATCTTGACCCTAGGCAGATTCTTAAACCATAGCAGTACTCGTTCTGTAATCATTCATCTAAGCTGTATTTAGAGAGGTGAGTAAGTAGATTGCACTGCACTCAACTGCATAGTGAAAAGTAACGCTGAAGTCAGTATTTATTAACGTGCAGGAATTTTGGAATGCCAGAAGTTGTCTGTCACTTCTCCCATAGCTTTTTGTGTCCCTCCATATGTGAGATAGGGACTGTGTTCTTGCTGCACTGTGCACCTAAAATTTAAAGTCGTGAAAGTGACTGGATGCAGGGGCCTGGGTGGCATCACGTCTACATGTATTGCAGATAGAGCGGCTGAATAATACCAAGTTTCTATTCAGTAGCTAAAAGAAAAGAGGGGAAATAATTAATTCTGGATCCACCATGAATTTAGGGTGTTAGCACAGGAACATAAAAAGTGACATGTTGGTGAAGTGTTATGGTCATGGACTGCCAAAATGTCTAATTTTCAGAACCTGCTGTTGAGCAAAGATACAACAAGCTACTGCTCGTGCATTATTAGTGCTTGGAAGGAGGCTGTCAGACTCACTGCTCCATGGCACTGAATTTTAGTTTTGCTTTCTAATAACTGAAGTAGAAAATTGTTGTACCTATGTACGTGCTGTATATACAGAAGGAAAAAAGAATAGGCAGAAAATAGATGATGCCTTTCTGTGGCTCAGAAAAAAGTATCTGTGAGGCAAGAGATCCTGTGTTCTAGACCAGACTTAGTTGCATTTTTCTCAGCCACCTACATTTACGTGACTAAGTCATAAATCTAGTTTATTTTGTACTGTTATATACTTGTGTCTCATTATCCAGAAAAGAAGTTATGTTCAAGAGGAAGTTACAGTGCCAACAGCTGCAGATGGAGCATGCTGTATGCCCAACCTCCCCTTTCAACTCTGCATAAGAAGTAACAGTGACTTGTGTTACAGGTACCTGAATTAAATGCATGAGCTTTTAAAGACTTCGTATGACTTTATTTTCTGAGAATTCTTTTCTGATACCCAGATTTTAACATTTCTGACATGCAGGATGATGTTACTGAGAAGTAACTGCCATTTGTGTTGATGATGTGTTGTGTTACTATGTTCCGTTTAAACTACAACTCCTGTACTGAATTATTTGACATCTTTTCTGTGGCTGTTTGGAGAATGAATTTTCTTTCAGCTTCTGCATTAGAATCAATAAAACACTGCATGTCTTTCAGGAATTTTGGTTTTGTCGATTGTGCCCCTCTACATGCTGTATCTTGACAGATCAAACTGATTGTCCCTGTCTCCCTCTAGATCATAGAATGTCCTGAGTTGGAAGGACCCTACAAGGATCTACGAATCCAGCTCCTGGCCCGGCATAACCCCAACGTTCATACCATGTGTCTGAGGAATTGTCCAAACGTGACGGAAGAAAATACGGGACGACACACACCGATCAATGTGATCCAAGTGAAGCCGTTTTATTTAGGGTTCGTTCTGCTTTTATAAAACTGTTTAACTTTAGCCCGCCTTCAACAGTTACCTTCCTAATTTGCATAACACAACAGAGTCGTTGTAACCTTTTATAACCTTGAGGACCCTGGCTATGGCTTCCCAGCTCCTCCCAGCCACAGTGCTTGGGTTGCTCATTGTGTGTTGCTACCCAACAATTCCCCCGTTTTCTTTTTGAGCAACCAAGCACTACAATACTGGCAATCAAGATAAACAATCCTTGCTTTAAGGCTCCAACAAGCCACTTCCTTGACTTGTGACACAGCTTCAAGAGCTGCAACTCCTGGGGCTAATAAACCGGCAAAAACTTTTTCCTCAAAACTCCAAAACCGAAAAATTTTTCCTCAAAACTCCAAAAACATATTGTATCCTTGGTGTAAACAACGTTAACTTTCCCAAATAACAAGGTCCACCAACTGGTTTGCTGGGTATTCTGCCCCCATGCTCTGTCTCCACAGATTAGAAAATATCCGGGTTGAAGAGCCTTTTCAGAACCGTTATTCCAAATTCCCTTTTCTGTCAAAAGACCATCCCAGTTTCTTCTTCCGATGTGACGTCCTCTTGCTCCGTCGTCTTCCTTTCTTTCCAGGGCTTGATCCACTTTTGTGGCACCCAGCGAGGTCCAGTATCTGTTAGGACACAAGCATAACCTCTTCCTGTCATTTTTAGTTCAACAGGTCCTTTCCATTCACCTGAGTCCCAGTCTTTGTAATGTACCTTGATACCTTGCTGGTCCTGGTTATTCAATCCTGATTCCAGTGATTGATGATGAATTACGATTGGAGGGCTATTCCTAGTTCCAGTAAGGCGCAAAAAATTTAACACATAAGTCGCTTTTGCAATTCTTTCACTAGGGGGTAATACATCTCCTCCCCCTTTTTGTTTTTGCAAAAGGGACTTCAAGGTTGCATGAGAACGTTCAATGATTGCCTGACCCGTTGGAGAATGTGGGATACCCGTGTTATGACGGATTCCCCATTGAACACAAAAATGTTTAAATTTTTGAGAGACATAAGCTGGCCCATTATCTGTTTTTATCATTTGAGGTATCCCTAATGCCATTATAGCAGCATACATGTGCTTAATTACGTGTTTTGCAGATTCCCCGGTCTGTGCCGTGGCCCATATGGCCATAGAAAAAGTATCTACTGAGACATGCACATATTTCCATCGCCCAAACTCTGGAACATGGGTCACATCCATTTGCCATAATTGTAAGGCTTGAAGCCCTCTGGGGTTTATTCCAAATCCTAATCCCATACCTTGTTTTTGACAATCTGGACAAGAATTGATTATACCTTGTGCATCAGACAGAGGAATATTAAATTGTCGTTTAAGTACTTTAGCACTTTGGTGATCGGCACGATTACTCCCGATTGCCAGGCCAAAATTAGGTTGATGGCTTCGTATATGAGTAATAAAATACTTATGCTCTCGTTGCTCCAACAGGTACAGCAATTGTAACAATAATGCATACAAAACTGCATTTTTAACTTCTTTTATCATAGCCCGTTCTATTCTACAAACAGTACCTACAACATCTAATGAATCAGAAACTATATTAATAGGCTGTGATGTATATTGTTGAAATACCCAAACCACTGCTCGTAGCTCCATAGTTTGTAATGAATCACCTGGCTGTGTAAATATTAACTTCTGGTTCCACTGTCCTCGCTTTTGCCAGGTAATAGCAGCCCTACCAGATTTCTTTCCTGCATCTGTAAAAAATGTAATGCCTTTCACTGGCGTTTCAGATCGCATCGGTATCTGTTCAAAGGTTTGGTTTTGTATCAAAGGAATCAATTTGCTAATTGGATACGTGTTGCTAATTTCTCCCATAAAATCTGCTAATGCAATCCCAATAGGTTCTGAATGTTCCATAAGCCAATCCAAATATCCCTTATTAATTGGCAGGTAAATTCGTGAAGGCCAAACATCTTTTCCTGCCTTTCATAATCAACTGACTAAACAGCTCGAGTCTAGTGGTTATAGTATTTTTCGGTTGATACGGTAAAAATATCCATTCTATGATTTGAAACTTTTGTTCTGTCTGTCCCAAAAGGCCAAAGGATGTTTTCAATCTTGAGCAGAGTTAACCAATACTAGCTCCAAGGGCTTATCTGCCACATAACGAGTTACATTAGCTTTTATATTTTTTTCTATGATTTTGTCCAGCTGCCCATCAGTGGTCACTCCCCAAAATTTGATACCAATCCTGTCCCCATTTGAGACAACACGTCTTGTCCTAATAACGCTCTGCTGAGGGAGAAAGTAGCCAATAAATCCCCCTGTTTGTTTTTTGTGAGCCCAGTGTAAGCCCAGTGGCTGCTTTTTGGCTAGGCTAACGATAGCTCCGCTGGTTTTCTCAGCCTGGGGGGGCTGGTCCTCTTTCCAACAGGCGCTATGTTAGCAGCTATTAGTCCCTTTGTCCAAGCGGCTGCAGGCATTTTCTTTTCTCGAATGGGGGGGCAGCTTTTGTCTGGGGGCTGCCGCTTTTTTGCCAACCAATGTAGGTCAGATAGGGGCAAGCTAGGCATTAAATATCGGGGAAACCCCTCTCCTATTCCAGGAATAGGGATTTCAATATTATCATTCTGCTCCCAAAATCTATTTCCTCTACCCCAGCAGAATCCTGCTTGAATCACAAAGCACAGTGCTCCCTCAAGCTCCTGCAATCCAGCCAGCTCCCTTAGGGCACATGCATTTGCTTTCCCTACAGTAGAGGTTTCAGACTTCGCCCCCTTATCAATAACAATTGGGGGCTGGAGTTTGAAATCAGGATCTGCATCAAGAGCAAGACCAGGTTCTGCCACCCCGTCATTAATAATGATCAGGGGCTGGAGTTCGGGATCAGAATCGGGAATAGGATCCGATTTCATCACCCCGTCCTCCCAAAAACAACGAGCCTCATGCTGCGAACTAGAAAAACCCGTCTGACAACACCCCCCACCGCCGTTCAAAAGCGGCGATGTGATGCCTTCTGTCAACAGGACCCGCTCGAGCCACCTGCTCGGACTCTGGGGCTGCATCCAACGGACTGTAAGGTCCCTCAAGTTCTTGCCTAGAAACTCTAATCCTGTCCTCTCCCTCATAAGCAACCTCTGTTTCAAACAGGGGTCGGAGCTCAGGGGCACGATGAGGCCGCACCCTCTCAGCCCAACAATAAGTGGCCGCTTCCCGATCACACAAATGTTCCCAAGCTTGATAAAAGGCAAGGCGCTGAGATGGGGATAACGTTAACATAACTAATTGCCGAATATCTGCAGGACAAAGGGTATGACCCGTAAATATAAAATCTAATAAACCCTGTGTAAATGGTGATTGCAAACCATATTGTGTACAAGCAGCCTTGACTTCTTTTAGTAATTTCCAATCGAATGGTTCCCATTCACTCGCTCCTGTCTGTGTATTTAACAATACAGGATACGCTTCCACAGTTACCCCTTCTAAAACCGCGTCCCTAGTTATCCCCTGCCAACGCGCTCCCGGTCCCCGCCACCTGGTCCCCCCAGTCCCGGTATCAAACCCCATCGATGGTAGAGCCGGTGCAGTCGGGTCAGGCCGTGGCTGCATTCCTGGGTAGTCGGGCGGAGGTGGTTCAGGTGGACGGCTCTCCTTTTCCTGGCGAAGTCGAATTTCTTCCAGCTTTGCCATCAGTTTATCAAATTCTTGTCTGAAATTGGAGCACTCACGAGAGGGCGACACAGGACGTTCAGAGTCCTCACTAAACGAATCCTCTAAGGAATTAATTGAAGGACTTTCTGGAGGAGGAGGCCAAGGAGGACCTTTATGTCCTTCACCTTCGGTAGCATGAACCTCCTCATGTTCTTCCACTGGGGGAAATGGAAGAGAAGGCCAATCTTTGGAAGGTGGTGGTGGTGGTGCCTGCGTGGGTAAATTACTTTCACGGAACGATAATGCAGATGCAAATGAACCACCACTGTTCTCTTGATTCCTATGCATAGCAGCATAAGCCGATGCCGCAACTTCTCGCTCGACTTTCATATCACACGTCTCTTTAACTAACCGCCAAAGAGTAAGATATGGCCAAAGGCTCTTATTTCCTTTTGAGCATTCATCAAACAGTCTTTGTCCCATTCTCTCCCAAGTTTCTTCTTCGAATAGGGCAGTGGTCGTTGTTACAACGCCGCTTTTATAAGCCCATGTTAACATAGACTGCAACGCAGCTTTTTCATAAGTAATTACTCTCATGGAGAGCATATGTTGGAGGAGCTTCTGCGCAGATTCTATCCGCGCCTGCCCCATCTCCTCCCCGACCGCTCGCCTGGCCAGTGGCGAGTTTCCTCAATTCTTTAAGCTGCGCAGCTCTGCCAAATTATTTCCCGAGTGCCGGGGACAGCACTCACCTACGGGCGGCTTTTCCGTACCCTCTGCCGCGTCTTCAGTCGTTCAAGGCAACTTCGGCAGGCAATCTGAGGGTCCCTGTTCGGGCGCCATTTGATGGAAGAAAATACGGGACGACACACACCGATCAATGTGATCCAAGTGAAGCCGTTTTATTTAGGGTTCGTTCTGCTTTTATAAAACTGTTTAACTTTAGCCCGCCTTCAACAGTTACCTTCCTAATTTGCATAACACAACAGAGTCGTTGTAACCTTTGTAACCTTGAGGACCCTGGCTATGGCTTCCCAGCTCCTCCCAGCCACAGTGCTTGGGTTGCTCATTGTGTGTTGCTACCCAACACAAATGCTCAAATGCTTCTTGAATACTGTGACACGTGGCACCAGGACTGCTTCCCTGGGGAGCTGTTTCAGTGCTCCACCACCCTCTGCGTGAAGAACCTCTTCCTAATATCCAATGTAAACCTCCCTGGCCCATCTTCCTGCCATTCCTTCAAGTCCTATCATTGGTCCCCAGAGAGAAGACACCAGCTCCTGCCCCTCCTCCTTCCCCTGTGAGGAAGCAGTAACTGGGATGGGGTCTCCCCTCAGTCTCCTCCAGGCTGAACAGACTAAGTGATTTCAGCCACTCCTCATATGGCTTCCCCTCTAAATCCTTCACCAACGTCATGGCCCTCCTCTGGAAGCTCTCCAGGAGCTCGATACCCTTTTCGTACCATGATACCCAAACCTGCACAAAGTACTCAAGGTGGGGCTGCCTAGTGAAATTCTTGGTTGACTCATCTTGTAGATCTTCTATGACTCATTAGAATTGGGTGTGAAGTTGCACATCTCTGTAAGAATGAGCTGACTGAATAAAGGACAACAAGGCTTTTGGTGCCAACAGATAACTTGGCTGATGTTTGTGTTTCAGGCAGCAGCTCTCTGGCACAAGCCAGGAGACTGTTCCCATTCTGGGTCCATTCACCCGAGGGTGTAGGGGACACTGGTGTCACCGGTGGTTGGCAAGTTCCAAGGAGCCTGCACTGAGCCTGCTCACCTTCCTCCTGCCCTTCCCGCGGCAGCGGTGCAGGAGGATGGACTCGCACAAACGCGGTGCTGGAGCCTCTCCCACCAGCACTGCTCCAGCTTCCCCAGACCGTGAAAAGTCTGCCAGATGTGTTTGGGGCTTTTGTGCCTTGTAGGGTCATGGAATAGTTTGGGTTGGAAGGAACCTCAGAGCTTATCCAGCCCCCCCTGCAATGGTCAGGGACACCTCCCACCACACCAGGCTGCTCAAAGCCCCATCCAGCCTGGCCTTGAATGCCTCCAGGGATGGGGCAGCCACAGCTTCCCTGGGCAACCTGGGCCAGTGCCTCACTGTGGAGGTTTCCAGAGCCAGCTCAAATATGTCGATGGAGTGAGAACAGCCTTGGGAGAAGGACACTGTCATGCTTGATGGAACAAAACAGCAGGATGAGAATCAAGAATTCAGTACCCACAACGAAGCGCATAGAGCATTGTGACATTGCTTAGGTAAATGTTTTAAATATGTAACGGTTAGCTATAAGAATGAGAAAGTTATCGCTTACTGTGAAGCTAGCCTTGCCTCCTGATATTAGTGGGAAGGTACCAAACTGTTATGTTAACAGAAAATTGGCACGTGATCAGCACATGATCTGTTAGTTGATTGTTTTATAGGTATATACTGACAATTGTGATTGGACACAAGTTTTAGAGTTGTTATATTATTTGTATTGATAAGAATAAGAGGAGTCAGGCTGAGAATACAGTTGTCTCACTCTGCATCCCAGAATGACCCTGTGCAATTTCAAGATGCAACACCTCACCACTCTCATCATGAAGAATTTCTTCCTAATGTCCAATCTAGAAAGCTGCCTGGAGGAGAAGGACCTGGGGGTGTTGGCTGACAGTGACTGAACATGAGCCAGCAGTGGCCCAGGTGGCCGAGAAGGCCAATGGCATCTTGGGTTGGATCAGAAACGGTGTGACACAGAGGGCTATTCTCCCTCTGTACTCAGCACTGGTGAGACCACACCTCGAATCCTGTGTTCAGTTCTGGGCCCCTCACCACAAGAAGGGTGTTGAGGCTCTGCAGCGAGTCCAGAGAAGAGCAACAAAGCTGGAGCGGCTGAGAGAGCTGGGGTTGTTTAGCCTGGAGAAGAGGAGGCTGAGGGGAGACCTCATTGCTCTCTACAACTACCTGAAAGGAGGTTGTGGAGAGGAGGGTGCTGGCCTCTTCTCCCAAGTGACAGGGGACAGGACAAGAGGGAACGGCCTCAAGCTCCACCAGGGGAGGTTTAGGCTGGACATTAGGAAAAAATTTTCCCAGAAAGGGTCATTGGGCACGGGCACAGGCTGCCCCAGGGAGGTGGTTGAGTCACCTTCCCTGGAGGTGTTTAAGGGACGAGTAGACAAGGTGGTCAAGGACATAGCTTAGTGGTTGATAGGAATGGTTGGACTCGATGATCCTGGAGGTCTTTTCCAACCTGGTGATTCTGTGATTCTGTGATCTAAATCTTCCCTTTTCCAAATTAAAGCCATTCTCCATCATCCCATGGCTCCATGTCCTCCTAAACAGCCCCTCCCCTGCTTTCCCGGAGCCCTTCAGGTACTGGCAGGTCGCTCTAAGGTCTCCCCTGAGCCTTCTCTTCTCCAGGCTGGAGCAGCCCAACACTCCTCGTATGGGAGGTGCCCCAATCCCGCCATCGTGCTCGCCGCCTCCCCTGGAGCTGCCGGGGCTGCCCGCGCTTCCTGCCCGCCCCGTGACTCAGCACCGGGAGGGCGGCGGCGCCTCGGAGGTGAGAGCGGGGGGCGAGCTGGAGGCGGGGGGCGCTAGGAGGGGGTGAGGGGGGGCAGATCCCGCTCCCCGGGGCTCTCAAACAAACCGAGAGCCTACGCCCCGACAAAAAGCAACGAAACTTTGTTCAGTGACTGCTCCCTCAAACAGTTTATTCGGGCTCCTTCCCAGAGTCACCTAGGGAGGAGATTCTGCCCCTCTAAGGAGGGGATTCTGCTCCTCTATTCCACTCTTGTGAGAACTCACCTGGTCCACTGTGTCCAGTTCTGGAATCCTCAACAGTAGAATGATATGGAGCGTTTGGAGCGGGTCCAGAGGAGGCTAGAGGATGATGGGAGGGCGGGAGCAGCTCCTGTGTGAGGGCAGGCTGAGAGAGTTGGGTTCATTCAGCCTGGAGAAGGCTCCGGGGAGACCTTATAGCGACCTTCCAGTACCTGAAGGGGCTACAGGAAAGCTGGGGAGGGACTGTTCTCAAAGGCTTGTAGTGATAGGATGAGAGGCAATGGGTATAAACTGGAGAGGGGCAGAGTTAGACTGGACATAAGGAGGAATTTCTTCACGATGAGGGCAGTGAGACACTGGCCCAGGTTGCCCGGGGAAGCTGTGGCTGCCCCATCCCGGGAGGTGTTCAAGGCCAGGCTGGATGGGGCCTTGGGCAGCCTGGGCTGGTGGGAGGTGTCCCTGCCCATGGCAAGGGGGGTGGAACTGGATGGGCTTTAAGGTCCGTTCCAACCCAAACCATTCTATGATTCTATTACATGCACTCAATAACACTTAATTTTCCAACTTAGACGGGAATGGGTGCAGACAGGACTGTAAAGTAGAATGAAATCTCTCTTCTACAGTGAGAGACTGAAATGTGGGATTTTCTCTCTCATCTGCATCTCAGAAACAAACCAAGAAGAGTAGAGGTTTGTTACATTAAGTAGAAGCTACTTTTACAGTCAAAGGCAGAGTACAGCAGCAAGTTTGAGCCCTGTAAAGTCACAAGGAAATTCCTTTTTTCCCTTCCTGACAGATGGAAGTAAACACCTCACAATTCCTGCTGCTGTTATCTCTTGAATTAAAATCATAAAATTAAAAGTAACCTAAAATATACGAGACTCCTTTCTTTAAGAACTGAAATTACTACCAAAGAGTCTGAATACCATCTCAAGCAGGTGGGCAGTAAAAGCAAAACTGCCCTGACAGCAGAAGGAATTTTATCTTTTGCAGTAACACAGACTTGAAAACTATTTTAAAGGTAGCTGAAGGAATTTGTGCTGGATCTTGCTTCAGTTTGATTTGCTGATGAAATGGCTATGTACACCTAGTGTACGCACAGCTTGCCCCTGTTCTCTTAAAATGATAGGGTTTTAACTCCTTTAGTTGAAATAATCTGCTTTAAATTCTGAATTGTCACAATTCAGTTAGAACCTGTAATATATAGGCTTGTAAGTTTAGGCAGGGATCACTTTAACCTAAGTTATTCTGCTAAATTTAGTTGATTAAAGCATCTAGATAGGATTTGAAAGAAGTTGGTGTAGGGGAAGGGTGATTAATCTCTATTAAAGTTCAGTAAGATTGAATTGCTTGTGCAGAGCCTATTAAGACTGGTGGCTATTACATTTTAGCTGACCTTACTTATAAGGAAGGCTTTGGGGTCTTCCTATGCCAAAAGTGAAACAGTCTGGTAGGAAGATGTAACTGGGAGTGGATGGCTATTCCGCAGCTTCTGCTTGGGTGTCAGGCTTGTATCAGAAAAACACCTTCCTGCTGCAGGCAGAGAGGAATGAGTCCTTGGACTATAGATCAAGGAATGGGTGTGAATCACTGTGCCCTTCCCACTGAGAATTGTAATAAGTTACCGCAGGAACTCTGCACTACAAACACTGGAGAGAAGCAAAGATCTGAACATGGAAGATGTTTGAATGAAACAGAAGAATTTAGGGACCGCTTGAGGTCATGTAGCCTAGTTTTCTGCTTAGAGAATGACTGACTTCAAATTTAGACTGCATTGTTCAGAGCTTCTCCCAAATCTTGTCTTTTTTGTAGTCTTGTGTTTGGAGAAGGAAGTAAGTTTCGAATTTATTTAAAAGGAAACTCCTCCAGAGAGTTCAAGGCTTCCAAACAGCTGTTGGATAAAATCTTATTACAGGATTGTTCTACTGAAGATTCAAGTCTTAGTATCATTTGCTTTCTACTTTCAGGCAGAGAGACTGTTGGTTCCAGCAACATGGAAGATGATGTCAACTTAAAGTTCCTTCAGCAGCTTCTGCTCATTGGTGAAAATCTGGTGGCTGAAGATGTATCAGCTTTAAAATTTCTCTGTACTGACTTGCTCCCCTTCAGAAGACTAGAAAATGTGAAGTCAGCAATGGACATCTTTCAGTTTCTTATGGATGAAGACTATCTGAACAAGGAAGATCCCTTCCTTCTAGCTGAACTCTTATACAGAATTAGATGTTACTCCTTGCTCAGGAAATTTGGTTATACCAAGGACAAAGTGCAAGAATGTCTGCATAAGAAGGGAAGAGTGTCTTCATACAGGTAAGTTAGCAGTGGGATTGTTCTTTCCATTACTGCCATCTATGCCATACTGCTTCCCTTTCCATTTTAAAATTCTTGCACTGCTTTAAGTTTCTCCACTATCTTCTGCTCTGTTTTTAAGTCTCTGGATCTCTGTTACAGGCAGATGCTGTATGATTTGTCACTGAACATTACCGACAAGATGTTGATGGATATCATATTCCTTCTGCGAGACTGTGTTCCAAAGCGACTGACAACTCTTGTATGTGAGGAGAAAGCCAAATGTATACAGTGGGAAGGGAAGGGGGGCCAGGGAACAGGATAAAAAGCATGAAGAGAAAATATTTGGCAGAACAGGGCATAATCTGCAACTAGGCCAGTCAGTGTTTGTAGGGTTAGCAAGGAGAAAGCTAATGTATTAACAAGTAAGTGTAGAATTTGGTGCTTTGCGCCAAGGTCAGTCCCTGACAGTGCACAGTCTTGCCTTAGATCATAAAAAGGTGACAAATCAAAACTCCACCCTGCTTGAGCTGTGTGGAAAGGAGATTCATGTTCATGTGTCGTTGATACCGTTTCACAGCAATAAGGCCTACTTGAAGCCAACAGTCATTAACGTGGTTTGGGTGAATCTGTTTAAACGAAACTATACCAGATAAATAACACAACCAGTAGCTTTCCATGGAGTGACACTTCCACCTCCCACAGTGATGTAAAATTGGCTCTTTGGACCTTGTTGGTAGGAATCAAAGCAGATAATAATGTGGTTGTTTGAGGCAGACAGGTCTGAGGTAGATTTTGTGTTCTAAGGAACAATAACTATTTTACTCTCCTTTTGGCTGTCAGCCTGCTCTGGAATTGCTGATTTTCTTGGAAAAGCAAGGCCTCTTAAGTGAAAACAATGTACAGAAGCTGGAGGAAGTCTGTAAGTGTGTTTCACCTGATCTTCTGGAAATAGTAAACTGCTACAAAAGGACCAAAGGTGAGAAATTCAGATTCAGAGAGTACGTTTGCTAAAATGCAGGAAGCATGAGAAGTGTCTGGGAGACTGAACCTCGAAGTCCTATGTGTGTGGAACAGGAGCTAGTGTGGGATCACTCATCTTCACACACAAATGTGGCTTAACAGTCCCTAGTTATAGCATTATGTCCTAGCTGAATTCCAGTAGGGATGTGCTCAAATATTGGCCCATGCAGAGCAATGCAGCACATGCAGAACAGGCTGGGAAACTGAAAATCTATTTATAGTGATGTTGCACTTCTCCATTTTCCCCTGAATGGTATTGAGATAATGATGACTCTCCTGTAAAAGGCCCTTTGGGGTTTATGAATGTACACTACAACAAGGCAGTTGCCTTATTAAAGCTGGCGAGGCAAACTCTTTGTGCATGGTAGGCATTAATATTAAAGGTGTGATTCATGTTATCAGGGGTTACACTGCAGTTTGTGATTTTCCTTCATTTAGTGTCCTGTGAAGTGATTATGAGCATACTGGGGAAAAGTATTTATTTAAGAACTGAGAAACAAATTCTGGAAAGTACAAAGTTACTTGTTCCTGCTAGGTGCAAGGACACTTAGTGTTTCATGATTTCAGTTCCCCCATGCTTTCTGAGTGTGTTTCAAAGTTGCTTTCTATTAATGTGTCTTTCGGTAACTATAGATCCGCAATTCTCTAATATGCAGATTTATACTGGTTTAACTAAAAGGCACTTGGCTTCTCTCATTTTGCCTCTTTCTGCTCTTAGTGTCTCTGCCTCAGCAGGAGAACACTCTGCCAGTCAAGGAATCTTCACTCTCTCATGCTGGAGACATCATGGAGACATCCACTTCCTCACAGGTACATGGGAGTTCACACTGCCAGCTTGCATGTTAGTGGCTTGTGGGGTTGAGGCTATTCCCTGCCTTTATTTTGAAACTCTGTTGGCTGTGAGTTTTTTTTTACTAGATCTTCTTATTTGGTTTAGGAAGGGAACAAACATATTTGTTCAGCATGCAAGAAATAGATCTGCATATAGTATCAAATAGTGGAAGTCAAAACCAGTACTATTGTTCATGAGCAATTGGGGAAAAAATTAATGTTAGGAAGAGAAGAGTGAGAGAGAAAGCCTGACAGGTGCCTTCTAGTGAATGAGTCAGTTCCCTGGTGCTGATTTTTAAAGTTTTGGCTGATCAATGCCAAACTGTCTCTAAAGGCTAGCACTGTGACAATCAGTTCAAACTGCTGCTTGCTTAAGGATGTGGTCCCATTTTCCTGATGTACCTGTCCCTGCTCAGTTAATCCCCTTCTACAGCTGCTTGATGAATCAGATTGAGAAACTTATTCAAGGTTATAACTGTTCTTTATTTTGAGGGGAAGAGGAGAGGAAGGGAGGGAGTTTTACCCCAATTCTGAATGAGAAAAAAAACAGTGATCTTCCTAAGGATACTTTCCAGAAGTGAAGTTCTAGTAGAGAAGAGCTGAAGAAAACAAGCTGTAGTATCAGAAGGGTTTGCATTACTGCTGCTTTGAGCTATATTTGTTCTGCCTCTGTAGAGTGTTTGGGGAAGACTTCGTGCATGGCACTTGGCATAGTAGGAAAATTAATGTAGTTTTGTGAAAAAAACATAGATTTAAAAGAATTTTACAAAAATACTGGAGACACTCTTTCCATAATCCTGATTATTGTGTTTGATTATTCTTTAAATTATAAGAGATTATGGACTTTTTCCATGCTGTATAATAAACCATTGACACTGCTAAATTATGCCTCTTAGGCAGGACTCGAATCGCTAATTACAATGATTTATATTCAAATGATTATCTAGCCAAGAGAACTGATATGGCATCGAGTTTGTAAATTTATTTTGTTTATAGTTACTACCTCCCCCTGTAGTTAAAGCATCATTTGGAGGTGATAAAATTTGTTGCTGTTTCCCTTCGTTCTTAAGAGAAAATATAGTTGTTTCCAGCTTTGTGAGATTTGCTGTCAGTGTGAAAGTCTTCGTAGTTTCATTATTACATGCTTTGCTGCTCTTAGGATTCAGTGTTTTTCCTACTCCCTACTTAAAGACCTTTGTATTAAGATTATTTTGCTAAAATCACTAGGAAAGCTTATTATATATAATGATTTTAACATGCTATTCCCCCTCCTCAAAAAATAGGAGATCTCAATCAAAGCTGTCAGTTCTAATACCAATGGTAAGAATTTCTGAAAACATGATTGTTTTTTTATTACCTTTATGTTTAATATCGCATTCCATTACTTTCTGTGGGTAAAGCCTCAGCAGTAACATTGCAGATCCTGCTTATTATGCAGTTTATTTCTAAGCTGATTTCTAAATGAAAGTTTCATTTGAATGTCTCAGGTGGACATCCTTGTACCATGGATATTTTTGTTCCATGATACTAATAAAAACAGAAACCTTACCTCTGTCACAAAAATATATATAATAAAAATAACTGGAGACATGTTCAGAATAGATCCTTTGAACTTGACAATACTACATCATGTGGAGGATTTATTCTTTGCAATGCAACTGTATTTCAAATACAAAAAGCGCTGATTTGTAGCTGAACTCTTTTTTTGCTACATCCACCAGTATTGTTTTTTTCTTCATGAATATCTATGCTGGTTTTTTTCCTAGACAACAAAGCAGCTAATCTTACACAAGCCTTCTCTGAAATGAGCCTGGAGCTACCTGGAAAATGCAGCAATGTAGAAAATGAATCCAAGGTTTGAGGCAATCTCTTAAATTGTATTTTTAATACCTGGGTGTGTGCAGTCTTCATCCTTATAATGACATTTATCATACAAGGACATGTGAGATGTCTGTGTGTCTTGAAGTTTTTTGAGTTGTCTGATCAACGGGAATGTTTCAGAGAATATTTTAACCTTGGAGGCCAGAAACTCACCAGTATTGATGGGTTGATGGAGCCAAAACAGGTGTGATACCTTTGACATTATCCACACAGCAGTACATCTGCTTGTTTTCCCAATACAGATGTTTGGCATTTTCTTAAGTTATGCATTTTGGAGATGGCAGCAGAATGAGCAAGACACAGAGACAAACATGGTTTCACAGTTCTGTCTTTCTGAATGTGGCTTGGAAAAAGATTTAGGGTGTCTTGAAATTAAAAGCAATAAGGGGTAGCATGAAAGATCTTATGAGAATGGTAAAAGAAGGCAAGAGTTTTTAGTAAGCTGTTGCAGGCATGTGATAGTCTTCCTCAATAAATCAGAAATTTTAGTACAGGATAAAAGATCTCTTGTGAGATCTCATCTTAGAAACATTATGCATAGTCTTTAACCTTGTACAGCAGTGTAACCACTGAATTCTCCCTCTGACTCTTTCTTTCTGGTGAGCATGGATATTGAGGGAGCAAGTTGCTGTATTTGTTTATAGCTATTCCATTTATTGAAGTTCTGCACTGTATTGTATCTTTTTATCACCTGATGTTCAGACTGCTGTAGCAGAAGTACTTCTTGTTGATGCTGAAGGAGCTTGGAGTGCTGCCTTCATTTTGTGCTACTGAAATGCACAAAAGCAGATGTTTCTGGCTCTCTCTAGTGAGCACAAAGGAACTGGAGTGGTGGGAGTTTTTTATTTGGGAACTTCTATCCCCATCACCAATTCAGATCGCAGAGTTTGGCTGCTGAGTTCTTCCTTTTGCATACAGGTGACCAATCCAGCTGCTAAACCCTTCCTCTACAGCTTAATAGTGTGGTGGCAGAGTGTCTTTGAGGCTTCACCCATGTCTTTTCACACAAGGAGGCACCATTGAGTTCCAGCTTTTCAAAACCAACCTAGTCTTAGGTGTCTCTAATTTTTGGATGCCAATTTCTATATATGTTAAGCAAATACGAGCAAGTTGAATAAATTCATTGAAGCTGTAAGCTTTTTCTCTCTCCTTTCTACAGAAGAAGAGAAGCTACAAAATGGATGGACCACACAGAGGATTTTGTATTGTTATTAATAATGTTAACTTTGGTAGCTCTCTTCCGAAGAGGCGAGGCTCTTGCAAAGATGCTGGTATGTTAACTGAAGTGAGATTTTTCCTCATGTGAGCTGATTGTCTAGTATTACTTTATATTTTATTGTCTGTATTTTAGTTATTCTTAAAGAGTAAATTATTTGATACATGTTAAATTATGTCATTTGCGTATCCTAGAGAAGGAAGGGTTAAAGGATGAGTAATCACTGAGTTCCTGATGCAGTTGGATCATTTTTTAATCAATTTAAGAATACCTTTTTAATTAGCCTTTATCTATAATAAAGAACTAAACATAAACTAAAACATCATTCTACATAATAGAATGCAAAATTCCATAATCAAACAAATCTTCTTATTTTATGCTGTTAATTCTGTTTCTCTCCTGTGTATGAAACTCTTAATAGTCAAAGCTGCAACTGGAAAATAATAATGTAAGGAAGGTTTTCGAAGATCTAATTTGAAACTGGAGGGGGCTTTCTCTTATTTTTAGGTGTCATTTGTGAGCTTACTTAGTGTGTCATTATACATTGTAAAATGTCATTGTATCTTTTGCAACTTGCCTAGAAAAATCCAGAAATCTGTGTGCCATCTTCTTTTATTCCAGTCAATCTTTATCTGATACTGGTATAAGAATGAATCTACAGAAGTGTCAGGGTGTAAGGTCTTTCCTGGTTCAGATTAGCTTGCATGGTTACTTTATAAATTGGTTTCCCTCTGCTTCATATTCTTTTTTATCTTTTTTTTAATTACAGAGGAACTGCGGCGAGTGTTCACATGGCTTGGTCTCAATGTGAAGATTTACAAAGATCTGACGTCTCAGCAGATTGAAGATCTTATGCTAATGTGGCAGTGTTTGCCAGATCACAAAGACAGGGACTGTTTTGTATGTTGTATTCTGTCTCATGGAGAGTCAGGAGCAATCTATGGGAATGATGCAAAAGTTGTATCAATCCGCAAGATCATGTCCCATTTCACTGCCACACGATGTCCACAGCTGGCTAAAAAACCCAAACTCTTCTTTATCCAAGCATGCCAGGGTAAAGCAATACAGCATCCCATCTATACTGAAGCTGATGCACAAACTCCTTCCTTGTCTTCCATGCAACAGAGCCCTTCTCCTTCTGACAGTATTCCTGAAGAGGCTGATTTCCTCCTAGGCATGGCCACAATTAACGGATATGTCTCTTTCCGGCACGTTGAAGAGGGTACTTGGTATATTCAGGCCTTGTGCAGCAATCTACAGTTGTTGGTACCAAGGTAAATAACTTTGCTTAGGTCTTCCATGAAAAAACGGGAGGAACTCTTCCCCTGTCTTGTCACACAGGAACACTAACCCATGTTCTGAGGTAGACAGAATTAGTTAAACCGGTGGTTTGTTTGTTTGCCACTGATAAATTTGTATTAATGCTGCTCGATCCATGGAGATGACGTGGAGAATGGGAAGTTTATAGTAAAAAGTCTCAAACTCTCCCATCTATATTCTTTACAGTAGAGCCATCTGTTTCTTGAGTGAATTTAGGTAGAAATCTTTTATTCCACTTTTTTTTGGGTTTGGTTGAATCAAGTAAGGCAGAGTTAGGAAAGGTCGTCTGTCTTTATGACTCAAATGAGAACAAAAGAGGAGAAATTTGCAGAGAAGGATGTGTTTTCTTTTTTGTCGTTTGAATGTTTATACTGTATCTTCTAGATGATCTGGGAGGTGTTAAACGGAGTGCCATCTGCTCATTAATAAGTGACTTTTTATTTTTGCTCTCCTTCTGGCTGTAGGGGTGAAGATATTTTGTCGATTCTTACAGAAGTTAATGACGATGTGAGCAGACGTGTTGATCCCTTGGGGACAAAGAAGCAGATGCCCCAACCAGCATATACCTTAAGAAGAAAAGTTATATTCCCAATACCTAAGGAGCCTCCTCCTTCACAGCAACTTTGAGACTTTTGAAATACATCCTTTTATCAGCACAACTCATTTAAGTGCAGTTCACCACACCACCTGTTTTTAAGGAAGAATCCTGAGGAACTGTTCACTTTAAGGCAAGACCTCGTTGATTTTTTGCTAAACAAACTGTGAAACTGAAGGAAATAATTAAAACAATCCATGTGCCATCATGTTATTTTTTTATGAGCATTTACTATGCATGTCTGTGTCCTTCCTGTGTGTTACTGCATTAAATTCATACTTCTTTTAAAGAGCTTGATGAGCTGAAAATCATGTACTGGAGTAAGGCTTATCCTTGGTTCCGATTGACTCCTGCACTTTGTTGTGCTGCGTGAATCAGTGGGATTTTAACTGCCTTGGGGTTTAAACTGAAGTGAAACTTCATTTCTTTCATCAAAATTCTTGTTATGTACAGATACTAGCCATAAGGTAGGGTGAGAATGCGAAGGAGTACTAGTGCTGTTGGATACAACTTCAGCTTGCACTACTCAGGATTTTGAGGAGGGGAGTTCTGCATCATACAGAGCATTGAAATGCAGCTAGTTTGCCAAAACATAATGGCTATTTTTTATCATGAGGAGTTGATAGTTGTGTGACGCCTCACATTTTGAGTCTTTTTGTGTTGATGTGGCTGCTACACTTGAAGTCACATTTTTGCCAGAGATCGAAAATGATTTGCCTGTTAGTGCACCATGTATCATATTGCAACAGAGTTATGAAGTTTCTGGCTCACAATTACTGTTCAGACTTGATGCGCTCGTTTTGTTTGTTTAGGTAACAACTGGATTTTTGTCAGTACAGAGTCAACACTGACAACAATTTTGACCTAGTTTTGAGGGATCTTGTTTTCATTTTTAGGTTTGGTGGGCAGAGAACGTCATTACGTTACCTTACTTTCTCCACAGAGACTTTCACTTGGGTAATCTCCATTTAAATCATAGGTAGCTAAAGGCAGTTGGAAGAACCTGAGCTGATTTCTGCGTTTTGCTCTCTGGGAAGAGGGATCCGCACTTGTGAAGTACTAAAGACTGATAGAGCCTCCCTTGCTCATTACAAGGGTTTGCTCAAACACCATTTACGCTACCGTGATTTATACTATTCGGTGTGAATATTTTGCTTGTGTGTGTGTTGAGGGTCGTGCTGCACTCTGCAGTGTTTGGATGCATGCAGAGGTACGCTGTCAGCACAGGCCTGAAGGCAGGGTGGGCTTAGTGCTACAATTGCAGCTGCCATTCGGCAAGGTTGTTGGGCAATTCTGTGTGATCTGCGTTGTACGGTAAGATAGCAGTTTGAAAGCCTTGGGGGAGAGTGTGTGGGTTTTATACAACTTAGATGTTCATCACTCCTTGCTGTCAGTGTAACTGTAGTAATACAGAGCTGTACCAGAAAGAAATCAGCCTGTAACAAAGAAAAAGAAAGCGGTTGGTTTCTGTTGAGGCTTACTGATGGCTTACAGAAACACATGCACTTGGGCATGCTTTCCACCTACAGAATTAAAGAAGGATTGTCACTTATGCAACTCTTGTTTAGAAAGATTTAAGTGAAACTTGCATAGGAAGAGTCTTTCTGTTGGGGAAGCTGGTACCTTAGGAAGATCATAGAATCATAGAATAGTTTGGGTTGGAAGAGACCTTAAGGATCATCTAGTTCCAACCCCCCTGCCATGGGCTTGTACATGTGGGATTTGCAATATTCACAAGTCTCTGGTAATCTGTCCCTCCAAGGAGCTGTGTATCCTGCCTTGTGCCAGCAGAGGCCACAGTCACTACAGCTGCTGAATAGTCAATAGTTTCATTTTTTTTCACTTCCTCAAGAGGAGTATTCCTGGGAGAAGTGAATTTTTGGCAGACTGCTGCACAAGGACTAGATTGGGTCACAGAAACAGTCCTAGAGGAAGCCGGAGGAACAAAACTACAGTGCAAAGGGAGCTGAGAGAAATTGGAGAGACTCTAAATTAACAGAAATAAGAAGTGAAACAGTAAAGACGAAGAGGAAGAACACTGCCAGGAGGGCTGGTCCTTGAAACTGCTGCATGATGGGAGAAGCCTCTGTCTGGGAAGAGCCAACCTGGGCTTGGTCTTGTCTGCAAATAGTTTTCACGCAGTGGTGATCACGGCATCGAACTGCAGCAAGAGTCTTAATTCAGTGAAGATACAGAGGAACTGTAGGGAAAGAGACACTGAAGCGTGGGATGTCATGGAGACAGAACCATTTTGGACCTGAAGATCCGATGGTGCTTGTGGTGACCCTCTTGTGCTCCTCCAAGCTTGTGGATAAAAGGACAACTTGTGCCAGTGAAATAGTCAGACACGGTTTCTGAACTGTTCCTAGCGAGTGCCTTGTGGAAGGAATTTATATGCCTTGTTCTCTTGAAAGGTATGTTATAATTTTGAGTTTATAGAGTTAGATAGGATGAAATAAGCGAATTTTGGCTCTCTTCGCTGTCTGAATTATCAAGCTTCAGAGAATCTGGTAGCTGTACTGATTACTGATCATATATTTCCCACTGCAAGGAAGACAGTGGTGACCAGCAAACCAGGCCGGGAACCTTCCTGTTGAAAGCAGAGTTCTGTACTTCAAAGAAGGTGAAAAATGCAAAAAGTTAAATCTTGCCGAAACTCTCTTGTAAATGAGGAAGTACATTACGTAAATAATTTCAAAGGAATGTTTAGCTATAGTTCCATATATTCAGTGAGTACTGCTACTGCATTCAGTGCTGATAGTTGGCTTTTCTTTAATTTAGGACATAATCTTCCATGAAAATGCATGTTCAAAACAGTCTAGGGTTAGTTGGAGAGGGGCTTTGGAGAAAGGAGGAAAGTTCTGGAGGGAGGATCTGGTGACACAGCAGGACAGTGAGACTGAGATGTTTTTAAATGGGAAGATACAGTTGATTCACCCTTCCCTCACTGTCTTTTAATTAGGATTCATGTTTGGGAGCAAATATACTGAGCTGTGCCACATGCTAGTCCTTGCTAAAGTGTCTCCTTGAAAGAAATGCAAACCCTGGTTACTTTTGTGGCTTGCTTAGCAATTTTTCTCACAAATTCACAAATATTCCTGAAATAGTTGGAGTAGGGAATGTCCGTGTTATAACTCCAGTGTATTAGTCGGTTATAAAATACTTTTTGTAAGTCATGTGATAGTATAGATCATAGTACAAAAGGCGGTGCTTTTCCCAGAACTTTAGCGGCTAGGGTTGACTCACATTTTTCAGAGTTTTTCCGGAAATGCTCAGCCTGACCACCCAGGTAAGTGATATAAAATGATAATAAGTTGTGTCTTGGGTAAAATGGGAGAAAAAGCAGCAGTTAAACACTGTGTTAGCGTGCTCCATGTATTTGGAGACAAGCTTAAATATAGTTCTAATTGCAATAATTTTGTGAGTGTGATACTTCCAGCCTTTGAGAAATAAAAAAGAAAATTTCCTTTAACAGTAAGATTTACTTTTATAAGCACATGCCTTGTATCTTAACCTAAAGGCATTATTTATGTAAGAAAGAAAACTTTGTAAATAACTACCGTGAAAGTATTTTTCTCTTACCTTCATGGATATAAATATACATAGTTAGATCTGAGATCTCTGAATTGTGAGGTTAAGCACGCATGATTCATTCAAATACCAGTGGTTTTGTGGTGATAAGAGCTGAATGGTGTGGATTCTAGTCTGTTTTAAAGCTCATTTTGAATGGATTTGAAGAAAGCGGTATTTTGAGGACAGAGCATGAATTTTATATGCTGCATCACAATGTGTGTTTTTCTCTTGTATCCACTTTTTTGGTAGACAAAGGTTTAAGATTCAGTTGTATGTTCCCTGTGCTGACCAAGGCAATGCCACAAAAGGCTGCTTTGCTGTAGAACGGTCCTTCGAGTGGAAGGGAGTAAAATTGTATGCTAATTCTTTTTTTTAAGTATTTACTGTAGTCCTGAGTCAGTCAGCTAGGCTGCCTTGGAGTCATTAGTGCTGGCACTGAACCATTTACAGTAGCAGTAACATGAAAATGATTGCCTAGTATTTCAGTTGTGTAGGAGTGGGAGGTCTTAATTTGCTGTTGTCAACTTTTCTGTCTCCCAGTGAGTTCTATGGGACAAGAGACCTCGACTGAATGCATTTCTATCTAGTTTCTCTTCTAAGATCCTGAGGTGCCTCAGATCTAAGGCAGAGACAATAAAGTGGCAAATGGCTCTCTCACCAGAGCGGCAGTGGAGGCAGATCCAGGTGTCAGGGTGAGACAGTTTTAAGGCTTGCACTGGTAATTTCTTGCTTTCTCTGGTGCTCAAAAGTTGGGTCCATAAGCCAAATCTTGCATTTGTAAAGCTGATGGAGGAGGTGGTGAAGGGAAGTGGTATTTGATGCTTAGCAAAACAGAACTAGTTTGACAAGAATTCTCCTGGCCTGCTTAAAAGGTTTGACGTGATGTGTGTTGATTTGAAGATTACAAGTTAATTGAGAGCTGGAAACTGAGTTTTACTTGATGCAGATAATCCAAGACAGGAAGAGGTGCTTTGGCCATGCTGACCAGCATCAGAAGCAGCGTATAATGAAAGGAGAAGCCAGTTAGCTTAGAAGAATTATACTGACATGGAGTGTTATCTTTGTTAGGATGTAAAACCTGGCCATCTCATTTACTACATAGTCTGGATTTTCAGACTGGCAAGTGGCTCTTGCTCCCAAATGGGATAAAACCTTAGGAAGAAAACCAAACCAATACCAAACCAGCAACAGCTGGGGATTGTACATCCTCTGCATCAGTACCTCTCACTGTCTACACACACCATAGGAAGCAAGAACAATCCCTGACTTTTTCTTTTAATTTCATTTAGGGCACAGGTTTTTGCACCAGTTGTTAAGTTGAGAGAACCCATACAGCTAAAGTATCAAAGCTAAGATAGCAAGGCAACCTCTCTCTACTGACGTATTGCATGTATTTTTATTTTTTTTTTTGAGCTATTTTACATCTCTTACCTGTAGCCTGTGGGCACAAACCATGACGAATCCTCATACTGTTCCGTTCTGCTTGCCCTGAGAGACTGATGCAATGGGTGGAGACTCATAATCATGAATTTAACGAACTTGTGACCTGAGCATGGGATGGAATAAGTGGTGGAATGTTCTGGTTTGAGCTAAAGTGGAATTGATTTTCTAACTTTTCACCTGAGCCTCATCTAAGTAGCTTCATTATCTGAAAGTTAACTACATGTTTTCAGACACTGTCTGTCTATAGAACTGATAACACCTAAAATTTATGGTTATCACCAAAGTAACAGCTCATTGATATGCAGAAAGACCGTTGCTTGCATCTATCCCTATGGAGATGAGGGTCATCCTCAAGTTGGTGGAATGCCATAAGTCAAAGAGGCGAAAATGGGTCACAGCTGCAGGGAAGGGCGGACAGGACAAGTGACCAAAAACTGACCAACAGAGTATTCCATTGCATGCACGTCATACTCAGTATAAAACTGAGGGATTATGGGGGTCAATCTCTCTTCTTTAATCTAATATGGACCTTGTCTGTCCTTTTGCTCCCGATCCCACATCTGTGTGTTCCTGAATCTAGTTCTGATGTCAGCTCCCTGCTGCTGCTGAGTCCAGCCTGGGACCTTTCCCCTGTGTCTGCTCTTTTAGTTTCCAACCCACAAATCACTCTTCCATTCCCCTTTCCTGGTGGAACTGGGACCACATCTGACCACTGCTAGCTGCCTATCAATCTTGGGGGAGGCCGAACTGTGACAATACCTTTTATAATTATGTTGTTGCGCTACTGTAGCTGACAAATTACGTCAACTTCTGTTTGTGTTTAGATCTAAATCCTGGTGTGAAATGAGTACAGACTTCCACAAACTCCTTTTTGACATTTCTGAGTCTTTGGCCACAAGTGAACTGGCTGCTCTGAAGTTCCTCAGCCTGGAGTACATCTCCAAGTGGAAGCTGGAAGGCATCCGGAGGCCACAGGACTTCTTCAAAGTGCTGCAGGAGAAAAACATGATAGAGGCAGGGAACCTGTCCTACCTGAAGGAACTACTCTTCTGTATCTCTCGGATTGACCTCCTGGAAACCCGGCTAGGCTCCAGCCGAGAGGAGGTGGAGAGAGAGCTTCAGATCCCAGGCAGGGCAAAGGTGTCAGCCTACAGGTAAGCATAGAAGCAGGAAACATTTGCCTGTAAAATGTACAGCACTTCTGTCCTGTACTGTCTTGTTTTCTGTCTGCACTGTTATCTTATCAATTTCCCAGCATAACTGTATTTTTTATGGCATGAGTACCTACCATTGAGAATTTTACATTTTACAGTTCGAATATATAATTACAATTAATGAATACAATGAATATTAATGAATCAGGTTTTATTCTTTATTTCCAGGCAACTGCTATATCGAATTGCAGAGGACTTGGCCCCAGAAGATGTCAAGAATGTGAAGTTTTTGCTCCAAGAACAAATACCAAAGAAGAAGCTCCAGGATAATGCTGTATGCAAAGTGATCTTGATAAGTTTCTTGCAAGGCTAGTTCAGAGTCTGCTAGTCTCCCTTGTAAGAACAGAGGAAAGTGAATGTGGTCTGCTCTCACTAAAATGGTTGTTGAAAGAGTTATGATGTTAGCTGGTAGCTGCTCTGTGAAAGAATGGAACCTTTTTTCCCTCATTGTATCTTTTTTCTGCCCTTTTTTGCTCTCCTGTTCCTATTTTCCCTCCACTGGCTGTCTCTCTAACCTTTTCTTCTTGCAAAATCCATCACGCTCTTCCTTTTGTCTTTGCTTGGCATTTTTAAGACATTTATACGTATGCTGTAACTAGGAAGAGTGATGTTTTGCTGGAGAAAAGACAATGTTTTGGAGACAGAGGACCAAGTTCTGCTATGACTTCAACCACAAAATTTTGTGTGTCATTTGGTACATTTTCTTCTTTATTGTCATTTGGGATGACAGCATTTTGTTAACTCTTCCACAAAAGTATTAAGAGGTTTGATGAGCTAGTTTAATACTTGTGGTGTAAATAATGAACAGTGTTATCAAAACGTTTGGTATTATTAAGAAGTTTTCTTAAAAGTTCTATTTGTATTGTGGCACCTATTGGAAAATTAGCAGACTTATCTCCAACTTCGTGGACTATTGAGCTTTAAAAAAACAAAATTAGCTCTGAACACCTTTTCTGTAGTAGAAAATGTGAAATGGCACAGCTAAATGATGTAACAGTGCTTCATCTGAACACAGAGGCACAACAGGATGCCGTGTTGTTGCCCACATCAGGGCTGTGCACAGCTGAAAAAAAAGCAGGAAAACCATAGGCAATTTCTAATGATTTTGTCTTAACCTTAGTGATGTGTCTCTTCAGTTGTGTTGCATCCTGACCCTTGTTTAGAATGGTTGGACTCCATGATCCGGTGGGTCTCTTCCAACCTGGTTATTCTATGATTCTATGATTCTATGATTCTATGAAAAGAAATCAGACTTTAGCTGGTCAGTCTCTGGGAACGAGGATGTTCTCTTCTGTTCTATCCAGAAGTGCCTGGTACTGCAGTTATTGAAGGTCACTGCATGAGTTTGGGTTGTGTGTTTTTGTTTTACCAGTCTATGTTGGAGGTCTTACTGGAAATGGAAAGAAATGGGCTAATTAAAGAAAATGACCTGGCAGTGCTGAAAGATATACTCAAGAGATTTAGAGCTGATGTAAAGAAAAAAATTGATATTTATGAAGAAAAAATGAAAGGTAAATTTTTAATCTGCTATTTAAGAGTAGAGTTGGGGTTCTTTTGCACTTTTCGTGGCTCCATCCTTGTCAGCTTGCCAGTCCAGAGATAAGAGAGAGACCTTACAGTATCCTAGAACAGGCAAAGTGGCTGCTGGCATCTGTGGTTTTTGAAGTTTTCTGCTTCTTCATTATCCCGTTATACCTCCTTGTATCTCTCCCCGAAATGCATTCTGTGCCTTCTAAAAATGGTTTGCTTCTCTCTTCTTTTTGCCTTAAATGCAATTTTTTCTCTTCAAGAAACAATGCAGTGCTGGTTTAGGACCAGGATAGCTTTTCAGTCACTGAAGGAGACTGGAAGTGGCTGTTGCCTCGGGGAAAGTTGTACTGGGGAATTGTCAGTGTTATTTTCTGTTAGCCGGGCTGTTTGCTTTTAGACAAAGGAAAAGTCCCTGGAGACCAGGCACTTGGCTAAAGTATAACCATTAGCTTTCTCTACCGGATGTGAAGTTTCAAAGACTTCAGCATATCTGGGCTGTTACAGCTGAGGTGGTGACTTGTGACACCACAACTGGGCCTTACAGGATATGTCAAACAACAACAACTGAGACCAATTACATTTTTTCTCAGAACCTCCTTTTGGATCACTCGGGACATATGTTTCCTTAGACACATCTATACAGCCCAAGCAGTTCCCTGCAGAGATACCAGGTGGTTTCCCCATTATGTCTTTGTGCTGCCTACCTGAACTCGTGTCTCTAAAAGAACAGAAGAAAATTGCCAAGGTTGGCTAGTATAATCAAGCCCTGTGTCAGGGAAATGGCTTTTTATTGGTATTGTTATTGTTTTATCCTCCTTGATAAGAACAAAAAAAAAAAAGCATGTCTTATAGATTTTGTGGCCCTGACAATTAATTTCCATTTAAACATATCTGTGTAACTTATAAAAGGGGAACTGGGATTTATTTCCTTGGGTAGAGTCATGGGTTAGGTGATTTCTTCACTTCTTCCAGGCAGTTGTATTCCAAGAAGCCTTTCATTGCTTCAAGGAGATCTTCTGCATCTTTGGTGTGTCCACCCAAATAATAAAGTTCTCTGGAGAAGAGATGTTGGCCTCAGAAGTAAAAGAACTAGCTGTAGTATATCACCAAACAAAAATGGGCCTCCTCTTTCACTTACGCATCCCGTAGTGGAGATGCTAGTGAATGGCTTGCCTGGGTTGCCTACTCATGTTCAGCCTTTTATTATCTGGATCTTGATACCAGTAAAGGAGCGGATAAGAAATGGAACGCAGCTCTGCATAGCTTTAATACCCAACAGTCTGTGAAACTGGAACCTTCCTTCACCCAGCTCTACAAAATGATGGTGTCTCAGTGGTGTGGACCTCCACTTCTCTCCTTGTACTGTTTTTATGAGTGTTGAAATATGCACAGTGGAAAATTTGTCTTTTTAGTTCTAAAATGTTCTGTTTATCTTCTTTCTTTTAGAAAGTGATTCTAAGGAAAAACTCCCCTATTCAGTGCCTGTGCCTGGGCATCCAGCAAGACAAGGAGCAGAGAGGGCGACACCACAGCTGGTGAGAAATGCCTCAAGATTACCTTTAAAGTATTTATCCAACTCCTGGGGAAAGGGAACGTAAATTCTGCAGGCTGAGCAGGTGGAAGACCTGAAAGGAAAGGGTTCTCTCTTAGTATGTAGGTCTTGTAACAATTCCGATTTTTAAAACAAGACCAAGCCTTGTTCCTTTGTGAGGACCTGAATGTCAGCAACCTTTTTGGCAAGAAATGAAGGAGTAGCTGTTGTGTGAAGAAAATCAATCTTAACAATAATAGATACTGGGACATTAAAGTCCTGCCCAGAATACTCCTGGATGGATGGGAAGGGAACAGCAGAATCTGTTACCTCACTAGAAACCCACAAGGACTCTCAGATGGAATTTTAGGGTGCAAGAACTTTTACTCTGCATATGCAGACACGTGTTTCTGGATGCTCACTTTCTCTGTTGCCAAAATTGTATCCGAGCCACAGAGAGAGTGGAGGAGGTATTCAGGGAGACAAAGCTAGCTTGTTTTCATAAGATTGTCCTTTCTTGTATCTTGGCCCTCATGATGTTTTTTGCACTTGGATGTGAAGGACTAACAATCTTTGTATAGTGTATTTCTCTTCTGGATGCTTGCACTGCTTTCTCATCTGCTTTCTTTGTTTCTATAGCTTGTGGAAACATATAAGATGAAAAATAACCCCCATGGTTACTGTGTGATTCTTAACAACTACATTTTTCAAAATCCATGTGAAACCAGAGAAGGTACAGTGAAAGATGGCAGTAAGTACTTGTTTTAATCCAATTATTGATTTCTTTTTTTTCTCTGATAATTCTCTGAAAGAATTATCTAATCTTTCCGGTGAAGAAGAATAATGTCCACTGAGCTCCTTTGCAACCAGAGTAACTGAAATGACATTCACTGTAGAAATCGGAAATACACCACTTCCAACAGTTTAGCTGATGTCTTAAAGAGGGAACTACTTTCTGTTCTAGGTTAAAAGCTTTGTCGTAGTTGGTCATAAGTACCAAATAGTGAAGGAGGAATTACTATTCCATCTTTTCACTTTCTGATTGTTTTTAATTCTTAGCTATCATGGAGTAATATTTTTAAGTCCTTGAATTCTTTTTAATGCTCAAATAAATGCTGCAGCTCCATGACTTTCCTTGAAATCTGCCTTCCTGCAAGAATCTCTTTAAAGATAAACAAGAGCTTATCTTAAAACAGTAAATTCTGTTTCATGAAAGCACACATCACTGATACTTAAACTCCATCCAGTCTGTCTACAGGCTGAGTCCTACCCAGCTACTTTATTGCCCACGTAACAATTCAGTCAACATTTGCTGAGAAGTCTGCAAGGTCTTCCTTCACCGTGCCTTCCTGCTTGCTGCATTGATCATTCTTGCAGAAGAAGAGACCAACTTCGTTTAAGAGTGGCAGAATTTGTCATTATAGAGGCACCTCTTCTTTAACTTGCTAAATTTTGTTCTTAAGCATCTGAAATTACTACTCAACGCACAGTTAAAGCTTGCTTTAAGGCAGTAAGCTTCATTAAATTGTACCGATTAATCAGATAATCTGAAACCTGTTTTTGTTCTAGATCGCATAAAGCTTGACCCAGTTGTGTTTAAAAAAAATCAACTAAATTAGGCATTTGGGCTTTTCTAGTTAGATTTCACAGGCTTAGAGTCAGTCAGGTGAGCTTATTGGTGGGATCTGAACACTTCTGCTAACATCACACAGACACTGGTGTTTCAGCATCTCCCTTGTCACTGTTTAACAAGTGCCTTCTGACATTTTTTTTCCCAGATGCTGTGAAGAGGGTCTTTAATTGGCTTCAGTTTGAGACAGTTGAGCACATGGATCTAGAAGCAAAGCAAATATGGGCAAAAGTTAAAGAATACAGCAAAAAAGATCATAGTAACATGGACTGTTTTGTTTGCTTCATTTTTTCCCACGGTGAAAAAGACAAAATAAAAGGCACCGATGGAGAGTTTGTAAATATTAAAGATTTACTCTACTGCTTCAGTGGATCTAATTGTCCTTCTCTTGCTGGCAAACCCAAGCTGTTTTTCATCCAGGCTTGCCAAGGCTATGTAGGTCATCCTGCTGTCTTAGTAGAAGAAGACTTTTCTAACCATCTTGAGACAGATGCTGTCCCTCTGACTTCCATCCCTGATCGGGCTGATATTCTGGTTGGCATGGCTACAGTGGAAGACTGTGAGTGTTATCGCTCTATAGAGACGGGCAGTGTTTACATTCAGTGCCTCTGTGACAAGATGGAGTTGCTTTGCCCACTGTAAGTACTATTTTTAATCCATGTGCATTTGGGGGACTGCAGACAAATGTACTTGAGCATGTTGTGCTGAAGCATCAGAGTTTTGCATTTGTGCTATATAATGCTTTTCACCTGCAGGACATTGCAGAACAGTAGTTGTTCTGGCATTGGATGTTGTTGTTTTTCTACAAGTGAACCAAAGTACAAGTGATTTCCCCTGGTTTGCCTGTGACAGAACCAGGGTTGTAAGGCTGCAGCATCACATATAAACAAGTGTGTAGGTGTGTGCATGTTTTTTGACATTTTTGAGTGATAAATGATTTGTTTTCCAGTGACACCTGATGAGAGGCAAATTTGTTGAGTGATTCATTACACAGACAAAAAAAATCAATTGTAATTTTCATTTTTGCCTCCCTCCCATCCCCACCATAAACTTGATTTAGAAAATACAATTTCTCTTCAGACATCACTTTCTCATGGTGTCCAGAAGAGGACTTGGAGAATGCACAAGTCTAATTCTGTTTATCTCCATGTGCTCTTCTGTCCATAACTGAAGTAGGGGATTGTGTTTGCTGGTAAAGCGACGTTACACGGAAGTTGCTTTTTTTTTCCCCAGACACCCAGAATTCTGTGATTACACAGCGAAGTGTGCACTTTCAGTGACAGGCAGGATGAAGGGGAGGGACTAGCCTTCCCTGGGATCCTACTTTATTGGAGCAAACATAGATCAGCTTCCTGGACTATCTCCAAGTACCATGTATTTCAATGTAACTTTTCTTCATTTTTATTCAAGCGGCAAGGATCTCATAACCATTCTGACAGAAGTGAACAAGGAAGTGGGAAGAAAAGTATTAAAAGGGCGGAAGCAGATGCCAAAGATAACATCAACTCTACGGAAGCAATTGATCTTACCAATTCCACAACGTCAATCAACTGAAAAGTAGAAAAATAAGAATACATTCAGTTAGGAATCACATCTGGAATTGGCTTCCACAAGGAAGAGAATTTGCAAGAGAAATTATCTGGATCAATGTAGTTAGTCCCAGTCCTTCAAGGGGCCATGGGACCTAAATTTTCCAATTCCCATGTTTAATTGGTTTCCTGGTTCTTCTCTCTGTACGAGTCTGGTGAGGCTGTGGAGAAGCACAAATCTAGCTCTTTGTCCTACAGAATCGTAGAATCACAGAATGATAGAATGCCAGGTTGGAAGGGACCTCTAGGATCAGCTGGTCCAACCTTTTTAGGTGATATATAATTTAAATGAGATGGCCCAGCACCCTGTCAATCTGAGCCTTAAAAGTGTAGAGGAATATACCACTTCCCCAGGGAGATTATTCCATCGTTCAACTATTCTCATGGTGAAAACATTTCTTCTGGAATCCAACTGGAATCTCCCCAGGAGCAACTTACACCCACTACGCCTTTTCTTCTCCATGTGACTCCTTGTAAAATGGGGGTGTCCTTCCTCTTGGTAGTCACCCTTTATGTACTGGTACGTGGTAATATGGTTTCCTCTAATCCTTCTCCTCTCCAGGCTGAACAAACTCAATTCTCTCAGCCTTACCTCATATGTTAGGTTTTCTAGTCCTCTGATCATCTTAGTGGCCCTTCTCTGGACACCCTCTAGCCTGTCTGCATTTTTTTTTGCATAATGGGGACCAAAACTGAACACGGTACTCCAGGTGCAGCCTGACAAGTGCTGAGTAGAGCGGGATAGTGATTCCCCTATCTCTGCTGGTGATGCCCTTCCTGATGCACCCCAGTATCCTGTTGGCCGCCTTTGCTGCTGCAGCAGACGGCTCACTCGTGTTGAGCCTGTTGTCCACCAAGAACCCCAGGTCTTTCTCTGCAGAGCTGCTCTCCAGCCAGCTGGAGCCCATTCTGAGCAGGTGCAAGACCTGACACTTATCTCCATTGAACTTCATAAGGTTCCTGCTAACAGTGGAGTCTGTTCAGTCTGGGTTTCAAGTGAGGAAGGACTTCCAAGTAGTATGATTTTTAAGAGTTATTGGAAGTCCCATTTCTGTCCAGGTTGTTTTAAGTCCCTGAAACCTGGAAAAGAAGAGCAGATAGCTTCAGAATCCTAGAGCCTTCTCCAGGGAGCACCTGTAAGGTTGTACTGATTTACCCAGAGGTCAGTCATTGGCTTTCTCTGGAAGCTGTATAATCTGTCACGGAAAATAGCAACTCTGTCCAGAAGGACCCAAAAAAGATGCTTATGATATTACAGGCTTGATTCTTTTCCTCAAAATACTTGGTTTACTTGTGGTATTAATTTGCATAGCTAAACAGAACTGCTAGTTTTAGGTTTTTTTCCCTTATCATGTTTTTTCTTTGACCTCTTGGGGGACAGGCTGTTTTGAATGGCTCTTAAACACTGCAAGGAATGTCCTGCTTTAGATCCACTAACTCTAAGACGTCTTCTCCTCCTGGCAACTATTTCCTGTGTACTCTTGTTGCTGTTGTAATAAATACTTTTAGTTTTGGTTTACTTTTGTTTGTGGTGTTTCTCTTTCACGTGACCTGACTCGAGGACAGTTAGTGTGGTGAATACCTCAGCAGAAGAATTTATTTGCTCTTGATGGCAGCCACCCTAAGGGGTAGCTTATTGATATCTCTTCATTAACAGCTGGAGAGATGGCAGGAAAGAATAAGTTTAAGTTCAGGATTTTTATGATAATGACAACTCATGCTCATGTTCTTACCTTGCATCCTCAGCAATGTTTAGGTTGGGGATGGGGGGGGGATTATAATGGCTAAGTTCCTTTTGAGCTTATAACAAGATAAAGGATGGATGTGAGACAATTTGTAACTTCTGCTTTTTTAGTATGTATTTTTTTAAATATGTGTCTAACCATAAAGCAGGAATTCTCTATTAAATACTGCTCATGTTCTTGAAGCAAAACATTTTCTTTGTAATTCCATGCAATGTGTTTGCAGTTGCATTGTGCTCCCCTTACCCTTTTTCAAGTAAAAGGGAGAACGCCCATTCTTAGAATCACAGCTCTGTTCACACAGGTTTCATAAATAATAAATAGACATTACAAGCACTATGTAAATGAGAGTACTCCTTGTGGCAAAAGTTACCAGAAGGCATTGCCAGCTATGACACAGTTCTGTGGCTGACATTTGGTTAACCATTTAGGAAATGTGGCAATGATTTATTTACATTTTTATAAAGTTTTCATGAATGAGACCATGATATGAAGTTAGTAATTAGATTTGTGATAGGGAGCTACAGCTTAAATGAAATAACTGCCTTCTCAGGGAGAAACTTGCTGGAAGATGGTAGCAGCTGCAGTAGTGAAGTTGTGATTCTACATAATTTCTGTTTTTCCATATTTCTCTGTGTCAGAGTTCTATACCCTCAGATCAAGTTCTTTCAGATACCCCACGTGAGGAGGAACTAGATATCAAAATTACTTATTTGGTATATTTAGTAGAGTGACAGAGCAACATATGGAAATCACAACACAAGCATAGTTAAGCAATTGCAATGTACAGTTGAATCACAATACAAACATGATTCTCATTACCAGTTTCTGTATGCTCACCATCAGGACACCAGGCATCCCCAGTCATGACTGGACATGTGGGTTGAAACCAATTTAAGCCCATTACTCTTTTCAAAGTTTAAATGTTTTATTAGTTGTCTGATTTTTATACTTTTATGTTGGGGTAAGCCACATACTCACACCCGCCAGTGCTGGACTGGCTACTTCAGGAAGACATTATTCTTTGTTAGTTGCCTTGGGGAACCTGATGATTCCACTGGTGCAGCTGTCTTCTCTAAAACTGAGGTTCCCCTCCAGTCTACCTGATGTTGAAGTAAATTGAAATTTCTTTACCATATATTCGTCCTTGAGATAACTGGGTTTTTGCCCTTTTCCTCCAAGCGGTCCTCCACTGAGAGGCGTGTGTGCCGGTCAGTCACACTCTGTCACTGAATTGCCATGGTATTTTGTTCTACCTATTACAGTGATGCCGTGAAAAAGGTCCAACTCAATAATCAATGCCAATTTGATTATTAAGCAGGTATTGCTTTAATAAATAATACAATGCCAGACACACAGGGAATCATTTTACCTAATGTGTGTGTGTCCACTGAGGCTGGTTACAGGACTTTTATACTGGTTAGACATATGTATTCATATGGATTCTGAGAAACACTGGTTACATGTTCTGGAAATATTGGTTAAGCATACATAGAACTCATTATCATATCTTATCACCCACTCTCGAATGTACATCAGAGTTCCTTTGTGTCTTCAGAATCCCCTGATGCTCTTTATCTTCTCTCCTTCCTCATTGCGTCCTCTAGGTGAGCTCAGGTCTGTCCTTTGTTCCTGCTGAGGGACTGTCCCCATTTCATTAGTAAACAAGCTAAATTCCTGTTACAATCACATTCTTTTTTTACTGCTGGCCAAGATTTAATTCTTATTATTCCTATTATTCTTAATGATTTCTTCCTTCCTTCAACAGTCAGGCCACCTCCATACGTAATATTATTGCCTGCTAATGAAGACCTACTAGAAGGGAGAGAAACCCCCATCAAAATCCTCTGAAGGATTGCAGGAAGTAGCTATAGTGTGAGTTTATATGTGGCTCATGCTGTGATCAAGGAAGGAGAAAACACCCTTCCAGTTTTATGGTTCTGGGCAAAGTATGCTCTCAGATGCCTGCAGCAGGGTGACTGATCTGTTCTTGCCCTCCCACGGAACTGAGAAGTAAGGAAGAAGTCAGATCTGCAATTTTCTGATTCTCTTTCTCCTCTGTAGCCCAGCTGGGAGAATGATGAGGGACAATCACTGTCACTCTCTGAAGGCCCTCAGCTATATTTACTTTTCTTGTCCTTCCTTTTCTTCAGCTCCTGGCTGGGAGACCAAATGCTATAGCAAAACAATCCCAGCACTCAATTCTGTGTTTGTTTTCAGCTAGTAAAAGTGCTGACACCTGACAGTTGAGTCAGAAATTTGATAGGAAAAAAAAAGTTGGTGAATTTAAGTCCTACCGGCTTAAGCTGAAAGCAGCAGGATCAGAGTGATGCTGTTCAAAAAGGGAAACACTTAGAAAAGTTGGGGAGGACTGTTAGCTGCAGAGGCAGAAATAATGGTATTAATTAGTATGAACCCCTGCTCAGTCATTTGCATCTTGCTACCTATTTGTTGAGTTCAACATCCATTTCTCAGAGAGCTTCCCACCTTCTGTGGGAAGTTTGTCATTCTCTCTGTAATGGTTTTAGGCTGACTTGCTAATCTGCTGCTCATGGGATGGGTTAGTGGCATGTGTGAAGAGTCTGCCCGTGCCCACATTGCTGCCAGCTTCTCCCATTGCATGGGCTACTGTAAATATGTATTTTCCCACCAGCAATATAAGGGTGCACTCTTAGTTCTCAAAGTGGTATGAAATTCAGGTACTGCAGAGTTTTGACTAGTTGAACTACTGGCTACATCTGTGATCTGTAAGATCTCCTACAGGAAATCCTGAAGCCCAGGGAGAAGTGGAAATAAAACACACACCATTTAGGACATTAAGCTATGCAGTGGGGAGTCCAGAGCTAGATTTTTCTTAAGAGATGTTGAGTATTCAGCCCTTGCAGGCTACCCTTTTTATTCTGAACTCTAACTAACATAGGCACATTCTGAAATTATTTGGATCTGCTCCTTTTCAACTAGAGATATGTCAAATTATGAACTGAGAATGGCATGTTTAATCTGCAACTCTGTGCAATGCACTAAAAAATATAGCTGAGAAATCCCAAGCAGCCTTTTCTATGTGTCCTTTCTGTAATTGTGCCTTTGCTTGTCACTGTTTCTCTTCTGAGCCACAGGAATTCCCCAAGCCCCAAAGGCGTCTGGCTCTTGTGGGTGCCAACTCTAATACTTTCCTAGCTGGGTAGAACATCATTCTGGGCATATCTTCTGAGATTCACCAACACCTTCTACATTAGTTTTATATTTGTGTAGCCACTTTGTGTTTAGGCCTGATTTGTCCAGGCATATCAATGCGAAGAGAAGGATCTGTATGTTCTTCAGTCTATTTGCTAGGAAGAGCTTGTTTTAGCAGGATTTGAGGGCGTATTAGGTCATGGACTGTTAAAAAGTGTCTTGTCATGTTTAGATTAATTCCACCTTTGCCTCAACTTGCCACATATGCAGTAATCAAGTGCCTTGTGTAGGTATTTGAACATTAATAAGCCACTTCTGTGATATAAAACCAATGTAAAGATTTCTGCTTAATAGATTGTCACTAATATATTGTCATATTTTTTTTGTGGGGAAGGGACTCTGGTTTTAAAGCAGTGCTTAGTGGGAACACTGTTTCTTTATTCGAAGACCGTGGACACTCTGAGGGTGGATCTCCTGCTCGAGGTGAGCACTAAGTGTTAATGTTTGGTTTCGGAAGGATGAAATGCCAGCTGGTAAAATTTCTTCCTGCCTCCAATGCCACTGTCATGACGTAGCATCTACGGAGAGTGCTCCACCAGGAGGTGCGTTGGAGGGGTTGCAGGGTCTTAGCCACCACGCAGCACACCTGCGAGCCTGCTGCTGTTGCCAGAAGGGTCTCCTGCCAACCTCAGAGGGGTGTGAAAAGGGCTGGCTCCCTGGCCAGTACATGTGAGGGCAGAGGGCAGAATGCTTGCACTGGGCATGGTGTTGCCTGCCCACAACCTGAAAAGCTTCCAAGTAGAAAGGTGAGTCAGGGACATAAGAAGCTTCTTTCTGTTTGTGTCAAAATAGCAATGAACTGTGAGTGACTTTAAACTGGAGAGAGGTGATGGCAGGAAGAGACTGGGCAGAGGGAGCCCTGCAGAGCTGCGCAAGTGGGATGTTCCCTCAGGAACGGGGTTGGGAACAGCTGGTGCTTCCCAGCGGCAAACCGGAGGGTCCAATGTCCTTGGGGCAGGCGACCAGTATCTAAGTTAAGTTGTGGGTTTCTCTGGATGTCCAGGTGGAGATCTGTGACAAATGGGGTCCCTTGGGGGTCTGTATTGGGATTAATTCTGTTTAATATCTTCATCAATGATACAGATAGTGAGATTGAGGGCACCCTGCAAATATGCAGATGACACCAAACCGAGTGGTGCAGGTGTTACACCAGAAGGATGGGCTGTCATCCCAAGGGACCTGGAGAAGCTGGAGAAGTGGGACTACGTGAACCTCATGAGGTTCAACAAGGCTAAGGGCAAGGTCCTACACCTGGGTTGGGACAATCTGTGCTTTCAGTGCAGGCTGGGGGATGATGTGGCTGAGAGCAGCCCTGCGGAGAAGGACTTGGGGTTGCTGGTTGATGAAAAGTTTGACATGAGCTGGCAGTGTGCATTTGCAGCCCAGGAGACCAACCCTGTCCTGGGCTGCATCAAAAGAAGCGTGGCCAGCAGGTCAAGGGAGGGGATTCTGCCCCTCTATTCCACTCTTGTGAGACCCCACCTGGAGTACTGTGTCCAGTTCTGGAATCCCCAACATAAGAAGGATATGGAACTGTTCAGACAGGTCCAGAGGAGGGCCACAAAGATGATGCGAGGGCTGGAGCACGTCTGCTGTGAGGACAGGCTGAGGGAGTTGGGCTCCTTCAGTCAGGAGAAGAGGAGGTTCTGGGGAAACCTCATAGTGGCCTTAGAGTACCTGACGGGGGCCTGGAGGAACGCAAGGGAGGGCCTGTTTAGAAGGGCACGTAGTGATAGGAAGAGGGGGAATGGTTTAAATAGGAATGGGAAAGATTTAGATTGAACATTAGGAAGAAATTCTTCCCCATGAGGGTGGTGAGGCACTGGCCCAGGTTGCCCAGGGAAGCTGTGGCTGCCCCATCCCTGGAGGCCAGGCTGGATGGGGCCTTGGGCAGCCTGGTGTGGTGGGAAGTGTCCCTGCTCATGGCAGGGGGCTTGGAACTGGATGGGTTTGAGGTCGCTTCCAACACAACCCACTCTGTGAGTCCGTGACGCAGACGGAACTACATCTCCCAGGAGCCCTCGCGCGGGCGCGGCCCGGAAGCGGCCAGTCGGAAGCGGGCAGCCGGAAGCCGGAAGCGGGGCGCTCGGCGGGAAGCGGCAGGGTGCGGGGGGATGGCGCTGCCGAGGCCGCGGCTGCTGGCGGTCAGCGAGGAGCTGGACGGGGCCGAGCTGGCGGCGCTGAAGTTCCTCAGTCTGCAGCACATCCCCATGCGGAAGCTGGAAAACATCCAGAGGGCCCAGGACTTCTTTGAGGCGCTGCAGGAGAAAGGCTTGATCGAGGCGGGAGACCTGTCCTACGTGAAGGAGCTGCTCTACCGCATCTCTCGGATTGACCTCCTGGAAGCCCAGATGGGGTCCAGCCGAGAGGAGATGGAGAGGGAACTCCGCGTCCCCGGCAGGGCGAAGGTGTCGGCCTACAGGTGAGTGGCGGGCGGCTCGGGCTGAGCCTGACCCCGAACCTCCCCCGCGCCGGGGATGAGGCTTGGGAGCACGCAGGTGTCTTCCGAGAGGCAGCGGGGACGAGCCGTGCGAAAAGCGGAGATCTCTGCCCGGTAAAGGGCTGGAAACGAAGCCGCACGCCTCTGAAATACTGACCCGTGTGCTGCGGAGCAGAGGGGCTCGTGCCAGTCTTTGTCTGCAACTCCTGAAAGTTTCAGCGTGGTTTTGATTTTTGGGAAAACCGAGCCCTTTTTAACTGCAGCTGAAAATGGTTTGGCTTCAGGTTATCCTGGGAATGACCTACCCCCAGCTAAAAAAGGGGAAAAAAGGGAATATCTGCTTCAGGGGGGACAGTTTAGGAGTACGGTGTTAAACTATGCTGAGGGACAGGCTTGGGAATGTGATGAAAGAGTGTCCTCCGCTTCTCCTTCTAGGTACCTGCTCTTTCAGCTGTCAGAGGACATCACTGAAGATGAGCTGAATTCTTTCAAGTTTCTTTTAGGGAAAGAATTACCAAAATGCAGGCTAAACCCTAAGGCTGTAAGAATTTCTTTAATTTTTTTCTTTTTTTAAATTTTAAATTATTATTATAAACTATAGAGGCATTTGGGTTGCTCTGAGAGGAATGAGTGTCACTCTTCTTATGGTGAAGACCATGAGAAAGAGAATGCAGCTGGAAAGGGATTGTTGGCTCTCCAGTGCACATGGGGCTTGTCTGTACTAGTGTTCTGCGTAGCTCTTGCAGCAGTGCCCTAGTCCAGAAAGGAAGGGCCAGCCCTTTGTGTTTAAGCTCCATACGGGGTGTCGGGGACTTGGGGGCTTTGAGCAGTGAAAGATGGATAAGCACATTCACTCATCTTGCCCAACGGATTTTCTGTTGGCTGCTTTCTAAGCCACTGCCAGACAAAGAAGATCCCCCTCTGTGGCTATTTATTTTTTTTTGTTCTGTTGATTTCCAAACTCAGAAAATACAGACCTAAGCAGCAGATCCTTACCAAGGCCAAAGCCCAAGAGCTTGTGCTTTGCAAATAGTTTTGCAGGAGACCCGGTTGCTCTTATAGTATCTCAGTCCGCAGTTCTGACTGTGGAGGAATCTGTTCTGTCTAGTGAAAACTCCTTTAGCATTTTCCCTCTTTTCCTTGGGGAGAGACTGTAAGCATGTAGTGGTTCTAGTAAATCCTTGGGGTCACCACTGTGCTCTGCCACTCACTGGCAGATCTCCTCAAGTACATCTTATTTCATCTCGCTATGTCTGGGCTACGGAAGGGAAATAAATATGTTTTGAGAAGATGCTTGTACTTATAGGTTTTGTTAAACTAGGTTTAATTGACTCAGTTGAGGTCTCAACTGAGCTACCAGTCAGCTGGACTGACTTTCTGGGTCCCGTGTGCTGTCAGAACATCAAGAGCTGAGTTGCTTGTGCACATGCCGCAGCTTCACTCCTGGTGGCAGCGTGGATGTGCCCCAAGAGCAAACTACCTGTCTGATTACACAGGCAATGCTCGACATTTTCATTGAGATGGAGAAGAAGGGGATTCTGGGAGAAGAGAACCTAAGTAAACTGAAGACTCTCTGTGCAAACATTAACGTCAGCCTGTTGAAGAGAATTGAAGAATATGAATTAAAATTTGGTAAAACAAAACAAAAAGGCCTCTTTCCTATAGTTATCCTTGAAGTGCCACATAGTGATTGTACAGGATTAATAATGAATTCTTTTCAGGTGAGGAAGAGATGATCATCACAGAGGAACAGAGCGGCAGCACAGGAAGCCCTGAAGGTAATTGAAGCTCTCAAAAAATGAATGTTTAGATTTTTCACCCTTCTTCATCTTTTGGACTCATTGTGCCACTTGCATCTCACTTCTTTACACAGGTGCCCCCGTAAAAAGTGATCAAGTATCCCGTTACTAACTGATCACAATACATTGTACTGTTTTTTACATTTATTGACTATCTAGTAGTTTTTAGCTAACAGGAACAGCCGTTCATGCACAGTTCAGTGTTTTCAGAGAGCAGTTTTAACCCAGGAGGTACTTGTAGAGATGGAGAATAGGAGCAGAGCTTCTTTTCTTTCTCTAGGGCTACATTCTGAAATTAAACCTTTTTGTCTGTATTCAGCCCATGCCAGATGGCCGGTGACATCTGTGGCATCTGATGCTCCTGGCAGTTGGGATGAATCTTACCAGGTAAGTCAGTTTGTTTCTTAGAAACATGGTCTGTTTGTCTTGAAAAATATCGTCCCTCCATGAGGCCAGCAGTTATTATAATAAGTCCAACTGTTAAAAGCACTGTCTATAAGAAGGAAAATGAACCACTCGGCTTCAGAACAAAGGATATTACAAAGTCATGGGCAGCAGCTCCTGCAGTGTTCAACTTTGGAAACATTTGCAAGGGTGGCAAGATAGGCTGAGTTTATTAAACCAGGAAGGGTGCAGTTGGCAGGCAGCTGGGCATGGAGAAGTGGGTGAACGCAGCACCCCACATGGGCTAAGCACAGTGGTGTGTGTCTGGAGGGACACTGCCCTGCTGCAATGTCCTACCTGGCCCTGGGAGCAAAGCTGTGTGGAGAGCTTGCCGCCTAGAGGAAAAGCCAGCCAGCTCTGAACCCTGCTGTGCCACTAGCGAGGGCAGAGGAACACCTGGAGGACAGTGCAGTAGTTTCACCAGTTGTCTCTCTTTTCAGCAGCTTGAAGTTTACAAAATGACTAGCCGGCCCCGTGGAGTGTGCCTGATCCTGAATAATCACAATTTTGCAAAAGCCAGGGAAGCAGTGCCAGAACTCAGACGCATGAAGGATCGGAATGGAACAGATGTGGATGCAGGTACAGTGAACATTAAAGATGAGTTTGCGTATCTTCAAAACCAGAAAACTCATTTCTTTTTCTGTACTAAAGGTCTGAATTTCATAGAATAATAAAATCATAGAATAGTTCGGGTTGGAAGGGACCTTAAAGATCATCCAGTTCCCCTGTCATGGTCAGGGACATCCTACTTGATCTAGGATACTTTTGTAGTAGTGACTGCGTTGGCTCGGTTTCCTGTGCTGACAAATCCTAATAAACTTGCCAAGCTTTTACTGGCTGACTCAGAACAATTCACTGGCATTTTGCTGTTTTATTGAGTTTACTGCGACCTTAATCATCAATCTCAGCCTGGGCTTTACAAGCCGTGCTGGCTTTGTGTCACCGTTACGCGTGCCGCTTCTAAAATATGCGGAATCAGAATCAGATTTGCTGCTGAACCAGAACTGGATGTTAGTTGTTTAAAAAAGGGGGAATCAGGACATTGCAATTCAGGGACTCTGATACCTTGCTATTCAGATGCCCTGATTTTAGCTGCAGCAGCAGCTTGGCTCACTGGAGGTCCTGGGTTCTGTGAGATGGGTGTATTTGTGCTGTCTGTGCTAAGAGAGAAAATCCATCAATGGGCCTTCTCTGATTAAATTGAACTCCAATTTAATTCAAGAGTTAGAGTGCAAGGTTTCTCTTCCCATGATACGGGTACTACACAAATGGGTCGTGCCTTTTCCTCTTAGGTAAAGCAACTACACTGCTCAACACCTTTGGAGATTAATGGAATAGCTGTAAATTGGCTGGGGGAAGGAGATACGGCTTGCTTAATGTTTCTGCATGCTTTTCAGACAGAGGCAATACTAAATAGCAAGATCACAAGGAAACATTTTAATGAGAATTAAGGGACCTCAGTAGATGTGATTAGTGACTAGACTACTAGATTATTTTCAAGAGCAGGCATGTAACTACCTTGATAGTAGTGTAGCAGGATTTTAAAAAAGATCGTTTCTGTCTAGGAATGCAGTTTGCAGTTGCAGAGTCCAACTTTTTGTATAATGAAACGGCTCCAATTCTTCTATTTTCTTTCCAGCGGCTCTGCGAAGAGTCTTTAGCAAGCTTCATTTTACAATAGCAGAATACAAAGACCTCACCGCAGAGGAAATCCGTAAGACTGTGAACATCTACAAATGTGAAGACCATAAGGACAAAGACTGTTTTGTTTGCTGTATCCTGTCTCATGGAAAAAAAGGCATTATCTATGGTGTCGATGGGCAGGAAGTACCTATCCAGGAACTGACCACTTCTTTCACTGGACGGAATTGCCGCTCACTTGCTGGAAAACCAAAAGTATTTTTTGTTCAGGCCTGCCAAGGTGATGCTTGCCAGAAAGGTGTGACCATCGAAACAGATTCCGGAGAGCAAGATTCTTGTATAGAAACAGATGCAAGATTTCAGCTTGACTGCATCCCCACAGAGGCAGACTTCCTCCTGGGCATGGCTACCCTGCAAGATTATGTTTCCTACAGAAGCACAAGGCAGGGGACCTGGTACATTCAGGCATTATGCCAGCACTTGGAGTACAGCTGTCCTCGGTAACTATGTTTCCATAAGTTGGTATTTTGACAACACCTGTGTTTTCCTTATGAATGACAGGACTTTGATTTGGATGCAGAAGTAGGTGTTACGGAGCAGGAGTGCTCCCTCAGAGTGGAAACAGTGATGCAGATAATTCAAAGCTGTTTATCTAGCTGCTTCAAAGCCTGTGTAAAGCAGGAGCCATTAGCACTGGTAGAGATCAAGATAGATGGGAATGTGGTAATTTTTCTGATGTTAACTACGCCCCTAATAAAAAACTTACTTGTGTTTTTGCAGAGGAGAAGATATTCTCACCATCCTGACAGCAGTGAATCAAGAGGTGAGCAGAAAGACTTGCATGCCGAACGCAGAGAAGCAGATGCCACAGCCCAGTTTCACGCTGAGGAAAAAGCTCATCTTTCCAGTCAACTAAATGGGAGGCTACTGCATGGCAGAGTAATCTGCAGTACCCTGGCTGCTATCAGCTGAGAATTTTATAAAACAACAGACTGCTGTCTGCTCTTAGCACAAGAGCAAATGTTTTTAAAATTAGTGTTAATACGTATGAAACTTTATACTTCACAGCATCTCTGAGCTGGTCTCTGTTTTGTGGTTTACTTGCTAACCTATGGTCTGATAGTGTCCTCTATTAGCTGTTCCTTTAGTAAGATATCTTTGCAGTGCAAGCTTTAGGACAACTGTTATGAAACCTTGTGTATTTTATGTCTAACTTTAGCAAAATAAAGGAGTTGCAGTGCTAGAAATTTTATAGGATATAATCAGCTCATGTCAGTGTGTTGTTTTTTGGGGTTTTTTTTGACTTCTCCACACCACGTAAAATCATTTTTAGGATCTTGGTACACCTCAAGGAAGAGTCAGGCCCTTGGCTTCCACCATCCTCAGCAGCATGGGGCCTCATCTGTATTTTAGATGATCCTTTATGCAGAGTAGTCTTCAACCATGAAAGTCAGTTGGTCAGATATAGTCACCTTGTGTTCACTTACCTTGCTGATCTGAGTCTCACTTGTAGGCCCAGCAAAAGAAGTTGCTGGAGTAAGCAGCTCTTGAAAAACATTTTTATATTGCCTCCTGTGGTTAGTGTGTGTGCAGAACAGGGAGTTTTGCAAGCTCTGAGTAGAGGCTAAAGCTTTGTTAGCCTCTCCGTTTTATTTTGAATCAGGTCTTAGACCCTTGTTACAGCTTTCAGCATTAGTAATGGTACCAGGGTAGGTGTTTATTTAACTGAACAGATTGATCTTCATTGGAATTATTTTAAGAGCCTGAGTCCTTCCCTGAACTTTTGTGCTGTATACTTCTCTCTTTAGTACCAGTTTGTGTCTGCAAAGGTAAAAGCGGTTATGGAAACAAGCAAAGGGGCGCTTCCGTATTCTAGGAGTAATTGCCCAGGACAGTCGTTGATGCTTGTTTAGGGAATCATCATGAGACCATGGCCAATAGTACTGAAGCAGGGATAGCTCAGAGACAGAAGTTTGTTTATTCCTTGGACGTGGCCAGAAATGTGCAATCCACCACTCATGTCAACACTGTTTTCGGCACAAACCCAAACATAGCACCCCCTTGCCAGTTTCTATGAAGTACAAAGGTTTTCTGTCTTTCCAGCTAATTAAAAGATTTCTGCTAGAAGCACAGCTCCTCTTGGCTTATCCAAACCAACACACTGAAAGCTCAGCTGCAGGAGCTGTGGGTATTTTTGGGTGGAGACTCCAACCCCCACAAAAAGCCTTATTTGTATTCAGTTCTCTGTTGTATAGAATGCTATTTAAGGCCCTCACTCCTGGGAGACACTCAAAAGTCATTTCTTGTAGCAGTGTGGCTAACTAGGTGAAAAAGAAGGGAGGTGAAGACACTTCCAAATCTTACCTGGGCAGAATCACTACAGAATTTCTTTTCAGAATTGCCAGTGTCCCATTGAGCTGGAAGGCATAACAAACCTATTCTCTCCAGGAAGCTCTTCCTTGCACCTTCCTCAGGCTGCCTGGGATGGTGTGGTTACTTCTAGCTCTTTATCTGCAGCTTCAACTCTTCCCTTTCTACATCTAAAGTGGTAGAGAAAAAGCGGGGCGGGGGGTGGGGGGGAAAGGCCCTCCCCACACTCTGTACACTCTACAAAGTTGCAACAGTTGAACTCCTCAGCCACCGGGGGTTTCAGGACAGCTGAAATCCCTCGAGTTCAACAGGAACTGGGATAGTGACATCAACTTGCTTTTCATGTGCACCATGAACAGCTTTGATGGAGAGAGAGCACATAGCCAGAAATCTGAACTCTGCCAGTATCTAACATTCCTTTGGTTCTGTTTGGCTGCCTCTGGCCACAATGCTTCGCTGGGGGACACCTTCTGTCAGGTCATTAGTTGGTAACACAGGCCTTTGTTCTGAGGACGCGTGAATACAAATGCAGATGTGTTAAGTGCTTGCGTGCAGTGAATATTAGGGAACAGTGCAAGTTACCTACCTCCTAGTGATGGAAGCCTGGTCGACATCTCTTGCAACCCAGGTACTGATGGTCCAGCAGGTGTCTCGATCCTGCCTACCCATTTATACGTGTGGCAGTTTACAGAGAACAGAGCGAACCACACCAGGCTGCCCAAGGCCCCATCCAGCTTGGCCTTGAACACCTCCCAGGATGGGGCAGCCACAGCTTCTCTGGGCAACCTGGGCCATTGCCTCACCACTCTCATGGGGAAGAAATTCCTCCTTATGTCCAGTCTAAATCTGTCCCTCTCCTGTTCATAGCCCTTCCCCCTCATCCTATCACCACAAGCCTTTGTGAACGGTCCCTTCCCAGCTTTCTTGTAGCACCTTCAGGTAATGGAAGGTCGCTATAAGGTCTCCTTTGAACCTTCTCCAGGCTGAATGAGCCCAGCTCTTTCAGCCTCATATGGGAGTTGCTCCAGCCCTCACAGCATCTTTGTAGCCTCCTCTGGACCTGTCCAAACAGTTCCATATCCTTCTTATGTTGGGGATTCCAGAACTGGACACAGTACTCCAGGTGAGGTCTCACGAGTGGAATAGAGGGGCAGAATCCCCTCCCTTGACCTGCTGGCCACGCTTCTTTTGATGCAGCCCAGGATAGGGTTGGTCTCCTGGGCTGTGAGCACACGTTGCCTGATTATGTCGAGCTTCTCATCAACCAGCAACCCCAAGTCCTTCTCCGCAGGGCTGCTCTCAGTCACATCATCCCCCAGCCTGCACTGAAAGCACAGATTGTCCCAACCCAGGTGTAGGACCTTGCCCTTGGCCTTGTTGAACCTCATGAGGTTCACATAGTCCCACTTCTCCAGCTTCTCCAGGTCCCTTGGGACGACAGCCCATCCTTCTGGTGTAACACCTGCACCACTCAGCTTGGTGTCATCTGCAAATTTGCTGAGGGTGCCCTCGATCTCAGTGTCTCTATCACTGATGAAGATATTAAACAGCAAAGGTCTCAGTATGGACCCCAGTTGTCACGGATCTCCATCTGGACATCGAGCCATTGACCACTACTTACTGGATGCAACCATCCAACCAATTCCTTATCCCCCAAACAGTCCACCCATCAAATCCATTGCTCTGCAGTTTGGAGAGAAGGATGTTGCGGGGTTCTTAGGATTGTTGGGCTGTCGGCGTCCCCTCGGGCAGGAGAGCGTGTTACCTGGGCTCAGAAACGGTGACACACTCGAAGAGCGTCCTGGACCTTTCCCAGCTCGCCGTGCTAAGCATTTTTCAGATGTTGTCTATTCCGAATTGCTTAGTTTTTAACTTCAAGTACTCTTTCTTGTATGAAAATTATCTCTCATATTGTGAGAGCTTTTTTCTCAAAGCCTGAAAGTCAAATCCAACTTTTTGTCACCAGAAGATGGTGCTGTGAAGTGCGCTTTGAAAAATGGCTATGAGAACCACCACTGATTGTAATTGTTTTCCTGCCTTGAGAGCCTGATATTAGAGGTGTATTTCAGAAAGGCTTTATTTGGTTGAGAAGCTGATGAATCTAGGCAGGATTTCTAACCTTTACAGCAGAGCTAGTGGTTAGTTCCACAGTCTTTCTTTGGAACTGGAATTCCTCTGGAAATTCCTGCCGGTGCTCCTAGGCGTTTAAAAACAATGACCACTCACAAGAATACTGGTAACCAGAGTACCCCTCCTAAAATTAATAAAAAAAATAATTCCTTATCGCAGTGCGAGCCCTTGAATACTACAGGGATCTTCCTGCCTGTGTAACTTGATTTTTTCATCAAATAAAGGCCATCCTCACACTTAAGAGCAAGGGCTGTCCCTGACCTCTTGCTCAGAAAAAAAGCATCCGTCACTTACTAAAGGGCAAATGTCAGCCCTGGGTCTTTTGCTCTTCCAATGACCGTTAGATAAACCCTTGTTGAGGAATTTTTAGACCAAAATGGGCACGGATATTTAGACGTGCACAACCCAGCTTTTGCACCAGAATTAAAGCTAACTTTGCAGAAGAAGCAGCTACTGTAGAGGACACGATGTCCTTAAGGTTTCTCTTTGTAACATTAGGGAGGTGTTCTGCCTTGTGCTCCTCTCCTTTCTCACGGGTAACTTTCCTCGGTAGTCCTCGATGGGTTACTTTGGAGTCTATCAAGTTGTAGACCAGAATGCTCGCATAGCTGCTTTCCATGGGAAAGTATAATAGTGTATGTAAGTAATGGTTGCTTGTTGCTAAAGGAGAATTGTTGAATCAGCTTGTTGCACAATATCTTGTTTCAGCTGAGGTAGGTATAAATGTGTTGTGAACTTTGATTAAAACGTCTTCGCTTGATCATATTGGTCGTGTGTTGTCCCTTATTCCTCCGCAAACCCTAATGAAATTAATACTTCCTGGCTCTTGGGAGGCCTGTAGAGTAGAGGGTGCTCTCGTCCACATGACAAAAGTGTCCTGAGATATTGTTTTACTGGAGAAACACAACCAGGCTCATCAGTATCTTTTTCTTAAATAAATTTTATTCCAACAAAAGAATTTGATTTCACCATCAATAACTAAATACCTAACATACACAAACAAACAAACGGCACTTAACACAGTTTACGTTTCTCAACAGGCAGACAAAGAAGCTCGTCTGCTTCAGCTCTAGGAGTCTATGTGCTGTTTTCCTGCTTGAGCGGGAGGAAGAAGGGATGTTCCAGTGCTTCTTGCAGAGTAATACGCTTGGCTGGGTCATACTCCAGCATCTTTTCAATCAAGTCAAACAGGTTGTTGTGGTCACAATCGTCGCACGTCATGTATTCCTTTGTGAAGATAACAAAAAAACACAGGCTTCCAATCTTAGAACTGCACTTGGAGCTCCACTGCCCAGAAGCATCTTCCCCGTGTAATCTTACCTTCAGGGCTTTACAGCGCCTTGAGACGTATAGCCCAGCAGCACTGTGTTCATCCCAGTCCAGCCGGCCATTACAGAAATAGTTCCGTTTCCTTAGTGAGACAACTCTCTTAATCATTTGCTCTGGCAAAGGCCCCAGCAATCGCTCCATCATTGCCAGGTGTTGTTTGTCATCATTGGTCTGGAGGGAAGTCAAGAGAGACATTTTTCATTCTTGGCTGAGTGGAAGTTATCAAGAAGCACACACCAGCCTGATTTCTTTTTTGTCTGTACCCGGCAACCAATAAGCTGAACTTGATCAAGGGAGAACAGAGAGGCTAAGTTCTCTATTTCCTGAAAGAAGTTACAAGCTACTGGAGTTTCTCCCCTTCCCCTTGCCTTGGTGGGTGTTTCTTTTCTTTCTTCTTCACGTTCAACTTCAGCAATACTGTTAAGAGGACAGGATTCAGGTATTTGTGTAGTATTTGCTGGTGGTGATAGATGAAGCCACATCTGGTAGTAGGGTACCTTGTAAATTCCAAAAGTTAGGAGGACAATCCTTCCTTTCAAGTCGCTGTCAAAATGTCTACTGGAAGCAACTTGTCAAAATCTGCTGCTGAGAACATTCCTTGGTGCCTACACCTTCCGTTCTCTTCAACTTGGCATTACAGAAAAATGCAGCTTGCTTTCTTGCACAGACCATTCCTCTCAGTCCCCACCTCTCTGTAGCCTTTGTTCAGCATGTTGGGGAGTGTTATACATGCTGCACTCTTTTGGGTCCATAGTTCCCTACCGGAAATACTAAGACTCCCAGGTAGTATTCCAGGAGAGTACATCCTACGCTCCAAACGTCGCACGGCTGGGACCATCCGAGCTCTGTGAAAAGATTCAGGTTGTTCATGTTTAGACCAGGCTGCAAACATTCAGCAGCTGAAGCAAGACATCAAACACTTCTCTAGCTCCACTCAATAGCACACGAGTCTCATACGTGAAAGGTCAGCCAAAGAAACCGCCTTCCACTGACCTAGGACCACTTCGGGAGCTCTGTACGGTCTGGTAGTCACCAAAGTGCCATGATACTCGTGATCATATGTGGCGCACCCAAAGTCCACAATTCTGATGTCTGCTTTTCTCAGCCTGGGTTCATTGCATTGCTGAAACGAACGGCGATGGGATGCAAGTGACCAAGTAAACACAGAGGGTGGCTGAGGAGGAGGGAGGTGGGGAAGAGGACAGCAGCTTACCAGTTTGGGGTTGTACTCGTCTACATAGTCAGATGCCACAAGGACGATATTGTCTGGCTTCAGATCAGTATGTGTCAACTTCTTCATATGCAAAACTGCAAGAGAATTCATACAGTTAGTGGGTTCCGCAAGCAAACTTTATAGAGCAAAGAAGGCACATACTTACAGTTGACAGAGGTGCAGATCTGATAGGCCATGCGTCTAATGTCGTCCAGGCTAAACGGCTGGAAGCCGTTGCCTCTCATGAAGTCAAAGGTGTTCAGCCCCAGGAGCTCAAAAACAATGCAGACTTGTCCGTGGTACTTGAACCATCCCAGCATCTGGACACAGTGACTGCAAAAGCAGGAAAACACGTGCATTGCAACAGCAAGTTGTGCAGCGCCCCTACATACACTGTGTGTTACAGAAAGTGGCGCTGAAGAAGTCTCCAAGCCAGAAGACAGCACAGTCAGCTTTGTGTGCTTACTAGGCATTGCTGGGGTCTGATGCTTTTAAATCTTCCAGCACTTTTATTTCATCTCGAGCGGCTCTGGAGTACGAATCGATACTTTTTGCGATTTTCACAGCGACGTGCTTGCCTTTCCTGAAAAGACAGGTTTTAACAGAGATGGGAACAATGGGTACTTTTAACTCAGACTCTTGCGTAATTATCACCCCATCTGCCTTGTTCCTAACACTGGAAACCTTCTGGGAAAAGGGCACAGTAACTTCCTGTAACCCAGAGTCATCTATGCACAAACACAACTAAAACTTCATCTTTACGTTTTGAAAACCCACTCGACCCTTTAAAGAGCGGTGTCATTCTTCAAGCCCCTTTCATTTCTCTGGGTGCTGGGCTAACACTGGAGAAACTTCTCCACTTTCCAGCCTAAGACAACTCTTAATCAAAAAATGAGAAGCCGCCTTCAGTCCTCCAAGAGGTAGTAAAAATGTCACTGAGGTGTCAAATACCTTCTGCGGGGACTGGAAAGACAACTTCTTTCCAAACTATGTTGGACATAGCAAAAGTGCAATCAAGCACAAAATATGTTTTGATTTATAGTGCACACTCAGAACCCAAATGGCGCTGCCTCCTTGCAGATGAGGCTTCAAGGGAAGCTACACAATGTCAGACACTGCTCGTTATCCAGAGCTGGGTGGCACAGGGCCCAAGACTGCCCAGTGTGGGGGCTGCAGCTGCACCCCGTGCTCTCTCCAGGCCGCCTCTCCCCATCAGCCCTGACCTTCTGCAGAAGGTGCAGCCTTCGCCTCATCCACCAGCCCTGCACAACCCTCGTGTCTAGGGGCTGCTTTTAGCAGCATGAACCAACGTACACTTTGGTTTGGCAGCTGAGGTGGCCTTAGAGAAATACAGAGAGCGGCACATGAGGAGGCAAAGAGAAAGCCTGATAGGATCAGAAGGCACTTCCCAAACCTCACACTGGGAGTCCCAGTAAGAAAAACAACAGGTGCTGAATTAAAAGACTTACGCTTCGTGATCGATGCATTCCACTACTCTTCCATAACCACCTTGACCCAACACGGCAACAACTTCGTCTGTAAAGAAAAGGACTCCTAATCACCCAGCTGGTCGGGTTACTCAGCTGTTAAACAGCCTCACAAATAACCAACAATAAACAGCGATAAAACAAGCATTCTGAAGGACTCGGTACTATCACAGGAGGTTGTTCTAGGCTGTGCTCTAAATTGTAAATATCTGGTCTGAGAGATGTTAGCGGATGACTGCCTTCAAAGTACATTTACGGGGATCCGATTCCAGCAGGTGTATTAACTTCATTTTTGGTTTTGGGGGGGAGGAGGAAAGGCCCCCAAATATACTGTTAATAGTAGTTATAATAGATTACGAAAAAAATACCGGTCCCACCCACAACCAGAAAGTCAAGAGAAAAAGAAAAGACTTCAAAACCCCCTCATATCTTATGCTAAAAGAACTTATTCTGTCTGAAAAGATAAAAAGCATTGAAAACAATTCTATACATCTTGCATTTAGCACGTCTCCTCTCCGACAGATCAGGTGACCCGCCTTGTCGTCCTCCACTCTCCTGGTTCTGCTCCTTTGACAACTCACCTGGAACGGCACCAAGATTGTCCAGCCAATCAACAAACCCGAGTGAATTCAGCTACGAATACAAAATGCATTCAGCAGGGAGGCAGTCGGGCACCCAGATCCGCGCCAGGCCACAAACGGTTGGCAGGAACAATTTCCAATTCAGCCCCCGGCAAGTCACAGGGCGCATTGTTTATGTTCCAGGGCAGAAAGGTCTCAAGGAACATGTTATCAGATTTGATACTCTCAGTGGCAAGGCAGCAGAAAACTACAAGGGCATTGTTTTCCTTTTACAAGATTGGTTCCTTGAATTTTCCTTCAGCATTTCAGTGCATTTAATGCAAAACAATTCAAGAATTCTCTTCTATGCATCAAAGGTGTCTTTTAGAAGTATCTTCCAGAGATAGAGGACAGAATGTTCTTCTATATTTCTATATGAAACCATCTGTTGGCCACATTGAAGTACTCCTCTAAAGTAACTGAAATTAAATCACTAGTCTGAGTATTTGATAGAATTGTTTGGTTCATCGCACACAGCATACGCATTTACTTTAGGCCATCTCAGCCTAAGACCTTACGTTAAAACTCCTACCTGCAGCTTTTTCAGTAGTTAAATACGTAACCAGAACAACTGCCCCACTAGCGGGCAGACGTCATACATATCTGACTCTATAGATTTTTCAGCCGTTCTTAGAACATCTAAATAAACATGGTTTTACAGAAATAAAACCCAGATGTGATCTCCTCTATGTTTCCACAATACCAAGTTAAAAGAAATCTTCCACTAGAATGGGTCACATCTCCTGCAAATATTCATAGAGACTGGGCCTTGCCTGCAATTCCCTTCCGTGACCACTCGTCCCGCTATGATCCAGTTTGCAGCACTTGCTCTCCACTGCACCACTTCCTGATCTCACTCTCTTTATAGTTGTCTTGCTTCTTTCTGGATCCAATTTCTTGTGCTTGCTCTCCGGTGCACCACTTGCTGATCTCTCTGTCTTTTTAGATCTCTTCTCTCTTCCAAGATCTGGTATCTTGCACTGATTCTCTGGTGCACCACTTGCTGATTTCCCTCTCTTTGTAGCCCTCTTGTAACTTCCGAGGTATGGATTGCAGACCTGGTTCGTTGGCACAGGACTCGCTGATCTCGCTCTCTTTTTAGCCCTCTTGCCACCTCCAAGAGCCAGTTCGTTGTGCTGGGTCTTTTCTGCACTGCTGGCTGATCTCTTTCTCTTTCTAGCCATGTCACATCTTCCAAGATCCAGACTTTCTTTTTGATCCATGTCAGGATAATTGGTTTGCTCGGAATGCCACGTCTGTAACCAAGATATACCCAACGGTTTCGATTGGAAGGGGCCTCAAAGCCCACCCAGTTCCAAGCCCCCTGCCATGGGCAGGGACACCTCCCACCAGACCAGGCTGCCCAAGGCCCCATCCAGCCTGGCCTCCAGGGATGGGGCAGCCACAGCTTCCCTGGGCAACCTGGGCCTGTGCCTCACCACCCTCATAGGGAAGAATTTCTTCCTAATGCTCAATCTTTCCCCTTCCAATTTAAAGCCATTCCCCCTCCTCCTATCACTACGTGCCCTTCTAAACAGTCCTCCACTGCGTTCCTCCAGGCCCCCGTCAGGTACTCTAAGGCCACTATAAGGCCTCCCTGGAGCCGTCTCTTCTCCTGACTGAAGGAGCCCAACTCCCTCAGCCTGTCCTCACAGCAGACGTGCTCCAGCCCTCGCATCATCTTTGTGGCCCTCCTCTGGACCCGTCCGAACAGTTCCATATCCTTCTTATGTTGGGGATTCCAGACCTGGACACAGTACTCCAGGTGAGGTCTCACAAGAGTGGAATAGGGGGGCAGAATCCCCTCCCTTGACCTGCTGGCCACGCTTCTTTTGATGCAGCCCAGGATAGGGTTGGTCTCCTGGGCTGTGAGCACACGTTGCCTGATTATGTCGAGCTTCTCATCAACCAGCAACCCCAAGTCCTTCTCCACAGGGCTGCTCTCAGCCACATCATCCCCCAGAGACTGTATTGAAACCACAGATTATACCCTAAGCAGTTAAAAGTGTCAAACACAACTGCAAATAGCCCAGCCCAGCCTGATCAAGGTTTTAAATCAATGTGTCAGCTTTTAAATCTACTGCTTGTGCGGATACCAACTCATGAATCCTGTGTACAGTTTAACAATCACTAAATTTTAGCCAGAAAAGGCCTACTTTTAGGTTTACTCTACAACACTGTAGTGTAGAAGATGACATCTGAAACAAACCACACAAGATGACCAATATACTGAAAAATGGCATCTTATACATGTTTATTATCAAATTCACATTCCACTATGAAACAACAATAAGTGCAAAAAGCAGATGAAAACACACCATGAAGGTCTGTTCAAACACTGTGTGTAGTCCCCTCGTGTAACAACCAAATGAGGCTCAAACCCACCATTTTCCTTCCCTCCCTGCTGCTGTTTGACTCCACTGGACTTTTAACTTTGACCACAAGTTATCTTGACCATGCAGGTTTCAATGAGGTTATTAAAAACGGCAAAACTAGAAAGCTATATACTTGTGCTTGGTTTAAGCCATCCTGAATAAAGGTAGATACTACAAGAATTTCCTTCTGTCTCTTTTAACACTCACAAGCACGGCTAAGTCTGTCCTTTCTAGCATCTGTTTGTCTCGAACCTGCTAGATAACAGAACCTTTCCGATGTGCAATTCTCCATTACTTCCAGTTCCACCTCCCACTCACCCAAATGACACTTGTGCAGCATCAAAAGATTTTGTGCAGAATCGCAGCTACCTTAGTCATGCAGGTTTGTCCTCCTGTTTGGGAGGCAACAGAAGCCACATCAGTTCCTAGAACGACAGCAACTTTTAGTATGTTCTCAGAAACATGTATATGTTATTCAAAAACATTTATTTTTTTAGGTTTTGGCACAAACCAGTAAACTTTGAAGAAGTACCAGTTTTCCCTGTTGCTGCAACCTAGGCACAAAATGCCTGTGACCACCCAAAGGTATAAATGCATGACAGAATTTCAGCAATGCTGCACCATGCATGAACCAGCTGGATAAACACACAAACACAAGGCAATACGGATGCTTCCATTTTCTCTGCACGTTGTGTAAAGTATCTGGTGCTACATTATCCTACAGAAAACAAACAGACAAACCAATCTCTTGACATATCCACAATATTGTTTGAACTGAACCTGCTTATGTTGTTGGACTATCGAATACGTAGCATCCCAAAGAGAAACATGCATTTAATTAATGTGCTTTTAGATTAACTTTAACTGAAAACACATCTGCCAAAGGAATTCTGATTTAGTTGATTTGCAGCTTCTGCTGCTAATGCACAGAATGACCCATTGGCAGGAGTTCTCTAAGGAAGCTTGTTAGAAACACAGTGTAATACCTTCCAAAACTGATCTGTAGCTTACACGTATCCCTAGAATAAACACATATAAAAGGACAAGCTTTTGATATGCTGTACACTTCTCTGTCGATACCAAACTTTTTTTGATCTTTTATCAACTCATTCCTGTTGTTCCCCTAGAAGTTACAAATACACAGCAGACTCACCCATCTGAGTGCACTGGAGAGCAAAATTGCTTCCCCCATTCCTCTCACTCTTGCCTTATTTAGCCTGGTAAGACCCATGTACAGCTAAGTACAGACAAGCATAAATACTTACATGGAGAAATTAAATAGTTTTCTTTTAAAACCAAAATTAACCCGTATATAGTATCTAAAAATAAAATTCACCTTTTATAAGAGTAAGATTTTGCTTTGTGAGCAAAAGGCAGCTCCAGGAGTTCCTGAATATTACTGTGCGCTGCTGACAGGCTATGTTTCTGCTGAGAAACCCTGTGCAAGGTTGAAGTGGTTACTCCTTTTCCCTTTACAAAAGATGACCATTATATCAAAGAGTCATCAGAAGATCTACAGAACTGTAAAAGCAGAAAGGCCACATTACAAGTTTCCTATAAACCAGGTTAAGAGGCTTTCTTTCCCTGCCCTACTCCATTCAGCCCTGCAGCAACAACGGTGCTGATGATGTTACAGCAAATGCGTATAATCACACCGATGCTTCACACGCAGACAGGTCCCGGCTATGCCCCACAGACACTGACACAAGCAAGGTAAACTCTGTTCTATCTAATTATGTGGAAACGAAACTTTAAAATGATTTTAAATGTTGTTAGTTACAGAGAAAAATTACATTAAGAATCTGCTCCCATTAATGTCACTGGAGAAGACCCATTCCTCTGAGGGATTTTGGGCAACCTTTTTTCTTCTTTAAGTTACACTGTAACTATCATATATTACTCAGTCAGGACTAGAACCCTGGGCAGGAAGGAATCCAAAAAGCAGCAGGGGCAGTAATATTTTGCCGATTACCACTCAGATATCAAATTTCCAAAATGGACTTCTCTTTTGAGATGGAAAGTCAACCTCAGCTTTCTTCAGAACCACTCTCCATCATGAAAACACAGGGTTCCAAGGTAGACAACACTAATATACGTTCATTAAAATGCTACAAAGAACACTAGCTTTCATATTCCTGTTTCTGAATATAGACTGGTAATTTTTGCTTGAAGTCTTTGTTACAAATTCCAGCCTAAAATCAGAAATAAGTGAATTAAAGGCATGAAGTTTACTGAAGAACTCTCAAATATACATGTCTACCTGTTGAGAGAAGAGTCAGGTTACTGATTTTCCAACACTTGTCTTGAAGTAAATGCTCCCTGCTCAGGTCAAATAAAAAGAAACCCTGAATCAAGCATCTTGGTTTTATTTCCCTTCTAAAGACTGAAAAGTGCCTGAGATGGTTATTTGTCTGCGCAAAAATATCCTCATTTAAAAAGATGTACAGTTCACTTTGGAAAGAGGTCTTAGCTTGACATTTTCACCCTAACTACAGTTTCCTGCTGCTTAATTCTTATTCATTGCACCTTCCTCTGTGTGCTTCAGAAGTTCTGGAAAGAAATTAACTTCCGTGAATACCTCAGTAGCACAACTGCACTCTCTCAAAATATAAATCCTGGCCATGAGTTTCTGTGTTTGTAAACAGATTTTCTTGCAGACAGTTAAAGGTTCTCTCCCTTGAGAGGAGTTCAAAAGAGCACAGTTTCTGAAACGGAAAATACAAGAATTAAAAAAACTTTAAAAATCCAAGTTTTCATATTTGCTTGCTACAGAGAGGAACTTGGACCAATAATGCTGGTCAGACTGATTGTTATGTTAATATTATATTTAAATGATACAGCCTGATTGAGAACAACTAGTAAAATACTATGGTTGTATGGCAAAAAAAAAAATAGAACAGCACCTGCAGGACAGTTCAACACATACAGCTGAAAAGGTAAAAATACTGAAAATGTCTACAATGGTCTTTTGTTTTTGCTTAAATTAAGACAGATGCTAAAGGGGGGGTCTCAAAACTAAGCTTTGGTTTCTTCTAAATTTCCACAAAAGCCTTCTTCCTCAAACCCAAGCAGTGTTCTTTTTCACCTTGATCCCAACGCTTCTCTCTCCCACACCTCGAACATACACGTGCCTTCTCCAACTCTTCTGTAACACATCCAACGATGCCCGTACTGGATGTTTTTCCCTCATGTATCACTTACTAGAAGTCAACCATTTTTCAGACCAGTCAGTCCTCCTTTAGGATACCCATTTTTGATGACTGTGTGCAAACTGGAGCTCCCAATACTCCAATCATTGCTGGAAGACTCTGGTTCCTTCTCAGACCTGCCATGCTACCTGCATTTAAAAACACAGCTGAATCCTGTCTCCGCAAGGTAACCTCTGGCCCCTGATTCTTCCTGTGGTCCTGTGTCTCGGGGGGCTTGATCACCCTGGCAAAACCCAGCTTCTTCAGCCTGTCCACGAGGTTCATCTTCAGCTGGCCTACGTCCGGAGCATTACGGGAGGGCTTTAGGCCATACAGTTCTTGCAAGAATGTTTCTGCTGGTCGAGAAGCGAGGAAATTTTCTGAGTGATGCACTCGAGGCTCAAATGGTGGAGGGGAAGGACAAGGTGAACGAGAAGGAGAATTTGGTGGAGTAGAAGGAATGGGGAGAGTTCGAGGGGGCTGCTGCAAAGGCAGTTTTTCTAATACGGGGCTATCATAGACCTTGGCAGAGATGCCTCGTTCTTGCAAAAGTTTAGCCAGACTGCTCGTGCTGCTGAAGGTAGTGGTTGAATCTCTTCTGTTGGTGAGAAATTCTCCAATACTAAACCTGTAAGAAACAGCTGGAGTGCTCACTACTGCATTTCCAATACTGCTGCCAGTATTTCCAAGTGAAAATGGGGCACTCATCGAGCTGAAATAAAATAAAAACAAAAGAGAGAAGAGGCAAACATTAGATGTCTTTACACTTGCTCTGCTCTGTATTTGCCTTTTAGCACACAGAAGGCTCAAGGAAACAAACTATGACGGTTTCAGAATTATTGTTCTGCAAAATATTTAGAAGAAAATACTTATGTTGACAGAGAGGTTTTGGTGTAAGTACCAAGGAATTTACCTTCTATGGTCAGACAGAATATCAACATAGGTGTCCAGTAATAACTTAGTTTAAAACAATTATGACACAATCAGGGGAAAAAAAATCTGGTAGTATTAAAATTGTTTTTACAATAGGTATAGGGTACAAGGCATTTGCTATTTAAGAGTACACATTTACTTCCTTTAGGTTAACTCTCACTGTAGAGAACTGCAAATTTCTCTGTTGTAATTATCACTTATTTGTATGAGTAATATCCTCAACATAAGAAGGATATGGAAATGTTGGAAAGAGTCCACAGGAGGGCTACAAAGATGATGCGAGGGCTGGAGCACCTCCCACACAAGGACAGGCTGAGAGAGTTGGGGTTGTTCAGCCTGGAGAAGAAAAGGGTCCAAGGAGATCTTATAGTGACCTTCCAGTACCTGAAGGAGCTACAAGAAAGCTGGGGAAGTACTGTTTACAAAGGCTTGTAGTGATAGCATGAGGGGGAAGGGCTATGAACAGGAGAGGGGCAGATTTAGGCTAAGTATAAGGAAGAACTTCTTCACCATGAGGGTGCTGAGGCACTGGCCCAGGTTGCCCAGGGAAGCTGTGGCTGCCCCATCCCGGGAGATGTTCAAGGCCAGGCTGGATGGACCTTGGGCAGCCTGGGCTGGTGGGAGGTGTCCCTGCCCATGGCAGGGGAGGTGGAACTAGATGATCTTTAAGGCCCCTTCCAATCCAAACTATTCTATGATTCCGTGTGCTCCCCAGCTGCCTCGGACCTTTCTAAAACTGGCCCATATATCAGAAGCCAGAAAGCAACTGTTTATTCCTATGCAGCAACTCTTAGGATGCCAGCAGTCACCATACCTGGGAGTAACTTGAGTGACATCAGATGGGTGAAGGATCCTACAGGTAGTAAAAGTAAACGTGGAATTCGTGGAAGACAGACACTTCCCTGGATTCGAGGCTGCAACGTGGAGAATTGACATCCATTCAAGGTAAAAATAAAGACAGATAAGGACTAATCAAAGCAAGTTTTAAGACAATGTCATTATCACTGCTAATACAGATATATTTTTTACAGTAAAGAACAATTACAGCATTGTCACAAGTCAAAGGACTTTGCATTGAGAGAAACACTATGAAAAAAAAAAAAGAAAAAGGGAAAATAATCTAACCATGCTCCTTACCAGTGAGCGGTATTGCTGCCGAAGTAATAGGTGGTAGGAAAATTCCTGCCACTGGCTTTGCCATCATATGTTTCTTTTCCTCCGGGAAGGAGTGTTGCACTTGAAATGTTATACCTCCTTCACCTGCTTCCCCATCATCCTCCTCCAGGTCAGAGATGTGGTACACAGTATCATCAGGCAGAGGGGTAAAACCCTTTGTAACAACACCTGGTCTTGGGTCAAGAATGGTGCCTAGGTTGGGCCGAGCAAGCTGCTGCCAGTGAAATAGGGTCTGAGATCCTAGGATGACAAAAGGGAGCCAAGTCCCAAAGAGCCGTTACCTGCTATTGTATAGGGCTACAGGAATTCATCATCAGAACAACTCAAGCCAACTGGTGCCAACACTGTGATACACACAACGCACTTGGATGGCAACGCCACAAAAAAGTCTAACTCTTAATACTCTATCAGAAAGCCAAATAGAAAGTGATACCGATGAGCTAGTTGGCATCTGGCTTACTAAGTACTGCAGATCATAACCAGCTACACACACATCAATGACTGATTTGGCAAATTCATGTAAAATCCTTTTCCGATGATGAGACAAGGAAGATGATCCTCTTACCTTCAATGGGTTTGACAATTTGCAATTTTTCCGGTAGGAGGACACGGAGATTACTAGAGCTGGTGGAGAGATCAGTGAATTCTGAGTTTGTACCCAGGGAAAAACAGCTTTCTGTCGGTGTACTGCAGTCACTAGCCGCTTCTTTCTGCTCAGCCAGCAAATGCACTTTTCGCTCCCATTCCTCCTGAAAGAACTGCTTCTCACTCAGGTAGTTCTGACGACGGAGAGAGAGCCTGTGTAGAGCTCTGACTAAGTCATTGTCTCCAGGGGTTCCCGGCTGGCCAGGATTATGAGTGTCTCTGTGAGAAACATCAAATCATAATAGATATTAAGGCCACTGAAGTAACTATTTCTCTCCTACACAGCAGAGGGCCAGTCTGGATTTAGTTTTTAATCAATTAGTTTAGAAAGAAGATAACAGGCTGTGTTTCCTACTTCAAAATCTTCTCAGAGCTGCTGCTCTGGGTCCTCTGCGTGTGGCTCTCCAACTGATGTATGCCAGACTCAAAGGGCTTTGCAGTCATAACAACAGTTGACCGATTAGATCCAGGGATTGGCAATGGGACAGGAAAGGAAGAGCAACGGCCACGAGTGACATTAGCAACCCTGACAGTGTCAAATACTCGTTTCTGTTGACATCTGCAGAAAAGACAAGCAAACAAATGTAGTTTTCAGAAGCATTTTGAAAAAGATATAATAAAGAAAAAGTTCTGAACGGTAGACTTTCAAAAGTCTGCAGAGACCTGACTAAAGAGATATAAGCACAGAAAAATAGGATTACCTAAGATATTAATCTTTTCATGAGTATTGCTCTATTAAATATTAGAATTACTGCTTACTTCAACCCAAGAGACCTGAACCTCTATTGATAAACACTTGAGAACACTCAGGAGCATGCATTTTATTTATTTAGTTTATATATGCTTTCAGAAGCATACATTTAATTTATTACTTCTTGCTTAGAAGTAAGGGCTTCAGAAACAGGTCTTCAGGGCTTGGGAAATTGCTACCAGTCTTCCACTTATAATTTCATTTGCCAGAGAATTCCTCTATAACAACTCATAGGGATAAAACTAGTCCTGTGTATCAGAGAATTTGCATTAAAAAATCTCACAAAATAAAGAAATAACATCCTTTTAGTAAATTCTCAACTTCCTCAAAATCAAGTAATAGTAGGTTTCAAAGTTGAAAAGATTGATAAACAAACTGTGTAGTATTTGGTAAGTTACACAGAAAACTTCTTATAGAGGAAACAGTCACATTTATAGATTTCCAGAAATCTGTTTCACATTCCTTAATACAAGCATAAGGAAAAATATTGAGACAGCACACATAGATCTGAAAACATACTTTTGCTTGGAGAGAACTGATTCATCATCCTGACTCAACTCCTTCCGCATTGTCCCTTCAATTTCTGCTGCAAGGGAATCCTAGAGAGAAACCAGAAGAATTGACAAATTAGATTCAAGTCTTTCTCCTAACAATTTTAGCAGAAAACATCTTTAAAAAAAAAAAAATCAGAAAAATCTCTATTTTTCCCCCTGTATGAGGTCATTTAGGACTAACTGTCCAGCCTCTGAAGGATGGGTGTGGAGGGGGAGTTTTCCACTGTAACTGCATGTATGTATGATCAGTATGGGCTCAGTTTTCACAGCAACATCTGCTTCATCTTGGTACTCTTCATGTTGGTTTCTTAAGTCAAGCCACAATTTTAAGAGCACTTTTTACAAGACCAAACACATACGCAAGGGACTCTATATATACACAACAACCAACCAAAACCTGACACATTTCCGGCACTGCCCAGGAATCTGAGAAGACAGTACAGTAATCAGAACATACCCAACACTAATAAGAGGAGGCAAATAAATGCCTTTAAACCTTTTCCATTGTTTGAGTCATCTTTGGCAATTAGTCTAAGGTCATGCAGTTCTGGTGATGCTTAAAATTTGATCTCACAAGATAAGGAAATAAAATTATGTTATGAAATATATAAAGGAAGAAAATACTCTTTGATCTCTTAAAAAGATGCTTTGTTTCTTAAAAAAACATCATCAAGTTATTAAATTCACATCAACATCGAACAATATACTAGCACAGGTAAGCACTAGCTGTAGAACATGCCAATTCCTATATTTAACAGGAAAGGCATATAAAAAGGAAAAATAATCTCAATATCCCAATACAGCAAGTGAATGATTAGTTCCCCAATACATAAAATTCTCAAAAGAGTACACATTAAAGAACTGAAAAACCACTAGGTCAGTTCCTTTGCCTACTACAAAATAGTTCCTGCTGCAGCCCCTGTCACAACTGTTTTACTCATACAGTTTTATGCCACGGGCCACGAGCACCAGTCAGTTTAAGCTTTGCTAACGGTATTTATTACCACAGGAAATGCTCCACATGACTGGGGGTGGCAGAGACACGCGGCAGAGCTGGCTCTGCTGCGCAGCAACTTCACTTCTTCTTGTGATTCGTGCAACATCCCTAGACACTCTGCATTCCGATCTTGCAACTCATGTAACTGAAAAACAGGACATCACGTGATATCAGCAAGCTTCAAAGAAAAGACAGAATGAAACTGAATTAACGCCTACAGAAATGTATATCATCACTGGAATGTTTTTCCAACTGCATGGCACGTTTCAACACTTGACAAGGGTCAGCATAAAGCCTACCCCAATTTTAGTGGTGAAATGTGAAGACTGGAAAAAGGAAAAAAGTATGATAAAATCCAAAGGAAAATACATGGAAAACACTGCAAATACAGTAACTGCTGATGCAAAAGAAGTAAATAAAAGAGAATTTTCTTAAAATCTAATGAACTACAGCATTGTTGATAATTATCAGTAATATTCACACCAAAACACTTTTTCTTGTAACTAAGAATAGTAACACCTCCCTAGATGGAACACCTTCCCTGCCTTTCACATTCCTATGAACCACAAAAATATTTGTGTGAAAATAAATATTCTTTTCTTCCAATCATATGACTCCAACCACAATAAAAAGTGAAAAGCCCCATATAATTAAAAAGCAAGTGTACCCATTCTCTCTTAGTTTTCCATTCTCTTGTACTCTATTCTAAACATTTATCTAAATATATATATATACAGAAAGCTTAAGTACCTCTGCTGTCAGTTGTCTCTGAGCATCTTTAGAAGCTTGTAAATGAAGTTTCAGCTCCTCCTTTTCAAGCACATTCTGAAAGCACAAAAAGGCGCTCATCATTTTCTCAGCCAGTTTCCCCAAGAGAGCAAATCCTCTGCCATAGTTTCCACTCTCTTGCAATGTTATTCCCTTGCAGTGTGACCCCCTGCCTTGCAAGTCAATTTTTACCTGCTGTAAGCACTGGCATGCACACATGCACACACACACATGCATGCGTGTGGCACATACAATCTTCATCACCATTCCCTTACTTCTTTGAGTTTATGCTGAAGATCGACGATCTGAGACAAGAGGGATGAGATCTCTTCCTGGTAGCGAACCACCTCCTCACTCTTCTCTGACAACTCCTCCGTTATTCTGGAAATTTGAGCATTTGTTTGCCCTATAAAACATAAAAAGAACTTAGTAGATAGTTTTTCCCAACACACGATAAAAAACCAAAACAAATCTCAAAACCAGAAAAGATCAGTGAAAGGCAACAACAATCTGCAAAATGACCAATACTTTTAGGAAATCAACCCATAAGAGTAGGCAAATCAACACAAAAGAGCAGGCGCCTTAGAACACTCATAAGGAAAACAAAGAGAAATGGTGGGGAGGAGGAGAAGGAGAATGAGCATTAACTTCAAATGCAAGTGTATATCAGGAGCAAAGTATACAGAAACTGAAACATATATCACAGGTATGTGAAATGACCATAATAAAATCCAAGGTAAGCTGCTATAAACGATCTCAATTTACATACTGGCTCATGGCAAAGGCCAGACATGGAATACGTGAAGAAGTCAGGCTCTGAACTGATCCTGTTAACTACCATTCTCTGTAAGCAAAGGCATTTTGTCAGACCTTGTCAAGTGTAACACCTGTTAAGCTCCTGACTCTCAGGACCTGACTCAAAGACCCACTGCATAGAATTTCCACTTTCTTTTTTCCTTTGAGCAAGCATTTAATCAAGTGAGATGACAAAGCAACTCAAAAACCTAAAATACGTTTATGCAGTCAGCATTGCTTGCATACTTGCCCAGAAAGCATAGCAAAGTCATAATAAAGTCTGAGCAATCTTGCATAAAGGTCACAGTACAAATTTAATGGTTATTGTACCTCACACTTCTACTGCAGAACAAGGTCCTGCCCATGGGCCTGTGGACATTTAGGCTTACAATCAGATATCTTTTTTCCTAAAGACACAAATTTTAAATCTGTAGCCTACACATCGTTTGAGAGAAGATTCTTTCTGTGAGTCTAAATTACCTAGGATGCCTATACGTGCTATGGAATTGGACAAAACAGAACTCTCAGACATTCTCATTGAAGTAAGTTAGGAGACTTTATTGATAACTTCTATTTGCAAAGGCTATATAGCTTCTCAGAGGGAACAGAGTAAATCAGCAACCAACTAAGTATCAATTCACAGTATTTGGTCACCTGGAACAAGAAAAATCGAGCAGCAATCCCGTTTTCTTTACGGTAATTGTACTGAAAAATAATCTTGAAGATAAGCTTAAGGTTATTATACACAAAGTACTTAGCACATATCAAATGACTAATGATAAAAAAATGTATTACCAGGTTACACAATCACCACACCAGAAAAAGGATTGTTTCAGAACGCTCACATGCATTTGTCTAAGGAAATACGGACAACTGTTCTAGACAAATTAAAACACTTGCGAATTTAACTGCTTTCATTCATAATATATAGTTTAAAAATAAACTGTATTCATAAATACATACTAATTTAGAATGGGCATTAAAGAGTCTATGCACCGATAAATTTCAATGTCGTGTGTGCTGAAGACTCTGTACAAGAAGTATATTTTGTTGATTTTCCAGTGTTTGTAGGCTTCTGTTTAGTAGGTTTATAAGCACTTGATTTTGTGGTCATTTTCTCCCTCTAAACACAGCACACCCACCTGACTTTTATGCCAGAGTGAAACATGCTGAAATACAGAAACAATTTTTCACTTGAGTAAAAAGCAAGACTTGAATAACTGGCATAAATTACTGAAGCTCAGGTTTAGATTCAGAGATTACTAAGAAGGTGTAGGCACTACGTATTTCGAATACTGCTTTACCATTGCAAGATATAACCTGGATACTCACGGAGCTCTTTGACACAGTCATTAACCAGCTGCTGTTCCTTCTCTTCATACGTAATTGTTTCTGTCTTCAGGTGGCAAGCCTTCAAGAAAATTATGGGTATTTCAATTTCAGTATCGATGTTAAAAATTTTTACTTTTTAAATTCTTGCAACTGAAGAATCTCCTCTTTATCTATCTTTATAATTTCTATGCAACTGGCCATGCTTCCTAATCATTTTCACCATAACCCATTTCCCTGAATTCTGTAGGTTTTTTGAGTGAAAGACACACAGACACAAACACAAAAACCAATCTCTCCCATGCCTCTAATAAAAAAATATTGCAAAAAGATGCAATTTCATAGGGAAGGTAAATCCACACAGTAATCTGAAGGAAGCAATTTGAATATGCTTCAAAACTTAAGGCAAAGGAATCTTCAAAACTGAATGATGTTAGCCAAATCTTTTACAGCACTGAAAAGCTCTCAGTAGAACAGCTTTTCTCCATATTCCCCAACCAGTCTGTTTAGACTGTAAATTTTCTGGGCCAGAAACTGACTATCACAGCAACACCAAGCACACTAGATTCCCACTTTGTTTTCAATGGTGAGGATGATAATATTAAATTTTACACACACAAATCCTCTACATTCTGGACTGTTTGCTAGTAAGTGGTTCACCACAAAAATTAGTCAATGGGTTTAAATATTATCCAAGCAAGAAAAGAAGACCTACACACTTCCTTACATAATGCTGTCACATGAAAATTAAAAAGGAGACTCGATACGACTGAGGCTATTTCAAGTCAGCAAAGGTTATGTTATATCACAGACTGATACCAGCTTCTTTTCAACTCCACTTTTTCATACTAAGGTAGACTGAAATAATCCCTGGTCTCTTAAGTTCTGTAATCATCTATAGGGTTAGCAGCATAATAAAAGCAATCTGAGCTTCTCCTCCAGCCTATTAAACAATCCATTTGGTCTTAGGGATGCATGTGCATCTTGGGCTGAATACTTTGTAGACAACAAGGGAGAAAGTACACTTTCCTCACATTAAAGGAAACCAGTCTCTGTTGTACTGTTGTAACACTCTTCTCTTAGGAAGGGCTCACATAAAATGCCCAAAACCAAACAAAAAACCCCATACGCACTGAGCAATCATCTCCCCACCTTTCTTACAAACATCTCTGGCTTTTAACCAATTCCCTATTTCACAAATTCCACTTGCCACCTCTGAAGAAAATGCAATGCATCTCTAAATTCTGATTCTTGCAACCTTAGCTGTTCGTTCCACGACTTTTATAGCCATTTATTCGGTCTGGCTGTTTAGTTCTTACAATGGCACAGTGCCTGTATTCATGTTTTATACATGAGAGACCAATTAAAATGCAGAAACTAATCCAGTAGTCAAAACTAAGTGTGTCTTAAAAAGAATTTGAGTAGAAGATTACTAACTCTTGATACTGAATACAAGCTGACAAAAAAAGTAATGTCAATGCAACTGAATTCTTCAAACATTACTGTTAACCGCAGTCAGATTTGTATCAAAACGGGTTGCACAAACTTGAGGGCCTGATGGATCCAAGTACTTTTGCTGGGTGCTTACATATTCTTTCATCATAAAGGCATTATGGAAGGACTACTAGTGAACTCCAGAGAAAATGAGTAGTAGTGAAGGAAATGGAAGGATGTGAGTGGTGGAGGGAATGTTTTTGGGTATGATTTGAATACAGCAAGATAAAACAGTCATATCCTTCAAGAGAAGCCCAAATGCTAGATTTTTAACCATCCTGATGTATTTCATATCCAACATATGTGGCGTATGCTGTAAGTTGGATATACCTTTGATCGGAGAGCAAGGTTCTCCTCTTCCAGCTCCCTGAGTTTATCTTGCAAGATGTCCAGCTGCAACAGATCATGCGATAAACTGAAAGACTCATTGAAACGAAGTGGTGTGGAACAGCTGGAATCTGTTTCACTCTCCTCAGAAGCAATCGAAACAATACGAAGCAGGTCATCTTTCTTTGATAGTTCATGCTGCAGCTGGTTAACCTACGACAAAAGAAGATCATCAGCTTGTGAATTATCCTTTAGCTACACAATATTGTAGTGTATTACTTAGGCAGCCTTGTGGAACATCATTGCTCCAGTCTAAACTGTCAGTAAAAAACAGCTCGCAGGTCACGACTGATCTACACTTGCACATAGCATTCATGCTCTGTTTATTTTATAGAAAGTTCACAAAATCATAATTTTAACATCGTAAGGGAAACAGAAAATTCAAGATAACATACAAATGGATTACCTTTTTAATACTTTACTTAAAAACAACTTTCCAGCCACTTCAATACATGTTTACATTTTAAAATGCTGTCATTTTGACTGTGACTATTTTTCTGAACTGTGACTTCCTGGAGAAAAGAACTGATAGACATCTACTCATATGTGCAGACTTGTCCCTCTCACAAGTCTACACATTAAATAAACTGCTGGACAAATGAAAACAAAAGAAGAAACAGATCACATGCAGGTAAAGTCTATTTTGCCTATCTACAATTTCACATGAACACGTAAGTTCATGCTGTCCTACAGCATGTATTTACTACCAGCATACTATTTTATACAAGCAGCTGAATCCATTTCTCTGTAACTTAGACTACAGTGGTTGACCTTAGGCTTTAAAAAACTTAAGATACTTTAGAGGTTGTCAACTATTTAATTAATTTTTAAAGAAAGAACAACAAAGAAAAGATTAGATCAAGAATCTGTGCTTAAAGGAACAGGCGGTGTGAAGATCTTGAGCTAATTTCAGTTTTCATTATTTTTTTTTCCTTTTTGCCATTTTCTGGCTGTTTCCTCACCTGTGAAGTTATTATGTAGCAGGTCATATAAAATACCAACTACTTGTTTTGACTTAGATTATTAGACTTAGTTTAATGGCAGGATATCTGATGGATGGTCAAAACAAACACTTTGAAAACACAGTCCTGCTGTAGATATATCATAATAATAACTAATGTACTTGTAATTTCTCAGTAATTACAACGTTCAGTCCTTATAGTCCATTCTTGGACTGAAAAAGCTGACTGAACTATGACAATTAGGAGAATGAGTTCTAAGCAGAATTCTGTAGTTTGGGAGCAGCAATCACCTGCTTTCACAATGAAAGAGTATATTTCTATTAACCCTCTTCCTGTCATCATAAAAAAAAAAAAAGAAAAAAGATCACTCACTCGATCTAGTGTTTGGCCTAACTGTTCTTCTAGCGCTTCATTTTGTTCTGTCAACAGATGGTTTCGCTTTAGGAGGGCTTGTCCAATTCGAGCTGCCAGTTCCAGGTCTCGATCTTTCTGCTCACAAAATCAGAACAAATGTCTACTTTTGATCAGATAAGATTTAAATTCAGAGTAGTTTTACATATTCCTAGCTATTGTTTAATGCATCACCACTCTGTGATCTTCCTTCAATCTCAGATGGATGAACATCGTTATAACAACGATTAATGTTTCATCATTTTTATCCAGAACACATCCATGCCTGTGCTTCTTGATACAGCACACACTCTTCCACAATCATGTGCAGTAACAAGGGGAGGGGAAAGCACCAAACCTGGAGTTCTGTTTTTTGTGCTGGTTACTGGAGAGGTTACATGGGCTCTGCTGAGTCACACAAAGAAGCCACACATGCTTAGCCATGTGGTCTTTGAGGTGATGCTTTCTCCAGAACAGACTGCTTAACTTGACTAGTGATGAGAGGGTAAAAGCAAAGTAGCAACAGGAAAGTAGAAGCAAGCTGTTTCTTTCTTACACCTCTCTGGTTCCATGGGTGCCCACAGTTTTTTAAATTTTGTTTCTGAGACAGTGCAACCCAACAGGGACAGCTTCTCATCACTCCTGTGTTTGATAAACAGCTCTTGAAGATAACTGAACCAGTATTTCCAGTAGCTGAATAAACCCCCTCCTCAAACACATGTCCTCAAATATATCGAACACAGCATTGCAGAGATGAGCATACCTCAGCTAACAGATGTTTGATCATGTCAGCATCACTGTAGATTTTCTGCTCCCCATTATCTGTACCAAGAACTGAGAAGATAAAAACACACTTACTTAAGCAGATTAAGTACAAAAGGACTGGGAGAGGAGAGAGCTAAAACTCAGAAGATGTTCTTATATACAAATACAGTACTCGGTTGATGAACTTAGTGGAGGCTAGCTTAACTTCAGAAATAGGAAACAATACTCTTTTGGGAGCCTGTTACAACAAGGCATTGAACACTTACAACTTTCATGAGTATTAGCTAAAATTTTAGGTGTTCACACATCTTCAAATTTAGAAAAAGAAGAAAAAAAAAATCTCTTAATATCAACTTTTTGAATACAGTTAAGCCTGCTGGGGAAAGAGGGAAGAGTATATTGGAGCATATCCAAATACAGCTGAACACACCTGTAGACTTTACTCGTGAAACAAAATTCCCATTAGTGTGTGTGACAGCTACACACAGGAAGCATGGAGACCCCAAAGATCAGTCATGAAAACACATTTATAAAGTGCTGGATCATCTCAGAAACCACTAAAAAGAAATAGGATAACATATGTCTGAAATTCTGATGTAGCAGTAAATCCTTTCTTACTGATTGACTGACTCTGAAGTCTGAAGAGTTTGTAAAGCTATTTAAAACTGAGAACAACTAGGATTTGAAAAACAGGACTGAGTCAAGAATAAACAAAGCATGAAGAATTTGCAACGACCCTGAACAAAACACACCACTAAACCACAAAGCACTAGTCTGTTCTACTTCTTGACCTGAGAAATAGAAGATGCTACCAAAGAAGAAATCTTAATTACCTTGAGGAAATTTGTGAGATCCAGCCGAGGAGGAGGAAGGAAGTTCAATAAGAGCTAGTGGCAGAAAATGAAAGATAGAAGGGGGAAAAAAGAACAGAGAGGAGACAGAATTAAAATGTAAAGAAATAGGTGACTTATTTCCATGCATCTACCACCACCACAAAACTAATAGATGTGTAAACTTACTTTCTACACAGCTAAAACTTTCTTAGTTAAATATGATTCCCTTCAGGAGCAGAATTATATGTCTCAGTTATTGGTGATGGAAGTTTATGCTTGTCCAAGTCTTACAGAAAGTTGCTAGTTTTGCTTTACGGAACCAAGATCATGAAAGTAAAGGCAGCAGCAATATAAATTTAACAAATACAGAAGTATCTGCTTCAACTGAAGGTCTAAGTTAACCTGTTTTAAACCTAATTCCATCATCACTGCACTGCCAAATGAGATTACTATGGATTTGGTCTACATCTATTTCTGAAGACTTCCTTGACTCTTCTAGCTTATGTATCTCTAATTCATACTCTGAATACATAGTGGTATTTGTTCTTAAGTCTTTTCCTTGTTTGTTCTTGCTGAGGACTGCAGACTATGAGATAGTGAAGTGCCACACTGATTTCCTTCACCTACGTTATATAAGTTACACGCGTCCTCCACATACATACCACCATAATTAACCTTTTAAAACATAACACTAACGCTATGCTAAGAACAAAACCAAGTTGCATTATAGTATAGAAATAAACTCTCTTGCATTACTGAAAGAAAGAAGAATGAAGGAACAGCATAGAAGAAAAAGGTTTGCTGAACTGTTTCTTTAAAAGCTTAAGAGAAAAATAAATCAAACTAAGAAACTGAATACTTTTTTATCAAGTAGACTGATAGGCATAAAATCCCAACACACACTGTTTAAGTATTCAGGAGCTTTGAACGTATAGCAGTACCATTTACTAATACTATTTCTAAGAAGGGCAAAAAAGTAGATACTCTTCACAAAATCTGAAGTACCCATCTATCAATAGCATAACATACACTTGAGAGGTCAGTTTTACTGTACCACTTGTTTGCTGACATTGGTTGCCAAGAGAGGACTCTGAACTCATCTGGCTTACTAGTATTAGGAAAATTCATTGCACATAGATAAGTACATTTCAGCTATTACAGGCAGAATATTACAGCCAGCTCTCCTGTGGCAACTGTTTCTACAAGGTGATTTCAAGTTAAAAGCTTTTATCTGGTGCTAAGTCACCTTAAAAAAGATTTACACTAACTAAATACAAGGTTACTCAGGTAGGTAGGTTCCTAAAAATCAAAACCAAATATACTTACTCTGATAAATCACAGAACTAACAGATTTGAAACTTAGCTCTATACAACTTCTGTTATTTTCTTACACTACAGGATCAAAATTTTGCTTCTCTCTGGTGAACACGTAGATGTGGAAGCTCTCCTCACTCACCTTGCCCAGTGAAAGCTCCAAGCAACTCTTCATTTTGTTTAATATTCTTGTTGTATTGTGCCATGTTCCTTTACTCAAACATTTGAAGTAATTCAGGGCTTCTTGGGCTACCACAGTTGACACACAGAATCACAGAATCACAGAATAACCAGGTTGGAAGAGACCCACCGGATCACCGAGTCCAACCGTTCCTACCAAACACTAAACCATATCCCTCAGCACCTCGTTCACCCGTGCCTTAAACACCTCCAGGGAAGGTGACTCAACCACCTCCCTGGGCAGCCTCCCTGGGCAGCCTGACACAAAGAATATTCTTCCCCCTCACTGAAAACACTGCCAGTGGGAACTCAACTAGTCACTGGATAAACCTTCTAGTAGGCAGCAGTGGCCATAAAAAAAGGAGGAGCTCGAGTACAATAACTGTTGTGCTGTTTTATTTTTTTTCCTTTGCTCGTCAACTACAAATTCACTCAAACCATAAATTTAGCACTCTTGGAAAAAGTTATAAAAACTGAGGAGATACACACATTAAAATCCCAACTTATGTTTCAAGAGTATGACACATTTATTCTAATTTTAGCCAACAGAAAGATACAAATTTTACCTAACAAGTCGTTCAGCTACATTTATAACTAGATCTTGATTTATATCTGTATTTCTCTGGGACCTTCCCAGTATCTCCCTGTAAGTTACTAGCTTCAAAAAAAAAGCTAATGCGACGACTACTACATTCAACCTCTTTGGAAAGTTTGTAGGAGAAACATAAACCGTACTTATCTTGAGTCTGCGTGACTCAGCCTTCACTACAGTGTCCTTAAATTATAGAATTAGTTTTATACGTTAGGTCTAACAGTTATGTTTTAATTTAATGTCAGCTCATTTTTCAGAATGTCAAGAAAACGTCAATGGCAACTGTTCAGAAAAACTCACACGAGCAGTTTACTTTTTTCACAGGACACTTTATATACATAATAAGAGCTTCTCACTCATACCACTTTCTGCAGTACCTTGACAGGGAAATAATACAAGATTGCCTTCACTGATGCACTGTTGCTAAAACCCCTTCCTCTTGCTGTAGTTTGGAAATGCAGGCTCATGCTGGCTGTAGTCCTTCTCTCAGAGCTCTGTGCTTCATCACACTGGAACTGCACGTGTTGACCAGAGAGCTTCAGCAGAGCTGCATTTGATGCAAAGTTACTTCCAGCACTGACAGACTCTGATGCCATCTCCTCATAGCTAATACTTGGAAGCAAGTACGCACCTCGCTGACTATACAACTGTTTCCAGTGAAGTACAAAAGCGTTCACTCAACTATAAAATGAGTTATGCTTGCAATATTATTATCAGAAACAGTCAATTAACAATAAGCAGCTTTCCAAATAATTTCCACAATAAAGAGTTATGAGCCTATAAGTTCAACTGATAACAATATTGCTTTAAATTGTCAAGTATTGAACTATATATATTACTGAAGGTAATACTTCACTTTTACCTACTCATTTGCTATACACCTTGAGTGGAGGCTTAAAGCCCGAACAACAACAAAAAAACCTCTCAGAAGTGGCACGTACAAGGAAGAAGCAGTAAGTACAGATTGCATATAAATACCATGATTGTATATAAATACCAAGTCCAGTCTCCCAAAAGGTTTGTTCCAGTTTCATAGAATCACAGAATAACCAGGTTGGAAGAGACCCACGGGATCATCGAGTCCAACCATTCCTATCAAACACTAAACCATGCTTCTCAGCACCTCATCCACCCGTCCCTTAAACACCTCCAGGGAAGGTGAATCAACCACCTCCCTGGGCAGCCTGTTCCAGTGCCCAATGACCCTTTCTGTGAAAATTTTTTTCCTGATGTTCAGCCTGAACCTCCCCTGGCAGAGCTTGAGGCCATTCCCTCTTGTCTTGTCCCTTGGCACTTGGGAGAAGAGGCCAGCTCCCTCCTCTCCACAACCTCCTTTCAGGTAGCTGTAGAGAGCAATGAGGTCTCCCCTCAGCCTCCTCTTCTCCAGCCTAAACAACCCCAGCTCTCTCAGCCGCTCCTCATAAGGCCTGTTCTCCAGCCCCTTCACCAGCTTCGTTGCTCTTCTCTGGACTCGCTCCAGAGCCTCAACATCCTTCTTGTGGTGAGGGGCCCAGAACTGAACACAGGATTCGAGGAGCGGTCTCACCAGTGCTGAGTACAGAGGGAGAATAACTTCCCTGGACCTGCTGGTCACGCCATTTCTGATCCAAGCCAAGATGCCATTGGCCTTCTTGGCCACCTGGGCACACTGCTGGCTCATGTTCAGTCACTGTCAACCAACACCCCCAGGTCCTTTCTCTTCCAGGCAGCTTTCCAGCCAGACTTCTCCTAGTCTGTAGCACTGCATAGGGTTGTTGTGCCTCAAGTGCAGGACCCGGCACTTGGTCTTGTTAAACCTCATACCATTGGACTCTGCCCAGTGGTCCAGCCTGTTCAGATCCCTTTGCAGAGCCTCCCGACCCTCCAGCAGATTGACACTTCCACCCAGCGTAGTGTCGTCCGCAAACTTGCTAAGGGCGCACTCAATGCCTAGTAGTTCCAATATATGGAAGAAAACGGAATTCCTCATTTCTCTAAAGTGATTACAATGCATTCTCCTCTTTTCACACGAAAACACTGGAAACTGCAGGCAAGTAAGTGTTCAGTTCCTTTGGCAGCCTTCTATACATTTGATTATTAACATAATAAATGTTTCATCATGTGATTGGAAGCTGTCTATTTTCTTCCTTATGATCTGCTAGGTTTAAGGATAAGTTACTTAATATTTTCAAAACTGGAAGCAAATATCAACACTGATCTCATACCCACTTATCCATCCAGCATGCACACCATTTCTATCTTAAGAAGAAATCATTAATAGTATTTCAAATGTAACGTTGACACAAAATATCAGGGCAAACATCATCAAAAGAACCATAGCATCGTTAACATTACTGAAAACAGAGTTGCTGCACACTCGATATCTCTTGTATTACATCTAAGCTAATGCAATCTAGGTTTCTGCCTATCAATATCACACGTTCCCATCCTTATTTCTACCACTTCCCTTGAACTCAGCTTTTTCAATCCTAGGCCCAGATATACTCACTCATGTAACGGAAGGGCTCCCCATCACGAACTGGAGAAGTGATTTGAGGAAGATGGCCGTGGCAGGCAGGGGACTGAATCCAGTCTTGATTTTCATACAGGTACAGAGAGTCCACTCTTAACTTGTAATCTGGCAACTGTTCTTCTAGCATGCTCACCAACTCTACCTCAGGAAGGTCCTCGCTGGAGCAGGCATCTGAAAGTGAGTAAATGCCAGTAATAGTACACTACTATTAGGTAGAATGTATGTTTAATACTGCTACAGTAGTATACCTTCTATATACTATAGAATACACTTCAGAATATACAAATATACTTCATAGATTTAAAAAGAAATTACTCTGTACTGAACAAATTATCAGAATACTTATTGAACCAATACTTGATTGACACTGTAAATTTCTCATCCTCAGTGACTCCACTGCTTCCTAGAAAGCTGATCTAGCCATGATTCCCTCTGACTTCTTGAATGCAATGTATGTGACAAGTTTCAATTTCTATCTTTAAAACTGTTCATTGAACTAAAACATAGACCTACATTGAGAAGAGAAGGCTCCACGGAGATGTTGTAGTGACCTTCCAGTACCTGAAAGGGGCTACAAGAAAGCCGGGGAGGGAACATTTACAGAGGCTTGTAGTGATAGGACTAGGGGCAATGGGTATAAACTGGAGAGGAGCAGATTTAGACTAGACATAAGGAAGAATTTCTTCACCACGAGAGTGGTGAGGCACTGGCCCAGGTTGCCCAGGGAAGCTGTGGCTGCCCCACCCCTGGAGGTGTTCAAGGCCGGGCTGGATGGACCTTGGGCAGTCTGATCCAGTGGGACATCTCCCTGCCCATTGTAAGGTTTCATTTGCTTTAGTGTACACTTCCCTTTTCTGAAGGAAACTCATATTTTTCTTGTTCTTCTGTTTATCCTTTTGTCTAGTAATGACCATAACAATAATTAATCTTAAAGTAAAAAATCAACTGAATATTCCCTTGAAATCAGGGAACAAATACAATTATCATCCATATAGAATCATGCTCTGAGAAACATGATACTCAAAATCTTGGAAAAGAAGTTTAGCTCTTCCTATGTCACGTTTCTTCCCCCCTTAATCTCTTCAAAATTATTGGAAAGAAAAAAAAAAGAAAAAAGAAACATTAATCCTAAGTTTAATACTACATATGAAATGTATACAATTATTATCTTTCCAACATTTCCACTATGGATGAAGACTATCTTCAGTATCTCTCAATAAAAAAAAAGCCAATATTGTTTATCAACACAAAGGATTTTACAAACAACATTTTACAATGGCAGTTGAATTTACCAGATAGTTAAGAGGACTCATCATTTTTGTTCATTTGCAATATTAGATAAAAAATAATAAGAATGTGAAACTTAAGACTGTCTTCAGGTTGGTGTTCTGGACCATGTTAAATACATTCAGAATTTGTAACAGTTAATTCTTCAACTTACCAGAGGTCTCCAAGCCCCTGTGATCAAAATTCATGAGTACTTTCTTCACAGTTCACTTATGTGGAAATAGCATTCTGTAGTCACATTGTGCACTGTCCCTTTGTTGCTTTGGTAGAAAGATGCCTTTGGTTCAGAGACAGAGCGAGTGAGAGCCATCAAGCCACCGAGACACTAACAAATCTGCCAGCAACTCACTTCTGTAGAGTAGTTCACACTGCAGTTGCATTGCCATCTTAGGACATGCTTAGTTCACCTGGGCTACTACTGAGCAGTATCTATACGATGCTTCATGTAAGCTTCATGACCTTCTCAGCTCACCGATCATCTAGAAATAAAACAAAGAGAACACCAAAGTTTAACAGAACTCACTCCTTCAAACCAGATAGGTAAATTAACATGACTTTGTCTCTTTCTGTCTGAATTTCCTCCCTGTATTATTATTTAATTGGGAAAAAAACCAAAGTAAACAAACATTTTAATCCCCTGTTTACAAATTACATGTAAAATGTAACATTAAAAATGTTTTTTTTCCTGCAGACACAACATCTCGCCTCTAGCATCAACTTTGTCAACAACTGATTTCTCTACACCATTCCTCCTTTTCCATATAATACTTACTGTATAACAGGTTCATTCACTGAAATGAGGCATTTTCCTTTTCATCTAAAGGACAGCAGCTCCATCTAAACAGAAATTTTCTTCAGACTACTACGTGCACTCAAAATGGTGGCTTCTAAAGGCAGGATTTCAAAATCATCATTCTTAGCATTTTGAAAACAGAAAAAATGTTTTACAGGACTGTTTGGTTTAGCCTCTTCCCTTTAGAAATCTGTTAATTAAAAATTGGATCTATCAGAAATTTACTTCGTGGATTATGACAAAAAATTGTGTTTCCTCTTCAGCAGGGACTCATTTAAAATGGAATTACTGAGACTTACTGAGATAATACATCAGAACAGCGTAATATAGGAAAAACTCTGGTGTTCTCTTGCCAAGGCTGATAATTGTCTTTCATGTAAAATACAAGAGTAGTCCTAGATGACAGCAAAATATAAAATGAAGGAGAACAAAAGTAATCTTCCCTTCTCCTACATTCAGTAAACACAAAATTCTCTTGAAATCTTACATTAATTTCCAATTTGCTCTTAACAGTTTCCCCAAGATCTCCCATCACCAAGAACAACAATTATAGGTTTGTGACACTGCCTGTAGCAACCCCTCATTTGACAAGATCAAAACGGACAGAGCAGGAGCTTTTTAAAGAAAGCCTAGAGCCTGCCAGTTCACCTGCTTGTAGACTTGGCAAGAGCCCAAAAAAGAACTTTCTTCCACTAAGGTCAGATCATGCTTGCGTGCAATATCATCTTGCTCTGACATTTCTTTATAGATGCACTGTATTATCCATATCAGAGACTTATTAAAACCAGTTAGGACTGAGATTTCAGAAACAATTATTAACTGAATGTATACCTGTTTCTAATGTGATTTTTTTCTCAAGAGGCTGTTTTTTAAACAGATTGCAGAAAAGCATTAACTGCATATCTCAGTTCAGCCAAAGAGGGTAAAAGAAAAAAGAAAAAAATCATTTGGCTCAAAGTTTTCTAGAGCACCAGTCAACATCAAGCCACTGAATCAGAAGGGCAACCTCCTTTATAAAACCTTTGAGGAGATCGCTAGATAAGCAAACTATAAAAGTTAATGCTCACATTCACAATGCTTCTCATTGCTTTCATTTAGTGTGCCGTCAGGCAACTTGTCTGGAAATTCAACCAGCTAATGTGCTGTGCAGAACTCCCTGAAAGTGACTCCGTGATCCTTTCACTCTGCAGCTATAAAACTATCTCCTAAGTGCAGATTTCTTCTGCAAGTTACAACACCTCAGTAAAACCCATAAAATTTATAACGTGGCTTTAAAATACATGACCACACTATAAAAAGATGGTCTAGAAATTAAAACTGTTAAATCATGCCGAAAGGCATATTTGAAACAGAAGCCAGGAAACTTCCACAGGTGTTCTTTTAAATCTGTATTTATAAAGATTATTTCCACTGTCAGTTTGCTACATTCATTCCACACAGATGTATTTACCAGTTTTGTCCCCTTACTCTCTCATAGGCCAATTTCCCACTGATGTTTGAGTCTTTTACACAGGTTAATTGAACATGGAAAACCAAAAGAAAACAAACAAACAAAAAATTTAAAGCATAACCCGCAAAAAATTAGGAAGGGCTAGAAAAACACATTAAAAGCATTACAAAACCACACATCAGCAGTTTACTAAATGGTAAGATGTCACAGCCCATAGGTTAAAAATAACTAAAAGAACAGGAACCACATATTCCACTAAAACACTGATATTCCAACACATGATTCAATCTTAATCAAAGTGACAAAAATGAGTTCTCCTGACCACGTGACAGGAGTTTTTATTCATTTTTCCTCCAGTGACTCAGAAGATCTCAGCCAAGATTAACTTGCAAAAGCGGTACTGAGTAAAGCCTTAGAAAAGTTCAAATAGCATAAAACATTATAAATTATCGTCCTCTCTTTGTAACTACTGCTTTGAACAATTCAAGATACATACACAAAGGCAGTTGTTCCATTACATATCAGAATGTAATTCTGAATACATTCTACCACTAGACAACTCTAAATCAAATTTGAATTATCAGAAAAGCAAGGTGAGTTGCTTTTACAGCTGGAAACCACATACAAACAGATTTGTATGTTTATTTCTTTGTGCATAAAAAGTTAAACATACATCCAAAATACTGGCATCTATTTTGACAACGTCCAAGCTCTAATATGAACATCCTGCTGTGTTCCACTTCTTGAGAGCAGCTGACTCCTCACGAGCACTTGGAAAGACCAAACTAGATCTGCTTCTCTGTCCAACTACAGGATGCAAGGCATCAGGCCACAACTAACACAAACTTTCAACAACAAAGAAGATTCTAACTTGATTGAGAGAAGGCAACATGCATTTTCCAGAAGTAAGCCAGCCGAACAACCTAACCATTCTGCAATGACGAATTTTACTGCTATGTAAATGTTAAATTAAAAAAAATCATTAGCATAGTACCTTTTTCATTACTAAAATTGGAATTGTGTCAAGCCAGCTAATAACAATAAACATATTTTATATTTCAAGGTTAATGAAACAGTTCTATTCTTAGAACAAACATGACTGCTCTGAATTACTGCCAAAACATTCCTGGGACTAGTGCTCAGCAGCAGAGGCCAAATCTTTTAATACCATATAGTATGAGATGAAGGGCTATATACTCAAAACCAAATCCAATGGAACATGAACTTTGTCTTTCTGTATGCCTAACACCTGTCATTTTCAGCCATTACTGTCCCTACAGAAACCTATTTAGTGCTTGTGCTTCTCTCGTGTAAGATAAAAAAGAATCATTCAAAAAAGTACATCAACATGGTCCTAATAATCCTAACGAGTGCAATAATCATAACCAAATCTGCATCAGGCCTTCAACCATAAATAGTATGGTATAAGAATAAGAAAGCATCTGTAAGAAAACCAAACCAAACCACACCACCCCCCCCCATCTCCTGGGTTGTTTTTAATTTGGGATAGCGATAAAGGCTCAGAGGGGAAGCTGGAGAACACCTCTTAGAAGATGCTGACTATCAGGGGATCATGAAGCTGACCACAATGGTTCCCTCATCCTTTTTACACAGAATCACACCAAGCCAGTCACTTGTTCACTTTGTCTGCCATTGGTAACAATGGTTACCCTCCAGAAGCGCCAAAACTACCAGGTAAGTACACGCTTATATGCTTTATGCTTCTGTATACATGTATACTGCTGAATACACAACTTAATAGTAAGATATTTTTTTAAGTCCTACATGCTTAGAGGTTGTCTATATTAGCACACAGTGTAAACCCAGCAAATGCTTACCTGAAGTCTAACTTATCTGAAACTATAAAAGCCATCTACATGAAATACCCATATCAAGTTTTACTAATTCCTAATTCTCTTCTGTAAATGAACAATCATAGCATTACTACATATATGAATTGTTTCTTGCAGGTAGACTTTTTCTTCCAAAAGAAGAAAACCTGCAAGAAATAATGTATACACACAGTAATGTTATGATCACAGGGGAACTGATCTCTCTTTTTAGAGAAAAAAGAACTGTTGTGAATCCAGTATCAGTTGGTTAGAGAGTACACAAATGTCATATATGCTCTTCAGGCAAATGCTATGTTAATATTTCACTATAAAAGTTGTTACAGGCTTCTTCTAAAATTGCAGATTGTTCTCCATAAAGTATACTTGAAATGAACTTAATGTTTACGTTAACTGAAATCACAAATGCTTTTGGGTGATACAGAGCTGTATTCATCCAAGGAAGTTAACGCTCCAGCCAGTGCTCAGCATTTTAACAGTTATAATTCTGTATTTATTAGAATAAACCAGACTGATCTATATGACTCAGTCAGCAGAATATCAGTAACAATCAAACTAGACAAAAGGATGTCATCTCTGTGAAAACATTTGGGTTTTTTTTTTGCCTCTTCTTGGAAAATTGGTCAATGAATTACATTTATCCCTTGTGAAAGACAGCCCTCCTACTGCACAATGTTCATCCCAACAAGCCCTGTATTAGAGGAAAACAAGGAAACCACCATCAGAAAAGTCTGTCATTTTCCGCTATTCCACTCTTGTGAGATCTCAGCTTGAGTACTGTGTCCAGTTCTGGAATTTTCAACCTAAGAAGAACATGGAGCTGTTGGAACGGGTCCAGAGAAGGGCTACAAAGATGATCCGAGGGCTGGAGCACCTCCCATACAAGGACAGGCTGAGAGAGTTGGGGTTGTTCAGCCTGGGGAAGAAAAGGGTCCAAGGAGATCTTATAGTGACCTTCCAGTACCTGAAGGGGCTACAAGAAAGCTGGGGAAGGACTGTACACAAAGGCTTGTGGTGATAGGACAAGGGGCAATGGGTATAAACTGGAGAGGGGCAGAATTAGACTAGACATGAGGTGGAATTTCTTCACCCTGAGGGTGCTGAGGCACTGGCCCAGGTTGCCCAGGGAAGCTGTGGCTGCCCCATCCCGGGAGCTGTTCAAGGCCAGGCTGGATGGGGCCTTGGGCAGCCTGGGCTGGTGGGAGGTGTCCCTGCCCATGGCAGGGGGATTGGAACTAGAGGGGCTTTGAAGTCCCCTCCAATCAAAACGATTTTATGATTCTATGATTCCAAGCCTGTACTCTAAGTGATATTTTCAGATACTCACAACAGAAATTTCATACAGCTCTAATAGATGACACCATCACTACAGAGTCGACAAATTTCAGGTAGTGGAAACTATGCCCTTTTTTAATTTAGCCCCAATGATGGACGGGCAATTAAAAATAATTCTACCTATTTTTGCTCAGAAATACGTCTTTTGAAGACAAATACCTGAAAGCAAACCTAAAATTGGCTGTGACCCCTTGTAATATCGTGGAGAAGGATAATTACCAGTAAAATAATTATCTGCATCTCTCGCAAAACCAGTCAACAATAACTCCTAAACGTAACAGAAAAATAGCCACGCACGCGACAGCCTGAGGCTAAAGAGGGCAGAAAAACATCCAGGCAGGGGGATGCGACTGCACAGCCCGCTTCGTGGCCAGGTCGGGTGACAGAACAAAAGGCGTTTGCCAACAGACACGCTTTACCCAGCCCGCCAGAAGCCCAGCCCGCCTCGCCGCCGAGCTGAGCGCTCCCCAAGCGGCGGCACGAACCTCCCGGGGAGCGCTGAAGGTCACCCGGGGTCGGCCGCGCTCGGCACGGGGAACGCGGAGCGCCCCTACCTGCACTGCCCTGCACCGCGCTCCCCGCGGAGAGGCCTCGGTCACCGCCCGCACCGCGCGGGTCTCCGGGGCGGCTCGGGACGGCGCAGCGCGGCCCCTTCTAGGCCCCGCCCCTCGGCGGGCCCCGGGGCGCTTCCGCCCGCCTAGCCCCGCCCCTTCGGGGAGCCCAGGACGCTGCCGCCCCCTCAGCCCCGCCCCTTCCGCGGAGCCCGAGGCGCTTCCGCACGATTAGCCACGCCCCCTTATAGACCACGCCCAGCAGCACCAGACGCTTCCGCCCCTCCTAGACCACGCCCTCGTTTAGCCACGCCCCCTCGCTCGGCCCCGCCCCCAGGGCAGAGACCGTCTTCTTAACCTCGCCCCCTCTTTAGCCCTACTTGGCCTCGCCCCCATCACTAGCCGCACCCCCCTGTGCTCTCCACCGCCCGCTTAGCCCTCGCCCCTTCAGGCCACGCCCCTCCAGCGGAACACGGAGCGCTTCCGCCCGCTTAGCCCCGCCCCCTGCTTCATGATCGGCCTGGCCCCGCCCCTTCTAGGACCCAGGGGCCCTGTGTAGCCCAGGACGCATCCGCCCGCTTAGCCCCGCCCCCTGCTCTTAGCCCCGCCCGACCCGGAACGGTATCGTCCCCTTGGGCCCCGCCCCCAATCAGTATGCGACGACCCGCCGCCCGCTTAGCCCCGCCCCCTTTCCTAGCCCCGCCCCCAGGGCAGGATCCGACCGCTTAGCCGCACCCACTCGTTAGGCCCCACCCTCCACTCTGGCCCCACCCACCGACCTACAGCGTCCATAGCCGCCCCCTATATAAGGACGCCCACTTCTACTCGCCCGCCCCGGGGCGCTGCCGCCCGCTCGGCCCTGCGGGGCACGGCGCCCGCTGTGGGTGCGCGGCTGCTGCGCGGCTCGTCGGGGAGCGGCCGCTCGGGGGAACGGAAGGGCGGGCGCGGACCCGAGGGGGTTAACGCGCGGAGGGCGGGGGGAAGAGGCGGTGTAATGAGTAACAGCAAGTAATTTGCTGATCAAGCCAACTAAACGAGCAGTGATCTTTCTGTTTCAAAGCACAGGAACATCTTGTTTGGTAAAGAAAGACGAAGCCACAATGCTATCTTAACTAAATGCTAAAAGTTAAGTATCTACTGAATTTACAACCAAGCCTTCTGAAACGTCCTGAAGCAAGAGGAAGCAAGAGAAATGGCCTCAAGCTCCACCAGGGGAGGTTTAGGCTGGACATTAGGAAAAAATTTTTCACGGAAAGGGTCATTGGGCACTGGAACAGGCTGCCCAGGGAGGTGGTTGATTCACCTTCCCTGGAGGGGTTTAAGGCACGGGTGGACGAGGTGCTGAGGGGCATGGTTTTGAGTCGAAGACAGACACGATCTAGCAGCAGGTATTCTTTATTGCAGCGCCGGGCACATGGGGGATCACTCCTCCGAACATGTGCATCGTAGCACAAATGCTGTCTGTTTTTATCTAGCTCAAGTATACATATTCATTACCTTTTCAAAACTAATTTACATATTCATGATTTTTCCAGGAAATCAGTTTACATATTCAAATGTCCTTGCGCAGCCACAGTCCTATCCCTTGGTGGTCTTCAGGGGTCTTCTGGTGGTCGAGCATAGTCTTCCTCACTTGTCCTTTCCTTGAACCTCTAGCTTTTGCGTCTGCGCAGTCAGCTCCTTAGCTCACGATCCTATGTGTTTTCCTTTTATGGTATACAAGTTTTATAGCTGACCACAGTCCGTTTGCTGAGTATGCATTGTTCAGAGATAACAGGAAATTAGCACAGAACAAAGTACAAGGCCGAGTACACACAACTTCTACATTTGGCCTTCAGTGTATAAAATAACAGGATATAGTTTCTACATTTGGCCTTTAGTGTATAGAATAACAGGATATAGTTTCTACATTTGGCCTTCAGTGTATAGAATAACAGGATATTGGCACACACACTGAGTACATAGTGTCCAAGTACTAATGCAACTATTATATCTCTAAGTGGTCCCTCCATGTCAAATCCCTATATCAAGTCCCCCCTTTTCTATACACATTGCAAATTCTTTTGCAATTACACAACTCCATTATTATCCAAGGTTTTAATAAAATACCTTCCTGTTTCTACCTGATGTTTTAGTTTATTTTTCTTCCAGGCCTCATAACTCTCGGTAGTCCGTTGGCCACAGGATAGGACACACTTAACTGATATGCAAACTAATATTACTAAGATTACAATAACTATTATAGCAATGAAGGCCTGCTTTAGCTGCTGTAAATTAGGTAACCATGAGGTGAGTGTTTCCCACACTTCTTGGAATCCCCAGGTGGTATCATCTTTAGTTACCTTATGTAGTACTTTTGTTTGTTCCCATATTTCACTTAAATCTGTAGCAATTCGGCCACTCTGATCTATATACATACAACAACTCGTATTTATAATTGTGCATACTCCTCCTCGTGATGCTAATAGCAAATCTAATGCCATCCTATTCTGCTGCACTACTTGTGCTAGACTGTTTATTTCAAGCTGTTGTGCTTGTATTGCATCTACTGTTCTATTTTCAATTTCTTCTACTACAGCTGAAATATTCACTATCGCTTTTTCAAGCTCACTCACCCTCAACCATGGGAGAAACCACCTAGCAAAGGAGTGAAACGCTGTTTGCCGTTTTACTAAGGGATTTTCTATTCCTCGCTCAATTCTCCGAATATGAGTCTGGAGCCAACCTTTTGACAGATAATCATGGATGGTTATATTCGGAACCACTGCTCCTAAAGTACACGTCCCCGCCCAATTTTCAGGTAATACCTTCCATGCTGTATCATTACATAACCAATACCATCCCTTTCCTTCTGGGACTGGCCAAAGTGTAGTATTAATAGAGGTGGAGGCTCCAATGTAGTTGGTCTTATTGCATCCAGCGTGATTTCCTACATAAATAGTATTCTCACACCCTCCACCTTTATCCATTCCTCTGGCTGGATTGCACCTTTGCACACATTTACAATAAGGTTCTCTTACTGAGGGGCTATAAATTTCTAAAGGTTGAGTTCTGTAAGTATAGTTAGGCCAAGAAGTGTTTTCCCAGAACGTTACCCATGACTCATTGCCTGGTATAGGAATACCTATTAATGAGATTCTTTTCCCACTATATTCTGGCATGTGTGTACATATCCAGCAATTTGTCTTATTTAAAATTCGTGAAATACCTTCTGTCAAAGAAAGGTGTATATTTAAATCCCACCGGGCTTCAGTTCCCCCATAAATTAATATAACCTGGAGAATCGCAATCTGGTAGGTCCAGCGAGGGTAGTAGTCCATGGTTTTGTTGGAGCTTTCTTTATTTTTGAGTAATGGATCCAAGCTGGTTGCTCTTTAATCTTCACCGCGGTGAACGTTGTCAGCAGCACTTGGTATGGTCCTTTCCACTTCTCTTCTAAAGGGTGTCCTGAAAAATTCTTTACATATATATAATCACCAGGTTCAAAAGCATGAAGCGGCTGATCTAATCCTCTTGCTCGAGTTCCTAAGACATTCTTATGAATTTTTGTTAACTGTTTTTGTAATGATTTCATGTATTCGTACAAATATCCTTCCCCTATCTGAGTTAATTCCTCACCCTTAAACTGAAACTGATATGGTCTTCCATATAATATTTCAAAAGGACTTAAATTTTCCTTCGTTCGGGGTTTAACTCGTATCCTGAGCAATGCTAATGGTAAGGCCTGTGGCCAGGTCAAATTCGCCTCCTGGCTAATTTTTGCTATCTGTTGCTTAATCATGTGATTCATCTTCTCTACTTGGCCACTTGCCTGAGGCCTATAAGGAGTGTGCAACTGCCAATCTATCTCTAATGCTTTCCCTACCTGTTGAACTATCTTAGCACAAAAATGTGGTCCTCTATCTGAGGATATAGTTGCTGGGATCCCGAAGCGGGGAATAATTTCACTTAGCAATATCCTGGTTACTTCTCTTGCCTTATTAGTCCTACAGGGGTATGCTTCCGGCCACCCTGAAAAGGTGTCTGTCAAAACCAAAAGATATCTGTACCCCCCTTTTCTTGGGAGTTCAGAGAAATCAATCTGCCACTGTTGCCTGGGATAATTCCCTTTGCCAATTGTTCCTAGTTTTAACCGGCTAGTTGTATCTGGGTTATTCCGTTGGCAGATTTCACATTGTTGTGTCACTTGCTTTACTGTAGTATATAAATTGCGTCCTATTATTCTTTTGGTTAATTTGGGACATTCCCCTTTCCAATGTCCTATTTCTTTACAATAAGCACACTGGTTTGGTCGTAACGTTTGACGTGGTTCCCTTTGTCTATTCCCCTGTCCCCTGCCTCTTGGTCTTTCTAAGACTGCTACTGTTGCCTCCGCAATCATTTGTTCCATCCTCTGTTTACTCTGTTCTTCCCTATTCCTGTAAATTCTCCATGCTTCCTCCAGTAATTTTTCTAAGTCCCTAATATCAGGTTCTTTCAGTTTCTGAAGTTTTCGCCTGATGTCTTCTGAGGATTGTCCCAAAAACAAGGACACTAGCTGCTGCCTCCCCGTATCGGACACCGGATCTAAAGTAGTATATTTTCTCATTGCTGTCCTCAGCCTGTCGAGAAACTCAGTGGGGGTTTCTGCTAAATTTTGCTTGATTTCATACAGGTTTGACCAATTAACCGCCTTTGGTACGGCAGTCTCAATGCCTATTCTAATCCACTCTTGGTATCTTTTCAACAATCGATATTCTTGATCATTATTCGGATCCCAATTAGGATCGTCCCTAGGTACGTGGACTTCAACCGTACCTGGGAGGGTCCCAGCCGTAATCTGGATCTGGACTTGAGTGCGGGCACTCTTGATTATTAATTGTTTTACAGTCTCCGTTAGTGCATCTAACATTAAATCTATATCTTTCCAGTCAGGGTCTTGATTCTTAATAATGAGTTCAAATCTCTTTGCTACCCCTTCGGGGTCATCCCGATATCCTTTTACGATCTCCCGCCAAGTATCCAGATCACTCATTGAAAAGGGGATTTTAATTCTGGTAGGTCCTGCTGTCCCCACTGCCTGCCGTAATGGGGCTTGAATTATTGGACCCACTTTGCTCCGAGTACGAGCTGTGATAGGGGAAAAGCTCGCACTACCAGGAGTATCATCGCTTACTCCTTCGCCTGAGTTCTCTGAATTTTCGTCCTCAACTGACTCTCCTGATGGGGTAGGGGGTCTAGGTCTGGGAGGGGTAGGAGGTCCAGGAGGGGTAGGGGGTCGAGGCGGGGAAACATAGTCCTCCAGTCTTTCTTCTACTTCCTTAAGTTTTATGCACCTTTGTCCTATGCTACAAGCCGAGCAACATCTCTTTAACTTGCTCCCATTTTTCTTATGCTCTTTTTCTATAGCTAACACTAAAGGGTCTTGGGGGGCTAAATTTATCCCGCATTCTTTCTGCCATTCTGGATGATTTCTTAGGGTAAAGAACATATCTGCATACATTACTTCATCCCATTTCCCTTCTCGCCGTAAAAACAACATTAATTGCAACAGGGTATTGTACTGCAGGGTCCCATTAAATGGCCATTTTTCGCCACTCTCTAATTTATATAATGGCCACCATTGATTACAATACTTAATCAGCGTTTTCTTATTCACATTCCCCCCCGGAACTCCTCCAACGTCTTTCCAATGTGCCAAAACACATCCCAACGGGCTCTTCTTCACAATTCCTCCACTCTGCCGTCCTCCCATTCTTATACTTTTATACTATACACCAAACAGGACACTTCTTACAACAACACAAAACACCCACAATCACTAAAATCACTCCTATGATAAGGACCCAATACCAATAAGTTTCCAAAACCATTAATCTTGTCTCTGAATTCGTTATCCAAAACCTTTTTCTGAGCCAAAGCAAAACAAAACAAAACTAAGAACAAATATTATTCGAACAACCCGAAAACAAATACGATCGTATAACAAATGCTATCCCGCATAGATTAATTCTATGTCTTATGGAAAGCTACCCAAATGACCGGTCCCAAAACAAACATTAAAGAATACCTGTGCTGTTTTAGAGCGGATGGAGTCCTTGTCTGCTCCTGCAATGATCCGGGTGGGGCGAGGAGTCCCTCCGAGAAAATCTCGGGGGTACCCAAGGGAGTCCTGTTCTCAGCGGGTCTTGCAGCCGAGCAGAGAAGGTCCCATCTGGGTCGCCAGATTGAGTCAAAGACAGACACGATCTAGCAGCAGGTATTCTTTATTGCAGCGCCGGGCACATGGGGGATCACTCCTCCGAACATGTGCATCGTAGCACAAATGCTGTCTGTTTTTATCTAGCTCAAGTATACATATTCATTACCTTTTCAAAACTAATTTACATATTCATGATTTTTCCAGGAAATCAGTTTACATATTCAAATGTCCTTGCGCAGCCACAGTCCTATCCCTTGGTGGTCTTCAGGGGTCTTCTGGTGGTCGAGCATAGTCTTCCTCACTTGTCCTTTCCTTGAACCTCTAGCTTTTGCGTCTGCGCAGTCAGCTCCTTAGCTCACGATCCTATGTGTTTTCCTTTTATGGTATACAAGTTTTATAGCTGACCACAGTCCGTTTGCTGAGTATGCATTGTTCAGAGATAACAGGAAATCAGCACAGAACAAAGTACAAGGCCGAGTACACACAACTTCTACATTTGGCCTTCAGTGTATAAAATAACAGGATATAGTTTCTACATTTGGCCTTTAGTGTATAGAATAACAGGATATAGTTTCTACATTTGGCCTTCAGTGTATAGAATAACAGGATATTGGCACACACACTGAGTACATAGTGTCCAAGTACTAATGCAACTATTATATCTCTAAGTGGTCCCTCCATGTCAAATCCCTATATCAGTTTAGTGGTTGATAGGAATGGTTGGACTCGATGATCCGGTGGGTCTCTTCCAACCTGGTTATTCTATGATTCTAAGAGTTAAGAGCCACAGATCACCTCGGGCCCCAGCAGACGTTGATTAGCCAGCTCAAAGAATGCGGCCTTGTGCAATTAAGGAACAAATGGCCCAGAGATAAGGAGGAGGAGGAGGAGTTAGGAACTGTTTGATGAGAAACAGGACTACAACCTTGAAGACTGCTGAACTGAGACAACTCTGTAAACTTAGCTGATTTATTATCTGGCCATATGGAGATTGTATGTAGCCTAGAGGAAGGAGGGGGCATCTTCAAAGATGCGAAACGAACTTGGAGGGGGGATCAAAGGGGTCGCTCAACTTACCTAACTCTGCGAGCCTTGGTGGAGCTGCGACTCCCCGGCCGCCCAGCGCTGCTTTTGCTTTCCTATCTAAATAAATAGTAAATTGATCCATGTTTGGACTTTATGTTGTTAACTCAATTATAACAGCGGGAAAGCGAAAGGTCGCTAAAATCGCCCTTGAACGGCGACGGAGCCGCCGCCGGCTCGAGCTGAGTCCCGCTCAGCCGCCCCGCTGCTCCTCCTCCTCCTCCTCCCCGCCAGCCCCGCGTGTAATAAAGCAGCGACCGAGGAGGGGCCCCCGGCGCTTCCGCCCGGCCCCGTTCCCGGAACTACAGCCCCCGGCTGCCGGCGGGGCCGGGCGGGCTCCGCGGGAGCAGGAGCGCGCGCCGCGGGGGCCGGTGTCGCCGTTCAACCGTGAGGTGCGGGTTCGGAGGGGGCGGGGCTGCTGAGGGGCCCTCCCGGGAGGGGCGGCCGCTCCTGCGTGTTCCGGAGGGGTCGCCCCGCTTCGGAGCCGCCTCGGTACGAGAAGGGGTCGCTGGAAAAAAAAAAAAAAAAAAAAAGTGAAGCGTTTCCTGTTTAAGCCAAAGTAGAGTTAAGTTTCGTCCGAGTAGTTGTGTTCTTTGAAAGTGATAATGTCGCTCTGAGAGGTTGCTTTTTAGGCGTGTTTTCTTTAAAATAGGGCTTTTCTAGACACTGCTCATTCTTTGGAGATCATAGAGTGGTTTGGGTTGGAAGGGGCCTCAAAGCCCATCCAGTCCCACCCCCCTGCCGTGGGCAGGGACACCTCCCACCAGCCCAGGCTGCCTGAGGCCCCTTCCAGCCTGGCCTTGACACCTCCAGGGGTGGGGCAGCCACAGCTTCCCTGGGCAACCTGGGTCAGCTCCTCAGCACTCTCATGGTGAAGAAATTCCTCCTTATGTCTAGTCTAAATCTACCCCTCTCCAGTTTATACCCATTGCCCCTCATCCTGTCACTACAAGCCTTTGTGTACAGTCCTTCCCCAGATTTCTTGTAGCCCCTTCAGGTACTGGAAGGTCGCTATAAGGTCTTCCCGGACCCTTTTCTTCTCCAGGCTGAACAACCCCAACTCTCTCAGCCTGTCCTTGTATGGGAGGTGCTCCAGCCCTCGGATCATCTTTGTAGCCCTTCTCTGGACCCGTTCCAACAGCTCCATGTTCTTCTTATGTTGAAAATTCCAGAACTGGACACAGTGTTCTAGATGAGGTCTCACAAGAGAGGAATAATGGGGCAGAATCACCTCCTCTGACCTGCTGGCCACATTGGTTTTGATGGTGATAATAAGACAGTCTGATCTGTGCTGAAAATGTGTCTTCTGTGATCACCTCTGCTTGCAGCCTTTCCCTGTCTCCAGTGCAAGGTCAGGCATAGCTGGCTACAAAGCACCAAGTTAGCAGAGATTTGACTGTCGTGAAGTTCATAATAACATTAAAATTACACCTTGGAAATTAATAGAACATGCATAAGACTTCTGGGAAAAATTATCTATATGCCTGGAAGTGGGAAATCCATTCTGTCCATTCTGGCTGCACACACTGATGGAGAGCACTCCCTTGTGTTGCCCAGGCTGATAAAGGATGCTTGCTTTCTTAAACTCCAAAACAAGTCCTGAGAGTTTATTCACTGGCATTTTCAATATCGGCTTCAGTCAGGCAAACACTGCACAAGGAGCTGCAGCTCAACATCGTCAGGACCTAGGTAACCTGCCAGTACTGGGGCTCTGGAGCTGCCATGCTGCCCACTCTTCACAGGCACCTTTTTCAGCTTCTTTTTCTCCCTGCATTACATCCAAAGCTTCGGCCAAGCTGGGGTGGGTTTGTCAGTTCCGCTGTGCAATACTATGCTATCTGCATGGCAAAAAGAGAAAAGCCTGCAATACAGAAAGAAAAATATAGAAATGGGGAAAACATTTCTGTAGGGACGTGATGCAAAATCATATTGAAAATGGAAGCAATGTGTTAAACTACATCAGGGAAACAAAAATGAAGTGTGGATTATGGGCATTTCTGCTGGCTGTCTATCCCCCTTTGAACAAATTCTGCAGTGATTTGACTTCAGTGTGTCATAGTTATTAAGGCTTTATTCTTCAGCTTAGCTTTTGTGGTTTTATGTTCCAAGCAACAGAATAAATGATCTTGTATAATGAAATGAGATTATCTCCTTTACAGGTAGAAGGATGCTGTAGCCATTACGGTGCCTGCCAGTATTTTGAAGCACCTGCGCTTTGTTCTTTTTTCCTTACTCAGCCCACAGGCTTCCTCAATGAAGTTGGGTAAGTCAAGCCCTGATCCTCTCCAGATTTCATCTTTAGTAACAAATTGCAGTATTTCTTCCCTTCAAGCAGATTTTCAGGGTAAAAAATACTAAGGATCAGGAGTGGCTTGGATATTTGGTAGTGGATAGGGTGGTGGAAGCCTCTTAGCTTTTCAAGACCGTTGCCTTGATTAAATAACATGCATAATTTAAGTGCTGGATATAATCAATCTTAGATCCTTCATAAACAAAACTATCAGTTTCTTATATAGTACTTCACCTTTTTAATGTTAACTTTTGGGCGATAGTTATGTACTAACATGGAACTACCTTCTGTATCTGACTTCATGTTAGCCAGCAAGTAGGATTCAGCACTGTAGAAGACTTGCTTGTAGCTGAAGTAAATTAGCCAGTTCAACTTTACACTTCAGAAGCTTTGATATGCTTATTATATATAGTTGTTTCTCTCTTCGGTGTCTAAGCTTTCAAAGCATCAGGCATAAAGTAAGTCTGCTGGAGGAATTTCAGAGTGGCTGCTCTGATCTGTGAGGGAGTTTGAATGCTGATTCTGTAGCCTAAGTAAAGTGAAAATTATCTGAGTTTGTTCAACTCCCTTTTTTTCTTTTTTACTCAAAGCCCTTACAGTATTGTTTCCACTCTCACTTGTGAGATGTAGAGTGCAATTGCTTCTGGCTTGCTTTTTATGTGAGCTGGTTCAGCTGCACACAGCTGAGCTGAGATCTGACTAGCACAGCTGTGCTTCTTTAAAACAACAGACAATGATTTCTTTTTCTACAAACTGCTAGGGACTCATGAATCCATTCCTTTTTACTTTCTGCACTTATGTATTTAACTTGCAATTCAATTGTTTGTTCAGAAGTGGATAACTAGACCTATGAATCAAAATGGAAAACTTGAGTTGGAATGTATATTGTATATTCTCAGTATAGCACTTGAAATCCATAGCTCCTTAAATGCTCAATAGAAGTAGGCTTTCCTAGAGCTATAGATTTGGTTTTGGATATGTGTTAACTGAGAGGAATGCCTCACAGTTGTCATTAGAGAGACTTGTATTTATCACAGGTTTATGTACAGGCTTATGAAGCTACTTTCATTTTTCTAGGTTAAATGGGTTTATATGACTTTTCCCCTGCTCTAAAGTGGTTCCATGTCTTGTTTGGTAAGTTTGTATTTTTTGGCAGTTGTACCTTGTTATCCAGTCCTACCTTAATGTGAAAATGTTCTTGTGAAATGGCTCGCTTGAGGGGATTTCCACAGTGCTGTGCTGAGATGTTTAAACTTCATGGTATCGACCTTTGGTGAAGGAGACTGTTTAGTATGTCTTCTCTCTAGGCCTGTCATGTATGCATTTTATGCTGTTTCTTAACCTCTTGCGCAACTGACACATAGTGAAACTTTCTGAACTCCTGTTTATAGGGGCTGCTTCTGATGTTTCCCCACCGCCGTGTTTAATAACTTTCAGCAACTGCACTAACATTCACTTGTTTCTGTTCTCAAGGACTGTTCCTGTATTCTACGTACACCAGTTGAAGCAATCAGACCGGAAGAGCTATCTCAGAGCAGCGGCCATGAATGCATGGTAAGAAGAAAATAGAAATGTTAACTGGCAACGTTACAAAGCTGGTACCCATTAAAAATAATCTCATGAAGGGGATAAATGTTAACAGTAAAAATAACCAGAGTACTTTGGGGCTTCTCTTTTGGAAGAAGATTGTAGGTAACTAAGTGTTAGTCTTAGTCTTGTACCGGTTTAAAAACACAAGCACGGACACACAAAAAGAACCTCAGCAGCTTATAAAGCTAAGTGTCGGTGTAATGGTAAAAGCACCAGCCTGAATATTCTGACTTGACTGCTTGGCTTGCATTAATTTTTAACATGTAAATATTTAAAAATTACATAGTCATTTTCAGAATTGTTTTTTCCTTACTGTTAGGCTGATTCTGATCTAGCCTGGATTCCCCCATCTACCGGAAGGAATGAAATTATATCTTGCTGTTCTAATGTTTCTCACTATGAACTCCAGCTGGAAATAGGTAACATACATGTACCTTAAAATATTTTTTGTTCCTGCAGGTGCGTGCTCTTAATAGGTAATAATCTGTTGCTGCTCATTTACTGCTAACTGCAGGAAATATGAAGTTTGGAAAATGTATTATTGGCTGACTAGAACTATTCTTGTGTTTCCTTAGTTGAGAAAGTGCAGAATATTGCTCATGTTTCAGTAATAACTTACTTTAAGATACAAGACAAAACAATTACCTGAATTTTTATATTGATGTTTGTGCGTGTACATGTCAATTTTCTAAATCTGTGGTATGTGGACAATAAATACAATAAATACAGCATTAAGTAACACTTGTCTTGTCGCTTGGCTACCCGAGCTGATTGTTCTAAGGATGGCTGCCCTGAATCCTACCGTGCTGCATATGTTTATGTGAATATGCATGCTAGAAGCGTTGTTCATTTAGATATATAATGGATACTGGCAAATGTTTAAACACTTCTAGTTGTTCTAAAGGTAGCATAGCCATACTTTAACTGATTTGCTGGATATATTTTGCTGCATCTACTTAAGTTCTTGACATTCTCAAAAAGGTCACGCTGCTATAAATTGCATTTTTAGAATTGTAAAATTATCGCTAAAGATGAAGGAAATTATGTGGTGGACTATTATATTTTCCAATTTTAAGATAGCTACTTCTGGTTTCAGGAAGGAAGTTCAATGACTTAACTTCAGTCTACCTTGCACGGCACACGCCTACTGGCACTCAAGTTGCTGTAAGGATCACAGACCTAGAAAATTGCTCTGATGAGCATTTGAAAGCCTTAAAGGTAAAGCAACAGCATTTCTACACAAGTTTCATAAGCACAATGATGAATATATATGAGGTTACTAAACAGAGTATGTTTATGTTTGTACTGGGTCATTTCAGTAAAATTTTTCCTCCAAAGGAGTAGAATATAAACACAAGGCATGTGTAAATTTGAGAGTTGCTTTCTGAAGAATACAGTTGACCAGTGTTTTAGAAATACTTCTTGATTTGTACAACTTTTTCTTTGAAACATATTCTGTACTCTATATTTCAAACACCAGAATTTTGGTCTATAAGCAAACTAGATTTTCTTCAGGCAAACGTGATTATAGGCAAGTTATTTACATTTTTTTTCCAGCCTGTGCACAGCAAATTTGTATAAATGCACACAGGGAACAGTTTTTCTGACTCATTACTGATGTAGTTAATACTCGTACGAAGACTGTTGTCTTGTGGTTAACGCATCCGCTTTCATTTAATTCCATAGAATGAGGTGGTTTTATCCCACTTTTTCCAGCATCCCAATGTAATGACCATTTGGACAGTGTTTACAGCTGGTAGTTGGCTTTGGGTCATATCCCCATTCATGGCCTATGGTAAGTACTGTTGACGGCAATTTTGGAGTAGGAAAAAGGGTTGGTACAATTTTAATCACATGGTTCATGAGAAGTTTTTCATTAAGCATCTTCTGTCTAGTAGAAAAAGCAAACTTTCCCAAACCTTTTGTTTAAATAAGTCTTCTGTACATAATCTACGTCCCAGTGGAGACTGGTGTTTGAACAGCATTAAATTGCCCTCTGTCCTAACACCCACCGTGTGAGGAATAATTATTGGGAGATGTATTTGACTTCATACAACTTTTAATTTTGCCAGCAGAAAACTTGTCTAGACTGAATAGAGGTTTGTCCTAGACTTTCAGTTAATAGAAGCATGACTTGAATGTGGTCTTTGCATGATGGATGCATTAGTTGTATCCACTTAACTGTTCTTATGAAGATAAGAATGGAACTCTTGATGTATGTATACAGTGAAGTAAGCACAGACAAGTAGCCTAGTGAGACTTGTTAGGCTTAGCTAGGGTTTTTTTTTCACTTTCAGGTTCGGCTAGACACCTTCTGAATACTCACTTTCCTGAAGGAATGAGTGAAGCTTTGATAGGGAACATTTTGTTTGGTGCAATCAGAGGATTAAATTACGTGCACCAGAATGGCTACATTCACAGGTAGGAGAATGTCAGTAAGAATTGGATTGCGGCATCCAGTTTGTTAAGAATTGTTAAGAATTTGTTGAACTTCAGTGCTCATTTTCAGCCTAAGTGTTGTCTCTGTCCTTTTTTCTGTGTACTTTCTTGTGTCAGTGCAGAAGCACTTTTTTTCAATAATACAGCAGAACCAAGCTTGTATAAGCTTAACAAGAATGGACTTCATATTTAAAACCAATTGTTACAGGATTATACATCTGTCTGGCTTTGTCTCTTGGAAGCGGAGACAATAAGAGTTGTAGAAGGGGCTTCCATACATTGCATCCTTTGCAGGGAAGATGGGCCCTTCTCCAGTTTCTGCTATTGCAGTTGCTGATCATCTACCCTTTCTCTTGGGACTGTATTAAAAAACAATTCATATTGAAGAACTTCCATGAAAATAATCTGCTAAACTGAGCTCCACGCTAACATCTCACTATAAGTAAATGAAACATGAAAGCCTTTCTGCTCTAGTAGTGCTTTGAGCAATTCTTATAACTAAAATTTACCACTTTATGTTACAGGAATATTAAAGCTAGCCACATTCTGATTTCAGGGGATGGGCTGGTTTCTCTCTCTGGCTTAAACAACCTCTACAGTTTAGTTAACAGTGGACAAAAGTCAAAGGTTGTATATGATTTCCCCCAGTTTAGTACATCTGTGCTTCCTTGGCTGAGTCCTGAACTACTGAGACAGGTTAGTATGAATCACACTTCATTTTTCCTATTCAAAGTTACTGGAAGTACTCAATTCTAAGCTTGTAGAAGTGCAATGGAAGCTGTTGAACTGGAACTTTTAAAGACACACGTACTGAATTTGTAATTCTCCTAAAGAGAACTAGTTTAAAAGCTGTTAGTAAGGTGGTGCTGTACTAAGTCTCTCTGCCTGACCTTCCTGGAAACGCCTGCACATCCTAAAATTTGTCTTCCATACAGCCACCAGATTTCTGAACAAAGCTTGGGGTTTCACAGTTTCATTGCCTCAGTCCAGTGTAGATTACAGGATGTTAGAACCTTGTCCTGAAACAGACCCTTCTGTTTTTGTTGGCACTGCTCAGTGGTACCAGTGATCCAGTGAGTTTTATTCTCTCACAGGATTTGTCTGGGTATAACATGAAGTCTGACATTTACAGTGTGGGAATTATAGCATGTGAATTAGCCAATGGACGTGTTCCCTTTCAAGATATGCCTCGCACTCAGGTATGATGCTAAATCCTATATCCACTTCAGAATGCTCAGAGCTTTTTCTTGTTTTACTCGAGGAAACCAATGCTATTACTACTGAAATGGTGGCTGCTTTTTGTTATTTCAAATATGCATGCTTCTTTCCAGATCAAATAATCCTCCTGTTTCTGGAGTTTCACAGCTTAGCCTGAATAGGTCTGGATAGGTGTTAGACTCTTATACTGCTATTCCTTCCTACTAGATGCTGCTGCAAAAGCTGAAAGGTCCCACCTATTATCCGTGGGATATAAATAACTACCCCCATGGGGAATCCAGGATGAAAAATTCCCGTTCAGGTGTTGATTCTGGAATTGGTGGGAGCATGACACGCACAATGACCAGTGAAAGACTACAAGTTCCCTTTTCCAAAACGTTTTCACCTGCTTTCCGCAACTTGGTAGAACTTTGCTTGCAACAAGACCCTGAGAAAAGGTAACTTTCTGGTCAAAGTTAATTTTCTGTCACTTCAATCTAAGGCCAAGTATAGCCCACAATTTAGGATACAGTAATTAGTTAAATACTGTTAAATTTAGAATTTCAGACCAGAAGTACTCTGCAAAACATTACACTTACCTTTGATTTTGCAACTTAAGACTTATTTTGTCTGATAAAGGAACCATGCTTTTAAAATCATTTGAGCCCCTGGTACTGAATGTGCTTTGTAACAAGTAACATCAGTTTTTAAACATGTATATTGTCCAAGAAAAAAAGCAGAAATCTGAAGCATATGTTTTCAGTACTACATTTTTTCTGAATAAGGTATTAAATTCCATGTTGAACAGGAAAGTGGTAAAGCCTTTAGAAAAAGGAATTTTTTCAGTAGTACCTTTACTACAAATTGAGGCATAGAATGTAGGAGTTCTGTGCTGCTTTTCTCATGCTTCACATTTGTCCTGTGGATCAAAGAAGCACAGGGCTTAAATTAAGTTGATTTATCAGTCTAGTCCATTTTCCAAAAGCAGTATTTTACTTACCAGAATGTAATTTTATTCTTCATTTTATGATCCAGGCCGTCAGCAAGCAGTTTGCTTTCGCATACGTTCTTCAAACAGGTGAGTTTACTACATTTTGTTAAATGACACAACTATAACCTAAATAAGCCACCAAATATTAGAGCTGGATTACAAAATAATTACGTTAGCTGGAGCCAAAAACCATCACGTAATGACCTACCTACATCAGACTTCTTTTAACAAAATGGTGTTGATGGAGTATAGGAAGCATAAGAGTAATCCATTTCCCCTTTGATAAAGTTGGTTAAACTTAACTAAAGTCAGTCTAACTAAAAAGAATAATGGTTAATATTCTTAATTTAAAGCAGCAGAACTGCATAACTGATTTAATAAGTCGTGAAAGACTATTTCAACTTACTCCAGAGTGAGAAAAGCTATAAACCCTCTCCTTCTGTTATTTTCAATATTGTAACATGCAAGAACATGGTTCTGATTTCACATGCTTTTACTGAAGTGAGATGTGAGGTTATGTAGACTTCTATACGCAGCCCTGTTTTGTTAATCTTTTTCTTCTTCCTAGATAAAAGAACAAACACGGAATTCACTACTGTCTCTGTTACCACCTCCTATTCAAAGTAACAGATCAGAGTTCTTGGCAGTGTCGTCGACAGCAACTGGGAACAAAACTGGACATATTACTGCAAATCAAGATGATACAGACTGGGAATTCTAAGTAAATACGAAACAATAATACCTCTCCTATGCTTCCAAGAAGGAAAATGTGATTTGTACTTGCTGCTTTAGTTTGTATAGTTAAAACACAATTAGACAAGGTATACTTGAAAATGCCATCGAAGTGGCCGTATTTCATTAACTACTTCCTTTGTTGGCATCGTGAAGTGTGGCACACCTCACTTCCTGACCATAAGGAAAACTGTATATAAAGAATGGCTTAATTCTTATCTTCCTCTTTAAAAATATTTCTTAACAAGACTGTTTCTGCTGTAATCTTATTCTATTCTGTATTTTCAGCTCATATTGCTGCAGTCCACGTGCCTTTCTGAATTCAGGCTTGGGTGTTGTCTGTGACCTTCCTTAAACAATCTATTTGTCTTTGCATTATCACCTGAATTATTTTAGTAAGGAGGGATCCTGCACTTCCAAGCCAGAATTTAAAACTGTGCAAATAAGTTGCTTGTGCAAATATGTTTCTCTTTCCACACATCCCAAAACTCATTTTTCTCACTTGATATGCTATCATACTTGCCAAAAGTTAGCTATGCATTGTTTTTCATGCAGTTTTAATACTGCATATTTTCCAAAGAAGTTGAGCTGCTTGAAAATGTGACTCATGCTCTTGCATTCTACATTCTCAGTATAGATTTGTCATTTGCATTTCCATTTATTATTGTGTCACTTTAGCAATTAATCTAAGGACGTTTTACTATGCAAAAGAAATCTCAAGTTATAACAGGTATTGATTAATTTTGAAGAATCATCTGAAATAATCTAAAATTACTGTACATATTTTTATTTATACTGTATTCCTGTTCACCACCAGAACTTACCAGAACCTAATACTGTTTTCTAAAAAGAACAAGCACCATGCCTTAAACTTCACTGGCACTGCTGCTGGCAAATAAGTCTCTTCTGTGAAGCACCATTAAATTCCCATGGATGGATTCAGCCATAACAAGAATCTTATAACCCCACTGAGATCGTAGTGAATGTATCTAAATCAGAGTAAAACCTGCCTTTCTTCTTCCTGCAGTGCCGTTAAGTTCTCATATCTCATACTGTACCAGGCAATTCAAGTTGAACAGAAGACGCTGCTTTAAAAATTGCATATTCTCTTAATGTTTTAGCAAAAAATTGTGTCCTAAAACCACTAGAACTTTACTGATCAACAAGTTCTGACTGTAGCAGGAGTATATAAGTAGATATCAAATGTTTTAATTTTAAGTTTTCAACACTCCACAGTAAACCTTCAAGTCTTCCATAGCTGAGCCAGTCTGCAACCGACCTTGATAATAACCTCAAAGAACAAATGACCAAAACACAAGCTTGCGACAGACATAGAATTTTAAATGAGCACATTAAAGCATTAACAAAGTTGATTCTACTCATTATGCTGTGATGAGACGTCTATATTTCAAAATCTAAATGTGAAATGTAAGAGTTAAAAGCCTTTCAATAAATGTAACCCTGTCTCCACTTATTTCTGTAATTCTTGTACTTTTATTTTCACAATAGTCCAGTCACACTGAACAGCTTCTTGTTACTGTAGGAAAAAAATTTTGTCTTTATGTCAATCATTAGGTAAGAAAATAGTTGACTCAACTGGAAAATTGATAGTAAAAATAATATAACTTAATTATGCACTCTTAGAGAAGATTTTTTTTTACTACCTACTACAGCTTTCACAGTTTTTAAATCAAACATATTATATAGCTTTTATATGTACCAAATCAAATAACTGAGAATACACGTGAACTTGCATGTATTTTAATTATAGATCTCTGAATAAACCTTCATAATTTAAAAACCCCAAACAAACTGTAGAAAATTTCAGGCAGCTTAACTGCTAGTACTTGCAAACTTCTCTTGAAACAGCAGTGCCCTGCGCGCTTTCTATAAAAAAGAGCTTGGATACTAATAGCGAAGTCAATTGATTTAAACAACTGTGTGTTCCAGTGGAGTTACTTTGGTGTTCTCTCTCTGTGGAAAAAAAAAAAATAACATAACTTATTTCTAAATACTGGTCCAGCTTCTGTGCTGACATAACTTTTAAGAAGAAAACAAAATACAGTTTTGTGAGTTAAAAAGTTCAGAAGTCTTTACTGTTAGAACTAATGCTTTTCAACAATTAAGAGGCACTGTGATTTGTAGTAATTCTTAAAATAACCAGAAACACTTGAAAATAGTCCCAGCATTATGTTTGCAGTTTTGTTAAGTAACTGTGATACTTTCTATTAAGGAATAATGCAAAATAAGAATTATTAGTTAACATTTCTTTTTAAAGTAAATTGTTAAGGAAGTTTCAGTGATCTGTCATGGAAAGAACTACTTGGAAACAACTGTGTTCTACTGAAAATCTGAAGGTTTTGCATACAGTTGGTGCTTTCAAAATCTGAGATTCATGATGTGCATTGTTAAGATTCAAGTTGCAGAGATGATGTATTTCTAAGGACTATAGTTTGGGGTTTTTTTAGAACACTTGTTTACTCACTATTACTCGTACTAATGATGTGTGTTATCAGCACATGAACTAGAACTTGACTTGGACTTGACATTTTTAACTATCTTACATTTAGGTTTAATGTGAGGTATTTTGAATGCATAAAACTTCTACACATTTCCACACATCTCCTGGCCACTGAAACAGAAATTTATGGCTTGATAGATGTCCCATCCCTGGAGGTGCTCAAGACCAGGCCGGATGAGGCTTTGAGCAGCTTGATCCAGTGGGAGATGTCTGGGTTGGAACTGGATGATCTTTAAGGTCCATTCCAGCCCAAACCATTCAATGATTACTTTTGCAATACTTGTGAAAAAAACAGAAGTGGGGTTTTCTTTGCTGCCACCTTTGTGCTAGCATTTAACACTCCATAAAATAATTATATTTAATTATTTTATGGAGTGTATAAATGCTAGCATAACAGGTAGCCAGAACGATATGCCTAATTCTGTTTTTTCTTACAAGTCTTCTGTACCAACAGTACTTGAATCCTGAATGGATGCATGCAGAAAAAGTGTGATCAACTGACTCAGAATCTACTTGATCTTGTACATGAACTCTTGATGTTAAAGAGATAACAATTTATTACACTTGATGACATTAAGGACCAAAAATAAAAAAAAAAATTGAGTTTTACTGTACTTCTCTCTTTTCCCCACTCCCTCATTCTCCTCAAGTGCTATGAAGCAGTTTTTAGCCTAGAGGTTGAGTAAAAACCATTGTTCTGAATGTCTCTGACGTGAGGCACATATCAAAGTAGGTGACTTACGTATCCTGTCTTTAATGCTAGTAAGTAGCTTTGCTAAAGTAAATTAGGTTGTCTAATAAACCTCTGAAGCAATTAAGCTAGCCGTAATGACCTGCCCTGATGCTGCTCAACCCTAACCTGTATGAATGAGGAAAACTACTAAAATTCAGAGACACTACACAACATATCCAGTGAGACAGACCTCAGAAAACTATAAGTAAGAACCATACTATGAAATAAAGTTATTTGATGTAACAAACCAGTAAAGACCTAAGGATTTTTAAAAAGAAAGCACTGACTCCTTGAGGTCATCTACTAATAACCAGCTAGCCGAATAACATTTGGTATTAAACATAATTAAACCTATCCAGAAACTCGAGACTGGATGAGGGAAAGAATATTAGGTTTAAACAGGTTCCTGTGGAAACCTCTATCATTCTCAAATGAAACCAATTGATTATACTCCATAAATTAGTTTCATAAATAAATGTTACTTATTCAAAACTCCCATGAAGTTCCTGAAAAACTTGGCCAAAAAACCCCCATTAAAAATATTGGCCATTGAGTAGTGGCTTTATTTTTAGGTATGATTACAAGACATGCCATTTTTACTGGATTTATCCACAAATTCAAATTTGTGGAATCTATTTTTGTCTTATCATGAAATCCACCTGCAACAGAGGAGACCACTATCACAGGCTGGAATCGTGCCTGAATCTTAACAGAGCTTTCAAATGTTAGGTTATGGCAGAACAAATTGACGCATTAGTAATAAAGTACTTGGAAAAGAAATATTACAGCAAAAAGTCCTAAGAACAAACTCCGTGAACTTTCAGAGTGGCTGCTTTCACTCACTGCAGCTATAATACTGTAGTTAATGTTGATTAATCACATGAGAAAAAAATCCACTTGAAAATATTTCCATTTTTTAAAACACAGATTTTTTTCCTTTCCCACACTTTCACATTTCTGAAATGCAAGAGATTCTTGTTATTCTGCTAGCAGAAACCCATTCTCCATCAAGTTCAATTTTTCTTGCAACGGCGTGGTCTCTGCCTAATCCAGTAGCCTGTCACATCAATTATTCACAATTCTATTTAAGATTGCACAGTGTGCAACACCTTGTTTTGGAAATGACCAAAGCAGAAAAGCTATAGAACACCTGTTACCAGTCCAAAGGTCCAATGCAATGTGAAAACACAATATCAGTTAACGAATTAGTTAAAAATGCAAGAGATATTGCAAGAGTATTATTAAAATAATCATCATCATTATTACTACTACTGCTTCATTAGAATATTTTTCCATGACAACCTGGGAACATAATTTTCCCAAATGAGAGTTTAAGTAAGATTTTTTTCTTGCCCCCTCCTTTTTCTTTGGAAGGACATTCTGAACTCACTTGTCATTTTGAGGTCTCACAATTTCCAGTAATAAACTGTGGAGAATTTAATGGAATTCATCCTTTTCTTAGGATTGTTTTCCATTTGCTCTGCTTGAATGTTTTGATTCTCAAACATCAAGCTGGTAGTATTTCCTGCAACCTTTTACTAACAGAATACAGTGGCTGACTCATGTTCTTCTGGTCCTCAAACATGTAGAGCTGGCTCTGTAGCTTTAAAGATTCTGATATACATCCATGTTTCTATCTTCTTTTCTTGCACAATTCTGAAGGTATGTTAAGCCAATTTTATCCCTGAAAAAAATTTAAAGGAAGGCAACCAACATCAAAGAGATTACATCCTTTCCGTATTTTATGAAGAAAAAAGAATATTCAAACTTCACATTCAGTGACAACATATGTATGCCCAAATATATTTGCTCTAAAATACTTCTGTCTAGAACTTATTGCCCTATCTCTGTCCTCTTCTCTATGTATCTCATAATTTACTAATCAGGTTTATTCTATTATTAGTAATAAAATGTAATGTACTAATATACAATAAAGATAGGAAATACATTATTAACAGTTTTACAGGATTCCTGTGCAGCCATTAGAATATCTGTAATGGCTACAAGCTCACAAGAAGAGGAATAAGCACATTTTGTTCAAGGACCTCAGTCACCACTGCCTATGACTCTAGCAATTCTCACCCACTTAATTCAATCTACCTCTGGAATGTAAAGGGTATATTTGATATGGTCAATTAAAATAAAAATATTCTTACAGGCGGATTTGCTCTTGCCCACGTGAAATTTGGAAAGCCAATTGTTGATGAGTTTCTTTAAATGATTTCATGGTTTGAGGTAGCTGTTGCTCTAGAGTAGCTGGTGAAGCCATCACAGACTTGATGAACTATTTATTTGGCTGCCTGCCATACTCTTTTCCCTGCTCCACTTTCTGCTTTAAGTTTTCCTTTTTATGGGAGAACATAGATGTTTTTGAACCCTTGGACCCTGCAGCACGTGATGTCATAAAATGATGTTTCAGGATGCTTTCCATGTTTTTTTCTGTACAACATCGCTAGATTTACTCAAACTAACTTGTTTTTCCTTAGGTTGTGTACTTGTTAATTGTTGACCCAGCTGTTGGTAGCATGGCACGTTTCTTTGGAGCCTCACTACATTGCTTGTCTTTTAACTTCGAGTCAGGATTTCTTGACAAGTTTTATTTTTCCTCCGCTTGGCTTGTAAAAATAAATATTTTGGGCAATTTGCTGAAAAGGAAAGTCATGAACTACAATGGTATTCTACTTGAATAGCAGCATCACAAGCATTTAAAATAGAAGAATAATTTACTATTTCAGATATTTTTTCTTTTATCATGTGACTTGTTTTTAACAATTACAAAATCTTCTATTGACTATGCTATTTTTCCCCCCCCTTTCTTTTTGTCAAAAGAGGTTTTTGGTTATTATGTTTAGTGTTTTTTTCAGTTTGTTTTCTTTGTGGGTTTTGGTTTGACATTTGTCGGTGGTTTTGTTTGCTCGTTTCTCCAAAAGCACATTCAACAGTTAGTTTTCACTGTGTAGGTTAATTACTACATCTATCGGTGGATGTGAAAATGTGTCCACAAGAAGATACTGCTTTTTTTCTCTTGTCTCTGTCATTATCTGTCCAAGGCTTGCCCGTATCAATCTGGGAAGCCATGTGCTCCTCCAATTTATAGAATACAATACAGGAAATCAGTACAGAGAACTGCCTTAGCGAGGGGGTTCTCTGTTTTAAGTTTGAAGAAAAGATCACATACGTTTAAAGTACTGAATTAAAGCAAAGTTTGCAAGAACATGTGGGAATTTTTTCTTTTTGACTGGATTTCCCATTTTGATGGGAGTTGCTCAATAGGCAAGCGCTGGCTGCCAACACTGAAGGAAGAGGGATGGAAGAGGCAGAGGAATCTAGCCCTGTTCCCATTAAGAAAAGTCTTTTCATCCCCAGCTGAGGCAGGAATTGAAGTTCGTCTGAAGCAGGCAGGTTTCCCTCCTTGCTTCTCTTCCACAGGCACAGCAGCCCGTGAGGACACCCAGAAAGAGGAAAGACATATCGTGACCAGTCACGGCAGCTTATCGCCCCGCTCAGCTTCCTGGAGCAGGATGCGAAGTAGCCGGGCTTGCTCGGGCAATACATGGGCTGGGAGGGGATGGCGGCACACAGCTGGTACCCCACGGGGAGGGTCAGGGAATAAATACCCACAAAAGCATCTCTCCAGGCAGCAGCAGCTGATGGATTTCACGCCACAAGGCAACCCTTCTGGGAGGTCTCCTTCCTGCCCTCCGCACACAGCCCCGGGGAGAAACAGAACAGCCATAATGCCCAGGGAAAAAAGAAACTTTCTCGGAGTGCCTGTGGGCTTACACACCAGCTTCAAGCACAGCTGCACGGAGGAATAAAACAGCACCTCCCACACCACTGAGAGGAAAAAGGGAAAGGAAGGTAAGGCTTAACAATAAACATGTACCTGATGATTTCCTCAATTCTTCCAAAGCTGTCAGTCAGTTAAATTAATTCTGCTGCAAACACATGGGTAATTCTGACCTAACCACAACCCTCCTGAAGTTTATCTCAGCAATACCAAAACCACCTTGAAGATATAGTTTTCAAATTAATGCCACCTGGTTTCACCTTAAGAAAGATGACAGAGTAGCATTTAAAAGAAAAATCATCTTCAATTTCTGCCTTTTAAGAATCAAAATAAGAACAATTTAACTTATAACAGACTGCAGAGGCCAGTCGGGTCCAACTCCTGCTCAGGCTGCATGGGGTTTGTCCACCCAAGTCTGGAGCAGCTCCAGAGATGGACCATCCGAAATAGCCACTGCCAAGCTATGCAGCTTGAAAAGAGTTTGCCTCTCATCTTCTTTGTAGCCACCCATTAAGTGGTTAGAGGCAGCAATCAGATTCCCCACTCTATATTCTTCTTTTTAGGCTAAACAAACCCCACTAACTGATTAAATAAACTTTTCTTGCTAGCTTTCAGGTGCTGACAGTACTATTACCTGGAGGTGTTTAAAGGATGAGTGGATGAGCTGCTGAGGGGCATGGCTTAGTGATTGATAGGAATGGTTGGACTTGATGATCCTGTGGGTCTTTTCCAACCTAGTGATTCTGTGATTCTGATTTCTGATTGTGCAAACCCCAGTACAGCAGCAGGAATCAACAGGAGAGAAAACAAAGTCATTATTTACTCCACCACCACGAATAAAGAAAAAATGTTTTCCCACAGTCACGTGTTGAGGGCTTGTATATAATAAATAGACTAATCATTTGGAAACAGGACAAAGTAGTACAATAATTTCTAACTAGTATAAAGCAGTCATTTAATTGTTTCATGTATGTAAAACCAAGACATTGGCACTAACATCTTAGCAATTTTTTCGTTAACACACGAATACTGCATTAAAAACAATGGTATGGAAACGCACAAAGGCATTTCAGTTAAGGCTTCTACAGATATCGCATGTTCTGTAATTGGACATCTATTTTGTAAACTCATTCTAAAACTTTACAAGTAACTAAACATAAAAGCTCAGTTAAACTTATATTCCATTGTGAGGCTTAATGGAACGAAAAGTACTTTGTAGAAGTACTTGCTTCGTAGCAAGTTGCTCCATAGTGCCTCATCCACCATCTCCCACAACCAAATCACAACAAGAACTTCCACTGAAGGGAGCAGCACCATGAATTTCTCCATTTTGATGTACCAATAAAATAATAAATAAATATAGCTGTAAATATAGCTGAGTGCCAGCTATAATTTAGCTCTACAGTTCTGCAAAAAAACCATACACAAGAATGATAACAATTTACATAGAAGTTTAACAAGCTCCTTCCCACAATGAAGTGAATGACCCAGAAAAAAACTAACAGCAGTGGGATGCACGTTAATTTTAGTAAAACTCTCCCTCCCCCTGCAAGACTACCAAAACGTTTAAAAAAACGTCATGAACACCGAATTACCGAAATTTGCTGCATGAGCATAACAGAACTCAAGTCCTCAACAGGGTGGCAGCAGCCCTAGTTATTCATGTTCCCATCCTTGGTTTAAAGCAACTTGGGTAACAGCATAGAAAGTGATTGGCTCTTTAACATCCCCCTTGAAGTCTGACCTTCACTACTAGGAAGCACAGTAAATCTCCAAGAACTCCGAAAACAGCAGAACCTTTACAACCTTGTTTAAGACACACACATAAAATTAAAACAATGCAAAATCAATACATACTAAATAACAAACAGAAGTAGCTTTGGGGCTCTAGGTGATACTTTCTTGAGAAATGGATTTCAAACTAGCTCCTGTCTATGTCTGCCAGGGAGAATGTTTCATTCTGCAAGACGTCTGTATCTATTCAGATCTGTAATGGTTTCATTTTGCCACTTTATTATAAAAGAAAAAGAATGTTGGCCACCAACCACCAACTGCCTTTTTCACTGCTACAACACTGTGTAGAAGGTGGATTGCTGTGGGGCTGCTGTTTTGCTTTAGTTAGCATTTTTTGTAATTTTAGGATGAAGTTTGCCATTCCATCCCTTTGAGAGAAATTATTTGTAATTCAAATATGTAGAAGTAGGAACATTTCTAACATCTATGAAATCCAAGTTTCTTCAGAAGGAGCAGTGAATAACACTATTACTCCTGCTACACAAGATAAGGAGAAATCAGAACACTATACCTGCGAATGGCTTTGTATTAGTTACGCATCCTGACTGTTAAGAAACTACAGGACATAGACACATCCTGTTGGCAACCCAAACCCACCCTGCTTGATTAAAAGACGTATTTAGGTATTCACTAGCTGACCAAACTGCTGCAACATTAAAACTTTTGTTTCTCGTGCCTACGTCAACTTGAAAGAATTTGTTACCATCAAAATCTTTGCCAAGAGAACTAAACGAAGATGAAGAAAAATAGTGTCCTCTTTTAAGGAATTATCAAAAATATCCTTGATAATCCAATTCCTTATTATAGCAAATACTTATTACAACAACTAAACCCAGATTATTTTATGCTTGCTAACTTTACCATGTTTATGTTTCCTTTGTTTTGTTATAATCTTCCTTAGACTACTTTCTTCATAAGATTAGTTTTAATCTCTAGAGTATTTAGCCAAATGAGGTAAGCCAACTCCTATCAGCATCAGTAACACAAGCAGGTTGTGGTATAACAGTCAAAAAAGCACCGAATACCTGATCTCCACCCATCTAGTTTCTTTGGCTATACAGGTAGCAATGTTTACAAAACCACCTTGACTTTACGCACTAATCTACTTGGTAAAATAAAAAGCAAAGTTATAAAAGTTTTCAATAACATTTGGAAATTGTAGCACACATAAAAAGATCAAAATCAAATATATACAAAATATAAAAATACATGTTTTTCTTTAAGAAAATTATTATACATGGCTATAATAAAAAACATGTTGAGCCATCAGTGATAGCTACAATATTTGCAGATGCTTGTTCCACACTATGGCTGGACCCTGGGTATGATATCTCCCGGCGGAAATTCCTCAATTTCAGTATGAAACATGAGTTCTAAAAGACAAAGAAAAGAATTATGTTTTCTTTTAAAAGTTTCACCTGAATATGGTTTCACTATTCTGGAAAAGTGCTCTGGTGTTTCCCCAACATATATCCAGCCCGGACCAATGCAAGCAGCCCTCATATGTAGTCCTGTTATGAAGTCTGACTTTTCAAAGCTTGGGAGTTCCCAAAACTATTGCAATGTTCTACTGAAAATAATATTGAACTCAAAAGGCATTCAACATTTGCAAAAGGAACATTAATAACATTAGGGAATTTTCTAAAACACAAACAGAACAAACACATCCCAAATATTCAAAATGCTGTTAAAGTACAAGTTATTTTTCCCTTCAATAACGACAAGAAAACATGCTCTCTCATGTTTCAAAATTCATGTTCCTTTGGTCAGGTCAAATGAAGCTTTTCTTTCCTTTTAAAATTGCTGCCTTTTCTTTACAAGATCAAACACAAACACCAGCGTCCTAAGAAGGACTTGCTTTGGAAAGTTCCTAGGAGATGATTGTTTTTCCTCAGCCTCAAAGGTTCTCAGGACTAGTCTTGAACACCAAATGCAGAGCACAACAGATACAAGCCTGAACAAACAACATTTTGCCTATTAATGTTTCCTACCTTCACTGTGGTCTAGCTCTGGTTGGTAGGACAAGAAGATCCAACTTGCCCCAACTAGAATAGACACTACAAGATTCACCACAATCCATGGCTGAACAATTTCTTCCTCCGTACCTGCCATCCTGGGAAAAGCACATCAACCAGTCAGGCAGGGGTTCACCGGTACATACAGGTTACAATAATAATTGTACCATAACAAGAATAATTACAATAATAGCGTATCATAAAAACAAGCTTGCTAAGCTAGATGGGAAAACAGAACTACTGACAGTCTTGCGTGGCAAAAGCCTCATAAAGAGAGTGATTACCAGAGACAACAACTCAGCTAAGGAACCCCATTATTTCATAGAGAATGTCCACTTGGAGATTTCAACAGTGAATTCTTTTCTTGGCCAAGAGACAGAAAACAAAGATCAAAATGCATGGTCAGATTCTACTGCAGTGAAAGACACCACACAATGTCATCAGTCAATCTGATTTTTTAGGAAACCCTCATCCGCCAGCAAGACAAGTGAACAGCATGTCAATAAAGTCTGTCTGGAAGCCAGTGCAAGGACTTGTGTACAGGTGCTGTGGGGTGGATGAAGTAGGGCTTTAAGAAGGTTATATGTTATGTTAGTTGACAGTTTTCTCACTGTCATAACAGCAGCAGGTTGTGGGTTTGTTATTAGTATCTAAGCTTCTCAATAAACAACTCAACAAACATTTATAGAAGCCCTAAAGACAAAAATATCTCACTGTCCAAATCAGCAAATTGTCATGCAAATGCTTCTGTTCTACTTCTTCAGGTCTATTTTCAAGCCTTGTGCTACTAGAGTTTAAGTCTTTTACACATCTACTTCAGGAAGTAACAGTTTTGCATGGGATCTCCTAGCATGAAACAACACTTCATATTTAATGCCAGCCGTGTCTGCCAAGCCTGAAGCTCATATATCGTGTGGCAGACACACCACTTCTTTGCAATACAATGACATTCATTCCTTGGACAGAGCAGGCCATCTCCTTCAAAACCAGCATTGAATCTCTACAGAATGTCCTGCCCTCAAACACTAAATTGTTACCTCTGTAGGGTCCCATTGTTCCAGCAAAAGAGATTCTAAAGGTTCCTGCCAGATGGCATTTTCAGTATCATTTCAACAGGCTCTTGTTTGAAGCAGAATGGATTTGCAACCAACAGGACTGAACCCATGCTTGAGTTCTCATTTTTCAGTTAAATTACCAAAGATTCAGGATGAGATCAGACAAAGGTAGGTTTAGTAATGATGCCTTTCATTAATGCTTTCATACATAGGCTGTATAACCTTTTCAATTCACCAGTTTGAATAAGGTTCCTAAGTGGGCTATGTCATAATTTACAGAAGTGATTTTTTAAGTTTCCTACCAGATGCTGCCATTTTCTGAAGGTGGTGTGTAGAGATTAATTCTGTCACATGTCATCTGCTGGCTTAAGGATAAAATAAGAGCAGCAAAGTACACTGGAAGAAATGGAATTAGTAGTGTCAGATATAAGCCCCAAAATGTCTCATCATGACATGATAATTATCACTACCTTTTCCTTTCTTTCACTCCCCTGTTTCCAATGATAGCCTCCTTTAATTCATTCTCTCTTCTCCAACATTCCCTTGATACATCAAAATCTCGTTTCTGCACTTTTGCAACCAAGCAGGTACAACAAAGGTGGCATCTTGTGATTCTGGGTTTTGCTAGGACTGTGTTCCGTATTCAGAAGCGGGAGAAGAATTAACTCACTAATAGCCCAACTAATGTTATTATTGCAAATGCTTTAAAAAATAAGTACCAAAGTGTTAACAGCCTTTGAATGCTGGTTTCAACTACTTAGCAAGTCACTTATTCTAAACCAGAAAATAACCAGGGAGGAAGATTCACTGAAAACAGTATGTAGGATTTCTCCATTTACTGTCCTTTCTGGACAACTTCCTATCCACTTCAGAATACTTACAGAAAGAGGCTACTGCTGCTGGGTCTAGGGTGAGAAAGCCCCTCAGTGCAACTGACGCTTTCGCCAAATCAATCCTGATCACAAAAGCAAGAGTCATTAACACAGCCTAAGAAGATAATAATATTGCTCTTCTAACAGTATTCGATTGTTCTTTAACTTTTTGCAAGATAGCTTTTTCTGCCTCTTCTACAGTGCCTTAATACACAATATACTCACCACACAGGCAACGACTTCTGGAACTGGGAGAATGTGGATAGATCTGTCCCCTCTCTACTCTTTATCACTCATTTCAGTGCTCATACCACCAACAAAGTTATACTAATATAACTGCTCACATACCTTACACTACTACCAGACCAATTAAGAATAACTTGGGCCTTCTCCCTGCCAACATTCAATGAAAAAAATGTCATAATTTCTTCCACAGAACAGACTTCTCCCCAGCTTACGATGCCACCGTGGACACTACCAATTACTAAAAGAGACATCTACGAATCTGCTCTGTTTATGGTCTTTTTTTGCTCCTCTTTTCTTTTCATTCCTACTCTTAAGCTGTAATACAGAAACCCTGGCTAATACAGGAAAGCTGTTTACACAGCCACATTGCAAACCTGACTGGAGAAGGGATTCACATGGAAAGTAACCTGATAGAAACATTAGTTGTCCCCACCACTCCTCTCGCCCTCCAAAAAACACAGGTCAGCCCTCCCATCTGGTTCACCTCCTGAGCGCACAAATGGAAGGAAGGCTGCAGGCAATGGAGAGAAACGAGTAACAAGGGTCTGACTGCACAACTACCCCCTTCATGTTTACAGCCAACTATGTGTAAGATCATTCTCTTAAATATAACACATTAAACCATCAACAACACATCAAAATGTGCCAGAGAGAAAGAAACATACTGCACATAAATTATGTACACCTTTCAAATACAAACATATTTTACCTGTCAAAGGCTGAGACTGTACTGATAGACAGCAACAAGTAGAACAAACTTTGAGCTGGGTATGCTAGTGTCTTATACTGCTGGAGCAGGTTAGAAACCATGGAGAGTTGATTTCCTGCCAAAATGTAGATCACAATGATGTTCCATACAGCATACCCAGCAAGGAAGCCATGGGTAAAGAGTCCGATCACCCTGAACGGAGGAAAGAACATTAGATAAGTTTAACACCTTGGATTAGCAAAGAGCTACAGACAGAAAAGGTCTATGAGTCCATCTGTTCAACCCTGCTGCTGTGACAGGATCTCAGCCTTTCACAAATCGTTTCTTAATGCTTTCTCCAATCTACTTCGAAAAAATCTAATCAACAGGACTTCTGCTTCCTCCATTGACAAACTGGCACCTGAGCACTCAACAAAGAAATGAGAGAGGTTTTGCCTGATCCTACCACTACTGCTCTTAAACCTGTGCTTGAGTCAGTCTTTTCATTATCTTTCTCGCTAAGAAAACACTGAGAAGGAAGCAGAGGCTTCCAGATAAAATACACTAGGGAAAAAAGTGGTTGTCAACTTCCCATTCTGTATCACAAAGTGACTACATATTAAAAAATCAACCCTTTTTTCTGCTATTGTGTGCAAGCTTTTGCACCAGTCCAATTTCACTCCTCTCTCTTTTTAACAGGATTTTGCTTTGAGAATTATTTGAATTATCTGAACTTTCATTCTGGTCATATTATAGCCGATAGGTTTTGTAACACATTTTTTCTGCAGGTCCGTAGTATTTTTGTTAACAGATCAATCTCTTGCTATTTGGATTTTATTTGAATCTTTGCAATATGGCTTCCTTAGGCACTCTTTTTCTAAGTTGCATTTCACGTGATGTCTACATTAGAAACAGATATTATTGACAACAAATATCAAAAGCTAGAGGACTGAGAAGCTTTATAACTGTTGCACCCCAAACCACCATTCATTTGGACTATCTAAAAGAAATAAAGGTACATCACAATGATAGAGAAAAGGTGCTACTGTCAGAAAGAAAAATAACAACCCTGATTCCTGCTTATTTACATTAAAACATTTCTCTTTCACCTGAAACTTCGGTGCACTGAGAGGGCGACATCTCTAGTAGTCCATGAAGCCTTCACATCCATAAGTACATTGATATTTTCAGTGGTTTTAATCAATTCTCCACGGTCAGTTGCCTGAAAGCGCCCTGAAAGGACGAGGAAATTAGTTTTTAGACAGTACTGTTACAAACCATCATCATTTCTACATTAATGCTTACTAGTGTTAAAAAGCCATAAACATCACGAGTTCCATCAGGCATTTTTTAATTCCCACTTCCTGCCCTTTTCAGCTTCCATTCATACCACGATGCTTCCGTCAGTGTGACGCACCCTGGTGGGTCAGGCTACAAACTTAACAATGTGCAAAGCACTTGGGGTAACACTCAGTGTTCCCTGGTGCCAAAAAAAATCCCACCCAAACAACTTCCACTTGAAAGCTTTTTTCCAATATAGTAAATGACACTTTCTTTCCAAGGTACGGTGGCAGTTCTAGGTCAAATCAGCTCAGCTGGGTACTACCAAACAGCCTTTTTCACCCACACCACAGAATTAAAAAATTCAACCAAGGATGCCAGCACAAAAACGCTAATATTCATTGTAGAAAAATTATAATGTACATTTATTTCCAAATAATTTTTTGGCTGGAAAACTTTTTCTTTAATTCTTTGCAATGGTGCAGTATTTGGATTTTAAATACAATAATACTCCCTTTTGTTGCAAGAATGTCCTTAAATTACTTAAACCACAAGAGGTCCCTTCCAACCCATACTATTCTATGACTCTATGTACTTACGATTTTTTTCAACAAACACCTTGCCAACCGGCTGGCTAATTCCAGTGGGAGCAGCAAACACAGGCTGCTGATCTGGGCTTTTTCTGTGCTCATCTTCAATGATGTCTTCCTCCTCCACTTCCAGGTCGTTGGGACCGTGCGTTTCGGCTGGCCGAGGTTTCCTATCAGCACAGAACATAAAATGGGGCAGAGAAACAACAGGAAGTAAAATGTAAAAGCTGAAGGCTCCTATGAAACTTTAACATATCTAACCTGACCGATAAAGACTGATCAGGCTACTAACCTGTATAATATTACCATTTATGATTTCAACAACTAAAGTGCTCATGGAGTTAGTTAACTAAAATCATAAAGCTAATCCTTGATTTTGGTATTTTTCTCTCTATTTAAATTCCTTCTTTTGTCAAAACAATATAGTGGGAAGAAATAAATACCAATAGATTAACAATTAGAAAAAAATATACAAACTAAATACAAGGCCAAGAAAGTGGATGCTTCAGTGGAAAGGCAACTAAAGTGATTTAAAGGCATAGGTGTTAAAGAAAAAGCTAATAAAAAGAAATCAGTTAAGTTCCTCATAAAATTAAGAAAAAGAATGGAAGAATAAAAGGAAGCAGTCACACATTCCAGTTTTCTCATGCGTGTGGCTGAAATGTTAGGCTCACATAAAAGTGTTCAGAACTGCAATGCATCCAGCCACGCGTAAAACAAACAAGCAAAGAAAGCTAGATCTTAACTCAGGAAAGAACTGCACAGGCTAAATGGTAACATAGGCTTCAAGATTTTACATCGTTGTAATGTGACAATGCACAATGCTACTCAGCCACATTCACTATCACAGTTATTAAACACGATTAATTATTCAAAATTACTAGTTTTGTCTCACTTTGTCCTTTTCTTCTGCTTGCGAATCACTGTTTCTTCAGCTTCAGGGACATCCACGCCATTTCCATTCTGAAACAAGGCTGCAACATTTTGCTGGGTAAAAGAAGTCTCAGAATCTGGTGATTTAAAATAAACCACATGGAAGTTTTGCAGCTGTCATGAAAATGGAAGCACATTCACTTAAATAGTTATTATACAAACATGGCAGTGAAACAGTGATACTCTCCTGAGCTTTGAGTGATATAAAGGAGCTATTTTACTGCTTCCAAAACTGTATTGCGATTATTTGCATAAAGGTTTGTACCCTATGGAATCTAAAATCAGAAATCAAAACTCTAAGCTACAATTCACTCAGAGATTACTTTCAGCTGGTTTAAGTACAAAAGCAAATGATTTGAAATGTTTCAAGCCAAAATACAAGTTGACCAATCATATTTCTGTGTTACCAAGTTTTATTCACTGCTCTTTCCAGTCTATAAATATTTCACATACCGGTAGGTATTTTCTTTTTCTTGCGCTTCCTCTGAGGAGGTATATCATGAGGTTCAGGAGTTAGGGGCTCACTGCTTTCAGACTGCCGACGAACAGCTGCTTGGACGATGCCATCTGAAAACCAGATGAGAAGATCCAACAACCTTAATTCAGAGCCGCTGAGAAATGGACAAGAAAAAACCTGCCATTTCTTACATCGTGTAGAACATATTTGCCCAGCTTACACCTGAGATGAAAACGTATTGTCTAGAAAATCAACCAGTTGGGAAAGAAATATGATAAGGAAGAGTATACAAGGTGATAACTAACAACCCTCATTTCACCCTGACATTTTCATGCCCAGAAGGAAATGTTAAGTATCCAAGAAGCAGCACAATTCCTGTTTGGGCATAGAACTGACTGAAAGGGATCTACTACAGGAAAGAACTATACCTCTATGTTTTTCTTTCCTACGTGCAAAGATTATAATGCAAGGGACAAAAAAAAAATAGCAGTTTGTTACAAGTTCACATGCATAAATCCTAAGGCAAAATAGCGTGACATCAAAGGGAAATTTAAATTCTAAATAAACACCACAAGAATAAAAGAGAAGCAGAATAAAACAACACTGAACAACACTCCAGCCTGAGAGATTAATTACTGCGCTTTGGAGGAACTACATTTCTATGAGATGTTAACAAGAATTCATCAACTATTTTAGCAGCAGCAGCATTGAATTGCATGATTAGAAGTAGAAAGTAAAAGTTACTTCTCCATTTTACATCACACCTGTCTTTTTATAGCTCTTTCAAGTAGTGCAGTTTTTATGATAACTCAATCTATCTTTGTTTTTACTTCAAGCAGAAGTTTTCTCACCTTTTAGAAAGGATTTCTGTGTTAAAATACAAAATTAACCAGCAAAGTAATGGCCAAAGCCAAGATGAGCTTTCCACTGTCATTCAGCTCACTGAAAACAACAGTAAACAACACTTGGTCCTCGAGAAATCTTGCTAGCAAGACCTCTACTTGCTGCATTTAAAGGTCTTTCAATGAGCCCTCAACTGTACATTCTTTTAAGCAGATAAAGGAGGTTTACTCATATAAGTGTTACGCAGTCAACTGGTTTGCAGAAATCCACCAGATTCTATCAACACATTATGCTTTATCAAAATAGAACAGACTTGTAATCTTGCTTAAAATGTTGTTTGTTCTGCAGATCCACCTGTAAAAACACAAAGCTCTGGTGTCATTCTTATTTTAGGCTTCTAACTCTTCAGTGGTAATGGAATGATTAACTTGTGACTTTACTTGGACAATGACTGAAACTGAATTAATTTGTTAATCGAGTTTTATCTTAGTTCATTAAAAAATACAAGCACTTAACACACTCAGCGTAACAATGTTCAGTATCAAGACATGCTATATTAGCAGGAATGGATCTTGGGAGAAGGAGCAGAAGATTGAACAAGTTACTTGTTAGCATTACAGACTTGTTCTAAAATGACACCACTTTGGGAAAAAGATTGTAGTCATTCAATACAAAATCAATTGTAACAAATTAGCTGAGAACACTATTAAAAACTAGAGTTCAAGACTGAAAGCTATATATCTGTCAGGAACTTGGCTACAGTGTAGGTCTCGCCCAGGATTACAAACACAGTTTCCAGTCTTGGCAGGTACCTACCTAATGGAATCTTTCCTTTGGGCTTCCTTTTTTTGGGACGATTGAGTGGAATTTCATCTGCAGAACATAAAACAGAAGTACAGGTGCACAGTGTGGAGAAACCTCCATTTCCCTTTTTTAACAGCCAGTCTAAGCTAGTTAAGAAAGGGATTTCTTTTTACAAGTGAAGACATCTGCCACCTTTTACAGATAAGAGGACAATTCACCAGTTCACACAAGCAGGAGGAATATGGAAGATGACAAGAAAACACAACAGCAAATCTGTCTAACGTGCAACAGAGGATAAATATACACATGCATGTGTGTTAAGTGAAAAACAAATACTCTGTGTAATGCTCTGAAGAATAAACTTCCTGTTTAAAGCACAGTAGAAACATTCTCATTACTTTGATTTGATATGGAAATAGCAAACAGTAAGGAGAACAAATTAAAACAACAGACAGTTCTAGCAATAGCAGTGCAGGTACCATGCAGTTTAAACGATCAGCCTGCATTTAGGAAAAGCGTAAGGCCCTGTCTGTGAAGAGAGGATGAAGTGACACCAAAAGGAATTATCAGTGTTCATAATTGTCTTTAATGCTTGAATAACTCACCTTGGATTCCACTTCACATTTAAGAAGAAAAGGCATTGAAGAGCAGTGTCAAAGGAACAAAGAAAAGAAGAAAGTTTTGAAGCAATTACAGTTCACAACAGTGAAATTCAGACTGCTGCTTTTGTTGTTAATTTCCTTATCGTCGCTCTGAGTTTTCTTTATGAGTCATTGTGTACAGCAGGGCTAAAGGTACAAAGCAATTGTCAAGATCAACACTCTGTTAGTGACTAGGCACAGTTTCTCGATTGGCTAGCTGTGGATCAGATTAAAAGCTTTAATCACCTGGCTAATTAAAACTCATCTTACTGCCTGATATGTAACAAACGAACAAAAGTTATGAAACATCTAAGTGCGTACATTACCTAGCCCACAGTACTGTTATGTCACCAATCATGAATGTTGCATTTGTTTTTAGGTACTTTGAAGAATTCTGAAATACCATGTCATAAAAACTGTAATTGCCTTTCCTTCCACAATGCTCAGTAAAGAAAGCTCAAATTCTGCTCTACATTATGTCAAATTGGTGCACACCTATACCTCTATTCAAAAGCATCTAGTTTAATTTCAGAAATTCCTATTCTGAACAATCTGTTGTTCAGATACACTAAAGAAGAGGAAACGGAGAGGGAAGGGAGAAGAGACTGCGAACAGGGATACCATAAAACTGAGGTAGATTTTAATAAAACTGAAGTAGCTATTTGTCTGAAACTCTTAGAAGAGTTTATCTCTCAGACTATTACAACAGAGGTAATGTAAAATCTCTTGGCCTCTGAACAACTTTAAAATGCTTTCTGTAAGAGGCTCTGGGACAACAAATCTGCAAGAAAAGCAAATATTCTTAAAGCCATCATGATTACTCAGATGTTTATTAAACTTACTCCTATTACATTACTTTTAAGAACACTGCAGTGCAGAACCATGGTCAATTCCATGGAATGAACTCATCTTACCTTGGCACTGGAGGGAGAGCACGAGGCGGGCACTGAAAGACAAGACAGGGACAAAAGTCAACTTCTGTCAGCGTGAAACCACCCCTCTTCTGAGCACTTGTTAAACCACTTCATGGAAAGCAGCTGTTTCCAGATCTGATCAGAACATGCTATGTATGTTTTGCTTCATATGCCTCTTTACTAGCAAGACACTCCTAATGGACATGTTACATAAAGTGCTCGGCACCCCACAGGAAGAATATGCATTTTCTAGAGTTCTGATGGGCATTGCATGAGGTACAGGGACCTCACAGCCGTGTGCAAAGCACAGCCTGCATTTCAACTTCACTTGAATAATTTTCACCTTTCAGGTAAGGTTCTGCTTCTCTCAGAAGGTTTATCAGTCCTGCTGTTTAAATATCAAAATACTGCAGTAATTTCTGTGTTCAATATATTTGCACAGTATATAGCGTGAGATGAGTGTTTTGTATTGATGAAGTTGTAAATTCAGAACAATATTAAGTAAAAGCAATAAAAAGGAAATAAGCTTATTTATTAAAAATATGATAAAACATTGATTTATATATTATTTTGAAAACATCTACCAGCAGGTCAAACACAACTAAAATCTAAACTAATGTATTAAAATAAATATCTCCTGCTAACAGTCTGAGCTCTTGCACTTCCTCTCATCCAGAAAAAGGAAAGCAGTTCACTTTCAGATTTTGTATAAGATAATTACAGTGAAATAGTATACAGGAATAAGTATTTCCCACTCTCCAAAAAATCAGTTGATATCAGAAATAAAAAAGGCTGCAAAACTGAAGGATCCACAAACTTACCACTTGTTTCTTTCCCATATCATTTGAAAAGCTGTTCCCTGAAAGAGGCACTGTGAACCGCTCTCCACTCCCTCACGCTGCTCACGCTGAACCTCAGCTAATTCTGAACTAAAAATAAGCTTCTAGCAGCCAGGATTAGCTGGACGTGAACCTTCCTGCCCCTGGGTTAGGGCCCAGTACTACTCCCCTTTGAAATAATGGCAGTTTGTGGCGTGGCAACAACATTACCTGTCCCGAAACCCCCCTAACTCCATATGCTGGTACAGGCTCCAGTGACCAAGTTTCACTTTGGTTTCCTCAAACAAATGAGACACATTGCGCACAGAAGGGCTTGCCTCAGATCTCTCACCTGGATTTTGGCCATGCTGAAGACAGACAGTGAGTGCCATTTGCACAGAGAGACCAGCATCCCGCAGGTGACACCATGCAGGCGCACCATAAGGGAGGTAAAATATTGGTAAGGGTCAGAGCTCTTTGTTTCCTTCATTCTTGTGGCACTAATTATTAAATGTTTAGGACAGTTGATATTTTAAAAAAATAAAACACAAAAAAACCCTAAAAAGTGAGGAAAAAAAGGCTTTATGCAGCATTAGTACGTCTGTGTTCCGTAGTAACTCTCTATTTTGTTATGTTCTGTGAAACAACCAAAAAGCAAATTAATTTTCTGTTTATTCCTTGCAACAGAGGAAATCACCTGCAAGCAGGCAGTGGTGAGTCCTCATCCATCCCATCCGTATGGAAGTCCCCAGCCCTGCCATACAGATAGCTGCTTCACTCGATTAGATTCCAGTTTCTCATAGTCTGATGGCATTCCCTCCAAACTCCAAAGAAAGCGTGAGTCAGGGCACAGGTTTCCCAGGCCAGTTTGTTATGACAGAAGCACTCCTGAGCGCTAATGCAGCCTTGGTGCCCCTGAAGCCAAGAGTCTCCTGCAGACCAGGTGCCCGCTGCCTCAGTGGAAGCCTTTGTTTGTACACAGGAGCCAGGACACACAGAATCACAGAATCACTAGGTTGGAAAAGACCCACTGGATCATCGAGTCCAACCATTCCTATCAACCACTAAACCATGCCCCTCAGCACCTCATCCACCCGTCCTTTAAACCCCTCCAGGGAAGGGGACTCAACCACCTCCCTGGGCAGCCTGTTCCAGTGCCCAATGACCCTTGCTGTGAAAAATGTTTTTCTGATGTCCAGCCTGAACCTACCCTGGTAGATCTTGAGGCCATTCCCTCTTGTCCTGTCCCTTGGCACTTGGGAGAAGAGGCCAGCTGCCTCCTCTCCACAACCTCCCTTCAGGTAGTTGCAGAGAGCAATGAGGTCTCCCCTCAGCCTCCTCTTCTCCAGGCTAAACAACCCCAACTCCCTCAGCTGCTCCTCATAAGATTTGTTCTCCAGCCCCTTCCCAAGACAGCAGAACCCACCTGCGGGCTCACCCAGGTGGAATCATAGAATCACCAGGTTGGAAGAGACCCACCAGATCATTGAGTCCAGCCATGGGGAAAGCCCAAGCACCCCTGCCTTGGGTGTCCATTCAGCAATGCAGAACATGCCGCGCGTGCCAAGCGCTGCTCCTACAAAACCCAAACTGCAGATGTGTTCATGCCCCCAGTGCAGGGACTAAGCAGACAGCAGCCCTCCGAGCGGGTGCTGAGCAGGCAGCTGGGCACAGACTCCAAGGTTTATGAACAATTCACTAGTCTTTACAGATTTAAAGCTATGCAGATGTTTTTTTTTTTCCGCAATATATATGGATGGATGGATGAAAACAGGGAAACAACATGGAAATGCTTGCTTGTGTTTTTGCAGAGGATAAGCAGGAAGGATTGTTCAGGGAAGCTGTAACATCCCGGGAGGAGTTCAAGGCCAGGCTGGACGGGGCCTTGGGCAGCCTGGGCTGGTGGGAGGTGTCCCTGCTCCTGGCGGGGGGGGGGGGGGACAGGATGGGCTTTACGGTCCCTCCAACCCAAACTATTCTATGATTCCAGGGATGCGACCCCTGCAAAAGATGAGGCGAAAAGATGCACCTGTACCCCCTGCCCAGGCTGAGCAGGAGGGATGTCCAGCAGGCACGGGTGCCCCTATTCGCCCCCCGTCACCCCTCCTCCCGGGTCCCCGCCTCGCCCTCACCCCGCCGGGCCGCGGCGCCGCCATGGCTCCCGGGGCGGGACCGGGAGGAGGGGGCAGCGAGGGAAGTGGGAGGGGATGCAGGGGAGCATGCTGGGGGAAAGGGGGGTTATAGTGGTTAAGAACGCTAAGAATAATAAGAATGAAATCTTGGCCAGCATACAGTAAGAATGTGATTGTAACGGGAGTTTAGCTTTTTACTGGTTGGAACAAGGACAGACCTGAGCTCTGACAGGAGGACGCAGTGAGGAAGGAGAGGAGACAAAGCATCAGGGGACTCTGAAGACACAGAGGAACTCCGATGGACGTTCGAGTGGGCGATTTTCAGCCAGTTTCAGCCTGGAGAAGAGAAGGCTCCAAGGAGAACTTAGAGCGACTCTTCAGTACCTGAAGGAGCTACAGGAAAGCTGGGGAGGGACTGTTCATAAAGGCCCGTAGTGATAGGAGAAGAGGGAACGGCCATAAACTGGAGAGGGGCAGAGTTAGACTGGACACAAGGAGGAATTCATTCACCATGAGGGTGGTGAGGCCCTGGCCCAGGTTGCCCAGGGAAGCTGTGGCTGCCCCATCCTGCGAGGCGCTCAAGGCCAGGCTGGATGCACCTTGGGCAGCCTGGGCTGGTGGGAGGTGTCTGTGCCCATGGCAGGGGGGGTGGAACAGGATGGGCTTTAAGGTCCCTTCCAACCCAAACTATTCTATGATTCTATGATAAGATGTGATAATGAGTTCTATGTATGTTTAACCAATATTCCCAGAATATATAACCAGTGTTTCTCAGCATCTATATGAGTATGTATGTTTAACCAGTATAGAAGTCCTGTAACCAGCCTCAGTGAACACACACACGAGGCAAAATTATTCCCTGTGTGTCCGGTGTCATATTAATTATTAAAGCAGTACCTGCTTAATAATCAAATCGGCAGTGATTATTGAGTTTGGCCTTTTTCACGACATCAAGGGGGAGGATGCAGGTAAGGATGCAGGGAGAGACAGGGAGGAGTCACTGGTACAGAAAGTGGAGTATTTTGATGTAAGCCAAAGCAGAGTTGTTTCATCACTAAGTCATCGTGTCCTTTGAAAGTTAGACAGGACATCCCTCTGATATCATATTTTTTATAGCATTTGTTTTTCAAACTGTTTTCCCAGACCCTGTTCATTCTCTAGAGGTGATAACGCCCTGTGCTCTGTCTGATCTGTGTGAACAGATGGTGTCTGCTGTGATCACCTCTCTTTGCAGCCTTTCCCCATCTCAAATGCAAGGTCAGAGCTGGCCCCAAAGCTCCAAAGTAGCAGAGATTCAGCTGTTGTTGAAGGAAGAAATGATTTGTTATACATTGCTCACCTATTATATATTTGAATTATTATGGATCAATGTTGTGATTCTAGAACTAAAATGTAGGATTAGCTTGAATAATAACTTTTTGCTCACCTGTGCTAGATACCTGTGCTTAAGTAAGAGTTTTAGCAAGGCGGTGGTTAGGAAGAATGTGAAAGAATGTGACTGTGTCTAATTAAGCCAGAAAATGGCGAGCACGACCAGATACAACCTTGAAGAGGAGCACAAGGAGTCTAAGAGCACATGCAAGAAGAGGAGCTGAAGAGTTCAGCTGTGAGGGAGATCTACAGCCTTCATCCAGAGACTCTGAAGGAAACCCCCAGAGGGCAGAGTGTGCACCAAGGGGAGGAAACTTATGTAAATAAATTCCATGAAATTATTATAATAGACATCTGTTTCAGGAAAAGCATGTAACATGTTTCCCAGGATCTATATGAATATCTATGTTTAACCAGTGTAAAAATCATGTACCCAGCCTCAGTCATTGCATGCATGTTAGGTGGAGCGAGTCCCTGCTTGCCTGGTGCCACATAATAAATACCTGCTTAATAATCAAATAGGCATTGATTATTGAGTTTGGCTTTTCACAGCATCACTGTGAAGTTCACAATAACATTAAAATTAGACCTTGGAAAGCAATAGAATATGCGTAAGATTGCTGGGAACATTTATCCATATCCATATAAGTGGGAAATCCATTCTGTCCCCAGCTCCTGTTTGGCTGCACATAATTGATGGGGATTGCTCCCTCATTTTGCCCAGGCCTGATAAAGGATGCTTGGTTTCTAAAGCTCCAAAACGAGTCTTAGAGAGTTTTATTTGCCAGCATTTTCTGTATCAGGCTGCAGGCCAGCAACATCAAATGCACATTAGTGTGAAAACAAGGCTTCTAGCCTTCCTTAGCTTGTGGCATCAGGCACAATCTGCAAAATGAAGTTACAATAAACGGAAATGAAAAAATAAGTAGAAAATAAACGTGATAAAACATTGTTCCAGCATAAATTGACATGAAGCAAATGCAACTCTAATTAAAACACTTCCTTTTGCTAATAGTGAAAGCTGATCTGCCTGTAAGCAAAGACATGAAAAATAGGCATGGAGAAAAAGGGGAGAAGGACTAGACTGGGCAGCAGATGTGGGGAGCTGCTCAGGGACAAGCAGCATAGAGCTGGCACCAGTCTCACCCCCAACCTGTACTCACCCCATACCAGTGACATGTTCAGACTACTCTGGTCCTCTGAACAGGGAGGAACAGGCCTGACTAGAACAAGCACGCATGATGGTGGCTGCAATATTTGGCTTTGAATAATCTCTTTCTAGACTGTTTAAATTGCTTTTGTCGATTTTCCTCCAAGGTGTGGTAGGCCAACAGAATAATCATCTGTATTCCTCAGGGAGTGAGACAGCTGAAGAAAGTGAGGAATGCGTTTGCCACCGTTTCCTCAGGAGAGCATGCGACCATAGAACACAGCAGTAGAAAAAGGGGCTTTGACCTCACTTCCCTCTTTGGCAAGTCCACATTCTGTCAGTTTTATCCGTTTTTACTCACTTAAGTTGAGGGAACAAAAGAAGACACACTACATGTATTTTGAAGATAACTGTGGTTTCTAGAGTAATTTTTATTTTGACACCACGACTCTGCTCCTATCTTGAAAGGTAAAAAGGATAAGCTGCAAACCAATACCTTCATAAATAATACTTTTTGCTCAAGCAAGCATGCTAAAAGAGCATGCTCTGGACTGAATATTGACTGAATATAGTCTGTCAGTAAGGCTTCCAGAAGGTACAGGTATCACAGTACCTGAATGACCATAATAAAAAGAAAGGACTTCTCTGTAGCTATGTACAAGTAAATTGTACAGATACTTGCAACAAAATAGATTTTTCTTTATTCTTGTATTTGAACACTCACAATATTTCCTTTTTTTTGTACAAAAGTGGATGCAACTGTAACATAAAAGTCTGAAGAGCTACACAGAACATAGAATGATTATATTTCCTGTAGCAGCTTCCTCCCTAATCCTTTCCTGAATCCCTCACATCCAAAGATAAATTCTTGCAATCCTGACATTAGGATTATTCTTGAAGCAAAACATAAGCTGTAATCTTTCTGAAGCTGCCTGCTGCTCTGAATTAGGGCTGAGTGTCTGAGCATATCCATATTGCAGGGACCCACTGGGGCTCGTCCTGCGCACGGTGGACTGCAGACAGCAGCTGTGCAGATGCTTCTTGTAAATTGTCATTCACAATCACTTGATCAAAGAACTGACCAAACTGAGCTTCCATTTTCTTAGCTGAATCTTCCATCTCCTGTAAGTCTTCTTCCTGTGAGACACAGAGCAAGTCTATAAAGCTTTAGCATTGTGTAGAGACACATACCTGCATGGCATCTGCAGAACATCCTGGGCTATGTAAACAAGAGGTGAATAGATAGTGTCAGTGTACTTTACAGCATTTACAGTTTGCTGTAGTGAAGCATGCCAGCTATAATCACTTCCAAGTCACTGAAACAGAGCTGGCTGCCATATCCTTCTCAAGGAAATACCTTGCGTCCCCTTATGCTCCATTTCACCCAAAAAGATTATTCTACTGATGAATGCTGGAGAAAGTGTTGGGGAACTGGACAGCAAACCCAGTAACACTTGTGTTCTCGTGCCACATGCTAGTTTATTTCCCTGGTGTTCATGTTCCTTTCAGCAATCACGATTCACTTCCATATAGAGTTAAGGACTCAGGTGTCCAAAATTTGAAGATGCTAAGCTTGATTATGATTTGCGTGGAAACAATTGTGACAATGCAGTAGACGTATTGTAAATACAGGATATGCATTTCTTACAGAACTTTGTACAGAATTAAGATCAATGCTAGCATTAAGCATTATGATTATGTTACTGAAAGAAGCACATCAGGTATTTCAATGTAAACAGTGACTGTGTGTGTTGACTCAAATCTTGTCACAAGGCAGTTCATTAAAACAAAAATGTATGAAAGAGGTTCTCCTTTAAAAAAGGGCAAAATGATTGAGGCAAAACACCTCAGTTCCCCAAGTACAAGTTACAAACCTTCCATTTCAAAGCAAATCTGGAAAGAGAAAAAAAATCCCAACAAACCAAACATAAAAAGACAAGAATAACTTAGATTTGATCCTAAAGAGACAATAATCTTTTTAAAAGGGTGAACACGGTAACATGGTAGAATGTATTATGTTCTAAAGCAGAATCCCTGAATAATAAGCCTAGTCTCTTGTTCCCAAACCTCACCTTGAATTTCATGTTCACATAATAATCTGTAATGATCCTGGCATTTTTACGAGTCTGCCTCATGCAGCTTATGCTGGATGGCTTGATGAATATAATGTAGGGCTTTAATTCATGAGTTCGGGCTACTTGTATGCCCTGTAAATGAAGAGTGAAAAGAAGTTGAAGTATTTCAAGTGTATTCATCCCAGTTTTACCCCCATAAAAAGCCAATTGTTTACAACATGTTATTATCTCCAGACCTAGCAGTAATCTTTTTCAGGAACACCTACTTTAAAATGACCTCACTAAATAATCCCTGGACCAGACAATGTTAAGCAACTGTAGCATACCAGTCACTTAATTCCGCTTGGCAACCAAAGACACCCAAGGACATTTTTAGGTGTGAAATTAAGACTAAAGTGAGGCCTAATCTGCCCCTTATAGTGGTTTGGATTCTTAGTATCCCACAGGTCATGTAATTTAAACAGCACAAACCCTTGCTCACCTAAGCCTCTGACTAAACTGGCTCTGCATAATTGGAGGGAAATCTCTAAAAGTTACTGAGTCATGGTGTCGCTCTTTACATTCAGTTAGAAGAAATTTTGAAACCCAGTAGCCTAAACAGTTCCAAAATACTAAATATGCAAGCAATTCAGAAAAGTTTAGTAAGTTTTTGATGGACACAGGTTTAAGTCTCCTAGATATTTAAGAACTCGGGCCTTAATTAGCCTTATCTTCATCAGCAAATTCAATGCAAAGATAGAAGGGGAAGAAAAAGTGAAAAGATTAGCATGGTAAGTAGTTCTGAAAGCGTTTCTGAAAGCATTAGATGTAATAAAAGCAGAAAGAAAAAAATACAGAAGAATGCAGAGATTGCATTCAAAGTTTTTTTGCAGTGCCTGGCATAGAAACATCTGGTAATCAGCCTAGTATTTGAAGTACCTCTTGCCAATATCTGCTAGGGCATATGTGGAATTTATGCAAGCTCCTCTTAAACTTTGCAAACTGTGGTGCCTAGATGAGAGGCGATCTGTGCAGTGAGCACTCGCTGGAGGCTCTTGTAGAGCTCTTAGGTCACACACACCAGCTACTTACTTCCAGCTGCTCAGTTAGTTCTAAAGATAAATATATCCATGATATAATTCTGTTTTTTCTTGATTACACTTTAATAGTTGCTGCATTTACCAAAGTGCTTTCAGAGATTGCTAACAAAAGGACAGACATCTCAATTAACAGGGCTTGGAGAAGGAGGAAATCGCATGCAACAGTCTCCACGTGAATGAATAATTTTTGCTTTAAGCAAGTATAAAAACTCTTCTCTGTACCATTCCACTTGATAATGCCGCCGCTGACTTAGAAACAAACGAACTATACTGATCTGTATACTGACCCACCCCAAGACCCAAGCAAAGAATAATCTATTATTAATAAGCACCATGAGCTAAAGTGAAAATCAAGTCAAAGCAGCTAACATAGTTCCAACAGCTCAAGAACATACAGAGAATTAATTTTCCTCCAGGACATACAAACTGTAGATTCCCCGCCCCTTTACAACTCACCTGTGGTTCTAAATCTATCACACAGATCTTGCCTTCATCGAGGACTGTTCGCACTGCATCAATACTGGTACCATACAGGTACCCTTTGTATTCCCCATATTCCAGCATTCTGCAACCGCGGTGAGGAAGAAGGAAAATGAGAGAGCACTTGAGTCTGAAAAAGGTTCCATTCCAGGATGAAATATTCAAAAGTAATCCAGTGATCAAGACTGAACGGTCATAAAACCTAGTGAACACTCATGAACAACCTCCACCTTTGCTCTTCCCCACTACACTGGGCACAAAATCAGAATCATTACAGTTCGACATTTCCAAGCATGCATTTTTCACTTCTTACAAATTGTGTGTTCAGAGATCATAATTCTGATGATAAAATGCTTGTCATTTATATAGTATGAATAACTTCATAAATCAGATCTCAAAATGCTTGGCACAGCTCAAGGAGTGCAGCTTCTGGTGCTGAGTTGGTCTGTCTTAGGGGGTTATCGATGCATAGAAAGGAGCAGACAGTTTGAAAGTTTGTCCCTTACGGTTCACCTGCTTATGTGGAGATGCCATCACTGCAATGGAGCTGTACATCAGAAACAGGTCTGACTTGCTGCTCTATCTTAGAAAGCAGTCAAGTTTCTAGTAGAGTTAAACTCATAACTTACAAGCACATAAATGAGCTCTGGACTGGAGATTCCACTTTCTTTTAGAACGATTCCAAGATTCATTGTAGAGAACCTTATTTGCAACTGCACAAACACCATTTTTAAAGCAATGGTCTCAAGTAGCTTGACCAAAATTTACATCAAACATACATAGTAAGTATGAGTGGAGGAACCCATACTTGGAACCTAGCTACAAAACAGTCTTTTCTTGGTTCGCATTACATTTTAAGCAATATAATTGTGGTTTCTCTCTCCTAGTTACCTGTGGCTATACACCATGTTTTCAAAAGTTTCTTTTGATACGTAGTGATATTCACGACCATTCATTTCATAACTCTTCTGAACACGAGTGGTATCTGAAAGGAGGTATACACAAAAATCAACTACTAATAAATTCTTGTAATTTTATAAGTATTTTCATAAGTAATAAAATGAGTTGTTTCCATTTGTTAATGCAGAGCAAAAGCCTTGTCTACTGTACTGGTTGCCAGTGGCAAATCCTAGAAAATTAGCAAAGCACATCTATATTTCTTGGAATGGAGGAAAAATGGTTTAATCCACATATCTGTAATTCGGACCAATCAGGAAGTGCTTTGTAACTGGTTGCACAATTGTTTTCACTGCTTTGAGGTAAAATTGATTAATGTTCATTCAAAAGCATCCCACAGGCTTTCCCACACTTGCACCTTCCCCATATCTAGGATTTTAAACACAAAGAATTTCCAAATTTTCAGTCAACTTCAGATTCATACACTTTCTATACACTTTGCTGTTTGGTTATCCAAATCACAAAAAAAAATAAGCACAAGTAGAAACAATTTCAGTTATTAGGTCAGAAATTAATCTGTGTAAGTCTCATCTGAGACTAGACAGCTAATAAGGGAAGCTGCAAAGCCTATTAAGCACCAACTTCTGTTGCCTTCATTCTCATATCTGATCACTTAAACACTATGAACTTAAAATAACCCTAAGAAACATTCTCGGTTTTAAATTTAGGAAAAGCAACCCTCAAGTTAAACAAAATCATGCAGATTATCTACTACATAGACCTTTAAGGGCTTCAAGAGCTCTAACTTGAAAATACCTTCATCTGATTAGCCAAAGTAAGGAGAAAGATAGTATTTTCAACTAACCCTCACAAAAGTAAATGACTGGTTTGCAGCAAAGCTGGAAAAAGAGCTATACAGCAAAGAGTATGTGAATGCACAAAGGCAAGAGGGAGGTACCAGACATTTCCTATTTGTGTTTGAAATAGGCAGTAGGGGAGAGAGGAAGAAGATTACATACGAGGTACGGCACTTTGAAACTCTCGTGGGTTACTTGCGATAAGCCTTCGCCTTAGCTCATTCACACCAACTCCTGCAGGACCTGAAAAGTTGGAAAAGCAACCAACATTATTGTCAGAGGCACTTCTCGCATACATACCCCCCATTTTCTAATGAATTGCACACACACAGTTGAAATGTACATAAGTTCCCCAAAAAAGTACCAGAAGTACAGGCCTTATGAGGAACGGCTGAGGGAGCTGGGGGTGTTTAGCCTGGAGAAGAGGAGGCTGAGGTGAGACCACATTGCTCTCTATAACTACCTGAAAGGAGGTTGTGGAGAGGAGGGTGCTGGCCTCTTCTCCCAAGTGACAGGGGACAGGACAAGAAGGAATGGCCTCAACCTCCACCAGGAGAGGTTTAGGCTTGATATTAGGAAAAAATTTTTCACGGAAAGGGTCATTGGGCACTGGCAGAGGCTGCCCAGGGAGGTGGTTGAGTCACCTTCCCTGGAGGTGTTTAAGGCGTGGGTGGATGAGGTGCTGAGAGGCATCGTTTAGTAACTGATAGGAATGGTTGGACTTGATGATCTGGTGGGTCTTTTCCAACCTGGTTGTTCTATGATTCTATAAGTGACTGAAGCATCTTGATTGACTCAGGGTACAAGTCACCTCCCAGCAGTACAGTCGTATGGAGAAGGCAACTCATCAATTTGATTTTAACAGAAAAAATTATCAACAAATACTTCCAGACTTTGAAAGGACAATGGATTTGCCTTTACCCAGTTTGCTTTAACAGGATCATGGAATGCTGCAGAACAACAGCTTCCTCCCAGTCACTACCATTAAAAACTACTTGAGAACCTGCAGCCCACTAAATACAGTATTTCCTATAGCAAGCATTATTAAAGGCATCTTCTAGCTTCCCTTACTCTCATGATAGAGATTTTTCTAGTCTGGAGTTTAATTTTAAACATTGTTCTTACCATTGCCATTTGCATGCATTTAACACTGGCTGTAGAAATATCTCCCTGGAAAGATGTTTTCTCATCACTCTCTGTACCAGTCCCAACTGAATATAAAATGGAACCATTTCCCTAACAAAATCCATTGTCAACCAACATTCATAGCTGCATAGCTTCTTCTGAGAACTTAATTATTTTTTTATTATTTTAAACAGTCACTGTCTCAAGCAAAGAAGAAGATAGATACATTAAACTTTAAAACCAGCAACAAGGTCAAATTAAAATCACTCTTGAAATGCTGCCTTGAGAGCCACCTGCACATTCTGCAATCAGCAGCAGGAAATTCAGTTGATCAGACCATGACTGACTGTTTCCTCCCCTCTGTTACAGGTTGTGAGGTTTGCATGGGAAAGTAATTAACCTCTTACCCACTAGTATAATTAGTCTGTTCCGGTCTGCTGGGTGCCGCTGGTACCTAACTACCTCTTCATATGGAGCTGCAAGAGTGCTGTAACAGCTGCTGGGGCACCGCGCATAACACGACTGCTGGTTGGTCCAGGATTTCCGGCGACACAGGCGCATACTTCTACGGAAACCAGCTGTAAGAGGCAAAAACATCAGAAATGGAAAATACATTCAAGATGCATGCAATTAGTGCTTCAGTCTAGAGTGTCTCTTTCTAAACCACTCAACATACTGAGCTTTTTGTGTTTTTTGCTGGGTGAAAGTTAGTGAATTTCATTGCCACACTTGATATGTCAGCTTGGTAGGACTCTAAGCATCAAAAGACAGCTAAAGGAGAGGTCAAATCTCATTGGAAGTTACCTGAAAATTAGCCCAAAGTTCAAGACCCCAAGAAGACCCCTAAAACAAGTCAAAAAAGTTTCTAGCTATGTGAAGCATCACTAGGGAACAGGTTAGCTGTTTTTTTGATAGTGTAGCTGGTTCACTCTCCTAAAGCAAACCTGGAACATTTGCACCAGCCTCCAGAATGAATCAAAATATTTTAAAGGTCTCTAAGGTTTAGCAACAGGCATAGATTTTTTGCTCCAGGTCTACTTTTCTAACAAAAACCCTCATGACGTTTTCTCAGTGGATGACAGACAACAGAATGACATTACACTCTAGGAAAATTAATCATGAAGTAAGGGAAATCTTAACAGCCAGCAGTCAAGCTAAAATAGTGGTTGTCAGGTCCCAATAGAAACCAAACAGGAAAAGCAATTCAGATGGAGAGAACAGGCATTAGTAGGAGGAAAGCGACTTATTCAAGTTTGGAAAACAGAGCAAGCAGAATTCAGTAAGTATTTAGGTGAAATAAAAAACCAAAGCATTTTATACTATTTAACTTCAGACAAGCACATAATCTAGATGAAGTCCTGAGCATCTTACTTATCTTTATGATTGCGTACCAATAAAGACTCGTTGACCAAATTCACCAAATTCCTCCTCTTCTAGAATACGAAGAACAAATATGCATGAAATAAAAAAAGAACAATGAAATCTTAAGAGCTAGGTGGCTAGCAATTACTGCTGATTCCAAATCAAAAAGTGTTTCAGTAAGCAGACGGAGTTACCATGCCTAATCTAATAACAGCACAAAAATTCATAATACGAAATATTCAAATATTTCACATGTTCATTTCAAAAGACCAATATTTCTATAAGATAAAAAGTAAACTTAGAAAGTCTGATATTTTCTAAATTAGATTTGAAACTCAACCTTTTATTTATTTCATTCCAAAGATAACTAGATGCCAGACAATGTTTTGAAATACTTCTAGTGAAAAAAACCTCTACGTCATTTAAGTTTTTGAGGTGAAACCTAGCTTGCAAGAATTCTTTTGTTGTAACATTACACTAACCAACAAGGCAGTAGCTCAAAAACAGAAATAGAATTTATAACTCTGTTTCTGCCCAATAGCATGCTTGGAAAATGCAACGTGCATCTGCTCAGATCTTTCACCCAGACGACCTGACTTAATTATTTCTTTTTAATCATATTTCAATCATTGATATCTGTGCTCCAGCTTCCCAGACTCATCTGTTTCCTCCAATTCTTTTTGTCCCCAGTCTCATGCTGTTCCTGGAGGAGTCTTAACCATTCAGGAGGAGCCTTCTAAATCTCTACTGTAAAGCTCAAAAATATAGATTTCCCAATAGATCAATGCTCTAACACTTCGCAAATTTCGAAAAAATGGTGTCAGCAGTGTTTAGATTTCTATTCAAAAAGGACTCCTACTGTTCCCCTAATCACACATATAGTTACCCAGGCTATGTATTCCCTTTAGTTAGGCCTTGTTAAAGCAAGAATAAGATACAGAAGACATAAGCATGTCTAAGGTAGTAATTGCTCCAAGGCAAGAACATTATTTTCACTTGCAAAGCATGAAAATGTATTATCTTTTAGCACTAGATTCTATGATTAACCACTATCTCATAAGCACACAAGTATTAAAACAAAATTAGATGCACCTTGATTACTCTTCTTTCACTTCTATACAGTTTTATTCCTACATTTCTATATGTATTAGCAACTCTTTGTTTATGTCTGTAGAAAAACCTACTTGGTGCAGAGTTGCTCTTTCAGGGCAAAGTTCAGAGTGCTGTTCAGACAACATATGCCTACATCATCTCCATCCTCAGGCCTTTTAAGCCATCATTCAAATCTCTTTGAGCATTTCTGCTTTACCTGTCCTCTGTTCTATGGTACGAAGTGCAGTATGGACTTCGACAGGGAACAAACAATTCAGCTACCAGGTATTGTAAAAGGAGTGGTAGCACCAGGTAATGCAATAAACGCAGATAAATTCTAATAGAGTACTGCTTACAGGAGATGGGGAGAAAAAAGTTAGTGTTACCTTCTTTAAGCTCCTCTGCATGTTCAGATAGAGACAGACATAAAACAGTTAGTTTTGAGAAGACAGGCTATACTAAGATTAAAAAAATAAATTCCAACCAGCATTGTCCAATGCATTTAAGAAATTCTGGAAACAGGTACTGCAGGTTTTAAATCTAAAATAGGCTTGTTCAAGCATAAATTGCCAGTTCCCAATGAATGAGACACTCAGCTACACAATCTGTTGAAAAATACATCAAATGAATATTCAATTGCCAGTAAATTTAAAGCAAAATGCAGGATAGCAAATATTTGCACCTTTAGTCCTCTGACTGTCTGGATACAGCAGAGAGCTGACTCAGCACTCAGTGGTGAACGGGATTTGCAAGAGTAATCCCCAAGCGCACTTATCAAACATCCTCACCTGAAAAGAAAAGACTGCCCTATAGACCTGCTGGTTGTGTCGTAAAAGCTTTGGGCATTGCTTGAGAGGTGGAAGAGAACAAACCACCAGTGATGGGTACGGTTGGACTCGATGACCTCAAAGGTCTATTCCAACCATACGATTCTATGATAAGAGGGAAGATCCAACTGGCTAGTAGGAACCTTGTGGCAAAGAGCAAGCGTAAGGTGGAATGACATTTTTCTCCACAAGGTTACTAAGTATCTCACATAAGAAATTTAGAAGACTCTTTTTTTTAGTGGGAAAATGATCTATCTTAGAAGACTTAAGTTTTACAGAACTCTGAATATGCTGTAAATATATGTTATTCTCCCTCTGTACTCGGCACTGGTGAGACCGCTCCTCGAATCCTGTGTTCAGTTCTGGGCCCCTCACCACAAGAAGGATGTTGAGGCTCTGGAGCGAGTCCAGAGAAGAGCAACAAAGCTGGTGAGGGGGCTGGAGAGCAGGTCTTATGAGGAGCGGCTGAGAGAGCTGGGGGTGTTTAGCCTGGAGAAGAGGAGGCTGAGGGGAGACCTCATTGCTCTCTACAACTACCTGAAAGGAGGTTGTAGAGAGGAGGGTGCTGGCCTCTTCTCCCAAGTGCCAGGGGACAGGACAAGAGGGAATGGCCTCAAGCTCCACCGGGGAGGTTTAGGCTGGACATTAGGAAAAAATTCTTCACAGCAAGGGTCATTGGGCACTGGCAGAGGCTGCCCAGGGAGGTGGTTGAGTCACCTTCCCTGGAGGTGTTTAAGGGACGGGTGGATGAGGTGCTAAGGAGAATGGTTTAGTGTTTGATAGGAATGGTTGGACTCGATGATCCGGTGGGTCTCTTCCAACCTGGTTATTCTATGATTCTATGAAATAGGTGTTCACTAAAATAAAAAAACAATCTCCAAACCATTTTGGGTAGAAAAAAGCACTGACTGATTGCATGCCTTATACGTATTATAAAATGCCTTATTCCTATTATAAAAGCATTTTTGTTTCTTGTATGCCAGCCGTGCACACAATCAGTAATCCAGAACAGTTCTTCTCTTTACAGCTCCTACAGGTACTGGGGATTCAGGGCTCTGTTACCCTAAGGTAATACAATTACCTGCTGACATCAGTCACAGCTTGCACAGGTATAACTGATTAGGATTTGATAAACAGATCTGGTACTGATGCACGAGAAGGAACACTCACACTTCTGGGATAAGAGGGCAAAAACCTTACTACTAAGGTAATCAGAGAGCAAAAGGAAGTCTTAAAGCAATGGGAATTTACATTGTGACTTTTCAAGGCAGAGTGGCTTCTTAAGCTAAAATGGCATTCTAGATTTGTCACCTGCTCTATTTTAAGACACTTGCTTGTCTCTGGACACTCTTCTCACAGCAGAATAATAACAAAGAATTTGCAGTTAGGTCAGCTGAACTTACCAGACTCAAATGTTTCTTCATCTTGTTCAATAATCCAGATAGCAAAGATATTAAAATAAATTAAAAATTTAATTCTTTTCCTCCTACAGAATTTCAGAATCGGAAATAAATTTTGCAGCTCCTATCAAACTCTCACACAAGTTCCCCACTTCCTTCTACACCGAGGTCACAAAATACAGCTCACCATGCTTGAATTAACTGTCAGGTCTCTCTCCAACCATTCCTCCATGAGAGATTTCTGAATTACCTCAGGAGAAGGATAAGCTGTGCTGCTTTAGGGAGCAAGTACAGTCTTCACATTTACTATTTACATGTAAAAACCTATTCTTGCTCAGTTCCTAAAGGCACATTCTCCTGAGACCAGTTTCTTGACAATGAATTGTGCGAGTTCTCCAAGATTACAGTCATCTGCGGCATTAAATCTACAACAAAAACTACAGTAACACTACAGCCATGGGCCCAAACCTCAATCATAGAGGTTGGGTCTCAGTTGGGAAGATATTTTTGGGTTGGTCCCTCTTCTCGGCACAACACTTCACTCTAAGCACCGTACACCAGAACTACAAGCAGCTCATTTTAATATGCTAATATAGGATGAGGTTTCCAGGGTATGAAAACCAGAATTTTCCACTGTTACATTCACTATGAGAATGACTATTTTTATCTAGGAAACAAAACCGGGCTTTAACTAGGTACTACCCTGAAGCAAATAGAATAATCTCATGTGAATTCAGTTACCTGTTTCCACACACTTCTCATCAATCTGCATGTCATCCTCTACAGATCAACACAAGGAAAAAAATCCATCTGAATCATATACACTGGGGAGGAAACAGCCTTACAGAACTTACAAGACTGAACTCATACATCAGAATGAAAATATTTGAAGCTCAGATCAGCTTTAGGCGTCTTTAAGAATTTTAACATTGTTAACTCCAGCTTACTGATGTTCCCTGTCTTTCATGAGCAAAAGTGTTCTGAAGGGCTTGTGGCAGCAAACAAATCTAGCTTCAATTTTCCTTTTGAAATAACAAGATGCTTAACATGGCTGTTGCTCTGTTTATCCTGTAGATACCTATTTATTAAGTATTGCCATGACAGAACATAATTTTCCACTCACTCCCTTCTCTCCTGTAGCTCTTACAAGTGTGTTTCTTTCCAATATGCTTCACTCAAGGGAAATGTTTTGCTTGATTGATTTTATTATTATTTTTACAAGGAAGAAAAGGAAAAGATTGGTTCAGCTCCCTCTCTATCCCCAGACCACATCAATTCATGTCCCTGAAACGCGATCTCGTGGGTTTGGGCGATCTCATGGACTCACAATACTGCACTGTTTGTGTGTTCTGTTCTTGCATGCCCCCTCCAGATAGGCCCCAGTAAGAGCCGTTTTCCAGTTATAGGGCAGCTGTCAGAGCATCTGCCAACCGTATGCTGCCCATACGTATCCTTTAAAGAAATACTCTCTGGGAGCTGCTGAGGTCAGCTGCTGAAGAGGGAGAGGAAAAGAGAAAGGAAAAAAAGCAGTTTTTCCTTCCTCAAAAGCAACCTATCCAAAACTTCAGTTCCCCACTGGATAATGCATAGCTTACATTTCCACTTGAAGACAATGTAAGCTTCTACTATTTCAAGCAAAAAACCCACTCGATTCCATTTACGCTAGCCACACAAAATGCCAAGAACTTGGGTTTCTTTTGCTTGTATTTACCAAACTGCCTACTTTCTGATAACTTTTTAAAAAGCCTGTAACCCAGGTGCTATATTGATTCCAGGTGCAGGAATACAATATTTCCTAGATACAATCTCCTACCTTCTTCCACAGTGCTTACTGTCCAGAGCACATCCATTGAAGCAGTTAAAATGCAATAAAATTATGGTGAAGGAGAGCTCCAGCTCTAATGAACAAAGCAATTAGCGTGAGAAGAATCCTACGCAATGAAACACACTGAATCTGGGAGTTACCACAACAGAAAAATTAAGGTCATACTAGTATAAAGAACCATAGAAGAAAATGGGGAGAGAGAAAACAGGAAGAAATTTTGTCTGGGGATAATTGGGTATTTACAGAAAGTTATAGTTGGCAGAGAATAATGTTTCTGGATTGTCACCACGAATAAACTCATGGGCAGTACAGCTTATCTTACCTCACGGAAAAAAGTTTTTTCTTTCTCTCAACTGTTTTGATGACAAATAAACATAACTCAACACATTATATCTTCCTGTGCAAAACTTATCTGTGTTAGAAAGCCAGGTTAGTACAACTGTCGCCTCAGACTTAATCTCGCCCAAATCTCCTAGACAGAATTTGCTCTCGGATTGCTCCTAGATCTTACAGACTTCAGGAGGAGTTGAATTCACAGCTTCTCTTGCAGTCTGATCCCAATTACACTGGAGACAACAACCTGCACTACCAGTATTCCAGCTGTAACTGCCATTAAGTATTTATTTTCCCGGAGATAGTTAACACACTTAGGAGGTAACAGTATAATCCAGAAACAATGTCTTTGAATTAAACTGAATTGTAAGAGCTTCTACTTCAGTATCTTTGGAAACAGAGAAAAGACCTTTCTTTCCTACTTTACACTTCAAATAAGTTTTCACTCACACATTGATGATTTGAGACAGAGATGGGGCTGGAAAGGCTGAGACCACCAGAATTCTCGCTGCTTCCTACATAGAAATAGATTTATAATTGTTAGAGAAACAAAACAGTCCACAAGCACGTTATGCTCCAGTCAGATTCACTGCTAACACATAAGGTCAATCTGTACTGAGCTGAGAGAAGACACCAAGAATTGAAACAATGCCAATGTTTTAGCCCACTGCAAAGTCCTGAAAGAAAGCTGATGTGCCATTGGAACTATTTAAAGGCAATTTCCAAATCAGCAGCCTGGGAGAACTGAGTATTTTGAGTTTATGGATAATGACAGGAAGATAAGCCATACTGTGGTACAGACTCCTGGAAGTAGGAGAGCGTGCTGCTGCTACAGGTAGTAACACTACTGCCTCTGTTACCACACAGAGCCTCAATCACAACCTAGTCAAATTTCAGCTTTTGTTATACAGGTGACAGCTAGGTTTACATATAGTACAAATAGAAGCTCGTCATCTACAATTGTGTGGCCTTACGTTTTCTTGAGGGTAACACAAACAGGACGTGTGGTTAGAGGATCAAACTGAAAAGTGTGCTACTGCCGTTTAACTACTGTGGTTCTGAAAGCATGTAGTGTAAAAATAATGCACTATATATATATATGTAGAAAATAACAGGCAAAGGATCCTTGCTCTCCCTTAAGCATGTGTTTTAATTTTTTTTGTTTGTTTTGTTGTTTCGTTTGGGTTTTTTGTCCCCCCTCCCACTCTTTAAATCTGGTCTACTCAGTTTTCACCAAAGCTGAAGAGGTCACTCATGCCTTACAGGATCTCTAAACAAATATGCTTCTTGATATAAGCTATACCCTTATAATATACATTTTATATACCACTCTTCCTTTTTTTTTTTTTTTTGAATCATAGACAGTGTTTCTAAACAGTCAAGGCTTTTAATTTCCACCCATCTTTCAGCTGCTACACTCCACTAGATGTCTTAGCGACTAGCACAGAGACTAGGCAACCGCTGTAAACTTCTTTGATGCCAATTCAAGATGATAGAGGTATTTCAAAAGCTTGTTCTCACAGAGGCACTCTTAAGGAAGGGAACAAGAAGTCAGAGAACAGAAAGAGGAAAGGTTTTTGTCTGAATCACACTGCTACATGAAATATAGCCGTGCAAAGTCTGAATAATGGGCTAAATTTTGAACTGGAAATAAATTAAGATTTCTTTACCTTTTAAGAAGGTGATTTGAGGGTATAAGTCCAGCACAGGCACTGAGATCTGAAACTTTCCTGGCCTGCCACCAGAGAGCATCGTTCTGGTCCACAATCTGGAGTATTTCACCCTTCTTAAAAGGCAAACCTGCATCAGCACATGGTATGGCAGGATCTTGCAAGGGCCAGTAATCTGCCATTGCTCGCACATAGACCTGGTAAAGAAAACAGACAAGAGTAAGTGGAAGCCACGTTTAGAACAGATACAACATGGGCTTTATAATCACAGAGCTAGGTATTGTTGCTACCAGGTATTGCATCGTGAATCGTCCATTCATGATGAAGTCAAGTTTTAAAAACAAGATCAAGCCCCAAGCCCTATCTGGTCATTAAGGGAGGAAAGAAATATCTAATACATTTAAAAGAATTGACCTTCAACCTGTAGATCAATCTGAAAACGTCTTCATTGCCTTTAACACAGCTATAGAAATATAGCTGACTGTCCTTACTGCTTCAGCAACAGTGTACTGATGTCAGCCGAGAGGTAGCCATAAAGGCAAGTAAAGCTTTAAGGATTGCAGTAAACTAAACACCATTTCCTTGTATCACACCTTTAGACATTACTGGGGTAACGGTTTGCAGTAACAATCCAGAAAAAAAAAAAAAATCTTACTGTTGTTTGATTGCTGACAGGTCGATCAGAAACTGGAATTAATTTGAACATAATTGTCCCCTGAGACAGAGCCTAAGTGATTAAAAAAAGAATTAAAACATAACTGGTATTCAACACAAGTAAGCAAACATTGGCAGCACAAACTTAACACAACATGGCTTTGAGGTTACTATGATGTCTATATTACACATCGAATTCAGGCATACAGAGTCAATATGACAATATCATAATTTTTTTCCAAAAGGAAACTCAAGAACGAAACTTCAAAGTCTTGCTAAATATTTTTAATTCAATGAAACATGTGTTTCATCATAAACATGTGTAATAGCAACGTTAATTCATATAAAACTTCTCTACTGAAATCGAATTAAAATTAACAGCAGGGTCTGGTTGGAAAATTGACACAAAGACAGAAGGAAAACCCAAAATTTTAGAATTAAGCATTTCAGTAGAGTTTGTATTTCTTATATCTATAAATAGCACAGCCAGGGAAATTGTACAGAAAGACTCGATACTGATTACATACAGTGATACCTTACTGACTGGCACTAACAATTTGCAGTGAAGAACGCTGAAATATTGTGGGCAAAATGATAAATAAAAGGGTCAGCTCTACAGATTTCTTCATGAGAATTTTGGCAGCAGGAATTACCACTGTCCATTCTTTGCAAGCGGAGGTGTGGAGCTTCCAAGTTCATTCACTCTGCTTTAGTGCATTTTGTAAAATGGACTCATATTAGAACAGCACCTTTCCACTACTTTCGTGTGGAATACTAACGAAGTGGAACTTCCAAAAAAATTATGGATCAGTAAAGTCTGAGTAAATTAGTATGTTTCCCACAAGCTGCAAGTGGATTAGCCACAATTAATTTCTGACCAGAACAGGGGCTTGGCTTAATTCTGCTTTCATGAGCAGTTGTGAAGCCACAGTAAGGAAACAATCTGAATTTTCTGTTAAAAACTTCAGAATTTCTCCTCAGAGAGGGAGAAACAGCATACAAGTACTCTCAAGGTATAAAGTAGAAAAAAGATTCAATACCAGAATATTAATAACTTGCTCGGGCTCAAGTCCCTCAACAGGAACTCCATTTACTTCCACCAGTTTGTCTCCAGCATACAGCAACCCTACAGTGAAAATAAAGATGAAAGCAGCAGCACAAGTTTTGTCACATCATGGATCATCTTGCATAGGTAAGGCAGGGACGCACAGCTGTAACACAGGCTTGCAGGTCAGCCTGAAAAGTTTCCATATACCAGGTATGTCAGAAAACATTTTGGATTTAGCCTATATTGCCCCCGGATACGACTGCAGACTTCTATGGGTCACAAGAAGCTTGCTCTTATTTCCTCCCACCTCCCCCATATGACATCTTTACAATCTATTATGATTTGCCTTAAAAGTAGCAGAAACATTTTACTATAGCTCTGTTTCCCAAAGTAATTTCTGAACTTATTCTAGCTAAACTCATTACATTAATAGACCACAAGGCTTGGAATCAGACCCTTAAAAGTTCCAGGTGCAGTGGGAGGCTTTGGGACTGCTCTCTGTACTTTACAAAGTCTTCACAATATTGTTTACCTTTGCATTTTCCTTCAGCTCAATTAAAACATTATTCAAACTAGGAATGTAATCAGCTTTTGCCTATAGTTCGGGTTTTCTTCTCTAAACAAAGGCCAGAAAGTACTAAAAGGAACTATTTTATAATGATTGCAGCTCAGTTTTACTTCTGATGTTTTACATTTTAGTTATGTTTCCAAAGGAACATGGAACACATTCAATTCCAGGATGACACAATAACATCTCTGTATCTCCAAGGAAACTCCTCGGATGATTGTTTAGCAACCAATGCTACCGAAGCACTTAGTAAACTAGTGCCAAGAAGTATTACTACATATTTTTTAAATCCTATAGAATCGCAGACTACTGATTCTATATTGTACGCTGTATTTTATTCTGTGATTCTGTGGTTTAGTAGGCATGTTGGTGTTGGGCTGATGGTTGGACTTGGTGATCTTGGAGGTCTTTTCCAACCTTAATGATTCTACAATTCTATATTTCCCACTTCTCCATTAGGAAATAAGCTGCTGGTACTCATACCACACTGCAGTTTGGGATATCCCTGATCAATCTCATGACAGATTTATCTAGTTATTGGTGCCAAGAACGCATAATGAAAACTAGATTTGTATCTCAACTCAGTCTCAAACATAGCACACTCATGTGAAAATTAATGAAACCACAATCAAAGTCACTGCAAAGCATAACTATTTATGCTGCTGTCCACTGGACACACCTTCTTGCTCTATAATGTAAGACTAATTGTAGAACCTAAGCTATTATCTTACTTCAAATATCTTTTTTCACGTTTTTGCATTACTTTGTTTCAAATCACACATACCACTTCTGTCTGCTAGCCCACCGTGGATCACACGGGCAACTGTTATGTCCCCTGTTATCTCATGGCGTTTGATGGTTGCACCCTGGCAAATAAAAACAAAATAAAAACAAAATAAAAACACACTGATTGCTGAAGATGCCCTGTAATTTTCCTTTCACATCCCAAGTCTGGTCTTCACAATGACAAATAGGCATTGGAAGATGTAGCCTCTTTAACACCACACAGATACAGCGGTACCATAACATTATTAGTACCAAGTCCTTCAAAAGTCTTCAACTTCCATCATACTAAAATACCCTCACAGACTGTAAGAAATCTCTGTATCAAATATTACAGCTATCGCTCCTAAAACAGACCAGTTAAGCTATATAATGTTTTCAGTTTATATGCACTAATGATTTCTAACGAACCTTTCAAAATTCTCTCCTCCTTTCCTTACTAGGTTGGCCAAAGGAATAGAACTCAATCCTATTGACATTTTTCATTATATGAGATAAAAATATCTACCAAATGTTCAGTCCCCAAGCAGACAGGGCACTGAACAACCTGCTGTAGCTGTTGGGTAGATAAGTCAGGGAGACACAGCTGTAATACAGGCTTGGAAGTCAGCCTGAAAAGTTTCCATGCACCAGGTATGCCGGAAAACATTCTGGATTTAGCCTATATGGCCCCTGGATAGGACTGCAGACTTCTGTGGGTCACAAGAAGCTTGTTCTTATTTCCTCTCACCTCCCCCATATGGCATGTTTACGATCTATTATGATTTGCCTTAAAAGTAGCAGAAACATTTTACTATAGCTCTGTTTCCCGAAGTAACTTCTTTGTGGAATATTTGTCACTATTTGTTGAATAGCAACAAAGTGGAACTTCCAGAAAAATTATGGATCAGTAAAGTCTGAAGAAATTAATATGTCTCCCAGAAGCCTCAAGCGGATTAGCCACAATTAAATTAATTTCTGTACAGAATGAGGTTTAGGTTTAATTCTCCTTTCATACATTCTGATTTCATGAGCAGTTGTGAAGCCACAGTAAGGAAACAATCTGAGCAGGGCTAGATGTTCTCCTAAGGCCCCTTTCAACGTCAGCAATTCTTGTGATTATGTGAAAACTGTACAAGAACAAACACAATCTCTGTGACATTCCTGGAAAGAAACCAATATGTATTATGAATCCTTGTGTAAGTTACAACAATTTGATGGACATCTGAAAGTTCCCTTACCAGGGGCTGGTTGTTTTTCACTAAGCAGACAATTCTCATAGCTTCCTCATTTTCAGGTATGTTGTCTGGCAGTGGTGGAAGGGTTGGTTCAAAATCCTTCTGGGCCACAGTATCGTGTGCAGATAGCAAAGCCTGTTAGAAACAAAACCAGGAAACCAACCAACCCATAAGCAAAGATCATACAACAGAACAGCTTTAAACAGTGAATGGTCAGAAAACACAAATTAGCAATTAAGTACCTATGTGAACACAGATTCCTTTCACACATTGACATTTTCCTCTTTCCACTTAGAAATTCAAACAGTGAAATGAAGTTTTAAGAACAGTTTCTCTCACTGCTTCTACTGGAAAACTTATAAAAGACAAAATATTTCTATTGGGAACTCCAGGGTAAAGAACGCAGGTTTTGCAAATGCAAGGAAAATTTGGTTTTATCTGTCAGCACCAATTGCTCAGCATTTAACTTTGTAAGAAACCTCTCTCTGAGCCGTAGCCCTTAAATAAAATGCAGGTGACTGCAGGTACTTCAGATACACAGTCCCCATCTGATTCCACAAATAAGTTAGCTCATGACTAGGAAAACTATGTCTCTTCTAGCTCCTTTGCCAATTCTTGTGAACAGCTGGCAATCTGTTTCTTTTCAAACAGCAGACAGCTCAATGAGCAAACATTTTCTTTCCTTACGCAGGACTTGCCTTTAAGTGTGGAGCTCGCAGTAGTCGTCTTAGCTCTTTGACCTCTCCAGATGGAGGAGCTTCACGCAGTAACTCTATCACCTGATAAATGTAAGAGAGAAAGCACAGAGACTTGTTCTGGGAGACAATTAATTCAGAAGGCTCTAAATTGAACTTAGAGGAATTTGGAATAGTGAGAGTACCTGGGACACAAAACAAATACCAGAACACTTCTCTGCAGCTAAGTTGTATGAGTAGGTAAGGCGATAACCATCTATACAAAGTCTTACCTCACGAGTCAGTGCACGTGCTTGCAGCGTGACAGGAACTGGTCTTTTTCCAAGGTAGTGTTGGAGGCATTCATAAATCTATTGCGTGCCATGGTAGACAAGACAATGCAATGATGATGTGCTCTGTTCACATGATTACACAAATACATACACAATACACAAAGGACAATACTGTATTTCTAGGAATTTCTTGGAGCTTGCATTCTTAATCCTTAATGCATTTGGAACTGAGTCTACAATTCACTGTCTTTATATTATCATCCAGCTAGCCAGTTATGCTGTGGTTTTGAATTTTCCAATAGGAAAAGCTGGACAATAGCCTGATGACTTGTAGCTTGCTTTCTTCCCCTAGTTGCAGGCCTAATTAACAAAGTAATTTTAACTTAAAACAAAATAAATTGCAATATTTAAAATGACCTTACAGACATTTTTATCCATGGCAAGTTTCTCGTCTTTAAAATGTAAAATTGTTAAAAATTTATGCTAGAGGAAAAGTAGAATTTATGCGGAATTTGTCTCAGACATACAATTTTGCTCAAGAGAGAAATACCAGCCAAAACTCTGTTCTACAACAGTGAACTCTTCAATTACACATCAGATCAGAGTGGGCAAAACAAAAGAAATATAATTTCACAAGCATCCACGCCAAAAAGTGGGATGCACAGCGATACAGAGATTTAAAAACAGACAAGACAGCTAAGCCATGTTGTGTTCAGTCAGACTCCATCTCCCTGGCTTTAATACAGATGTGTAATAGAAAAGGACATTATGAAAGAGAATATATTTTTTTCTTTAAAGAAAAAGTGGTTTTGTTCACCTTGACTGCTGAGGTTCAGACTGACATTAGAACTATCAGGATGTTGTATGAATAAGCATGTATTGTCCTGACATGGCAAAATTAAGTAGCCGTCCTGTGGAGATTGTTCTCTAGGAAACCTTTGCCTTCACAGCTAAATATTACTTTACCTTTAAAAGCGCTTGTAGCCAGCGAGATCTGAGCAGGTCATATAACATGCCAACACCATTGACATCTTTTTTACAGAGCAAACTCAATTCTTGTAGCACTAGAGTCAGAACATGAGATATACCTGAGCCCAAGAAACAGAAAAGTGCAAGACATTTCATTTCAAATAGAAGACCAACTAAAGCCGAACAGCAACCTTTGAAAAGCCTTTGAAAAGCACCTTTCCTCAGTTTATACTTCCAAGAAATGCACCCGTTTACTGTTTGCTTTCCTTGTTTCCTGCAATCAACACTGTTGCGCAAGAACTTTGTTTTATGATGTTATTAACCGATTAAGCAATTTAGGTGAATAGTAGCAATTTTCACCTGACCTCTGAGAAAACACCCAGGGAACCTCTCACATCCCTCTGGGTTCAAGTTCATCCCTTCTACTGAGAAGAGGTAAACAACAAATTGCCTTGTTAATTTTGGAGGGTTTTCTTTTGGCCCTCTGCTTGGGCCAAGGACCCTCTGTTTTTCCCCACTCTTGAGAAGTGCAGACATTTTGAAGAATATCACTAATGAAAACGCAAATTCCAGGCCAATAGATATTGTTGTCACAGACACCCACAACACAGCCCAGGGAAGGGGGATAACCTTTGTTATTATTAGAAGCAGCACTTGATCTGTTAGGAACAGTATTCTAATACAGTGGAAAAACAAAAAATCGTCTTCCCAAAATCTCTAGGAGGCAGAAACTAAGAGGGGACAAATACATAAGATGTTACACAAAGATAGGCCCAGGTACAAACTGGATTTTGTTTTGCATGCATTGAATTTAATTTTAGCTCAGAAACGACAACCGATCATTTCTGATGAGTGACACCTTTTGCAAGATTCACAAAGTTTCTAACAGCACTGGTATCATCAAGTATATGCTAGGAGTTACATTTATTAAGCTATAACGGTTCTTAAAGAGACCATAAGAGTTGGATGCCTGACTCCCACTGAATGTCAAAGGAAAGTAAGTTCTCAACTCCTGTGTATTTTGGTAAGCACAAGCTATCTCTTTGCTTTTCAGTGCCAAAGTAATCATATAATACAAGCGTAACCTGAGACTTTCCTTTTTATTTGTTTACAACATTAAACTTGTCACGTTTCAGTGACTAACATTGTAATACAAGAAAAATGTTGAAATAAAACCAAGACACCATGAGCTTCAAAACTTACATCAGCCAAAGTCTAAATAATAATTTCATAAAGCTAAAGCTCATCCAGCAGACCAGGAGCAGCTGACTACTCGCTACTGCAGACAACATTATCAGCTGCTACCATCCAGTCACCACAGCTAACCTAAGCATGCAAGCCCTTCTTTACTTATTTCTTACCTTAGCACAGTTTTTATAGCTGTTGACAGTTGATTGTATCAACTCTAGACTTGGATGTTACCAACACTTATGCAGAACCCATCTGCAACTTTAGTTTCACTGAGGTATTTTCATTATGCGTGAATTTATACAGGTACCTCCCTTCTAAGTTTCTGCAAATGAGACTTTTGCCTCAATCATCAGGCAAAAATTATTGAGTAGCCAAACGGGGAAATCCTGGAAATGTACCTCATTATCAAAAGTATCATCTCTTCCTGGAAAGCATACATCTAAGCACTTAGAAAAACAGTAAGCTCTGTGAACTTGATTGTGAGCCCCACAGCGAAGTATCTCCCAAAACACAGTTATCTTTAAAGGATTCTCTTCTGCAGGAGCTTCCTAGTGCCTAATAGACCATCACCTTTGGTGGAGATACTTTTTAAGATCTTTTCCTTATTCCTGGTTGCATCTTTTTGAGATGATTTGTACTAACTGTCTCCTAGAATCCTATCCCTACATGAAACTGGGCTCAGACCAAGATGATCCACACAGAAGCACAAACCTTCAAACCACAGAGAATAATTTCCTTAAGCAAAAAAACCCTCTTGCAGTTATTAGCAAGTCTTGATACAGCTGCAGAGACCCTTGACTTTATAAGCTAGGTATTCTCTTCCGACACCCTCCAAACTGCATGTAACCATTGAACATCAAGAACAATTCCAGTTATTAAGTAGTTATACTCCTAGACATGTTCATCTCTCGTGACTCAGTGGAAAAATAGTTACAGGGACCGAGGAATAAACCTTTTTGTCAGATTTTTCTCTTTGAAAAAGAAATAGCAAAAGTTATGAGTACCATTATCTTGACTGCAGACTGTTGGCACCTCCATCCTTTCCTTCATTCAAGGAGATTCCACCCACTTCGAGTTCTGCATTCATGCCAGTTCAGTTTCACAAAGACAGATGCTGAGCTAGGGAAAAGATTATATTCATATCAGAATAGTGTCAGGTATATTAGATAGATAAGAAAGAAGAATTTAAAATAAGGGGGGAACATTCACATTGGAAGGGCAGAACAGGTTGCAAGCATAAGTGAAATACACGAGTCCCATCTGTAATTCCGTTACCCACCAGCATCCAAAATGAAACAGCCAAACCTCAACTGCAATATGACATTTTATTTCCTTCATGGATTTGTCATTAGCTTGCTTCATTAAGCCATTTAAATAACAAGCTATTTTATACATCTTCTGTTCTCCAGCTCTTAAAGTGCACTACCATGGAAAGCTATAATTTTTCCAAAAATGTTTAAAGCTTGTTTTACACAAATATAACTTAGAAAATAATCATATTTAAGAACATACTACATTTAATTCCCCTTGTTACAGACAAAATATTGAAATTGAAAGACTCTGGAGTTTCTACTGAATTTTCATTAAGCGAGGATATGACTTTGCAAAAAAAGAATCCCTGTTTCAATCACTGTTAGAATTTAAGGTTTTCAAAGTATTTGTACCACAAAATTTCATATTTTCCTCTATTTCCTCACAGTGACCTAAAACACAAAAAACCTTAAATTCAAATAACCCCCCCCCCCAGCTTACCTTACTGGTATCATCATCTCTCTCAAACTATTTATAATTGGTTGCTGCTTTTAGAGTGAAAAGTTATGTGCTAGTATAAAATACCCTCCTATATCATCTTTCATTATAAAAAGCAGCATCTACTACCTTTTTATTTTTTTCTTTAAATTTTAAGATAGGAAACTTTTAAGTGATGCAGGAAGCCACTTACTCTAATTAATCTGTTTGCATCTCACATTGAACTTTTTGCATATTAAAAATACTTCTAAAATATTCTTCTATGTTCCTTTCCTCAACCTTCTGTGACAACCCATCATTAACATAGAATGATGTACGACAATAGGAAACAATGCAGTACAAGATTCTTTCAGAGAATTCTCATAACTCTTCTTTGCAAACAAGTATGGAAATTCCCCAGGGATCCCCGCACGGGGCATTTGTACCCCCAAGGATATGAAAGCTGTGAAGCAATTTAGAGTCTCATGACATCCTAGTTGATCTAATTTAAAACTGTATTTGAGACAAGTTTGAAGGTATTGTCACAGTACTGTAAGTTAAACATTTAAGCTGATCGCTCCAGAGATGCTTCAGAGTACGTGTGAAAAACCTGTAGCATTGGTTACACTTCACAGCACTCTGGCTGGTAGCAAACCACAGCGTGACACTGTGAGCCCAGTGAATGCTATACCAAATCCTGTTAAACACTCAGTAGTTTTCCCCCTGGGCCACTTAAGCAAACAAGCAGCCATTTCCCCCTAGGACAGAAAACCTCAGAGGCACAAGGAGAAAAAGTATTACCTTGATCTGCTTATAAAAGCAGAAGGCATTACTGTCACTTTTACTGCACTTCTTAATACTTATTTTTAGAACATGCTTCCTTCCATGCACCCTTAGCAAGTTTGTGGATGACACTAAGCTGGGTGGAAGTGTGGATCTGCTGGAGGGTATGGAGGCTCTGCAAAGGGATCTGAACAGGCTGGACTGCTGGGCAGAGTCCAACGGCATGAGGTTTAACAAGGCCAAATGCCAGGTCCTGCACTTGGGGCACAACAACCCTATGCAGTGCTACAGACTAGGAGAAGTCTGGCTGGAAAGCTGCCTGGAGGAGAAGGACCTGGGGGTGTTGGTTGGCAGTGACTGAACATGAGCCAGCAGTGGCCCAGGTGGCCAAGAAGGCCAATGGCATCTTGGCTTGGATCAGAAACGGCGTGACCAGCAGGTCCAGGGAGGTTATTCTCCCTCTGTACTCAGCACTGGTGAGACCGCTCCTCGAATCCTGTGTTCAGTTCTGGGCCCCTCACCACAAGAAGGATGTTGAGGCTCTGGAGCGAGTCCAGAGAAGAGCAACAAAGCTGGTGAAGGGGCTGGAGAACAGGCCTTATGAGGAATGGCTGAGGGAGCTGGGGTTGTTTAGCCTGGAGAAAAGGAGGCTGAGGGGAGACCTCATTGCTCTCTACAACTACCTGAAAGGACGTTGTAGAGAGGAGGGTGCTGGCCTCTTCTCCCAAGTGACTGGGGACAGGACAAGAGGGAATGGCCTCAACCTCCACCAGGAGAGGTTTAGGCTTGACATTAGGAAAATATTTTCACAGAAAGGGTCATTGGGCACTGGCACAGGCTGCCCAGGGAGGTGGTTGAGTCACCTTCCCTGGAGGTGTTTAAGGCACGGGTGGACGAGGTGCCGAGGGACATGGTTTAGTGTTTGATAGGAATGGTTAGACTCGATGATCCGGTGGGTCTCTTCCAACCTCGTTATTCTATGATTCTATGCTTCTCTCTCCTGTTAAATCATGCAACTGCTTTCAAAAGGCAGCAGAAGCTAAAGGAGATAAAAACGATCCAGAAGTTGAGACCATGAATTACTAGGTACTGGTAATTCAAGGTAATTCTACAGGATGCTCAGTGATACATCTTACTGAAATTCTAATGAAAAGATTACTTTTAAAATTATTATTTCTTCTTTCAGATACTAACAAAAATATCGTTTGATCCTTCACCAATACTCAGTGCAACATTTCCATTTCAGTGATACATTATCATTTTTCCACTAGGAACAACTCTTTTTCATACTTTGGAGAATCATAGAATCACCAGGTTGGAAAAGACCTCTTGGATCACCGAGTCCAACCATTCCTATCTGCCACTAAAACGTGTCCTTGAGCACCTCATCCACCCATCTTTTAAATATCTCCAGGGATGGGGACTCAACCACCTCCCTGGGCAACCTCTAACAATGCCTGATGACCCTTTTGGTGAAAAAGTTTCTCCTAATGTCCAATCTAAACTTCCCCTGGTGCAGCTTGAGGCCATTCCCCCTTGTCTTATCACCTGTCACTCGGGAGGAGAGACCAACACCCTCCTCTCTACAACCTCCTTTCAGGCGGTGATAAGGTCTCCCCATGTGTATCCAATGTTTAGTCCTTCCACCACACATCCATAGGAATCTGTTTTGAATTACAATGATTTCTTTTTCTTTTTTTCTCAACAGTCTGGGTTCTGTTCCTTTAAGAGATTGCCATCCCATTCCTTAAGCTTACTTGATCTGCCTAATGATGGATTTAACAAAACAGGCCACATAAATCTAGTCATGAATACCTGTTTCTTAATTACTTAAGACATTAGGAGTAGGACAGAAAGAAATCTTTACTTTGGGATGGTACAGACATGGAAAGAGGAATCCCTGCATTGCAAAGTGCGTTCAGGACAGCGGTGCTCCTGTTTTTCATTGAATAACAGCAATATGAAAACACAAGTAACTCTCAGCTTGGTTGACCTCTGTTCCCAGCCCCCCCCGCCAACATTTTTGGAAAGTAAGGGTCTATAGCTCCAGATCCAGTTTACAAAGAGATGCTGCTCAGTCTCTGAGTTACATCCTACAAAGGAAACTGCTGACAGCTGATCCTATAAACTACATTTCAGTAGCCTCATTTCCTATTATTATTATTACTAAACCTAAAGCTTCTCTAGCTAAGACATAACTATGTTTTTTTTAGATTTTTCAAGAACTAAAGACAGACCCTGCTGAACATTTGTTGGTTCCCACGTACAAAGGTCTTTTGCTTCACTTTATACAGGCTACACAGGCAGCCAAACAGCACACTCCCAATTCAATATCCTGATTACAGTTTTGTGGTAAAGGATGTTTGAAGATAAAATGAAAAAGCATGCCCACACATTTTGGATGTAACATAAGGGAGCCAACTCCTAATCTATTTCTTATATTTCACATGATGAAAGTGCAGATTTAAAAAATCTCATCCCATGCATCATCCCTCAAAAAAACCAAACAAAACAAAAACCCCCAAACCCCATACAACCCAATTTTACCCTCAATAAAGAATAAATTACTAAAGTCCCTGTTATAATACAACTGGGATTTCTGGGACAACTCCCCTAACTCTGGCTGAAATTGTTCAGCCAACTCACATCTACAAATATATTCTATGTTGTCAACTGTGATCAGCTCTACTTATTACAATGCCTCTGTTACCAGGTGTATGATTTTATAGCAGCTGCTTCACTCAAAGCATATACAACTCTTATTATAGATATACTTTACCACCCAGAAGTCTCTCAACACGTACTTACAGTACCTTCCCATTCAGCCAACCCAAATTCTTGCAAGAATAAAACTCCAATTATTTCAAGTCTAGATCTGCCTCTTCCTATGATTTTTCCTATTTAGTTTCGAAGTATCAGACTGCTCTTGTAATCAGGGAGGGACTCTGCAAACATACAGGGAAACATGGGAAAGACAAGAAATATTTCTGAAAGCTTGGGGTTTAACTGGTTAAAAGAAAGTTTAGAAGACCCCCCTGCTTCACCTCAAAACAGACAATAAAATCCCTCAGTTTTTTTGTAGAAGACTCCTCAGATGCATACGGAAAACTGAATTTTCTCTGTTGTGATAACTTCAGTGAAGTCACCATAATCTTGAGCCTGGCTTTGTTCGAGTAGTGCTGTCTACCAAACCACCACATTGACACATTGACGATTAGCATTACTTATATTTTGTTACAAAACTGAGAAGCTGAAAGGAAAAGAGAAAAAAAACCCCTCAACCTTCTCCAGTATAAATACCTTAATCGAGGCCCCTTTTAATCTTTGGGAGCTGGGTCACATTTATTTCTTCTTACCTAGGATAGATCTTGCACAGCACAGCAACTCAGAATGGGAAACAAGTAAACCAAAGCCAGCAAGTCTCAATTTTGATGTCAAAGAAAGAATATTCTACAATCTTCTGCTGAACAGGTATTTCATTTTTGAACATACCACTGAGAATCATCCTGCAAATAGAGACAAAGAACAACATTTCTGCAGATGCTAAAATACTTCCACTTCTGCCCAAATGCTAACCAATACCCCTTTAAAATACTCCCAAGATTGATTTTTTTTCCCCGTGGAGCCTTATAGCTTCTGGTATCACTACTGCTTCCATTGAGAACAGATGTGGGATTAACTTGAGTGCGGTTAGAAGTTTTAGGCACACTGTTTGCTTTCAGTGGTGACCTCAGACTTCCAAGAAAAACAGGGAAAGCTATTGAATGTCAATTGCTTGCCTTTGTGGCTAAGATTGTTGGGTACAGGTATCAAAGAGCTGCAAAGGTTAATAATAAACAGCTAGTAACCCAACCATTGTTGCCTTTTTAAACTACAGTTTATGGTCATACTGACAGAAACAGCATTCAAACAAAAATCTGTGAAGTTCTTAACAACGCAGCTCACCTGATCTATAAAGCAGCAGCCTTTTCATATTTTTACACAATAAAGGAAAGCAGCTTCCAACTGTGAAGCCTGGTGTCAGCAGCTGCCAGTAGCAATCGATGACAAATCAGTTGTTACCAGCAGAGAGAAAGAATATTATCTTGCTTCTGTGCAGTTCTTTAGAAACTGTCCTACTAAATTGCTTGCTTAAAGGGAAAGGTCACAGTTCAAACAAACTTATAACTACTACTGTGCCTTCATTTCCTGAGAGTTATATCTATGCAGGCCAGAGCTCAGGGTCTCCTCATCCCAGGGATCTAAATAAATTAGATAGAAGTTCTTACTAGAAGGCTTACCTGACTAATCTCCCAGCCAGTGTAAGGTCCTTCCCATTCACATGTATTGCATCCAATTACAGACACTCATTAATAGAAAACACTTCTCTCTGCCTGCTCTTAGGGACAGAACTGGATACTCTGTGCTGAGTGCACCAGAATTTAGAGTGAAAAGGCACCCATAGCCTCATATCTACAAACATCAGCCATCCCAAAGTTGGGCTGTAGGGCTTACTTCCTCAAGCAGTGGAATATTAAATTCCTTGACCTATTTGTCAGACAGACCAGAAAGTCATTGATACAAGGGTAAAGCTGCAAGGGAACCCAAGCCCTGCTTCCAATGCAGCTTACAGAATTGTCTTTCAATGGACAGTTTTGGATGCTGTCAAGCCTCTAAAGGGGACACCACCAGCAAACCTGACATACAGAACACCATCCCTCCTGCTCTTATAAGCTTCTTTGGCTAAGATGCTTGATAAGGTTTTTGAGCATTTTCAACATGGAAAATTATTCGTATCTTTATCAATATTAATTATTCGGCATATTGAAGACTGCAAAATAGCTTGAAGGCAGGGAACATGGAGAAAGCTTTTTTAACAAGTAAGTCATTATAAATCAGCAAACCAAGTAGGCAAAAAATGGCAGCAAGAGACATTCAGCATCTCTTCAGTGACATGCCCCATTCAGGACTTCTTTGTTCTGCATTAAATAAACTCGATTAGGCCAGTCTCATCTCTGAACTCTGTCAGCTTTTTCACGTCAGTATAGAAAGCAGTCTTGCTTTTTGTACGCATTGAGACCCAGAAGTGTTTTAATTAAAAAAGCAGCCCTAAATATTTGTTGAATGAATTGGCAAGCTTCAAGCAAAGGTTCAGACCTATCCTTTGAAACCACACATCCTTATCTTGGCCCAAGAATCACTCACTCATTGCGAGTCTGAGACAGCACGAGTCAAAAAAAGACTAAATAAATTTTATGTTGATGTAAGGCATTTTGTGAGATTAAGATAATCACATCTGCAGAGGTAAGGTTGCTGATGGAACGCATTATGCTATTAATCCCTGTTATCAGGTATATTCAGTGATGATTCAATTTGCCTCCCTGTAAAACAAAAGCTCCAGTGGTGCAAGTGTCTTGTCTATACAGCAGTAAATGCTGTTAAATCCTTGCTTCCTAAAAGGGCAGCACATTCACAGAACAGTTAGGCACAGCACGTTGTAGCCATGTGAGGCAGCCAGCTTTACTTTGAGCTGTTTATTGCCAACAGCTTGATCTTACTGAAAAAAAACAATCCAAACAACCACCACCTGACAACACATGGATACTAAATCAATTTAGAGGTACAATAGGTAGTGCCAAGAAAGGGTTTCTTTTACGGCCCCGTATCAGCCACGTATCTTGCCTCTACATCATCTCTCACCATACCAGAACAGGTATGCTCTCTAAACTGCTTCTAACAACAAGAACAGCTAGAAAGTAAACCAACCTTTGCCAAAATAAGTCAAGGTACAACACCAAGCATTCAAGTCAGAAGATTGCGTGAAGGAGCAAGGAAGAAGATTCTCTTCTGAGCTCCTCCTTGCCATTCATACATATCTCTACTATGTAGCTAATGGGAATTAAACAGGTTACACAAGTTTTATCAGTTTTGCTGTAGCTATGAGAAGAAACTAAATTTCACAGTTGCATGGGGAAATGCATCTGTGTAGTGCAATGGTTTTAGCAGAGTGCGTATTTTCTTACCTGCAGAATGCACCATGTTCAGCTCATGCAGAATTTCCAGAGGGAAAGAGTATTTACTGGTAGAGCCCTAGCTAATCTATGGACATCCTCTCCTTTCTAATCCGCAGAAACCTAACCTTAGAACAACTCATCACCAGGGAGAGGAGAACAAATCCCCTTAACCCTTTTCTTGCATAGAAAGCCTATATTAAGTTGTCTCTCGCTTAAGCAGTTTCTTATTCTTGGTAACTTTCCCAGCCAATAGGACACTCACCTCTCCAGGTCTGCCTGCAGCTACCATGCCTGCAATTGCAATGAGAATCTAGAATCTATAATACTGCAACATTGATCTTCTGTTGCTGGTTACAGGATTTCTGCTGCAGCACAAGAAACATCCAGCTTTCAATTTCAGGAAAAAAACCCCAGGCATAGTAGATGAAAAAATGTAATTACCATGAAGAAATACAGACAGAGAAGTCGTGCAGGTTAACTAATTTCTTTGTTAGCTACAGAAATACACAAACGAAAGCTGGTCTGTATCGATTTCTTACTGCATCACAGCTCTTGTAGGCTGTAAAGTGGAATTTGTGTCAGAAGCACATTTAATCCTAGGATTCTCTTCAGCTAATAACTGAGCTATGTATCACAAAGACCAAAAATAATCCAGCCCAGGCTGCCTGCTTCCATTAATCAGCAACCTAAATCCAAATGCAATATCACTGCTTTTTGTAGGAGGTTGTGTGTGTGCATGTGTAAAGGCAGATGTATTCTTTGGTTTCTAGCTCTCAACTTTGTATCACATTAAATGTTTGAAGTTGCTGCATAGTTGGGGAAGGCAGAAAGATCATGGAAAAACTTCCCATTTCAAGTTACATTCTCAGTTTAAGGCATGGAATCAGTGTGAGAGTGAGGTCATGTGAAACAAAGTGTTTCATGTCAAAGCTGAAGATTACAATAACCTCTTTCTTCCAAAACACTTGAAGACAAAGACAGTTACAGAAAAAAAAAATCCCACAAAATAAAACTCCTCTTTCTAATGATCTCACTCCTACAAAAGGTGAAATAAATCCTGAATTCTGATCTTTGTAGGTGAGTTATTATTTACTCAGCTGCCCAGTGTGGCTCCTTTTCAAAGAGCCGTTCTGCTCTTACAGGTTTCAGTTAAATATCTTTGTACAATGAGTTCTAAGTGATGATTGCATGGGAGAGTGGCATCTATAATGAAAGATTCAGTCTTCAAATTCCTGCCTTAGGCTTCAATATACTCTCCACCTTTAGTTGGGTATCTCCACACCCCTTTTCTCAAATTAACTTATTTTTATAGCTTGTCTCCTCAAAGATTGCTCATGTCTCCTCAAAGTATTCAGTACATTTCAAAAAAAAGATTAAGCTAACAGAAAATTGTGTGCAAACACGAAGAAATCTACTACCTCTACTTTCTGTTACCTTTGTAGTCTGCTGCTAGTACAACAGTTTTAAACATCTCCTTGCTAGAATTACTCTTTCCCTCTGCCTGATAAAACTAAAAATAATTTCAGAAAGACCGATCTTTTTTACTTTATTATGAAAATTGCTACATTACAGTCACTGTTTAAAACAGTATTTTGTCCATTTTGGTGCCAATACACAAGCCATGATTTCTATTTCAAAAATATGATTAGCGTTATCTATGGTAGTTTGACATAACTTAACCCAGGATAACATTCTGGGATCTATTGCTCCCTCCTCCTTGTTTGAGTCAGTCATGGTAAAGAACAGCACCTACAATACCCAAATCATCCATGAGTGTTATCGGTATAAATAAAGTCAACCATAAACCACGGAACACACACACACAACTTCCACCCAGGGAAATTACTTGTTCTCTGCATGTTTGAAAATGCAACAAGGTCAGCTTTTTTCACTCTGATACCTAAATTAACAGGCAAAAGTCTCAATCCAGTCAGCTTGTTCAAGAGCGCATTCTCACACTCTCCTATCACATGGACTTCCAGAGAAAGTGTTTGTCCTCGGGGTAATGAAACTGAACACTGCAGATTGTGGGTATTTAATTCAGTGCCGAAATCTGAAGTGGTCAGTGCCTACAGAAATAACGGTGAATGCCTTGATATTTATAATTCCAGTAAACTGGGAAGTTCATAACAGTGTAATTATTTCCACAACAGCACATTAACACTGCAGTCAGCAATTCTGTTCAACACAGATGCCTCAAAACCTTTACAGCCAAACACACTATAGGTTACCCATTATAAATATGTATTTCTATTTTTTAAATAAACAAACACAATAACTTAATTCAGGAAGACTGAATGGTTCCATGGTGCAATTCATTCTCTTTAAAGGTCTCTGTTGACAAACCAGTAATAATAAAACCAAACCCACTGCTTTAGAAGCCATGCGGTCCAGACTTTCACATGTACTCTACGTAGATGCCATGCCTTTTTGCAGCATTGTTAATGGAAAAGAAGTAAAGAACCGTTCTGTTAGAATAGGAAATTCTCTCTTCTTGGCAGGTACTTGATAAACCAAGTCTCTAGCTTCACCACCATGGGTGGCTCTGGCTCCCGTTTTTAAATCTTAAAACTGAAAGTTCAGAAGAAATAACTGAATATTTTCATCTGTGACACCAGAACCATAACAGAGTGTTTTCAAGTGCCATTTCAGGGAAGAAAGTGAGTATCAGTGAACTTCCTCCAAGCACATTATTCCACAGAGCCAGGTCATAAGTGATGGTCTAGGTAAGCCTTTCATGTTGAATCTGGTAGTAACATGCCTGAACGAAAACAAACTTCAGTTTAGCATACATGCCAGTACTCAGCAAACTGATAAAAGCATCATACACAAATAGGCGGGTTGGTTTTTTAATCCAAGAAATGGAAGGACTAGGCTTTCTACAAGCAGTGATGACACACTGACACTCAACACATGAGAATCTTCTGATATGAACACTTGCAAAAAGAACAACAGGAGAACTTAAACTACAAATTACGTCTAACTCTTAATGAAGTAAGAGAGCATGATTTGGGAGTGAACACTTCAGCAGCTCCCAGCTTTGCCAACATGAAGTACATTTTTTCTGCTTAGAAGTCTTTCTTTGCCCTTTGACAGCAGGACCCAAAAAAAGAAAATCTTTTCCTGCAGAACAAGATGCAGGGATTAAGTGTTTCAAATCAAAAGTTTCTATCATCTGACTAAACACCCTGACCTGCTGCTTGACAGATATTCACTCCTTAATGCTGGTTCAAATGTGCACTGAGTCAGCCATGACCAGAAAGTTGATTACAATGTTTCAGACAACACTTGCTCTCACAGAAAATAAGATTCTGCTTCTACTGCATAGATTCTTTGATAAATTTTAAACCAACTCAAATCTTCCCTTTTTGCAGCACTGAAAAAATAAAAGCTATGAAAAACCCTCTGCACCCAACTATTTCCACTTTGCACAGACAGAAAATACAATCACGTTCACCTGGCAGCTCAACTTAAGGTTTTTTTAAGAGTTTCAGGTAAACAGCCTCCCCCTAAAGCAACCCCACAGAAGAGCTCCACACAGCTGACTTGTCACTTGTTGGAACAGTTTTTAGGTACCAAACCAACCTATTTCCATTATGGAGGTCCTAGGGTACAATAGGATACTCATCAAAAAGGTTTATCTCTCTTTTTCCAAACTTAAAGAGAAGAATGCTAAATTTTATGTGGAGAGCAACACAGTAAAAAGATTTTTAATTTTTTTTTTTTTTTTTCAGAATTGAATTCCTGAAGCATCTTGATGCAATGCCAGACTTAAATACTAATTTGGCTAATGTCCAAAGCAGCACTTCATTCCAATCTTTATAAGGCAAATAAGGTTTGTCATGGTGCAGGGGAATGACAAGCATTCAGATATATAACAGCAACCAATATTACATTTGAATTAAGTACATGTGCATGCTGCACCATGTAACAGAATCATGAAATAGTCTGAGCTGGAAGGGAACTTAAAGCCCATCCAGTTCCCCCTGCAATGGGCAGGGACACCTCCCACCAGCCCAGGCTGCCCAAGCTCCATCCAACCTGGCCTTGAACACCTCCCGGGATGGGGCAGCCACAGCTTCCCTGGGCAACCTGGGTCAGCACCTCACCACCCTCATTGTGAAGGAATTCTTCCTTATGTCTAGTCTATTATTAGCAGTACCTGCAACTGTTAGGTTAACATAAGCTCTAATTCAAGTTTCCTTGCTCATCCTAACTAAAATCTTCAATAAGAACGTCAGTTACAACCTCATGTCTATACAACTGTCCCAAGCTGATCATCACTGCTAAAAGCTGATTGATGTCCAAAGAAATCTTTTGATAACTCTGAATAATTTTCATACCTTCAAAGTAGTGAACATGATGCCTTGCTCCCCGTGCTGCAGATAAGGGTCCATCAGGTCCTCGATTAAGTGCACCTCAGACCCCAAATTCCTTATCCTGTCACACAGGGGAGAGAGAAGAACAGGTAAACAAAATTATGATACCATCATAATGCTTTTACTTTTTGTACATGATGTTCTGCAAAACACGTGCTTTTCCTAAACTTCATTCTGAAGTCACAGCCATTTCAGTGTTAACTGTTCAATTTTTTTTTTTCAGGCCAAAGCAAAAACTGGACTATTTACTAAGTTACAAAAAGTTAGCAAGTAGTCTTATAACAAGAAGCAGGAGTGTTTAATACAGGTAAAAGTACTCATACTGCCTATGCTCAGCAGTAACAACTGCAGTGGCAACTGATGCCGCTCATGGTGCCCACCTGGCTCGTAGCACCACATAGAGAAAAACAGGAAATAAGTCATCCATGGACCACAGAAAATCTTCCTGAAGAGTCTCGAGTACATTCTGAGAGATCTCTTCAAAAGTCTGCTGGATCACCTTCAACTTGTCAGCTGGGGTAAAGGTGGTGCTGTTTGAATAGAAAGAGCAAACCAAGTTAAAAAATAACAAGTAACATATCTGCATCTAAATCAGGAAGATAATTTGATAGCTAGCACACCCCCATGCTCAAGGAGAGAAGACAGATCATTCACCACAACAGCCATGGCTTCCAAGACTGCGTAAAACCCCAGGCTATAATTATCGGATCGAGGCACATTACTGTGACTGAGAAATCCTTTCATTTTTAAAGATGTTTTAACATAGTGCTAAAGGGGGAAAAGTTTCTTTCTAAACCCCTTTTAATTTCTACTTCTACTCTTACAGCAGGACTCCTTATGTCAGCTAACAGACAGAGAAAAGCTCCTCACATCTGGGTCATTTTGCCATAACTGTTTACAAATTCACACATATATTTGATTAGACATCCTCACGCTTTCAGTTCTGAATAGTGTCTTGTGACACGTCTCAGTCGCACTTACGAGGTTGTACAGCATTCCGCATTGGGAGAATTTGCTAACATTTTTAGTAGGACCTCTGAAACTTCTTGGTGACCTCTCTTATAAAAGTGAGCAAAGAAAAGGTGACAAGTAAAGGATCGCAATCAAGTAAACCAGATACTACTACGTCAAGGGAGGTGATCCTGCCCTTCTGCTCCTCTCTTGTGAGACATCATCTGGATTACTATGTCCAGTTCTGGAATCCTCAACATAAGAAGGATACGGAGCTGTTAGATGGGTCCAGAGGAGGCTACAAGTATGATCAGAGGGCTGGAGCACCTTCACATGAGGAAAGGCTGAGAGAGTTGGAGTTGTTCAGAGAAGGCTCCGAGGAGACCTTATAGCGACTTTCCTGTACCTGAAGGGGCTACAGAAAAGCTGGAGAGGGACTATTCACAAAGGCTTGTGGCGATAGTATGAGGTATAATGGGTATAAACTGGAGAGGGGCAGATTTAGACTACACATAAGGAAGAATTTCTTCACCATGAGGGTGGTGAGGCACTAGCACACATTGCCCAGGGAAGCTGTGGCTGCCCCATCCCTAGAGGTGTTCAAGGCCAGGCTGGATGGACCTTGGGCAGCGTGGTCTGGTGGGACATGGCAGGAGGGCTGGAACTGGATGATCTTTAAGGGCCCTTCCAACTCAAACTGTTCTATGAATCTATGTCAGGAACAGTAAAACACTAGAAGACAAATTTCAGGGAATTACCTGATTTGCTGTAAACATTCAACTGCAGAGGCAAAGCAGGCATCTTTCGTAGTTGATGATACCTGTGTAATCATGAGAAGATTCATCATGCAGGTTTAACAAGCCCACTATTCAACAGTAGAAGAAAAGCAGCGCAGCATGCAACACTGGCATAAACGACTTTTTTTCAGTTTTCCAGTACAAAGAAAGGGGAATGTGCCTGGACACTAAAATAATCCAGGAAGTCTGCCTACATATAATTCATGTGAGTATTATTTAAAATTCAGAAAAGCCTGTTTTGAATTCCTTAGCATGTCACAAGAAACAGGGATGGTTTTGGACATCTTCCAGGTCAAGTAAGACTGAGAAGCATTAAATCTTAATGGTTAACAATCAACAGGACACCATAAGACTGGAACAGCTGAAATCTAGAAAAGTCATAGCAGTCAGTGAGCAGAGACTCAGGTTTGGAGCAAACATTAAAGAACTAATATATACGCTGGCTTTTAGTATGTGACTGAGCCTAAGCCTTTTTGAATTGGGCTGGTAGAGAATGGATGGATGCAGAAAAGACCTAAAGAAATTCACAATAACAAAGAAACTGGATGGAAGAGAGAAGCAGATAAACACAACATCTTGGATAAAAGCATCCTATTTAATTGAAGGAATGACCCATCACATAAGGTAGATGGCTGTGGAGAACATCATATAGTGCATAGTTCAGAGAGGACACACGGCACAGTGGAGGAACTCTAAGTGAAAAACAAACAGTCAGAAGTGCAAAAGATTCAGACAGCTGGCAAGAATTCTGCCCAATACCTAAAAATACAGAAGATCCAAATTAACATGTTATTGCCAGACTTTGCAACATTTGAAGTCTGACTGTAGGTCTGCAACACGCGAGTCACATGAATCAATGCATGATTTGGGAAAAAGGGGACTTGTCTTATGGGGAAATGTAGCTTCAGGGAGGGGTTTCAGCAGCCACTTTGGTCATCGTGGCAAGCTTGTAACACTCAATCTGCATCACAGAACATCAGCTTGTCTGCATGCAGCAACTACTACAATGAAAGCCAAGGTTCTAATGACTACAGATTTCCCGCAAACCAGTTAAAAACAGGGCAGAGGTGATCTGAAGGTAGGAGTACTTGACTGACTGAAAGAAACTGAAAGTTTAATATAAAAATATACTGATTCATAAACAGACATAATTTAAAGTACACTGTAAACATTCAAATTGTTCAAATTTATGACTATTAAACCACTCTTAGTGGAGCACAGCGACTGAGTACTACGCTATCACCAACTAAGGCCAGTATTCAGCCCCTTTCAGCAAGATAATGATTAAGAATAAAAACTATACAATTCTTCTCCAGATGAGAACGTATACAGTGGTCAAACTCTCTTAATCAAGCAGCTTGAATACTTCCTTGGTAAACTTTTATTCTCATACTTTTGTAACTGGAGATTGAACAAATGTCTTCCTGAATCAGAATTCATTACAGAGTAAGACAGTAAGTGACAAAGATGGACTGACAGCTAATGTAAGAAATCACTAACTTTCAAGGAGTAGGCAGCATTCAAGGAGATGAGAGAGCATCACATCTGTATGCAAAAAGCCTGGTTGAAAATTCTTTGACTGCTTCTTCATGTTCTCAGTTTCTTGAAAAAGGCACTGGGCAAAATATACTGTAAGTCAACGTCCAACGCACATACCTTTCTGCTCTCTCCAAGGATGGATACAGTTCCTGGCCAAAATTTCCTGCAAGAAACCCAACACAGTCTATGGAGAGAGAACAGTCTTAAAGCATTTTTCATCTTATGAAAATGAGTAAGATACAACAGCTCTTTCTATAGGATCAACTACACCTAGTGCAAACAGTTGAAAAGTAGCCTAATCTGGAATGCTTCACTCTGGTTTTATAGCAATGCCAATCTTCCTCCCTCTTTTGGGGGGAGGGAACTTTTGATTCACTCTCAACTATATTAACTAGCTTGAAGCTATATTTAGATGCATTTTAATTAAAGGAAAGCATTTTAGACAACGTAGCTTTTTTAGTTGCTTTATCTAAATAGATGCCATAACCTTATTCTAAGTAATGTTTTATTGTTGAAGCATACTCACGCTTGCACTCCAAGAAAACTCAGAAGAGCCATGTCAGTTTGTTTATTTAGACGTAGAACACATTCCCAGTAAATATCTTCCTCACGCTCGTTGTCTAAGGCATACAACATAAATAGAGGAGGATAGAGTCGTGGCAGTAAGACAGGGAGCAGCAAGCCAAAACTGGTTACCACGTAACTATAAAAAAAAGAAGGGAGTGGCTTGAAGATGTATTAAAAACCTCATTATCTATAAAAACTGAATGAAAAAAAAATCATTAGAACAATTCTTTCATTTAGTATGAGCCTATTATATGAAATATAATAAAAATATGTACAAATGCATCTGACAGCATCCATGCTAAGAGTGTCTTGGGAGTAATTTTCCTTCACAGTCCACACAGAAGTGGGTTTGCAGTGCAGGCAGGGGTCAAGGTGCAGGGTTTTTTGTGGTTTCTATGTTTTAAACAGAACATTGGCTTTCTTCCTTGTATAATGTAAAAGCTGAATACTGTACTATGTTATAGTTCAGGTTTTACCTGTATCTTCATGCTAATCATTTAGTCCCCACTGAGCCACTCTGCTGGCAGCTGTGCTTCACCTTCAAAGCACAAACTAGAAAATAGGCTAAACCCTATTAAGTTACCTGACCTAACTCCACACAGTCACACTCCAGGCTTCATAAAGTCAACAGCTGCTTGGCATCAAGATGTAATCCTAATCAGGGAAGCTGAACTCAAGGTGCCCACTAATACCATCTGCACAGGTCATTCAAGCTTTTCTCAGAGGGCTGTCTCCACTGATCCCTCTTCCTTGTTTTGACCACACCTGAGGCCGCTGTGGACAGGACCGCAATGGTCTCAGGGGGGACTGGCTATTGGTGAAGCAGCATACATGCACTGGACCTGCGTTACTAGTTGATCCCAATGCTCATATTCCAACTTGTTTTCTGAAGCCCACTTCCAAGCCTGAACTTGTTTACCCACAACAGACAAAAGGAAGTTTGGGCTTAAGTAAAGAATCATTGCATGGAACAAGGATGAAATGCTTACTGCGACCATCACATGGAATTCTGCTTATCAGAATCTGTCATCAGAACCACAGGAAAAAAAATCTGCTTATATCCATCAATTAAATACATGCTTATCTTTCTTCCCCCACCCAAGAAAGCACTGCAAACAGAAATAAAATGAAGCCTTCCTTATTTAGTTTCTTCCCTTAAATACCCTGGCTCAGGAGATTCTGATCTGGAATCAGACTTCCCACTGCAAAATGATCGCCTTCCCTTCGTCTCTGTTGTCTGAAATGGGATTGTGCTGCCCTCTTCCGGAAGATCAGGAAACAAGAACCTAAATGTCAAAACACACAGTAAGGTATGACTTCTTTAATGAAGTTTCTACCAATTGCAGCACTAGAAGGCAAGATTGGAGAGGAAAGAAAAGTCAGCTGAAATAATACATGGTAGACTAAGACAGTATAGCTAACAGACACAAAGCACCATCTACCTGTAAGAAAACTTATGAAAGCCAACCCCTCCAATGCCAAAGATACCATCCCTGCCTTGACATCACTTTCCCCCAGACAAGGCTTCTAATGGTTAATAATCTGGAGTATTTCTGCTTCCAAATTGGCAGGACTCAACTGAATATCTCAAGAATACAAGCAAACCCTTCATAGGAAAACTGCTCATCCATACTGGTAAGAACTTCAATGGAGTACACTGTGAGCCGCTATCCTCACTGTTCTTCAATTCCCTTTGAACTCTGTGTTTTCATATCATGCATATCCAGAGACACCAAACTTTTCCAGTTTAAAGATTAAACCACATTAAAGATGAGCTTTCTCCAGCCATATTTTAAAGTACAGTGGAGGACGTAATACACTGTGGTGAAGATTTTAGTTTTTCTATTTTGACAGGATATTCACGGCTCCTTAAAAAGGTTAAAGGAATACAAGCAACACTCAGAACAGAGTAAAGATACTGGCACATTTGGATTGCATAAACACTAGACAGTTTCAGTACATGAGACATCTTTAGTGGTCTTACTACCTAACCAATTGGAAGATGCGTTTGAGGTAGGACTTTATCTCTCTCACAGCCTCCTGCAGTAACCGTCGATTAGCTCCTACTCCAACATAGGTCATTCTGTAGACAGCTACCAGTGTTTCCACCAGCTTGCCCAATGGATGGAGAGGAGTATCGCAAGCCTAAGGTGAAAGAAATTAATTGGCCAGTCAAATAGGCCAGATAGAAAAAATGGAATTCAACAGATTTAGAGATCCAACAACAGGCTTTGAAAAATATCACAAATACTTTCTTACAAATATTACAAAAAGTGAGCTGTACTTAAACTGCCATTTGGATTATAGAATTTATGCAACAGCTGAATACAACTGAAAGAGGAGTCAGGACAGTCTAAGAACTTGTGCTACTACTTGGACAAGTCATCTGTCTGGTACTATTAAAATTAACATGTAATAATTAGCAAGTATTTAAAGATTCTTTGCTGGGATCTAGAGTATGAGAATTAAAACAGTAACTGAGCAGAAACAGACTTTAAGGCAGTACACGTTAGGTATATAGTGATTTTAGTCTTAGTTGTGGATTTTAATTCAATAAATTAGGAAGTTACTTGCAAACATGAATGAATGCAACATGGATTACAGGAGTGCAAATACAGAAGGAATTAAAGAAAGCTATTACAAAGTGAGCTTGACTTCATGCCTTAGAAACAAGCTTGGTCACAATACCTTTACCAAATATTTTTTTATATTTTCATATTTTTCCAGGGTGAAGGCACCAACGTGTTGTGGAATGAACTCCAAACTTTCCAGTGTCTGAGTATGTGAGCGGCTCAAGAGTTCTGGGCTGCAGTTATAAAAAGGATAAAGACATTGTACAGATTATTCATCAGACATACAGTAGACAAAAAACCCTGAAGTTAACAACTGAGGTAATTTTAAACATCAGCATGTTGCCAAAAGGTTTTATAGCACAGAGTATTGAGTGTTCTGTTTTTGTTTAGGATTTGATATTGTTGCAACTGAATTTTTACGGTTAAGAGTTTCTAGTCTACAGTAGAGTGTGACTCCAATTTCTTTCTCAATACTTTCTTCCTTTTGCTGACTAAATTCTCCAGGAACCAACCTATCTTTGTGTTGCCGCCGGTTGGTGGTCAGGGCCACCGCAATGTTGTCCCAAGCCTTCCATCTGTCCCCCTGGCCCGGGCTCTCACAACCAAGCTGGTTCCAGCACTCTTCAAAAACTGCCTTCCATTTCTCATCAGGAGGCACCGACAGGATCCCGAGCTTCCGCCTAATAAAATGACCAGTTAGTCTGTTAAAAATCAAACAGTTGTGAAATAACACATTCAGCTATGAAAATCACCTGTTGTCAATCTGGTATCTCACGCTACTTTGTCAAAAGCTGATAAAGCTCACAGTAGAGACTGTTAAAGTAAGTTTATCACCACGAATAACTATTTAATTAATGTCCTGACTCTCAACGCCTTTAAAAAAGAGCTTACAAAAAGTTAATACTTTAATTTTTTTTTCCTTACTAACATGCACTAAACTATGTAACATAACGTTACAAGATTAAAATGTTAACATCTACCTGTGTAAGAACTATGAACCTTATTAAGACTGGCTTGTCTAATGAACTGTTTCTTGCAGTCTTCAAGGAAATGGTATGTTTAAACACAAAAAGGACTAGTAGATTTGCAAGAACACAGGACATAATGCACTTACAACTGGGCTTATCTTCACCCCTGGTATTCATTTAAAGGCTCAGGACATATTCAAGTAGAAAAGACATAGTATGAAAATGTCCTAAATATCTCATTACCCTGGAATGTACAAATAGCACAGCAACATAGGTAAACATCTAGCTTCTGCCCCTAAAGGAGTCTCTGCAGATCATGTTGCTATGTTAGAGATATGCTGGTAGAGAGTAAAACCAGCTCAGGCATCTTTTCCACTGACAGCCAGTGCTCAGGGCTCCTCTATAACCAAAGGAAAACCTTAACAGTTGTTCTCCCTATATGAATTAATACATAAATATCTCAAGACTTATGAGATTTAAGGCTTTGAAAAGCTTTCATAAAGTACATAAATGCTCCGGGGGTTAACAGTTCTATCTTGATTTAAATCAAGTGTCAGAAATTGTCAGACCTCTCATTAATACTTTCACATCACGTCTGAGATAAGAACTAGCAACACTGGTATTTCCCCATGCCTCCAGTTTCACAAAGCAGAAAAAGTAGGCTCCCAGCCTTTTCACAAATTATACCAGAAGATTTTTAACTTCAAGAGAGCCTGAAAAGGGTAGATGAAACCCTTATTTCACAAGCAATCTTCACAAATACGTACATACATTTATTCATAGACTCCCTACTGGGGTAAAAAGCAGACAGCTGATAAGGCTGCAAGTGTTCTGTTCAGCAGGGAGGCCCTGCTTAACTCTGTGTCCTGTTGTAGGTGTCAGCACTGTCAAAAGAAACCACCAGCAAATGCTTCAGGAAGCACGCTGCGAAGTAATCTAGGTAAAAACATTAAGAGTTGTGTTTCCCATTTTAATCGGAAATTTGACAGTATGCTGAAAAGCTACTGAATCCCGTACAACTACTACTGATGTTAACCACTATGCGGTGCTACCAAATACTGAAATTCCAACAACTCTTTATATATACTTAAATTCCTTCTACTAAGAGACATCAGCTATGACTTGATTAAAACAAATACGGTTTCTCCCCCTTCCCCCCCCAAGACAATTAAGCAAACTGACCTAACGCATCTTCTAGGAACAGGATTATACGGATACTTTTCAAAATGTTGTTTGCCAACGTATTAGAATGCTCTCTCTTGCAATTTGGCAGATTTTTCTACTATTTTCTTAAGCACTGTTTGGAAAAGGTGTGGTAACTAGCTGTCCAAATACACCCCCAATGCCATTAGTAAATGACACATTAAATGAATTGATTTATGAATAGAATAATTGGCAGAAGGCAGAGGTCTGCGATTGACTTAATCACTCAAATGTAACCGAGCCTTTCTCAGTACCTCAAAAGTCATCAGCAGCTGTGAACTCGGGGTCTAGCAGTTAGTTCAGATTGAAATAAATTCTGAACCTGCTACAGGACAGGAGCAGCATGATGGGTACCTCGTAATTCATACTGTTACTTGTGTATTCAAGTAGTAATTAAAGCAAGAACAGCTATAAAGAAGATTTTTATTTCCTAAGCATGAGGGAAGAGGAATGAAAAAGGAAAAATATTTTCAAAATCTCATTGTTTCTTTGGAAAAAATATTTTGAATTAGCTTTTGTAAAAAGACAATAGTTATGTTCTGAAGTACAACTGAACCATGTGAGAAATTATTTCTTATTCAACACTCACAATGCTTTAGGTTTGTCCTTCTCATTCTCATACAAGCTAGGTTTGAAGTAGGTTCCTGTGATTTTAATCCCAGATCCCCACTCTCCACTGAAGAGACCTTCAATATAATCTCCATTTGGCAAGGTCAGTGTGCCCTTGAGAGAAGATAAAAATATTTAACTGAAATCCATTGGGAACCACATAACAAGGAGACTTCTTTCAGATGGTAACAGTTTACAATTAACAGTAACAACTAATACCAACCTTTCCACTCAGAGTCCAGTTATCTGAAAATTCCCCCTCATAGACTGTATCATCCTCAGAAAGCAGAATTCCAGTTCCCTATGAAGAAAATCATAAAGAATACAAAGTAGTAATTATAACAGCAGGTCAGACAGCAGATGTGAAGATACATTGGAAAAACTGTTACTGATTCTTGGCAAATAATGATTTTTTTTTTTAAAAGCAGTTTCTGGAGTAACCTTAGGTAGAACAGAGAGGGATTATAAAGACAGTTTTAAAAGGCAGGACAACAGAAGGTTAGAAGAACAGGAGGTTTACATAGCCTAAAATACACTCATCTAACCAAGAAAGCTACCACATTTAGAGAAAAGGTCAATATAGTATGGAATTTGGTGTTCAACTCACCATCATTTTGTTGGTGCTGAAGGCTCCTTCATAATACAGTCCAAACTGAGTAACCACAACACCATTGCCTTGGCAAAGATCATCTTGCCACATTCCCATATACTTTTCTCCTCTGAAGAAAAACGAAGTTGGAAGAATACAGCCTAAGCAGTACATTTATATCCTTTCCTCGGCTCTATTGTGACACTTCACCTTTACAGAAACCATTAGAAAAGAGTCACCCAGCACTGGGTTCAAGCCTTATCAATCTGGTTTCAGTAGCTTAACGGGAATACAGAGTCTTTTTGAGAGAAATAAACTATTATGAACTTCTTTTCACAATTCACCTTACAAATTGGCCACATCCAAGCAAACTGTTCCTGATCTGAAACAATACTGAAGCCCAGTTAAGCCCAATTCCTGTCCAGAGGAACCTGAGTAGTAGCTACAGCACAGAAGAAATTGGGAAACTTGTTAGTTGCTCTGGAACTGCTTTATCTTAGATGCAAGTTGAACATGAAAGATCTTTGGCTTCATTTGGCATATATCTGATGTATTTAAGCTATTTAGAAAAAATGCAAGAGGCTTGTTTTATGCATTTTTTTTGGCTAAAGTTTTGATTTTTTTATGTAAATTCAGATGACTCAAATTGAGAGGATAATAAAATAAAGAAACCAAGCTGTTCTACTTGAGCAATGGGAGGGAGACCTACAAAGTCATACATGACATTTTGAAAATATTAAAGTGCAAGAACTGTAAGGAAACAGATTATGTTGCAGAATGTTTCAAATTATTTGGGCCTCGCACTTAGTTTCAAACACTCTGGCCTGACCTCTGTGGACTTATACTCACAGAAAAAGTGTTTTAAATAGTAGTCAGAGAGGCTGACGCTTACTTTTGATTAATCCAAGTGTTTTTATGGTGTGACTGTGGTAGGCTATCATCCAGAAACTATCTATTTTTCCAGTTGTTCTCAAAAAGAACATTTTCAGCACTCGCACAACAAGATATCTGAGTAAGATAACTTATTGAGTGCTAGTTTTCAAGCAGAAGCATGACAGAAAAACAGAGTAGAAAACCAAAGCAAAAGAAAATATCCAGATTTACTGCAGGAACAGCACAAAAAAGCAGTTTCAGACCCCAAATCCTCAGATCATCAACCCAGAAAACCTAACAGAAAGAAGAAAAAAAAAAACCCTCACAGACACAGACTAATACTGCTACTAGCAGATCAAATCCTTTCCTACTCCCCTTTCCTACTCCTTGTTGCAATTTTATGTCAGACCAGTGCATAAGGATTTGTGGAACTGAAGTATTACCTTGTGATATCATCAAAAACTCCATAACCACTCTTCTTGTCCATTGTCCACTGTCCAATGAACATACTGGGAGAGGAAGAGGTCAGCTTCCCACTGCGTAGCAGACCATGGCCATGACGCATGTTATCCTGAAAACACCCTTCGTACACCTCACCAGTAGCATAGCTATGATGAAAAAGAGAATAAGAAAGATTCCTGTAATTTACTTATCTGGGTTTTTTGGGGTTTGTTTTTTTTTTGGGGGGGGGAGGGGGGAAGGTGGAGTGGTGGGGATTTTGTGTGTGTTTTGGGTTTTTTTTGGTTGGTTGTGGGGTTTTTTTTTTGTTGTTGTGGGTTTTTGGGTTTTGTTGTTGTTGATGTTCTGACCCCAGAATCGACCAACCAATCTTTTTCCTTCAAATGTAGCCACACCAAGGAGGAACTATAGTAAAAGTATTTGGGACGAAAGTGAGCTTTCAATACAAATTTTCTGACACTTTTTGTTTTAAAGCCACACTCTTCCCAACAAGCAAGGCCAATTAGAAGCTATATTTATCTCTCAAGAGATTCCTCTGTTATTGAAAGGTGGTAACAATGTTAGAATAAATAACAGAACACTGTAGAAGTATGCATTGTGAGCAGTCTACCAAAAGCAAAGCAGAAAATAAGCCAAGCTAACTATAACCACAAGTGTGAAACGTAACAAGAAAGCTACACACAAAGGCTTGGTAATCAGTGTGCCAGAGCATCAGCCCTATGCTCCCTTGTGCAATGATAGGAACACAAGTGCTACGCTTTACCTGTAGACTCCATGCCCACACATTTTGCCTTCTTTCCAGTACCCCACGTAATGATCATCCTTATTCAATGTTTTGTTTGGCACTCTGTATTCACCATACCTGCCAAAGCACAGAAATGGAAGACAAGGAGCCATACAGCTACCACATTTAATTAAAAACAGGAACAGACACCCGTCACAGACCCATTCTATAGTCAGCATGCACTATGTCCTCTTCAGTGCCTTTCCAACTACAGCAGTTAGATTTTTAAAGTTGCTTTCTTAAAAAGCAAGCAGGAATTCCAGTATCACTGGGTCAATTTAGCCTGCACTGCTTTTCTCCTGTTTGTGCAATGTTGAATGCATTCACCTCTCTACCCACACTGCAGCATTTTTCTCAGCTTTCCGATGGCCACAGGACTTCTGACTACTTCTAACTTTGTCATCTTCTTCAGGTCTTGACAAGCACATCTTTATGCCACAGAAAGAGGAGAACATATATTGATAACAGAGAATGTTTTTTTTTTATAAAAAAGAAAGATGCCATCATCCAATTATGCTAAACAATGGCAGAGAATTGTTCACTATCTCAGTAGGCCTGAAAAGAATGAGACGCACAACTTGTATTTATTGATTTTAACCTTCTGAGGAGATTAAAATCCAGTTATGAATGTTCTACTGAGAGCATGTCTACCCCAAGAAGACGTCACTATTACTGTGTTGAGACTTTAGCATGCATGCTGAAATACAAAGATATGCATTTGATGATCCTAGCAATTACTGCTGAACACTACTGCATTTATTTCTAGTGAGGGTTTGTTTGCAGTGTTTCCATCTCCAACAACCCTAAAATGACTAGGGTTAGGTACACTTACTGTTAGCTACAAAGCACCAAAGCTTTAATCTGGTTTTATAGCTTAACTATCAACACCTGAAGTGCGTTTTAAAAAGCCATCTGCAGCCAGACTACATTTCAATTTCCCCTCCAACACAATACTTTGAAAATACATCTGGAAGCCAATAGAACTCCTCGTATTTTTAACCTGTACAGTACAGACATGTCTGCTCGCAAGATTCATGTAAAAATGCCCCTGGAAAGAAGTTAGCCTCTTAGCCTCAACAGTGCCCTAAGCAGATTTTTAACAATGAAATCCACAGATTAATTCAAAGCTATGCAATAAATTATTAAGTTACTTTCAAGTGGTCTTATTTGTTTCACCAGATAACTTGATAATGTCTAGAACTTCCGTTCATCCTATTTTCAAACTTGTCTGTACCGGTTGTCTTAATCATCAGGATCATATATCCTCATGAATTTTGTTTTCCTTATCCAAACCCTGAAGTCTCAATTCAAGATTTTGTTGTCTTCTTCCTGAACTATTAAACCCTTGCTCTACCAGAAATACAGGAAGGAAAACATTAAAGAAGATGCCTCACTAAACTGCATTGGAAGGCACTGCATTTTCTAGAAGGACCAAAACCATGCAGTACCTGAACTTCTGAAGGAATACTGCAACACAAATCTACCTACACAGCATAAAGGTGACTGGAGACTTTTCCTCTGCTTAGCAGTTTACATTCACCCACCCAGTTCTTTCTCCTCAGCTGCTTTAACATTTCCTTTCTCCATCCTACAGCTGACTACTCCAATTTGTTTCACTTTTTTAATGAAAGAGCAAGTTCTTAATCATGCATTTGCAGAGTCTGTTGTGAAGACAACTAGCATACCTCTCAATAAATGAGATTTCACCTATACATAAACATATGGATATATTTTGTTAACATACATAACCCTGAGTCAGTGAAGATTCACTGCAAAACCTTTATTGAAAAGGTTTTTATTATTACATCCTATAACAAAATTCCTTGCCCTCTGGCTCCACAAGTAATGAGAGGATCTTACCCATCCTCCAGCCCTGTCCGGAAAGTCCCAGAGTACATTCTCCCATCTGCCCACTTTAGAATCCCTCTGGAAAAAACACAAAGACATACATGCATATAAAATAATCAGTTCACTTCTCATGTCCCAAATAACTTCTGTGAGTCAGCCAACTTATTGATACAGCAATCATTTAATTTTGTTTTCAACTGTTATATTCAAATGCTTTTACCTGCCGTGGGGTTTTCCTGAAAGCCATCTTCCATCATAAACAGCATCCTTAAATCGAGGATCCTTATAAAAGGTGTATTTGGCACTGCGAGAAATAGGAGGTTCCTGTCTTGGCACATTCCCACCAGCTCCATACAGAATTAAGTCAGAAGTTCCTTTAAGGGCTTGATCCACTGCTTGGCTTATTGCCCTCAGCCACTTGGTCTGAAACAGGAAGTGTTTCATGACAGAATTTAGACATCTGTCTTTGCACTGAATCTCACCCTCACAGCAACTACAATCATCTCCTGTGCACCCCTCACTACTGTGTTGTAAACTGGAGTTCTGCTACAGTCAAGCACAGAGCACAGTTCAACTTGTATACCAAGTTGTAGGAAGACTCCATTCTTGGTGAATAATTATGCATTATTTCTTCCTGTTTAGTTTCACAGTTGGAGAGAAATACTCATACATATCACTGAAGCCATGCAAAATTTGTAGATATGCTGACCTTTTCCTGGGGTGTTGAAGAAACAAGAACAAACTGTTCTTCTGGTGTTGTAATCTTCAATCCATTCCTACATGGGGGGAAAGGTATTTTAAACTAGCGAAGTTTCATCCTGAAAAAGGCAAGGTTTCTTAAAACATGAATATTCTACCTTCCCTCCCCCACCCTAGTTAGCATTCACTTGATATTAAGTCAGCAGTGGAAATAAGCATCAGGAAAGACTACTCACTTTCCTCTTGACTATCTTATTTTTCCTGATGTTTATAGAGCTTTTTTTTTTTTTTTAAAGACACAGAAATACAGTAAGTTTTCTGAAAAAATAAAGAGGAGTAGACACTATCGCATCCAGCCTATTCTACTACTAGTTTACAGTACTTGGCTACAAAATGCTCATCCTCCCTCCCAAGATATCTGACTATTTCAGCATCACAAGCAATAATACTCACACATTACCAGCTTCTTCTGAAAGAGCTTCTACCCACAGTGTGGACAAGGGAAAAATATGGTGCGTTGAGAACTGTAGGCAAGGAGAAGGAGAAGGGAAACTTCACCGGATACTGATCCATTACCCCTGACCCAAACTTCTTCTGAACAGTTTTTTCTCTTTCTTTGAGGACTAGGGAAAACTGAGCATTATAGGCTCCTTTATGCACCTTGCTCCAAGAAACAGCAAACACCATGCCAGCCACAGGGCAACAGAAATCAAACATGTAAAACAACACATAATTTCAAGTTGATTTGTAAACATTAAAAAAAAAAAAAAAATCACTTTTAAGTGCTTAAGCAACTTTGCAGTGAATGGTGCAAAAACTTACATTCACTATACGAAAAATATATTATGATGTTCGAAGCAGAGAAAAGGTTTTGTTCCTGGATACAAGATGGCTTACCTGAGCATGTACTAGAGCATCGTTGAAGAGGATGAACCAGTTCACAGAGAATCTTCCAGCATGCTGTAGAGACAAGCCCCGATTGCTGCTTTCACAGATTAAGCGGCGCTCTGGCTTCCGCAAAGAATCCTACAGGTAGGGTTAAAAACAAAACTGTAGAAGCTTACTTCTCACTAAGTGCGACTTAAGGTCAGAGCTACTTGTCTTTCACAGTAAAGGCCTATCCTTTCTAAAGTTAAGAGTAATAACACAACACACATAAGAAAAGTGAGAAATGCAACTATGACAGCAGCATCAGTAACAGACACAGGGTACAACGCTAACAGTAAGAGATTCAAACTAATGAACAGACAATTGTCATTATACCGTCATTTTCCCAGGAAAGGTCTTCCAGAAGCCAAGTGTGTATTCTGCTTCTTTCCTTTTTCTGCTAAGATGGACAGCCAGGCTCTCATAACAAGAACTGGAATCCTGTAGCTTTTGGTACTCTGGAGATGCCTGTGGGGCACAAGTAAAGACAGACCTGAAAGTGTTTCTGAACATCCGTGGTAACAACACTAATCAAGCTACAATGCAACTGTCCATTCTATGAAATCAGCACCAAATGCATAACAGTTGGTCTGGTTAATAAAATAAGTGTGCAGGCCAAGTTATTTTCCTGGTCACATGTTCCATGTGCTAGGAGTTTAAAATCACAAAAGTTCCACGAATGTTAAGAGCAGAATTATTAACATACAATCACATGATCTATCACCTTGCAGCATAACAAGCTGCAGCAAAGTAGTGCTAATAATTGTAGGAGTAATACTTTAAATTACTATATTGGGATAAATGTATGAGTAGTTATTGTTCCTGTTTAGTCATCTTTTATTTCAGAAGAATGCAATTACATACATCTAAATGGGTGGTGAAAGTCTACCTAACAGATATGAAGTATTTTTAGTAGTGTTGCAGCCAAGGATAGCTGGAGTAACGATGCCAGATGGAACTGAAAAGCAACCAGCAAACATCACAATAATATATTTGCAATTAAGCGCTCAGGCACGCAAACAAGTTCTGGTAGGGTAACAAGTTTCTACATGAGATGCAATCTGTGCAGGTGTGGTCTAACTGCGCAAATAGATGTGTGTGATCTTCCCTGCAGCAAATACAAGTCCAAGGTAGCTCCTCTGAGGACTAAGCTATTTCTAATTACCTGGCATTTGCTTCACACAGTTACTTCTGAGCGGTGAGTTTTGTATGTATATTTATTCAGATATAGACAATAAAGCCAGCTTACCACTTCAAAACACGTGGCAAGCTTTAGCAAAGTTCGAGCGTAATTATGAAGTCGTCCAAATGGCATGAAAAAAAGAGCATTCAGAATTTCCACTAGCTGGAGGTTTTCCTCATTCTTCTCAGACAGTTTCTGTAACAGCTCCTGGTTTTTACTCAAGAAGTCTCTGAATGATGGGACCATCAGGATATAGAGGGAGGAGAGAAGAAAAAAAACAAGACAGCAAGACATCAGTGATTTATATGAATGAGCTCAGACTGCCACTTTTTGGATTATCACAACCAATAAAAATGATGAAGGCAAACACATGCTGCTTATTAATCTATTCCCAATTTAGTTTAAGGAGGTACAGTAATACCAACATGTAGCTCTAACTGCACCACACAACATTTACTTTACTCTCACATGTCTCATCATTAAATCAGTTGAGGAAAGTTGACTAAGCTGCTGCACTTAACTAATTGCGTTTTCCCCCCTTTAACACTTAATTACTAAAAGAGGTAACAGTTGGAATGACTTTCACATTACTGTTAAAGCACTAAGTTTTTAAGACTGTTGATTCATACAAGAAGACCTGAAAGAATCTTAACTTTGTTCCAGTGCACTTCCCTAAACAGCCAGATAATCTCTTTCCCACCCCTGGTGTTCAAGGCAGCTGGCCAGTTTTTCCCCTAACTAGAAAAATTACATCCTACCTCAAAGAAAGGCAGGAAATCTGTTCAATCCTCAGTCTCATTTCCAAGAGGGAGAACTAATCTAGTTCAGAGAAGAAGAGGGAAATGATTCTGAAGACAATACATTAGCACACAAAACCAGTGTTTCTTCATTAAAAGGAAAACAAAACTACTTTTCCCTCTCCTTCACCACATCAGTGTGCATGTGTGCTGGCACATACCGCACATCTGCATTAAAATGCATCTAGAATTTAAACCACAAGCTGCAAGAATTGCATGAGGCTAAGAAAGCAGGCCCCAGGGACAGCAAAACAGATAAGAGAATTGCTCAGCAGGGTTCCTTAGAATTCTACACAATTAGCAAGATACCATTTCACATATCAAAATTATGTACCTTGTCTAGGTCTGCTGATGATATTTAGGAACTCTCTTGTTCAGCAAGCCTTAGGAATAAAGTCTTCTTTAGAGAGAAGACTGTATTTCTTAAAATTAAATTTAAACACTGGATTCAAGCTGGATAGCTCGAATTTTTAAAGTGCTTCAAGATCTTCACATGGAGGTCTCTCTGTAGAAGAGTGTCAAGTGATAACACATTCATTACACTGAGTATAGCTCTTCTACTCTTTCAGAGGAAATGCTCAAAAACCTGTCAACAACAGAGACTGTAACTAGAGCCAGCACTTTTTAAAGTTGGAACTACTTCTAATGCATTCATATTGCAGAATATCCATAAAGGACAGGCTGTAATAATTAATCATTGACTAAGACAGTGTCCTTTTGGGAAGGAGGCGGGGAAATTCATCATTATCAGCATAGACATTCTTCCCTTCCCTTTGCAAGCAGCAGGACAAAACTTCTAAGACATCTCAGCTTCAGAACCTGAAAAAAGCTTGATGAAACCCTGGTTGCAGTAAGAGAAGCTGTGACACTTGACAGTGACAACTGATGAAGAATTCAGTATGAGCAACTTCAGTATCCAATAATTACAAATAAGCTTATACTTGAACTAAGATCTCCTGTAAGTCACCCTAAAAATATTGACAAAGGCAGAAAGATTCTCGGTATCTCTCTGAAGTGGGATTTTTTTTTAGGCTTTGGCACTCATTCGCAGGTGCAAAAGATTCTTTGCATTAGGTATCCTGGTGTTTCAAAGAACTTCCAAATCCCACCATTTACACTACATTCAAAGGGCTCCACAAACAGCTGTAACAAAATCACTCCCAGACTACAAAATTTAGGAAGGAAGGAAAGCTGGCAACCTCTCAGAAGAGTTAAAAAACCCTCTCGTTACAACAACTTCACAGCACAGGAGTGAAAGATGAATAGTGTCATTACTTTATCTTCTAGATTCCTAAAAATACTATTGAATTGAGAAAAAGGCTTTACGATCTGTAAGCTTCAAACGCTGTCTCAGGCCTTAAGCTACAATTCCTCCCTCACGTTTAAGAGTATCTATGCATAACGTAGCATAAAGCAGCCCTGAGAGGCAGAAAAAATATCTACATGCAGAAATGTTGTTGGTTTTGCATCATTTTAAAGTGCTTCCATAAAGCTAAAGAATTCAAATGAAAGTGAATTCACATTATCTACTCTTACTAATTCTTAAAGAAAAGTCTGCTGTTCTATATTTTATTGACAGCAATATTTAAAACAATAACATACTAACAAACATGGAATAGATTATGAAAATTCAACAAGACTAAGCTTTCAAAAGAAAAAAAAATCATTATCCAAAACCTGTTTCTATTTCTTTCAAAGAATTTACAATAATTTGTGTTTTCCTTCTTCCTCTACCTTCACAATAAAGTACCTGAACTAACTCAGCAGCCTTTTCATCTAAATTTTTATCACAGCTGACAGGAAGTAAGTTTTTCTTCATCTGATGGAAAAGGAAATAGTGTACTCAAGTAAGCCGAGACCAAGTCTCTGCATTACTACACACACACACAATTCTTTAAAGAAGAGTTCTTTGCTAGTCGATGTAAACCTCCAGAAAATGGTAAAGGTTTGCTTACATTGCTGGCTTTGCAAGGAGTGTAAATCCTCCCATTACCAGGAAGTTTGTTACTGAAGTACAATACCTAAAATAGGGAAGACAGAGAGCTTCAGTTACAAAATAAGAACATCCCTGGAAACAGCAACTGTTGTAATTTCCAATAGTTTACCAATGAGATCTGCTGTATCTTTGACTATTTAAGTAATCCAAATACTTGCGAATAATGTTAAACACTGAAACACTCATTACTGGAATGCTTCGAATTCACTTTCCACATGGAGGACAGAACACTCATTCCTATGTCACCTTTCTGCTGCCATGAGCACAATGCAGAGGGCTTACTGTGCAATCAAAACTATTATTTTTTTTTTTTGTTTTCCCCAAATTTGGGCATGTACAGAATAGGCCATCTAGTTAAATTCAAGATGGAAATGTCAAGATTGGAATCTCCCTTTTCCTGCTATTAAACATTCTATCTTTCACTTCTACCGTGCCAAAAAAAGAAAAACATTTTTAAAACATCACCTTTCTCCAAGGGAAGGCCTCAGCTTAGCCCAATTACCAGGCAATACTTGTGTTGCCTGATGGATCCTTGGAAGATGCTCAAAGCATTATGCTGAGGAGCATGCATAGGGTTTGATGCCATACACGGAAAGATGTGTAAAGCACTACAAAGCAAGGGGGGAGAACAGAATATGGGCAGTAACAGCCAGAACAGAAATTAAGTATTTCAGTCTTTGACAGGGAGGCATAAGAAATTAAGAAACCCTTCTAATCTGAGTAAAGAGAACCAATTTTGGGAATCCAGATTATAAGAAAACCTGAAGTTAAAAAAACAAAGTAAAAAGGGAGAAAACACGTATTTGTAACTACCAACAATCCCTTTGAAAACCAGAGAAGAAAGCCTCTTTTAGGGTGATACAGTTTATCATTGATCCAACACCAACAGAAGTGGTAACAGTTGTGCTTGTGTTAAAAAAGTGCAACCAGACAGGCATTCAAAATGTTACTGCATAACAACCGAAGTTGATGATCTTGAAATTTTGTCCCCTTAGAGATTTTCAGATGTCTGGTAACCAAGACTACGTTCAGAGAGGACATTTTTAGACTCTCCCCTCAGTCAAGCCAGTGTTCTCCACAAATGCCCGCAGGTACTGAGTATGATGAGACTCCTGCTACATTTGGATGAAATTATCCAGCAACTACAAAAGTTATTCATGAGAAAGATGGCAAACATGATCGCACGGACTTACTCTCCCCAAAACATTAAAGTTAATAAAAATAGTAACCAGGATAATGCAGACTTGATTCTGAGGACAGCTCAGTCTTTTGGGTGAAAGGTTTAATGCTAGCTATTTAGCTTTTATCAGGACAGAAGAATCGTTCCTTCAGGGAGACAATTTTTAGTCAATGACTACTAAAAAGGCATTTTGTGACTACAATAAACCCCCAAAGGTAGCCTTACTTAGCCTAGCCATGGTAACTCTTGTAATATAATGATATTACAAGATCCTTACCATTAAGTAACAAACATATCACTTTAACAAGTATATTTACGCAGCAACCAAAGAGGAGTTTGTACGTGAAGTTTTACATTAGGTAAGCTGAAGCTGTCTAGCGTGCTCCACTAGTGAGGACTTTTAAATATACACCTCATTACGAAATTAATTTGTTTGTGTAAAACTCCATACATTTTAAATTGCGAAAATACAGATTGTGCAAGTTACTTATGTAGCTTTCTTTATGATCTGCTTTATCCTAACTCAGGGCTTGTGGTTGGTAGATGAAAAGGAATTGGATACTTGCTCAGTGTAACTATCCAAAAAGAGACTGGAATGCTTCAGGATGGCCAAGCTCCTGGCTTCTTTCACTCCATGAAGAAAACTACTTAAAGAAGCTCCATGTTGACCAATGAGATAGCACAGCTTGCTGAACCTGCTTGCCATTTCCTGCAACAACTGGATTGTATTTGCATTGCCCAAATTATCTGTAACAGACCAGAAAGCAATTTAGCTTACCTTATGAAAGAGCTGCACCCATTAATAAAAAGAATGATCACGAGGTGCTATTTAAATGTTCTGTTGGCAATTTCACCTCCTGGCTACATTATCCAGAATCAGAAATTCTATAATTTTAAACTAAATACAGCTCAAATAGTCTTTCAGGTGAAAGAGTTAGGAAAGAGCAAATACCAATAACATAATGCAGATACCAAAATACATCTAAATTTCACCAGTTCATCCAAATAGGGGAGAAAAATAAGATCGCAGCTTTATCTTAAAATCATACAATTACTTCTAAATTTTGAATAAAGAAATTTGTTGTGGAACATATGGAAATAATACTAAAGAAAATAAGTTCTTACCTAAACCCAAAAGAGGTCTGAGAACTTGTGATTTGATCTCACTCAGTTTGAAATAAAACCTTCTCTCAGTAGAAGCCAACTCGTGCAAGCTGGCAATGTATCCCATGACATTTTTGTCTACTAAGACCAAACAGTTGTCACCACCAGCCATCACATTGCTTATGTACCCTATCTGGAAGATTAAAAAAAAGAGCAGAAAAGACAGTAGCTTCAATATTTTTCTTTTTACGTTCAAATTGAAAAATAGGATGATGTAGAATACTTTTAGGAGCACTAACAGACAATAAGTATGAACTACCCACAGTGACAAAGAATGCATTCAATACTGGCTTAATGAAAGAATGATAAACCTAGAAGCAACACAGTCAATGCTGTTCACTTTCCTGGTACTAACAAAGCCTAAAAAACAATAAATAGACCATCTTTTAAGGTGAGTCATACAACTGTTCTATGTTTAAGAGATACCAACCTTAAGTTCAGTCACTTTTACGACTGCAATATACTTCTTGGTTATACCAACAATGTTGATATTAAATAGTATCATTACATCAGCTATTTCTCCTATTAATTAGGAAGTGAGAATCTAACAAGGTTTTAATATTATGACTGTGTTCTGAACTACAGCCTTTTCTGGACCTGAAAGATGTCAATTTATTGATAAGAGTAATATTATGATAGCAATAAACAGGACTAATACCACAAGCAGTGTTAGTGTAGGTATTAGGTATTTGCCTTGCATAGTAGTTGGAAGTTATATTTTTCTCTAAGGTCAGCACAAGTGCCACTGATGCACTGTGGCTCCCCACTGATTCTGGTTCCTACACAATACCATCTAGTAACCCAGTGTTTGAGCTCCACTTTTATTTCCTTTGTTGTTAAATAGAGGACTCCTTAGAAACACTGAGCCGGAGTTGTTCAATAAGCAGCCCACAGGGCAATTCTGGTATGTAAAAGCCTGCAAGTCATCCCACAAGAGAAGCGAGAAGGGAACAGCTACTAACACTGTTACATAAGGACAACTAGTTCGTGCGTGTCTGCACACATATAAGTGCATGTGCATGGATCTAGTGTCTGAATCCCCGTTCCTCCTCAGAACCCCTCTTCAGCTGCTATTCTGCTCAGTCTAGGGAAGCAGCAATGAGATCATAGAATCATAGAAGGCTTTTGGTTGGAAGGGACCTTTTATGGTCATCTGGTCCAACCACACTGCAAGAGAGAGGACATCTTTAACTCAATCAGGTTGCTCAGAGCCCCATCCAGCCTTGAATGTTTCCAGGGATAGGGCTTCTGCCAAGCTCTCTGAACAACCAGTTCAGTATTACACGAACCTCATTGTAAAAAACGTCCTCCTTACCTCTAATCTAAATCTACCCTCCCTTATTTTAAAGCCATTACTCCTTGTCCTACCACAACAGTTCTTAAAAAGTCTGTCCCCATCTTTCCCACAGGCCTCCTTTAAGTACTGGAAGGCCACTATAAGATCTCCCCACAGTTTTCTTTTCTTCTGCCTGAACAACCCTAACTCTCTTAGCTTGTCCTCATAGCAGAGATGCTCCAGCCCTGAGACCATTTTTGTGGCCCTCCTCTGGACCTGTTCTAACAGGTCCATGTCCTTCCTGTGCTGAGGACTCCAGAACTGGACATAGGACTCCAGATGGGGTCTCATAAGAGTGGAGTGGAGGGGGAGAATCATCTCCCTTATCTCACTGGCCACATTTCTGTTGATGCAGCTGAGGACACTGTTGGCCTTCTGGGCTGCAAGCACACATTGCCAACTCATGCCTTGCTTCTCACCACTCCGCACCCCCAAGTTGGCCTCTGCAGGGCTGCTCTCAAGCTCTTCATTCCCCAGTCTGTATTGAAACTGCAGATTGCCCCAACCCAGGTGCAGGACCTTGTTGAATCTCATGTGGTTCACATAGTCCCACTTCTCCAGGTCCCTCGGGATAACATTCCATCCTTCTGGTGCAACAACTGCACCACTCAGCTTGGTGTCATCTGCAAACTTGCTGAGGGTGCCCTTGATCTCAGTGTCTCTATCACTGATGAAGTTATTAAACAGCAAAGGTCCCAGTATGGACCCCTGAAGGACAGCACGTGTCACCAATCTCATTTGGACATCAAGCCTTTGACTGCTACCCTCTGGATGCAATCATCCATCCAATTCCTAATCCAACAAACAGTCCATCCATCAAGTTCACATCTCTCCAATTTAGAGAGAAGGATGTTCTGGGCAACCATGTCAAAGGCTTTACAGAAGTCCAGACAGATGATATCCATTGCTTCTCCTGTGTCCACTGATGTGGTCACTCCAAAGCCACTAGGTTGGTTTGAGACTAAGAGCTGCTTTCTATCCTCACCATATCCTTTCTTACTTTAAACTCAGGTTGGCCAGAAATCATACAAACAACTTGGAAGAGGGCGTGCAATATGCGCTCCTCCACCTCATGCTAACTTCAAGGCAGACGGGAGATTCAGCTTGATGAAGAAAATCACACAGGAGCACCTCCTCTCCCCCTTAAACATGCAAACACACATTATGGTGCTTTTGCTCAGCTCCCCCTTCACACCCATGAGAACGGAGAAGGAGATGGTGTAGAACTCAGGGGGACTTGCTGCCCAACTCACGGACAAGACAGATAGGAAGCAGAATGGAATACAGTAGGTAACTGCTCTCAGTTACTTGAGAAACAACAGGAAAACAAAGAGCAACAGCAACGAGGAATAAACATGTGAAGACTGTGGTGAAAACAGAGCACAATATAAGGTTGCACTTCTGCAGCATGCTCACATGGAAGGAAATGTATTAGAGACACTCCAAACACCTCTTTGTCTCTCAAACAGAAAGATCGACCAAGAAACAGGCAGGGAAGAGAACAATACTAATAAAACCTCCTCTCTGCCCTCCATAAGCTGTGGTCCTGATTTGAGCATTAGATACCAGTTACTTGACTTGGCACCCTTAAAGCTGCTGAACGACCAGCACCGTGCTACCTCCAAAAGCATCAGCGTGATCTACGCTAACTTAGAGGAAGTACCACTCACCTTACTACATGATAGTAACAAAACTGGACTCTTAGTACAGCTGTTTTCATACATATTATTTTCTGTTGTCTCCTGGCCACTGTAGTATAACCCAGGTTGGAAGTCTTCCTCGTCTGCTAAGAAGAGGGAATAATCTAGTCCTGCTGCTGTACTCCAAACACCGTTACCACACACCTGAAATTCATGAGGAAGGAAAAGACATTAGAAATCATTGTACGAAGCTGGAAGAAGAGGTGAGTACTTCTAGTCTTCAAGACAAACACTCACATAATACACTTACCAATAAAAAGTATGGCAATAACTGGTATTTTTTCAGCTTCTGTGTCTCATAACATATACATTTCTTGCACATATACTGAAAACTATCCTTCTTTCCAGTCTTCTTTCAAATGGCCTTTAAATTATCAACAAATTTTATTTTTAAATGGGTATCAGGTGAGCTTGATTAAAGTCAGGACATGATTGTCCCCTCTACATTTAACTGGGATACCTATAAATTGATATGCTGTACATTAATTTGCGTAAGGCCTAAGCAGGAAAAGACTGCAGCTAGTTTTCCACCAAGACAAGCACCAGAAAATATAGGCAAGGGTCTGGTCTAACCCAAAATCACCAGTTGTCTATTTACTCAGTGTGATGAAAAGCTCAAAACAAACAGAAAACCTACTGCCATAACAGCTCTGGAAATACAGAAATGAAAACCAAATATGGTCATTGTCTAACAAACCTAAAAACACTAGAAGGATGTTTAGAATAAAAAGTGCTCCAAGGTACTTGTTTCAGCCCTGCAACTTCGGTATCAGAGAAACTGATATCGAAGGCAGAACTGAAATTTGATAAGATACAACCAGCCACATTTCTCAGTTTCAGACATTCAATGTGGTCATAGAACAGCGGAATTCTGTGTAAAGAATTTCTTGCATAGATTTTCACAAGGTCATCTAAGTATTGTATTCACAGCATAAGCCAAAGAAATCAAGAGCTCTATTAGTACATAGCACAGAGACAAACAAGCAATGTCAGTTTTTAGAAATTACTTTGCACTTGTATAAGAACAGATCCTGAAAGAAGAAAAACACAGAAAGTACCTTTGCGAGACGAGGAACTGTTGTTGGAGAGTTCAAGTGACCAAGCTGGCCAGAGATATTGCTGCCCCATGAGTACACCTGGTAGAAACACAGCTAAACGTGAGAATCCAAGTTTATATACGTGAACACATACTGAACTGTAGCAGCATGACACATTGAGTGTGCAAACACTCACAAGTCAAGGGCGTAAGATTCATGCACCAAGAAACTCTTTCCTAATTTCAACTGTCTTCCTATACTCTCAATTTGTTTTCTCAGGTACAGAAATGGAATGCACCAAATCAAGTCACTGCAACCTTTAAACATAATGTTGACAGTACACACAGAACTTTGACAGAAATAGAATTCAAATTCCACACTGCTTCCAAGCTGCCTCCAACCAACAGAAACAAAAGCTTAGAAGTAAAAGAAACAACACCTAGAAAACACCAAACATGAAAACTATGTCATAGATAACCAACAAATGATAACAATCCCTCGTACCTGGGATTTGGCAGTGAGCGCCAAGGAATGATGGCCACCAGCAGAGAGGTGAATCACTTCTTTACCATCTAGGCTTTTCACACATAGTGGCTGAAGCCTGTCAAGCCCCAGGACGCGGGGCAGGGGGAAGCATGGATAAAAAGATTACAAGTACTCTTAAGACAAAAATAAATTTCAGGATTTTTTTCCCCCCAAAGGAGAAGAAACATACACGGAACATTTTGGCTGCAAACCAGCGTAATCAAAAAGGTCAGGAAAAGCAAAATTTGATGATAAACCTCACCCCAATTTATACCAAGTCAAAACATCACCAAAACTCCTAGTGATTAAACAGGGAAAAATCGTAACAAGACACCATAAAACATGTTACTTAGAGGAACTTAGGTCACAACACAAAACCACAAGAACATAATGCAAGGCAGTTGACCAAATTTGAGAAAGCCAAATACTGAATATTTCCTAGTGACCTACTAAAAAACATTTATCAAAGAAATTTCACCTTGGCAGAACATCACCATGTCCTAGTTGTCCTTCCTTCCCCTTTCCCCAGCTCCACACCTCCGTTCTTAGAGAGGGTAAAAGAGCATCAGCCTCACCACTGTAGGTCGGAGTCAAAGCTACAGTCCTCATTTTTGCCCGCCCTACCTTCCGTAGGAGCCTAGGAGAAACTGAAAACAGGCCAAGAGGTAAAAAAAATGCTCATCATTTTAGGTAAATATATCACTCAGACTGCATCTTATGCAGTAACAGGACCATTCAAGATAAATGATCAAGACTTCTTAAAGAGGTCTTAATTAAGATTGAGAGCAAAGGCTGACATGCAAGAAGATTGGTTACCTCTGTTTATCAGTAACCTACGTGCTTAAAGTTGACAGATACCAGCTGATTTTTACCAGCTATTCAAAGATAAACAGGCCTATGAGAACTACACTGTTATACTGAAGCAAATGAACCAAAACAAACTATACATTAAAAAGGTACATTTTGAAAGAAAATATATCCTTGCAGTGAATGAAAGATTTCAACACTTCCTAAAATTTCCACTCAGAAATAAAATCAATATAGTACTAAACTACATACCCACTCATTCAGAGCACCTAACAGCACTGAAATGTATAAGGGAAGGAGGTCATTAACTTTGAAGTTTGGCAGTGGGAAATGGAATACTTCTAGGTCCCTGGATCAAAACCAGCTCAGTGCAGTAGAGATTACAGTCCACACAGATCTGCTGTGCGCAACCTATATGAAAGGCAGTCGGCCATCGTGTTGCAACAAGAAGCCCAGACTACTATAACATGCCCATTTTACTTTACCAGAAAAGAACATTCCTAAACCCACTATGCTTTTGGTTTAATTAGTAGGCAGTATCCGTTAGTCTTCACTCCCTCCACCGCCTTTAAGTCCCAAGATATAGTTTACAACTCAAACACCTTTGGTAGTTGATTAGATTTATATTTAATAAATGCTTTATTTGCAGTTATAAATCTTCACGTTATTACAGCTTATGACAACTCTTAGTTTTCCCAACAATCTTTCTTACCTTGTGACAACAAGCCAGGCAGTGAAAGTCTTCGACTCCCTCCTTCAGATTCCTCCTCTCTAATATCTACTAAACTGGAACTCTTCTTCCCCTGCATGGATTCCAGTCTGACCTGCTCTTCTCGACTGTCTTTCAGAGCTTCAGGCCCGGGGGAACCGCCACCAGACTGAGATCCTGGCTCACTTGAAGGCGTGCCATAGAAGTTCATTACTTTCTTCAGAGACAAAGCTCCAGCTTCATAGGTAGCAGCTACTCTCACGCCAACTGCTGATGCACAAGAGGCCACCAAGCTGTTCAAGGCAGATGTGCTGGTACCTGGAGGGCCAGGGACACAAGCACTGACTTGTTCTTCTTGAGAAGGCTAAAACCAAAGAAAAATTGAAGACTATCATACCAGACAGCACATAACAGTAGGATGATGATAAACACATTCACTATTCAAACTATGTGCTACACTGAACAAGACATTACAAGGAAACTTTTTATACTTAGATGTACATCTGTTCCTCAGGATCACATTTTTTAAGGGAGGACCAAGCACCATTTCTACACGGACTGTGTTCTGGATGTTGCACTTGTCTTGTAGCTCATCCATAAGAGACTGTGGGACTGTTTTCTTTTTATTTTTTTTAAAATACAAAGAAAAAAAGTATCTTTGCAAATAAATATGAAAAGGGACCTACTTTTAGGCTTGCTAATTAGTGGCAAAGAAGTTGGTAGAGTTCATCACTGAGCATGCTGTATTTAAAGAGAGATAAATTCTCCCTTTGGTACTTTAAAATTAAAAACTGATCCATGGATTCATTTTGCAAGGTCTATCTTAAGACCACTGTGGGCTGTGCATCCCCTTACTTTGCTGTTGTATCCGAGAAAGCTTAGTTCATAAACATCAAGTCACACTAGAGACAAACTGACTGAAGGCAATTATTAGTACCAGCACATGATTACCTGTAAAAACAATTAATTTACCTACCAAATAAGAAATAACATGCAAGATATTTGCCAAATACTTTGAACATTAAAACAAAGACAGCGAGGTCCCATTTTCCCATCCAGTACACGGTCAGAGATAATATCAATATAAATATTGTAGCTCATTTTATCTTGACAGAAGGAAAACAACATTTGTTTTGGGATTTTTTTTCTGAAAAATTAGGCTAAAGGATTGAAATTAGTCCTGTTTACTTGTACTTCATACCTCTTTATAAAAGGCAAGCCTAGCAATAGAGAAAAGCAAACTATTTGTGCAGGAAAGTAAAGAGAAAAAGGATTTTACTAATGCTAAAACATTACATTAGGACTTATAGAATTACAGAATCGTTAAGGTTGGAAAAGACCTCTAAGATTATCCAGTCCAACCGCCAGACCAACATCACTGTGCCCACTAAAACATGTCACAAAGTACCACATCTACACAGTTTTTGAACACCTCCAGGGAAGGAGACTCCACCACTTCCCTGGGCAGCCTGTTCCAATGCTTCAGCACTCTTTCAGCAATGGAATTTTTCTCAATAGCCAATTTAAACCTCCTCTGGTAGAAACTGAGGCCATTTCCTCTTGTCCTACTGCTTGTTGCTTGGGAGAAGAGACCAGCACCCACCTCACTATAACCCCCTTTCAGTTCTTTGCTCTTCAAACCTATGTTCAATTGTGTTAAATTTCAGTAAATTGACTCCAGGCTTTTTTATTCCTGGAACTGTGTGAGGGAAACAATACTCTGGAAATGTTTCAGGAGGAAAGAATTGAGAAAGGGAGCATGAAACTACTTGTTTCAGTCATTTCCTAACAGCAAGAGTTCTTGCATGAGTCTGAGGCCCACAACTGCTAGAATGCATTTGTATTAGCAAAAAAGGACAGACAATTGCATTCACACAACATTGATTTCTCTGAAATAAGTTTCCCTCAGAACAGGAAAGCATAAATTTGTTGAATCACCAAGTTACTGAACAGTTTGTTTTGGTTTTAATACTACTTTTTACTTAGCAATCAACTACTTACTATGCATTGTCCCTTTATCTCCCAGAAACATTGTGAAAAACCTTACAGTAACTATAAAATAAAAAGATTTAAGAAACCAATATCCACACAATGCCTAAAATGACAAAAGAAGTTGTCATAGTTCTGCTATGAGTTTTGCATATTGGGCCACATAGTGGCACTTTTTCTTTACCACAAACCACCCACAAGGACAGCACTGACATAGGGACTCCAGCCTACACCACAAATAGAATAGGAGAGACTGCAGCACTGCCAAGGCTGCCCACATTACAGACTTACTATTGAAATAGGCAGGAGGACAAAAAGTCTTCTACGTAAAAGCTGGTAACTATTACAGAGAAGAAAACTTTGAAACTACATGATAATACAGTAACAAGCAGGTAGTATTGAGATACAGCCTTTACAGAAAAGGCATACACGTGCAGACCATCCTTATTTTTAGGACCTCCATCTAACAGTTTCATTAATGAAAACATAGCTGCCCTCTGATGATGAGGGACATGGTTTAGTGTTTGCTATGAATAGTTGGACTCGATGATCCGGTGGGTCTCTTCCAACCTGGTGATTCTATGATTCTATAGGAACACCACAGCTACACTAAACTAACACAATTTTTCATTTGTGAAAAGAGTAACATCCTCACATACATAAGAGGAGCTGTAGGAAAGTAAGAGCTAGCGACTAGGTACCAACCTGCTCAGGTTCTGTGCAGACGTTTTCCTCCAGTCTCTCATTTAATGTATGATCTGACAAACTGATGAGGTACTCTTTCACTTCTTTTTTGTCTGGGAACAGACTATTTCTAGGACTAGAAATTCCACTGTCTTCCTGTCCGTCGTTGCTTGAAAACTTACTAGCTCCATCAGATCCTAGAGAAACAAGCATATGCTCTTCCACAAGCGGTTTCTGACAGTCTTCACTCTGGCTGCCTGTTACACTTTTTCCTTCTAGGGTCTCCAAGGAGGGACAGAAGGCATGGTTTCCTGGTTGGTTTTCAGACAATGCCACACCCAGTGGGCAACAGTGACTATCTGAAATGATTACATGATCTTCCTTGTCCGTCATGGTAATGAGGAGCTGGCTGCAGTGATTGCACCTCTCTGGGATAGGCTTCATTTCCTGCACAGGGAGACATTGTACCAGAGCCAGGCTGTGGTAGGCTCCACAAGCAATCTGAAGCACAACACGTCCTGCCAGGTGCTCTACCTTCTGTGGCTTTGTCACTGGGAAAGTTGTTGTTATGAGACCGAGCTGGCAGCCACTCCCCCAAGCCCATATCTCTCTGCTCAGTGATAACGCCAGCGTGTGTTCCTCCCCACATGCCAGCTGCAAAATCCTTACTGATAACAGAGGGCTGGTTTCAGAATCAGCAATACTGATGGGCTGTGGTTCTGGCACACATGGCTGATTAGCAACTGCACACTGGCCTGCAGAATTATTCCCCCACATGTACACCACACCACTCTCTGTCACGGCTCCGTTATGGAAGCTGCCAGCTGCCACGGTAATAACATGATGCCCAAGCAAAGCATTTTCTAAGATAGGACTATTAGCACATAATTCCTCCAGTCCTGATCTCCATGGCAGTTTTCCAAAACTGTAGACCTCTCCACCTGAAAAAAAAATAAACACCAAAAGACCAGCATGAGTCCAAGGAAGTTAAACCAATACAACAATTTGAAAAGAGATTCAGATAAACAGATGCCAATTTTCAGCTTACTCCAGACTCAGAGAAACTATGGCTATTGGTACAGGAAGACTGCTGGATGCTCTCTGCTGTCGCTGCTGTTAAGTTACATACTTCATTTTAACATTACCATTTCATGCATGCACTGTTGAATTAAGTAAGGGTTTTCTGCTAAGAACTGTACTATACTGAAATCAATATATCCACTATACTGTATTTATTGGTCTTTTCCATTTTATGAACATGCAACATATTACTGACATACAACCATGCTTGAAGAGCATGACAAAGCACAGAGCTCATCTTCCCACACAGAGATCTAGCATCACCGAACTGTACTATTTGCTGCCCTACCGAAAAACAGAATTGCTCCATCAGGTGCAAAGTGGGGGCTCAGTCAACGTATCTTGCCAGTGGTTTGATAGCATACTGCAGCCCCTCCAAAATTTCATTACCTTTCCCTGAAAACATCGCAGCAATGTCAGTTCAAGTTACTTCATTAATTCTAAAGAAAAGTAGAAATCTATCTCACAGATGAACAGTTGTTTTCAGTGAAAGAAAAAATGGCAAATCATATCCACAAACAACATCCTTCATGGGGCAAGAACACATACGCAAAAAAAGTCCCCTTAATTATGAAAGAAATACGTTCTAAAACACCACTGCAGCTCCATAGCAAATCCAACACAGAAGACGTTTTTACACCAGGCTCACCAACCTGTAACTTTCTTTTTCTGAAGCTAAGTAAGGCAGAAGTTTGAATTACCTTTCCCTCAAAAACATCAGAAAAAAAAAAATCAAAACAGCAGCTTCCAGTTTATTCTTTACAACTGTGCACCCACTGATGAGTATAAGAACCAAGCTTTGCAAACACTTAAAGGGACTGGCTTTTATAAATACTTTTTTTGATTCACAGTGCCAAACTGCTCATGAACCATGACCCCTTCTAATTTATCCACTAGTCACACATTTTTCAAGAAGCACACAGCAACCAAAGCTCTTGCACATCAAGAGAACCTCTTGCTGTACTGTTCATCACAAGAAGTGTCATTTTAAGTTAACACAGTTCAGATTACATTACCATCTTTAAAGAAGAAATCCAGAGCCATTGTTAAAAAAAAAAAAAAAAAAGAGTGCAAAAGACAACGGACATACAGGTTCTATTCCAGCACAGTTTTAAGTAACACAACTAAGGAAATACTGGCAAAGTTAGATTTCTAACTGTTTAAAAGTTGTGCATGACACTCAAAAATAGAATGACAGAAAAATTCTAAGAGAAGGAAGTTTAACAATAACTAAAGTTTTTTATTGCCTCCAATCTTTAAAATTAAGATGTTTATTACCTTCTGTTAGAAGTAGCCCATGATGTATTCCAAGGGATGCCTGTAATACAGTCTTTCCGCTAAGGCCTGGAAGCCTTTCTGGAGTTACAGAGCAGGAACCAGCCTTCCAAACATAGACCAGGCCTCTTTCTTTGGCTCCTTCTGCCTCTTCTGAGCTACAAAAAGATTAGAGGAAATGCAGAATCAGTTTGAAGCTTACTGTGGCTCAGTAATGCACAATTTGCTTTTCACATGCATAGAAAAGGCTTGATAGTTCAGGCATTGGTTTTAATTTCAGGAAGTCAACATTCAACAACCCAATAATCTCAATTTAAATGTCATGTAAATGGAAAACAAATATCTTTTATTTGAAATAATTACCTTTGTTTTCTATTTGAAATCATTACCTTTGTTTTCTATTTGTACTTTACGGCCTGAAAAGAAGCTGATCTTGTCACTAGTACACCTCAAGAAACATACTCACAACTGAAATAGCCTTTATATTACATACTTGTTGCTCACAGCAAGGAGACCAAATTAATACACAATTCTGCCATTGTATGCTAAGGGAGATCATTGCATCAGTTCTACCCACACGTAAGTGACACTGTTCCACTCTGAACAGCAAGATTTACAATGTTAACCCTTCCTGTGTTACAAAGGAACATTTCTGGGTTATTAGTAATTACGCAAAGGTTGTATTGTGTGCAGATTTTACCATGAACTGATTGCTTCCATTCACAGTGTCTTCAAAACATTACACCTACAAGAGCTCATCCTTTATACACTTTCATTTCTATTACTGGAGAGAAGAATTAGGTTTTGGTTGTTTGGGTTTTTCTCTTTCAATTCTCAGTGAATTTCTAAGACTGAAATAAGCCAGTCATTCAAATCAACTGAACCAAAAGAAGAAAGAAAAAAGAAAAGAGATCCTGAACAACAGTGAAGTATCTGGGCTTGCAGAAGTGACTGCAACTATTCAAAACTGGTTTAGCACTTGTATACAATCTGATTTGAATGCTCAGTCACCAAATTCTCCCAGTTAGCAGAAAAATTCCTTAGACAACAAGCACACAGTTTTAACAATTAGTGGAATCATCTGAATTAAACACTGAAAGTAATTTTAAGCACCAATATAGATTGACAGCATTTCAAGTTAAATTTAAAGAGTTTTTTTGCATTCATTTACAGCTCTATATAGAACGGACTAACTACCCTGTGCATGAAAAAGTAGGTTTAGCTCCTTATTTGCCAACAGTCAAGTCATTTACTCCCCACATAAATCAGCTCTTGCAGCTCTGCATGAACTTGTGAAGTTAGATCTATAAGGTAATGAGGAAGGCTTTGATGGAATGGCAAGCTTCGTCTAGAAGAAAGGGCACAAAAAATCAAATGCATTCCAAAACTGAAGGAAAGCCAGAAAAAGAGAGTTTGATAGGCCACATTGTGGACACATTGCTTATGCAAGCAGCACATTCAAAAGCTGTAAGGCTCTATTTATGCAGACTACTGATTTTTTAAACTAAAATTTTGCCAACTGTGTGCATAGGTTAAACAATAACTTTGCACAATCTTCCTCCGAAACATGGAGGAGGAGAATAATTAAGAGATGGAATTATGTCTCTTGGCTCCTCAATCCCTCTTCTTTTTCCACATAACAGAGAAAAAGAAGAAAAAAAGAAAAAGCAAACCAAGGAAAAAGTGACAGTCAAGAATTCTTCTTAAATTCAGATAAGTAATTTAATCCAAACAATATATATAGGACTAAAATGCAGAGTACTTATGTTTACAATAGAAGTAAGTTAAAAAGGAACCAATCAAGTAATATCCAACATCGCAGTTAGGACATTTATCTAAAATCAAAATATGGATTTTATTCAGATGGGAAAAGCACATCAAAGAACACAACACAACAATACAGAGATTTTTCATCAACATACTGTGTGTTAAATTCAGTCCAAACCCCAATATTTGGGCTTTTATCCATTTAGTAAGTCCTCAGAGAAGAGCAAACTGGGACACTCGCATACCAAGATTTATTACAAGACACTAACTTCCCATCACAATAATATCTGACTTCTCTCAGGTATCTTAGTGCAAGAAACATGGAGCAAAAGAATCATTTAATTTAGGGCTATTAATCCAGAATCAAAATTCACAAGTGCAGTTAAAAGATGTGATTTATTGAGAACCAGAAAACGTCACTTCCAAGCTACCAGCCTATCGCTATTCCTCCAGAAGTTACAACAATTAACCTGAAAAAGAAGCTGCTGTTGTAATAAGTTGAGTGTTCCAGACATAACTGAAACTAAAGCTAAAGTTACTCCTCCCCTTTATTGTGAGCCACATAAAGAGTATACTGACATCACTTAATAATTTTGCAGGATGACTATAAGCTGGCATGTTTCAGGGAGCCTCTGCGGCTTCACCTAGCTGCTCATTCTCACCTTCTTTCCTGTGAGTCCATCTGTCAGTGGCAGCACTCCATCACCACCAAACCACTCCTCTTTCAAAAGGAACAATATAATTTCCACAAACTGTAAAACATAAAAACCAGATATTTAATTGCAAAAAACGTTAAACCTGAAAAACAAAAAAAACAACCCACAAAACAAGAGGCAAACCTTTAGATCCCATGTTAAATAAATAAGATAAATAAGCACTTGCACAACACTGGGATGGCTGAAGTATTTAGTTTGCTCACGCTGAGTTGGCAGACAAAAGCTAAACAGCCAGGCTTGTCCTGCCTATTCATCTCACAATAAGTCTATTGTAAGGACAGACCAAAAAATGTAGTTCAAAGGCAGCCATTAACATCAATCTCTATATAATTCTCAGTATACCACTCAAGAAATATCAAAACAAGACAACCAATCCATTTTCAGTCTAATACAAGATAGAATTCAATGCTTAGGCTAATTTTATAAGGTAAACAGATTTGTATGACCAGAAAACGGTTGAGTTGAATTCACATCCCTACTCCTGAAGCAAAACACGTACTACTAATAAAAGGTGCAATTCTGTTAAATACTGTGCAGAAACGCAATTAAGAGTTCAAAACATTTCTTCATGCAAACTCAGTATCTATGAAGACAGGATAAGACCAGGCAAGCCAGGGAAAAAAGCACCTGCTCTATTTACACTGTCTTCCTCTCAGGTTTTGAACTTTGTAATACCTTTCCATCTTCAAGAAGATACTTCTAGATTACTTTTCTTGTAATAAAACAAAGCTAGAGTTTACCTTTGTTTCTTGCAACCTGGTTGGCTTTTTAATATTGAAAAAAATTGTAATTTTCCTTCATCCACTGCCTTACTAGAAGAATTTTAGTTATACTAATGCATGCATGTACTCATATTTATTCAAATAAAACAAGTTTCATAGGTTCTTTGGACCCTTTTGCCGTGCTAAAGTTGCTGTCTGCTATACACTGTTAACAAAACCAGAAAATAAATTATTTACTATAATGGTCTTTTAAGGTAATGTATCTTCAAGAAAAGATCCAGAATGAATTGTCTGAACGTCTTGCATAGAGAAAACAGAAATAAAACACAGCCAGTCTTGGTTACAAGACACAATATATGCAAACCTGTAAATTGCATACCGAAGTTTCAACTCACACTTCGAAACAGTAATCATCAGGTTGATAAATAATTGAAATACAAATTCCAACACTTTCACTAGACTGCTCTGAATAATAAAGTATCAAATAGACATAAATAGACAGAAACAGCAACACATCAAACTAAACGTTTTCGGTTTTCAAAATACAGGACATTAAAAATAGTGATTTAGGCTTTGGGGTTGGCAAAGAACACATCACAAACATATAAAGACCCATGAAAATACAACACCAAATTAATGTGACAGAATAGCATTGCAGTAAGTCACAGACTCCTTGCTCTAAAAAATAAAAAAATCAGAACAAGCATTCTAGGAACAGATACACACCCACTAAGCCACACTTGTCACCTGAAAGATATCACTTTCAAGACACTTCTGCCTCTCCTTCCTCAAGTAAGAAAGAAAAAAAAAAAAAAAGAGAACCCCCCCATCCACAACTGTTAACTTGTAAAACATTAACAGAGAAAGTCTCACAAATATAAGGAAACTGTCAAGCAACACTTGAGTAACACAGGTGTTAATGAAACATCAAAGGAAAATGGAAGCACATTTTTGAAACTGCTAACTTTGTGATGTGTTCCTGCTTAGAGGTTTTTTGGTTTTTATTTTGGTCTTCATTTGTGGTGTTTGTTATCCTACTCAAAATCACCTAACCCTACGATCCATTTTCTTGAAAATGCTGGCACTTCTCCTCTGTGAGGAACTAACTTCACATATAAATACCCAATGGATCAGTGAACCAGATGAAGAGATGGTAGCCCTGAGAGAGTCAAATGATCAACAATTGCCTAATTTACATAACATATACTTATTCAATATCAAGGAACTGAGGATTAAAAATCTTGGATTCTATAATTTAAGGATTTTTTTAATACTTTTATTTTTTTAAGGGCTCAAAGAATTTATTTCATTTTCATGGGAGCTTCAACTACACAAAATGTACTGTAATTCTCACGAAAATTTCTGATTCTAACAAAACAAAGTTCAAGGCAGGCATCTAACGAGCTGTTTAGCAAGATCTCCCTTCAGGGCCCAAATGAAAAATTATTTAAGTAAGAAACCCACAATACTGGTGGACTAGAAATAAAGAGTGACTGGATGGTAGTGATATATTTTGTTTTGCTTTACCAAAGCTCACACTTAAGGTTGCATTACTAAGTATTTATGCATATTATGTAAGGTGCTAGTCAAACGGTTTTATTTCCACAAATAGGATGCTATTTAATTTTTAAATAATTTTCAAGTTCACTGCAAGTTTTCATTCACTCCCAGCACAGCACATTATCCCCATTGTGCAGGTAATACAAGTCATTTGGCCACAGCTACCAACTAAGTAATTATAAACAGAAAGTTTCTTCCTCCCAATAGGAATGTGCAATTTTCCTTGAAGATTTTCACATTTTTATAATGCTACATTGTAGCATTACACATACTTGATTCCTTTTCCACTAAGATTACCCGAATTATTACTAGGTTTAATGCTTACAGAAGTGAACAGCCAGGCACAATAAGTCATTCTCACGGCATGGAAGAGGAGTAGGATACCAGCACCTGCATTGCTTTGCCAGTACACTTACTTCCTACATTTTTACTTCAACACTGCAACAGGCAACAAGCAAACACTGCCCTATAGTGCCAAATTATGAAATGGATTTGTGTTACAGACAGATGGCCACTAGCATAACACTGATGTCATACTTTTCACTTGCAGAGTAGAATGCTAATTCAAATTCTCCAGAAATCAAACACTATCACACCCTAACAACTGCTACGACATGGAATGATGCGGAAAAAACATTACTCTTATTACTACAGGAACGTAGCCTTCACTGGACGTTGACCATTCATTAGTGAGCATCATAGGCAAAAAAGTAATCTTACATTCAGTGCTAAACAGGAAGAACTGGTATGACCCCAGCTTTCAGAAATACTAGAACTCCCATCAGCCTCACATTCTTATTTACCCACTAGTTAGTAAACAAATACTTCTACAACTTTCAGACAAGTTTATTACACATTTACAGGCACATTATTAATAAACCTGTTGCATCATAATTAGAAATAATTTACGCTACCAGGACTGCAAGTTTGTACAACAAAGTTATCTACTTAGGTTCTGAAGGTTACCTTGGAGCTTCCCAATTCAAAACAGAATTGTCAACATTAATTTTGTCTAAATATATAACAGTTAATACTGTTAAATGTGGTTCACACAACATGTTACCAGATTAAGAAATACTTGTGTTTTGGTCAGCTCTGACTAGGAATAACCACTGTTTTCAACATTGTGCAATCGAGACCTGCTCAGAGCAAAGCAAAACAACTTGCTGCTAGAAGACAGCAGTGATCTCTTCAGTTGAGGGCTCAAAGGTTTTAAGGGCAGCTCTCAGTGAATAAGTGATGGTAGCAAACAAGATATAACTGTGAAAGAGATGGGGGGGGGGGGGGGGATGAAGAAATTGCCTAGTGGCAGCTAAAAGAATACAGAAGAAGACTATCTGCTATAGCACATAATTAATAATTTAAAGTTTACCATACTCATAAGAGAATAAAAAATTGAGTAATAACTTTTCCTTCTCTTCTTCTTTTGAAATTACATGTTCATAACTTACCACGTTCAGGTGTGTCTGTTTCTAAGAACAGTTAACTCTGATCATAGAATAGTTTGGGTTGGAAGGGACCTTAAAGATCATCCTGTTCCAACCTCCATGCCGTGGGCAGGGACACCTCCCACCAGATCAGGCTGCTCAAAGCCCCATCCAACCTGGCTTTGAACACCTCCAGGGATGGGGCAACGACAGCTTCCCTGGGCAACCTGGGCCAGTGCCTCACCGCCCTCAGCGTGAAGAAATTCCTCCTTATGTCTAGTCTAAATTTGCCCCTCTCCAATTCATATTCATTACTCCTAGTCCTATCACTCCAAGCCTTTATTAACAGTCCCTCCCCAGCTTTCTTGTAGCCCCTTCAAGCACAGGGACGCTGTCCTAATGATCATATAATCATAGAGTCACCAGATTGGAAAGGACCCACCGGATCATCGAGTCCAACCACGTCCCTCAGCACCTCATCCACCCATCCTTTAAACACCTCCCTGGGCAGCCTGTGCCAGTGCCCAATGACCCTTGCTGTGAAAATCTTTTTCTGATGTCCAGCCTAAACCTCCCCTGGCAGAGGTTGAGGCCATTCCCTCTTGTCCTGTCCCCTGTCACTTGGGAGAAGAGGCCAGCACCCTCCTCTCCACAACCTCCTTTCAGGTAGTTATAGAGAGCAATGAGGTCTCCTCTCAGCCTCCTCTTCTCCAGGCTAAACAACCCCAGCTCTCTCAGCCGCTCCTCGTAAGACTTCTTCTCCAGCCCCCTCACCAGCTTCATGATCTTTAATGTCCCTTCCAGCCCAAACCATTCTATGACTCTACAACTCCACGAGTTGAACCTGCGCTCCCTGCAGCGCACCCCGGGCACGCGGAGGGAAAGGACCGTGGAATGGAACCGTAAGGAGCCCCGGGGCGCCCCGCTCGAAGCCCCGGCGGTCCGTCCCCGGCGTGAGGGAGGAGCCCTGAGGCACCTGCCGAAACCCACCCTCGGCTCCCCTCGCGGACGGGCCTCTCGTCCCCCGCACCCCGCGCTTCCCCACCTGTCGCTGAGCGGCTCGGGCCCGGCGGGCTGGAGGGGGGGAAGGCGGGGACGGGGGGGGCCGCGCCGGTGACCGAAGGCGGGAGGAGCGCGGCCGCCGCGCAGCTGATTCACGCGAAGGGCGGGGCGGGGGGAGGGGCGGGGCCCGGCGCGCCCGCCGACGGGGGCCCCCGCGGGACAAAACAGGCCGCGTCGCGCCGTCCAGACGAAGGTCCCGCTTCTCCCGAACCGCCCCGGTCCCCACCGGGAGCGCAGAGCCCCGGGGCGGCGCTGCCGAGACGAGCCACCGTAACGGGGCTGGCGCCAGCAGCGCAGGGAAGGCACCCGGAGTGTATTTTTTTAATAATACATGAGGTTTTAATTTAATTTACCTTATTTTAATCGACTCTAATCCTATAGTTTAATTAATTAATACTATTTATTGGATAAATTTCACTAATTAATACTATTTATTGGATAAATTTCATTAATTAATACTATTTATTCGTCAATTTCATTAATTAATTCTATTTATTGGGTTTATTTAATTAATATAATTTATTGGGTTTGTTTAATTAATACTATTTAATTAATTAAATTAAAAATAATTTATGTTAATAAATATAATGAAAATACAGACTAAAAGTAAGCAATATTAATAGATAAGGTAATAATAAATATAAATAATAAAAATTAAAAATTAATAAAATAGATTAAATGAATTAGTAGTTAAATAAAATAATTTAATGTACTAATATAGGTATTTTTTAATAATAATGTAAAAATACATCAGAGGTGGTGATACACCAGAGGTAAAAAAAAATACAATACAAATACAATATAAGTACAAATACAATACAAAATAAATACACCAGTGATAAAATACACCAGTGGTAATAAAGTAAAAGTGCAGCTGAGGTGTATCTTAAACCATTAGAGGTACAAATGCAGAATGAAGCTATGAGCTGTGCAGGAGCCTGGTCGATAACCAGGGGCGTATCCGGCTGCCCTCACCTGCTCCAGGGACCCTCCCAGCTCTTGGCTGCAGTGGGAGCGAGCCTGTCCCTCAGTTCTCCAGTACAAGCTGAGGCTCCTCTGCATCATTAGGTACACGGGTGCGTGCAGGTGTATGTACAAGTTGCGCACGTGTTTTATGTTTGCTTCTATACATGCATAAATTTTACAAAGTATGTTTAAAATAGACCTAGCTAGAGCTGCGTGTCATAGGATCATAGAATTGTTGAGACTGGAAAAGACCTCTAAGATCATCCAGTCCAACTGCCAGCCCAACATCACTGTGCCTGCTAAACCATGTCCTTAAGAGCCATGTCTACACACTTTTTGAACACCTCCAGGGAAGGAGACTCTACCGCTTCCCTGCACAACTTGTTTTGATGCTTCACCTCTATTTCAGTAAAAAAATTTTTGCTAATATCCAATCTAAACGTCCCCTGGTGCTTAGAATCATAGAATCATAGAATAGTTTGGGTTGGAAGGGACCTTAAAGATCATCCTGTTCAAACCCTCCTGCCATGGGCAGGGACACCTCCCACCAGACCAGGCTGCTCAAAGCCCCATCCAGCCTGGCCTCGAACGCCTCCAGGGATGGGGCAGCCACAGCTTCCCTGGGCAACCTGGGCCAGTGCCTTGTCATGCTCAGTGTGAAGAAATTCCTCCTTATGTCTAGTCTAAATCTGCCCCTCTCCAGTTTATACCCATTGACCCCCATCCTATCACTCCAAGCTTTGAGAACAGTCCCTCCCCAGCTTTCTCGTAGCTCTTTCAGGTACTGGAAGGTCGCTACTTCTCTTAAAGCATTTCCTCTGCCAACTGGAATGAATACCCCATTGTTTTTTCCACTACCCAGAACCACCAGTTACTACCTTGCTTTCTTCTTTTACTAGCTCTTGTAAGTTCCAAAAGTTGTATAACTTTTCTTTGCAACAGATTAATTCCCCTCTACTCCCTGACACAAAATATACCTAAGATGAAAAATAATATCCCAATATGAAATGATATGTATTATTTTATTGGGTTTACTTTTTGTGCATTTATCTTTCCATTGCTTTAGAATGCAAGTATTACTTATGCTTAAATAAATTTTTAAAGCCCACTTGTATAAATATGGTCATAACAATAAAAATATTTTCCAGAATAAGAAAGTTTGTACAGATGTGAAAATAGTGCTTGCATCACCAGTTAATTACTGAGTATGTTGCATCTAGACAACCTTTCTCATGCTCGGACAGCATATCTAAACTACTGCTGTATTCTGATAGCTCAAAGAATACATGGAAAATAAATATAAGACTGAAGTCTGTGATGATAGATATTTAGCAAATTATGGCTTACAGGGGACTGCAAAAGAAAATAATGTGAAAGAAACCAGACCTTCCAGGTATGTCAGTTCCTTCCTGCCATGCAGAGGCTGGGTAGTTTGTTTGCAATGAGACACAGAAATTGTTCCTGCCTTCTGAGGACACTTTTGCTTAAAAAAAATCCTTTTGCTCAAGGAAGGAGTGTTATTCTGAGACAGTGGAACAATGAAGCAAGGCAAGATTTCACATCATACATTCAAATGAAAACTGAAGGACCTCAGGAGTCAGCACAATAATTCCACAGTACAATGCTTGCTCCCTCACCCCTTGCCGGGGTTTTTCTCTTCCCTTTCACCCTTACACTAGAGCGGCTGGGTGTTTGTCCTAGGAAGCTGCACAGTCAGCTCCACTCACCGAGGACTAAAAGAAGGGGACTTCTATCAGTCCACATCCAGCCTAAGTCCACTGTGTGTTGCCCATTCAGGATATGATTGATGAATTCTGTTTTGGGCTGGATTCATCAGTTTGCTCTGGGTGTTTTGGCCTGCGGACAAGACTATTGTCTATTAGTTACAACTCATCAGTATCTCTTAGACAAGTGATCCCACAGGAACAGACGGCTCCCCACGCTGACATTGCCACCACATCATGGCCAAGAACGTAATTACCAAAGCGAGGACAATCAACGTGCAGCTTCTGCAGCAGGCACAACTCAGATATGCTGTTCAAATGGCTCACCTTAAAGCAGAATCACAGAATCACAGAATCACTCGGTTGGAAAAGACCCACAGGATCATCGAGTCCAACCATAAAGCCTAGTAGCATATAGAACAGTAACTGCTACAGACACGGAGGGGAGTCCAGGTCTATTCCTGTAAGAAACCTGTCACCCAACTCCCTAACATATTGCACTGTGAGTTGCTTAACTGAAAGAACTTTGTATGAGCAGAAAGTTTGGATATATTGCCGAATTCTCCATCTTTAATCATGAAAAAAACCTTCACTGTTTGTAGAGGGCACATGCCAAACGAGCTGAAATCGATGGAGCTGCTCCAGGGGTGAATTTGGACCACTGCATGTTGGACTTTCAAGGAAAAGCTGCAGAAGTCACAAGGCTGCTTGAGGCAGAGACCTCATGTGAGTCATGTGCACTGTTGGGATAGACAGAGGGATGAGGAGGAGCAAAGGAGGAAAAAAGAGATACATTTTTATTGCATCAGGACAACAGCATGGGAGATATGCTGTATGTAAGCGCTGTCAGACCAGGATGCTGCAGCTGCTGTTCGGAGAGAAAGCCTCCCAACATATCCAAGGTCTTCAGCACAGAAGCAGCCTCAGCAGCGGAGGTATTTAATATCACAGCACGGTACTTCCACACTGAGACAGGTTAAGCTTGGGTTCTTCCACTTGTGGTGGTAGTGCAAAACATCCATATTTGCTTCTCACCAGAAAACAACAAACTTTGCTGTTTCAGGCTTGTGAAGCTACTGAAAGATGACTCCGTGCCTTAGATGATAATAAATTCCTTTGATGTGATGAACAGGGAGACGATTGCACTCCAGCAAGCTCTGTGCCAATGAGGGATTGTAAAACAGGGAGGGAGCCAACAGCCTACAGTTCTGGAGGAGGCAGCATGCCACAGATTACAAATCCTGTTGTATTTCAGTCAAATGGCAATGCAGGTGCCCCACCAGTGTAGCTGCTCAGGAGGAGCTTGCAGAATGTCTGCCATTCATTACTACTATTTTAATGATTTATGGCACTGTTATGCTGTATGGGCCAAATTAACAGGCCGCATAAATTTTACAGCATTGAGGAAGGGGGTGGGGGGTGGGGGGTGGGGTTATGGAGAAAAAACAATGAATTTAAACTTCCTGAAATGTCAGTCCTGCATTTGTGTTTCATTCCCTGCCCTAACAGATTGCTGTCTGGAGATGAATAAGTCAAGGTTAAGAGAGAGTAATATGCATTTGGAATGATGGTGGTAAAGTGTCTTCTGCAGTTAAGGCGGTTTTATTTTTGTGCGATCTCAGAGTGGGCACCACCATTTACCAAGACAGGAGCATGCAGACAGTTACTCCCCTCACAGATGGAGCTGACAAACAGCACTGGAGATCCATGACTGGTGGGGAGGGAGATGAAAGTGATGTGAAGCGTTCAAAACCATTGCACTCAAGGAGAAAGGAAAGAATCACATCAGTAAAATAGTGGTTTTCCATCTGTCAGATGTAACCAGATGTAACCCCTTCCTCTATTCTCACTGCAGTCCCCATTGCTCCACACCCTTCAAAACTGGAGGTACAGGATGCAGAGGCCTTGGAGTTACACTGGTCCCTTCCAGGAGCTGAACATTGTGGAGAGATTCAGATAGGTGAGTGTGCAGCATCCATAGCACCAAACAAGAGATATTTCATCCTATGATTATTCCAGCTGTGAATCAGTATTTAATTACTGAATGACATGCTAGTAGCTTCTTGTTCTACTCAGCTTCTGAAAACACATACCAATTCCTTTGTGAATCAGAGACAAGGCATCCCATTTGGAGCTGTCACATCCTATGTGCATCTAGAGGAGCTCTCTGAAGGATCCTGTGCAACTGCGTACAAGGGGATCAGCAGGTGAGCAATCATCACCTTATTGCCTTCCCTGTGCCTGCTGAAAACACTCATTATGGGAATCCGTAAGAATGAGCTTGAAGCTGGGCATTTCTGAATACTTACAGGAAGATAAAGGTGAACTAAAAGTCCACCTTTGTCTTTAACTGGGATATTCACAAAGCTCCATGCCCATTTTTTAGGGAACTCCACCGCTACAGCCACAGAGGCTCCACACAGACAATTTGCTCTGCAGCAACGTGCCAAGTGATTCTCTGGCTGCACCAAGGAGGGGAGCAAGGTTTTTTCTTGGAATGAAGGACAAAGGGTGAAACAGCTGGCTGGTGAGCACCTTGGTGGCAGATATATCTGAGCACGTGATAAGGAAAGTGCTGGCTGCAGCAAGAACATGTCCTTTCTAGCAGTGTAGGGGCCCTCTTACACCTCCTTCCAGCCTTCTTCCAGCTCTGTAATTGCTTTCTTACTCCCATTTCTATATGCTAGGACTGTGTACTGGTTTTGGCTGAGACAGAGTTAATTTTTTTCATAGTAGCTGGTGTGGGGCTACGTTCTGGATTTGCACTAGAAACAGTGTTGGTAATAGAGGGATGTTTTCATTATTACTGAGAAGTGCTTTCACAGAGCCAACCCTTTTTCTGTTTTCTTCACTCCACCAGCGAGTGGGCTGTGGGTGCACAGGAAGCTGGGAGGGAACAGAGCCAGGAGAGCTGACCCCAACTGACCCAAGGGACATCCAATACCATAGGATGTATGCTCAGCGTGTAAAGCTTGGGGAAGGAGAAGGAAGGTGGGGATGTTCGGAGTGATGGTATTTGTCTTCCCAAGTAACTGTTACTTGTGGTAGAGCCCTGCCTTCCTGGAGGTGGCTGAACACTTGCCTTCTGGTGGGAAGTAGTGAATGAATTCCTTGTTCCGCTTTGCTTGTGTGCACAGCTTTTGCTTTAACTGTTCAATTTTCTTTCTTTCAACCCACGAGTTTTCTTCATTTCCACTCTTCTGATTCTCTACTCCATCCCACCTCGGGGGGAGTCAGCAAGTGGCTGTGTGGGACTCAGTTACTGGCTGGGGTTAAACTATTACAAGACTGCGCAGCAGTTTTTACCACTGTTGCACTGGACAATTGTGGACTGGAAGTGTCCTTTGCCGCTTGCTGTTATCACAAACAGTGCCACTTTCCTGTGTGATGGCAGCTGATACCTGGACCATCACACATCCCAGCCTGAAGAGAAGCACTTTGGATAAAACTGGTGTTTAATAACATCTGTTATTTCAGCTCAGTGAGACATACTTTGTCAGTTGACTTTGTAGAGCACTGGGCAAAATGTCTGCAGCTATCTCAATTTCTTTGAGAAAGAAATGCTTTTGTTTAAGTGCTTGGTTTTGGCTGAATGTATTTGCATGTCCCTACAGACCAAGCTCACAAACTGCCTGGTTGATGAAGTCTTCTGTTTTTGTCTGCTGTAAAACCCCAAGAGGATCATAATCTGATTTCTTCCTAACATAGAAATATGCAACTTTTGTGCCAGCTGTTGTCTGGTGTTAGTGAGAGCTATCAGTGTAAGAGGTCACAAATATTTTGTTTCTTATTTCTCACTGCAGTTCAAAACTAGGGTTGATTTTGTCAGGGACCAGATGTGCCAACTTTCACAGAGCAGCCCCAGCACAGGACTCTCATACTGGTCAACTCAGAATAATAAGAGAGGTCAGCAGACCTGGTTTCTAACAGTGTAATTAAGATAGGAAAGTTTACAAAGTCCAATTCTGGGTGAAAGCAGTGAGGTACCTCAATAAGCCTATTTACTGAATAGCATGTATTACAGTTTCCTATACACTAATTCGCTGTGGTGCTTTTGCTCTGCATTTACACTTGCAGCCCACTGGTACAATAACCCATATAAGCTTTATCAACATAGCACTAACGATGCTCTAAAGATCAGCACCCCTTGAATATGCTTTACTGGACAGGCTGAGATCTTAATTTCATTCATTATGGGAGAAGACAAGGGTGATCCTATGAAGGGTCCACTTGAAATAAATCTTTTGTGTGCTGCTGAGCTTTGCAGCATCTGATACCTCAAATTTACAACGTAAGTCAGTAGTGCAAACAAAGCATAAGATTTATTAACATGGTGCATTCTCTGCTACCCTGGAGGACTGGCACTCCCCTGACAAAGAGCTGCTTCACCCCAGGAAGCCCTACAGAGCCAGAATGCGCTTAAAGCTCAGTTCTGGCTGTTGCACCTGACAACCCAGCAGGGGGTTGTAGAAGCAACCAAGTGAGGAGCAGTTCCCAGAGGCCTGATTGAGCACGGGGACTGAATCTCCATATTACTGTGTGCCCTCTGGACTGCTTCTCTGGAGTAACAGCTCTGATAACATGGGATTTTTAAGGTATCAGAGAGCCAGGTTAGCAGCCCCATTCCATAGCAGGTGGGAACTAGCCAGGGTATTTTTACTGGATTCATAGGCAATTAGGGGCAATATGGAACGTGGTTAAGGTCCATACAGCCATGCACTGAAAACATACTGGTGGCAGCTAAATGGACCAGTACCAGAGGCAATTCAGCTGCAGCTGCACCAAGATCTGTGCAAGAACTATTTATAAACTCTGCTGTTTCCAGCAGTTACGCCAACTCAGACATCTCTTAGTGCTCAGCAAACTCAGTATTGACATATGCTCAGGCCACAGCTGTGTAATACAGTACATCTGGCTGTAGCACTTTTAGAACCAGGTGAAATTGTTATGGTCACAAAAGGCAAAGTGCTAATCCAGTATAAATTCATGCTTTGCCAGCATGAAACTCTTCAAATGTCTTTTGCAGACTGTTTGAAAAACAAAAAGCGGCTTTTATCCAAGACCAAAACTCATTTGGCCTCCCATGAGCAGCCCAAGCTCTGTATTGTGTGCTTTGGCTAATTCAGCAGAAATGAGATTGTATGCCCATGCCTTTTCTGGACTAAATTTGTAGCGCTGTGTGGTCTGACAGTAAACTAACTTGGTTTTAATCAGCGGGCAAATGAGCCTGGGGCAGCTCTGAGGCTATTCTGCTGTATCAGAAGCTGAACTAAAATCAGGAGTGAGGGATTATTATTTTGGTTGACCCCTGGGCTTTCTGTCTGTGCACAGTTTCAGTATAACAGGTGGTTCGAATTCCTCAATAGTGCCGGGGATCTACATGCGAAGCGATCCCAGCTTCACCACTTCTCTGCATCCTTCCTCTGTATAGAACTACAGCAAAAATTTTCTTGAACCTGTGGTAGCAAATGATGTGTGCTCTTCCTCCATAAAGACTATCTTTGAGGCTTTCTGCTGACTTCATGAGTGCATCAGCTGCAACCTGCTCTATCTTGAGGAACCTAACAGAAAGCTGAAAGGCTCAGAAGGCTGCTGCTCCTCCCTTAGCAGCGGTTAGTGCTCTGTGGTTGGTCTATATGGAGGCAGAGACCCTTCACGTGCCGTCCCATCCATCACCACACCCTAGATGTGCTGAGGCTTGTTGAAAGCAGGTGAACACCTAAGGACCAGGGCCCCACAGTTGCAATGATGCTTCTAGATGGTTAGGCCAACAGAAGAAGTGTGCCAAAGTTGTATAAATACAAACAAGTTGCTGTTCACTCAGTAAATTCATCACCTCTGTTCTTTGAATTTTAAACAGGAGAGAGTAACCAATATGCATTCTCCAAGGCACAAGCACAGAGCTAAATTCAGAAATAAGCTTAGCATCTACAGTGATTTCTTTTGGCAGAATTTTACACCCTGACATTGTGAAGCTGGAAGCTGGGAGAAACTCAGCTTCCCCCACAAACCTCCTAAGGGCAAGCACGTGCCAGGAGGTGGATGGAAGAAGGATGGGAAGCTCAGTGACCGGCTGCTGCATTCTGGGCCTGGGAGCTGCCCTCCCTTGCCTTGAAGAAATTATTGTTTCTCAGCTGAGAAGGTGGCAACTGGGAACTGTGAAATGCTGTTTCTGACAGAGGCAAGATCCCGCCTCTGAGAGACAGACAAGTTCCTGCCAAAGCTCAGAGCGCTGATGCTTTCTTCTCTAAGGAATCGTTCCATCTTCCTCCAAACTCAGTAGCTCCTCGTTCTTAGGGAACTGCCAAGTTTGGACTATTTCTCCCCAAATTTTTATTTTCACTGCCTTGCTGTGTGCACTGTCTCCTTTCAGTTCCAGCAGCAGCAGTTAAGTTGATCTTCCTTTTGTGTTTCCCTAGCTTGTGTTCTCAAGTGTTTGAAACATGCAAGCATTGTGCTGCTTCGTGACATTATCCAGACCAAGGGGACACTAACATTTGTCTTTGAGTACATGGTGAGTTTTTTCTAGCTTCCTGTGGAGAAGCTTTTTACAAGTTTTTCTAGCTTACTGGGAAGAACTGGGAAGTGGCTGCATAATGAATTTACCACATTATGAGACATCTACAAAGAAACAAGTTGTAATCCTTTAGTGCAATGATTGATATTTCTTCTTGATCTCCTGCTTTCCAGCCACACAACCTTACTCTTTTCTTTCTATATATGCAACAGCTGTATGCAAAAATGATTCCACGTCTTGTTTCCACTAGGGTGACAGATGCTATTTACCTCCATTTCTGCCTTGACAACACAATAGAAGTAGTGTTCTTGAGCCACAGCAAGGATAGGAAATAATGATATCAGCTCATATCCCAGTTGGGGTTAGATTTTGCTCTGACCCCAGTGGCTCGCCATGACCAAGCTGTGGGTTGCTCTCGTGGGGAGGGCAGGTTGCCAATAAAAAATGTTCTTAGCATGAGACTTGCTACTTCTGTTTCTTTTGCTGATAGTTATCAATCAAATTATAAGGAAAGCACAGGGGTTATGTCTCCTCACTGCAGCTCTATGATTAATTCTGGCACAAGCATGGATTCTGTTAACTATCAGCTTGAGGTCATAAACTGCTGGGGTGAGATAATAGGTCAGCCAGGTCCCTGATTTGACCCAGCACTTAAGTGCACCCTAGTGTGCTACATCAGATCAGACGTTCATCAAGGCAAAAGAGATACCTTTGCAGGGGTTGCATATTTTTTCCATTTACTGAAGAGGCAGCATTGGTAAAAGCACTTTACACTAGTAGCTTTGCCTCAATTTCTCTTTTGTTTAGTACCCAGATATAGCACAGGACAGGGGCCAGCATCCTGGCAGACTTCATTCGTGTGATGGTATAGCAAGTTCTTTAGAAGATAAATATCAGGAAGTGTTGTTTTCCACTATGTATGATCACTGTAAATTGCTTACTAATGTTTATTTGTTCCATATATGACAAACATATTGGAGGAAAGCAGCCTTTGATAAAGATCTAACAACCTCCCTCTCAGCCTCCAAAGCCTTTTCTTGGTTAGTTCCCCTTAGCATTCCCTGAGCCTGCAAGAGGACACTCAGCTTTTGCAAACAATGACATCTTGTGGCAAGCAAATCCTCTCTACAGATTTGTCCTTTTATCATTAGAGTACATTATTCATCTCTCTAACTAAAGAGTCTCAGATCTCACTCTCTCCATATCTGGAACTATCTTCATATTTACAGTCAATTAAATCCCTTTTGTTTCTGCTACAGCTTTTTGGGATTGGTTGACCTGACCAGAGCACAGCTGAAGGTGTACCCTCACTTTATAGACTTATGTTATAATAGCCTCCTACTCTCATTTGTTTGCATCTTCACATTTAATTAACTTTCAGGATTGTTGCTGTACACTGACTTAAGTTTTCAGCGCAGATGTTCTCAGTGAATGCCTGGGTCCTTTTTCTGAGTAACTTCAGTTAATTTATCTTACAGCTGTCAACAATAACTTTGTACCTTATCAAACTGCCTATTCATCTGGCTTTTCAGATCCCTCTGAAGTTCCTCACTGTCACTTCTTATCATGCCTAATCTAAATACTTCTGTCATCTTCAAATGTTGCCACCTTGTTCACATCTTTTTCCAGATAGTTGTTAAGCAACACTAATTCTAATGAAGTTTCTTGGGGGCTCAGATTTTAAACATCCTTAAGGCTCAGATATGTCCACGATGCAGCGTTGTAGTTTTGGCACAGATCTCACGGACTCTGCTACGAGATGAGCTTGTAAAGCACACAGAATACATGGCTGTAACATGTACTCAATGGCATTTCTGTGAGTAAACATCAGCCAGCTGCTCTGCTTTCCTGCCCAAAATCCTCATTGTCAGCAAGAACACAACTGCAAAATTATTTGCTACTTCTTAGGAGGGTCATCTAGCTTCCTTCATTTTTACTGGCAAATGTTTGCTTTTTCTCTGAGTGATTCCTAATGAATATGATGCAAGCAGGCAGGCTATTACAAGGATGCTTTTCTGGTACAAAATGACCTATGGGTGTCACTGTTTTTCCTCCTCTTCAGATTAAGTTTCTGGTGAAAAATGTCTTTTCTGTTGTGAAATCTAATGACTTCTGCTGTGTTTTGCTTCTATCCACTGTCCAATTTCATACTTTGTTTCAGCCCAACTTATTTTACCCCAGGCTTATTTACAGTGCCATGGTGGTGGGAGTCAGATATTTCTTTCCTGCTTGCTTTCTTGCTTTCTTTTTTGTTTTCTTTCTTGCTTCATCCACTCATCATATCTTTTTTTTCTATATCTATTCAAACTGGGTCCTTGTGTTTTCTCCCAGCTCGATGGTTGAGAAGTTGGTTCTGGGAAGAGGTGACGTGTACTGTGACAACAGATCACCTCCTGCTGGGGTCAGCTGGTTCAGGTGGGCAAAACTTCCAGCTCCTTGAGTCTTCACTTTTGTTGGCAGTGTGTCTTTGTCTTGAACAGTGAAACTGGATTACATGCTGTTCTCAAAACTGGGTCTGTGTTTTGGCAAGTTGCATTTGATCTTGCAATGAACAGCACATTTCTAAACAGAAGTTAAATTTCCAAAAAATGCACCTAGGAACTGCACTATAACTGCCCTCATGGCCAAATATTCCATCCTGAAAATCTTAGAAAGCTCCAGGGCAGTCATACCCCACCACAGTTTTTTCTTCCTTAGCCACCTCTACTAGTTTTGGGGATTTTTCTGGTTGCTTGCTTGATTTGTCTCTGCTTTGTTCCAGGACTTCCCCTGAAGTTCAGAGTTAATGTATCAGTGCAAAGTCACACAAAATAATTTTAATTTTTTTGCTGGCTTTTTCTAGCTCTTCACGTTCCAGTTTTTGCACAGCCTGGCTTACATCCACCAACAACACATTATTCACCGTGATCTGAAACCCCAGAACTTGCTCATCAGTTGCCTTGGTGAGCTCAAATTAGCTGACTTCGGTGAGTCACTGTTTGGATACTGCTAATATATCTGCTCAGACCAAAGATTTAGTATGCATATAGATCTGTATCCACAGCCAATTAAGGCATAAAAGCAAAACCTCTTACTGAACTTCAGGGAACTATTTCTGTGGTCAGTTCAGCCTTTCTTGCCTTTATACTGATAGATGCAGGGAGTAACCTCATTTAAGTCAGAGCAATTACTGCCACATAAAACTGGCTCAAGAGAATTGAGAATCAACCCCTCTCTCTTCAGAAAATAATGTAACATAGAGTCTACAGCAATGTGCTGAACAGAAAGGCTTTCTTGGCATTGCTTTGGGGTGGCTGCTTCAGTCACAAATGGTAAAGACCCATAAAACGCAGCATATTGCTTGATCTGATCTGCCCCAGAGGCATATTCCAGACAAAATTTCTTTGTCAATTGCTTGTAAACTGCGTTGGGATTGGTTGTGTTTAAAGATCCAAGAGACAATAAGGTCTTGTTTCCTATTATTATTATCATTATCATTATTATTATTATTATTGTTATTATTATCTACATGTTGTACAGGTAGACCTGTCCTAAGACAGCAGTCTTTTTTTTATTATTATTATTTTTTGGCAGGCTTTCTTTTGCCAAATCCACCCCCAGCCAGACATACTCATCTGAAGTGGTGACTGTCTGGTACCATCCTCCTGATGTATTGCTTGGGGCTACAGATTACTGTTCCGATCTAGATATCTGGTACTGACCAATTTCAAAGCATATGGGGTCCCTAGGGAAAAATCATCTTTATCTGGATTAAATTAAGTCAACCAAGTTACAGCAGGTACAGTCATAAGTAGAGGAATTAATACTTGTGAGCAGAAAGTGGGGAGCTTTGTACTACTGGGTTCATAGAAGTTTTGGAGAATTAGGTCACTACATCACAGCTATGGATTTATATAAACCTCACGTGGTAATATTTATGAGATATGTACCTCTCATTTGGTAACATGAAACAGTTACAGATCTTGGTAACGGAACATCTTTGCTTGTTGTTTGGCATCTGTGTGGTTGGCTGAGTCAATGGCAGTTCTCTGCAGCAACAGCTTTGTGAAGAAACAATGGATCCAGTCACAACTGCACCAACAATGCCTTTGGCCTTGGTAATAAAAGGTGGCATTAAAGGGTTCCTGAATGGGTCTGGAGATAAAAAGGTGTCTGAGATTTTCATTATTGCTGTGATGCTTTGTCCTTCTCAAAGAACATGTCACAGATGCTCTCTGCATTTCGTATAGGAGAAAGGCTGGGTTCCTTTAAAGCATTTGTACCTCTTACTCTCTAATCCAAAAATCTTAATGTGGCTGGGAATCACAGGAAACAAGCCACATGTTAGCAGAGCTGAAGCAAGAGTGGTCTCTGAGAGCCCATAGAAAGGATGAAAGATGAGGGCTTCACAGGGGTCCCACTGTCCTTTTTGGCTGGCTTGGATGCATAGCTGGGCCCTAGGGTTCATCCACCTTCTGGCTCACTTCTGTACCAGCCTGGACTCACTTCCAGCAGCACACTCCTGGATTACTCATGGACAAGATGCAGCTCATGAAGTTGCAGGAGACCGCCCTTATTCAGGGCAATTTTACATCTGTAGACAGTATCGCTGCTTCGCTCTTTCTTCAGACCACTTAATTTTCTGCCTGGGCACATCACACCAGGACTTTTCTTAACTATTCTGCAGTGTCAAAGGCTGGGAAAGGGTGGAAGCAGAGCAGGCTGAAGAATGTGTGAGAAGGGGGCTGAGTAGGTTTACAAACAGCAAAGTTCCAGGTCCTCTCAGGCTGTTTCCCCCTCCCAAAATCTGCAGCTTATTGGAGACTCTGATGGCCTGAATCTGGAAGGCAGGTCAAGGATCCAGGAGTTTTTCAGTTTGTTCACTTCCCTAGGCCTGCTGCTAATTTAAGTGCTTAAAGATTTCTCCAAGGAGGAAAACTGCTCAATTCTAATGGCTTCCAGCTGCTGAGCTAGTCTAAATAGTCCTCTCTTCTTTCCCCTTCCTTCCCCCACTACCTGTCACCTCTCCCCTCCAGACAGTCTCTCAGGAATGTCGGCTGAGTTTGAAGATGCCTGCCTAGCAGATTGGTGGGTTTGTAGGAGGCAGATGCTGGTATAAGCCTGTTTGGTTTTTTTTTTTCTGAAGGTTGACCCCTGTCCAAAGCCCCAGCTACGCATAGAAAGCCTGGCATTCCTGCCTGTGCAAAACCCATATCCCCATCACATAATTCTGCTCTAGTGCAATGAATAGCAACATAGGAGAAGTGTACAAAGATCCCATCCAGCATTCTAACCAGCTCTAACAGCACAGTATGCTCAGTCCCACTGAACTACATTCACACTATAGGCACCTTTGTTATAACGCCTCCTTATAATAACAACATTCAAAGTGTTTGCCCTAAAGAAAGATGTCATGCTGAGAGAATAGAGTACTTCAGTGAGCTCTATTCAGTAACTTCCTCTAACAAGAGCCATTTATTATCTTGATGTACACTGCATTTAAGTTCAATTTTTGTCTATTAGGAAATAATGTGAATTCACACAGATGTTACTTGTCTGTTGGGAAGAAAGGGAAAAAAACCTTATGTCTTTTGGATGCTACAATTTACATGAAGGCAGGTCAGAATGCCCTTGGTAATAGCATGAGACAGTGGGTGTTAAAGCCTTGGTTTAAAGAAACCAATTATAACAAAATAAAACATTATGGCAATTCATGCATAGTGCGCTTGAGCAGCAATACTGTCAGTGGGAGGCACATGGGAAGTGAATGAGGCCTTGAATAGATGAAGAAAGAGATATAGAAGGAGACTCATTCACTCTTGGACTAACTAGAAAAGCTGTTTTAATCTCTCTGTATCTCTTTTCTCTCTCTCTCCCCCTCACTATCTCTTCAGGACTTTAGAAGATTCAATTAAGGGATTTCAGGGAGACTAGCATTTCAGGAGATTACACTGCACTTCAGAAAGACTTTTTTTTTTTAAAAAAAACTCCAAGTGCTTTATGCACGTGCCACTCTAGTAGCTGTTAACATCACGAGTGCCTTAAGTCATGTCTTCTTTTCAGTCAGGCTTTCCTTGTATAATCTTCCATTAAAAAAAAAAAATACAGAAATCTTCCTGAGTAGATTCATGCAGAATACGAGTTTCTTTGCAGTCATTTAACATGGACATGCCAACCCCTCTACAGCCTTATCCCCAGCCTGGTTCTCATTGCCCCGCTATGCCAAACTGGGAGATATAAGGTAAGGGCTCCATTGTGCAGACCATGCTCGGTGAGGAACAAGAGAAGGTTCTATTTTTGGTTAAATATAAAAATGCAATCTTCCAATACCAGAAAAACTGTGGAGTGGGAGCTTTGGAATGCCACAGAGGTATCTTAGATCTTAATCCTGATGAAGTCATCTCTCCACTGCTGTGTGATGCAGCACTGCAGGCTGAGGAAGGAGTAAGTGCAGTGTTCGAACCTGCCCCAGGGACTGCAGGCAGATGCAACCATGTTGTCTGCACCAGCTCTTCTTATGCTCACTGGGACTAAATAGCCCTATAACCGGTTATACCTCTCCTGTTACTTTAGCAGCTGCTGTCTTGCTTCTCATATGTATCTAGCACATGCTGAAACATCATGTCTGGTCCTCATCCTGAAAGACCCTTTCCATTGCCCTAGAACTTCCCAAGCCAGCTGTATGGGACTGAAATCCTTTGAGAAACTTGTAGACTTGAAGGTGTAAGAGGACCTCGGAAATGAATGTCAGAGGGGTAAGAAGGAGATGGGGAAAACCAAAACAACGCTAGTTCTAAATCTTTAGAAATATTTAAAAGTTGTAGAATTATCCTCATTAACAAAATGGTCCTCATAGCGCTGTCAGAGGAGTACCTGCAAATCCTGTATCTCAGAAGGAAAGTTGAGGCCTCTATTGAAACACTACTGTGATAACTAGCACTAGTTTCCAAAGTTCTACTTTAATAGATAGACAAAAACACATGGGAGAAGAGTGGATTGCCCATACACCAGTTGTTCTAGCTACTTCTGTTCCTTTTTTTTTAATCAGGAAAAGCATAGTAACAGCCATAATTACTGCTGATGAATCAATACAATATCAAGAAGGCATTAAAAGCAGATGGTCAGCCAAGGTCTTGCTACAGGAAACAAAAAGCAATTCCTTTCCAGCACTTGTGGTTTCTCTGGTAGTTGTGTCTTTGTTAGAGACACTGAGGTTTAAAGGCTTCCAGAGGTAATGTGAATAAACCAGGAACACAAAAGAGTGCTTTCCCAGAAAGTGCATTTGTAACAACCCACAAGTTGCTCCTTTCCTCAAACTGACAGCTTGCCCACTAGTGAAAAGACTGTTTCATTAGGTTTGAATTTTTCAGCTCTTTGCTCATGAGTAATTCTTAGCAAATGCTAGCTGAATCTAGGAAAAAGAAAATCTTTCTCATTCCTAATTCCATTTATTACTCTGTCTGGATTTCAAGAGTTCTCAGCAATAACAGAAACCATAGCAGATCTGGTTTTCTGTCTGCCATGAACTCCATTGCCTTATATCTTTGCAGCAGAGCAGTTGGGTCACAAGGACCACATTTATAGGGCTGTTTCACTGTTACTAGCCCCTTTTCCTTAGTAACTGCTGTGTACATCCATTCCTCAAATTCTCAGAGCCTAAAATGTAATTTAGGAAACAGCATGGCCAGTTCATTAGAAAAAAATCTGTGTAGAAGGTCTAGTTGCATCTGTCTCATTCAGGGGCTGTAGTGAGTCCATATGAAGTTTCTATTGGTGCCAGTCTAATGGCCATTTCCAGCTAGGATATCAGAACCCCAACTGTGGGTGAATGTCAGAATAATTTGCTTCAAAAATGCATAGAGCTGATTCTCTTCTACCTTCAAATCAAGAATACCAAAATTGCTTTGACCCTATACAGTTAAACTTGTGCAATAGAATAAACAGATTACAGTAGCCCTTGTGGTTGCAAAATAGCTGTGAAAACAGAGGGTTGGTATGACAGTGGCCTCAGTAAAATCAATCTGTAGGCTCAAAAATAACATCTAGTGATGTGGCAGTGCTATGATTCACAAAAAAAATCTGTCACAAAAGCTGTGGGTTAAGTTTCATCATGTCTGGACCCTGTAAGAGCATATTAGACAAGGAACACAGCTCACAAGGTTCGGGTATGGATCTACAAACATGCTTGTCATTACCTGATGCGCAAGGATGACCAGAGTGAATACTGCAGATGAAGTGCATGTCAGGCTTTTGACTGACCACAGACAGGTGGGAAAAGCATCTACAGTATTACAAAAAATGTTGCAAGGGGTAACGCAGCTATACCCATGGCCAGAAGAGAACATCAGTTGTTACTCATTGTGTGAAAACAATAGAATCATAGAATCACCAGGTTGGAAGAGACCCACCGGATCATTGAGTCCGACCATTCCCACCAGTCTCTAAACCATGCCTCTCAGTACCTCATCCACCCGCACCTTAAACACCTCCAGGGAAGGCGAGTCAACCACCTCCCTGGGCAGACCGTCCCATTGCCTAATGACCCTTTCAGTGAAGAATTTTCCTTATGTTGAGCCTGAACCTCCCCTGGCGGAGCTTGAGGCCATTCCCTCTTGTCCTGTACCCCGTCACTTGGGAGAAGAGGCCAGCTCCCTCCTCTCCACAACCTCCCTTCAGGTAGTTGTAGAGAGCGATGAGGTCTCCCCTCAGCCTCCTCTTCTCCAGGCTAAACAACCCCAGCTCTCTCAGTCGCTCCTCGTAAGGCCTGTTCTCCAGCCCCTTCACCAGCTTTGTCACTCTTCTCTGGACTCGCTCCAGAGCCTCAACATCCTTCTTGTGGTGAGGAGCCCAGAAGTATTGGAGAACCAATACTTTCAGAGCCTGTTAGACAAAGATGGATTTTCAACATTTGAGCTTAAAGGACTCAAATTTGCTATAATCAAAGAAGATTGAGACTGAAACTGGAAAAGCTGGGATGGGAAACTTAGATAAAGTTTGGAGGAAAAAGATTTAAAATGAAGTGAGCAATGTTTTGTACCGTACAATAAGAGGTGGAAGTAGTTGCAAATAGTTAAGTCTACCCTGACCACAACTGTCCCATCATTATTTCCAGCAGGACTAGTCCACCTTAATAAAATTAAACATTTTTTTCAGGGTTTGATGCTTTCTTTTTGGGATGGCTGGTTTGCTTTGAGGCAAACGCAGAACAGGGTATGGCATAAAAATAAGAACACTTAAACTTGCTGTTGTCACCAAGTTCTTTATGCAATGAAGTCTTGCCGTCAGTTTTCCAGTGAAGAGCTAATTTCCTCTGAAGGAAAAATTGCTCTAGTGATTAGTGCCTCCGAGTTCTTATCTGTGCCTAATGTATCCTTCAAGCCAACGTAGTGTGTAGTAGTTTACTATTTATGTTTCCTTATGCAACTTTTTCTCACGGAGAGCACCTTATTATTCCACAGGCTTCTGCCATGACCATCTTTTCAGATGGCTTTGTAACAGGATAAATTGAAAGACAACTGAAACAAACTGCTTGGTGCTGGAAAAAAAGATGTGACTTAGTGGGTTTCTTTTCCAAGGATATCATGGGTCTGTCTCGCTGGTGAAGGGGTGGAGGGATTAGTGGATGGTGCTGATGAGAAAGAGGAGATGGGAACAGGCTTGTATGGAGCTTGGACTGCTTTATTTTCTTCTAAAATCCTGGAGGGATGTGCACATGATGTACCTCTAGTCTGCTACCATCCTATTTGTCTTGTCAGCTTTTTAATTTAAGTGTTTCAATCTGTAGAACTTGGATGGGGTTAATGGTACTACGAACAACATGCAACAAGGGCTAGATGACCAGGCATACGGTGCTGCAGGGGCAGGGATGTATAAGATGGCCCTTCACAAAGAAAACCTTCCTGACTTCCCACAATCAGTAGGGTTTTCTTACAGTTCTACATCCTGCCTATCACCATACTGTCAAGGTATATCAGCCTTCACTGATGTCTCTATTTATTTACCTATGTACAGACACCCCACATCCTGCCTTGCTTCAAACACACAGAATGACAGAATCATTAGGTTGGACAAGACCCACAGGATCATCGAGTCCAACCATAAATAACACATGTATACACACTCTCTCACTAAGTGACATGAGGTGGGTATAAAATACCCACACATCAGACTGTTACCTCTTAGACTCGAGATACGAAATGTATAGGGTATACAGCTTGTATCAGGATTTCTGCATTTACAAACCAGAATTTCTAGATTTCAATTCCAACAATTGTCTTGCTTCCTTTATCCCCTGCCCATCCCAACAATCACATTATATATGTCATGAATAAGTTAATATCTTGGGCCTTTTTTCAGGGGTGCACGCTGTGTATTTGTTGAAATGATCCAGGGCCAGCCAATATTTGCAGGAATTTCTGGTACTCATGAACCACTGGTGAAGATCTGAGTGTTGGGTAAAATATACCCAGAAATGGGAGAAAAAACCAATCTGTTCCTCTAGGCCCCTCCTTAATTTTGCTGTCCTAAGCCTAGGTCCTGTGAATAGCAGAAATAATTTGGTCTAATCTGCCAAGTTCAGAGAAGACTCAGTAACCCATTTTATATTTGGCAACTTTCTTACAGATACAGGAGTAAATCAAATTACTTTCCTTTGATGTTTGTCATCTCATCAAAAATTTAAAGCCAATTAAAGTGACATCAAATTGAAGAAGGCATAAAAGGTGTGCAGGTACTGCAAATTCTATTCCTTCTTGTTAAATCCTTTACTTACTGCAGGATACAGTAAACCATATTCTCACAGAGGAGCTCTAATACTGCTCTTAAACTACCTTGAAAATGGCAAGACCCTGAGGTTTTTAAGGGATCCGTCATTTTAACTTGGAACACTGTATCATCCAGTTTATGGTGCAGCCCTAGAGACTGCTTTGGCATAATGGAAAGTGTGAAATTACTTTAGAAAGGCAGCAGTGAGTGAGAACAGACATATTCAGGAGCCTCTTAAGGCATTTTTTCTGCTGGGGAAACTGAAACACCGAGCTACATCGTTAGCATGGATTGGTAGAATTGAGTCAGTTACTGTTGGATTCTGCTTGTTCCTTACTGCTCACTGCTGGCCCTGTTACTGACTCTTCAGGAAGGTCAGCCTGTAGATTCCTATGGGGGTTTGCTCTAGATGTCTTCCCTTTCACACGTCCTCCCAGGGATTTACTCTTCTGCCTAGAGTATTTCCCAAATGTGGATTTTCAAAGGATAAAATAAAGAAAACTGAAATTTGGAAAGTGATGAGAAAGGACTTCGTAGCCTCAAGTCTGTGTAAGTCAGATTTTTCCTTCTTAATCCCTTCCTCCAGAAGCACTCCTGCCTGTTAGGGTTTTCTTCTCTGCTTTTAGCTAGAACGTGATAAAAAGACAGACAAGTGGGTCCAGTTCCTAGACTTGAATTCAGTCCATTTAAATAAATGCTGAATTTCTCTTTCATAGAGAGTGAACAAGAAAAAAAGAATTCTTGAAAAAAAAAATCCATACTTGGCCAATTAATAGGGTTCAAATCCAGGGCAGGGTCCAGTTTCCCAGAGTGTGAATGAAGGGTATCCTTCCACTTACGGCTCTGAAATTTCTGAATACATTTCCTGTGGTTTTGCAGTTGGAGGGTTATAGCCCTATCATCATTTCTCTGGTATTATAACTAATACCGTGATTAATAGGATTTGTGCTATAGAAGGCAAAAAAAAAAACTTATTTAAAAATCATGAGGAAGCTTTAAGAGCCATGAAATAATTAGTGCCTTTCACAGAAGGTTTTATGTTATTATACAGCCTGGAATGAGGCTCTGTGTAAGGCCAAGATTTGAAAGCTCCTTAGAGGCTTTCGATGCCCAACTTGAGATATTTTACTGAGTGTGAGGTTCAGAACAGGGATTCCTACTGTTTTCTAATAGTCAATTCCTTTCATGTACTAATAACAGAGACACCCTGCACTGGTTTTGAGATGGTCTACATTTGTCTGCATGAGCCTGTATCCCCCAGCATGCTTATCTTTCACGTAGGGCTGTTGGTTCAAATACAGTACAGATGTATAGATGGAAAATGCCCGTTCTTGAAATGCGTTTGTCCTGTTGAATCATCAGGACTGACTGACTGTCATTTCACCAACATTTCTTCTAGTGGCAAGTGTCACCTTAAGCAATCTGCATCCCCGTCTCTGTCCTTGGCTGCTCATTCCCACTCCTGTGTTACCTTTCCCATGCAGGGCTACATCAACTGGGGAACCTGTAACCTGTTTTTCTCCCTCGGTTACCCTGGTGAGAACAGTTTATTTACCCAGTTCATCATCTGGCTGCACAAACAGTAGCACTAGTGACTCTAAGGAAGAGATGATGCAGGAGCAGGACCAGATGGGAAGGGGACGAAGAGGAAGGAGCTGCTTAGGCTGGCAATACTGGTAATGGAATTATGGCCTGAGTGAATGCAAACTGAAGTGTCTCCAGTTCTCTCATGGCATGGAGAGTAAGCAAATCTGATAAACTAAATATCCATCATTCACATTTTAAGAGATCAGGCAGAGGTTTTGCATTTAAAAACTCCATCTTATGGAGTAATGTGCTGAGAAGGATTTCATGTGGGCTGGATTAGGCTGCAGCATGCCACCAGTGTGCTTCGGCAGCTAAGCTGAACACGTAACAATTACCAAATGAACGACTACAAGGCTTCTCTACATAAAATATCAAATATATAAAATATAAAATATAACTTCCCAGCAAAACTAAGCAAAATCAGTTAGACTGATTCCTTCGGCTGGTTCATCATGGGAGAAGCAAGCAGTTAGAGGGCAGAGAGAGGACAATGGTTTATACCAACTTAGAACACTTGCCGCAAAACAGTCATTTTAAACATGTATCTGGCTGAAACTATGCCTCTGAGCTGCACTAAGGCCTTTCACTATAGTAAAAGATGCCTGCTTGGGGAGTGTGGCAGAGCAGAAGCATAGAGAAGTTGTTTTGCTTCATTCAGATGGCATAGACTAAGGAGTTGACAGCTAGATTTAGGGTGGATATAACAACAGATCAAACAGTACCCAGAGTATAATTGATTTCAATTAAATAAGTATAACTCATCGTTTGATTTGGCAAAAGAAAAAAATCACCTGCCCCATTACCTTGGAAACTCAAAAATAGACCCAAATTTGTGAGTTGGAATAGCATTTTTGTAAAGAAAAGACTGAGAAAAGATGAATACAAATCCATGTTTCTATGGTGTTCAGTGACTGGTGCTCTGAATGCTCCCACACCTCAACTCAGCAAAATCTAAGCATTTGCTGAAAACCTTATGTAGTAAAGTACAAGTATGCATAAATAACTGTTTTCTTTAATTCTTCACTGAATAGAGGCAGAGTGCTGAGCTGACCCTGGAAAGTATGGGTTTACTATGTTCTGAACTTCCCAGCTTCCTCCAATGCCTTTAGGACTGATGCCTGACAGCTCATGAGAAACCTTGAAGAATGAGGCCCCAGATGAATGCAGGGGTGGCACTTCAGAGCACACATCTGGACTTTCAGTGCTGAGTATTTTAGAGGTTTTACTGTGGCTTCCTGGAAAGCTGAGAGGGTAGCAAAAGAGAGCAAATTCTAGATCCAGGTTCAGATTCCAACTCTCTCCTTCCTGTGCACACATAGTTTGCCTTGGGCAGACCTGCCCTACTCATGACACACATATCAGTCAAGAATGCATCCTCATCCAGAGTTGTTAAGTTACCCTTGGTGTGAGCTACCTTCCAACATCCTCACATAGCTGGTTGCTGTGAGACACCTTCTCTTTTGGGAGCATTCAAACTTCCAAGACTGATTTGGGGCAGCTTCCAAGAATGATTTTACAGGTGAGGGGAGACAAGAGTCCTGCCCCTTGGTCTTTGCTGTGATGGGCTGAGTCCATAAGCAGGTTAGAAACGTGGGCCCCTGCAAGCCATCCTAATGTAGTTCACCCTACAGACCATTATGCTAACATGTGCCAGCCCTGAGATGCAGTCCCTGCTTGTGACTGTCATCTCCAGGTAGCTGCAATTGTCCTCACAGTTGTTTCCTAACTGTGAGTGAGAAAAGCAATCACCTACCAGATGCATAACAACCGCTGCAGCCAGGCTTCGTATTTATTCCTTTAATGTGTTTTTTTACTGGTACCTGTTTTCTTGCAATCTTATCACAAGTTTCTGTGAGGCCAAGTTTCCCATATCACAGTTCTCAGCTCTCATTTTAAGGAAAAGGAATTGCGTATCACATGTGTAACTAATGTGAGACAAATCTAATGTTGGAGAAGAGGAAGTGAATGAAAAACCCTGACATTTTTCATGTTAAAATGTCACCTTTTTTTAAGGAATCTGATAATTTTGCGGGGTGTCTGGATGATAAGCTTTGAATGCTTGGAGTTAGCAGTACTGACTTATAATACTAAATCACATGCTGTGAACTCTTCTTACACATACGGCCTTACCTCTTTAGCGCAACTCATCCATACCAATAGGCAGTTCGCATGCAGTAAGTAGTAATAAAACTAAACATACACAACTGCAACTGGCACAGAAACCCAGATATGCTTGATCTTACACATTTCAGTGACTAAAATGAGGTTGGAGGAGACTTTGCTGGTCCAGACTTTGCTCAGTGAGGACCCACTTCTGAAGCCCACAGTTCACAACAAAGGCCAAAGACATTGCTGAAGCTCTGGACCGTTCAGGATGAGACACTGGGCTGTTTCCTAGCACCTGTCAGTAGGCCTGCCTGCCAGCTTTTCTTTGTCACCTCAGAATGGCAGGGGTTTCTATCACAGCTCACAGCCTGTGCTGCCACTGAATGTATGAGCTGCTGCCAATGCAAGTGGGCAGAGTAGGTGTCCAGTGCAGCTTTGGGACAGGACACCTCCAGTGGTGAAAGTGGCTATGTAATGTGACCCCTAGGCTGGCAAACACATGCAGAAGTGACACCTGGCAGTGAAGCCCCACGCACCTTCACTGATGTTCCCAGCAGCAGCCACATTCAATCTCACCTTTCTGCCACAAAATCAAGTACTAAAATGTCAGTGTCCTTTATGCGCAGTGGTAGATCTGGCACCAGCCAGGGCAGTGTGAATCCATGCTGGTTTACACTGAAGGCCACAGTCTCTCCCCATCAAGACTGATTCCTCCAGCTACACAACCAGTCTGGATACTGGCAGAGAGAGATTATCGCTCTTTTCACTCTCTTTTTATTTTTGCACAGGTATTTGGAATCACAGCTGAGGACACCTGGCCAGGACTTTCCAAGCTCCCCAACTACAACCCACGTAGGATTTAATTCACAAGAATGTAATCTCTTTCTCTGAGCCACTAGCCACTTAATTTTTGGGTCAGCAGTTCTCATTATGAAAAATCCTGTACTTCGGTGTCACTAAATCCCTTGAGCTACTTAATTATAGTGTTGTAGGACCTACAACACTGGGATCAGCCTAGGATACAAGCAAAGGTACACGCGTGGCAACGTTGCTTTACTGAGTGCTAGATACGTGTTAGGCTGATGGAAGATTTCGTTGCTGCAAGAGCTGCCAGCATAGTCAGTCTCCACTACTTAGTGCAAAGTACCAATGTCTCCTGGTTTAGACTGGAAAAGCTGACAGGTATCTGGAGACACAGTTTATCTGAACTCTCCTTATTTTTATGGAGATTGGTTTGGGAGCCTTTAAACCTTAGTTTTAAAGGTCACTGTCCCTGATTTTGATGTGGGCAAGGTGAGAAATCTGTGTGATTTATAAAGCTAGCTTCTTTTATTTCCACATGGGCTGGTAGAGAAGTCTGTGTCCTGGACTTCAAAGGGCCAGTTGTCTCTTATTTTGATGTGGGCAGGTTGAGAAGTATGCTTTGAAAAGCTAGCTCAGTCACTCTCCCTCTCCCCCTCTCTCTCCCCCTTTCTCTCTCTCTCTCTTTTTGTTTAATGTTTTCTCTTGGGAAAATATATTCAAGTGTCAGTGAGGGGGAAATGATGAGCACCGATTCTCAGTCTCTCAGCAGGATCATTGTCTAAGAGAAATATAAAAGTGAAATATTAAAAACCCTAGAATGTGAAATCCACCCGTCTACAATCTAGCCATTCTCTCACTTGTACCCTAAGAGAGTGGTGGGGGGAGCCTGTCTATCCAGAAGGGGGAAAAAAGAGCAGGGGGGAGAGGAGGAGGGAGAAGACGTGCTTTGAGCAAGAGGTTTACAGGTTTAGTAGAGCATAGTAACATCTTTTCAAAGAAGTGGGTGTTGCTCTGTGACCCAGTCCAAGATGCCCCTCCTTTGATTCTGGCGCATGAACACTAAACAGCCTCCATTTTCACATGGTAGCCACAACTGGCCGAACAATAACCTGGTCTCACAGCCGAAAGGACTGGAATCCTTCACACAATTAGCTGAGACACATTAATCAAACCAGCGTGAAATGGGAATGCGTCGCTGTCCACAGCAAGTTTAATTTGGATAGTGAGCAAGAACACAGCAGACAGCTGGAGGAAGCACTTTCTTAAGTTGTTGAAGGCTTGGCTGGGTAGTCTACAAGTTGGGCAGGGTAATCTGAGAGGAAAAAAGTGCTCATATGTGGGACAAACTGATTACAAAGAATTTTTTTTAATGCCAGTCATCTGCTCATACAAGGCCAAAAACTCTCAGTGACGATGATCAGGTATCCTGAAGTTATGTAGAGGGATAATCTAAAAGGGCAAGCATTAAGTCTATGCTAGCAAAAAAATCTAGTCCAGACAACAGAGAATGCATGAGTGCCCGGAACTGACCTGAGCGGTGGCTCCCGCTGAACTCTGTTTTGTCTGAGTAGCACTGCTGTCTGCTGCTGTGGAGGGTGCCAGTGGCAGGGCTGGGAGGGAGAAGACAACCACCAGGGCAGCATGGAAATAGCTCCAGTAAAGACAGGTCTAGTCACCACAAGCAGTTTTAAAGTCTGAGCTGCTTTCTGGCTCGATAGAAACTTTCCCTAATGGACTCTGGTGGGGAAGAATTGACCTATGCTCTGCTCCTGTGACGCTGGTGCCTTTTGTGGCTGGAGCAGATGGAAACACAGGAGTCAGAGGGCACCTGCATGTATGAGCATTCCACCGTGCTAGCAAATGCACGGGAGAGGGGTGCTGAGCAAATGTTTGGGGCAATAGCTGTGCCAGCTGGAGAGGCAGCATCCTTTCCCCTCCTCAGAGCCTGCCTAAGGGGCTCCGAGCTGCTCCAGTTGTGCTGGAACCAAGCGCTTAGCTCACACCTGGATTATACAAACCAGCCTGGATAGAAGAAGGTTAGTCAAACAAGGTTGCACTCTTTGCCCTAGTCATGACCTAAATCAAGTCAGTTTTTGATTGGGCTGCTGGTAAGAAGGCAAATTAATCTCTTTATTTAAAACTATTTACCATTCCCATGCTCCTCTGCCTTCCCCTCTCCTCCCTGAAGCACAAGCGCTGTTTCCCCCCAGGACACGCTCAGCCGGGAGTGGAAGCTGTGGAGCCCAACTGAGAAAACCTTCTCTCTTGAGATTATTTCCAGCCCACTCGTGAGAATCGATGGCTCATATAAGCAAACAAACTTTGGAGCCTTCCCCAAATCTGATGACTTGAATGCTTTTAGCTAGTCCTATTGATGTTCGCAGTGAGCGAGGGAAGCAAACAAACAAACAGGTTCCTGCCCGAGGCAAGGAACGAACACGGGCGAAACAAAGCACCGAGGTGTGATCCTGTTCTCATTGAAGTTGATGGCAAAACTCCCACTGGATTCGGCAGTGTAGGCTCAGCCCCACACTGAGGTTGTTACTGGAAGGGTTCCTGGGCCAGGTGGGTTAGCAGGAATCTTTGAAATGAAAGCTGGAAACCTTCAGATATTTTCCTGTCGCTGCTGTGGGCTCGAGAGCATCCCGCTGCAGTCTGAGGAGGAGATAGAGCGTGGCCCTCTGCGGGCAACTGGCAGCAGATTAAATGTGCAGAGGAGTATTTTTTCACCCTGTGCCCCTGCGCCTCCTTGCACAGAGGAGTTCAGAATGAGCCTCAGGCCCATTGCCTGTGGTTTGCCAAAATCTCAACCTGTGCCTGACCCCAGCTGAAGAGGAAGGATGGGTGAGCAACTCTTCCGTGGTCGGCCCTGCAGCTTGGGATCTCCTCACCTCTCTGCCAGAGAGACACTTGGGGTAGGGCATTACACGCAGCTGTGGGACCTGAAAGCGCGGCTTTACCCCAGCCCTGGCTTCAGAGCCGGTTCCTGCAGAACATGAAGGGCTGGCAGAGCTCCTGCCCATCCTGGTGTGCTTGCTGGCCCTCTCCCCGGCTCCCCGGGCTTAGGAGCCCTGCCTATAGCGACAAGGCTTTGCCCTGTGTTTGTTCACTTGTTCTATTCCCCTCATTTTGCTTCCCCTGAAAGAAGCAGTTGTAGCTCTGTTAACACTATTTTTGAAAGCTCTCATGCTGTGTGAGCTCAAATCCTTGCATTAATCTACTGCTGTGTTCATTTCACTGTGCTGAAAAGCAGGGAGTTTAAATCCCCTCTAAACACCACTGGTGACACCAGAAGGCCAGTGTTTTGATCCAGCCCCATTAATGGTTACAAGTTTGAATCTAGACAGCAAGGGGTCAAGGGCAGGAAAGGATTAGGAATCACAGCCCATGACATTAAGCTAGTGCTTTTGCCAGACTGGGAATACTGGAGCGCCCAATGCAGTTAGCTGGGGTTTGTTTCCTTTTCGTGGCATTTGGATTCCAAAGAGTGGGGAACAGTGCTTGTTCGTTTATAGCATGATGAGCTTGCTATGAGTGAGCTCCACTCCTTTATCGCACAGGCTACTGATGTTTCCTACAGCAGGTGGTATTGCCTTACGTAGCAGATACAGGTTTTACACTGGGCTTTTTCCAATGCAGCAGTGGCTTTTATATTAAGCGTCGTTTTTTACACATTTGCAGGCTTTGCTAAGCTGAAGGAGATTTAGAAGCTTTACAGATTCAACTTCTGCTCTCGAGTAGACTTTTAGCCTCTGTTGCGTTTCCCAAGCGACCCCAGCAGATGGAGGCATCGAGCAGCAGGCGCTGTAAATGCCATTTTTGAGGTTGCAGATGAAGTTCTTTGCCCCCCACCCGCCCATTTTAAATCTCACTTCTTATGCTGATGCTTTATTTAACAAATGAGATGGTTGGAAACTGAATTATAAAATGATTTTTTTTTTATTGTCATAATAAACTGCATGTGGCTTTGATCCCAAAGGGGAGAGCAGCACCGTGACCGATGCGCAGTATACGCTGCTCAGGCTGCAGGGAAACTTCCTATCTGTCTGGCACTGGGCACAGCCTGCAGTTCCCAGTCTGCCACACAGACAGAGCTCTGCTTCTGTCCTGCAGTCACAGAGATTTCACTAATGAGAGAAATTTTCTCTGCAAGCCTGCAACCCCAGTGCCTTCATCCAGCAGCACTTAGCATCTCCTTTCTCTTTCTTCATCAATTAGGAAAGTTTAACTTTTGTCCTCTGGCTTGCTTGCCTCATTATCAGTTCATTAGCCACTTCCACCTGGGTTTTCATATAGGAAGGTATTTCCTCATTAGCACCCAGGCCTTGCATGGGGATAGAAAATAACAAACCTGAGTGCTACCTTTCAAATCTACTCTAATTGTTAAAAAAGCCTATCAGCCCTACACAATCCCATCATTTTATGTCAATATCATGGTTCTAAGACGATTAAATCAGTAGTTCATACCCTTTTTGGATTGATAACTGAAATTCTTTATCTCTTACCCTTAAGGAGTAGCTGTTTATGTTGTTTTACAATTTTAGATTGTCCCTAATCTTTACAGTAGGGAAAATATTTACTGCTCGGTTCTTACCCTGCTCAGCACAATGGGGCCTCAGCATTCTCTGAAGAGTTTGTCTAGATGGGGTCAGTCAAGAGATTAATCTGAACTGATTTAAAGTGGATTAGTTAACTGCATTAAATCCTTGAGCAGAGACACACTGTTTTCTTAACCATATCTTCCATTTATAATCAAAGCCCTGTATACTCAAAGTGGCAAGTTTGGCAGTTCTCACTCATGCAGAATTCTTCACCAAGAGATGTGTTTGGACAGGGACAGCAGTAGCTGGCTCACTGGCTCTTACTCTACCCCTTGTAGATAATTATTAATCTCCCTGTTATACAAATGATAAATTAAAGTCAAGAGGCTTGCTCGAGACAGTGAAGACTATAATTGAGGTATTCCTTCCAGTTCCCAGTAAGCACACTGATATTTCTATCTGTAATGTAAACAAAATCCTATTTCTTCTTTGGAATGTTAATCCTGAAAATGCACTCCACAAAAGAAAGTGACATTTCAGTTAGATATCATTGAAACGTTTTGCCTTGTTGTTATCAAATGAACAGTCATTTTTTAACTTACATGTTAAACTCATTAAATAATATTAATGATAAAAAGATTTTAGTAAAGTACAATATTTCAGTCACCCTGACATTTCTATTAAATATTAAAGGAAATTGATATATTGTTACAGAATGTTTCCATCTCACAAATCAAAATTTGCTGGCAGAAAGTTATAACATATGAAAGTTTTTGGCCAGCTCTCTGAAGAGGTAAAATTTTCAACCTTGTACAAAACAATCATATGCCTTTCCAAACCATTTTTGAAATTGTTTTTCTTCTATTCTGCCTGGAAACTGTACATCTCTACTCAACATAGACAATTGATTTATACACTTTTACTACAGTCGAGGGGCAAAATGATGGAAAGAGAATCCGGAGAAAATGTTATTAATGATCCAAGTTGAATGTTCTGCCAAAGTTGATCTTGGTCAATGATTTGAGAAGGGGCTGTTCAAAAGACTAATATTTAACTTCTGTATATTGGCAATAATTCCAGTGTTCTGGCACCTAAACAGTCATGAATCCTGTCCCAGGCTATATTGCCATTTACTGCTTTAGCAATTACCTTAGCATTTGGGTGTAGGAGAACACTCCGGTTGTGACCTGTTAGTTACCCTGTGATAGACAAGTTTAATGAAGTGCTTGACTGGCTTAATGGTGAAAGATTGCTGCTGGAAAGGTTGGGTGCTGCAAGTTCAGTCATTTGCACTTATTCAAATTATCTGAGCATCAAATCAGACACTGAGTGATGGAGCCTCCAGGCCTGGCATTCTGGAAACCGCCACACCGGCGAAGGCAGAGGGGACTCCTGCTTCACCCACAGCTGACAGCTTCTGTCCTTGAATGATGTGGCTGGTGGTCTTGGACAGTAAGAAAGGGCAGATGTTCTCTGACAGTGCAGCATGAGCTGTAAATGAGCTCTGAGGTTAATGCCAACAGACCACTGGCACTTGCCTCCTGGTGGGCTCACTGCCGTGGGGAATGCTTGTCCAGGCTGGGCTAGAGGAGAGGTCTACACCATTCTTCCTTCTCTCATTTCAATGGCTAGAGCACTGTTCATCTCTGCTGTCAGAAATGGTGCTCAGGAAAATGTAGCTGCATAGAAATGACAGCCTTTCTGATGCAAGAAAATGTCTCTGTTGATAAGCTCTGAGGGAAAATCTTCCAGGCTTAAGCCATTCATTCATATCTAAGCCTGAGAAAATTCATGTTTCATAAGAAAACATTTGAGGAATGTATTCATCTACATTTTCCACGATGTTTAGAAATGTCCTTAACAAACAGCAACAACAACGCAGCCTTCCCCAAACTGCAAACTCTGCAAAATGCCAGTCTGGTAGAGATGCTGGAATCGGTAAGTACAAAGCATGCAGGAAAATGGTTAACTTGATAAACACCAAACTTAGTGACTGACAAGAAGACCGACAAGAAGAGCAGTGGGCAAGAAGAGTGTGGGACCCAAGTGCCTTTGCTCCGTCCTGCCAGACTCACGCAGAAAAGCCCCGTGTGCCTGCAGTGCAACACATGATGCTCAGCAGCCCCTTGGTAAGGCAAGACAATTGCTGGGGATGCAAACTTCTTTCTGCTTCCTTTGTGAGAAGGCTTTAGGGTCTGATGCTGCTTTTATTGAAGTCGAAGCTAAGACTTGCAGTGTTACAGAAGGAGGCCCAAGGCCTGTATTCAGATGTATGAAAGGAAAGGGTTACAGAATTGGAACAGCCTCATTAACATCAATGCTGGCACTAAAATCCTACAGGAATAACATATATTTATAAATACTAAGATGACAGATTCTATAGGGCCCTTTGAAATTCTGAGTGTGCGTTTTGGTTTTGTTTTTTTTTTTTTTTAAGGGCTCAAAGCATGGTTTTGGGCTTGGTTTAATTTAATCCTGTGATTGCACATTACACTTTCTAAAACTGGTTGCTTCCAGGAGACCAGACTCCAAGTCATCTGTGACAGGTAAGATACCTATAACAGCAGTGTCAAAATCACCCCTGGGTTTATTTGTTTCTTTATGCAATCATTTAACTTGAAATGTGCTCTTTTGGCAAGCTCAGGAAGAGCAGGGTGGCTCTGTAGTAACAAGCAGATCTAACATCAGTTGTGCAACTGATTTTGAGAGACTGCAACAGAGGTAGGCACATAGTGGGTTTATTATTCTCAGAGGAGTAGTGATTATTCTCAGATAAGCAGTGACTCAATGACATTATGTGCAGCTTTTTGCAGGGCACAGTTTGATTCAGAAGGTCGTACTTTCCCAGGCCTTCTTGCCCAGACTGAACACAGACTTTTCACTGTCCCAATTTTCTTTTCTAGAAACAGACTGTAGGAATATTGCTCAACAGCGGTAAGGAAGACGTGCTAGGACAGCATTTTTACAAGACAATGAAATGATCTGGTGATTAGTTAGGAGGGGAAAATTCATTCTTCAGTGGCAAAAAGCTATGAGACTAGGGCCATGGTTACATACCTCAGCTTGACCAGACACATCAACACTGCCCAATCACTCCCCAGGGTGCTAAGAGAAGGAAGCATTTTTCAAGCATGTATTTGTACACACGTATATATAACGTATATACATATCAGTGAAAGTGCTCAAGCCTAGTGTGCTGGTTTCAGCTGGGATAAAGTTCATTTTCTTCATGGTAGCTGGTATGGGTCTACGTTTTGGATTTATGTTGCAAACAGTGTACGGAATACAGGGATGTTTTCATTATTGCTGAGCAGTGCTTACACAGAGCCAAGGCTTTTTCTGCTTCTCAGTCCACCCCATCAGCGAGTGGGCTGGGGGTGCATGAGAAGCTGGGAGTGGACACAGCTGGGACAGCTGACTCCAACTGACCAAATGGATTTCCCACACCATAGGACACTGTGCTCAGCAAGAAACGAGGAGGGAAGGTTGCCAGGGCAGGCTGCTGCTCAAGGACCGGCTGGGCATCAGTCAGTTGGTAGTGAGCAAATTGTTTACGTTTTCCCTTTTTCCTTCTTGGGTTTTATCTCTCTCTCCTTTTTATTTTTATTTTCCTTTTCATTACATTTTATTATCATTATTTTTATAATTTTTTTTTTTTTTAAATTTCAATCATTAAGCTGTTCTCATCTCAACCCACGAGTTTCCTCACTTTTACCCTTCCTCCTGATACCGTTGAGGGGCAAGGTCAGAAAGCAGCTGTGTGGTCCTCAGTTGCCAGCTGGGATTAAACCACGACACCTAGCTCAGAAAGTCATTAAAACCAAATCCCATCCAATAATGATTTTGAGGCACACAACAAGCTTTATACATATGTAGGAAAACACTAGATGGGATTTGTCCTCAGGATTTTGTTCACTCACAGGTCAAGAATCAAATATTCTTTGAGGATGTAACCACATTTTTCATTGCTGCTGCTTATTATCTGTTCAGCTCACCATTTGGGATCCAGGCCTGCTTGGAGGGAAGTGCGCTGCCCTTCAGAGCTGGGCTTCCCAGACACTGTCCAGAATAGCTGAAAAAACATGCTGAAGGTTTCAGCAAAGCACAGGCTGCTGAAATGCCAGTCGTTGTCATGCACATCTTCAGAAACACACAAAACTCAGCACATCCCAGGTCACGCAGCAGAACAAATCCTCTCTCAGCCTGAACAAAGAAATAACTGTATTCCTTGCAGCTCTGCTGTACTGCACTTCTGCTTTTTGGCCATAATCCCTTGACAGACCCCATTACAGCCCCACACCAACAGGCTGGCCCAGCACCTCTGCTGCAGGGCTCTGGGCTTCACGCGGACCAGCTCCAGCTTTGCTTTAGAGTCCTTACTCTGGTGTGGCTGAACAGCAGCCTTGGCACACTCGGCTCTTGAGAAGGAAAGAGCTGCTTCATACAGACCGCTCAGCCATGACTCTCCATGGCCAATTAAGAAATCAAAGGGGAGCTCTGTGCAGAGCTCAGCCACGACCAGGAAGCCTGAGCCATGGTGGGAAGCACTGAACCATGTTGCTGCCCGGTGTGGGAGCCTGAAGCAGGGACTGAGGGGGCAGAGGGTGCCCAGTAAGACCCTGCTGTGGCAGGGACAGCCTGTGGTGCAGCGCTGGTGAGCAGCCTCAGGCTGGATGCTTTGGCTCCCTATCCCATCCCTGCTCCCCGAGGCAGCAGGGGCTCAAACTGTTTTGCTGGAGGTGAGAATTCAGCAGTTACCTACTACAGTGAGGCCAGATACCTTTTATAAATCTGTTTCTCGGGATATCTGTCTGTGGTTTTTGCCTTCTATATTTTTACATTTTATCTCCCCAAAACAAAAATGTCAGCATGTCAAATGTCTGGTGCAGGGATGGGGAGCACAGGGGCAGGAGCATCCCCGTGCCTGATGTCACTTGGAGGGGAAGCACTGGCAGCAGGGGCTGAGAGAGGAAGAACAACAGGCTATGCTCCGATGGGCCTCCTGATGCTGAAACACGATCAGAACAAACAAACAAAGTAAAAGCTGTAAAACTAAATCACTGGTTTTATTTGTTTCCTTGTTGGTTTGTTTTCTCCCTTCCACTTCCTTGTCCCCAGCTGTGTGCTACTCTAGAAAGCAGCCACTTGGCACTGGGGGCTGCTGGGCATGGAGCACGTGTGATTTACATCTATTTTAAGCACTGATCCTGAGAAACAGATTCATCTCCATGATTCCTCAGCACATTTTACAACCAGCTGTACCAGGGTAGGAAAAGAATGGTATTTTCTTTACTTTTTCGGTTTTGACCTCTGGTCTGCTCAGTGGGGCAGTGAGGTTATTTTGTGTGCTTGCATTGTCACTGTAAACTGGTAACACCAACCCCTGATAGTCCAGTTATGACACGTAAAATGTAGTCTTCCCAGAAGTATTTTCGCTTTTACAACCTTCTTTAAACAAAACAATTTATTTTCAAAATTCCTCTGAAAACAGGAGTTTGATCTGAAATCTTGGATGCATGTACCACAGCACAATCAAACTCACATAGAAAAAGCAAATGTCCTGGAGAGCTATGCAGCTGGGGTGGTTTTATCCAGGTCCCCTGTGACCCTCCACTATCTCTGCCCCAAGCTCTGATAAGGCCTGTCCCAAGTTCTGGTCCCAGCTCTCTGGCTTGTGTTAATCTCCTGTGCTATATGTTTTCCTAGGCTGAGCAGGGTGCCAGCAGCAGGGGATTTGGCCTCTGGGATGCTTACAGCCTTCCCTTGAGGCCAGATCTCTGCACAAGACGGGCTTCTTCCTGGCTTCTTCAACCCTCTGTCTCCTCAGCTCTATCAGGTTCCTGATGGTAAGTTAATTCTTGGTTTCATCTCACCAAGAAAGAGTTAACTTCACATGCCATTTATTATGAGTTTCTCCTGTACTTTGAAAGTCTCTGCCATTCACCCAGACATCTCTCTCTTTTCTGCCTTCCCTCCCTCCCCGCTCCCGTATGTTGCTAAGTTTACATCCCACTGCAAGTCTGACAGTTTGTTTTTCTGTTTTATTCCACTCGACCACAGTGTTTTATTCCACTCGACCACTAGAAGGGTACCTGGATGGGCTGCCACCACGGTCCATTTACAAAGCAGAGGGGTATATGCTTTGACAGGTCATTTCTCCCCCAGCCTATAGCGCCCAGAGCCTGAAGCTTTCTCTTGGGCTGTCTCACACCAGTATTCAGTGTAACTCACACGCCAGTCCCTCCTGATGTCCTGAATTCCCAGCTGCTCAGCATGATGTGCTAGCCCCAATTCCCTCGGACTGCTCCTCCTGCTCCCTTTTGATGTTCAGAGACAACAGCTGTTCCTCGTACCCTGTCACACCACTTCTCCCTTAGTTTTACCTGCTTTATTTTCTTTTTCCCTTGCTCCCTTCTGTTAAGCTGCAAACAGACAAACCACCCTCTCCTGCCCTGAGCTGACAAAAAAATACAGGGTCTCTCAAGCTACAGGTTCTGTTACTCACTAGGAAAAGCTCCCTCCTATGAGGCAACTGGCCAGAGAGCTCTTGCATTCCCTGTTGCCTCCTGGGCACCCACTACACTAGTTAGCTTGGTGTTGGTTTTTTTTTTTTTTTTAAGACAGGGGCAATTAAGAAAAAGCCTTCTTAGACTGTGCTGTCAAGCTGTTTGAAAACCTAATTTCTGGTTCCTGCGATACATCCCTAGCGAAGAAGCAGCCAGCTAGCGTCTCTCCCAAACCGCTGCCCTTCAGAAGGTGCTCTGTGTGTGTATGTGCATGAGTGAGAGACATCTGCATTCCTTTTCTGTTCACCTAGCCACAGAGCACAAATCTACTTTGACACTTTTAGAAAAATGAAAAGATGGAATCTCGCAGGAGCCTGCCTGTGCCGGGGGGGGGGGGGAGGGGAGCACGCACAGCAGGAGGGAAGTTGACTTTTCTTTATACATATAGGGTTTTTTCCATGCAGAGTTTAAATTATGCCTGATAAAAGGAGTTTCGTGGATGTTTCAGTTCTTTCAAACCCTCCTGGCTTCCTCCCAATTAAATGAGGTTTGTCAAAGCCACAGGGCTCTGCTGCTGCCGGAGAGGCGGACAAGCACTTCCCGCAGTGACATCTCCAATCCCCAAGGGAGAAGATGAAAGTGTCAGTGCCAAGAGAGAGAGAGTGTGGAAAAAAAACAGGTACAGAGACAGACAGTGTGAGAGAAAGGGAGAGAGTGAGGAGAAATAGAAGGAATGAGAAAACAGATTGGCATAATGTGTCAATCTCTCCAACATGCTGCCAGAGAGGGGATACATTCATTTCACCTGGGTTTATGCACCATCCCATATTTATTATCCCCCATATTGCAGCAAGAAGTACCTTGTGGACAGGAAACTGCATGGTGTTAGCATAGCAACCAATGTGTTGGGAACAGAATCAAAGTGCATAAGGCTGAAAGAAGTATAGTATGATCATGTAAGACCGTATTTATGAGTGGCTCATTAAGCCTGTAAAAATTAGGCAATTCTGAATAATTCCCCATGTAGCCATTCCTGTTGCCATAATCGTGTAAGACATTTGTCCTCTTGTGTCAATTTGGCATCACACTATTTTGAAATTTAACTATATAATTTTAAAATTCTGGTTGCGATGATAACAGTGCAGATTTTAAATATATTCTGTTCCTGCTTTGTTCTGGAGGATGCTGGCTATTAGTCCCCATCCTCTGAAGGAGAAAGTTAAAGCAGAAGGGCAAAGAATGAGCTGGAGATGAAAGGTGAAAGGAGGAGGCAGTTGATCCTAAGGTGCGTGAGAGAGTGAGAGGGAAACAACACTCAAAAAAATGAAAGGTTCCCATAAGAAATTATTTTCTATTTTTATGAAATAATTGTGTCCGTAACTGTCCTTTTAGAAGTTGCTGGAAGCTAGAAGATGTTTTCCAAAGGTCAGTTCCTGGAAAAAAATAATTGGAGAAATCAGTGTTTCAAAGATAAGTACCCCTCCAAACAGCACATTTCTGATTACTGAGGGGAATGCCAATGGCTGGAGGCTGGCTGCTCACCCTGGGAGCACGAGGCTCTTTGCTTCCTGGTGGTTAGCTCCTGAAGAAGGGAACAGGTTGCTGTCGCTTATGTTCATACAGGTGCAAAGTGCTAGAAAAAGACAGCAGCCCATGCTGTAAGAGGAAGACTCTCCCCGGGAGGGGCTGACCTTTCCTATGGCTCTAGAAGGGGGCTGCTGAGGTCCAGGTTCAAACCCCACTTATCATCTCAGTGGCCTTGATTCTACACATGCCACCAGCACCTCTGGATAAAGCAACAGTGAAGAGGAGTGGGGGTTTCTCCAGCTTCCTTCCACTGTGGCTAGTAGCCTAAGGGGTGGCAGTGATGACCTCCTGTAGAACCAGAGCATTTGCTGTCCACTTTCTGCCCTGAACCAATCCTGAGACAATTATCTTTGCGTAATGCAGCCCTGCACTACAGCAGCCCTGATAAAACTTCAGTCTAACCCTTTGCCACCTGCTAAAGCAGAATGTTTTCTGTCCAATTAATCCCTCCTGTAAGAAAGATGAGATCCTTGAATCAAGAAAGCATGAGCTGTGCTCTCAACTCAGTGTCAGCCCTGAAGTGCTAAAGGGCCTTCTGAGAAAGTATTTCACTCTGCTGTCAGACAGGTCAGACACCGTAACAATTGCAGCTTATTATTCTTAGCTATAGATTTGGTTTATTTCCCTCTTTTTTGCCCACAAATGCTTTAGAGCAGGCTCATGAGCCGGAAGGATAAGCAGTGCGCTTGCAAGAAAACACACTGCAAGAAGACCTCTGGCCAAACAACCCAGGCACACGAGCCAGGGAGGCTTGAGATGGCACACCAGATCCTTTGCCCACCAAACCACTGTCCAGGCTCAGCACAGACCTTTCTCACGGTTCAGGAGACATTGACCCAGGGCATACCATCAGCATAGCAGTTAGTCATCACATCCAGTTCGTGCTCCTTGAGGAGAATTGCGTGTTGCACGCATGTAATCCTGGTTTTGACTAGGAGGGACTTGCTCCTTCTGAATATGGTTGGTCTTAGTTACACCCCGCCCCTCCCCCTGAAATTTAAAACCAGTGTGCTAGGTGGTGAAGGCACTGCAAGCTTTCTCCTAAAACAGCCTGCTATTCAGTTTTTTGGAGACAAGGAGGAGGAGGGAGGCTTGATGTTGATAAAGCACTGTCATTTTAATGCCTCTTGCATCTAAACTAATGCAAAACAAATGAAGGCTATGAGGAGGTTAAGGCTGCAAGCTGCTACTTACCAAAAATGCCATTACTGTTGGTATTAGCCTGGCTTTCGTGGACATCTTGTTTGGGTTGGCTGGTTTTCCTAGGTTCTCCTACACAGCTGAACATTGCCTGCCCTTTGCCGCCTCTATATATCACAAATGGATATCCTTTGCTGCAGATCACATACAGACACCTAGAGAGTGAAGTTCCCACCAGGTGTATGAAACTGGGTTATAATGTGTATGCCTTAATAAAGGTATAAACCAAAATTGGTGTTGAGCAGCAAATCACCTCTGAACCCTGAACTAGAAGCAATTTTTTCCTTAAGGTGATAAAGCAAATCTTCACTTAACTCAGGGAAAACACCCCTCACTTCACCTTACTTCTTCACAGTGGTGGAAGGCTGCTTGTGTAAATACTGACAGGATAGTGAGGTTTTGTATTCTGTCATTAAGCCACCACCCTAGGAAAGGGCCATTGCAACATCACAGCAGATGCTTGCCAAGGGCACAGGCCTCTGGAGATCTTGTCCTGCTTAAGCTCTTCCCAGGTGCTGTCCTGGGGTAGACATCATGCTGGCAGGTGCTGGCCCCTGTTTAGGAACATGGGACAAAGGGGGAGATGGGAAAGAAGGAAAGTTTCTTTTGCTCGATCCTCAGCTCATGCTCTTGCAAAAGCACAACCGGCACAAATTTTGGCCCACATGACTTGTGGAAACAAAGTCCTACAGACATGGATCAAATGCTCTGACTCCCATTGATCTCCAGCCAGAGAATCTCTATAAAGGTCTTATTGTTCAGGGAGACAAACTGCTCTTGGGGGAGTGCTGTTAATACCCTCCATGGAGGCAGACGACGAGGCAGGCTATTGCATCAGAGGCTAACAGATGTTTTTCTGTATTTTGCCTAATTGGAAGTTATATCTGAGGTTTTGTTAACTTCTGCTTTCCCTTTAGCACTCATAAATGCAAATCAGAGCAGATTTAGTTGTCTTGTTTGCTATGAAAGACATCCAAATGGAACTCCCATGTAGTTGTTTCCCATCCTCAGGTGCACTTCTGCCTTCACCCACTTATCAGCAGAAAAGAGCAAATGGGGATGTAGTGATCATATTTCTAAGGTACAAAAGTTAAAGCTAAGTTTGAAATTGTGACAGCAAGCAGCCATGAGCCTAGGAACTCAATTAGTCTGAAAGACAACTATCTCATTATCTTTCCTAAAATGATATAAATACATAAGAATATAAAAATTTAAAATAAACTCTCTCTCTATTGACTGTCTAGATGACTGAATTTCACTGCTCAATTTCTTTAAACACCCACTTTAGTATTTATTTATTCTAAGCGCGAAGCAGCTACGATAATTAGACTGTCAGATTTGGTAAGTTAATGAGGAGTCACTGGAGTGGAAGGTTTTGCATTTGTGAGATTGCTGAAGGAGAGAGACTCCGTGCCTTCGCTCTAACTCTTTTTTCTTTTCCTTTTTTCCCCCCTCCACTGGGTGGGAAGAAGAGAGCTTGGCAGTGCATAGATCCATTTGAATCCTTTTGATTAGTGGGTAGCATTCCCGCCACTGTTCTACCAAATAATATTTTGCTGGTTACTCCAAGAAAAAAAAAGATAAAAGGAAAGAAACCGTAGATGAGATTTCTAGAGAAGGGTGCCCAGATTAAAGAAATTATCTTCCAAAAGAGAATCAGAGGGACCAGAGCTGTGAGAAATAGGATCCTGAATTAGCTTATAGTGTGGCTAATGTCACAGGAGAGCAGTAGGAAATTAGCACAGTGTAGGAAAAGGACCATTTTATAGCTTTCTCTTTAACCTGATTTTTCCACAGTGCTCATAGTTCCAGGAGTGAGACTCCAACCTGAAATCTGTGACCTGTTTGCTTCTTACCAGAGTCCATCTCTCAGGAGGTTCAAACAAGTTTGGATAGAAAACAGGGATGATTGACTAATTCCTGGGTAAGTGCATGGTTGCTACTGTCAAAACTGCTGCCATCATCCTTAGCACGTGAATTCCTTTGTGTATGGAAGGTGGGAAAACACAGTCAATATCCAGGGCTGGATGACCACATCCCAGATTAAGGACAAAGTGTGAAATATCACATTCAGAGAGAAGAGATCAGCAAGCCAGTGGCCCCCAGTGCACACTGCTGAGTGGTATCGTGGGAGATGTGGGTTTGTTTCATCATATTCCCAAATCTCAGATCAGTGCCCTTTCTTCTGATGCCTCTGCAGTCAAAATGTTGCTTCATTTCCCTATTGCTTAAACTGACCAAATTGCTTTGCTCACCTTTGTCCTTGTCTATCGAGTTCACATTTTATATCTTGCTTGTTTTGGTTTCACACATAATGGAACTTGAGCAGAGCTAGTCAAAATCTTCTTAGGTTATAACATCCTTGGGTTTAATTAACCAGTGGTTTAATATGATGTCCCTCAAAATGATGCTTCAGCGTCAACATTTTTCATCTCCTTTTTGTTACAGAAGATGAAAAGATCACTTAAAATCACTGTTATTGAAAGAAATTATTGGAAAATGCCCTTTATTATACTTTATATCTTTGTTTACTTTGTGTATTTGCTAACAGTATGTGTCCAGTTCGTGTCACTGGCTGGGTTTGTACTTGCAGAGCTGACCTGGAAAAAGACCTCGAGGCCAAATTATTTTGACTGTCTTATTGCGTGCCAAGCTAAGAGGCAACCTAGCTGTGATAGCAGGGCAAATCTCAGCTACCCGTCTGTGCTTTCTAATGCATGTTGATGGGATGCACCTGCTATAGGATCAGTCCCAGCACTCAGTGCCTGGTCTCATGGCCTCTCTCTTCCCCATCTGCCCTCAACATGTAGGCAACAGCAGGCAGACAGGACAGCTTCAAGTCCTTTCAAGAAGGACCTGACATTGCCAGCCCTGTGGCCAGATTGTGTTTTGGAGGCAGCCTGAACCCATTTCCTGCTCACCTGCTCAGTTAAGTACAGACAGGGTGGCTGTTCCCTCTCTGTGATCAGAGATGAACTAATCCTGTCACAAAAGCTGTTGTCAGTTCCACTAAGGATTCTGGGACAACTCACTTGAGGTGGGCACTCATGCATCAGTGTTCAATGAACTTGGACTTGGCCAGTTTTAACTGATTTTGAGAGTATTTCACAAATACATTAAAAAAGGAAAATGATGAAATAGTAGGAGGTACTCTTAAACATTTTCTTTTATTTTTTAATATTAACTGGCCTCAAAGTGATTGTGTCCCATTTTTTTAAAGTGCTTATAAAACATACTAAACAAGCTTAAATGTCAACTCAAGTTTTCTTCTGCACTTCATTACAGGAGAACATTCTGTAAGTGATGGTGTTTACATTATTAATTCTCTTTTTAAAAAAGGCATCTGGATTCAGACAAGCAAGCAAGGTTATAAATGAAACAGTAATTTTTCTGTCATTTTAATAGGCTACCAATGGAAACCAGGGGGTTCTGTATACTTTTTCAAATCTTATCAGAGGTAGATAGGCATCTAAAGAACAACAGCCTCATGCTGGTACATGAGAGAATGGAATTTCCTGGGAACATAATGAAAGTGGCCAGCCTTCCTTCATCAGCCAACCTGAGTTGAATTACAAAAATAGACAAAACCAAAAAACTAAACATACCAGGCTGAATCATGAATCCGTGGGCTCTGAGAGACACAGCAAGAGACAAAACATCACCACATTCTCTTCCATGTTTTCCTTCTGGTTTCAGGAAGGGGAAAGATAGTGCCAGGCACCTATCCCGGAGTGCTATACAATCCATGCCAGCACTCCATCCATTTTCTACCCTGTTCCACTGCTTTCCTTCTAGCTACTAAGAAGGAATGTGTGGATCATTGGAATCAGCTTCCATTCTCATACTGCCTCTCAAAAACACAGTGCCTCTTACATGTATGTGCTACTGTACTAGCTAAGTGCAGTTGAATCTACAGGAAGATTAGAGCTTGTCTTAAACCAACTGTTAACAAGAAATATAACTGAAGACACTAGCCCTGTAGAACATTTGGAATTAGGATTTATTTTTCCTTTTGATTTGAGACTTAGGCCATGGATTTCTATGCTAAGAAAATTCCTTTGCAACAGGGGCAGAATCACCCTCCATTACACCAAGGACATTTGAAATAATTCTTGATATTGACAAAATGAAGCAAAATCTCTGAGAGATGCAGAGTTTGGTAGGGGATGTGTGTGTATTTTTAAAAATCACCTTTCAGTAGAAGAGAATGAAATTGTGCAGATGTCCAGCCTTTTGTTTTTCAGAAAGCAATGTCAGAAAGATTGACTTGGCAACGAAGATGTAACAGCACAGTCTGGACACTGGACTTACAGAATAAACTCAGCCATGTGTCATCTAATAGAGAGATCCCTGGACCAGAAGATCGATGTACAAACAGGACAGATGGGGACTGACAATTGAAAGAATGTAGAGGCTGATCCAAGGCTTACAGAGACCTGTCATTCCTGGGGTTTGCCTACAATCTCCTTCAACAAAAGAGCTCCTGAGGGAAGGAGGGGATTAGTCAGAAGTTGTGTGAAGTCTCCAGGGAAGATGGTTTCTTGGATAAAGTTGTCAACAAAAGGAATTGTTTAAGACTATTTGTTATAATTTCCTAGAGAGAGCTTCTGCCATTGCTAACAGGATTACCAGCATAGTGGTTCCACACCAGCAGAGCATTAGACATGTGCATTGCAGACTGGTTGCTTAGAGCTGAATTCAGGGGTCTTCTTATTCTGGGTCCCAAATGTGTGCAGGTGTTGATGAGCAGAGGGAAGATGGCAAAGAATTAAGATGCAGCCAAACACAAGCCATTTTTGGTCCAGCTGTTGCAGAGAGTCCTGGCTCATTAATGAGTTACCAGGGTGTTTTAATCTCCTTGATCTCAGGGCTGCTGACAGGCTATGGGAAGAAAAGCTAATCTGAGGTGAGTGTTGATCAGGATACATAGGGAAATCGGAGAGCTCTTTCCCAACTACAATTACTGTGAAATTTCTCATATAATTCTTCCTAGTGGAATTGGGAAAGCAAGCAACTTACAGTGTTCATGTACCAGTCTGCTTGGTTTCAGTTGTCTGTGATACCTTTTATCAGCTCTGGGACATCAGAAACCAGAATCGTCAGTGTAACCTCATAGCAGATCTGGGAAGAAAAGGGAGATAAAGATAATTCATCAAGGTGCAGGTATGCAAACCTTCTTGAATACTTATTCGTGAGTAGTGTCACTGGCATGACTGGGAGAACTTCTCTGGGCAAGAATTATACAGAGCGTTGAGAGGTTGGAACAAAACCAGCCATGGAACTATAGGGAAACAGGAGAGAAATGTGTGGCAGATGCAGAAAGGGCTGGAAGGTGACATTTTAGTGTAGAGGAGCTACATCTCCAGCCTCACCCTAGTCCACTGTTTGCTAATCAAACACTGGAGATCTGCGCAGGAAGCAGCACAGCTATTTATGCTCCCCTTTGCCTTTGCTATAGGCATAATTGCAGGAAAATATAGATTTAGCTACGTAAAAGAGCACACAGACTATCTGCAGGCACTGTTCAGTTAAAGGACAAGAGGTGTTCCTTATGTTACATGACAGTCCTTAAAGTTCTTTGCCTTGATGAAAAGGCAAGCTATGTCTGTACACATTTAGATTGCACGGACCCAGATCTCCCAAACACCAGCCACTCTCAACATGAGTGTGAGTGCCTGTGCTCTCTTTGCAATACTGAATAAAACTTGCCTCTATATTAGGACCTTCTGTCTTTCATTTGCACTGCAGTGAATCTGGAATAATATTTCAGTGACCTCACAGCAGTATAAGCAAGATCAGACTAGAGTATCCCATAGAGTTCTACTTAGGCATGTGTCTCTGTGTCAGTTTCCCACGTGCAGGTTTATTTGTGGAGGGCAGGGCATTTGAAACAGTTTTAGAAGAAAAATAGCAGTTCTTAAGCACACTGGCACCATCTGTTGCATTGCAAAATCTCCTAAGAACTGGTACAAATAAGAAGCTTTTCCAAAGTGGTTGGCTGGTTGCATAGGTAGAAGATAGCTCTCCACTTCTGAGTTATGCTGCATTGTCATATGCATGTTCAGAGTGACTGTAAATGATGCCCAAGTTGGGATAGGGGTGTTCTGCATTTCTTTTGCATTCTTGGAGATGCCTGGATGGCCCAAGAGCAGTGAAGAAGCAGGACCTCTAATGCCTGCCATGGGATGGTTATGGCTGGATGTCTGCTCCTAACTGGGAGCCACTAAATGCTCTTTTACATAGCTCCTACCCCATAACGGCCAAAGCTCTTATGCTAAGTTGCCAAAAAGCTGAATGATACCTTCTAGCTCTGTATCTGAAGGGGTGGAAAGTCAGGAAGGTCCTGGCAAAAGGATGAGCTGCAACCCAGCACTTTTCTGTTCATTAATGCAACACTGGAGACGCAGTGCCTTAAATATGCCCTGTCAGAGAAGAATTGCCCCAGAACCACTCCTCTCCCAAACTAACGGGAGTACTCTTACATTAGGAGTACGGATCCCAGTAGATCCTCTAGCCTGCACAGTCAGTCAGGAAGAGTAGGCAACAAGAAACACATCTGAACTTATATACCCAGTTAGTGCCACCCAAAAATGCAGTCCTGGTTCCTCATTTCCATCCCTGCTTCAGGTTTCACAGTCTTTCTCTCTTTTGCTCTCTAGCACTTTTCTAAGCCCTCAATGAGCTGATCTAACTCACTAAGCAGGTGGAAAACTATTAGCTCTTTTGCTGGGTGAGTTTTTTTCATCTTTTTAGTGAGCTGAATCAGATTATGAAGGGCTCAGAGAAGTACCAGATTTCATGCATGGCTGAGTGTGGAGTGGGAAAGGAGGAGCAGGAAAAAGCCATGACATTCAGACTTTCTTATCTCCAGCCTGCTCATATCCAGTTTGTGTGGGTGGTCATCCCCTGTCACATCTGGATGTTTGATGTTCTGTTTTGAGGTAATAGCTGAGCAGGTTCTGGTGAGTAAGTGCTCAGTCCTACTATGATGTATATGGGCCCATCCCAAATTTAGGTGTTTGCTGTTGGAGACCTCACAAAAAATCCCAGACATTGGCAGAGAAGTGCAGGACTGACCTTTCCATTTTTTCCAGAAAAGATTTCTCTTGGCAGGTGTTGAATGCCTTGGTAAAGCAGGTGAGATTTTATGAAGTGCATGTAAATGGAGATCATTGTGCTTGAGGGTCATCAAACTGCTTCTTCTCAACACCTAATAAAAAATTAAAAACAAAGATTGAGATTCTGAGATTCTGGAGGAATCCTTTCATATCCTCTTTCAGGTAAAGAGAGTTTAACAGCAGACTTAAATATTTGCTTTAAAAACATCTTGGAGTAAATGAAATTACTTCTTTCCCAGGCCAAGATTTTCTGTTTTACTTCAGCCCAGAGCAAGTTTGTTGGCCAAATTACATGTCCCCAAGAAAAAAATACAAGGGCTTTAATATCTGCAAAACCCCTGTCTGTCATGGCACAAGTGGCCAATGTTCTTTAAAGGGGGGAAAAGAAGCACCAGGAAAACCACCCTCCCAAGCCAGACCCACATTTGGGGAGCCCAGATGAAAGCGCTGGTGCGGGTCATGTGGTAGGTGTCACTGCAGTAATGATAGCGGGGCAGAGATAAAAGCCCTCGCCAGCCGCTCACGTGACGCCGCTTCATTACCAGCGCAGCAGGTGGTCCGAGAGGCTCAATGCCTGTGATTTTTTATTATTTTTTAATTTTTTTTTTATTCTGTGATAATGAGAAAATGTTTAAACTTCCATCCCCGTGTTTAAACACTTCTTCATGCTGACAGCAGCAGGAGATCCCTTGATCAGTTGTCAGATGGGAAAGTGCAATTTTTCTGGAAAGTAAACAGTGTGTTTGCCAGTTGGAAATCATTTTCTGTTTGTTGGGACTGCTCGTTGTGGTGTGATGGAGCCATGTCACAGCATCTGACAACTCAGGAGTGGGAAATAGAAAACAGGCTGAGAAATGGGTTTTAGAGTTTGCCTCTGATAGCAGGAGCTTGAGATTTTTGACACTTTGCTATTGTTATTGTCGGGGGAGAAAAAACTACCACTTATGGATTGCTTATGAAACTTTTAAAACAGTGGCTCAGTGTCAGCATGAATATGTGGGACCTTCTAAAAGAAACTCCTGTGTTTTAATAGAAACTTTTGTAGGAGAAAAACAAAACGGACACACAAAGGAACTGAGAGGGTGTGGAGACACATGGGGGGCGGAGGTGGCCAGATCTCATTCCTGGCTAGCACGAAAGAGCAAAGCAAGTTCTTCTTACAATTATATTACAAACCGTTTCATGACTCTGACATCACATAGGCCTGGGGAACCCACTGGGAGTGTCAGGTGAGATGAGGAAGGCAAATGTGGTCACAGGGTCATGCCAGCAAGCTCAACCCCATCACCAGGTGGCCAGAGCCTGGCTGAAATATGCTCTCTTTCGGAAGTACCTTGGAACCCAACTGAGTTCACTTTAAATGCTAACCACATTTTTTTCTTTTCCTATTAGGCAAATACCTTCTCAAAGTCAATTCCCATAGAGAACAAGAGATACTGATATAATGAACATAATTTTAATTAAAATTAAGGTTTGAATGTGCATATTCAGAAGCACACACAGCGTTTTTCGCATGCAGACATAGACAACATCTTATATGCAGAATCAACAAATCAACCTGATTTCAACACTGGGAAAGTTAATTACCCAGAGCACGGCTTGGATCACGTATGAGATATTTGCAGCAATTATGTTACATGGAGTCCTTGGGAGCCTCCCAACAAATGCTTTCCTTTGCTGGCTGCACTGCAGCTTTCTCTTGCTTCCTAAAGATCCCCATTAAATCTTCCTGCATATTACACCTTAAAACTGAAGTTTTGATGCCCAGTTGGTCTCTGGCTTGCACCAGGAAAGCACTTTGGCTCAGCCCCACTCCTCAGAGCCTCTCGTCTGGCTGCAATCAGGGGCAGGGCTGGACCAGCAGCAAAAATGATCCTACTGAAAAGTTCAGATCAGAATCTGGCCCTTTGTTAGCAGTCATTAAAAAACATTGCACTTTTTAATAGAAGCTTATTCAATTAGCAGACTAACAGGCTCCATCAGATAAGCTGGGGATTTCCCTGGGAATCTGAGTCACATACTGCCAAAGCTCTGCACCCCATGGTTAACCCTCTCCACACAGGACCATGATGAAAAGGCCAGGTCCTAGGAAAAGGCTTATTTTTGAATTCTCAAGGGAGAAGGAAAAGCCCTTCATCGTGCCTCGAAGCCCCCTGAGATGCCAGTGCCAAGTGTGAGTTACAGAGACTGGAAGGACCCAGGAGGATAATGGCACCAAACTGTAGCTGCTGCAGGCGGGAGACTCACCTCATCTCCGATAAGCGCGCTGACATTTGGCAGCCTGACAGCTTCACAGTCCCATCAGAGGCTTCCTCATTAGAGCCTGGGTGAGAAATAATCCACAACTTGAAGTTTGTCTCAAGCTTCCTTGCTGTACTCTTTCCCCCCTCCCTTTTTGTGCCTTTTCTCCCTTTTTAGTGTTTTCTCTCACACATTCACAACACACCCCCTCCCAATGTGCAGAACCTGTTTGAAACACTAGAGCAGGAGAAAGGGTCATTTTTGCCTGTCTCTTCAGCTCAGAACAGCTCTCAGCAAAAGCACCCCTCTTGCATTCCAGTGTTGCCCTTGAAGGAGGCAGGGAGATAAGGCAGGGGAAGGGACAGTGCATGGTGAAGTTTATAATCAGGCAAAGTACAACCGGGCTGCAAGAAAACCAAACCAGTCCCATAAAAATTCCTAGTGAAACAAGGAGGGCAAAACTAGTGCTCCCAGCAGCGGAGGAATGGGGACTCTGGGTCTGCATCTGAATTTTGCTTTGCTATGCAGCAAGCTGGCCCCGAATAGTACGTCGTGACAGCCTGAGTCTTTTGGCTGGAACCAGGGTCTGCATTTAGCGTTGCCTTCCACATGTATGGTACCATGATGCTGTTGTGTCATAGCAAGACATCCATCCAGATGGCCATAAGATGAAATATATTTTTTAGAGATGTGTGCTATTACAAAGCCAGATCTTTTAAAGTTAAATGGTGTTCCACTCATCTACCTCATCACGTGCATGTTCTCTGAATAGTTCCAGAAAAGCGCTTCAAATGCAATAACCTCTGAATTTGAGATTATATCAACAAGCAACACCTGCTAAGACAAGTATAACTCTTTCACTGCATTTATTTCCTAGAGGGTTATTTGCTGATAGTGGAACTGATTTTTCTGTATTTAATATCCCAAAGTCTTTTCCAGGGTAATGAGACAGGTAGTAAAGCTCTTCAAAGATAATAGCCACTGTATACTCTGCAATGCTTGGATACAAATACAAATATCAGAATCCTCTTTATGTTAGAGGTTTGTTCCCCTTTCCTGTTCTCCTTGATGAACATCATATTGCCCAGATAGCCACTGGAAACGGGCAGAAACTTGGGATTCTCCAGTCTTGGCCATACATTACATAGGATAGCACTGTATGTTATCACCATTCAGCAGGATCCCAGATGATGACATGAGACCAATACCTACAGGTATTTGACCACAAGCTCTCTTCAAGGCAAAGAGATTTCATTAAAATAGGTAGTTGGAATTATTTTCAGGACAAACACATCTGTTGCTGAGACATACTGGAAGACTTCCATCCATCCCCTGTAAAGTCCAATGAGTCTCATCTAGACGAGTGGGGGTCTTTGGGGAGCATACTTTTATGAGGTTTCACTTTGGGTGCTACATTATGATTGCAGACACCCAAGTGTTTCATGTGCTGCAGATGCCTTTGGTCTTTTCCAACCTAGTGATTCTGTGATTATGCAGCTATGAGAAGATCTGTGGCCCCAGACCTCTGTGTCAGAGAGAACAACCCTGCATTAGGTCTGGAAGGGCCAGTAATGCCATTTTCATCCGCAGTGCCTGTACTCCTAAGATACTGAGGCTGAGAAAACTGTCCATTGAATCGATATTTCCAACAAACAGATGTCTATGAAGTAAGCAGAGCTGCTCCCCGAGGCTCTAATACTAACAAATTCCCTGAATAGACCGTAGCTGTATGTTTTCTGCCATCCCTCTCTAAAAACTGGAGTATGGGTTAGTACGCTCTATTTATAGAGCCCAGCCCACCCACTTGCTTGGAGCACCCTTGAAGCAGAGGGAGATGTAGCTGCATTTATAGCCAGACAACACCTCCAGGGTCCATGTAGCATCTTATTAAAATTCTGCCTTTCAGCATAGCAGAAACTTTGGAAAAAATAAAAGGTTGTTCTGGATCCAAAATATCTGACTCCATTCCTGCCTGGATTTTTTAATATGATAAATGAGTACAGACATGAAGGAGGAGGAGAGCATAGATATGGGGAAATCTCTCCTGGAGTCCTGGGCTAACTGTCCCGGTGATGAGGCAGAGCTGGTTCTGGTTGACTCACTCGTTAGGTACCTGTGTCGCTGCAAAGTGGGCACAAGGGTGAGAAGAGATGCATTTTAGGCATTGATATGAACCTTTTTAAAATTCAGGTGAATCAGATGCCACGAACAGGTGCAATACCACAGGAGAAATGAAGAACATTAATTCTTTTCAATTAAACTCCATTTTTTCAGAGTTTAGAATGTCAATCATCTAAACCCATTTTAGACTGAGATTTGAAATACAAGTTGGCAGCCTGGAGGAATTATTTTTTTATTATTATTTTATTTTAAGGTATTAAATCAAGTTGATAGATTTGAGCTTTTTTATGTTTGTTGGTTTCAGATGTTTAAAAAGAAATGTAAAATAAACAAACACAATCCAGCTGAAAATTTGGCAAGAGCTGAATCCTTTGGGCAAAATTTTCCCAGGAGAAGCATAGATCTCTGACAAGCAACAGAGGAGATGCCGTTTTTCACAGCTGCAATGCAGATCTGTGGCCTCTCCAGAGACTCCCACACTCTAAACAGGGATTTCTTTAGTTTAAATGACAGATCTGCTTTGGTCCCAGTGAAACTCCAGAGGGGCATTATCCAGGAAAACGGGGCACATTTAATCCACTTCATCATTAATGTAAAGAATAGTCTCAATATTTGTGAAACTCAAAACCACGTGTTATGAAAGGTCCTTCATATCTTGAGTAGATTAAACTCTACTCGCCAGCCTGCCCTAGGCAGTTGGGTCACTGTTTGTAACATCTCTGTTTACAGCAAACAGGTCTTTCTGGGTCTGTGATGAAGCAAGCACGAGCTAGACCGCTCTCCTGATCGGGCACTTCCCTGAAGGATGTGCCAGAACGTTTAGTTTGGTGACTAAGGCTGGAAGTTCCACAGGTGCCAAAGGAAAATAACAGCTCTGAGCAGCACAGTCTGACTCCGGCTTCGACCTTCTTATCAGGAACTGTTGTTGCATTTTCTTTGGAGAACCTTTTCTGCTAGTGAAATCTCAGGCTGACTGAAATTTTCACTGGATTTAGGATAAAAAGGATGTAAATATTCTACACCACTGAACAGGGCTTTTGAATTTATCACCACGTGACGTGACAGTACCACCAATGACATCTATCCCCACAGTTAGGTCTGGGAACAATTCTTACGAGCTGAACACAATGCTGTTGCACAGGTCTCCTCCTGCGTAAGCGGTTCCCATGCTGATGCTGTCAAACCAGGGCCAAGCTGCACAAACCCTTATCCTGCAAATGGTGAAGGGTAGACGAGGTGCACAGGGACATGGTTTAGCGGCAGATAGGAATGGTTGGACTCGATGATCTAAGAGGTCTTTTCCAACCTAGTGATTCTATGATTCTATAGCTGGGAATCCCCTAGCTTGGGACCATGTTTGAGGCTCTTGTGAGCAAAATGAGGCTGCCTTGGGGGCTGAGAAAGGAAATGACCTTGAGAACCAGAAACTCTTCAAAGATGACAGAGAGAAACCCAGGAAAGCAGTTGCCCAGCTGGCAGAGAAGGGGCTGTTATGGTTTGGGTATGATGAATGAAGGCAGACAGGTCACTGGTCATCCTCATGAGTTCAGGGAGCCGCCTGTGTATGCCAGGCTGCACCACAGCCCCTGATGAAATAGGTTCTGCTTGACTTAGTACAAGTGAGGAAACAATGGCCAGGTCTGGAGAGAAGCATGCTGTGAGCAGAGAGGGATGGATGCTCCATCCCAGACAGCGCCTGAGGCATCTGAGGAGGAAATGTCCCAGAAGGGGCTGCACTAGGTCCCTGAATACAATCTCCTCTGGTTCTGCTCCTTCCCTTCCCAGCTGGCGCTGCTCTGTGGAGTTCCCTTAGGTTTGCATGGATGAGGGAAGGAGAACGTAGCCTCATCTCACAGTTTGCTGCCCACTTCCCCTGTGGCTCTGGATAAAGTTTTGAAGGGATATGGAGCAGAGAAGCTCCCCTCCAGTTGCAGGTGCCTCTGGGCAATGTCCGTTTCAATGAAGAGTGCAGCACTTCCACAAGCCGCTCCTTTCACAAGGAACAGCTGTATCATCCCCTTCAGTTGTTCCTGAGGTCTTTCCTTCCTCCAGGTGGATCCTCCAGCTGATGCTGAGAGGAAAGTCAGGCTTTGGGTAGATGCTTGAAACCCCCCAGCATGATTGACGCACTTACCAAGCATCCAAAGTGCTTTCAAGGGTCTGAAGATAACTTCTATTGCTAGTATGATTACAGGACTAATGAGATTTGAAGCAAGCCATTTCTTCTAAACAATGGAGCTATCTCATTCTAACCCATTTAGATGATAATCTACTCTTCCAGATAGTAATATTTTCATATTAATGTAGATCCTTTTATCCCTGTAGCTTAGCACTGGGTTCTGATTTATTAATAGCTGGCTCCCTCTGGACTAGGGGAGCAGGATGCTGCGTTGTGATGAGCTTAATAACTCACTGCTCCCCATTAGTAAATCACAGACTAGCACTTCAAATTTGCAGAGAGAATTGGGTTGACTTTCCTTCATCCCTCGAAGCATCTTAGTCCTGTTGTGCAAAACTACCTGCTAACAATCTTTCTTAAACAAGCCAAGTACTCCAGTGTGGGTTCAGCCCACTCTGAACTGTTAACAGCATTTCAGGGAGCAAGGGTAAGAGCAGAGTTAACAGATTTCACTGGCTTTTCCCATCCAGTGGTGCCAGGGTACTTTTCTGGAGGCACCAGCAATATAAATCCAGCAGAATTAATGTATTTATTATTTTAGAAGAGCTCATGTTTTTTTAATGTCTCCGGTTTGAAGGAAGGGTTGAAAGTATGGGCAGCCTATTTGCATTGTGAATAAAGTTATCTGCCTTCTCCACCCCCTGGAATATGCAGAAATAAATGCCTTCTAATGAGCCCTGGGGAGCTGAAGCTTTGATATGGATCTTGCCAGGGTATAGTGGTTGGGGGAGAAGTTCTCAACAGACTGAAACCCAGCATGGTGTGGGGGGTAGGCTGTATTCCTCAAGAGCTGGAGAGAAGGGAAATTGGATTATCTTGCTAGCAGTTGGTGTTTTTCTTTCTGCAAGAACTTACAGATGAGAGGCCCCAGTTGGGAAGTTAAATCCAGGCCTCTGCAAACAGTAATGTATTTTTCCTCACATAAATGAAAGAGATGATCCCAATCAAGTTCTGGAAACTTTCTTTTCTTGCGCTGGCTAGATGCAGGGTTGGTGGGTAGAAAAGAAAAACTGCAGGATTTGAATTTAAGTTTGGTGGCTGCTGCAAGTGTTGAGTATGTGTGGCCATGTGTTTGTAAACACAGACTACTCTTTGAATGTGTCATCTGGCTTTCAAGGAGCTCCCACAGCAGGCAGAATCACAGCAGTACACACTTCAGTTCCCTCAGACAAATCTATTATAGAATACTGTTTTGCAGTTTACAGCACATCGAATAAGCTCAAAAAACATCAAATGCAGCTGAAACCCCTTAATAGAGAAAATCTGGTTAAATGGGTTGCTTTCTGGGAACAAATTGTTGAATAAAAAGAACACCCTGGCAATGGGAAAGTATTCTGCATTGCCAAGAGGTTCCATAAAAAGACCATTTTACAGCATTAACCCATTCCCCATACAAGCTGGAGCATACCGCAGGGGATCACATGCTGCCTGGGAAGCAGCAGCCTAGAGAGAGATGAAATACAGCAGCCATTGACAGAGAGGGCTCGCAGCATCCAGGGTGACTGTGCTCGCTCTCTGGGCAGTGGCTGGCGTGGGATGGTGCCATGGGGATTCCACCGGCGATACCAGACCAAAGCAGACACAGAGAGGGCAATACCAGGAGCATTGAGCAATCTCCCTGGGACTCACAATGTGCTGAGGAAGGCGTGAAGGGAATCATCAGATTTTTCTCCTCTCCTAGAGGAAAAGAAAAGAGAAAAAACAATTCTGCAAGAGAACTGGGATAGACAGGAAGGAACCAAGACAAAAAGTACTGTTGTAGTTTTTCAGGGTCTGTATGCTGCACCAGTAAGTTTCACGAGGTTGCATTGTCCTTATGCTTCAGCTGCAGAGTCCTAGTGGCAACATCTTGGGATGATTTGCCCTTATCACTTGAGAATATCTGTGGCCTTTTCCCCCCTTCTGTGCAAACTGCAGGCCAGCCCTGATGCCAAGGCGAGCACTTCAGGCAGGCTCTGCTTTCAGGCTGTTCTTGTATTTTTGACGACAGGGCTGCTTACATCAATTTAAGCAATTCTGCTTTCCCCCGCCTCCCCATCGCTGCCCTGCACCATCAAGCATGCTGTCTGTGTAGCACATGGCAAATGAGACCAGAGAAATGATCCAAATAAAAAACAACCTGAGGAAAAAAAATGTTTATTTTTCAGCTGGATTGGTTCCTGCTCTGGGTCACTGCACAGCAGGGTAACTCAGAGATGAGAGCAAGTGCTGAGGATGGGGTCAGTAAGCTGTCAGGCAGTAAAGGTCCTTGCCACCACCACCCCTTTCTACCCCTTTACGTGCTGGTTTAGACTTCATTTTCTGTAAAGCCTTTACTTTCACCCCAAGTTTAGATTTCTCTGCAGAGATGTCATCCAACAGATAAGAAGAACTTGAGACCCTTCCTATTCCACAGAATAGCCTTGGAGTGTCAGGCTACATTTCAAAGCGCAGCTCGCTGCAAGGATCCTCAGGATCTCCTGCAAATAGACTTATCAGTGTACGTGGCACCATCCAGCACCACCAAGTGAGAGCAAATCCAGTTGCAGGAACAACAGAGCTGTGTTATTAGCATGCTGCACACTGCATACTTAGCTTTTTCCTCTCAGTATGTCTTTTGGTCACAGGGATGTAGCTACTCTGCTGCTGGCTGTGGGATTTGTGGCTTTTGGGCAGAGCCCCACACTCCATAGCAGGCTGAAAACACACCGGGCAAACCTCACAAGGCAGCCTCTCTGCAGGCTGCACAACGCTTGTCTGCCATATTGCAAGTGGGATGGTTTTAGCACCAACTACTTCAGTACCAAAAGGTGTCATGGAATTTTAATGACCACAGATGGCCACAACTTGTTTTATGTCTAATCTGAGCCCCTCCATACCCAAAGCACGACCACAACAGCACCGTGTTTCCCTCCTGACTGACTGGGGAGAGGGTGAACTCAGGTGAGTGAGTGCTGGGTTTTGTACACTTCTGCTACCTGCTGCCTAGCTTGGATTTTCCTTACCTAATACAGAATGTATTAACTACATGTAAATATGATGGAGTCAGGCAACAGAAAACTGTAGGTGAATGTTGAGTAGAATCTTTTGATCCACCTCCTCTAAAACATTCCAAATCCATGTCCTCAGGGTCTTTGAGAGACACATTAGCTGGAATACCTTGTTTTTGGACTGGATGATTAGATTCCCACATTTTTCCACAGGTGAAGGAAACATGCCCAGATATAGTTCATAGCAACTGTGAAAATTCATTGTAAGTAGTGGCCAGATGTTGGCAAGAGGAGACTGAAGAAAAGTGCATGCAATTTTCTCATTTAAATGTATAAGAAAACGGATCCTCCTATCCAGCTGTGAGCCTTTCCAGCATACATCCTGGACTACAGCTGATGGATGTGCCTCCCACAGCCCATAAAGTTTGTTGCTGCTCCAGGCATGCTTCATGGGGAGTATTCCATTCAAAATAATTATCAGCTTGAACAGAGTAAGTACCAATTTATGTAAAAGTCACTTTGCTGCTTGGGAATATATTACAAAGCATATTTGGCTATTGTGTGCATGCTTGTATATTTTGAAGAGCTGGGTGAGATGTATGAGTCTGGAGAGCATCAGAGGATCTTGAGAGCACTAATGAAAGGTGGAACCCAAGTCTTTCTGCTTCTTCCTCCCAAAGGAGTCACAGACTGTATTTGGTAAAAGTCCCCACAGCTTCAGTAACTCCTAATAAAACTTACACTAGCTTCAGATTTGCGGAACTCACGCAGGAAAAACCTGCTCGCAAACTCTCATCTCCCATCTTGCTTACATTAATTTCTCCTTGTGGTCTTTCCCTGACATCCATAATGCTCTCCTTCCAGTCCAGACAGAGTACTGCAGATCTGACTCATGCAGCGTTGCCACCATATCACTCTCTTGACCCCTTCACTGTGCCACCCCTTCCATCACACTATGCAGCAGGGCTTCAAGCCCCTTTCTAACCCTTCTCTCTTTTATTCGCTCACCAGAACTTCTGTTACACTATCAATAAGATACAACTACCTACTTTGCTCCTCCAGTGCTGGCTGCTTATTTTCCTCACTGGCCTCCATTTCCAGCAACTCCCTTCTTGTTTCCATATGCAACGCCTCCTCTCAGCGCTGTCCTGCCTCTGAAGTTCTGCACAACACCACCTAATTTAGACCTCAACATCACTTCATTTAGACCTCTCCTGGATAGTAGTATCCTTTGCAGTGGCCATGATAATCTGCCTAAATTAGTCACAGGCTTCTAAACTTCCCTCCTCTGTGGGTTTTCCTCAAGGGAATGAGAACATTGGCTTTTGAGGTGCATCTCAGTGTTAAAGACCCTGAAGGTGGATGAGAGAACCCTAAACATCCTTGCTGTGCCCCGAAAACACCGCCAGCTGAGGTGCACGTATATATTCCCCACACGTGATAGAGGTCTGTGCTCTGGCCCACGAAGCTTTGGGACTTAGCCTGTGGCTTGGTTGTAAAATAAATCTGACTTTGTGGTTCCCAGTATTAGATAAAAAATGCAACAGCCATATGACATGAAGCACGGACACAGCACAAACTCAGTTCACCAAGTTAAATGCATTTAAAAAACTTTGACAAGTCGGTTTTACACGGCAAGGCGTTGCAGTAGGCTGGGTACAGTCTGCTTATGCCACCCTATTTTCCTGCCAAATCAGGTATAAACTGTCCACCACAACCAGCCCAAAGCTGACATAACAACATGTCATTGCATAAGCTCTGTGTTTGTGTGCTTAGGTGAGTATGACAGAAATGCAGTTGTGTGTACAGGACTGATCCAGGTTAAATTGGGACTACTGGGAGCTCCATTAGTGCCCAGATTCACAGTGCCGGTGAAACTTGGTCCTTTATAGAGTATTGTGGGGTTCTTTCTTCCAGCACAAGGGAAGATTTTCTGTGTTCACAGCTGCGTGGTTCATCCTGCTGTAAAAACTGAAGCAAAGGGGCTTACGTGGGCTGTAGGCAACCCTGAGACTTCAATAAGGATATTGGAAAGGGCAGCTGTTAACACTGCCAAACCTCTTTCTGAGATGAAAACTCTTCGCAGGCAACGACTGGCTGCTGTAAAGCACATCACATACTGCCAGTGAAACTGTACTGCCTGTAACAGAAGCATATTGGTAACCGGTCTCAAACACAGCCAAGGGTGAGAGTAAAAAAAGCCTTGCAGAGGGAAACGTGCAAAGGAGGGGATGCCTTCTAAGTGAGGGAAGACTGGTGGGATGGGGTGCCTGGGGCCAGAAGCGTCCGGGTAGGATGGGGCAGCCAGGGGGAATGAGCGCTCCTGTAGGATGAGATGCCTGGGGGTATGGAGTTCCAGAGTGCGATGGAGCACCCAAGAGGAATGGGGTGCCCAGGAGGGATGGGGTGCAACCTTCTCCATCCTCTGCAGCCTGGGAGAAGGCTGCAGAGAGGCAGTGCTTATAGCTTCAGAGCAGGGAAGGGGTTAACCGGATTCGGGTACTCCCCTCTCCGTTGAACTCATTGATTCATTTTCTCTGTTCCTATTTCTTTCTCCCACTTTCTTCTTCTCTCTCTGGCAGACTGATTAAAAACTCTTTGAGTTTGAAGGTTTTTGTGTCAAAACAGCTCAGCTGCCAGCTGGGTGCCAAGCAGTGAATATTCATGGTATTTAAATGTGACAGTGCGGTGGGGGCTAAAGGACGGGCTAGTTAGCTCTTTTTAGATGGAGATTAGCTGCCTCTTTGCTCCTAATCACCACTGTTGTTGAAATATTACAGCTTCTGTTACAACTATTAATGTCCTAAATGAAGAACAGTCTCCTCTGAATAACATCAAACACGAAATGGTCACTTCCAATTTCAGCCTGTTTTTCTCCTCTTTGCTAATGTGTGTTTTCATTTTAACTGGATACCTGCCTTGGTTCAGCTTCAAGCCCTGCAGGAGGAGAGGAGCTGGCCTGGCTCGAGGGAGCTGCCGAGAACCCAAGGAGCCTTCACCTCTGGGTCACCGGTTCAAGAGAGGTCAGTAGCTGGCCAGAGGTTGTTATTTACCTCATGAGGATGGCAGCTGCTTGGAGTCAGGAGGGGTACCCAGCTGCACGTCGATCCTTCATAGATGAGCTTTCAGAATCTGATACTCTAGGTGAAGCCCCTGTTACTAGTACAGGATGGAGGCAAGTTATTTTCTTGCAAGTAGCGAGGGTCCCGGCTTTGTGTGAGCTGAGGCCACCACTGGAGTGATGTGTGGGAAGGCATAGTGCCCCACTACTCTTTGGGCCGCTATTTGCCAAGGTTGAGATGAAAACTGCAGCCCTTGGTTCCACCAGGAACATCATATATAGTGAGGTAAGCTGATAGGCTCCCACTTGAGCTTCGCTCAGATAAAACTCCCACTGAAGTCAGAGGCTGGATAAAATCTGTGACAGGGTACTGTGAGTTGGTCCTTTCATGGCAATATCTGGAGGGAAGCCTGATGGAAAATACTTTGCAGCAAAACCTGCCCAGATGTCCGATGCGTGTTTGGCCGTTTGGAACCTCTCTGCATTCATCCACAAGAACCGCCCGTCGTTATCCGAGAGCATGCCTGGCAGTATGACGAAGAGGAGGGAAAACCCATGTGTGGTCCTTAGGCTCTGGCAAGAAATAGCAGAGTAGAACACCAGGCTATTGATTTCATGTTTGCTTTAAAAACAACCTAAGTGCATTCCTGGAGCAAGGCTGGTCTGGAAGCCTAAATAAAATAATATTCTTCAGCCTTGAAAACTGACACTAGACTTCAATGACTGCTTTAAAGTCCTGTCCCCCAGACTAAGACCTGCACATTTCCTAAGCTCTTGTCTGCACACAAAAATGGTGCTACTTTAACTAGACCAGCGTAACTAAAGCAACACATCTCTACCTTCTTCCGTCCATTTCTCCTTCCTTGTGTGAAAACTGTTAAAAAGCAACCTTCCTTATTGGAGGAAAAGTTGTTTTTACCAATACAAAACTTTTTAGTATCGACACATCTAAATAGGACTAGTGATAGCATTACTGTTCCAGTAGCAAAAAATCACATCCATAAAGAGTATAACTAGGCTGTCTCAGAAGGGATGAATAGAGCAAACCTATGGAAAAAGGCAAGCAGAAGAGGTGTGATGCATCTTCCTGCAGGCAGGACTTACATACTGGACTCATGCAGAACACAAATGATCCCACCTAAGATAGTCAGGGACTCCTCCAAATCTTACAAGGCAGCACAGTATCTAGTTAAAATTTGTGCCCATTATATAATGTACAGGCAACCCCACAGAATTCAGACCTTCCACAGCATAAGGAGTTCAACAGAAACTGCATCTTAACTAAGTTCACTAGAAAACAAATACTACCACCCCCAACAACCATGATCAAACAGAAGCAACAATCCTTTCACAGATACAAATAATAGATCTGAGCACTAGTCTGTTAGAAATGCTTGTTTCCAAGGATGGTATCAGTAAAATGGGGGCCTGACCCTTTCAAATTCTTGCCTTTCAAGAAGAATTGCATTGGCTAACACTGAGCTCCTGAAGCAAACAGAAGAAAAAGAATTATATATGATATACATATATCCACTTCTGGCAGAATATCAGGACTACAGATTTCGACAGATTGCATTTGATATTCAGGATGCTTGTAGCAACGCAGTTGTACAGGAAAACCAACATGATTTCTCATTGGCACTTTTGTAAAGGTAGCCTGGTAATAATAATTATAGTAGTAGTAGCAATAATACTAATAATATCGAACTCCTAAATTCTGTCTTGATACTCTCAGGATTTTCCTGCATCAATCCTATTACTTCCCAAGGTTCTAAATGCTGTATTTAAAGCTTCACCAATTCTAATATTCTCAGTAATAATATCAAAGCCTTCAGGTATATTATCCATTGAAGTGGGGATGACCTGAATTGCATTGGATTTTCCCTTGAACAGTGGTTGTTTCATTTTTTCTAAGTAAATCAGATGGTACTTAGTACATACTTCTGGAGGAAGAAAAAACAAGACAGATGGATGTGGCTCCCAGCAGGCAGCAGTTTGAAAACATGGCACCAAATACATCAATAGTCCCAGCCGGTTCTTTGACATACTGGAATGCCTCTTGCCTTCCTCAGATAATTTTCTTCAAATGTGTTCAGCCTCCACAAATTATGAGCTCCAAAACTGTATGAAATGGAAATATTCCCAACGTGGCCATAACTGAAGCTGCAGAGTGGCATAGGTGTAGCGCAAGAAATGCAAGAATCCCCCTAATGCACTAATGCCGGTGAAATTCAGTATGGAGGCACTATTAGCCAGCAAAAAATGAAGGTAGCAGCAACCTGGCAAAGTTCTTCTGGAATAGCCCCTCCTCGGTCTGGGGCCAGGAGCCCAAGCTAAGTGATTGGGCCATGCTGGAGAGTTACTGGTGTCCAGAGCTCTCTGTCCCCAAAAGGAGCAACTATGCCGAGAGAACTTGTTAGCTAAACCACAGCAGGACAGGAAAATGGAAGAGCAGCTCTCCAGTCCAAAAGGAGACTTGTCAAACAGGCACACATTTCAAAGGTAGACAGTGCCTCACATTCCAGCATTCCTGCTTGTTAGTCAGGAATGAGACACAAAATGATAAACTACACTGGCAAAGCACAGGCTACAAAACTGCTAACACCTTTCCTTTCTGACACCAGTGATCACACAGAAAAAACATCTAACTGATCAACTATCCTGCCTCCTAGTAGCCCCACAGGAAGAAAGGGTGTATAACAGTAGGCACTACTTCTCTTGGTCAAAATCATCTGCGGGCATCCTCTTTCCTCCATAACTCCATTGTTTTCTTAATCGAGGGTTGCTTATGCTCTTAAAGAATAGTGATTTCTCAGCTATTGTCTGTGAGCAGAATGAACCAAATGGGCACATCCATCTCTTCTTTCCAGTACTGACATGTAATCTCATCTCTCCCCACTTTCCAGTTCACCTCATCAGTAAAGCTGCCTTCCTCTGCTTCATTACAAGTATCACGTGTTCCATCTTTCCCCTCCATCCTTCCTTCCTCTTCAAGATAGCAACTGCTGACCTCATGCCCCATTCTGTGCCTTCCCCTCCCCATTCCCTGGCTCCCTTTGTGTTCTTTCAGCTCTTTTGTCTTTATTGTGCTGATCTCCTCTCCCCAGCACAGTCACCCACCTTCAAGCCACAAAGCCTTCCACAGCTCCTCCAGAGCCACTATTTTTTAAAGCAAGACCTTCTCATCACCAGTATCTCTCTGTTATCATGTGCATCTTGTGTTTGTTTCACCTGCCTGAAATGGTAAGTGTAAGCAAGTTTGCAGACCAATGTGCAAATTTGATTTATGAGATTATTGGTAATGAGGGGTTTTGTGCGTGGATGTATGCTTCAACAGACCTTCACAACTGCAAAACTGTGTCCGGTCCCCACTGCTTCTTGGTGGTCCAGGTGACCAGCTACCAAAGCCTTTCCCATCCTGTTTGGATAGGAGGTAGATATATTTTCTTTCTGCCCTGAAGTCAACTTCAGACCAGGTACCTGAACCGCACACTTCAAGCCCACCAGGGTGTTGGCTAAAGCAGAAGTCCATGAGCTCATGAGGACCATGCTGTTCCTCCACTGGCATAGGTGCAAATGGGCTCTGAGGGATACCTTGAGACTAATCTCATTAAGCCCTGTTTGATTTAGACCTTGCTGTCTCTGAGACCATATCCTTTCTTTTCAGACTTTCAGAAGTAAAAAACATTTTGGGTGATTTTTTAACAACTGCTGGGCTACTTTCACATCTGATGGATGCAAGTTAAAAGCAAGGACTGAGAGCACGTAATACAGGAAATTTTTCTATGAGAAAAACTGGAAATAACCAATCTGCTAAAACTGAGAGCAGGCTGAGAATAGGTGGTAAAAACACAAACACCTCTCCCCTTTCCCCACAGCTCAACTCGTCCAGCTGCCTAGAGCCCTGCTGCATCCCTGGTAGTGCTTGCATGATGCCTTCTCCAAGGCCACCTCCAACATCCCTGCTTCCAAGGATGTTATTCCAAAGTGACCTACTTTCCACACACTCATTTTTGTAAGTACTTACATGAGAAGTCAGTAGATAGAGGCTACATAAGTGACTGTTTCCAATCACTCGCTTCTACCATGGGTTTTGTGCTTTAATCACCTTGTGCATATCTCCTGTTGGCTGTCTGGCACACCCCCTGGCATATCACAGCCTGGGGAGCGCCAAGGTGAATGCATTCTCAGTTATAAGTTATCTAAGAACACAAAAGGGACATTTTTAGGTTAAAGAAGATAAAATCTCAACTTCTGTCTTGTCCAATCACCAGGACAAACAAGGGTACACACCTCACCTGGAAAAGCCCACCTGGTAGCTTGTGGCAGAAGGCACAACAGTGACAGAAGTGACAGACCTCCCTGGCCATCAGCTGCCCATTCACTGTCTCTGCTAGTGTTTGCTCTTCCCTGTGCATGAACCCTCAAGCCTGGCCCTTCCCACCAAGCCAGCGTCCAGCTGGAGAATGAGTCTCCATCTTAATTTTCCTCTTGCTCCTTCTTTCTGTTGATCAGAACTCTGTTTTGTCACTTTCTAAACTTATTATTTCCATTTTTTAGCAGAGACCATTATTCTTGTTATAGCTTTGTTCATCAAAAAGATGTGCATTTGCATGGGGGGTGTTAACATCCCAAGGCATTGCCTTGCTGCTGATATGTCATGTAGCATCAAGCACGAGGATGAAACTGAATACAGGGTCTAGATTCTTTTCACAAAACTAAAGGTCGACTTTCCTCCCAGAAAGCAGTGTCTCTGTGTGTCCCCTCTGCCAGCTAGACCCACAATCGGGGTCTGCAAGGAGCTCTGAGTGAAGCAGCCCTGCTAGCAAAGGCAGCACTATGTAATGGCACAGTCGCTTAAAGCAGACCCAGCTTCAGGATCTAAACCCTGGACAGGATTAATTACCCAGCAAGTGGCTTGTTAGAAGCTATGTTGGCACGCAGATAAGGGGAACTGTAATGGAATCAGCCAATTAACCAGCCGATGGTGCTGAACTAAATGTGACCCCATCGTTAATTGTGGTTGTTTCTCAGCAGTTTTCTCATCACATTGGGTGCTGGGGAGAAGGGAGAGAGAGGGCTTATCCAGGTGCTTAATTTATTTCCGCTCACAAATAAGAACCATGGGATATAAATTTCATGACAATTACATGGCAGAGCTTTAAATGTTACTACACCTACTCTTCCTGAAAGGGAGGGGAGATGAAAGTCCTGGAAATGCAGAAAAGAAGCCTTCCTCGCACTCTTCAGCAGAGTAAACAGCTGTCTGATATAATGAAGCCTTCTTAATGTAGTTTACCTGAAGGTAAATTTTGTGTGTGAGTGGTGTGTGAGAGGAATTCCTCTTGCTCTGTCTGCCGCATGGCCTGTGGCCCAGCTGAACTGTGCGGAACAGAATGGAGCTGGCGGTCTCAAAGAAAGCTGACATGAAAAGCTCAGGATGGCCTCAAGCTACAGCTGTGGATCTGGCTCCAGACTTCCCCTCAGTTCAGAGGGGTTTGAATCTCAGCCCCTTGCTGAGCTTTTGAGCCAGATGGAAAATCCAGGAATGAGTTTCCTTAAAGTTCAAGAGGGTTCAAGAGGTTTTGCTTTAAATCCATCTCTGGGGATGACCTAAAGCAGTCAGTGATGCAGAACAAAGGTCTATCTTCTTCTGGCTGCTCCCCTAAAGGAAATGGTTGGACAATTCTTTGTTGGGAATTAATCTCACATGCTCCTGAACAGCTAACCCTTCCCTGGAGTAGAACTGCAATGAAAGAGCATCAGTCACAAGAACGAATGCATTAATTGCTAAGTGCTGCCTTGCTTTCTGGAGGATGTGGAGTCTGCATTGATCCAGCCACAGCTAGACCTGTAACACAGCCTCTGCCATACCTGCCTTGGACTTAAAGTCCATTTTCTTCCACATCCTCTCTGCCAATATGGTGGTTTAGAGCAAAACACAGGAGAGAAACAGGATGGAGATTCCTCCAATTTCCTGCAATCTGGAGCACAGAAACTTCCTGAGCTGGAGGTTGCATCTGCATCTCTGAGTTTGGCATCCCTTTTTAGACTTTACTTTCATGAGTTTTCCAAACCCTTTGAACTCATATATAGTCATGTCACTGACTTGTATCTTATGGCAATGAGTTCCAGGTTTGGCCATACATTGATGAAAACGTATTATTGTCCTGTAAAGCTTTTGCCCGATAACTTTGTTTCCTGCCCCTTAGCTCCCATGCTGCCATAAACACGGAATAATCATTCCCTGTTTATTGCCAGTGAACATCATGACTTGATGGATCTCTAGTGTAGTCCCCTCAGCTGTCACCTTTCCAAGCTGAAAAGCCTGGTTAGTCTCCCTTTGTAAGGAAGTGATTTCATACCTGTTTTCTCTATGCTTGTCACTCCGGACCTACTACTCTTCAAAATTCCACCCTGTGGCTGCTCCCAGCTCTGTCCCTGCCTCTCACTCCCAGCCAGAGCTCCCTGTCACACTGAAGGACTCCTGCAGGCACTGCCACACTTTTTCTCGTTCCACAACATCCTCTGGGGGACCAAGACTACATGCAGAATTCGAGACACAAATCCACCATGGATTTATACAGCAGTATAATGTTGTTTTCTGTTTTGCTGCCGGCTCCCTTCCTAATCATTCCCTCCCCCACCTCCAGTTTGACTGATGCTGCAGTTTTCCTCCCCAGGATGGCTCCAGTTCTCCCTTCTGGGTGGTAATAGCTAACATACGAATGCATCCTCTTATCATTGTTTTCCCTCACATTACTTCTACGTTTATCAACTTGGAATTTCATCTGCCATTCTATCACCCACTCATTCTGTATCCTGCAGCTCTTTCTTCATTACAGCTTATTACAGCAATCTCATGGAAAAACAAGCTCATTACAGTTGAAAAACTCACGCCTTATTCCACTGACTGAGGGGCTGCCTGTGTTGGAGGTGGTGCTGACTGCTTGAATTTCTTCCCAGCTATTAACAGAGGGCCCAGTGTACACTCCCATCCCCTACCCAGAGAGGCAGGACTGATTGAGTCTCCTTCATCAGCCAAAAGGGCAAAGGATCACATGTACAACACACCATTATTTCCCTACTGCTGGCAACTTTCTCCCAACAGACTGCTAACGGCAGTCACCTACCCACATTCCCCCCCAGTGCTGCTACCCTTTCCTAGCACCACAGATTCTCCATAGAGGGGGAGAGATCAGCTGAAACAAGACCCTTCCCAGCACAGCCTGAACTAGTACACCAAGGACAGAATTGGAGCAAAGAGAAGGGAAGTGCTCTGGGAAAGGCTATCAATATCTATCACAACAGAGAGGTGAAAAATAGAGCAGAGAAACCCAAAACATTACTGCAGCAGGAACTTGGACTCTTTACCATGGAAGGTATCATGGCCAAGGATGTTTTCTCCAGTTGAGTATGCCATGCAAAAGCACTTCCCTGACCCTCTCCCCAGAGGAGACTTGTCTGTGTGGTATCGTGGGGATGAATGACCTGATATTAGTGTCAGTACTATTTCATAATTGTATCTCATTATTACTGGCTATAGGCTGTTATAGCCACTTAAATTATTCCCCTCCCTTGTGGAACTCACACTGAGCGAGCACATGGACACATGTAATCCCTTTTTTTCAGGCTCCTTGTTATTTATGTTGCGTTTCTTTATTTATTTTCATTCCTCAGCAATCAGCCTCTCTTAGTTCTACAGTACCTCTCAGTGCCCCTCCCTGAATCCTCCCCAGACTTATCTGTACTTTTCTGCTGTGACACAGCCCAGACCTGAATGCAGTGTATTTTGTTTGGGATCTCATCAGAGGCACTGAGAGGAACTGGTGCCTCCCTCAGCCATGGTTTGGTGGCTTTCCATACATAGATAAGAATCCTATTAGCTACTTTCTCTTGCTACCATAACACACTGTAGCCACAGATGATATTCAATTTGCTGTCTATCACACTCCCATCTACTTTAGCATAACAGCTTTTCAAATCTCTCTTCTACTAAATTACTGTGAGCCAGCTGACCTAACTGGAGTAAGCTGTTTTACACCAGTTAACCTAACTGGAATATGTTTATTTGCACCAGTTAAAGATTAGATTTGGCCTTTTGTTTAGCATGAGTCCTCGTTAGGCTAACCAGTCTTCTTTAATCCAGGTCAAATCTCGCATAATTTCTTGCTTGTATTACTAGTCTTTGCAGTTTCTGGGGGATTTTTCTCCAAGAGAACAGTCATAACTCTCTCTTCTCTGTAACACTTATGCATTTCCACCCGCACAGCCCACAAGATGACTGAGTACTGTGCACCTTTAGATTCCTTCCCCCCATGAATATTACATTTAATTTCCAACTGTGTATACGTGGTCTATACAGGGTATACTGCCAGCCAGCAGTCCAGGTATCAGAATTTCTGTCCAGAATGGCTGAAAATGTGTAGTTCAAACAAAGCTTTGCCTGATTTTCCACTTCTCTACTTATGTTTTCAGTGATGGCCATGCCAGTATGTGGGCAGAGGCCAAGAGTGCCACAGCGAGACCTGTGAGAGCTGCTCAGCAGCCTGCGGCTGCCTTCATCACAGGTTTTTCAGGTTTCAAATTTCATCCAGTCCCATACAGCAGGGCTAGCTCTCACAAAGCCCTTCCACAACCAGCTCCTACAGCACACATGCCTTTTTGCCAGCTGCCCAAAATGTTGCACAAGATGTTGTCAGGTTTTAGACCAAGAAAATATGTCTGATGTTGGCCTGCATGTCCTTACCAGGAATGGGAGGCTTCAGGGAGGTGGGAGACTTGTCTCATTGTGCTCCTGACTGCCTCTTTGATGCCATTCAGCCCACAAAGGATGGGATGTTGTGAGGGTCTTTTGCTTGCTCTTTGCAGTACTGGCATTCACAGCTGCAGGGAAGTTTGGTAGAGCCTCCTAGCCACACAATAGAATAATAGATGGAGAGCTGGCTGTGGTGTGAAAGAAGGGGGGAAGACAGAAGGGGCAAGTATCTAGCCAGCTTCTTACCGTGCTGGCCCTGAGAAGCAAAAAGGGAGCCCTTCCCAGCCTGTCTCCATAGCCAGAGATATGCTTCCCCCTCTGTATTAAAGAAACACCTCATCTTGTTCCCATGAGCTCCAAAACTTTGGCTTCACGTTGCAAAGCAACCTGTGTAGATTTAAGAAAGCAGCACGGAAGTGCTGGACAGGCAGAGCAGTTAGAATAATCAGCAACCTGTGGGGATGGTGGGGCAGGGCTAAGAGCCCTGACAGGGTGCCTGCAGGGTCTTCCTCCTGAAAATGAAGGTCAAATCATAGAATCATAGAACAACCAGGTTGGAAGAGACCCACTTGCATGGTTCCTGGGGAGAGTGTCATCTAGCTGTGCAGTGGAAGACCTAAAGCATGCAAAATCTGCTTCTCCAGATCTACTTTTGGTATTTCTAGAGTAGCTATGTTTAAAAGCAAGGAAAGAAGTCCACACAGATGCGTTTCCTATTCTAAGTGGAATCTCTTAATGAAAAATTTAAGCCAGAATAAGGCAACACGAGTGCAGATAAAGGTGCCTTTACACAATCATACATTCCTTGAGTTCTTAAGCTCTCTGGAACCTTTCTGGATTTTGGTGAGAGTTAGGGCCAGCAGGAATTGATCTCATTCATTCTGGGCCTGCCAGAGTCTCCATGAGCTCCTGCAAACTAAGCAGCACCTCAGATGGTTATTTCCAGATCAAGTCAGCTGTATGTCCATACAAGGGAATTCCAGAGATTCCTGTTTATAGCAACATTAAAATCCCCTTAACAGCAATTAGCACAGATAAGGCAGGTAGTGTGAGACAAAAGATTTCCTCCATACCTTTCCTTTATCTTCTGCAAAAGGCCTAGTAGACTTTCGCACCTCAGCCTACTCTTGAGTCTGTTCTCAACATCCATACAAAGACAACACCCGGTGTGACTGCTCTGGGCAGCTGGGGGAAGGCCCCTGCGGTCTTTTCCATTAAGCTGTTTCAGGATCCAGACACATCATGTGCAACCCACTTGAACTGTGTCTCTACAGGAAGGCAGGCCCAGCTGGATGGAGCTCCGTGCCAGTATAGTATTAAGCACTATATGTCTAAAACACCTGAGATGTCACTTACCAGCTTGAATTTACTTAAGAAATGATAAAAAGGGACCTTTGTCCTTGCAGAGTTGATGTTGGATCACGTATCGCATCATTTTCCAAACCTCCTTCTCCTCCCCTGCAGCTGACAGAGGCCAGTGCCATGCCCTGCGCAATTCAACTACCTAAGCAGAAAATCATTCGGCTCCCTCCTGATGCAAATGAAAGTCGTGCAGCCTCGGGAGGCTGCAGGAGAGCAGAGATCCAGCATTAAAGAAGGTACAGCCACGCTCTTAAACTAAGCACCTACACGCTGTGCAGCTGCACTGGACAGCTTCCTTCCCGTGCTCCCTGATGTTCCCAAAGTGTGGTAGCAATGACAAGCTTCATCCCCTTCAGGATCTGGCTCCTTCCCCCCAGGGGTTTAGGAGAACGTATTTTAAGGACCCTCCAGGAGCTCACTCAAACTCTCTGTTTACACAGCAGATTGGTGGCTCCTTGTTTGAAGTCAGGATTTAAGCTGTTCTTTCTAATTACAGAGACACTCTGAAACCTGAGAGAACTCTGCTGTTGAAGACTAAGCACAGAGGAAAAAAAAGACGGTTGTATAGGTAGAACAATGCTGCATCCAAACCCTAGAGTTTGCTTTAAACTGAAGGCCCCTGCAGCAAAATGGGACATATGCTGTTATTCGTCCCCTATAGTGTCCTTTCATCATGCTGTTTTCTGCTCATCACCTCTGTTCCTTGCAAGTTATCCCAGCACTCAAGGACATTTGTTCCACTTTGTCTACTACAGAGGATAGAGGATAGTAGAAAATATCTGAATCCCAGCAAACTTCCCTAGACAGATGAATGAAAGCCGGGGTATTTCCATCCTCTCCAAACCGACAGCTGCCATGGGATATAACTGCATTAACAGAATATACATTGAAATTCATTTGAACCGATCACTCACTAATATTTCTATTAGGAGAATAAAAGAGAATGTAATACCACCCCGTTTCAGAAAGGCACTTTCAGCTTTGAAATTATTCCTTAGTAGCTCTTGTGTTTCTAAAGCCAGACAGTAATGCCCCAGTGTCCCAGTTCCTGTGGGGGTGTCAAAGCTTTTTATGCACTCATTCCTGCAAGGAAGACAGGATGTAAGATGAGATTTGGGGCAAGGTGGAACAGCAATGTTTGCTGCCTCCCAGAGTGCCTTGTCTCTGAACAATGTAAGGTTTCTCATGGGCTGGACTGGTTCTTGCAGCCCTTCACATCCTGAGCCTGCCAGGAGCTTCCAGACACAGCTATAGCTGTGTAAAATGGGACACTACCACAACTCCTTTGCCGTCGCTAGCAAGTGTGATGTTTTGGCAGTTGACAGAGAAGGCAGGAGCTGGAGGAGGCAAGGTGAGAAAATAATTCGGGAATTTTCCCAGCACATCAGAAATAGTCCTCCAGCAGCACAAACCCACAGCTGACTGCTTCCCGGTTCACCTCAAGAGCATCAGCCACGCGGGGAATACATTAAACAGAAGGTGGAAAGTAGCAAGTTTAAAATAAGCTGAAGTACGTGGGTCTTATCACAACCTGCAAGCAAGTCTAATCCTTTCCTCACCTGAGTCTCCTTTGTGTTGGCTCAGGGCATTGCCTGTTCCCTTGGCTTACTCTGGACTGAAGGGCTAACGCTTCTGTAATCAGATTAAGAGCCTCAAACAACAGCTGTGTTTGTTCTCTGAATTAAAGGCAAAATAATTACAAATTATTGTTTTCCTGCAAATTAAAAGACTCTTTCCTCTCCTCCTGATTTCTATTTTTTTCCCTGAACACTGCAGCATTAACAACAATGAATTATTGCTGCTTGATCACACTGATCTGTGCAGACTTCATAACATTTATAATCTCTTATCTGAAAATAACTTAAGGAAAGGGGGCCATAAACCCCATTGAAAGCTAATTCCTTCCAGTATTATCCACTATTCAAATGGATATAGGCTGAATAATTAGACCTGATTAATTAAAAGCTGCAGGGCACTAATGGAAGAGACTAATGTAGGTCTTCACTGAACACCTCCCACCCCCCCAAGTTTTTTGCACTATTTTAAAAGACACAATCTCCCACTGCTCCACATACATTTGCTGCAGATCAGGTGGCACCAGAGTGGGATACCTGTGAGCTGTGTTGTGGCTGCCGTGTTCCTTTTGCCCTATGGAACAAACAGCTATTCTTACACCATCCTGCTAGCACAACATCCTGCCATGGGCTCCTCTATGCAATTTCTGGGACTCCTTGCACATATAGTAGTGTGCTACAGCTTAAACACTTATCCTCAGACTTTCTAACCAAAAATCATTACATTCACCACAAAACAAAAAAATATTACAAGGGCTTAAGTTCACTGTCCTGTGACACAGAGGAATGCCTGTACCCTCTTTGAAAGTAAGAAAGTTGTGGATGACGTAGGGATCCAATCCATATCCCACGGTAGACAGCCACAACACCGTCTTCCTACCCACAAATACATCTTGGGATGTCTGTCTGCTGCAGAGAATACACCACATAAGTGTAATGGTATTTATGTGGAACCAGGGTGTGATTTTGAGATTTTGATGCAAATTTTCAACCCTGTGTTCCCTGTTTCAATGCTATTTGGGCACCAAAAAAAAAAGGGTAAAACAAGACAGTACTAGAGACAGCCTCTACAGCAAACATAAGTATGATTTGATGGGTAGCAAATGAATATTACCCCAGCTCTACCACTCAGGATGTTATTTACTTCCATAATCACTCTCCCCTCTTTCCCTTTCACCCATTAGACCAAATCTTAGCCAAATCTCCCATGGGCATTTGATGACTTGGCAACAACTTCAGGAGCTGAGCCCTTCAGGATTTGATATTAGGAGCAGAAATTTCCACTGTGAAATCTGAGACAGTTTTCACGCACGTAGCGGGAGAAGAGGAGCGCAGGCAGAGAGAAGCTTTAAAAATCTGCAGAGTAAGTCGTTCTTCTCCTGTTTCTAAGTTAAAATCACAGGCTTTCCAGCTTGAATATTAAGCACGGAGCAGCAAAGCAGCAGTGAGACAGCTGCGGTGATGAATTTTTATTCCTTTGTTAATGGGGGGATACAGACTCTGAAGGGAAAATGGTAAGTAAGGGAGGCAGGGAAGAGAGAGAGGGAAAAAAAGCTAGTGAATGTTCCTGGTGCTGGCAAAACTGCTCACACTGAAGTTAACAGTGTGAATTTTATTTTAGAGGAGAAAAAGCAAACTTACACCTACTCATAGTGCGTAAACACTTCACCACAGCCACCCTCTCCCTTGCACTGAGTCTACCCACAAGGAGGGAGACCAGGGACTGCACCTGAGGTGGAGGCCCCCGCCATGGAAAGCAAATAACAGGGGCAGTGGTGATGCTGGGCATTTTCTCCATGGACTCCTGGACCTTACACCGTAGTGCAGTAACTTTTGCTGGGGTAAAATAGGCTTGTTCCCTTGCTAGGGGCTTCTCTGCTCCCTCTTACATATATGTGTGTATATATATATACTCTTTGTTCTTCAGTCTCTAGAGTCTTTCTCTAAAATGCCAGGCAGAAGCAACAGCTGGTTATTCTGCTGCACTTGAGCAGACAACATTTTGAGCACTCAAAATGACCCTCAGCTCTTTGGATTTCCTGAGGTTTTTCTTTTTAACTACCTTCCACAGAAAAGGATCCCCTTTAATAATGTTAAAGCAAGGCCAGTGTCAACAGTTCTGTACCACCCATGTCCCATCCCTGGCTAGCTTGGCTTTAGCTCACTGAGAGTTCCAAGGGTAAGAACTATGTTTTCTCCACCTACGTGTATTTCTGGTATTCAACAGAATAAATTCTCTGCAATGACCTTATGGTGAAATCCCCAAAGCTAATGATCTTCATGTTCCTGGGGATCAGTGATTGATACCTACAGGTTAGTAACATCTTTTGCAAAGCTTGCTGGCTTAAAATCGCCTCAAATCAGTTTCTGCTTCTCTCTGCTGTCACTCAGAGTCATCAGAGACATCTGAAGAGGCCAACAAATTAGAAAATTTAGGAGGTACTCACATAATATACTGACTTGGAAATTACACAGTTTAAGAAATTCCTGTCGCTCTACCTCATGCTGTCTCTTCCTAAGCCATGTTGCTGAACTCTGCCTCCTCAGTTGTGCCAGAAAGGAAGAGTTCATCAGGCACAGAATCATAGAATGATTTGGGTCGGAAGGGACTTTTTAGCCCATCTAGTTCCAACCCCCCTGCCATGGGCAGGGACACCTCCCATCAGATCAGGCTGCCCAAGACCCCATCTAGCCTGGCCTTGAAAAAAATGCAAAGCATTTTGCAAAAAAATGCAAAGCTTCAAGCTTAAGCTCCTTGGGACCCTAACAGTGATGGTTTTCATTGTACAAACTAAAAACCAGAGAATGACAGGGCTGCCTCCGGTACCAGGCAGATGTTCTGAGGTTTTGCACCAGATGAATGCTTACAATCAAGTGTGGTCTCATACAGACTCCACACTAGCAGCTCCTGTGCCATGATCAGGGCCAGATTTCCCCTCCCAGGCACTTCAGAAGGGAGCCATGGGCTGGATAGGACTCGTGTGGCAGATAGAGCTGCTCTTCCCCATGTAGACTCAGACCATGAGAGAGGAACAGCACAGACTTGTGATGCTGTGGAGAAAACCCAGTTCCCCAAAGCATAAGTTGGTTGGGGTGGTGGTGGCTCTATATAAACACTAAAACAAGGTCACTTGCAGTTTGGGGAAAAGGTAAAGCCACATCAGAGCTGAAGGACAGAGAACTGCTGGTCAGACAAGGATCAAACAGAAACAGAGGAGGAGTACTCCACTCCCCCCAGAGAAAGCCTAAGGCAAGAGAGTATGTTGAGGACAGGGCTGGTTTGCAGAACTGTTCAGAATAGCATTAGAACAGGCCTTTTTAACACTGTTCAAGACACAAAAAGTTGATATAGTGAAATATATTCTTTGTACTTGCACTGTTAAAGTTCACAAACTGCACAGACTGGGCAATCTGGAGATTGTTTGACCATCCTTTAAATCCTATGTGCCCTAGGAAAGAAAATTCTTGAGCAGATATGTCTGAGGCCACTGACAGGAAAACAAAGAGGAGCGCCGTTTTCTGAAGGTGATAATAAAAAGTTAAGAGTTTTGCAGGCACTGAATTTTGTCACATTTAAAACCAAAGTGTTTTGTTTGTAAAGTGAAAATGAGTCACATAGCTGGGTTGTGTGTGGCACTTGCTGAAATAACGAGGAGAGCATGGAGTCTATACTGAGCCCTTTCTTGTGGAGTTAGCATATGAAGCACTGACAAAAGTGGAAGGGGGTGAGTAATCCTGGTATGGGGGGGAAAGAGAGGGAAATGGGAGAACAGCATACAGGAACCTCACAGAAGGATACAAAGAGCTGGAAAGTGTTAAAAAAATTCAGTGAGGAGAAGTTCTGAAGCAGGTATCACCTGATTTTGTTCCAGAAGGACCCAAAGACAAGCCAGGCTGAAAGCAGGATACCTGTGTGTAGACCCAGAAAGGGCAGCTGAGCCCTTTCTGGCAGATGCATAACGTATGCTATAAGGATGATGTGCTTCTACAGACTCCAGGGCACATGGTGCTTTCATCCCCAAGTACACCTCTTCAGCTTCCTCATAGACCTATCCAATACCTCAAACGTAGCCAAGAAAGCTGCTCCCATTTAGGTAGATCTCTGACTGTCCTCTCTGAAGAATACATACAGTTAAGGTCTCATAAACCTGGCTTTAGCCTGCGAACGCTAGGTTCACCTCCTTCACAAATTCCAGAGGGGCTTTTTCAGCACACTGCAAGAAACCTATGGTTTCAAATTGCCAAACGGAAAAACATCAGGAGCTTTGTAATAAGTTCCCATACAACAGCAGAAACCCACACTCATTATATTGTGAATCATCTGTAGTCATCTGCCATCCCTGTGCTGTGCTTCTGTGCAAGTACAAACAAACCATGCAAGAAGCAAGCAGCGCCAAGTGTGAAGCTGTGCCAGGACAAAGACCCCAACCCCACAGCTGACTCTTCAGGGCCCCTTGTGCCAGCAGCTGGGCAGAGACGTGCTGGGGTTCTGTGACCACGCCATGACCAGGCAAGGCTGGAGTGCAACAGAGAACAGGGAGGTTCTCAAAGCATATAGGAGAGAGACGTTGAGAGAAGCAAGGCAAACCATGAATTAAGGTAATGCATCTTGAAAGCGCTTTCCAAAAGCAGTTATGAACAGCAAAGCTGCTGAGGATAAGAGGGTTTTGCGTGTAATTTGCACACTAACCTAGCATCCTGGATCTGGACACCTGAGGCATGCAGAGACTAACGGGATCGGCTCATGCAGAAACAATTTCTTTCTATAATAACTCTCCTCTTTTTATGAGTGAACTTTTCTGCCTTTCTGAAACTGTAGATAAATTCTCATCAGCAACAATGATATCGAGAATTAATGCTGCAATACATCTGAGTCCCTGGATCTCATGGCACTAAATGTGACTCTGCCTCTTCAGCACGTTGGTTGCTCAGCAGACTTGGCATAAGCAATTGGCATTGGTGGGGTGTCACAGTAGGGCAGCTTGTTACTGCTCATCAAATATCAGCAGCTTCCACTGTGTGCCGCAGAAACAGGGAGAAAAATGTCTCATTTCATCCAGTTCTCGTGTGTGATTGTATCAGCATTTTTCTGAGATGCAGTTAGTTGGGTTCTATTACAGAACTGTCACTCCGCCTTTGAACAGATGATAGTAACATTTCACCTACCTCGCACGAAAGAGACACTTGCTAGAGATTAAATCATAAACCCTGTCACCCTCTGCCAGTTTTAAAGTGCATGAAGTAATAAACGCTGCATCTCTCTGGCAGTAAACAGCATGGCAATTAGTGCAGAAAATTCTCCCTGAAATAGTTCTTTTAAATAAAATACCTAGGACCTTTCCTCAGACTGAAAAACATAACAGCAACAGATAAGAAGGACCAAGGACTTTCCAATGACACTTTCCCATCCTCCTCACACAGCCTTTTCCCTACAGACATGGGAGCTGGAAGAAGAGTGCTGGGGCGCTGCCATAGAAACCCTTCACAGTGGTCTGTGCCCCAGGCAGAGGAGAGCTGTGAGCTACCAGGGAACCTGTGAGCTACCAGGGAACCAAGACCCCTTTGATTTTGCTGAGGGAAATGTACTACCTTGCCAGCTCCCATGCATGCTACAAATACCATGCCGATTTCCCATCAGTCAGATAAATCAACACCAACAACAGGCTTAGCTCCTTGCTTCCCACTGCCCCTGGCTCTGAGCAGCCCAGCACAGGCACAGCTCATTTTGTTTATCCTTACAGTGCACATGGGGCACTGGGCGGTATCTAGTCCCCGTGTCCTCTGATTTTATTCTTTTCAGTGAATGATTTTTTCTTTTGTTTTTTTTTTCTTTTTCCTTTTTTTTTTTTTAAATCAGCCTGAACCTGTGGTAGAGTTCATGCTTAGCACTGAATTACCACTGGTGTTTCACCCTGTTATCTTGATATCAGCTATACAACCTTGGTGGATTATTTCTTCTACCCTTATTCCCAGATCTCAGTATAATTGTCAGCTAAACATGCTCCACACGATTACTGGCTTCAGAGTTAGACAAGAGAGAAGCTGCTAAATATGGGCTTAGAAGCCACCTGGAAAACTGAGTAGCTATTTTGCAAACCAGTCTGAGTTTCTGTAAGTCCACAGAAGTTCTGCCTTCTCACTAAAATATGCCAAGAAATAAAAATAATTAGCAGTAGTGACTGGACTTATGAAACAAATTCCAGAAGGTGGAAGCAGACTATTTGTTGTGCTGAAGTACAGTATGCACTCTCTTAGGGCACTATTTCTGATTTATAACATTTACTTTTAACACTGCAACAAATTTTAGCCCCTAAAAATCATGGCTCATATCTGAGAAAACCAAGTCCGGCAGCAAACAGCTTGGGCAGAAAGAGCAGAAAAGTCTTTCTACAGCGTGTATCGTGCAAATGAAACAATTGGGAGCTCGCCAAACTAGAAAATACATCAGCAATATGTACAAAGGATAGAGGTCCTGCCAATGCCACTATCATGAGGCATCTAAACCCCTTTGCTTCCTGATACAGAACCTGTGGTCCAGCCCTGGGGTGCTGAGAGAGCTGAGAAAATAATCAGCAACGTAAGACAGACTCCCAAACATCCCTCTGAGCAACCTTCAAGAAAGTGAGTCAATTAGATAGATGATGGGTTCTGTACGGATCTGCTGTGGATAAAAAGAGAGAAGGCTACACAACACACAGATATAGTCTGAGTAGTAAAGCACTCATCAAGGAGAATGGTTTCTCCTCTTCTCATCTGCTACTCTGTACTTTTATTCTTGCTCCTGTTTCCCAGCTCATCCCTTCACAGCTAGCCACAGCTAGCCCTCGGGCTACCTGCCAGCAGGCCCTTCTCATTCACAAGGAGCTCAAGAGAAGGCACAAAGCCAGCCAGTCAGAGGCATATTAACCAACCCTCACAGGCAGCAAGTCTCTTTCTGCCCTCCCTGAGTCCATTCAGTGCATGGATTCTTGCTATGCGCAGAGAAAGACCTTGGATATTTCAAAGCAGGAAAGGCATCTGTGCTTGCTTTTGTCTGGGGATTTAAGCACCAGTTATGTGTTTGTCCCAGAAGATTTAGTCAACAAGAGCTTTAGTGAACAAAGAAACCCAAGCCAACCTGGACTGGAATGGAGCTGGAAGGAAAGCAGATCAGGTTTCCAAGGCAGTTATGTAGGAAGCCATCATTAGACCCTGCAAAGTGCTCTCAGAGTTTCGTTTAGGAGCTGAACTCGATATAATCAATGCCAGCTGTTCCATCAGTTTCAATAAGATGCTTGCCAGGCCCTTTGAAAGCAAACCATAAATTGGTACCAGTTCTCCCTTCCTAAATGCAGCTGATGCTCTTTTTCCCTCCTAATGACACAGGTTCTCACTTTCTGATGGACTTCGGGCTGATTGTGCTATTCTGATGGCAACTGGTCTGCAGGCAAACCTAACAAGAGGCAAAATAGGAAAACCATGCTTTCCACGCTGATTACTCACAAGTGAGTTGCTGAGATTCTGGACTTCCAGCAGTTCACCTGGTGCTCAGCTTTTAAGAAGCTACAGTCGGTGCAATTTCCCTGCCATGTAACAGCTCTTGGAGTAGCACTGAGGGTACTGAAGATGAGAAGGATGGTATCAGCAAGCTATCCAACCAAAACTGTCTGGTTTTCAGCATCCTTTCCAGAACACTTCAGCTATACTGCCTTTGTTATACATGTCATGGAGCTGTCCTGGTCCTTGCTAAATAGGACAGACTGACTGGATGATGCAAAGCTTCTAAATTAAACACTGATTTCCCTGCTGAGAGAAATGCCGGGTACCAGAGTCTGGGTTCAAACTAATTTGTATGCAATGTGCCTTTTTGGGGCTGAGGCAAATAGTAAGGATGCACTGAGTAATGCAGGACGGGGAGAGGTGAAAGCAATGTCCTTTGCTCAGCCTGCAGAAGCACAGGCATAGATGCTCAACCACACTCCAGCTCCCCTGTGGCACAGAGAGTTGGAAATGCAGTCAGATCTCTACTGTCAGGGGAGAAATCTTTAAGATGGTGCACTGCAGCAGCAGCTTTAATACAGTGTTTGACACTGGCAAGTGGTGGTGTGGGGCTGTGGAGAAAGAAAGATACATGGGTAGAAGGAACCAGGCTAAATTACCTCAGTAAAATCCAAACATTCCTCACTTCCCAATACGGCTTTTTGGACCTGACTGTGATAAGGAGTGGTTTAGAGTCATTCTGACACTGTTAAATGACACTAGCATTCAGAAAAATGCTGCAAACAGAAGCCCTGACTGTGAAATCTCTCAGCTTCCAATTAGGACAATGCTGAGCTCCTATCCCAAGGCATTCTCATTGTGATCCTCATAACAGCTTTTGTGGCTGCTTTTCTACATGGTCTCAAGGATTTAGGCATCAGCTCTGTTATGGGTATCTTAATTCCTGAGACTTTTGAAAATCTCAACCACTGTGCACATTTGCAATGTTCACACAGCCCTGAAAAACACAGATTATGCAAACAACTTAGTTACATATACAAATGATATTTGATGTTTCAGCCACAAGGATTGGGTAGTCTGGATTAGAAAGGTTTCTGAAGACCCATGCACCTATTTACATCCCTTCTGCACAGTTATAGAGGCCTCTGAATTTTGTGAGGGAGCTATTTCCTCTCACAAGTCTCTGAGTTTCACAGTTCATGATAAGTGTTCATCCAGTGCTCACCAGTTTGGAGAGAAGGGTGCATGAAATGGATCAGCCTTCAAGCCAAGGCATTCAATAAGGACAGAGTAGTTAAAAGGGATTTAATCATATAATTTAAGGCTAGTTTGCTTTTCAAAGCAGTTTTGCCACTATGTAGTTTAGAAGCCACTAACTCTTAGAACACAACCATAGAATGGTTTGGGTTGGAAGGAACCTTGAAGATCATCCAGTTCCAACCTCCCTGTGATGGGCAGGGACATGTCCCATTAGACCAGGCTGCCTGAGGCCCCATCCTACCTGGCCTCGAACACCTCCAGGGATGGGGACGCCTCCAGGGATGGGGCAACGCCTCCAGGGATGGAGGTGTTTGTTGATCTCTTAATACAAGCAGGCCTTAAAATCCTTTGCATAAAGAGCCTTGTGCTGTTCCTGGGCTCTTTGCTTTCTCAGAGCGCGTGCTGCTGCTGAGCATTGCGCCAGGGAAGAGCAGAACTAGCCGAGTGCCAAGCTCCACAGCCAGAGAAGAAGCTGGTCACTGATAGGCACAAAGCAACTTGCATTGCAAGCCGGCAGGGCCCAGCTGCTGTGCCAGCTGCTGAACAAACCCTCTTCACTTCCCTCCTCTCTGCAGAGCTGCCTCCCACACTGTGCTGATGAGGGCTGCCTTGCCGCGACCGACACTTCATTCTGTGCTTTGAAAGTCCAGTCTAATTGAGTGACAAAGTCATTCTACCTTGCATCTCATGAGAGGATTTTACTCCAAGGACTCTTTCATCTTCTGCCCTTCTCCTCTCTGCCCTTTCTGAAGCCTGGCTAGCCTAAGACCCAAAAAGGCACAGGAAGGGGCAGCTGAACTTTTCCAAAGGCACATCGTGTGGTCTCCCAGCCTGAGCCCTTCTAGTGCACTTGGTACTTAGCAATTGCTGCTAGTCTGGAGAGGGAACTGTTGACACAGCCAGGCTCCCCGGTAAGAGCCCAGCCCCTCCACAGACACAATGCCATGCAAGAGCCATCGCTGTCCTGCTCACAGCACTCTCCATCAAATGAGAAACCTTTCTCATGTTCCACAGGCTCTGGGTTACAATTACTTTGACCAACACTACTTTCCAAAGGCTAAAAAATTAGGATCAGGGCCCTCTCGCACAAACACTGCAAAAACATGACCTGGCAAGGTCCCTGCCCTTGCCCGCTTCCAGACTGAGCACAGTAAGGCAAGAGTAGAATAAAAAGTAGAGACAGGAAGGATAAGGCTTCCAAGAATAGGATAACGTTACTCAGGCTGGACATACTGATGAGTGTTACATGAATCACTTGTCCAGCTGCTTAGTTCTGGTGACGCAATTTCTTAGACTCAAAAATAGTAATAAAAGTTAAAAAAAGAATTAAAGAATACAGAACCATCATGAAGAATTTAAATAAGGGGAATCTAGCATGGTCCTTAGGCATATCATTCCCTGAATTTACTATTAATGCCAATCTTGCCAGAAGAACAGTAGATGAATCCCTCTGACACTACTTTGTTTTCACAGACTTCAAGTTTTATCATTCCTACCACCTCTAGAGAACTCTCCTTGCAGTTCTGCCATCCCTTTTGTCATATATTCACATGGAAGAGAGACAAAAAGCATGAGAACTGTATAGCCATCATGACTCCCAGTGATGTATGCTCAAGTTTTATGCCCTTAGAAGGCACGTGTATTCCTTCCTGTTCTGCCCAAATATCTTCTTCCTCTCACAATTCCTTGTTCTCATTAGTTTAGGAGAGTTCAGTCCTATGGCTGCCCACACAATTTCTTAGACACTTTCCAGCTGGGCTGCCACTAGTTCAGTAAATGATGTTTTTCCTACACAATACACAGATAACTTCAGAAGGTGGGCTTTTTTTAAGAACTTCAAAATACTCTGTTAAAATTTTCATTCGATTATGTGATTCCTCTCTGCCTTCCTGAAGTCCCCCAGCTATCTTAAAATGATGCTTTCTTTCTATACCTCTACCTTAAATAGCACAATCCAACCCGCAGTCCATCCGTCCTCCAAGACGGTTCCATCTGTTCCGCTACTTTTCCAAGGAGAAAGGGGGAAATACTGCTTGAGCTGCATATAACACACATTGCAGGAGTAAAGGACCGGTGTTCCCTGTGCCTGTGAACAGTTCAGCACTTACAGCTTCTCCATAAGGGAGGAAGAAGATGTTGTTGCCATGTTTCTTCCTACAATCAACACGGAAGTCAAGTCCTATTGTACTATTACAAACTTACACAGTGGTCCAAAAAGGGAAGACTGGACCTAACAGACAAAGCTCATCTATTAGACATGAAGTACTGGAAACACCATGTTAAATCCACATCAGCAGTGGCTTCATTTCCATAGAAGACATTATAGATTTTACCCTTTGCAAATCTCTGTGAAGAAAAGCATGGAATAAATGTAAATATAAATGGCAATATAACTTTATATTTTCATTGCCTAATAGATATTTACACATATACACATATTTAATATCATATAATAATAAATATTGGAGAAAGAACCAACTAATATACAGAAATCGCTTTTCTCTTGCAAAGAAGCTAATTATCATCAGGTGAAATGCAAGGCTCTTTCTACTAGCTTATACCCTTCTGGAATGTGGATTTTAGCCTAAGAAGCAATGGCAGGCTCTGTTCTGAGGGTATAAGGGCTACTTTGCTCCTCATACTTTATTCTATGTAAGTATACAAAAGGAAACCATCTGGTCTGAAAGATGGCTATGCTATCAATTATCTGTGAGGATGCACTTCCAAGGGAAATTATATCCTTTCAAGGTTTGGCTACTTTGTTTAGACAACTTTACCAGTGGAGAATTTTCTTTTAGGTGCCTTAAGCGTATAAAATTTCAAGACCAAATATTTCTGCAATAACAAAGTTAAAAAGGTCAAACAGGAAAGGGAAAGGCAAGCTGGCTATATACTGTACTATCAATGGCATACATTGTTCTGCCAGACATCACTAACTGGGAGGTATTCAAATCCCTAGATGATATAGACAGAATGCCACAGAGAAAGAGATGTCACCTGATAATTTTATGCAGTGCAGAAGCTAACAGAGCAGATGGGGGGGACCAGTGGATAAAAAGTAGAACTAAGACTACTGCTCTTACAAGCCCCACAGGAAACAATTCATCCACGAAGAGCACAAGTGCCAGTACAACTTGTGGGTCTAGCAGCCCCGCGACAACCCCTGTCTCCAAAACACAGCCAGCCTTGGCTCCAGCAGCTATAGTCTCAGCTGAATGATGTCAGGGAAAAGAGTGTGGCATCTATACTGTTGACAGCTGATGTAACAAAGTACCTCCCACCCTTTTCTGAATGACTGAGAGGCTAGGTGTGGTAGATCAGCACAGCTGGCATGTCCAGACTAGGTAACTTTCAGAAAAACTAAAAGTTTGAGATCAACAGTCACCTTGGCAAGACCTCCAGAGTGCCATACCTGCCCCCTGGAGATCTGCCATTACTGTCAGTATGCCACAGGCTACATAGTGGTGAATATCCACATCTGTTAGTAAAATAAATAAGGGCTCTTGACCTGAAGGAGAAGGATTCCTGAGAAGTCTTCATTTGAGAAGAAATAACCAGTTTTGAAGATGCGGTTCTGATCTCTCACAAATTCTTCCAGGGTCAAGCGCATTTCAAAATACGTCTCTCAGTTTGCAATTGCACCTCCCATTTAATGTTTAATTGCTTGATTTTACATCTTTATAAAACACAGATGTGAGGGTAGTTGCCTGAATGGACAGTTGTGGCTTTATTTTCAGATACAGTTAGTGTAAACTTTTTCAAACTTACAGTAATTCTGATCTCTTGTTTTGGTTGTTCGGGTTTTTTTTTGTCATCATGCAGCACAGTCTTCAAAATGCATCAATAGCCAAATGCTTCCGTTTGAAAGGAGTAACCTAATTTTTAGCAAATACTTGCATTTGCACACTCCACACATCTAAGGCACTCCATTAAACTTGACTGATACTTCTACCATCTTGTTCACCACCAACTGGATTAGTCAGCTGTAGCTCAATTTCTCCAAAGAAGGGTGAAAAGCAAGAGTAAAATCAGTTGCAAGCATTTAATGGAGCCATGAAACTATTAACTACCTCTTAAATACTGATAGATGTTTATACCTGCAGCTATTACTTACAGCTGCTTCTCATTCTTGTGTCCTGGAAGAACTGTACTTCTGCCGTCACGAGCAGGGCAACTGCAGCTTGATAAATCCTCTTAATCCTTCTGGCATCTTTTGCTTGAGACCTTGCTGCAGAATGTATGTGTTGCTCTGCACTAGCATTAATCATCTACTCCATCCAGATCTTGCAAGTACAAAAGACAAATTCTGTCTGAAGATCTTGTCCTAAGTACGGCTGGATACCTACCTCAAAATTTATCCCAGAATATGGAAGTACATGTGGGTTTAGGACTCTGCACCAAAACCACTGCAACCCTCTAACCTAAGATGCTTATGTCATGTGAGTTTACTCTTCAAGCTCTAAATTGTGCACAGAATTATGAAGGTTTCTCTTTGCATTAGCAAGCTTTCTGCTGGATCAGGTACTTCTGATTCATGCCACTCTGTCTTTACATGAATCAGATACCATCTTTCCTTTTTCAGTCGGAGTAAATCAGGGAAAAAACATCACCAGTTCAGCTGGGTGGCACAGCTGATTTGGGTCAGTTGTGTACTCTTATGTACAGAGTAAGCAAAACCCACCTTATTCTCACCCTAGCAATGTCTTCAGGTACCCAAAGACTGAAATGTGGTTATTGTCCATGCACACTCAGAGCCTGTCATGTCAACTTTACTGCCATTCTACAACAGGCTTTGTGTCATTAGCTATTGCTCACCAGCAACCAACAAACTCAGCCATATTTGGGCTGATCAGCTTGTTCCATCCCCCATGTCAAGATTGCTATTTGTTAACAGTACGTAGCACCTCTCACTCAAAGTCTTCAACCAGTACAGATCTGGTCCGTACAGCACCTGGCACTGACCTTCTCAGCATGATGAGATGCAGCATCCACACAGCAGACAGGAAACGCAGTATCTTATCCTGGTCTGACACCAGCTCATCAGATCACCTTAGGGAAGCCACGTCATCCCTACTTGCCGGAGTTTTTCCAGCTGCAAGATATTGATAATAATGTTCTTTGAAGCCTATCCAGATCCTTTGATAAAGGACAAAGATTTTAAAACATTATTCTTGACTGCACACTCTTCAGGACATGGATTGCATCCTTGGCATGTAAACTCCTCTAGGACACCACAAGTGCTAGCACTACCTCAAAGAGCAAACAACAAAATTTTGCTTCAGCTTATTATTACAGGCACTGGAAAAATACACCTTGGTTGCTGATACACACTTCGATCTTGGCAAGTCAGTGTGTTATTTTTAAACACAATCACAAATTGCTAGGAGTTCAGGGAATTATTCATCACTACTCAGGGTTATCTAGGAGGCAAGCCAGCCTCTGGCTGTATCGCACTGTGTCCTCGGGAATATCCCTCTGGTTTGATCTGGAGCTGAGTGCATCATGAAGACACACAGCTGGATTACTGGACGTCATCTAGTAATATACATGCTCTGATTAATGTACTTGCCAGGGAGAGTTTTAATTTTCTTATTTAGAAGGAAGAATTGATGTGTAGGGTGAATGAATTTGGTGTTTACATTGGCTCTGTGCAAAAATTTTTTTGTTCTACACCCTTCGCTTAAATATATAATATTTATAATAAATATAATAAATATATAATATTTGAACTAAAGCAGCAATGGCTGAAGGAGCACACACAGCTCCAACTCAGAACAGGGAGGGTCCTTCTTATGTCACTGCTGTCAACTTAGGACAAAAACTGTGATGAATAGGAAAAAGTAAATAAACCTTTTGTTTTCAAAGCTAAATAGCCAAAAATGCAGCTAGAAAAGTTCCATAAAGGTTTAGCTTTCAGCAACACATAGTGGAAACAAAGCTCATTCCTTCTCTTGCTGTGCCCCCTGACCTCAGAGTTTTATATGTCACTGCCTAGAAGGCCTCTAGTCACGGCATCCTCTGTGCGTGGCTTTCCCAGGACTTTCAGAGTTTTCCTTGGGGGATGCTTGAGTTGGGGAAAAAAGGGCTTTAGCACCAGCCTTCGATTTAAAATAGCAGGGGGAGTTTACTGATTAATATTCATGAGAAGGGAACAGTCTGCTTTTTGTTACCGCAGCCGTTTCCCATGCAAGGTGGGTTGAGAGGGAGGAATACATTAAGGAACATATCCTACTGTCACAAATACCACCACCTTTAGAGATACAGAAAATCGGGAGCCTAAGCAGAGCTTGAATTGTAAATATTTAACAGGGAAAGGCCTTGCCTCGTCTTTCTGCCTGTATATATTAAACTCATTCTTTGATTTTAACAAGGGAACTGTGTTTTCCTGTGCACTCTACTCCTACCCCTGCCCCCTGCTTAAATTCTGGGCCTAAGTGGCCCAGAGGAACCCTAAGTTCACAACGTGCTATAAATCTCCTCCACCACTAACACAACTGAATGTATTTTCCTGTTTTGTTGGTTTTTAAAGTCACTGCTAGTCCTTCTCTAGTGGGAAATGAGGCTTCTATTCACTGGGGCAGAAGGAAAAGCAGGGCTGGTTCCCTTGCACTTACTACCAGAAAATGTCAGGGATAACCCAGCTGAAAATCATGATCCTCATACTACTCTAAAGCTGAATGAGGCAATGCTTTTCAAACAGTGGTTTTGATTTGGGGTGCCTTTGAGTAGTGGACATTCAGCTCATAAAAACCACCTCCACATGCAAAAGCACAGAGCACGGTCTCTCCTTGAACTTCCTCAGTCCTTCTGGCAACCACATCCCCATCCAAGTTCAAGGATCCCAGAACCACGAGCACTTTCTGGAAGTTATAGTGAAGAATCTCTCCTGTGAGGATGAACAAAGATTCCTTGATTTCTGTGCAATCACTGGGAAAATACCCCATCTCATTTGTCCAAGTCAGCTATTATTTAATAACTTCTTAGAGATAAGAGATTGTAAGAGCTGGGGTACGCCTCCATCTCTGACATCAAAAGTGGATTCAGGGAGGAGTCAATACACCTCTCTGACAACAAATTTCTGTCTGATCCTATAATAGCAAGGCAGGGGCAAAGTAGCCGAGAGGGCATTTGAAACAACTACCATTTGACTGAGTGAAACAAACCATGCTGGCAAAACCACGTTTCCACTGATGTCACCACACTGACTGACTGAGCACCAGAACAGCGTACACAAGGACTCCCAGGAACCCACAGACAAAACGAGCCCTTTGAGCTCACCCACTTGAAAATGCTGATCCAAGCTGACCATGAACAGGCTACAGCAGCACATGACTGAGACCACATCTGGATGCTAAGAGCACATCATCCTGACTGTCACCTTTTCTTCTCACCTCCATAGAACAAAAGAGCATTAGTGGACCAAAACTGGCAAAGAATATGGCTTTTCTAGGGACTCATTTTCTGTGGGTGGCAACAAGGTCTATGCCCTGAGAGCCGGGTTAGCTCTGCCACCAGCTGCTTGCAGAGCCTGAGGTCAGGCTGGGGCTGGCTGAACTGTGATCCCACATCAGCCTCATTGTTTTGACAGATGTCCATAGATTAAGTGCAGTTAAATGGATCGGTACAGCCAGTTTCACCTGGAGCAGGATGGGATGAATGAAGGAAAGAGAGAAGTGACTGATTTCACCCATAGCAGCTGTCAAGGCCCCACAGGCTGGGCACTAGTGCAATATTCCCCTATTCCTTCAAGATCTAGCTAGAAAATTTTGCCCATGGAAGCATCCTGGATTTGCACTTTACAGAGACAAAACCATGAGGAAGCTGTAAAATAGATGCAGTTTTCCTTGTAGAGTGTCTGCTGTCTGGGAACTGAAACATGTCATATTGGCAAAGGTCACCTACTACCATTAGAAGATTCATTTTCACTGCTCAGGTAGCAAAGCTGCTCTAGTAAGGCAGAAAAAGTAGATGATGGGACCCAGAGTTTCTCACTGAAACCAGGGAAGTGTGGTTAGGATTGGTTTAAGGATGGCATGAAGCATAAGTAGACACTGCATGGAGATAAGAGTAGGTTTTATCACCACACCAGCCAAGACTAAGAAGAAATAAACTTTCTGAACATGGCCAGGGAGAGAAGGGGTGCCCCTCACACCATCTCCCTGACCTTGGCTGCAGTGCGCTCCCAGCCTGAACAGAGCATGCTTCTCTGGAGCTCTCGCTTTGAAGAACTGCGCCTGACTCTGAGCTGATTGTGAATGCAGAGCATGACCCATTTTAAACAGGTAGGCCAAGAAAACCTCCATCTTTCTGCCTTTAGGGACGTGTTTCAGAATACAGAGGACTTACCTCAAAAATGTTTTCCATACTGTTTGATGTTGTGGAACCGTCAGTGGGAATACTGAGAGCACTAGATGCCTGGGTGGCTTATTGATTTGTTCTAGTTTTATTAAACTGGTTAAAGTTCATTCAGAAGTCTCCCTTCCCCACACTCAAATACTTATTTTGAATGCTGTCTTGAGAGGGGCAAATGCGGGAAGAAAAAAAAAAACTTGAAAGTTGAAAAACTTATCTAAAGAAACCTGTGATGTGAAAATGGACTTCATGAGAAGTACATATTATTTATGTCACTAGCGCAGTCCAATATTTCTTGATAGGTACACTCTGGGAGAAGTTGAGTTTGTGTGTGCGTGTTTATTGACCACACGCACACATATGTGTGGGTCTATGTACAGAGGGAGAGAGACAGAAGAGAATAAGAATTAGTCTAGCACAGACAGTATTTTTTCTTTTGACAAGCAAAGAAATAAAAGGAAACCTAGACCATTGCTCTTTTTTGTAAGCAAGAAAGTTGAGAATTGCATTCTTGGTAACCTATACCCATGAAGTAATGACAGACAAATTAAATGTCTGAGGTCACACGAGACCAGCCCAGACCTTTCCCCTTCCCCCAGCAGTAAGATCAGACACCCTGGGAGATTTCCAAGAAACTTTACTGATTGAAGTTGAAGCTGTGAAAATCAGCAGCGCTTAGCAGCTCAGAGAAGGACCCCAGGATTTCACAACAGCAAGTTTCGAACAACTAAGGACTGGCTGAAGGAGCACGGAGAGAGCAGAGGGGCAGCACTGGCATTGTTATGTCCGAGTGCTCTCCCAGTGCAGGACCTGCTGTCAAACAGGCTTGGGCCAGGCTGGAGAAAACAGAAGGTGGAGGGACAAGGCATAAGTATCTTCTTGGATCTAATTCCAGATTTATGCATTCTGATGTGATCCAGAGATAACTGTCAAAAGAACTACATCTGTCAGAACAAGAGGGAGACCTGAATTTGATCCTTCTTTTTGCTGCTTCTATTGCTGAAACAGAAATTAATTTCCATGTTAATAATGCTAATTACACTTAACTTTTGTTATGGTCTCATAAAGAGAGAAGGAGAGATGGGAAGATTGTTTTTCTTAAAAAAACCCTTTCTTTACCACCTCTAGTTTTTAAGAAAAACACCACAGATTTCACCTGTTAAAACTTTACAATTTTTCTCTGAAAAGTACTCATAAAACAACTTATTTCTCTTAAAGGCACAACCAGATTAAAACTGATAATGCTTCCTGCTGCCTAATTCTGGGTATAATATATTTTAAGATACATTTGTGTTTGAATGAGATCTTTTTTTTAAAAAAAATCATTAATTGAAGCTGTCTGGCTCTGTCATCCTGCGCTCCCATTCTCCACCCAATGAATCAGTAAATTGTAACAAGAGAATCTGGCTAAACAAGTTCCTAATTCAAACGCCATCTTATGGACAAAGAAGTCTTTGAAAATAGTATCCGTCATCTGGCTCCTTGCGACGAAGGGGAAAGTTGTGTTTTTACTGTTCGCGGAATTCGCCTCTCCCTTCAGTGCCGTCAAATGTCGAGTGCGGTGCAGCATGAGAAAGAGAAGCAGGGAGAGGAGAGGGAAGGGGGAGGCCTGGAGGCCCAGGGCAAGCAATTTCCTGCCAATTAACACACAGCTACTGATAATATTTCTTCCAAGAATAAAATTCCAGATAAGGAGAAATTTTATACTGGTTGATTCCAGGTTATTGATAGAGCTTCCTTTCCTAAGGTGCAGTTGTCTTCTCACTGGAGGGATCAGCTTCAGTGTGAGCAGTATGGAGTCTCAGAGTGTGCACAAGCCGGGCTTGTTTTGCTCACAGAAATGAGATGATAGGCAAAAGAGTCTCACTTTCTAATTAGAGGAGACTTTAACAGCAGCCTCTAAAGGTGAGCACACAACATGTCATGGCTGCATTTGTGTGGGCATCGCTAAGCTGTAGTTCTCCCTGCAAGCACAGTTTGCGCTCATAGGCAGCGCTCTGAAGCTCACTGCACAGCACTAAAAATCTAAATTAATTAATCTGTGTAAAGCAGATTCAGAGCCAATCACTGTGATATACACAGTAATGAACTCACCGAACAAAACAATCCTGACTGCTAGTAATCAAATTTCAATTATGTCCACTAATGTCCTTATAAAGCAACCTCCTCTTGGCATGTGTGGCATTTCTAAGGCTTTTTGCTTTCCCTTTTTTTAGCTGTTGGAGTACCTGAGAGCAATAGAGCATAAGGCAATCAGAATACAAGACATGTGTTGTAAATACGAATGCATGGAGCATTTTGTGCGAGGAGACCAGACCCTTTCCTTTACTCTCCTGCATCTTGTAGCTTCTTTGAAGAGGCTGGTGGGAAGAGGTTAAAGGTTACCTAGAGCTGCCAGTGAGAGTGAAAAATGGTGGATAGTTCCCCTGTTCTTGACTTCAAGTTCCTTTATTTTCTTTTGTCATGGCAATACCTTCCCAGGGAAGGCCTGAATGTTGCAAATTAGTGTTCCAACTTCTCTTTCTAATTACCTCTTCAGGTGTAACAGTGAGCCAGCTGCTTGCAAGAACAAAAGAAACTATTCTGTAGTGTCTGTGTATTGGCAACTGCCACAAACTTTTTTTTAGATCAAGTATCCAGCTTTTTATTAAACAAGAACTGTATAAGGATTTTTTCCCATTTCCTGGGGAAGTAAAGATTTTTTTCCCTGACAACTTCAACCCAATATAAAGAAATATGGGGGAAAAAAAATCTCACATTATACCAATATTTCTGAAAATGACACAATTGGGACACAGTTGTGCCCTGCTAAAAGTGAGAGAGATGGAACTAAATCCCTGAACACCGAGTTGGGGAGGTTTACTTCTGCCAGAGTTGTGTGAACAAGAGCTGCAGCTTTCATTTTCCAGCACATTCTTCTTGGGCACAAAGTAAAATGCCCTCCAATGTGAAAGGATGATGATTTTGGTGACCACACATGAAAGAAGTCTCAAGAGAAACATTCAGTCCTTGTGCCTGTTCAGAACAGAAACCTTGGAAACTTCAAACAAATTCCCACGAATGCTCCCCTTTGCCATGTGCTCCAGCTGCCTCCAAGAACATGACTCTTCCAGGGAAAGAGGGTGCTGCCATGGAAGACTCCTTCCAGGTGAAAAACACTGTGGTGTTCTGCAAGAATTGTCACCAACAAAGAATAGCAGAGAGTCAAAAGACAAGACAAAGAGACAATAGGCCATTGTTTAGGACTTTATATGTAATCCTAGACAATACAGCTTGAGCAGGGTGCTGAAGCCATCCTGACAGGTGATGGTCCAGCCTCTAGCCAAGGAAGAGATGAGGTTAAGCCAGCAAAGGCTAACCTAAGCAACCTGGTAAATCAGGAAGGCACATGAACTAAGGCATGAGAATCTTATTCAAAGTCTATTGTGCCAGAAAAATCTCTTACTGACCACCATCAAAGCAGACTCAACTCTTACTAACAATATCAATACATGCTTACATGGGATTTGTGGCCAGACAAGGTCCTTGTCAAGGTATATGCAAGTACGGAGTGTGAGCTGCAGCAAGGTGAAAGACCTCAGTGCGATGGTCACAACGGGGATGTCTTGGGTGCGTGGCTGTAAGTAAAATTGAAATGGTTGGGTATCTAGATCTAGCTAGAAATGCTGACTTGTTAAAAATTAGGCCTCAACTTTTTTGTGACTCTGGCCAGGGAAGTGTAAGAATTTGCATTTTCAGCACTCACTGGAAAATTCTACCGTTAAGGAACTGTTTTCAGAAATAAAAAACCTGCAATGGTGTGTCAAAAAAAGCCCTAACCAACAAACAAACCAAAACTGCTTTCGGGTAACAGATAAATGGATATATATTTTCCTTTATTTTTTTTTCAGTGGGTGTGTCTGTGTCGATGTGGTGGTCCAGAGTGGCAGTAAACTCTTGAAGCAAATGCAAATTGCCTGAGTTTCCCCACTTAGTAGGAATTGGTTTGCTTTCCAGCTCATAGCAAATTATTACAACCAAACTATACTAAATAAATCAGTGTTTGTGATAAAGCACAGAAAAAAGCAGATTAGGCACTCATTAGCGAATGATCACCAAATTTTGAACTGAAAAAAGAACAGATGTGATACAAAAGTTCTGGTCATATTAAGGCAACAGCTACTGCATTCTTAGTGGCTTTTCCTGAATAATGCTATTAAAATTACAGTTTCCCTGTGTATCTTCTGTTTGATTGACAGTTCAACATTATCATCTTGCCATAGAACAAGAAGGAAAATGTGAAATTCAAAGTGTTTTCAAAAGGTGATTTTCAAATCACCCATGGAGAGCTCTTTCATGGGTGCTGGTATTGAGGCATCAGAAGTAATTTAGACCTGTGATTAGTTCATTCAAATCCACGCTCAAAGGGGTTGATTTTGCTCCCTCTCACACCTCAGACTTAAAAAAATGTCACTTGTCAATGTGAGGCTTTACAGATAAAATGTGAAATTTGCACCAGAGACAGAACTGTTCTTCTAGAAGGCAAAGAACGTTTTTCAAACTACTGTTGCATATATGGGATAATAAAGACATCCTGGAAAATTCAGATAGATTCAGGTATCAATAGCATTTAATACAAAATACTGCAAATGTTTCTTCAGCTAATATGTAGCTTTTTATCATACATTCACTATTTTGTGTGTTCATACAGTTCAACCATATATGTTCACATCATGTGAACAGAGCTGATGTCCACACTGAAAACGTTCTTTCCTTTTTTGGTGTATAGGATTGTTCCACTTTTTAAAAGATTAATTCTACTGAAGATCACCTATTTTTGTGGCTTTATTATACAGTATCTTCCCTAGCACATTACTCTTAGAAGGCTGAGACATTACATACTACAGGCAGATGTATTTTTTTTTCCATTTCAGAGAGCAAGGGACATGATCCTATTAAGCTACATACAGTCTATTTATGTGAAAACCTATGTCTTCCTTCTAAGGAGCCTCCCTGTTGCTGGTGCAGAAAATCTGTATGTCCAGCTGATTTCAGCAAGCACAGCAGGAGCTTTGCACATAGTGGGCTCACACAATGACCAGCAAGACTGTGAAAATGAACTTCTGGAGACCATAATGCAACTTTTATTCCTGGGGTTGCCATCTCTACAAAATATAGATAAGGCAGGTAAATTCTTAATATCAGTTTTGCACAAAGATGAGAGAGGAATTTAGATCTTGCCTTCTTCCAATCCCATACGCTTCTGTAAGAGAGTGAGGATCTGGCTAAACACTTTGATATTCTGACTGGAAGGCAATCTCCAGTGAACCGCTCCTCCATCTCTTCCTGCCCACAGTTATCTCCATCCTGCTTACACAGAGGAAAAGCTGAGAAATAAAAGACCCCACTTCCATTGTCTTAATGCAATTACTAAGCAGCAGGTCATGACCTGAGAGGAGCCATCCACTAGGGAAAAAATACAGAGTGAAGGAGGCAGGTACAAGAATGAGGCCAGCCAAAACTCCACAAGAAGGTGATGTTTATGCCTGAATAGAGCTGCGCATGCAGAGGAAGCAAAATCAAGAAGGCAGAATCCTTTTCCAGCCTGGTCATTAACAAATCTAAGTCTTGAAATCTGATTTTTGCCTGTCGTTGAGATACTAAAATGCCGTGTGCCTCTGTGCTCTGCTGCTTGCAGCCATTGAAGGGGTGCAGGTCAGAAGCCCCTTTTGCAGCACTGGTGGTGGGGAGCCAGGGCACCTCAGCTCTCCCCGTCACCAGCTCTGGGCAGCAGCCACAAAGCCAGACCCTCCCCTTCTGGATGGCAGATCCACAGGTGCTCATGGAAGTTACTGTGTTTATTCAAAGCCTCAGCTGCAATCTGTATTTCTAATGTGCGAGAGCAGTGACTTCCACAGCCGTTTTAAACAGGCAATTCTTCCTTGGCATATTTCCTGCTAGCTTTTTTAAAATTTGGATGGGTTTGTAAAGCTGCTGCTTATCTGAGGGAACACGGACCTCTGGCAGAGCATTCCAGTCCTGGGAAGGTACTCACCCCTCGTGGTTAGCAGCTAGGGCCTTGGGGAACCTGTAGTGATGCCCTGTCTTCAGGCAGCTGAGTTGCTGTGCAGGGCTGCGGGCTGCACAGAGAGACAGTGAATTGGAAATGTTGATTTTGTTGTTGCTTTCTTTTGTTCAATTTGCAATTTCAGCAGCCCCACTGTAGCACAATCCGCCCTCCTTCACTGCCTCAGATGGAGCAGCCGCCAGCCCTACCCTGGAGCCCCTGACAGGCAACAATTTTTTATTTTATTTTTTTTTAATGCCCTTCTCATTTGGGGAGGTTTGAGAGCAGAGTTGGACTGACCCTGGCAACTTGGGACTGATCACATCCAGTAAGACAGTTCAGATGTCCCCAGTTGTCATGAAGCTAGAATGAATGCAAATAAATGTATCTGCCACACACAGATCAGCCACTAAGCAAACACAGTGACTTAAGAGGGAAATTATAAAATGGGAAAGAAGAGAAAACAGAGTGGGAAAAGTATTTTAAACATTGACCCTGCAGAGAACTTTACACTAATTATTTTTGAGCAATGCTGAAAATAAAAGGCTGCATCGAAATGCTAACATTACTCACAACAAAGTGTGGTTTTACACTGCCACACCATTCATCTTCTGCCTGATCTCTCTGCATCTTGCAGACATCAGCAGACAGATTAGAGCAAGGCTAACACGTCTGGGTTTATTTGGACATGCCTCTTCTGCCCACAGATTTTGTCTGGAAGGAAGGGAGAATCTGAGGACTCTCTTTACCTTTATGTGGGATTTCTGGGAGTCCAACGGCCCAGCTGGAAGTACTGTGTGGTAGCAAACCCAGGTTACTCAACGTCCAGAAACCCCAAACGTTTCCACAGATCAGCTGCAGAGAGTCTGCAAGCGAGTCAACACTTCCCAGAAGTGTCAGAGGGGCTTGTGGTGCATGTTGGAATCAGCTGTGAAGCCAGGGCAGAGTAAATTCAACATTTCCCAAAGCATTGGATTTGTGGTGCACATGCAGACCATCTGTGCAATGCAACTTTGTTGTTTTTTCTTGACAATGCCTTTGCCAGTGCTCTGCAGAAAGTACAGCAGCTCTGGGCTAGAAAAGGAACTCAAAGAAAAAGATCTGATATGAACTCTGACCACCATTTCTGCTGTAATGAGGAATACATTTCTGAACTTGCCTCCTAACAGCTATGATGTTAGCACACGTGGGCCCAGAGGTGTTAAGAGCTCTAGTCCCAGGATCCCATGACGGCACGTGTGAGGTGGCACAAGTGAACTGTTGGTATGAAGGCTACAAAAATTATCCTTCTGGGAATCTGTTTGGGAGTAGTAGGGGATGTTCAGCAGCCAGATATGAACAGAAAGAAAAGGTTGCTAAGTTTTACTTTTGTTAGAAAGCAATATGCAGCAGAATCTGATATTTGGTGGACATCAGAGTGAAAAGGAAGATGCAACTAAACCTTTGTAGCCTCTTTCTTGCTTCTGAAATAAGTCAAAACTACTTAAAGAGAGAAGGAACCACAGCACTTTTAATCATCACCAGCAGGTCTTTAACCTCACAGGAAACAGAAAAGGAAGGACAGATTGTAAAATATCCAGACAGACTAAAGGTCATTCTTCTTTCCTTTGGGATGAAACGTTGCATCTTGCCTTAAGGACAAATATGCATCTACTATATACATGCTGTCACACAGAACACCCACATCTCTTCATTGTCACTCGATAGTGGCACACCAAGTTTACATTTGAAAATAGAGATAGGTATGGCAGCAGTAAGCAAGACACTTCCCCACAATGACAGAAGGATTGACCCAAGTCAGATATATTTAGTGGCTGTGTAGTTCAAATTATATCTGTTATATCAAAAAAAATGGGTTTTGTGCAGCCTACATTAAGAGTTAAGAGTTTGGTCTGATGATGCAGCCCAATGCTTTAAGAGCAGACCATGCTTCCTAGAGCTCACCAGTTTTTCCCTTCACTGACTTTGGGCAGCTCACAAAGCCTGTAGTTCACACAACAACAGCACAGAGATGACCAGGCTGGCTGGGGTGGTCACAGGAGGCTGAAGGACAATCAAACACGTGCCATCCCTGCTATACCTTTTCACTGAGGTAAAAAAAACCCTTGGCTGAAGGACATCTGGATGCCTTCCTGCCTGAACATTCCTTCATGCACAGACACTTTCTTTAGGTTGTTGTAGTCAGTTGCTTCATTTTCCAGCACCTGGCCTAAGCCCTGTCAGGGAGGCTGGGTGACAGTATAGCTGCAGAGCTACCTCTGTTGATAATTCACATATTAAGATGTTTCCCTCTCAAAAACCTGAGGACAATCAGAGCCCTGTGCTTGCTTCCTCCAAGGGCTCCAGCACAGAAAGGACCACTTCACTGACCATTCTACACAGGGCTGCTGGGATCTGCTTGCCCTTCACAGGCCACTGTGTTATTCAGCGAATCATAAAGGCCCCAGATTTTCATAGCTGGGAGCACAGAAGAGGGATATTTTCATATCCATCTTTTTGTGCCTCCGGAAGGAGTGCGGAAATGGACTTCTCCGCAACTCACCACTGCTGCTAATGGGAAGACAGAGGGGGAACTGTGAGCAGAAAGGAAGCAATTGAGCGTGAGCGTGTGGATGGTTCTTGCTGCAGCACTTCAAGACCTACTGCTTTTTCTTACATGCTGGCAATCTGCGTAAAGACCAGGAAAAGATAAATACTGTGTAAAGCTTCTCTTAAATGGGACACTATCAACACACTTGTTGGTGATAATATTTAAGATTAAAGGATTAGAAATGATGGCTTGGAACCATTAAGTGACTGAAACTAGTCAAGGGTGCTCTGCTCCCTGTTGCAGGGCCAACCTTCACATGCTCCACACCACGTCCTGTGTGAGGGGACGCAGGCAGAAGGAGGTCATACCACACACATGAAAAAACAATGAAACTGGGTTCCCAAGCCTGCCTAAAAAAATGCTTGAAAACCTTGGCCTTACCTGAACTTAACCATTTGACATATCAAAATTTCAAAATACAAATTTGCAGCAATCCCCTTTTCTTGGCCTAAGGCTGCAAGCTCTACGGTCTTTGCTGCTGCCATGGGTGAAGAGCACACTCAAAGAAAAGAGAACAACCAAGGAGAGATGCTGACAGAGACTAACTTGAGCAGCCAAGCATGGGGACAGATCACAGAATCACTAGGTTGGAAAGAATCACTGGATCATAGAGTCCAACCATTTCCATCAATCACTAAACCATGCCCCTCAGCACCTCATCCACACGTCTTTTAGATGCATTGTCAGGGTGTGGATATCCCCATATTGAGATGCTGCTTCTTCTGCCAGCGTGTCCCCCACTGTGGAGCCACAGTACTTTCCACAAAAGGCATCCACCATCAGGGCAGCTGCGTCAGGTACTTTGGAGACAGCTGCTCAGGTAAGCCCTAACATTCGAGGAGAACGGAAAATCCCATCCAACACCTCACTGTCACAGAGAGGAGAGGGCAAATCCCATCTCCTGTAGATCCTCTCCTTCAGGGTTTATAGATCAACTACTTTTGTTTTCTGCTGGCTGAGAGAGCTGAACTGCTTACCAAGGGCTTTCGGGGAGGCAATCTGTGTACAGGCTAGGATGGGAGGAGCGGGTCAGGAGAAGGGATGGAGGCAGAGGCCGTCGTTCCAGCAGGACTGAGGCGCTGGGGTGGCTCAGTGCACCCTCCCTGGTACTCACAAGGTCTGGGGCTACAGGGATGATGGGGCCACTGGCAGCCAGTGCCTGTCCCTTTGGAAGGCTGGTGCCATTGTCCCAGCAGTGGCCTTTGCCAAGAACTGGCACAGAAGTTGTTAACTCACCCTTAAGGGAAGCAAACTGGGGATCTCACATCTTGAGGGAGCCAGGCTTTCAGCAGCTACACCACAGAGGGTGGGGGACACAAATGCCTTTAGAGAGAGCCTGAATTGCAGCAGGACTGAACAGCTTGAGCTGCACACTGCTCCACACCCTGTAAATCCTTCGCTAATTGCTTTATTGCCGTTATTTGTGAAGATAAAGGAAAAGGATTAATTAACTAAGAGTGAAGAGCTCACATCTCCCTAGATGGGCTTCATTAATTGATATGGGAGGGAGAAAAATCAATTAACAAATTCCTTTGCCTTCCTGATCAGTCTGAAACAGAGCTGTGGTGCTTTCTGGAGGCTGGGGGAACAGTGAATGGTAGAGACCAGCTTGCTCCCCCAGCCAGCTGCACTTCATTCATGCTGCAGTTTGCAGTTTACAACACTGTGGTGGTGTAAAAGCCTACGCTTTACAGATATTTTGCAATTCTATGACAACAGGCAGAGATATAACAGTATCAGTGATGTGAAGCTTCTGGGCACCAAATCTCCTGAATTCTGATGGTTTGCTCTTAGCAGAGAGCTACTTGATTATGGCAAGAAAATACAGGTGTAGAAATAATTATTACATAGACACTGGTCTCCCTGACATTGTAAGTCAGCACAAGATTTTCTGCCACATATGACAAGGAGCAAAAGAAGCACAATAGATGATAATGCCACATATTGCTCATACTTGTATCATTCCTCTCTCTTGTTGAACCTTTCTACAAACTCGGAGCTAGACACAGACACAGGAATCTACCCAAGATTCCTTTCGTGTGGCATATTAGTTGAAGGAAATGAATGGTCCCCTGGGATAAGGCCTCAGAGGAAAGGAAGTGTTTGATGAATGAGGTTAGAAAGGTCTCAGTGTAGCTGTGTCATGCCTCGGTAAGGGCTTTTCCAGACAAGAATGATAGTGGTTTCCATTGCCTACACAAACAAGGGCGGATATTCAGCATCTGTGTTGCAATGTATAAAAAACAAACAACAACAACCATCAAAACCCCAACACACCCTATTTCTACAGTTTCATCTAATGCAATTGGAGTAAGCCAGATGTAATACATTCAATTGTTTAAGCACTATAAATCATTACTTGTGTTAAAAACGCAGATGGGGGGAGAATTGTAGTTATCAACTGGGAATTATACAATTTGAATCTGATGTCTTGGGCTGCAACTCTTAAGTTTTGCTGTCACCGTCTCCCAGGGATGAAATTAGTGAATAAAGGAGAAAAAGAGAGCACAGGCACCAAAACAGAAAGAAAAAAACTGCAAAAGAGGGACAGAGCAAGCTAATAAATAAAACAAGAGCCTGAAGGGAAGAGCTGCTTTGTCAGAATATAAATATTTCCCTTCCCCTTTTATCTTTAATGTGGTGCGAGGAGCTTATTAAGGGGAAGTGCAGCTCTGTCCCTGGAGTCCATCCACATAACCGTGTAGGGAGCTCGGTCCAACACAACCAGCGCAGCCACTCACACATAAACTCTTCTCTGCTGGAAACAAATGTAATGTACCAAGTAATAAAAGGGAAAGCGGGAACCCACAGTGGTCATTACAACTCTTATCTCCCTGATCCTGGTGCTGCTTTACATTAAGGGGCAGCAGTGCTGCCAGGGACCCTGGCTGGGGAGCTCTGCTCTCCTCGGGTCTCGCCTGCAGCCCTGGCTGAACAAACCTTGTCCTCCTGGTGCAGCGACGGCTCTTCAGCAGGGAGAACCAATGTGGCAATTTATAATGAAGCCAAATTTGGCGTTTGAGTGAATTAAAAGAAGGAGCATGTGAAAGTGTGTGTAAAGGGGGAAATGGTGCCCCGTGAAGACACCACGCTGTGCAGTAAGCGCTGAGGAAGAAGCCCGTCCTTTTAATCACAGCTCAGCGCAGCCATCCCCAGCAGCCAGGCCAGGTCTCGCCTTCCCCCAGCGCAGAGAGGACAGTGAAGCATGAAGCAAAATTTTGTACTAATGGCTCCTCTCTCTCCCAGAGATCTGGTTTCCGATAATGACTTGGTTTCCCTTCCTAGCGCTGGCACCAGCACCTCTTTGCTGGCCCTTCAAGATGTTCGACCATATGGCCGCACAAGCTGCACCATCAGTCAAAGCCTCCAAGTCAGGAAGGGGGACAGTTTCAAATTGCTGCCAGCAGATTCTTTCCCACTATTTCCCTTGCTTGAGCTGTCACAGATACAGGTGTCAACCTGGCTCCTTTACTGCCTGGTTTTTTTCATCTACCCTGAAAAAAAAGCTGGGGGTGGGGGGGAGAAGGAGAGAGCAAAAAAAGAAGAGCTTTGCATTTCCTCTACTCAGGCCTTAAATTGGAAAAATGAAGGGAATTCATGGTTGGTGCTTGCTGATCCCTCCACCCCTACTGTTGCACCACTGTGGCCCTTTGAGCATGACAAAATGAGCTCCCCAGGCTTGATTATGCAAACCACTAATTCCTCCTCCAGCCAAGGGGGTGCCTGGGCTCGGCCCTATACAATTTGGGTTTACCCAGCTTTTGGTTTTGCTTCTGTTTATAGAGATAAACACTTGGCATTTTTGCATTAAAAATGGACCTGATTTTTCTTTTAACTGTATGCTCATGAATACGAAGAGGAGCCTATCTCATACTGTCTTTTTTCAAGTATTTTTCAGAAAAAAAATGTTGGGATAATTCACATTTTGGTTTTTCCCTCATGGTGCTCCTACATGAACTCCCATCCCAATTGTCATTTTTTTAAATCACATTTGAAAAGAGATGACTTCACACGCTAACAGTAAATTGAATTTTCTTGGAGAAATGTTCAACAAACAATTATTTTCAAAAGTGATTCTGATAAAAACTTAATGAAAAATCATTTACCTTCAAATCAAGACTTTTAAAGATGGACAAAAGCAATAACAAAGTTTTATACAACCCCCCACGCGAGCCCTGGGATTTTTTTAGCTGGCTCTGTTAGGAAACAAGCCCTCAGACCCTAGGGAATTCATCTAGCAAAATACAGCTTGTGCTGGCTCTCAGCTGCCTGGCTTCAGTCGCAGCTTGAGAGCAGCTTCCCTGGGGTGGATTGGCGCCTCTGAAGAAGCTCAGAAGCAGACTGGGTCTCCTGCCCTCCCAGGGCCCTGGTGGTGGGCACCCAGAATCTGAAAGCATCTTAAAGCAAGAGTCAGTCTTGCTTCTTTTTTTTTTTTTTTTTAGCAAAAAAAAGCAAACACCAAAGCAGCTTTAAGATATGCTTCAGGAGCAAATCTGATCTTCGATGCGTTAAGCACGGCTGCCTTAGAAATACCTGGAAAACAGAGCTTTTCTCTGGCAAACCATTCAGCAAATTTGGAAGCCAGTGAGTAACTATTACTCAGCTGCTCAGGTTGTTTTAGAGAGCCCAAACTCACCATATCTGCATAATATCTAGGGACCAATGCCTACAGACTTTACTCACAAAGAACTGACCCTTGTGGTCAGGGAGAGCACTGAGTCACAGAGAGAGATGAAAATCAGATGGCTGCAGCAGCTCCCACCCCCTTGTCCCGCCCTGCTGCTCTCCCACAAGTGGCTGCCCCTCACACAGGGATCTCTGGGCCAAAAGCAATGTGGCTCCAGGAATTGTCTCAGTTTGCAGCCCAAATGAAGGAGGTAAGCCAGTGCCAAATGCCAACTGCCCTAACGCAGTGGGCCATCAGTTGCAGCAGTCCTGGAATGGCTTTGAGCAGAGCATAGATGTCCTTGCCCTGGAGGAAGAGATCCCTGGCAGAGGGCAGGGATGAGCGCCCCCTTTCAGATGTCCCACTTCCCATAGGCTGTTTCAAGAGTCAACACGCTTCTCTACCACAACGAGAATTTGCATGAATAAGATCTTGCTGGGCAGAAAATGCCTTTACTGTTGCGTCTAGGAAAGCACCAAGGATCAGACTGGACTGGAAAAAAACAATGATAATAACAGCGGCGCATTTCGAAGGTCTATTGCCTCCCCAACCAGGAGCCACTGTCACGATGCTGCCTTCACCCAGAGATGGGGGTTCTCATTCAAATTCAGGTAAAACCAACTTAAAGCACCTCACAAATGCCTACAGATCACCAGCCTTAACAAAATGCTATCAATGTCCATACACAGTTTTTAGGAGTAGCGCTCTTCCACCACTGCCAATGCACCATTTGGGGCAGCTTCTAGGATGCTACTGGAGGACTTGTTTGCTTTGCCCAGAAAGTCATTGTTTCAATATTAGATATTAGATCTAGTTTTTTCTGCATTATCCCCTATCATCCGCACAAGCTTTAAAATAAAATAAACCAGTAGGAGTTTGGCAGACACCAGCATTAATGTCTCTACTTCTGCAATTGCACTTTAATAGCTATCAGCAGCTGGAATTTCAGTTTTCACACCCCAGGCAAAACCCTGCACCTACAGCAGCACAGGGCTGGGAGGCAGGGTCAAACAGAGGAATGCCACCTATTGCGTTCCCAACATCACTTCCTACACCGCAAGTCTTGCCCATGACGCTCACTCCTCACCACACCAGCGAGACCAGGCCCTGCCCAACTTGCACAACTGCCCTGAGTGCGGTCGGAAACAGCACTGCGGGGCAGGCACATGCCACGGCCTCGCTGAGCCCATTGCATGCCTGCTCACTCACAGCAGAAAGAACACAGCAATCCGGCAAATCTTATGATTTCCTTCAAAATAAGACTTTTTTTTTTTTTCTAGGAGTAACTTCTGCTCCAGGCGAAGCCCTCAAACCTGTTTGTAAACAATCTTGAGTAGCACAAGCTTTGAAGACTTTAAGAGTCCTACGATATTTGTGTTTTCAGGGGTATTTTGTGTTCTTGCAGTTTTAAAACACCATTGCTTTTTAAAATGTCTAGTGGATACTCCATTACATTGTGGTATGGATCCCTACCTCTTGAAAAATGCAGCATAAATATGAGCAAGTTCATCATTGAAATCACACCTTTACTGTTGTGTGGCAGCTGACCAAAATATGGCTTTATGACTAGATATCAGGTCAATAAGTTACGATCATCAAAAGAAAATCCTCTCCCCCCGACAATGAGATTCTTCTTTGGAAGCCCCACAGCAAACCACATCCAGTTGCACTTGTGTGAGCAAAGCAAATAAGAAACAGAGAGTTAAAGTTTGAGCTTGGGTGCTGTAGGTTCCCCTTGAGGTGCTGAGAGTTTTCGGTTATCTCTAAACTCAAAGGGATGATCTGCAGGAGCAAGGAGAGCAGGACCTGCTATTTTTAGAAGTCAGAAGTGAAACAATCTACCACATCAAGCACGTAAGAATTTGGCAGCAAATTAGGATTGAGAACTCCAAGCACCTTCCCCAGACTGAGCCCCGTGGATTGCAAAAGATCCTCACCATTTCTTAAGTCACAGACATTTCCTCAGCATTTCAAATCCTTAAAAAAAAACCAAAACAAAAAACCCCCATCAAACAAACAAACAAAAAAAACCCCAACAACTCAACCAAAGATTGAGTGAAAAAAGTTAAATACAAATACATAAACATTCACAAAAAGAAGCTGAATCCCCATTGTTCTGAGGCCTAGCAAAGAAAAGAAATTGTATCTGTGGTCCAGGAAAATGTAGGGGCTGCAGATGCCATGTGGTATTAGATTGGATTCAGAGCAGAATTACAGACGTTACTTTGAATTTCCCAGCTTTGGTAGGTGCAAACCAGACATATGATGTTATTTCTTTTTAGCTCATATGAGAAAATGTTACATACAGCGGAAATCTATTTCAGACAGCAGTGTTTCTTTAGCAGAATGGGATTTCTCTGATGCTTTGCTTTGCTCCATATGCTTCTAATTATTGCTCAATTCAAACAGCTATTTCTGCATTGACTTGCAGGAATCTCAGAAGGCACCTTCTACGTAGGCAAGAAGCATAGCCCATAAATAATTTCAAAAAGTATTAGAGAGGGGAAGCTTCATAGCTTCTCATTCCAATCTGACTATGTGGTATTTAAATAAACCTCTGTGGCTTTCCAGTAACATAGTAGGAACTCCCAGGTGGCAGGGCTGGGGGAAGAGAGGGAGGAGAGCACTAAACATATTAATGAACATGTAATTGAGAAAATGGGCTGTCATTCCCTTCAGAGACTCCACGAGGAGGGAGCTTGTTTGAAGTGCTGCTTTCTGTTTCCCCTCCCTCCACAGAAGGAAATCAGCTTAATATCTCCAGGGCCATTCAGAGTGCCATTGGTCCCAGCCCCGAGAGTCCAGTCAATGTAGGCTGACATCGAGGTAGAAATTATATGGTTTGGAAATGTCCGACTAAAAAAAAAGGTAAAGGAGGGTGCGTGATGCTGATCCGCAAACTTCACAGCCCCAGTTTCTCAGCAGAGCTGTCTATAGGCACCAGTGCTAACCCTCTGTCCCTTTTCCTTAACAGCACTGCTTCACTGAAAAGCACTTTGGGTCACCGCTGCCCAGGGACTCTCATGGAAAAGGAAATTGTCCATGCAGCAGGTTCACCCACCTCCAGGGCTCACAGGGATGAGGGAGACAGTAGCCCTGCAGTGCAAACCTTCATGTGGCCTTGAAGCAGGGAACCACCTTGGCAAGCGGGTCTCTAGGATACAACACGGACCAAAGAAAGAAACCATTCTGTTTAAAAGCTTAATTGTAACTGTGGAGGACAAGGGTTAATTTGTGCAAGCTCATCAGGAAGAGGGGGAAATAAAAGTAATTTAAATGTTTGTTTCTCTTACCAATCCAATTTTGGAAGTGGAGTCGGTTAGGGAAATTTCACCCTAAACATAGGATGGTAGCAGTGATTGGTAATTTAAGCATTCATGGGAGGAGGAGAGAGGGTTTTGTAAACAGAAGCTTAGGAATTCCTTAGCCTCTTTAGACATCTGGCAAATTCTGCATTGAATAACAGCTCTTCTTCCCTTGTTTTCTAAGCTTTGGAAACAACATATTTCTGGAGGCTGCACTCATCTTTAGTAAGTCTTAATCAAGCAAAGATAAACCATTTGTTTGAACATCAGGCAGTGGCATCCTGCCAATATGATTGTTAGATGGCAGAACCGTGTCCCAAGAGAGACGGCAACAGTCCCATTATTCAAAGAATTTAAAAGCAAACTAATTATACCACAAGCATATGTAATAGCAAGGGCTATAAATGATATAATGTGTCTTTCCCATTTCTTATTTTGGGCTAAATCCGGTTCTCCTTCCTACATAAACAGAGTTTGGGGCTTTGATGAGTACCCTGCTCCATTTCCACTGAAATGAGAGAAACCTTACCCAGTAACTCAAACAGGACAAGTGCAAGCCTTCAGTCTGTGCGTTACAGAGGATTTCAGATGCAATCTCAAATAGGTGAGTCAATAAAAAGACAAAACTGAAACAAGGCCGGGTATAAATGACAAAATACATAGTACAATGCATTTGACCATTACCTCCCTTACAAGCAAAGGGTATCAACAGGAGAGTGATCAGAGCATCCAGTCACTACGTCCACACCAGCCCCGGTATTGTGCACAAAATATAATTCAGTTTTCACAAATGTTGTGGCACCATCTGCAATGAGGTGGGAAATTTACACAGAAACTTGAACAACTTGGCTGGTTTTTGTTAAAACGTTACATACCTCAGTCAGCCCTACATCGCAGCAGAAATGCTCCCGGATAGGAGATTTAAGTCACCTTAATGGCAGCTGCGCAAATGGAACAGTTATACAGAACTGGCTGGCTGAAGGAAGGAGAACTGGTGTCCTCTACCTTTTCTGCAGGCAGCTGAGCATTGCAGTTGTGCAGTTTCATCTGGAAGGACCTAGAGCTCAGGTGTTAGCGCTTGTCTTTAGCCTCCGAAACTGCCACACAGAAGAAACAAAATCACTGGGTTGTCAGGGAAAGTAATGTCCAGACTAGGTCAAGGATCCACAGTGTGGAAGAGAGGCCTGGAGGAATATAGTTCTGGGAAGGGGAGTTTGAACCATGAAAAGACACTAGCCAGATTCCTGAAAAACATTCCATGGTGATGAGAGCAAGCAGGGAAGGGTATATTGCTTTTTGTTTGGATCTGTATTACTTTGAGGGTTGTAACATAAGAATTAACTTTGCTGGAGACCTTTGCAGACCTGTGAGTTATTTTCACAGGCACTCGGAGGTGCTCAGGGTAAGCTGGAGCACCCATGAGGCTGGGATCCCTACAGCATCTGAGAGAAGGTGCCAGCCCAGAGAGCCTGGGGCAACTCAGTCCCACGTAGTTCTTCTCCAGGTGCTGCCTAGGGTGACATGTCACATACATGGAATCGGCTAAAAACCAGATACAGCAGACTGGGAAGCATCCATGCCAAGACAGAAGCACCTTTTTAAGACTTAAAGGACCAGAAAGTAAGTTTGCTTGTGCCTACGCTACATCCTGATTCTCAGAGCAGGATCTTCCGCAGTGATGGAAAAAGAGCAGTAGGCACAAATGTCATCTTCCTCCACTGCCTCTAGAAGCTTCCCTTTTTCATAGAGCAATATTACTGCACCCAGACAGAATGATGACAGGACCTGGCTGATAATGCTGCTGCCAGCAGAGAATTTGTCTTGTTAAAAAAGCACCTAGCTTAAGAGAGTGAAATAGGGAGGGACTGCCTGCATTTCATACCAAAAGGCCTCTGCGACTCTAAAACTGTTAGAAAGCAGAGTAAATTCAGGTTAAAGAAACAGGGGAATTCAAAGGGTCACACAAGGGTTAAAACGTAACTGATGTCCTCACCAATCTGCTGAGTGGGGATGAGCAGATAAACTTCAAGTTTTGTTTTCTTATTCATGGATCTTGGAGATGAAAGCAATCATCAGCCCGATAACCCATCTTTGTTTCCTAATGTCTTCCCCAATTTGATCGCAAATGTGGAAGTCAGCTCTGCTTCCCTGTATCCTTTGGGATACTACTTCATAAACTAATAATTATCTTACAAATCCATGATGCAACTAGCTTTTACCTCTTTCACTGTGGGAAACCGCATCCCCTCCAGCAGTATCCCCTTCCTTTTGTCACCAGTGCCCTTCTCAAACGCTCTTCTCAATCAGTTTCTTTTGTCTTCAATCTAATTTCAAATTAAGGCTCCATGGTGGGGGCAGGGGCTTGCCTCCTCGGCTCCCTGCCTGTGAGATACCAGGCTCTCTTGCCTCATTATGGAAAGACTAGATTTCTTTGGTGAGCTCGGTCAAGATGCAATTCAGAGTAATCTATCAGACTGATAGAAATGCAAGCAGATGGAATACTGTGAACTTATTTTATTTCTAATTATGCAAAACATTATGTAAAATAGGCAAATGCATCATTTCCCCCCAGGCTCCTGGCATGTCCCCACTAAGCTTCAGGGAGTGCAAATTTTGATATTCTTAGCTCAATAGCCTGCCTGATCATGTAAGACTACACGTGAGAATGCTTCAAAACGCTGAGGTTGAAAGTGTCATAGAAGTTATTTACTAAATGTGACTGGGACAAGTCTCACAGTTGAGGCGGTTGCATCACGGGCGGTGGTGGTGCCAGTTAGCAGAACGGCTGGTGAGGCCCAGCATGTTTCTACAAGCAGGAGGAAGGAGAAGGGAGAAGGTCTTTGCTCTTCTGGGGGCAACAGGACTGGAAGCCTTGCAACAGGTAATCTGAAAATGTTCACCCCCAGGGCACCCAAAATAAGTGGTTAAGTGGGGAGAGGGTGTTTTGTTTTGATTTCCCTCCCTCCATGGGAAGAGTTCTCTATCAGATGGGATAGGAAACAAGGAAAATTGTACTGGCACTGTTTAAAGAGGCTTTAAAACAGCAGGAAAAGACATCATGTAGGGATGCTGCACCTCACTCTGACTTAGTCTGGAAGTTGAACTGGTTTTATTTTCAAATGTGTAAAAAAAAAAAAAGATAGTTCTTTGTTCCTAACAATTCCTCCCTGTGCATGGCAGTCTAGTCAGACCAAGACCTGAGACTAAATCTGGTATCTCTGACTGGCCAGGACTTTGCTTGTGGAGGTTCATTGCCGGCAGACCATGCGGCACACTCAGAACACTAGCCGCTAGGAGATTTTGGGAGAAAACCTTTTGAACTGCTATGTGGTTGCGACAGACAATTTCTCAGATGCTGTGAAGTCTTGCACAGCACATTTGTTCTGTGTGGCTGATAACCTGACTAACGGTGGCTGCCTGTGCTTACGTGCTGATGAGAATCCCTCCTGTTGTGAGGAAATTTAAGTAATTTTGCAGGCTAACACTTGTGAATTTAGATTGAGGTAGAAACAGGAGACAAGCATAAGTTTGCTGCCTTTGAAACATAGCTGATGCTGCTTACGGAGGTTCTGGATGCTCTGGGGCAACCTGTGTTCTGGGATCCTGGATTTTGCTGTTGCTTTTAATTTTCTCTCTTTTTTCTTTCTATCATCCCCTGAAAGCCATCAGGATGTCTTAGTCTGACAACACCCTGAGATTTCCTTAGCTCTCAATCTGCCTTTTTGAGACTGCCATTGCCTCTCTCAGTGACTGCGTCCCATCTCCAACTGGGTATAACTAGCGAAAAAGAATCTTGGAATTTGGTAACACATCTGACATATTTTCTTCCTCCATCTTAGTAAATCCTGTTGCACATTCCTGCCATCTGGGATGTCCTAGCAGTATCATTCCACACAGCAAGTTTACTCTCTTATCTCCCTGTGGAAATAATCCAGGATACAGATTTCCTTCCTTCTTCTTTTCTGCATACCCTTCTACTTCTTTTTTTTTTCCTTCTGCTTCATTCTGATTCTACATTACATTCAGTATAAGAATAATGGAGTCACACAGCTTTTATAGCACATACCAGAGCTCCCAGTCATCTTTTTGTTCATACTGAGGTTCGGAGGAACGACTTAAACAAATGGGACCAGTAGAACACAAGGGAGAGCCACTGATGCCATCTGCCCTGTCTTGTAAATAAATAAATATCCAATTAAAGTCTTGCCACTCGATCTGACATCCCTTACCCTGAATAGTTTCTGTCTGTTTCACTATTGCTGAAAGATCGTTTCTTGCAATACCGTTTTATTAGCTCTGAACCTGTCTCTTCACGTACAGAAATCAGAATGAGCAATGCATGGGGCAGAAAGTTTGCAGCTGCTTTACTTTCTCTGCATTGTCATTGCCTGCCAGTGAAACGTTTCCTTCCATCCAACATTTTTCATAATGAATATCGCAAAATGCTTTGTAGGTGAAGTCAGTCGTATAAGCCAAAGTGAAAAATAGGGGCTCTAAGGTAATTATTACAGATAAGTGACTCAGCAGCTCATGGAGTGCTGCTCCCATCAGAAAGATGGGATGGGGGAAAAAAGAAAAAGGAAACAACTGGAAAAAATAATCTTTTTGAAGGTTACTAACAGCCAAAGAAGAAACAACAAAGTAGACAAGGTGATGTAAGTTTGTACCATGCAAGGTTATTTAGATGAAGAGTATCACAAAAACCTGCTCAGTCACTAGGTGTAGAAAAGTTCTTAATTCAGATAACAAGCCTTAACAAACAAAAGTTCCTCTAAGGCTCTCAAACAGCTGTAAGTGAGAATGAAGAAAAGACTTTTTTTCTTTTCCAGAAGCTACTGTTGCAGCCATGAGGAGCGAGTCCTGCCCGTATAGATTTTAGAGAGCACAGTATTATTTTAAAAACACATCCAATTTTAGAGCAGTAGATTTATTTCAGTAAGTCTGTTCATAACCAACCTCTCTTAGCAAACGTAACAAAAGCTGCGACTTAGTGGTCCCACTGGCAAGAGGACACTTCAGGAGGGGGAAGAGGACATGGGAAACGTTCGTCCGGTGATTACTGTTGAAGTCCCTGAGCCAAACCCTGCTCTTGCCAGCTGCCCTGGAGAAAGGTGTTTTTTCTGAGTGGCACAGGAGCACGACCCCTAGTAAAGGAGTAAGAATTTGAACAGCACAATTCAGGGGAGCTCTGTCCCCAAAGGGAGGGATGGGGAGGGCTGCATAATGCTCGTCCCCAGCCTGTCTCCGCCCGCAGTCCCTCCCAGGCCGCTGGAGGCAAAGGCAGGGGCTGTTCCAGGGCTGCCGCCCGGCTCACTCGGCCCCGCCCGCCCCCCCCAGAGCCGGGAGGGCTCCGGCAAGCCGCCTTCCAGCCTTTGCGATTCTCTGAAAGGGGTCGCCGCAACGCAGACGGGGATTTAAAACTTCTCCCCTTTCCTCAAGGAACAGTGGACGTTTTAAAAAAAGCTGCCTTCCCCCAGCTCGTGCTCAGAGCCGCATGAATAAAGCGTTTATTCCGCCGGCAAAAACCAACGGTCACGCCGCGATAACAAATCAACCCCCCTGGCGCACAGGCTCGAACATCCCAGCGCCATCGGCTCCTTCTGCAAGCGGCCCCGCGATGACTTTTTTTTTTTTTCCGCCTTTCTCCCCCGCCCTCCTCCTTTTTCCTCTTCTTTTTTTTCAACAATTTCGGGCGCAGGCAGCCGGTTGCATTTCAAAGCCCGCTCGGAGCGCAGCCGGTTAGTTTTAGTCCACGGCCACCCCGGGCGAGCTGCCGGCCCCCCTCCCCTCCCGGCCGTGCCCGGGGCGCGGGGCTGCGGGGCCCCCGGGCGGCTCCTCCCGCCCCGCCGGGGATGGGAAAAACTTGTTCCCAACGTTCCCCCCCGCCCCGCTCCCGCCCCGTAACCCGCGGGCTCCTCCCCGCCCCGCCCCTGCGCGGCCATTGGCTGGCGGACCGGGAAGGCCACGCCCTCTCACGCTGCTATTGGTTGGTGGTGCGGCGTGGTCCCGCCCACAAACACGGCGATTGGCCAGAGGCGCGGCTTGGCCCCGCCCCCCTCGCGGCTCGTGAATGGGGCGGGCGGGGGGCGGGGCTCGCGGAGACGTGGCTTTTTTTTAGCGGCGGGGCGGCTCGTATCGGCGGGGGCCGCGGGCGAGAGCGGAGCCGGGCGGGAGGCTGCAGCCACCCCTAACACCACCAGCCCGGACCCGCAGCCCCGCGGCGGAGCCGATCGCGCGGTCCGTCGGATTCTAAAAGTTATCGAAGCCCCGGAGCGAAACGCCGGGCGCGGCGATCGCCGCCGTAACCCGAACCCGCGCGGGGAGCGTCGCCGCGGGACCCTGCGCGGAGCCGCCGCCGGGATCGTCGCCCTCCCTCCCCTCCTCCCCCACGGCCTCGCCGGCGGGAGAAGCTCCGGAGACCTCGTGCCGAGGGAGCCGCTCCGTGCCGGTGCCGCCCGGGGCGCCGATGCCCGGGGTGCGCGGCGGCGGCCGGCGGTGAAGCGGGCGATGCGGGCCGGGGCGGGGGGCGGCGGCCCCTGGCTGGCGCTGGCGGCGCTGGCGGCCGCGCTGCTGGGCGCCCCGGCGGGGGCGGCGTCGCAGCCACAGCAGCAGCAGCAGCAGCAGTACCACGGCGAGAAGGGCATCTCGGTGCCGGACCACGGCTTCTGCCAGCCCATCTCCATCCCGCTCTGCACGGATATCGCCTACAACCAGACCATCTTGCCCAACCTGCTGGGCCACACCAACCAGGAGGACGCGGGGCTGGAGGTGCACCAGTTCTACCCGCTGGTCAAGGTGCAGTGCTCGGCCGAGCTCAAGTTCTTCCTGTGCTCCATGTACGCGCCGGTGTGCACGGTGCTGGAGCAGGCCATCCCGCCCTGCCGCTCCCTCTGCGAGCGCGCCCGCCAGGGCTGCGAGGCGCTCATGAACAAGTTCGGCTTCCAGTGGCCGGAGCGGCTGCGCTGCGAGAACTTCCCCGTGCACGGCGCCGGCGAGATCTGCGTCGGGCAGAACACCTCGGACGCCCCTCCGGGGGCCGGCGGCGCCGCGGGGCGAGGGGTCACGGCGCGCCCCACGGCCGGACACCTCCCCGAGCTGCTCACCCCGCCGCAGCCGCCCTCCGGCTTCTCCTTCTCGTGCCCGCGGCAGCTCAAGGTGCCCCCCTACCTGGGCTACCGGTTCCTGGGGGAGCGGGACTGCGGGGCGCCCTGCGAGCCGGCGCGGCCCAACGGGCTCATGTACTTCAAGGAGGCGGAGGTGCGCTTCGCCCGGCTCTGGGTGGGCGTGTGGTCCGTGCTCTGCTGCGCCTCGACGCTCTTCACCGTGCTCACCTACCTGGTGGACATGCGCCGCTTCAGCTACCCGGAGCGGCCCATCATCTTCCTCTCGGGCTGCTACTTCATGGTGGCGGTGGCTTACGCGGCGGGGTTCTTGCTGGAGGAGCGGGTGGTGTGTCTGGAGCGCTTTTCCGAGGACGGCTACCGCACCGTGGCCCAAGGCACCAAGAAGGAAGGCTGCACCATCCTCTTCATGATCCTGTACTTCTTCGGCATGGCCAGCTCCATCTGGTGGGTCATCCTGTCCCTCACCTGGTTCCTGGCTGCCGGCATGAAGTGGGGCCATGAGGCCATTGAGGCCAACTCCCAGTATTTCCACCTGGCTGCCTGGGCCGTGCCCGCCGTCAAAACCATCACCATCCTGGCCATGGGGCAGGTGGACGGGGATGTGCTCAGCGGGGTGTGTTACGTCGGCATCTACAGCGTCGACTCGCTGCGGGGCTTTGTGCTGGCGCCCTTGTTCGTGTACCTCTTCATCGGCACCTCCTTCTTACTTGCCGGCTTCGTGTCCTTGTTTCGCATCCGCACCATCATGAAGCACGACGGCACCAAGACGGAGAAACTAGAGAAGCTGATGGTGCGCATCGGTGTCTTCAGTGTCCTCTACACGGTGCCCGCCACCATCGTCCTGGCGTGTTACTTCTACGAGCAGGCTTTCCGTGCCACCTGGGAGAAGACGTGGCTCCTCCAGACCTGCAAAACCTACGCCGTGCCCTGCCCCAGCCACTTTGCCCCCATGAGCCCAGACTTCACAGTCTTCATGATCAAGTACCTCATGACCATGATTGTTGGGATCACAACTGGCTTCTGGATCTGGTCTGGCAAAACCCTCCAGTCCTGGCGACGCTTCTACCACAGACTCAGCACTGGCAGCAAAGGCGAGACAGCAGTATGAGACCCCCTGCCCTCTCTGGCACGCACGCACGCATGCACACACGCAGAGGAAAGGATGCTCGGCAGAAGAGGAAGGCTATGGCTCCCTGAAGGGGGAGGGAGGCTCTTCCAAACTTTTTCTTCCTCCCAGAGGGTTTAAAAAAAAATAAAAATTCAAACAATCTTAACGTAAAGGATCAGATGGACCGTGTTCAGTGGTGCTTATGCCCAGCTAAGTAGAAGAGCACAGAAAAAGAAGCCACTGGTGGGATGGAAGTGTCCTTCACCCGCAAGAAGTCCCCTTACCTCTCTCTCCTGCTGCTCCTGTGCAGGAAAACAAAAACCACAACCCAACTGAAACCATCCCGCCTTTGTTTTGGACTAGAGGGAGGGGAAGGCAGATGCGTGGAGCTGCCCCTGAGCCGCTGGGTCAGCAGGGCGCACGCAGGGCACCGCAGCCAGCCCCGGGCCGGGAGAGGCACCTCCGCTCCCCAGCTCCTCTTTACCTCGCGATACCTGCTTTGGTTGGTTTAAAGTGAAAAATCGGCCCTAGGTCTGGCGTTCTTTTTGCTGTGGGGAAGGAGGGGGTTGCTATTCCACACCCTGAAAAGAAATGACTTGTTGCTTTTCAGCAGAAGGCTTTTCCCTCTTGCCTTTGTTCTAGGAGACAAAGGGGGAAACAAAAGTGTTTTCTATGTAGAAAGGCATAAGCATGGGATCGTTTTTTATGGGCAAACTAACAAAAAGAAGTCGTTGAGGTTCACCCTTGGATGCTAGGAGCTCACAGAAATAAACATTCCTTTTATGAAAAAAGGAGAAGGCAGGATGTTTTCTTACCGTTCAGTATGGGTTGCTTTTCTCAGTTGAAGGAAACGCTAAGACTTGGAGGGGCAAAAGAGCAGGACTGAGAGCACCTGCCAAAACAAGAGCCATTAAAATATATAACGTAAAGATACGATATTTTCCTTTCCTCCCTGTAAACCTGCTTTCTCTCCTGCTTTGCAGTGAGCTCGCTGCAGGTAAAGTTGCCGCGCAGCCGGCTCTGGGGCCAGGAGGAATCCTTTTGGCTCAGGATGGACGCCTTGCCTGCTCCCCAGGTTCCCTGAACTGTGAGGTGCAGGTGGGGGCCAGGACTGGGGTGTAAGAGCAAGCAGGTACCGCAAGTGAGAAGCCCACTCATTTCGGCTAAAATCTGGCTGCCTAAGTTTCCAGTGATCACATCTTGGAAGGAAAGACATTAAAAAAATTAATCATCAAATGCATCGTTTTCTTTTTTAAAATGTGACAGATTTTTCTATTCTGAAATTTTCATGTTGACTTGTTCATATTTTATTTTTTGCTTACTACTTTACCTTTGTAGTCACTGAAGGGTTGTTTTTATAAGTATATGTGTGTGTGTGTATATTCTTGCCTAAGGACAAAATAGGAAATTCTGGATTTTTAGCAAGCCTCCGCCCTATAGCTGCTCTTCATTTTTTGGGGGGAAAGTGTCTGGAATGAAACTTTAAAAAGAAAAAAACCTGTTCAGAGTGAGGGGGCAGACTGCTGCTGTCTGAGGGCGTCCCAGTAGTCTGGGCATGAGGAACAGGCGCATCGGCCAAATCCTTCAGCAGATCCGATTTCAGAAGTGCAAGGCTTGGGTTTTTGTCTTTTATAATGCACACGTGGAAGAAAAAGAAAAAAAGAAAAAACAAACATGTAAGACAAGTGCAGTATGTATATTTTGTAAATCTCATTTTTGTAAGAAAATATGTATTTATGTTTTTACTTGATTTTTTTTTTAAGGTCTGTATGAGGCCCTGCTTCATCCCGTGTACAGATCACTAAATAAATAATTTTTAATACAAGGGCTTCAATGAAGTTCTTTCAGTCTTTGAACACTGGACAGGTTTGGGGGGGGAGTCCGGTCTCCTAGTAGCTTTCCCCTCACTTTGTTGTGTGAGGTGCAATAGACTTTTGGGTGAATACGCTGAGAATATACTGACCAGAAACTCATCTGTGACTTGAAACTGGTTTTTCTAAGTAACCCTCACAGTAGGAGATCACATTTTGGAACGGTTTCAAATGTTTGCCCTCACGTGAGGTACTCCGTCTTAGCCAGGTTTTCTTCCAGGCTCTGCCTCTCACTGAGGGCAAGCTGATAAACCAGTTTCCTTATCTAGAAAATAAGGATAGTGCTCTCTTCCCATTCCAAAAGGACTCTGAGACTGAGAACTGGAGGGTGCCACAAGTGCTGTCAATTAAATCCTGTCTTTGATGGGTGAAATGTTTTAGGGGAACAGTAAGGACTAGGACCTTTGCTAAAGCTTTCGAAGGGTAGTGTTTTGAATTGGCTTTTTTTTTTTTTCCTCCTCTAGCACCTTTGCTATCTTCAGTTTTGCTCAGGTGAATTTTACTTTAATCTTCATAGCTAGCCTGAAGCCTACATTCTTTCTTATCACAGTCATCTGAAAGCTGATAGCTTCAATGAAACTGTCTATTTTATTTCATTTTTTTTAAACTGAAACAAACAGAATTTTACACCTGTGAAATGACGATAGTTTCCAGCTTTCCTCTCACAATGGTTTCAGCCTATTTATTGGGTTCATCACCCTTCCTTTGCCATAAACCATGGCTATACTATAATATAAGTTACAAAGAGGAGATCTAAGATGCCTTAGCTGGATGCCATCATGGTAGCTGTGGTTGCACTGCAGTACTGTTTCATTTACTGAGTTGCAGTACGATACAGCAATATTTACTGAGTTGCACTACAATACAGCAATATTTACTGATTTGCCGTACATTTACTGAGTTGCAGTACAATACAACAATAGTTGTATTTCAGGGCACTTTTTTTTCAGACACTGTGCTCTCAATCATAACCTTTTATACTTACAGTGTATGAACTACTGATTTAAAGTTCTTTTCAGAGCTGGCCCTATTCACGCTGTGTCTCTAGAAAAGCCGCATCTTCCATTTGAAAACACCTCTAGCTGCTCCCCGGAATCTGAGTTGTCAAGTTTACTTTTAGGAAAGGCCTTTGCTTTTCTGCGAATCAGGCTGCTTCAAACTGCTCCGCGGCATGAGCTCAGTGATCACTGCTGAGAGGGGTTTCACTCCACTCGCTGAGGAAACCTGAACCTTTCTATAAACATTTCCTCCCATTAATCCATCAGTGCCGGCTGGAGCGATGGAACGGCTAAAACAGGTCATGCTCTGAAGGACTGGGAACCGACAGGAGCAGTGGTGTGACTGACGCCCCTGTGCTGTGCAGCCACAGCTGCGCTGCCAAACATGCAATTAATCCATAATCCATCATGGGCAGCTATGCCCAAAATTCACTGTCCTGTCCCCCGGCTCTTCTCTCCACACACCACCCATCCTCGCTAGCTGGATGAGAAACTACATTTAGGTGTGATTGCTACTTTTTTTGTCCACATATGGCAAAACTTAAATAGACTTTTTTGTCTTTACTTCATGAAGCGTTCATATCTGAAAGGAAATCTCTCTGTTCCCATCACAAACTACTAAAGCTGAATGCTTTCATTTTCAGTATTTCCTATTAGGAACTTCTGGATTTAAAGTCACCTATGCAAAACTATCCAAATCCTGGTATTTAAGTTGATTTTAAAGATTCAAGACTGTAAGTGAGATTTCATGCTAGTGTAAAGTGGAAGCAGCCGCTGTTCACTTTTAAGCAGATATGACTCACGTCAAGACTGAAATTTGCTCACAGTGGAAACAATGTGGAGAATTTCAAGTAGTGATAGTGCCTGCCCTTTTGGAATAAAAATCTCTGTTGCCATTCTGATAACAAAGCAGCCGGTACTTTCATAATGGGATACAATTTACAAAATCTCTTTGTGAAGCTGTCTGGAAAATGGGAGGAAAAATAAGCCATCACCAACCTTTGCTAATCACTGCAAAATTATTTTTCTTTGACTAATGTTTAAATCCATTCTCAGTTTGCATTTTTTTTAAGCTAAAGAAAAGTTTTCTACCCTTCACCTTTGGCCCTTGTCCATGCAGTGGTTTTAGTTCACAGGACCTTGACAAGTACCAGTTATTGTTGATCAATAGCCCTGTAAGTTTAGGGCACATGCTACATTTTTATGAAAAACATATAATAATGGTTCTTAAGTTTTAGAGATGTTTGTGTTGCTTCCTAGAAGAAAGTATTATTATTTCAGGCAAGTTAAACAGGACGCTTTAACAGTTTTTTAGACTTCATGAATAGCAGCAGCAACTGGATATCTCTGCAGAAAAAAAAAGTGCTTTTATAATATGTCAGTGTTTGTTTGGGTTTATTTTTGGCAGAATACCCACACCATCCATTGAATGTTTTTGTCTAAGTAAGTACTTCACCCGCAACCAAAAGCTTTGCATGCAAGTAAAAAACCACACCTCTCTGTGTTCACCAACTGGCAACAGTAAACATTATTTATAATTTCACATGGGCTTAGAAATCCAGTTACTAGCTTGTATCTTATATAGACATTTTTTCTGTATCTCATTCTCGCTTCCTTCCAGACCCTAAAGGTACCGTGTACACCCTCCTCTCCGTATTTGCTTTCTACTCCTGTAATTTTTTAAAATCATGAATCCAGCTGAAAGAAATTTTGTCTGTTGCATGGAGAAGAAAAGACGATTCTGAATCTTTCAGCACTATGACTGTTCATTAAGATAGACTATTGCCAAGCGTGTTCTATATAAACCAGAACAATTGTTTCATGCCAACATGAGTGTGTGGTTTTGGCAAGTACAACACTGCACAGGATAATATAGGACTGGGAGAATGAACACAGTGCATGGCACATTCCCAAACGCCCCACACAGAACTGACAGATTTTGATTAACATGATGCCCAAACTGTAAAAGTAAAATATAAGGTTTTAACATTGCTCAGACAAGCCGCCTACACTGCAGTCGGAGCAGCACAAGGAGAGTTTTGACACCATTTAAACCCAAGGTCCAAGGTTGCCTGGTTCAGGTGGCTGGGCATTGCTTACCTCAAAACCAGATCAGTGGTTGTAGGGCACAGCATTTTCTCCTAATCCAGGTAAACACTGGGCACAAGCACAGCGTTACCACTGCTGCAGCCAAATAGGATTTGACTGAATGATGCACAGTGAGAAGACATGGGCCCAACAGGATCACGAATGTGTACTCCTCTACATCGCTTGCTCCTCTCTGCACAGCCAGCCTAACCATTCCAGGAAACTATGAGACTGGGATAAATGGGCATCTGGACAAATGGCAGGAATAAAGAAGGTCTAGAGCACGCTATTAAATAACAGTTGTAAATTGGAGGGAGGGAGTGGGATCGCTTATCCGTTTTAGTCAGGAAGTCCCACTAGCAACAACTTGTTCATTTTGGCTGCCCCAGTTGTGTCATAACTTGGGTTGGTTATACACAACTCTTTGCTTAAGCTTGTTATTCTTCCAAATCCAGGTAGAAAACCAGTGTGGGCTCCCTAGATAATTTGTCTATATGAGTAGGCTTTGGCTGCATGGGTATTGGAGATTAACCCCATCATGTGGCCACCAAAGCAGCTGTGAACCTTACTATTAACACCAGGATCCCAAAGGCCAAGATGGCAATTAGAAATAAAGAAAAAGAGAGGCCCGGTTCTCTCTGACCTCCAGCTTTACTGAAGGTACTGACAATTCTAGCATTGTTCACACACCAATCTGCAGGAAAGCAATGCTGTTCTCAGGGTAGGTGAGGAGTAAAATTATTCCCATCTTGGTGTCCTTTTCCTCAGGCAAACACACAGAGGGGCTTCAGAAATAGCTTGCGTTGAATGAGGAATTCTGACAGGAGTTGTAGCAGAAGAAAAAGATGTTATCTGGCTCAGATGGACACAAAAGGGTGTTGCAGCAAGTAAGCACTAATCTCGGATTTGGAAGACAAGTGCTTGATCACCTGCACTGTCACAGAGGGTGGACAGATCACTTACAGCAAGACTTTTGGCAGTATGCAGGCAGCTAACGATGCAGGCAGGTACACGGATAGCACTTTTAGTAAGTGCTTAAATTCCCAGGTGCATGTCTTGGTAAGTGACTAGAAAATCTGATCTCTGTCTCCAATGCCTTGTCTATAGAATTGGAACAATAGCACTTCCCTGTATTATAGGAATGTTGGAGAATAAACACTCTCAACAACTGAAGAAATTAAATACGATAGCAGAATTTATGTAAATACCTCTGTCAGATCTTTGTCCCGTAGTTTGATGTTTTACATGTAGGTCCCCCATTCTAGAGAACATCAAATTAAGACTACCAGCTAGAATAAATTCCTTGTCTGTTTTCCAACATCTTCTCTAAAACCAGGCAGGCTTAGCGCATGCTTTCACAGGAGCATCACTCTAGCCAGGGCTCAAGTACAAGTTGTGAGACGGTATAAAGATGCAAGCTAGGTAATTAGAAAATTACACTGAATTAGGCATGGATGAAAATCAACAGCTGATGACGACAGCCAAACAAAATGGACTTGTTTTATCCTGGTGCTTATACATGGCAGAGATAAGGATTTGGGCCCATCCATGCTGGTGCTACAGAGTGCTTAGCTCTTCCAGCACTCCTCAGTCTCTTATTTTGTATATGCTATAAACACTGTTATTATCAGCAGACTCCATGACACCTCTGCTGCCCCTCTTCAAATCATTGCACCTCACTTCAGCTTGCTTTAAGCAGGATCTAAACCATAGTAAGTAGTAGGTCTGAAGCAGAGCTGTTCAAGGGTTGGTCCAAGCCCTTAGCAGTGAGAACTTGCCTTCTCTTCCATATTTTCATTAAGTCACTTAGTTCCTCAACAATTTTTTTCTGTTACTGTGTTCTCTGATATTTTTCTCTTCACTAAAGATGGCCAAGTAGAAGGGCTAGTTGCCTGTTTGGACATTTTTCTGCCTCAGCAAGGGGGAACAGCATGAGACCGTTATATTTCTTTCACAAACAAAGTACAGAGGCATCTAAGCTGACTGGGGTAAGCGTTTGTGTGCTGCCCTGGTGCTGTGGGAGACTTCTGCACCCATTCACCCTCATCACACATCAGGATTTCATTGCTAAATAAAGTAAACCAACAAACCAAAAAGGATTCCTAACTGCATCAAAGTATGCTCCGATTTATAAATCCCCTGTCAAATAAACAAAAATATAACTTAAGAGTTTTTATGGAAGACAGTCTAAGGGACCTACTTCCAAAAATATTTACCTAAAGCACAAATCAAATCGGTTGCCTGACATGGCTTCCTGCCACAAATTTTCCATGCAGGGGTTGTGGGCACGTGTGTGTGCATGTGTAGCGAGGGTGTGTGCTAGTGTAACAACTATGCATTACAACTACAGGTAAATCTCTCATCAAAAAACTAGTGAAGAGAGAAAAATCAAAAGACCCTTGCCCAATGCAGCTGTCTGCTAATTAAACACCGGTGTTAATTGCAATAGTGCGCTTGGACCCCCTTCCCTGTGTTTGTTGTGGTGCCTGCGTGAGCCCTGGATTGCTCAGAACTTTCACGTTCTTACAGAAAATGAAATCATCTATAAAAGGAATGAAAGGCTCTGATATGTATATATATCTATAGGGCTATTTTTAAAGAAAAAAGATTTTTTTTGTGTGAGCTAGTTCAAAGCCAGCTTTGATTATCTAAAGCAAAAGTCAGTCTTTAAAAAGAGTAGAAAACTAAATGTAAAGATGGAATCTTTTTATTGAATCCATGATGAAAAGAGCATTTCTTATTTGTAATGCTCTTGCTTCTCAATTATTTTTTTTTTTAATTAAGGGCAAAATGTAGAAGTTTCAGGCAGCATTTCCTGTCCTTACTTTACGAGATGTGCAAAGCAGCATTCCATTAGGGCCAACAGCCAGCAAAAGGGATGTCATTTGACACCCTTACACAACTATGCATACCAGGCTGGAACCAAGCGGGATTATGTGAGTGGATAGAAAGCCCTTCTAGAGAGAGGATTTACCCATACTGTTTTTCTTTACACATTCTGCTCTCTGAAGATAGTAAATCAGCTATTGGATTTGCAGAAACAACTCTCATGACAGCTAAAGAATTCAGGCACAAAGCAGATGAAGGCAAAGATCTGGCCTCTCTGAACAAGTTTGTAGCGACCCCAGGAAAAGACAGAACTGCACCCACGTCCGAAGGGGCTTAAACAGCGACTGTGCCTGAACCATGTTTCTCTTCTAAGCCAGAGGCAGGAGGTGGGCTGAGTTTCCAGAGCCCAGGCCAAATCCCACAGCAACTTTCTGCTTTTATGGTAGGCTAAACCGAAGTCCTGGATCTGAACGTTATAAGATTTGAAAGATCATACTTTACAGTTACTGTGAGCCAGAAATTGTCTTTTCTGGTAAGAAATCCTTTACTTGCAAAGATGAATTAACCGGTGGGTAGTTTTCCTTTGTTATGAAGGTACAGAGCTTTGAATCAATGCCCACAGACAGGGATGTTGTTTTCTGTCTTTCAGATTTTGCCGTTTTGCTAGTGGAGTTAGCATTAACTAACAGAGCTGATGCTTTAACTCCTTGTCTCTCGCTTTCCTCAAGTAAAGATCTTACAGCACTGAATTCTGAATCAAATCTTAATCAAAACCTCTTAACATTAGAACTGAAAATAAACCTTCCTCAGAAAACAATCTCAAAAGACTCAGCAATTTCACTTACATGCCTCGTCCCTTTTGCTATCTATTTTCATCAAAACTAGCTTTGTTAATAAAGTGCCTTCTGGTCAGCATTTCCCTCAGACTCGAACGCAGACATTAAAGGTGTAACAATGAGTTATTTACCTAAAAATAAGCGTATGAAGGACTGTGTCATAACAACACTTATTTTCACAAGCTCCGCCTCTCAGTGTCATCCCTCACTGCATCTTTTTTAGCTGCTCTCAGTACAAATACAAGCCTATTTTATTTGCCCTTAAATGTAACTCTGCACAGACAATGACATTTTTAGTAGCAAATGAGCAGCAGTGTTGCCAGCAGACAGGGCACCAGACTAGGGGTCAGAAGACTGCTATACTTTTCCCAAACTTGCCCCTGGTCTGCAAATTCTTCCAATCATCCTTACCTCCATTTCTTTCTCAGCTCTTCTCTAAATAGGATCATGCTCTTGAGGACAAAAAAATATCTCTATTGTCCCTATGTATGTGTTGGTACTATTCCCATTTTGCTGGAGCCCTGATCTTGATGGGGGCCTCTCAAGATTCGGCACAATGCAAGAGATTCCAATTAAAAATAATTGATCATTAAGAGGCAGAGAATGGTAAAGCATGAGCTGGCACTTTGCTTTCTATGGGGAAATAGTCAAACGCTAGTGGCAAAGTAGAAACGTGTGATGACACCGAATCTTCCCGAAGAAATGAAAGTGGGAAGTGTCACTCATCACCTTTTGGGCTTTTGTGTAACATGTGTAAGGAATGTTCCCTTCTCTGATGAGCCTCTGTGGCCTCATCAGATGGTGGGATTTACTGTCACTCACATGCCCTCTTCTGCCTGTCTTTTTTTGGTGGTTGTACAAAGTATTGTCATGTGGGGTCTGTGTGATAACACACACTGCAAAATATCTCCAGCTGGGTGGAATTGGTGCTGGCCGGTTGGAGTGTTTGTTGGCTGACTATTCCCTAAAAATGAAAAACAGACACTGAGGAAACTATCTCATTTATAAAAGGAAAACATTTATCTGCAATGAAAAAAAACCAAAACAAACAAAACAACCAACCCCAAACCAAAACAACTGGCTGGGTATTTCATTAAATTATTACTAGTGAAGTGATTAAATAATTGTGCAGTAGAGCAAGGAGGAAGCCCATACTTCCAACACACACCTCCAAAATATGGATTTGAATCAAGCAAAACAATTTTCCAGTTCATTCTGAACTTATTCAATTGAAGAAAACAAAGGGGGAAAGCATAGAATCATAAATGGTTTGGGTTGGATGGGACATCAAAGCCCATTCAGTTCTAACCCTCCTGCCATGGGTAGGGACACCTCCCACCAGCCCAGGCTGCCCAAGGCCCCATCCAACCTGGCCTTGAACACCTCCAGGGATGGGGCAGCCACAGCTTCCCTGGGCAACCTGGGCCAGCACCTCACCACCCTCACGGTAAAGAAATTCTTCCCAATGTCTAATCTAAATTTTCCACCTTCCAATTTAAAGCCATTCCCCCTCATCCTGTCACTGCAAGCCCTTTTAAAAAGTCCCTCTCCAGCTTTCTTGTAAGCTCGTTTCAGGTACTGGAAGGTTGCTATAGCATCTCCACAGAGCCTGCTCTTCTCCAGGCTGAACAACCACAACTCTCTCAGCCTGTCCTCACAGCAGAGGTGCTCCAGACCTCGGATCATCTTTGTGGCCCTTCTCTGGACCTGTTCTAACAGTTCTATATACTTCTTATGTTGGGGATTCCAGAAGTGGACACAGTACTCCAGCTGGGTTCTCACAAGAGCAGAGTAGAGGGGCAGAAAATGTTTGAATGTTTTGTTTAGATGCTTCCTAAATGAAGCAAGTCCAAATTTGAATTTGAAATACACCCAAAAGTAAGTGAAAAACAGTAAGCAACCTTGTAAGGTTCAGCTGGAGTTAAGGGGTGGACTGGATGGACCAAAGCTGAGACAGACAGATGACGGCAGGTAGCTTGGCTTTGGAACCACGAGAAGCTTAAGGGAGACAGAGAACTCCATTTACACCTACAGTTTCTCCCCTATCACTGAGAAAGTCTAAGCCACTTCATCAGCACCATGTAGACCTGGTAATAAGGGACATAAGCCAGCAAATGGAACATTTTGCTTAATGAGATTAGAAATGGCATACAAGGAAGAGTTTGTAGAGAGAAGAGAAAGAGGAGAGCAATAAAGTATGTTGAGACTGAGGCACAAGAGGAAGATGGGCACAGCTACACCTACATGTACAATTGCTTTCCTTGGTTTTCAGGCTGGCCAGAAAGCAAACAACTCCAGTGTGAAGCTGTACTTCTGTTCCTGCTCAGCTAAATGCTCACACTAACTGGCCTCACCTGCTGGCTAATGCAATGGGCTGGCTTGCGGTCTGGGCTGGCTTGTGGCCTGCCATCCCAGAGCCCATGCAAGGCCAATGCCTGCCTGCCTGCCCCTGTCTAGGCAGGTGTTACTCTGGGATTCCTCATGCTGCTTTTTTAACAGGACTGGCCTCCAAACATAGCAAAGAACTGTCTCTGTCACCCATTAAATGTGGTGAAGTGCCCATGCTGTGAAGGTGCACTTATTCATACACAGCAGCAGCATCTCCAGGGCAAACTAATTGCTGACTGTAAACTGCTGCGATCAACATGAATGCTCACCAAACTATATTCCCCTCATAAATTTTCAGAAGTAAAAAGGTTACTAACAAAAAAATTCGTGAAGGTTGCCAGGAGCATAGAGCGCCTTTCGAGAATGTCAGTCCTAGCTATTCTGTTGGAAACCAGTAAATAAAGAGTTAAGGTATGAGCAAACACAACCTTAACTGCACTGTTTGAGTGATGCCCCAATATGGCTATAACACACAGAGCCTGTGCTATCTCAAAGGCAGAGTGCAAACATTTGGGGAATAGGGCACATGACCACAGGACAGAGTCTTCTTTTTACAAGGGAAAACCGGTCTGTACTGATGCTGCAGGGACTGGGGGCAGGGGAAGTGCAGACACCACCCTTACCCAAGAGACAGCTGGTCTCTTCCTCAGGACTAACACCGACTCAATTTATAGTTCCGGACCTCGCAGACTGCCAGAGTGCTCCGAGCCCACAGACCATCTCGCACTCTGTGTGATCCCCCTGCGCAGGAAGAGCTCTAGGCACTGTTATTACCACAATTTACAAAGTCAACGCCAAAAGGAGACAGATTACTGAACTACCCTCATGAACAGAGGAAGCAGAAAAAGAAGCAAGCCACTTTCCAGAAGGACAAGGCCTTTCACATGTCCAAGCCCAGCAGTTTTCTTGTGTCACAGCCACTAAGCAGCCAAAGGCTCTGGGTCTGCCAGCAGGAGGGGGCCGCCCCCACAGCTGACCTGTACCATATTTACCAAGACAGAAAAGTATAAGATGCTAACAGACAACTCTGCTGCTGTGTCAGTTAAGGCTTTTTTTTATCTGGCAGGGGGTAGTATGGCAAAGAGGGTGCCACCTCTCCTACGGCACTAACGCTGCTCTGAAATGTGTGGCCATAGAGAACCCTGCTCTGCGGCAGGGGTATATTCAGAAATGTTGTGCTCTCCCTCTTCTCTGTTTATTTCTCATTCCCTGCTCCCTAGGAAACTGCAAATCACGTTATTGTCTCCCTCTTTTTTGTCCTACTTTGAATGCTGAGTAGCTGGCACCCATTATTCTGTGACAGTGTCCCATCTTACTGACATGTCTTGAATATGTACATTTTATACTGCTTTAATAGTGCTATTTTAAACTTTAAAGCCTGTCACTTGTCCTCATGAAAGTCAGATGGAAAATAATGCTATTCCCATATTTTTCTGGTCTTTACATCCAAAGCAGAAGTCCCTAGAGCAAATTTCTGTCTTCCTGTTGGTAAGAATTACTGTAGACCGTTTGCACAGCACTGTCTGGTGACTACAACCAAAGGGCAAATCCTAGTACCATAGAATCACTAAGGTTGGAAAAGACCTCTAAGATCATCAAGTCTGACCCTCAGCCCAACACCACCACGTCTACTAAACCATGTCTCAAAGTGCCACATCTACATGGTTTTTGAACACCTCCAGGGATGGAGGCTCCACCGCTTCCATAGGTAGCCTGTTCCAATGCTTCATCATTCTTTCAGTAAAGAAATTTTTCCTAATATCCAATCCAAATCTTCCCTGGTGCAATTTAAGGCCATTTCCTCTTGTCCTATGACCTGTTACTTGGGAGAATAGACCAACACCCATTCTGCTACAACCCCCTTCCAGGTAATCACCGAGATGTCTTCCGTCAGCCTCCTCTTTTCCAGGCTAACCAGTCCTAGTTTCCTCAGCTGCTCCTTATATAAGACTTGTGCTCCAGACCCTTTGCCAGTTTCGTTGTCCCACATTTGGACATGGTCCAGCAACTCGATGTCCTTCTTGTAGTGAGAGGCCCAAAACTGAACACAGTATTCAAGGTGTGGCCTCTCCAGTGCCGAGTGCAGGGGCACAATCATATCCCTGGTCCTGCTGGATGCACCATCAATATAAGCCAGGATGTTGTTGGATTTTTTTGGCCACCTGGGCACACTGCTGGCTCACATTCACCTGGCTGTCGACGAGCACCCTTGCAGGTCCTTTTCTGACAGGCAGCTTTCCAAGCACACTTCCCCAGGCCTGTAGGATTGTATGGGGTTGTCACGACCAAAGTGCAAAACGCAGCACATGGCCTCATCTAATATCATACAACTGGCCTCAGTCCATCAATTAAGCCTGCCCAGGTTCCTCTGCAGAGCCTTCTTGCCCTCACTCCCACCCGATTTGGTGTCATCTGCAAACTTACTGAGGGTGCACTCAATCCCCTTATCCATGCAAAATCAATGCAAAATCAGTGTCATCTGCAAACTTACTGAGGGTGCACTCAATCCCCTCATCCTTGCAAAATGCAAGGCTTGTTCTATGATTACTTATGACCCTTTGATTAAGAGTTTTGGTTGAACAACGAATGCAGTATCAAATGAGAAATAAATACAGAAATCAAAGACTACAGAGCTAAACACTGTCATTACTGCTGTTCCCAACTTTGTATAGAGACAGGTATGTGCTACCACTAGTATACCAGGATGACGTCAAGAGGTGGACCATAAAACGGAGTCTTGAATCCAAATCTTCTCCGGTCTCAGAGGTGTAGACTTCAATCTCTGAATACAGGCACATTCTGACAGTTTGGGTTTTCCCAAAATATCTCATAAGGAAGAGGCTTCCCATTAGCCAAAATGCAGGAACTGTCCTATAGCAAGCTGACAACAGCATCCTTACGTTCCTCAGAAATACTCTCCAGCCTCAGGTGTGAGGTTGCAGGACTCCAGACCCCACATTTAGACCTAGACACTCTCAAGCCTCAGTCCCAAGCCCTGGGTGCAAAAATCAGCCAGTTGGCTCCGGAAATCAAGCAAAGCCTGTTCTGCTTGATGAAGAAATGCCCTATGGCAGAGCTGGCTAGTGGCAGCCAATATAACTGGCCATATTTCATGTGCAGGGGCAAAAAGTCTGGTTAAGACTGCACAGTGTTGATTCCTAAAGCTTCCTTGTCATCTTTCTAGTGATAATGACTGCATTTTTATTGGAGCGTTTGTCACCAGCAAATTAAGAGTTAACCAGGAGAGTAGACTGAAGACCATGTATGTTATTTGTCTCATCCTGTAGTTAAAAAAATCCTCTTAGATTCAGGTGTAAATGCCTCTTTTCTTTATCTACAAGGTATTTGCTATACTGTCTCTAGAGTTAAAAAACTCCCCAGCAGTAAGCACTTCTGTAAACACTCCCACTTTATCTGCAGAGAACAAGAATCCCAGCAGTGCTGGAAACAGATATAAATGGAAACTGTTAAAAAGAATCAATAAAAAAAAATCATTCTGCATATGCTAAGAATAGCAGCGATTTCTGGCAAGAATTAATTAAGCCAGATGAAACATTTCTGATATGATTTGTGCTATCAGATCATTTAATTAGTTCTGGCTTTTAGTTCATCGTAACAAGCTTCTGTGAGGGTGAAAAAGAAATAATTGTTTATTCAAATAGCAATAATTTGGGTTTCTTTAATTGACTCCTTGTGTGAAAGCATCAATTCCTGCTGTTTTCTTAAATGCTGGGTGGAAGAGTTCCAGCACAAACTCCCATTCCAGAGGCGAATGAGTCCATTCCCCACTGCAGCCTCCCACCTGTGATCTAGACCCCTCCAGCCCTGTCGCTTCTCCTGGCTTGTCTGTACACTGCTGAGCAGGGTTTAGCTACACTTGAGTGCTCGTGGGCTTATTAAGTATTCCTACGCAAAGCTGATGATGTGCTCATAAATAATATTGATGGGACTGAAATAAGTTCTCTTTCCAGCAGGCTAGGTATTCTGGAAATGTTTTAAAAAAGAAAAAAAAATCAGACACCCAAAGAATGTCTAAAAGGCAAGAAGTTTTAGATAATACAAAATCTATCATAAAAAAAAAAAGGAAAAAAGGAACTTTTTTCTATAACTAAGTTTAATTCACCAATCTTTGCCCAAGGACAGGGGAGGAAATTGATTTTGCTTCAGTATCAGGAAACACTGCAGAAATGTCACTGAGCCTACAAAGACACATGCTAGCAGTTTTAAAAGTAGGTCTGGTAACTCCTGTTTCTGCTGATTGCTGATTTGTTGGGTGCCAGTCAGTAAAAAGGTCATATAATCCCTGCTGGGGAAAAGGTGGTACAGGACTGAGGCGTGCAAAGCAGCCCAAAAAAAAAAAAAAAAAAAACTTCTCTGCAGTTTGGAACTCCATGGAAGTGTATTGTAGGTTTATGCCTAACCCACTGCCGAGTTATGGGTCATTGCAGTAAAATCAGAATTCCTCACATTACTTATTCTAACAAGGTCTGCGAGGGAAGGAAAAGGCCCCAGTTTGTAAGATCTAAGGGGCTGAGACCTTATCTGCACACTTTCCTGTAAAACTCCAGGTGCACTGCGAGATCTGTATCATCAGTTCCACGCTAAAAACTATGTTGTTTAAAACAAAACAATCAAAGGCTGAAAAGCAAAGCTCTCAAGTATCACGGAAGAGCAAAGCAAAGGTTGCCTAATGTAACCTTCCTTCTGCCTCCAGGTTGTACAGCATAATGCGCCACTTCAGTCCCTGACCAGGTACTGCCTCCACATTCATTTTTTTGGCAAGAGCCCCTGCTTCACTCCAGGCACAGGACCGGCAGTGCTCTGCATACAAAGCAGCTCTTCAATATTCTTTTTAATCTCAGCTCTTCAGTGTGGGGCTCTGGCTTCCTCTCCTACAAACAGTCGCAACACTGCGTGAACAATGATATTTCTCCGTTCTCCCCTGTTTTTTCTTTGCTGTTCAGCCCCCAGAGTCCCAAACGCTTTGCGCTAGTTAACAAGCTTATTCCCGAAACATCCCTGTGAGATGGGGAAATATTATCCCTAATTGAGAGAGTAAGACTGAAATACTTTCTAAAGAAACATAGAAGACAGGCAGGAAAAGCGACCAGATCTCTGGAGTCCCAATGAACCACCTAAATCATCATTTTTACAACAGGCCTCTGGCCTTTATTCACACCACACAACTTCTGCTAGAGGTTAGGCAGCAGTGCCAGAGAAACAGCCCCATTCACTGACAAAACATAAATCTACTAATGTGACTCCAGACCAATATATTATATGACCCTGCTCTAGGTTTACTCAGGGTGAAATTCAGTCCTGCGCAGAGGGCCAGCATTTACATCCTTTCTCAAAGTTTTGCAGTTGTGTGTGCGTCTCACTCTTACCCTCTGATCTTTTTTTGGAAAGAAAGAAGTTATGCTGTTTATCCACTAGACACTGCAATCGCATAATTGGAGGCACGTGTACAGACTGTGATGAGAAGGGGCAGCGTAAACGTTACACTAGCTTCTCGAAAGAAATCTGATAATCTAAAAAGTGGGAAATTAAATATTAACACAAACTTCAGTAAGTCATTTTACACAATGAATTAAGGAACAAAATAATCTCCACCTTTCAATCATCACCTAGACAGCAGAAGTGTGCTCTGTACACTTAAATACCTTCCATCCACAAATCAAGAATCTTTTATCTTATTTAAATGCATGTCTTGCTATGTGAAAGGAAAGGGCCCAGATTTCTTCACAGAGGTACCTGCTCAGTTTTGTGAAGGAGAGAATTGAGATTGCATTCTGCTCTCATCCCTTCTGTGCTTTGCCAAGTTTCCATAGTTTCAGCTATCCATCTGCGTGGCCAGGGGAAGCCTGTGAAAACCCCTAAGCAGTGGAAGTTCCCTGTCCCTTAATATCTGCAGGTGATTCCCAAAACACCTTTGTTCCAGAGTTCATTGTAAACCAGTGTGTAAATAAAGAACCTTTTCCAAAACTGGATCTAAACCAAAGCAAATTTGATTTTCACTAGAGCAATGACATCTACCAGTTACCCACTGAAGTCGCATTTTCATTGCCTGCTCTGAGGCCCATGGATCAGTCAAAAGGTCAGGATTGTCAGTCCGGCAGAGAAAGTGCAGCTCCTCACATGTGTACGCACATCCACTGCCCTGGTCTTTTGAAACATTCTGGGAAGAGGAAAGCAACAACACCCCCACACTCAGCCTCTAAAGCAAATTTACCAAATCAGACATTTAAGGTTCAAACCAGGTTGTTTCTACGGTTCTAGTACCTACCGTGGGCTCCTTTTTCACTGACGAGGTGTTAGCAACTTTAAATAAGTTTAATTAACAGTTAAAAGTGACTGAAGAAAATGGACAGACCATATTCAAAATGCCTTTCTTTGCTGCTCTCATTTCAGCTTTTGAGTTTCTTGCTTTAAAATACATTTTCTGTTTAAAAACATGCGTAGGCATTTCAGAGTGGCTTCTATCCATGCAGCTACGAAGCATCTCTCATATATTAAGGACTTACCTTTTTAAAAGCCTTCTGAATGAAGGGAGAATTATTCCCACTTCTCAAGTTGGACGACTATTATGCCCTGATGGTCCCATAGCTGTGCCTGTACGACATTACACACTCCAGTCCCATGCTGGTATTACTGGGGGAGCCAGCATGCTCCTGGTTTGCAGCAGTGTTGACACAGGGCGGCTGCACCCCAAGCAAAGACCCTGCAGCTGGACTGAAAGGGTGAATTGGACACGTGGAAGCCAAGATAGAACAAGCTCCAGGCTTCTCCTCCGTGTGGGCAAAACTAAGTTTTGCTGTCCTAGTGTAAGGGGCTGGTGCCAGCCGAGTGCTGGGCTCACAAAACACCTAGAAACAACCACAGAAAACAATCTCAGAAAGCCTATTAATACAAAGACCCAGTGCTGGCTTAAGAATCCACTGAGCTAATTGCTAGAGGTGCAATTCTCGGGAGACTTACCTTAGGTTTGCCCTGCTCTTGTTACTCTTCCCTGGCATTTTTTATGAGCCTGCACCAGAGACTGTGGGCTTAGGCCTGTCCTCTTTTGACTCAAATCACTGTAGCTCTGCTCTTACACAGCTATCTCAGGGCATTTCAGCCATTGGGAAAGGTTAGAGCAGAGATGGGAACGGAAGCTGGGGACTGAGCCTTGCTGAGCTGCACTTGCTGCTCCAGGTGCCCCTGAAAAGATGAGGAGATAACAGCAGCCGGGCACTGCCCTGCCAGCTCTGCTTTGCCCTGGCAGCAGTGGCTACCAAGGCAGCTTTTTATTTTTTTTTCCCACAACCAAAGGAGTCACCACAGCTTGACTGCTGGTTTGACTGCCCTTCGTAATTGCCTATTTTGCTGATGTCCAGATCTTCCCAAGGCTACACAGAGCGGGAAGCTACACTCAGATTCCAAGCCTCCATATAGTAGCTCAACCACAAGACTGTCCTCCCTGGCTTCTTTCTCAGGCACATATTGCCTCAACCTCCCTATGCCAAATACCACATCTCACAAAACAAGGTTTCCTTCTCCCCTTTCCCCAGCTTCAGAGGGGTATGTTCACTTAGTGTTTTGAAACTAGGGATAAGCCCAGGGAAGAGCTCAATTAGGAGACTACCTTAAAACCGAACCAAAGCATGCATGAATTCAGTCTAATATTCTTTGGCAGGGTATCTGATGACCAGAGAAACGTCAATGAAGATGTTACATGTTCTTCAGCCCACATTCTTAAATCTGTGTTCACTCTTGTGCTCAACAGCACAGAGATAAGCAAAGGAGGGGATTGTCTGGCCTGTGTGCTTTGCCTGGTAAACAAGTAACCACCATAGCACAGAGATTACAATGCGCACACTGTCTTCCTTCTGCTTACTCTCATCTACATCTTTGCTCTAGCTGCACCATTTCTGTGGAGTGCAACGGTCTCTGATAGTCACAGAGCATCCTCCTAGGTAATATCTAGACTAGGAAAGTAAGGGAAGAGTTTCTTTCGGCTTCTGAGTCAATGAGAGCTTCAGTGATTCAAAAGGATAACATTTCTACCAGTGGAATCATGATGCAGGCCATGCCCAAGCTTGCTGATCAGTCTGTACCCCAAATTCTGCCAGACACAGGCAGGCATGAGCGCTAGAGGCTTTCTCAACATTTATGCAAACTCTGAATCTCCAGAAATCCCAACATATGTTACCCTTGAGGAGGCTTAACATGAATTCTTTGCTCCCATTGTTCTCTGATTCACATGTTGGGAGACTTCTTCCTCTGCTTCCTCCTTGTCAGGGGAGACAGCTTCAACAATATGGATTTTATTGTACACCCCCTACATCCCACTTCTGCCCCTTGTCAATAGCACAGAGGCCCAAACGCCATCTCAGCTGCAAAGAGGAAATGACTATTCACAAGGCACAAAGGTTTATGGATTTCTGCCTAACAAAAGATTATTTCTAAGCAGACCCTTCATGTACTGGTGCCTCATCTCTTCCAGTAGGAAAGCAGACAGCCTCCAGTGTGCCCAACACCAACAAGAGAGCTCTCTCCAGGGCAGGTGTACTATGCAAGGTAGCCTCTTAATCTTCTCACATGCACAAGCACTATTTTTCATACCAGCTGCATCTTAAACACTCCGTTAAGATGGTGATTAGTGGTGGTGGTAGGGTGTCACAGTGGGAGCTTTCTTAAGAAGAAAAGGCTTTGATTGAGCCAATGAAAGCTGTTGCCAGGGAACCAGATGCCATGAACACACCACTCCAGCAGCGCAAGAATACAAACCATGTGAGTGCTGGACTGAGCTTTAAATGCATTTGCTGGTTGAGGCCTGAACACACCATTAACTCTTTCAGTACCCAAAGAGTTCACACAATGAACTAGTAAGATGGGAATTTGTTACAAACACACAGGAGCAAAACATCTCCTGATATCTCTCTATTACACCCTGTTAGGCCAAAAGAAAAACAAAGCAGGGAAACTTTTGACCTTTAGTTTCTGACTGGCAAAGGAGGCACATTTATTTTTATAAAATATGTAAGGAAACTTCTCTCCAAAGTAACACTTAGTTTTACACTAATGTGAAAAAGGAATCAGATAAGTGCTGCGATAACTCTTATAAAAGTATTAATTTTGTTTTTGTAGGGGGTGTTACACATTAAGTCTGATGTGCGCAGCATGTTCACCAGTCAGTTGCTCTGCAAGAGGAACAGAATAGCTTAGATTCCATTTTTCCCAGATCTGAGCTGGTTTCCAACACAAATGTTACCGATTTGAATTTTATCTGATCAGTTGCCAATTTGTTTCAAAGTTAACTTTCCACTCTGATTACTAAACAGCCTTGTACTCTACCGACAGAGCATTTTTTTCCTAATGTAAATTCCACAGTGCTCTGCAACCCTACCAGTAAAACGCAGCTAAAGCTCTAATTAAAAATCATGCCTGCCATATGTCAATTCATAAGAACTAAAATTAAACCAACAAGGGGCTGTAACCAAAACTTTTTTTGAACACAAGAGCCTGCCTGCTCCATTTTGAAGCAGTAACATGTGGAAGCCTGGGTAGTTCTTGCAGGACGATGACTAGTCCCAAACACTTTCACCTTTGGGCTTTCAGTTCAAACTCAGCACAAGTTCTAAGTATAAAAAAAAAAGCTGTTCCTACTCCATAGCTTGAAAGAAAGCCCCTCCATGCCCGTGTAGCCAGCACTGACTGCATAACTGCTTTGATCCCACAGAGTCGGTAACTGTGTTGAGCAAGTAACATGTTGTTGGCAGTGTTCTACTGAACTCCCCCCGTCAGTCTCCATTTCAGTCTCTTTACATCCTGCGGTAATGCCAGCCGCCTAGTGAGCTCCGAGTTGGGGTCCAGTGTACTACTGCCTTTTTATGCCTCTCCCACAGAGCAGAAGGCCTGGGGGGAAAGGACATAGCAATACCATTATAATGCTTAAGTGACCATAAAGTCTCAGTGTGAGTTCTAAGAATCTAACATAAGGGACAATAAACTTTGGGCCCCTCAGATTTATTCTAGGGGATTGGCAAGAGCGGATATGGTGCAAAGCTGATTTTAAAATCTTCATGCAACTCTGGCGGCAGTTCCTGCCCAGCTTAGTGATGATGGAAAACTGGGCTCCTGTGTATCCACAGGCTATATCCAAACAAGCACAGCATCTCACTGTCAAGATGACTCTTATCGTTCATCCCCCTAGAGTCCCAGCTAACAACTATTCTGTGGCTGTACTGCATAGCTGAGGATTGGGAGAACACATGCGCTTACACAGCAAGCTACAGTGTTGAAAAATGCACTGCAAACTCATACAGGGCACTTCTCTCTCTCTCTCCCCTCTCTCTCTCTCTCTCTCCCTTCTCTCTCTCTCTCCCTCTCTCCTCAGTGATTTACTTGAGGGTCTAGGAGCCTGCTGTAGTCTTGGCCCCGAGACATCCCTTTAAGTCACTGTGTTGCCATGAAGAGGGTCTGCCTGCCTGCTTACAGCTTAACTTCTGGGTTTAATCTGCAGATACACATGCCAGGCTTGCTGCAGTGGTTCCCACTGCAGAGCCCCCTGTCTCAGGCAGGACACAACTGCCTCTTTACAAAAGCTCTTGCGTAACCCTCATAAAACAGGGAAAAACAACACTGCGGCTCAGCTTAGGTTAGCAGTGAAGAAGTGAAGAACTGGAAGAGATTTCTAGAGGCAGAGTTATCTAAACACAACTTTGGCAACATATGAGGGCTAACAGCCCAGTTTTCTAACCAGTTCCATACAAAACCTCTAATGATCAAAAAGAGTCAGTGTCTGCACTTTGTATTTTGAGCCTAAAACATACACACACACAGAGCTAGATACTGCACAGTGGCGAAGGAAGGCATTCTGGTGTGCTGCCTAGTGGGACATCAGGATGAAAGTGTCACTTACTGAACAAACATGGTTCCGTGCCATGTCAGTGACCTCTGCAGAGTTCCCGTCAAAGATCCCGCACAGATGTGATCCTGCTCAGTTTGCAAGAGCAAACAAAACGGCAGTGCAAGACGGTATTGTTACAAAGGCTAATAATTCAGTCTCTACACCACAAAGAGGTGCAGATGTACTCAAGTTACCTTGCTGGGGAGTGATATGTAACACTGGCTGGTTTTGTCCCCCCTCCCACAATGTGTTCCTCAGCTCCTCACCAAAGATCATCACAGCAAAACATATGTATTCCTGTAATATAGTAGATTTATTTAGGCCTCGTGAGTGGCAAAATAAGCTTCACTTCTGCATAAGAAAATGGTTGGCCAATGGAGCGACCAGCAATGGACAACGTATCTGCGAAAAAAGATAGATTAGGAGATGGCTTGACATTCATATCAGCTAAGTAGCATCTGGCGTGGGGCAAAGGCCTGACAGCCTGGTGTTATTTCAGATAAAAAAAATAGATACCCCAAAAAACGTATACCGAGCTCCCCACTTCAAAGGTGCGGTGAGCAGATGAGTCCCCACTTCCAAAACAAGCAGCCTTGCCAAGGGCCAATCCACTCATACTGATTGATTCAGTCCCCACCCCACCAAGAGGTGTTGAAAGGTTTTCAAAAGGTATAAAATTGATACCTGAAATCCTTTTTCTTTGGGGAAGAAAATATTACAGACAGGTCAATGGACCTGGACTTCTCTTCCTCCACCAGGAAGAAATGTCTCAGTAAGAATCATGCACCTCTGATTTTTAACCTGGGAAAATAACTAACTTGAGTTTTTACTGTTACTTGCTTTATACCTAATTGTTAACTGGTTTTAAGTATTTAAGTGCTAACATAGCAGTGAATTTATTAAGGCAATCTCCAAAATTGTTTTAATCTGTCACTTGAATTAAACTACTTACTGCCTCCAGCATTGTGAAATCGTCTCTCTCACCAGCTTTGCTGCAAGGCTGCTGGACATCCAGTTTGGGAACCATGTGTACTGTGAGCACCAGTCTCTAAGCAGACTATCACAGGTAACTGGATTCTGACTTGTGGCAAAAACACATATAAGCACACAGACATAATCCTTTAGTCATAAACCATTGACCAAGCCTGATACTTTTAATCTTGTGACTTGAAGGGAGGGTCTCCTTAGCCACCTGTCAGAGTCTCACCTGTTCCACATGACAACTCCTTACACTTAAACACACACTTGTGCTGCTACATTAGAGGGACTTAAACTGAATTTACAAACCAAAGCCTCCTAGAAATGTGAAGTGCAAGATGTAATTACTGCATTTTCATGAATTTATTTCCCTCCTTCCCACGTGCATCAAGTTATAACTCTCAGCTGACATAATTGTAAATTCCCCCACACACCAGGGATCAGTGTAAAGATTACACCTGCTCCAGGACAAAAGTAACAGTGTCCTGTAGGACTCCAATACATCCTTTATTGTAGCAAGTGTAAGATGCACAGCTAGTGAAGCAGGAAACAGTGAGAAAAGAAATGAGAGCTTCCTGGTCTGAGGGAGCTGAATGCTACCATGAAAAACTGGACTGTCCCCAAACATGGCACACAGTCTCTGCGCAGCCCGCATTCCTCTCCAGCTTTGTCCTCACTCATCCTTCAGTCCTTCCCTTTCCCTTTCTCCCTGCCCAGACTCCCCAGGGCTTCTCATACCCTCTTCCTCTCCTTGGTGCTGGCAACAGATTTTACCATTTCCTTCCTCAGACCCTACTCCTCCTTTCCTTGCTCAAAGTGTTTCCTCCTTTGCTTTCAAGCCCACCTACATTTGGATCAGTATCTGGTCCTACTTTGAGTTAACACATTATTTTTTCCCAAGCAATCCTCTTCTTACAATCACCATCTCGATGAGACTCATACTCACTGAAAATGCATGTTTTCCATAGCTGCTCCATACCTATGATTTGGAGACTTTATTTAAATAATATGTTATTCTGAATTGACACACATTTATTTTAATGGCATTTAAAACAGATCTGACAGAGCACTCAAGTGCTAAATTTTTAGTTGTAAAATATATATCCTTCTAAGACATAAACTAACAGTACTCACCAATAAAACTGACAATCATAAAAAGCAATTGCCGATACAGCCCCTTCCCACATTAATGAAATGTAATTAAGCACTGCTTAATTACATATGTGGCACAGTGTTGGAGAAGAATCACGAAAGGCAAGCAAGACAGAGAATCAATGACAGCCTTTGGAAGTAAATTTAGATTTATATTCTCAACTAAATCTCTATTTTCTTAACTTAATTTATACTTGGTTCAATTTATCATAAAGTCATGAGGAGCAATCATGCTTGGAAGAAAATTATCCTAAGCTGAGGAGAATTTAGAATGGCTCTGCCAGTACAGGCTCATTTCTATTGCTCTTCTTTTGTAGAAAGTGTCATTTTTGCCAGCTGAAGAAAGCAGCTCCTCTGTTTGAAGACATATTTGTTTTGTACAATTTCTACTGCTGTTTGTATATTGTAAAGCACTTTGAGCACATGTAGAGTGAAAGACACTGTATAAAATCAAGCTGTAGTGTCGTAATATGCTGTAAGTCTTTGTACGTGGCAGCAGGGGGCACTTCCACAAGGTGATTCTGAAGCACAGTTGACAGACTATCCTGGTTTCGAGCCCAGGCAGAAGTGCTCACAGTGTGTTCACATCCTACTTCTGAAAGCAGAGCATGCTTGTGCTGAACAAAAACTCCCACCCCTCTTGCTCCTACTAAAAATTCTCAAAGCAAGTCCAGTAGCTTAGTGAGAAGATCAGAGAAAGAGAGCCCTTTACCTCTGAATGAAATACTAAAAGGGAAAAGAATTGCACACCTGAGCACTGGAGAAAGTAAATATCTGAATATGTCCTGCCATCTCGGTGCTGGTGTGGGGTCTAAAGAACACAGAAGTCAAGAACACAATTGAAAGTCTGAGACTCTTACCTGCCTTTGCAGTTACCTAGGAAGGGTGAGATGTTCCTAGACTAAGTTTCTTCAGGAAAACAGCTGAAGAAGCAGAAAATAAGTCATTCAGGTTACATAGAAATATACATAAACTCACAGAGGATGAATATGCTACAAAACCTCCCAAACTGGTCTCTTCCAGCTCCAACAATCCTGATTTTCTCTGTTCTCAGCTAATAATGGAATTTGGAGGGTGTCACAAAGAAAATGCAATAAAGCAGCTGGGGAAGAATAATGTTATTCTGTCACCTGGGGTATTTACTGCAGGGCAGTCCACCCTTTAAATCTGAACCTTGCCCTGGAAATATTTCTCTGGTTACTTTTCCTCTCCCTAGCTGATGTAAGGATCCTAATTTCTATTTGTCACCATAACAACAGAAAAACAACCTCTGATGACAATGAGAAGGGTGGTGGTGGGGTTCACAGATCCCAAGACGTTGCAAAGCAATCAGATTGGAGAACATAACAAGTGTACGGGACAGGCAGGAGGAGAAGAACTAGTCAACTGCACCAAATGTTCCCTCACACTTTTTAAAAGCCCAGGACACCAGCCTGGCCTTTCTGCTACTTGGAGTTGCACATGTCCAATGCACAGTTATGAATTGGTGCATTTCTGAACAAAGAATCTGGCCGAGTGCTCTGACGGTAAGTTTGCAGTTCTAGGGTCAAGACATGAGCTCACTGATATCCCCAGGGCTCAGTGCCTCTCCCTGCTAAGCGGTGGTGTTGGGCATTGGGTGAAAAAAAGACCAGGAGAAACTGGAAAAGTGCATTATGAACCAGAAGTGAGTTGCTGTTAGAAAATTTTCCATAGTAGCTCTCAAAGATTAAATATTTTCAATTTCAGTGTGTTGACTAATGTTGAAATAATCCTTTTAATGACAAATTAAAAGTATCTCCTTTGCAATGAAAATCAAAATACAATAATAACCACTGGTGTACTATAATAAAGATATAGATGTCTGCGGCAGCTAAACCTGGAGAATCTTAAAAATTTTTGGGAACCCAAAACACATAAAAAAGAATAGATTTCCAATGGAAAAGTCACAGTTGTTGTGTTGTTAAATGTCAGATGAAGAGATAAACCTGCTGATTCTAGGATTTGTGTACAGATTTTTTGAGCCTACATCCGTTCGACTGATTTAAAATAATACTTTGTTTGAAAAACATGCTCCATCAATTCCGCAACAGCTAAAAGAACAGACTCATATATATGATGTACTGCAGCATTGCGGTGAGAAGTGAACACATTAGAACCACAACCAGTGACAACTTTTTCCTGTGTTCACACCAACTGCGCTCTGCACAGGGTCCCTATCCTCACAGTGGATCGTCAGAATTATTTCTGAAAGGATCATATTTTGATCCAGTTACACAGAAAAAAACAATGAAAAACTAAAGCCAGCAAGATGCAGATCAAAATTGACCCCAAACTTCCCTGCCAGCTTCAGCACTGCATTTCTAGAGCTAGAGGGGCTGAGAAGAAAGCATCAGCTTTGTGTGTTTCTCATCTTGCTCCAAGGTGCACCTCCCGTAAGAATTGGGACTGTTCACCCTGCTAAGCGCTGCTATCAGAACAGTTACTCTAAAATGTAATTTTTGGTCACTGGGAGCCAGAACTGGGAGCTCTAACTTTACATCAAAGACAATATTGAGCAATGTTTCTGTTCATGGGACACCCTCTCTTTCTAAAGAGATCAATCATACAAAGAGAAAAGGCAAAGAGGAAAAGCATTTTAAACAGAAACAGATAACAAGCTACAATTGCTTTTTATTCTTGAGACATTTGACCCCTGTACTATTATATTTCAGTCCATTAATTTTCCAATTAAGACAAAAGAAAATGTTTCACTGTAATAGTGGTCATGGATAAGCTGCAAAGCACCAACACAAGTTTTTTAGTCTGTGGTTCCTGAGGAATCAATGTGATACAAACCACATCGAACACAGATGTGAATATGGCTCTAGCATGCAGGCTTCTCAACAGGCATCATTGCCACGTTTCTCAGCACAGCAATGTACTAAAGATGACACTGCTTGTACGTAGAACACAAGTGTTTTATGTGTTCAGCATTGTTCAGGTCTTCCCAAAGGGCATTTTTCAGATCCAGTCAGAAATATCCTAAAAGTACATTTGTTTCAATTTTTGTATTCCGTAGCTCAGACACACTGGACTCCGTGTGAAAACTGTGAAGTATTCCTGAAGCACTTATAAATGGCCACCCTTCACAAAATTCTCAGTGCAGAAGCCTGAGCCTAGCACTTTTCCACTGGCTCCTCAGCACTGCAGGCAGAACTAGTTGCTCCCAGGGCTGCTGTGGAGAAATGGAGATGCATTGGAAAATGGCAGAGCTGGGATGAGGGAAAAGAAAAAGCTCTGCAGATGTAGGCTTGCTGCTCCTGCTGTCACTAAAATAAAAGGAGTGATAGAAGTCACAACTGCCACTGTCAAATAAGACTGCACCTCAGTGACCACAGCAGCAGCCTGGCTTTACATGGCTCTGGTTTTAGGCAAAGCATTCTGCATGTTCACGGTAGCTGCTCAATGCATCTGCTGCCACAATAAAATGCTTACTCTACCTTCATCTAGGGCAGGGCTTGTCTGGACCTAAATCCATAAAACCCTCTTGCAGTCAAGAAGAAACCAATTAAAGTCTCCACTGAAATCATGTAGTGTGTTGTCAGATTGAAAGTGGGCAAAACCTTGATGATTAATTCACAGCCTGAACTCTGGCTTTTCAATACTTCTAACTATAGGTGGTCTATTGGAGGACACCACGGCTCAGGTCCTAGCTGTGCGGTAAAGTAATTCTTGTGTACAGACAGAGCTTCACTTGATAGATTTGTTGATGACAGCAGATAAAACCACAATGGTGAAAGTATGTAAGGAAAGAATCATTTCCTGTGTAGTTAGTAAGCCACAAATTGACAAACTCCAAATTGATTAAAGGTTTTGGTTTGCTTTTTCCTCTCCAATGTCTACCCTACATTTTCTTTCTCTATTTTAGGATTATTTTAATTGGAAGTCTCATGAAAGCTACTCCCATTTTAGCAAGACTTCAAATGCAAAGCATACCACAAAGAACCACTTGGGTCTCTTTCTTCCCAAAACCTGCAGCGCAAGAATGGGTGCACTTGTTCTGTACTCTGAGGATCTAGCTGAGCTGTCATGGAAAAAGGGATGTCAGAGAATGGGTCTGCAGGACCACAAGAGTAGGAAAAAACTACAGATGGAGTTGCACAACCTCCAGGACTTGACAAGAGACATCCTGGCATACAGAGGAAAACAGGTCAGAACCAACAAATTACAGGATGCCCCTAGCACTGTTCCTCTAGACGTTAACTGCACGGTGACTCTATGAAACCTCAAGACTGCTGCTGCTCACTGATGTTAACAAACTGTAACAAAAATTCACCTGATATTCAAACATATTCTTTAGCATCATCTTCCCTAGAATCTTCCCCTCTTTTTGAAAGTTGTCAGCTATAGTTCATTTGGCATGATTAAATTTGTGCCTGTTCTGAGGTATTAAATGGTGCCAACATGGTCTCTGTGTCTCCACAAAGGGTGAGGTATTTCTCAAACACATTGCCATATGGAAAGTTGCTTTCTTTGAAGCCCACGTGGAGCTGGATTTTGGCTGTTGTAAAGTCTGCTGGAACTCTGCCATCAGCATCAACTGAGCCAGTTCACGTGTGGATTTCATGTCTATGAACCCTGACAGGGAATAAACCTCTACTTCTATCCAAGTGGAAAAAGTTTTCATGCTAACTAGTCGAGTTTTTTCTTTCCCTTGTATTGGAAAGGAAAGTCTCAGCCATCCCACATGATAGTCATCACACCAGCTCCCATATTTCTCAAGTTATGGTATAATATTCAAAGCAATTACATAATAGCATTTTGTATTCTGCATAACTCATTGCTATTAAAACTAATAAGCTACACCCATGCCAATGACATGATGTTTTTCTGCAGTGCAGCAACTCTACTTAAAAAAAAAGGTAAAAAGCACAATGAGGTGTTTTAAGAGGATGAGACTTATCCAGCAATCTCTGATGGTGTGAGATACCATAGAGCTGCTACCCACATTTGTCTGGGAAGACTTTACTTAACTCATTCTTGGCTCCATCATCAGTGATGTAATGAGTTCATCCCAAACTTGTGGCAAGAATTTTTTCCAACATCCTATATCTTGATCAGCACTATATATACACCCAGTGATACACTCACAGATGTCTACAACAGTAAATGCTCGAATTAACCAAGCCCATGCTGTGCTACTTTCCTGATGACACAGGGTATTAGTAAGTTAAGATGAATATCAGGTAGCAAGGATTCTCATCCAGCCTCACATATTTTCATGCTGACAAATGCTTAAATACTGCTTGTTTTACATTGGAAGACAATGTAAAAACGTTGTCAGAGCTGACCAAACAGTTTAAAAACCAACCACAGGTTAGTTTTTCTTCCAAGCATTTCCTAGGAGTTGTTCATTTTGCTTTCCTGTGACTCCATCTCCACATTAAATATCAGAGACCTGAAGATGCAACATCAGGCTGTATTGTGCCAACAGTGCATACAGGAGGTACAAAGACAATTTTTTCTCTTCATTGGCACTCTACTTCGTGAGCTAGATACAGAACAGAGCGAGGGCACTGACATGGGCTGATGGAGATTAGTAGCTTATAAATACTGCAGCGCACCTTATAGCAAGCTGCACGCAGTTCCTCATGTGACAGAAGGGGTTATGCACAAATACAACTTAGTAACCTTTGTAGTTACTTAATCATGGAATTAAGTGGCCTAATCATGACCAGCACAACTTACTTTGCTGCTGCCTAGGAGTTTCAAGAGAGCTGAGGATTTGGGCAATATCCTTGTGTCTCTAACTGCATTCCTTTTTCTGTGGGGAGGAGAGTATGGAGCTCCTATCTTGAGTTTATAGTACTTCATCCAGGGATTTCCAAACACTGAAAGTATGCCTTAGAAATCAACCAACCTTGAAGACCAGCTAAAGGGACAAATTTAACTAGACTTGTAATTTCTTATTCCTACACCGCAGAGTAGAGCCAAAGATGTGCTTCACGGTGATTTGATAGGGTCAATATCTCCTTGGCAGAGCATCTCTGCACTTACTTTCTGGAGATAAAATTGCAGTAGGTTGGTGTTAAGATTTAAATGAGGCGTGGGTTGAAGCTTGCCAAATGCATTTTGGAAGCACACCCTGAGGGTCTGGGCGGGCATGAAGGAAAGAAGAGATACCACCTTGCAGAGTCTGCTACTAGCAAAAGCTCTGCAGGATCCAGCCGATGTGCCTACCACCACACTGAGACTGCCAGACCTGATGTTCAGAAACAGTCTCAGGCTAAAGTCATCAACAGCTGTGGGCAATCTGAAAAAAAAATGGGGCTGCACAGAGTTCTGAAAAACAGCATTGGAAGGAGGAATTCAACTTTTAATTAGGAAATAAATTACAACACAACTATTTCCCCCAAGCCTGTGGCACAGCCCTTGTTAAGCCTTTTCTTTCCTTGGTCAGCTGTCTATCCACACCATTATTTATTCTGCTTCATTCAAGAAGAGTAAACACTGTGTCAAGATTCTGGAAGAGAAAAATAGTACATAGCACACACAAACTCTGTGCCTGTATATATGTGTGTGTGTCTGTGTGTAGGGCTGACTGGGTGGAGGATGGAAATTTTCTTCCTCTTTTATGTGTTAGCTGAAGTTAACTGATTTATTGAGAGTCACACAGAGCAGGGCATAAAAATACTGGTCTGCCATTCAGAAAGCTTTAGTTTAGTTAAATGGTCACCACTACTGAAATACAGAGAAACCAAAGCCTTTGACAAACAACTGCATCATTTTTGCAGGAGACCTGACAGCACACAGCAAGTCTGTGATAAATCTGACAAAGCTAATTAAAGTTAGTCAGCAGACAACTCTGCAGTAGAGAGATTTCCTTTTGTCTTAATTCTGTGACTTGCTGTTACTGTCACAGCTCACTAGAAGAAGCCCTGCTACCATTTTCGGCAGCCCTGGTTACCCTGTCCCAAAAAGGATCAGCCTAAAATGTTTTCCAGAATTCATGAAAAGCATGAGCCTAAATAAAGGGCAACTTCAGTTACTTATGGGAGGGATGCTCAAAAAAAAAGCAAAATCAAGACATCTAGCTTGTCAGCTACAAGACATGTTGCGTCCTACGTGGTATTTGCCACAAAACAACTAGTGGTTTTTTTTAATGGCTGAATAAGATTAATGAGATTGACTTTGGCACACAAAGGGTCAACCAAGGTCTACCAGCTAACTTCAGAAGCAGTACACTACTGCTCACTGCCCTCCAGAGTATGGTCTCCCAGCTAAAGTTTGTCAATAATTAAACAAGCTATCTGTCCTCCGGTAACTGGACCAATATGGCCACTTAATATTATGCTCTCTTTCTCACACACAAACATGCAGACCCAAGCAATCAACTGGCAGCAGGGACTAATGTTATTAATCTGACCAGACTGGAAACAACAATTAAATCCTTCTTACAAGAAAGCTGACTTCCATACAATTTCTTAAAGCTGTCTTTATCTTTTGTTTTTTTTTTTTTCTTGATTAGCCCATGAGGTGTTCGTAAAATGATTCATGCATAAGGCACTTAACTACAAAATACTCCAGAATAAAAGCTGAAAGCTTCATTTTTTTTAGGAACTACATCTTGCAAAATCATTTGGAAGTTTTGACAGTTGCCTCACAGATGTTTTTATTTCTTGATAATGCCAGCTTATTATCTAGGCTCCAGAAATATCTGAAGACCTCATACCTATTGTGCTAAGCACTATACAAACACATAATGAATCAATGAACCTTTCTTCTATGAGCTTATATACGAAACTGCCACCTTCACAGAACATTATGACAAATTTAAAGGCATGTCCCAAAGCTTAATGCTATTTGGAGGTAAAACATCAGGAGGAGCCTAGACTATTTTGGCTCTATCACAATCATGAAGCTTAGAGTGAACAGCAAGAGCAATGTTTAAATAACAGGAAGCAATTTAGCCAGTCATAATGATCTCAAATACCAAGTATTCCTCAGAAAATACTTGGTATCCCAGCAACCCCCAAATTGCTGTTAAAATCTTAATCCTACAGCTTTACATATGATATGAAAATCTGACCTTTATACAAGTGCATACTAACAACACCACCGGAAAATTTGAAAGGTGCAATAAAATTTAACCCTATTCATATTCAGAAACAAAAGTTTATCATGTTACTAGTTAAGGGAATTTTAAAAACATGCATGCGCACTGTATGAGCATGAACGACCGTGCACACACGTACACACAAATACTTTTCAGTTCCAGCGTTTGCCTGAACCTTAAGCTAGCTCTATCACATCTTACATAGTAACGATATCTGCAGAGATAAAGAGAGAACCTTTACAAAGAGAAAGCCTTTAATCAGTCTTCTAATCAGAGTCTGAACTAATGAGGAAAGTCTCTGTGCAATCGACTTAGCTCTTGCTTAACTGCATCTGACATTTTGGAATAGATTAAGTTCTAATGGTCTACGGCAGAGCTTTCTCTTTAGAAACCTTGAGATGTCATTAATAAATATTGGCCATCGTATAGGGACTCCACACCTCTGTAGTCGAGACAAAACATCTTATAGGAAATCACTGCCTACTGTGTCATGAACCACATCAGTGAAGCCAGGCGCAACATCCATCAAAGATTAAAAGAGCAGAAAACGAACACTGCTGTGACCAAACACTTGAAATCATGTGCCGACTGCCACAAACAATTAGAATTCAGCAGGGGTATTCTCAGGCATTCACAAATCCTGACTGCAGGAGACCTCAGGAAATGGGGCCATGATTAACCCATCCTGCTGTCCCCAGCCATAACAACGAGTTGTTTCAGGGAAGAAGCTGCAAGCTTTCTCATCATGATAAAAAGACTCATTTTACTAACATCTCACCTTCTGATCAGGATGTGAAAAACAGTCTGTTATACACAGAAACTTAAAGTTACAGAAAGCAGGAAATCTGAGCTTAATTCTCCTTTTTTTTTTTGAGCAAGGAGGGATTCCCAATTAGGATCCTCATTTGGCAGCAAGGGGAACAGCTCAAAGGCTGCAGGGTTGGGGTCTCCAAGGAGGGCAGCTGCTTCTGTACCTCAGTGTCTAGTGACACTCTCAATACATCTTCGCAGAGCACTGATGGGCTCCATCAGCTAAGACCCATCTTGTCCTTATGCTGAAAGCAGATCACTACAGGAATACAGGTTGGACATGACATTTGCTGATTCTGTTTGGGTAAAGAAGAATGGAAAGCCCTTCTGAGCACTAGAATATGTAAAAAACATACAAACTGTAAAATAAAAATCCTAGATTTGAATAATACTGGATTCGCAGAAAAAACAAGGCCAAGCTACTCGGGGTAATACACCCATAGACACACAAATTATGGAAAGACTCTCCTTGTTTTATTAATTTTTATTTTAAAATGGGTCAGTTAAACTTAGTCCTACATTCTCAAATCTGGTGTAAGTCTCCCTGAGACAGCCTGAGAATTGAAATGGGAACTTTCACATCTGCCATTTTAAAAGGACACAGAACTGGATTTTCAGCAAAACAAAACCCTAAAAGGGCTGGAAGGGCTGTCCCTGCTGGTGTCACAGCCCCACTGCCTCTCGGGTACCTGGGCTGGCTCTTGCTATACCTGGATACCATGAGCTCTGGTGCCCCCATCCAACTCTCTCTCCCACGACCTCTGTACAACCTCTTCATGTAGGCCCTCTTGCAACACCTCAGTAGCTGTAGCTGTCTGTGGAGTTGTGCAAGACAGGAGCTTTCAGAGGAAAGAGTTTTGATCAGTCCTAGGAAGTTTTATCTTTTTTTAATGCAAGTTTAGGCTTCCCAGTATTCTGACATGCATGCACATTTGTTGCCAAAGGCTTCATATGCTGCCTGACTCCAGCTCAGGCTGAGAGCACCAGTACCTTAAAGTCAAGTCTTGTGCATCTTAAGAGGGCTCTCAGGGCTGGACAGACTCAAAAGCAACAAACACCGTTTGTGTCAGTGCAAGTTTTATACTTCATGGTATCAACCTATCAACTGCATGGTATCAACCTGTTATTTGCAACGGTTCTTGCTAGAAGAAATGATGGAATGCTGAAGAGAAATACATACAGAGATGTAGGAAAAGAATGATTAAATGCAGTAATTGGCTGTATTGCAAAGGCAAATGAAAGGCTTCAACATGCCTCCTACACTGTGAAACAGAGGGTGGCCTGTTTTGAGAACTACCAATAAATACATCCCATGAATCTACACAAGCTAGAAGATGATGACTAACTGGCAGACACAATTATAGTTCTAGAACTGAATAGAATTCACAGTTTATGGAGGTAACTACTGTTCAGAGCTGTTATTCCTACTCTTCATTTTTTTTTTCTAGGAGAGCATTTGATTTTCCATTTACGACCTTTCAGCTCTTCACACATCTGCTCACTGGGACATGGGAAGCCCAGATCCTTCCAGCCCACGAAGAGTAACAGGTCTTCCCAAGTTAGTCCTCATAAGCCACAGGAGTGACATGAGTGACACTCACGCTAATCAGGAAACAAGTATGAAACACGGCAGAGTACTTGAGATAAGCCACTAAGACCTCATTAACTCATTTTCAGTTCTTACACTGCACGGCACTGGCACTTGTTCAGATCGTTGGCAACACACTGCGCAATAGCAGACCCTGGACAAGGCCCAAAGACAGAGAAGGTGGCTAAAATCAGAATAGACTAAAAAGCTGACTGATCCTGACCATAGTTCTCAAATTCTTACTGGCTGAGCTGCTTATCTGTAGGCATCTTCACCAGCACCTTCTGAGTTATTGGTAAGAGCCTGTTAACTCAGCAGGAGCAGGGAGATGGGTCAGACGCTGAAGTCCTTCCACGCTTATTATTGCTGCAGAAGGATCACAAAGGAACACCTCAGCACCTATACTTCCATTTCCTCAACAAACCTGATAACCAGGTTGACCAACAGATTTGCCCAGGCTATTTGTCCAAGAGGTACCTCTTCAGAGTCTCCAGAACCTGGGATCCTGGCACAATAGACAAGCTCCACTGTGCAGGTCAACAGCATTTAAAGTTAAAAGATAATTACAATAATATTCCTTAATTTTTTTGATACTAAAGAATAAAGAAGATGTTTCTGAAGTTATTACTGGGGGGTGTTGAAAAAAAACCTACTGCATATATACAGAGTTAGAAGAGGAAAATGAACACTAATGCACACATTCCTGTCTAGATGAGCAGAACGAATACAGAATAAACATTCTTCTCAGGTAACAGGATTCACGGGATTTAGAGTCCAAACCAGCTTCCATTCAAATCTATGAACAGATACCAGCAGACAGGAGCTTAATCAGACCTCAGATTATCCTTAATATCAATATAAAAAACTGATAAAACTGCATAATGAGACTGGTAAGTTAATAGATTTACTGCATATGGTAAAGGAAAGGGACACAAATTTGGGACTTTACAGTTTATAAACATTCAGTTCCACACTCTCCAAATGAAGACACATTAAGACAGAAGAGTTTGTATTCTGAATAAACCTGTGTTCCCCAGATCTGGCATAAAAATTGCCTCTTAAAGTTATAGCAGATAGCCACAGTGCTTGGGAATATAACGAAGTTATAAACTTCAACGCTCTTCAGATACATTTTTTTTGGGAGATAGTCTCCAACTGGCACCTCACTTGATATCATCTTCCCTAGTTTAGTGTCTGAAAAGCTTAAAAACTAGTTTAATGTGCACATATTCATGTCATTTCTACTCCAATGTCACAGCTGAGCATGAACAACTCTGGAACAGACACGCTTCTGCTGTTACTGGGAGTAATCACAATAGTTTTACGAAGTGTTTTGAATGAAACCAAGTATATTAAAGAAAGAGCTGTATTAAGCATTTTCCATTTTTTAGATGGTTATTAAAAAACTGATTTTCAGTCTATCAAGATTTTTTCTTTTTCTTCTTTATGTATGTTTAGCAACAAAATCACAAAAAGAAGAGAGGGTGGATTAGTTTACTCCCTTTCAACGTCTGAGAAACTGGAATGGTCTGAGCTTTTCAAAGTTCCATTAGTCCCCCAACAATCTGTAAGCATATGTAATTATTTATACTTTAACAACCCATTTTCTACTCCTTCACAATAATTTCTCATCAATTATTGTCAACATGATTAACGTATTCTGTTCTCCTGCCCTAAGCCATATATCTCTTTACTTGCAATCTATCCATTCCAGAGTGAATCAGGAATCCACTACTGTCTCAGGAATATTCTGGAATTTATGGGAAGACACTACAGGACCTGTCTGCCTTTCCTGAAAAATACCACTTTCTTTGTACCACCATCCTTCTGCAATGAACTAAGCCAACAAATACACTTATGTATTGCTCAAAAATCTTCAGGCAGAAAATCATGATCTAAATCTATATAATCATAAAGAACATGAAGAAAATAAACAGGCAGTTTGTTCACCATTTCTCTAAAATATGAAAATTCTGAGGGACTTTATCATTAGGCAGGTGGTTTTTCTGCACCCATGCACTGTGCAGGTTCACTGTGGAACTCATTGCTACAAGGTATGGATCCTTGAAATGAATGATTAAAAAAAAAAAAAAGACAGAAAGAAATCTATGGAAGAAAAAAGAACCTTGACTATTAAACCTACAAACCCACTCAGCTGCTTCTTGCCAAGCACAGAGAATATTTCTCCCATAATCTCATTCTCCCCTAATCATCCATTACTGACCACAGAGAGACAACAGGCTGGACTGAAACGACCTCTGCTCTGCCCCAAGCAAGGCTGTTCCTAGATAAGCAGATACCTCGATTCTGGCCAGGCCACAGCAACAGCACAAAACTACTGAAATTCAGACACTGTATTCCAAGCCAAAGATTTCTTATACACTGTTGCTGAAGTAATGGAAAGGCCATATAAGCTACAGAGTGTGAGGAAAATTCCCAGTACAATGTACCTCTCCCTACATCTGCCTCAGGCTTTTAAAACTCATTTCCATAGTAATTTCCTTCTCAACTTGACATTGCTTTGCTCCTAGTTCAATGAATACCTCCCCTGTTTGGTGAAATTCCTGCTAGGATACAGGATGTGAGCGCTTAATACAGTTTGCATTCAAATTACTTTTCTATGCCTTCTTCAGGATACATAGTTTTAAATTCCAAAGTACTGGTCAACACCTTAAAGAAAAACAAAATCGCTGAAGCAAAACACCACTTCCTGGAATACAGCATGAATTCTCAATTAGATTATAACCTAACCTGTGCCCGTATACATTAAGAGAGTAAACAAGGAGCTTTCCATGCACTGCGCGAGGATCAAATCTCAATTGCTGTCCTTAAGCACAGACTGCTGAAGCCTGGCCACACCAACTTCTTCATGAAATCATAAACCCGCACCATTCGGTTGTTACTGGATGTATCAGGATGGACAGAGACTCTTGCAGCCATACCCATCATCTACTGCCTTACAAGACAGCATAGCTCTCAGTGTTGGACAGGGATGCAAGCCCACAACATTTCAACTTACAAAAATATTAGACTTGCTATGATCTCTCATAGCTGCTGCACTTATGCTTCAAATCTTCGCAAACCTCTTTCTTGTAGGACAGATCTATTTGTTTCTAAAGGAGCCTAAGGACAGACAAAACTTGCAGGAAACTACAGAAGCAAGGAAACGTCTGGCAGGAGGAAAGCCTAAGTACCCATTTGGCCATTAGCAAGATAATGGAGACCAGGGGCTGCAAAGCATGCTGCCTGGAGCCAAACTGCCTCCTGTTCAGAAGTCCCACAGGTATTCTCTTCACTGCTTCACTTTGCTGCCTTCCAGTCAGTTCCTGGCCTGCAGCTCCAAGTCCCCTCAGGCACCCCCAGGACTGGTACCGAATGGGCACAATGGATTGTCTTACATCAAAACTTGTGCAAGCATAAACTCTGTCTTGAGCACAAAAAACAGATGGCAGTCACATTGCTCAGCATAAACTGGAAGGTGTTTAGAGACTGGAGATATCCAAAATCTTAATAAAATCTCCAGAGCTATCTGACTGCTGAGATGATGCAGAGAATATAAGTGAAGTTTATGATGCCCTTGTTGAAGTCTTTTCTCAAAACTCTAGGATTATTTCATTTAGAGTTGTGATACTTGGACTATTCACCAAGACTTGAATAATACGCTTGCATACAAATAATATATTGCAAACAGTTACAGAGGCTTCATAGGAGAAAAATATCTTGCACCAATGTACCCATTAGAGTGTCACTTTTTAAGGGATCTCAACCTATCACATCAAAGTCAGTGAAAGTGCTGCCAAGCCCCTCTTGAGATTCAGCGCAATTCCTTGGCTAAATGGTATATAAAGTGCAAAAAAATGCGTGAAAGAAAAACGTTATCTATTTAAGCACTCTAGCTGGCAACAAGAAACACTTAAAACTTACTCCCTCGCTTTCCTACTTTGGCCAAACAGTTACAGTCCCTTTGCTTCTGTCATGATATTCATTTGATTCCTGGAAGAGCCAATTCAGCTCACTAAACCAGCAGAAAAACATCCTGGGCACAAACCAAACATGTGAATAGAATTCAGAATCAACAAAAAATACTTATATTAAAAATTATGTTGATTGGAACTCATGTTTTGGCCTAAGCACAACTTCCTGAGAGTGTCTGCTTTCTGCAGAACATTTCAGGTTTGTGAAAAATGAAGACTGTCTTCAAGTCAAATGACAAAAATTCAAAGAAAACATAGAAATTGGCTTCAGGAGGGATGGAATAGCACAGTTTGCCCAGTCCTTCTATGAAAGTTTTCCTTCTCTTGTCTCCCAGAGTCCACAGCTGAAAGGTCTCCAGGTTGCAAAGGCTGTTAGGGCAGAGAACAGGAGTGAGCAGAACTATATAGAAAATCCAAAAGGACCCTGCAACTTTAAACAAATCCACAGAGGGCTTTGTTAGGAACATTGCAATCAACACCTCACCTGTTGAGTGAGAAATCCCATTCCACTTTTGGTGGAGGCTGTTTCCCTGAAAGAAAGAAGGCCTACAGGGGTAAGAAATATGTACATTTTTCATGCCACACAGCAGGCATGTTTGTCCTGAACTTGACAGATTCCTGCAGAATGACAAGGCTTACAAACACATATCATACAAAGAAGTTTTGATTTGACACTCACTGCTGTCACTGTTAGCTGTGACCACAGGGCACAAGGAATCTCTCCTAAGTATATATGACCTAATGGTTCTGGTCGCATGTGGCAATGCTCCCTAAGAAGGAAGCACTGTTGCAATGCAACACATCATTGAAATGTGTCATGAGGAAATGTTCCTCCTGCACAGGGGCATGTGGAGTACAGTGCCTTTTTTCCACTATAGATTTAGCAGTAGGATAACTCTCCCAGTTATAGACACTGAATTGTTTTTTTCAGCCATTCTTCTTTATACCATCTTCCACTCTGTCATAGATAAACAAGGATGTGCTAAGAGCCAGGATGTTACAGGACCTCGTGAAACCAGCTTTTTTTCCTACTATCACATCTGCTCTGGGCTCAGAACAAGACCTGGTAACAGAGGAAATACGGAAAGGTCGGGTTTGGGGGTTTATTTGTGCATTTGAGGGGTTTTATTGTTGTTTTGCTTTGGTGTTTTTTTTAAAAAATTCTTCTGTAGTTGGAATTGCTTATAAAATTGTCTCTAGGTCATAACTTAGGCGTGACATAAAATATGCAGAACTGAGACAAACCAGCGGTCCACCTGGTCTCGAATCTTGTCTCTGACAGTGGATAGTATTGGACACTTCCCAAGAAGGGCCCAAAAGGAAACAAATGAAGTTATAGATTGGCCTCTGAGCTCAGGGTCCCAGAATTAAAATATATAACAAGTAAGTATATGGGCTATTTTGGAATAGAATTCGTAATTCTGCAAATACTTAATGTTTTGAAAATAAGGGGAAACTAGAAAGTGCATACAACTACTTCTTTACAGATGCAGACAGTAGGAAAATACTGCTGGAAAGGCTGTGTAGGAGTATTTGTATGTTCAGCTCTGGGGCTGATGTAGGCATCCAGGTAACAACATTTGAAATACAACAATAGCAAGTGACTACAAATATGCCAAGAAAAAGCACTTAGACCCCATGCTATGAAGACAGGCAAGGTTGTTTCATGACATCGTTACAATGCTGTAACTGGGCTGCATGTCTAAGGTTATATTCTTGTTAGAGCATGATCAAGGTCCCAGCCATACTACATATTTTAATCATGCTATAATTGCACCAGGGTACAAAAGTAGGATAACCAGGTCCTAAGATGCAGACACATTTGAGATGGAGTCAGAGAACAAGAGAATATCCGGAGTAAAAAAGACAGCACAGTTGAAGTGCCTTAGGAGAAAAGACTTGTGTCTGCCAGAAATTCAGAATAAAATGGGGCTTGGACAGAAATTCTGTGGTAGATTTGTCAGTGCAGCAGTTTGATAGGCTTACTTGCAGGTATAAATTCATTAAAACTTGATCGTTTGGTTGATTTTCAACCAGAGATGTCTTGCAGTGGAAGCAAAAAAATTGTGCCCTAGAATAAGAACAGAGGATTGGTGAGACTTCTCAGTCTTACAAACTTTTTGACTTTCCTTACTATGGTCTGGAGAAACCCATGTTTCCATGTCTGGCCATTCCCTTAAAAGCATTGGATCAACCTTTTTCTCTTGCCTCTTCTCAACAGGCGGCTCCTAGCACACCTTAGTTCCACTCCTCTCCATGAAGCTGTTTCTGCAGAAAACAACGATGCAGAAGGGAGTGAAAACAAATAACATAGGAAAAAGGAAAGGAAACAAGGTACAGAGATAAGAATTTGTAATATGCAGGATAACAGGGCATCCCTTTAGAATCAGTAGAAATTCTTCAGGCATTGGATGAGGCCAATTGAGCTTACTTTTATGGTGTGAGGAATTGACAGGCATCTGTATTCTCTGTCATCGCTCTTGACCAGGTACTTATTCATTAACTGTTCTTCTTTATTTCTGTACTTATCCACACTGTAATAGCCAAAAGTTCAATTATTTATCAGGTTGAGATAAAAGCCAGATCACAGGGTTCAATGAGAATTATAAATAGAGGTAATACATGACCAAAGTGCAGCCTTAGGAATTGTTTCCAAGTTTCAAAATATACAAAACATCAAGCAGGAAGGAGTAGCAGCATCTGACTTTCTTTCATGCACCATTTTTTTTTTGTGTAATAGCCATACTAAACACCTACACAAAGCACTAAATTCAAGTAGAACTAAATTCAAGTAGTTGCGGTGGGGTTTTATGTTTAATGTGCAAAAGTGCATATATAGGATGCAGGGTGACTGAAAACATTTCAGCAGGAACTGAAGCATAACCATGATCCAGAAGCAACTTCTAACTTAGGAAGCCCAAGTTCCTAGGCAAAAGAGCATTTCAATGGGAAGCTCTTCTCTCACATATAGTGTCCTTTACACTCTTTCTTTATAAGACTGTTATTGACCACAGGCTGAGATGGAATACTGGGCCAAATAGTCCTCTTGGTCAACCTGATACAGCCATTCTTGTGGTGGCAAGCAATGTTTATCTGATTTTTAAAAGAACATGAAAAAAATAAAAAGCTCTTTGCTCTACTGAACTTTCTTTGAACAAGACTACAAAGCAAGAAATAAAGATGAGAGATAATTCAGGGCACTTGACATCTTGGGTTCATATTTTACACCAGATAGCAGAAACACTAAAGTTGCCTACAATCTCAGAAGAGTTACCTAGGGTTTACACATTCCTTGAGAAACACCTGAAATGCAGTGAAACCCCAAAGAAACTCCTGGTCATGCCTTTGCTTGTTCAGATACAGACCTAGCTGAAGACCAGGACTCAAAAAGGCATTGTTATAGAGAAGTAAGCTACACGTAAGCCCTCTTGTAAGGTATCTGGCCAACAACTGGGAGAAAGGCATTGCTCCCATCCTGAACTGCATCCAAGTGGAGTCAGCTTTTGCACTCTTAATCTGCAGGCATTTCAGAGCAGGTGTCTTAAATTGCTTATGTCCAAAGGTGTGTCAAAGCTCCTTCCTCAGCTACCCATGTCAAAGTACGGTAGAGTCTCTCTCCTCATATTGGACAAACTTTAAAAAAATCGTATCAGATAAACCACCCCAAATTTCAGACTGCTTCGCCAAAGCTTGTCTGAATGAGCCAGGTCTCTTTTGCAAGTAAAAACTGGGCTGTATGTCTTGCAACACCACCCTTTCTTGAAGCAACCAGCCACTTCCAAAAGTTTTGCCCACTCCTGCACAGCATATGAGGGCAGCCAACCTAGCGAAGGTAAGAGGAGCATCTGGGAGAACCCAGAAACCAAAAGCAGAGTTATTCAAAATTATGAGCTATCACATTATATACTGGAACCCCATTGCAATATTAGACAGGAAGCAAAAAGACAATTCCTTAAACTGAAGGCCAGAAGAAAAAGAAAATCCAGCCTGTGGCCAGAGCTGCACCTACATTGTGTTGGCTGGAGCAGTCTGCAGCCAGCTTTATCTTCAATACTGAGGTGTGGTTCATGTAGCTAGCACGCCCTAACATGCAACACACATCTAGATTTGAGTATGTTCTTATCAGATAAAAATGGAGCACTGCTTGCTGGGACCCGTGGTCTCCAAGGGCCGTATCTCTTCATAAAAAGACAGAGGGCCAAAGGGCACATCAGAGAACTCAGCAGATCACATGTGGCCCTCCCACAGTTAGTTTGCAACATCACGCACTGCCAGAAGAAAAATCAGATTTGGAATCTGGGCTGTCAAGGCAGCAGACTGAAAATGTTACAAAGACAGGTTTCTCAGCTCAGGCAACACAGAGAAAGAAAACACCTGAGATAAACAGGTTCTCCAGCACAAGTGTACAAGACCTGTACAAATGTATATTGCACACTTGTCCTTCCCCTGCACAGATACTTTACAAAGCAATAGCCACGTCTTTCATTGCAATTGGCATTGACATGGTACAAAAAAGAAGAAATAACCCTTGTTCCCTCAAAATCCAAGCCAAATTGGTAATAGCCTTCTGGTCATCTCCTTGTCTCACAACGGAAATGTTTAATCTCGTCAATTCAGAAGATTAGAGATCTATGTCTGCCTGTCTTCTGGATCATATTTGCATCTCAACTCCTACTTCTCCACGTAAGCAGGCCCATTGCTTCAGCTCAACAACTGGCAGCATTAAGTTTGGGGGGTTGGGTTTTTTATTGTTGTTTTTTTCTAAAAAAATCACACCAAAGCAACAAATCTCTTAAGAGTTAAACTGCATTTGACTTTGATAGCATGACAGCTTTTGGGATACATTACCTGAGATAGCATGGGGCTTTTTACTTGTTTTGTGAATAAGAAAATTGAAATACCTCGGGAAAGCTTTCTTTGAAGCTGTTTCTCAGCAATCACTGTTTAATGCTTAAATGCTTTCTCACTTTAAAACACAAAATTTGGAAAGTATTCACCTTGTCACTTGTTGAAAAGGCAACAACTTTCCCCATTATACCTGGCATTAATGTGACTCTTGAACCACAGATGTCACACAAAGAAACAAAATCAGGAGTTTACAAACAACAAAGAAAATATTCCATGTATACTGCAGTCCTGTTTTCCCCTTCATCCCCTGGCCTCCTCAGTTTCCCTAATCTTTCTCATGCCTGTGCTTCCACAGAGTTCTAGAACTAGAAGGGATTATTAGGAGCCACTTCATCTGTCTGTGTCTGTAACATAGGTCACAGTATTTTAGTCTTCACTTGTGCTTTCCCTTCTCTGCCTCGTGGCTGTCATCCTCATTGGCCTGTCTGCTCGAGAGGAACAATTTTCATTCGGCCAATGACATCCACTCCCAGAAAAGGTGCACCAGATCAACAACAAAAAGAAATCTCACAGCTGCTTTCTTAAGTATTTTGACATTATTAGAAGAAAAGGGAAGCCCAGAAAACATGCTAAAAATACTGAAGTATAACAAAGGTTACCATAATCATCAGCATAGTCAATGAATTTACAATGTCACTAGCAGAAAAATTCATTAAACACATGTTCGTCACACCATGACAACTGCAAGAGTGTCAGACACGCATCTAGGAACAAAAATTAGAGACACTGTCCCCATTCTTTTGGTCTGGGTTCCACACACATATGATTTCTGATCAATTTCATGAGTGGCATTCATTTACCAGTTTGAAAGAAACTTTAGCCCCATTAGCAGACACCTGTGGTTTGCGTAAAACATCTATTACTAATTAATAAACAAAGTCAATTGAGAGAGAAGAGAAGAGAAGAGAAGAGAAGAGAAGAGAAGAGAAGAGAAGAGACGAGACGAGACGAGACGAGACGAGACGAGACGAGACGAGACGAGACGAGACGAGACGAGACGAGACGAGACCAGACCAGACCAGACCAGACCAGACCAGACCAGACCAGACCAGACCAGACCAGACCAGACCAGTGTGGAAAAGTTCTTCATGTAATGAAATTGTAATAGTCACATCTCTGTCACATAGGCAACATATGCAATTTTCCCCTCAATTTCTAAGGTTAGACAGGCTAAAACAAACGTTAGCATGTGCTTCTAGTTTGGCTGCAGCCTGGTGGGCTCTCCTAGTTGGCAATTATCAGTTCAGGATTGCACAAGGATGATGAATTAAGTTGTATTTGTCAGGTTTCTGATAGCAACAAAAAAATTAAGGATGCTGCTCAGAGCTATAGTGCCTCCTGATTTTGCCAAGTCCAATCTCCTCAAAACATACAAAAGAACAACAGGAATACAGCCATTCAGAAAGCATCTTTTCCAAGAAACTGGTTAAGGGAATGAGTCACAAAAACACAGACTAGTATCTCCATTGCATTTACCTCCCTTACTCCAGGAGTTCTTTGTGACACATCCAAGCCAGTAACCAGCAGCCATGAGAACTTGTTGGCTCCTTCCCTGCATGATCTCATTTCTGGGCCAGAAGGTACAGCTAAGCAGTACCAGATGACCACTGGAGGCTATCCAGACATTCATCGAGGTAGCTTCACCCAATCCCCCACAGGAAACAAAGCGCTTGCTATGGAGGAAAAGAAGGCAGAATCAGGAAGGATGAATGTTAACATGAAGGGCCACTACAAGAAAGGTCACCCAGCCTACAACAGAAAAGGCTGCCTTTGCCTGACATTACTCATACTAACTTAATTTCAGTTATAAAACTAACAAGTTCCTAGTTACTCACCACTAGATCTTACCCCTCATCAAATGGCACTTGATTGCAAACACCAGCAGTCCAAAATATCTTCCAATTGAAATATGCCCGAACTGTGCTTCACATCTACATTTTGCACAGTTCAGATGATAGCACAGTCTGATAACCATCCCTGCTGCAGCACCAGTTTGTAGTAACATTTTAGAAAGTTCAAGACATGAAACAAGTTTCACAAGATTTTATGTACACGTAATTATTATGCCCTCAAATGTTCGTTAAACCGTGGCCATTTCTGACGAGATGTGGAAGACACTGCATGTGCTTTTTAATGCTATACTGTACTGAAAACCTTTAGGAAATGTTTCAGCAGAAAGAATGTGCAGACTGACAAGGATCTCTGCCAGAAAAGCAAGCCTCTCTTTCCTAGTGCTCTGTATGCACCCTATTGAATGGCTCAGCATCACAATTACACACAGTTCATCGCTTTTAGGAAAGATAAATTACAAGCAAAACCATTTACAGCATTCAAGTTAACTCATTTAAGGCTATGTCAAGTGTGTTTGTGCTGCTGTGTAGCTGTTTATGTGACTGAAATGCACACAGAATTTCTAGATAAAAGTTTTCAAATTAAGGGAAGGAGCCTATTAATTAATATTTCCTTATTAAAACTTTTTCTATAGAAAAACAGTTGTTTCTAGAAACAAAGCCCTGACACAGAATAACCATATAAGAACAGAAATTGTGGTTGTGCACATAATACTTGACAAGTATTAAGGCCAGTAAGGCAGAAATTGTTTTCCATAAGCCAGTGACGGACATTAAAAATTCAGTGTTCAGTGCACACAGTCACCCAGTGGAATTTGAGACAGAACATTTATTTCTAAATGCAAAAGAAAAACAGTGTCTATTATCATTTCTCAAAAGGATACTATACAATTGCCTTTCTACGTGATCCTGTACATTCAGTAGCAATCCATTACTTAAATTTTGTAGCAAAATCTGACAATTTATGCTTTCGGTTAACAAACACTGATTGAATTTCCTTTAGGATATTACAATTGCTCATCTTTTCAGATTGATAACTGTAAAAGGAACAACACCTGCAAATGCTTGCAAAAATAAAGATTACTAGTGTGGAAATCACAATTACACAATTAACAGTTTCTAGACGCTTTCTTTGGATTAGTGCATTTTAATTTTCCTATTTAGAAGAGTACCTCTTTTAGGCAGCATTTCATTATTTTCCCTACTATGCCTTTTCTGCTGAAGAAGATAAGCTATGCACTCAAAACAACACCCCAGCACTAGGTCTCCTGCCAGCAGTTTTAAAGGAAAATTCCACATGCCAGGAGAGCAGGGCTGGTGCTAAAGCTCCCAGCAGCATCAATGTCCTTCCAGACAGCAATTCCAAGGCTGTCCCTGTAGGGATTGCACGTAGTGCACTCCTGGAAGAGCAAAAAGGTAAGCCACTGCTGTATGTTTCTTCTATGAAAGGAATCTATAATTACTGCCTTTGTTTAAGCTATGGAGACTAGTATGATATTTTTAGTAGGAGTCCTGGGAATTTTAGGAACTGTCTGTATTTTTCGCTTGCAAGCAGAGGGAAAGAGGGTTGGGGAATAATTTCTGTAAGTTCACTTGTGCCAGATGATATTGAAAAAGCAGGAAAATCAAGAGATTTCAACTCCTTTATATACCCTATCTATACACATCTTTATCTATTCCCATATTCACCTCAGCATAGATGTAGCAGAACAATCCAGACAGGTCTGGGGCTTTTCCCCTCTTTCCAGTGCACTAGACCAGAGTATCCAAGACCTCAGCTTCAGGTCAGTGCTCGACTCCTCCCTGTCAGAAATCAAATGCACCAGACCTGCCTGATCGCCAGAACACACTGCATCATGCACATCGTGAGCCCATGAACAGGCTCATTGCTGCAGGCTGGCACATGCCAGGTAAAATACCTGGCAGTTTTGGTGTGGAAGAAAGAGTATTGCGTGAGAAGCAAAAAGTCTGGAAGCCAGTAGTAGGGCTTTCATCCACATAATGTATGAAAGGGCTGATAAAAGCTGCCACGTTTGCTGCAAACAGCATAAAACTCTGGCACAGGAGTAGATTGCACATCTAAATGTGCAGGGCTTGGCAAATCCTGGCAAGAAAGTTAATAACTCACTGAAGAAAAACAGAAAAAAAGATCAGTGTTAGAAATAGACTCCGAAGATTTTTATATGAAGAAAGTTACAGGCAGCAAAGCCACCACTTCCAGTGAAGCAGGCAGGTGTTTTATTACACACCTATAAAATCCATGCTTTTGTCAATAGGCACCTTTGGCTTCCAGGCCAGGCTCACCCCAAAAGCAACAGTCAGTGAGTATCCATCCCACAAGACACTCATATACCAGAAAGAAAAGAGAGTAAAGAAACACAATTCCACTCAGGAAGAATAAAGAAGTGGAAGAAAGGCAAAAAATTCCAATAAAAGATCCTATTTTATAGACCACTTTTCTCTTGTGTATGTATTCAGGAGCTGCAAATCTGTGCATCTTGGATGAAAATATCCTGTACATGAGCTTTGGAATTGAGTAATGTGATGCAGAGTTGCATTTTGGTAGTCCTGGCTGAAAAAGACCAAAGTCATAGAATCATAGAATCACCAGGTTGGAAAAGACCCACCGGATCATCGAGTCCAACCATTCCCATCAATCACTAAACCATGCCCCTCAGTGCCTCATCCACCCGCACCTTAAACACCTCCAGGGAAGGTGACTCAAGACCCTCCCTGGGCAGCCTGTTCCAGTGCCCAATGACCCTTTCTGTGAAGAATTTTTTCCTAATGTCCAGCCTAAACCTCCCCTGGCGGGGCTTGAGGCCATTCCCTCTTGTCCTGTCCCCTGTCACTTGGGAGAAGAGGCCAGCTCCCTCCTCTCTACAACCTCCTTTCATGTAATTATAGAGAGCAATGAGGTCTCCCCTCAGCCTCCTCTTCTCCAGGCTGAACAACCCCAGCTCCCTCAGCCGCTCCTCATAAGGCCTGTTCTCCAGCCTCTTCACCAGCTTCGTTGCTCTTCTCTGGACTCACTCCAGAGCCTCAACATCCTTCTTGTGGTGAGGGGCCCAGAACTGAACACAGGATTCAAGGAGCGGTCTCACCAGTGCCGACTACAGAGGGAGAATAACTTCCCTGGACCTGCTGGTCACGCTGTTTCTGATCCAAGCCAAGATGTCATTGGCCTTCTTGGCCACCTGGGCCACTGCTGGCTCATGTTCAGTCACTGTCAACCAACATCCCCAGGTCCTTCTCTTCCAGGCAGCTTTCTAGACAGACTTCTCCTAGTCTGTAGCACTGCACAGGGTTGTTGTGCCCCAAGTGCAGGACCCGGCATTTGGCCTTGTTAAACCTCATGCCATTGGACTCAGCCCAGCACTCCAGCCTGTTCAGATCCCTTTGCAGAGCCTCCCTACCCTCCAGCAGATCAACACTTCCACCCAGCTTAGTGTCGTCCGCAAACTTGCTAAGGGTGCCCTCAATGCCTTCATCCAGGTCATTGATAAAGACATTGAACAGGGCTGGACCCAGCACTGAGCCCTGGGGAACCCCACTTGTCACTGGCCTCCAGCTGGAGTTAACTCCATTTCCCACCACTCTCTGGGCCCGGCCATCCAACCAGTTTTCCACCCAGGAGAGTGTGAGCCTGTCCAGGCCAGAGGCTGACAGTTTCTCAAGCAGAATGCTGGGAGAAACTGTGTCAAAGGCTTTACTGAAGTCCAGGAAGATACATCCACAGCCCTTCCCTCGTCCAGTAGTCGAGCCACTTTGTCATAGAAGGTGATCAGGTTTGTTTGGCAAGACCTGCCTTTCATGAACCCCTGTTGACTGGGCCTGATCTGACTGGGTTCTCTTGCATGTGCTTCATGATAGCACTCAAGATCACCTGCTCCATGACTTTCCCTGGCACTGAGGTCAGACTGACAGGCCTGTAGTTCCCTGGATCCTCCCTGTGACCCTTCTTGTAGATGGACACAACATCAGCCAGCCTCCAGTCCAGTGGAACTTCCCCAGTCAGCCAGGACTGCTGGAAGGTGATGGAAAGGGGTTTGGCCAGCACATCTGCCAGCTCCCTCAATACTCTTGGGTGGATCCCCTCTGGCCTCGTAGACTTGTGGGTGTCTAGCTGGGCAAGCAAGGCTCTGACCACCTCCTCTTGGACCATGGGAGCCTCATTCTGCTACTCTAACTTCTGGGTTTGTACACAGAGGGAACAACTTTCTTTACAATTAAAGACTGAGGCAAAGAAGGCATTAAGTACCTCAGCCTTTTCCTCATCCCCTGTCATTGTTGTTCCTCCTGCATCCAATAGGGACTGTATATTCTCCCTAATCCTCCTTTTATTGTTAATGTATTTATAGAAAGATAGGAAAATAATCAGTACATTTGAAAACACTTGTCAAACTGGATTTACTTTTGTGCGACAAATCACCCAGTCCTTTACAGCTTCATCATTCTCTGAATTAACAGATTATAGTGTAAATAAAACTATTTTAAGCACATTTAAATGTGAGAACACTGTCTCTAGGAAAAAACGCTTCTGATTTGATGATACAGATCTCTAACACTGCTTGGTTTTATATTTTCAAGTGTATTGTAACAGCACTTCACTAAGCACCTTCATGGTGGTTCCTGATGATGAAGCAGTTCACATGCCATTGTCAGAGTCTGCCAATAATTCAGATATTCCTGTTCCATTCAGCTTCAATCCAGATGAAGGCAAACACAAACAATCCAAAGATTAATTTTGTTTTCATATAGGTAGCTTGCAAATTTTAGACAGTCTTGAAAAACTGAAGAACAGGACCCAGCCAAAATTTTTCTCACTGAGACAAAATCCCTTCTGCTCATCCAGACACTTTTGCACAGCAAGCTCACTTGCCCCGAACAAGAGGAAAGATCACAGCACATCTATGGAGGAGTTGGGGGCATTGTGCAAACAATCGTCAAAGCTGCCTTGGAATTTGCCGACTGTAAACCACATGTTCCTTTCCCTTGCAGAGAGCATCAAAAAAGGAAGAAGCAGCTAGTTTGTAATCTGCTCAGGTATTTCTGCTATGCGTCTCGGATAGCCAATGTGAATCATCTTCTGACAGACAAGTTATGCAATCTCCAAAAAAATAAGTTGCAGACTAGCTTATGGGAAAGGAATAGGTCTTGTTTCTTGTAATAGCCACCACGTACACAAACTGTTCGCATTTGTCACTTGTTGACAACAACAACACACAGAACTTGTACCTCCGAGACCTTTTTTTCTATTAGGAATAAGTGGAAAGCATGTTAGAATCCAATGAGAGACCGCACAGCTAGTGATTACTTGGTGCAGTAACACAGTCAATGCAGGAATATTACTGCAGAAGCATGTGGTCGCGGCATTAGACATGCGGGCCAGACCGCCTGACCAAAGCCCCATGTGGCTAAGCCATGTCAACACAGTCCAGCCTGCACTGACCTGTGAGAGTTCTGCACCCTCCTTAGGATGCAGAGACGGCACCGAGCCAGGAGACCCCCTTCCTTGGTCTCTTAATGCCCTTTGCAAAAGCCACAGCATGTTCAAACTTCAGCTGCACTACAGCTCTCCTCTTGGAAGCTGTAGGTATGCAGGCAGAGGAGAGGCAGCTCTGTCCTACAGCCTATCAATCAACTCCTAGTCAATCTATAGACAACAAAACAAAAAAAAGCAAAAAATATCCTCCTCGCTTCCTTCCTGATATTTTGCACTATCCTGTTACTGCAATGACACATTCTCCACACTGCTTCTTTTCCTTGGTACAATGGTTTGCTCTGGGTTTTAAGAGCCCAAGCCAGGGCAGGTCACAACAAAGCCATCTGCCAGCAAGAATTATGGTTTCTGTAATTATACATTTTTTAAACTTCATCTGGTACCTGCACATCAACTGCAACTTTCATTTTTCTTGTATCACTCACAGTAACAAATGTCTCAAAGGTCAAATTATGCCTCCAGTTACACATGTACAGCTCCACAGAGTTCATACTCCTCTCCTCAAATAATAAAGGAAAACCTCAGCGGTAGTAGGGGAAATGGCATGGTGCGACAAGATGTTCTTTGTTACTTTCTTGGGCTATGTGCAAAGCTGCCCTATTGCAATCAAGTTTCTTACAAGACCGTTTACTAATTTTGCTATAACTCAAGCAAAATTCTAGTCAATTATATTGTTGCCAGAAATCACATTTCTGTACATTCTTCTGTGTTTCCTGTGTATAGATGCATGTGAAGGATCAACTTTGTTTGGTTTTTCTTATTCCATAACAAAGAGAAACACTTCTGCCTCCCAGTTAATCTCGCTCCGGAGGCCTGACTCCACATGCAGGGGAAGGAGTGGGGTTGAAGAATATTGCCTTCCTCTGGGTCTGCTGAAGACAGCTCAATGTTCATCTGCAAACAGGGACATCCTCACAAAGAATTATTCTCCTAAAGCATCTTCCACTGGGCTTCAGTGCAAACAGCAACTGTACATCTCCAGTATTTGGTATGAGGGCATTCTATGAGCTAGAAACCAGCCACAGTCAATCACAGGGCACCTTTCTGGAGACAATGCAGCATCCTTTAAAGCCTTTAAATTCCTTTAAAGCAATGGAATTCAGTAGAGATGCTTTTCTTACCCTAACCATGAGAAAGCATCTCAGCTCATTTGCATTGCACAGATGAAGTCCAGCACAAGATTGGGAAACACACTGGTAAGCTGTGCCCAAATATATTAGCACACAGTCAGCCTTCCTCTAGGCTGCACAGATTCAGAATATATGCTGTAATTGTGTTTAGAGGAAAGAACTCTAGTTCAGATCAAAATACATACTTTTTTTGTGAAACAACGTATTATATTCCAAGTTAAAAAACTATATTACAAAAAAGACGAAGCTTATCAAGGTAGCCTAAAACCAGCAAGAAAAACCCAAGAAACCTCCCAGGAATATTTATTTGGCAAAATATCTGTGAAAAACATTTCCTTAAGGAAGAGACTATGTAATGTTTCAAACAATTCTTTAAGTGAGTAGGGCAAACAATTCCAGTTCTGCATTAGAGGTGTCCCCTTTAGTAAGAAACATCACACGCGTGACGCTTTAAAAAAAAATACATAGACATAAACTGCGTCTATGCAGTTTAGCTACTACTTCTAAAAATAAAGCTTCAAGTATAGTTATTTGCCAAAGAAAGAACTCAGCTACCATTTAAACCATTCTGCACCATTAATAAAGCTGAAGTATTCTGACCTTTGTTAAAATTAAGGATGAGTGTTATTTTGCACACAGCATTAGTGCTGCAGGTTATTGATTGAGCCTATCAAAAAAAGAGACAGATCTTTGTCAGATGTCTGGCCACTGAAGTTAATATTTCCCACTACCACTGAAATATTTTTAAACCACAGCAATAAACTATAACAGTGCATACCTTATTAAGCTACTGGAATGTAATCCCAAGTAGAAAACCTACTCTGGACTGCAGTGGGAATTGGATAAGATCCTTGATGCTCTGAAAGGCAAGAATGAAAAGCCAAACATTTCCTCTGATCACTTGCTAAGACACAGCTTTAATAATTACATTAAACTGTAACAGGCATTTTCAAGTCTTATGTGCACATAATAGTAACAGTGGGGGTAGGTAAAGCATCCTTCCAGGAGAAGCGGTCCTGAGGAAAACAGTAAGACAAGAGATATGTAAACAATATTAAAGGATTTTCTCCATTCTCCTTTACAAACGTCACTGAACTACGTAAACAGAAATCTATCAGAGGCTTATAACATGCCTATAAATAAATTTGAGGACTTTCCACAGGAACAGGTAAGGTACACTAAAAAAAAAAAAGCCCCTTATTCATCAAAAAGCATCAGGAATCTACTCCAAAGCACAAACACATTTCAGTCTTGTAAGAAAATATTCCATATATTTTTTCATGCTTACTGTTAGAGACAGAATCAGGTTTAGGTGTTAAAAAAAATATAGAGCCACTAAACCCAAGGTTCTACTAATTTCCAGTTATAAGCATTATTCGTTTAAGTTCTGTAACAGCCAAAAAACCCTCCAGGTATAAAAAGTTTTCCACAACCCCAAACTTAAATGAGGATATAATGTAAATAATTTTTAGTGCTTTTTGTTTGCTAACTTTAAACTGTTAAAATTTATGTTTCAGATCTTTCCCCAAGATTACCAGAGGTATATCAATAAATAACAAGGATGGAAATCAACATTCCCAAAATCATTTAAAATCAATAACTTTAAGGAGAATATTTAATGAGGTAAAATGTGATAATGCACAAACAACGGACTGGAGTTGTGTATAGCTCACACATTTTCTTTTTTTTCAGATTTTTCTAGAAAGCAGTCTTTGTTCTGAGGGAGGAAATGAATGCTTACAATACTGTTTGTCACTTAGTTTAACCATATCTTAAAACCCAATAATAAATGACAAATAAGAATTTACAGTCTCCAGTGCATCTACCCTTGAACTCTACAGTCAACAATAAATACAGTTCTTTCTCTTTCCACAAATGTTTGTTCTCAGGTTCCCAGTTTACCATGCTGTTCCAATGGTCTCACTTCTTCAATCCTTTTAAGCACAAATATAACCCCCCCCTAATTATTTTTAACAAAACAGGCAAGTTAGACATTACAAACTCAGGAACAACTAAAATAAATAAGGCAGTATTTAAATACTTGTTTTCTCATAAGGCAATTTATTTTTTAAATTTAATTGATCGTGATTATTTCTCAAGAAAAAGAAAAGGCTGAAAATGATCTTCCTTCCCGCAATTATCACTAAATCAACACGTCTTTCGTTCCACGTTATCATAGGCACTGCAAACATAAATCATACAGAAATTTGCCAATTCACTTTGAGATCTTTCACCAGAAGGTAGATTTCTCTCATCTTATCTCCCAGGGCAACATCCTGGTCTCAGTGAACTCAATGGTAAAACTGCCAGGAAGGTGAGGAGTTCTCTCAAGTAACCCGCAGGAAACCTTTCAAAACCAGTTACCTCTGCACCAGCTCCTCTTTGAAATGTGCTTTTCTCAAGCAACATTTGCTCCAGCCAACACTCACTTCTACGTGGAACTGAAATATTTTAGCTGTTACTGCTGCTCTGGCGAGTTAGTTTCCTTAAAATGCATGTGTTAACAATCCATTCACACATTACCCTGATGGCCATAGCCATGTCTGGCACCCAGACACCCTGGGAGGACACTGCACATCTCTGACACACACCTGTCATTCAGAGTTGTTGCTTCACCTAAGCAGATTTACCCTGCAAACAAGTGCCCCCTCTTGCGCGGCGTATTTCTTCTTCCACCTGTGCTTCAGAGTCCAGCTGAAGCAGGTTCTCTCACTATACATATATCACCATACCTTTTCTAGTCCCTTGAGGCAAGACATTCCCATCATCTGAGTGTGCCTTCCTGTGTGTCTGCAGATCTCGGCCACAGTCAGCTACTCAGCATGAAAAGTGAGTCCTTAGTGGGGCACGTTCCATACTCTATTCTGCAGCAAGAAGCCACTCAGTTCCGGCATGATTCAAAGACACGTGCAAAAGCAAGAACATTTCCATTAGTGAAAAGCTCCTTAAAAACAAAACCCTTTCCTACAATGGTCCCAACATTGAAGGGTCTTCAATGCTACAGCTTAGAAGTGAAGGAGAGTGGACAGATGGTACTTTCTGCCTTCAGACACTACATCTGTTAAGTTTTTAGGATGACAGCCATCCCTGAGACAATGATTTCATGCTTGTAATGATATTCGTATACTTTAGTAGTATTGTTGAAGGCAGAAAGGAATACGATTTTCATGTCAAACTACATCAGAAACAGCAATGTTGACTACTAACATTCATGTCAATATTTCAGCTGAGGAAAAAAAAAATCCTAACACCTTTGTCAAGGAGTAACAGATTAAGTGAGAGTCAGCAGTTCAAAATGACTGGCATGCAAGTTAGTCGCAGTCTGAGCAAAGATTTTCTTCCAAGTTGGAGTAAGAAAGCCTTTCTAATTTTATGTATAATTTTAAGTATTCAGAAACAGCTGAAGAACAGCAGAGTTGTTTTTCCATTCTAGCCAAGAGATTCACAAGGGATTTCTGCAGGTTTTTTAAAAACAAGAGTCATCAAGGTCTCAGATACCAAGTTGCCCTCTTACTGCAAAAATGTAAATGTTGTTAGTCTACAAGAATATCAAGAATTTCCTCATCATACCACATAAAGCAAAGTCTTCGTATTTATTGTTACAGGACAATCAGCTACAGGGTCCTCTAGTATTTTAAGGTAAAAGCATAAGAAATTTTTAGCAGCCATTCTCTGGAGGGAAATTTCAAGGTGACTAGCACAGTCCTTTATTTGGATAAAAATATGCTTATGATTAGAACAGACGTCTTATATGATCATTTTGCATTTCTTATTCATGTTAGCAGATTGCAGAAACGGTATAGATACTTGAAAAGACACAAAACTATAATTGATGTTTTTTTAAATCTGTATTATAAAGAAACAACCTACATTATCCTGTTTAGAACTAAAAGGCTACACTGCCTCGTTCTTGAAAGTGTGAGGACTATGGGGAGCTATTCATTAGCAAGTAGGTAAAACCACACACAAAGTTCACAAGCTATTCCTGAGTTTCACAGCAGCACTTGATTATCACACAAGATGCGCAAGTGAGGTTACGTAAAAATTTAAGAAGTGAGGAAGTCTCAGATGACAGAGGTAAGGATGAGCTCTGGTCCGTGGAATGTCAAATTAAAATTTTTATACCTAGAGTTTTGAGTCATTTTTACAGGAGTTTGTGACTGTGACCCTGCTCTTGGTGCAGCCAGTATTCTGACTGTGGAGTCTACCTGTCTAAGCACACTCAGGCAGCCACTAACAGGGGTCAGCCAGAGACAGCTGCTTTTCCTCAGCTGATAATCCAATCTCCCAGTTCAGTCTGCCCAAGGAGAAACACACAAGATGTGCTCCCCCCAGCATTGCGAACACAGGAGAGAAGGGGCAGACCCTCCACAGAGATCTGATGTGCGATCTTTATTTCACTAGTGTGAAGTTAGCCAGACACCGGCCAGTCTCGCCCTCAAGCCTAGTACCACACAACCACCTCTGCCACTGAGCAGTCTAAGACCTAGGTGGACCTACTCTGCCTTAGAGTATTATTTGCATATTTAGTAGGCTTGTGTACCTGGGAACTGGCACTGCTCATGCTATCCCCTATAGAAGTGAGAAAACAGGTGAAATTTCTGTTTCTGGGGCTATCAGTCTATTTTGGTTGCTTGTTGTTTTGGTTTATTTGTTTTAAACAATAATGTTATTATTAGAACTCATTCCATAAGTAGAGACATAGAGAAACGTTCTCAATTTCATTGCAGGAGACTCTGAGATATCTTTTAAACCCAGAGCCAGTCTTCACAGTTGTTCACATGAAACCACTTTGACTAAAGAGATGATAAGGTACAAGCTGTATCTTCATATAAAATTCAGTAGTAAGCAATACACAAAATATTTATGGGACAACATAAGCACGTTGCATTAAGTGGATAGGTATTAGCAGGCCTGGAGAGCACCTGTGGGCCCAAAAGCTTATGCATTTTCCCCCCTCCCAGCTATGTTAGTAAGTCTAGTGAGAGAAACTGCTTCCCCCAACAAATTTTCCCTTGCAGAAAGTTGGACCTACTTTTCCCTAGAATGCTCTGGTCATTCCCCTTACATGCAACCATTTGTGGTTTGTACAGATATCCCGGTTAAATCCTATCCTGTCATATTCAGGAGAAAATTAACTACTTGGTGAATTTGAAATAATAGACAGACACGGGACACAATGACCACTGAGTCTCATCTGAGGAAGCAGATTTTTCCTAGTAAAACTTGTGGACCAGCATCTAGCCAAATTAAACCAAGGGAGAAGTGAAGGATACCAGGCAAGGAAACAGAGGTTAAGGTAGAGGTTTAAACAGGAATCCTTACACTGGAAGGTGTGCATGAGCTTACCCAAGGGTTAGAAAAAGGAAAATAGTCTAATTTACTGTGGAAGATAAAAAAGGGGAGACAGATCACCCATAGTCTGTATTTAGGCTACTTCTCTTCCTTGCCTTGGGCTTGCTTTACACACTTGCAACTAAAAGAGAAAATCAATGAACCTTTTGAAATCAAGTATATGAAATGCCTCAGTTTTGCTGCAAACCACCTGATACATCAGCGGCTATCATGTTAAGCACAGGACAGAAAATTCTCAGGTTGTGAAGGGAATCCTTTTGCTCCACTGTTTTGCTATGTCCCTTCCCTGGGGCCTTACTTGGTATCTCGATTTACTAAATTAAAGACTATTTACTAACACTGGGAAGATCATTCCTATCAGTCACTGTTCAGTACAGGTCCTCAATAAAGTGTTACTGGCAAGACTGCAAAACCTGAGAGCACAAGCTGGGAGATCAGGAGTCAGTTGCCTCAACACATTTCTTGTACAAAGAGATGCAAATAAGAAAGCCTTATATCTGGAACAGCAATAAAATATCTCAACCTTGAGAGCAATACTTGAGAAAGAAAAAAGTTTTAAGAGAAGTATCTCATAGAAGTAGTTATTCCTCTTCCCACCCTACTTCAATTATCATTGCTCTGAACTGCAGAACTTCCTAATAGAGCAAATAATTGAGTAACCGCAGAAGGGTGGGGGGCTTATTTATTTATGCATTTATTTCTTATTACAGGAAGTTCAAGGTATGCAGGCCAGTCATTTCAATCTAGCAAAAAAAATTGGTGAGTAAATAGCTACTGGAAGAATTTTCAGGATTTATGAAAGCAACTGTCCTCTAGGAGAGTTAGATTGCAAGGAAGAGATCATCCCCTATGCAGCAGCAGGAAAACAAGTCTGGGGCCACTACCTCCCCAGCCTAATGTACAAGTCTGTTACTTTGCAATCAAAAATCAGTACCTGTAGTCATAACCACTGTCCTCGACCTTCATATTGCACAAAGTTGGCAGTAAAATTACTCATGTGCATAAGTAGTCCCACATGGTTCAGTGGGTCTCATTACGCAGGTTGTAGCAGGGGTCTTAGGTCAGAATATTGCATTCCTTAAACCAGACAGATTCCCATTGAAGTGATTAGGAGCGCTTCATTTGCTAAACAGAAAGAATTCCACAGGTATTTGTTTGAAGTGTGACACAAATTTACTTTGGCGACATTTCCACCTTTCTTTAATGTTTATAGCAAAAAGCTGTTTGAGTGCATGAGTAGTATGGACTGAAACAGATTTTGAGCTCATTCACAGGCATTCGCACCAGAAGTTTGGGTGCACAGCTACCACCACACATTAGTTATCCAAGCAATTCATAACGAAGGAACAACTTAAATGCGTCTCTCTCTCACATTCACTGATTCCAAAGGGCGTGTGAGATTTTTGTTAATTTTTATGCATACAAAGTAATCATTGCCCTTCTGCAACTGAGAGTTGGGATACACGTGCCAGGTAAATCGTTCGGTTTGAGCAGTGGGCAAGACCTGTAACAGGGAAACAGTAAATTAAGCAGACATCTTGCTAAATCAGCAACACAGGATTGAGCCCTTAGTGCTATTCACTACAAATAGCTCTATTGGATTATGGGTCATTAGTTCAACCACTTGTAACAAGTAAAACCAAGTAGGAATGTTATTAAACGTTTATCTTCAGGGGCAGATTTACTGGGGAAGATAAGGAGATTGTAGAGACTCTCCATTAGCACTGCCTATTTTAGCATGCATTCCTGTCATAAGCACCTTTCATTCATAAAAATATCTCAGGAACCCAAAGCATCTACAGATGTTTGCCTTTACATGCTGGTGACTGCACCCTGGCACCCTCCAGACACTGACCGGTTATTTCCAATCCGCATTATTTGATAATCTCCCGCTGCTTTCCCCCTCCTTTCTGTCAAGACAATGGGGGGGAGCTTTAGTTTTGAGGGGAAAAAAAAAAGCAAAATAAAAGGAAGGAGAAAAGGAGGGAGGGGGGAGAGGGGGAGTGGGGGAGGGAGAGGGAGAGGGAGAGGGAAAAGGAAAAAGAGCTGCATTTCTGAATATCGGTGATAAGCGACATCAAGGTCGCTCGTAACAGCAGGCCATCCAGCATTTCTGGAAATCCAGGACAAGTAGTTAGAAATGTAGTTTTTGTCTCCCAAGGTTTATTTAACTCTTCAAGAGCCTCCGCTGTCACTGCTCCCGACACAGCGAGGCACGAGGCAGGGAACAGGACTCCCTGCCAGCCCCGGGCACGACTTAGGAACAAACTAAACAAAGACATTCTCTCAGATGTTTTGCAGGTCTTAATCGCACATCCTGAACGTGTTCCCAAAGCGATCAGTAACACGCAATGGCCCCAGCAGAAGTGGCATAAAGAGATCTCCCTTAACAGGAACGGTTTGTCTGGGCAAGGACAGAGAAAGAACAGTAGAAGAGAAACAAGAACGATTCACCCGGCTGGTTGTAGAGGGGAATGAATCTTGGTAGCAGCAACTGAAGTCGCTGCCTTACTAAGAACGAGAGTAATTAGATCCATAAAAGCCGCTTCTCTCCTTTCCCTTTGAGGTCAGTTTGAGTTCTTAGAAATTTGTACCTTGGCCCATGTGCCACACAAAAGTAAGGAATCGATTAGGCTGGAGGGTGCAGTTTTCAGCACCCCGGTCTATTGTTTCAGCCTCTGCAGACACTAACATTTGTCACTGCTGCAGTTTACACTCCTCCATATTTGTGGTTTCCCCACAAGAAGTCAAAACTATTTAAATTTTCATTTAAAGGTCAAATTCCAGAAGAAAAGAATCATGCGAGGAAAAACGTGTCGGGAGTTTTTTTTGTCACAGGTTCCAAGCAAGAAGCTTGCAGTCAAAGGAAGAGTGTAGTGCCTTCGCCTTACCCTTATTCTGATGTTTTCCCTCACTGCCTTAAAATCAGGATAAAGCCTTCTTTCCAGAGCTGCATTAGCCCTTCTAGGTCTGAAGCTATGAAAGAAAGAAACAAACTTACTATAATAATGTCAAATTCTTTGTATCATTGACAGCCACGAACTGGAAATCTAGTCGATAAATAGAAATTGAGCCTCTTTTAGTTAAGATTAAAACAACAAATCTCATTCAACCATAACTGATACATGAATTGCAACATCAATAATTACTTTTGTTACAAAACAATTGTGAGAAACAGGTCAAACTGAGCACCCATGAATATGAGTCTGTTCTCTAGACAGCCAAACTTAGTCCTGATTTTATGAAGAAGGCAGGACCAAGAACCTGAAGAAGTCTTGTCTTCCAAGGGTGAATCTCAGGCCTTTTCATATCCATTTAAATGGGTCAAGACTCAAGAAAACCAGATTTTTATTCCATTCAGAAAGCGTCAGATCTGGTTTTAAGTAGTCACAGAAATACACAAACTGCACCTTAGCTAGCCTTGTGATACAAGGCATGACTAGCTCAGAAAGAACAAACCAAAACAAAATTCAATCCCTGAGAATCAACTCTTGAAATTGCCAAAAAGGCAGCATATTTCACTTCTGAAAAGTGCATTTTTATTGAAGGGTGTTGGCTCCATCGTCAACTGCCGTGCCCTTACTAGCTCTTAAAAGCAGAACAAATGTTAGGAAGGGTTTTATAACTGGATGGGGAAAGGCACGAGATAGACTATTAAAAAAGGTATGGGAAGGAGTCAGCACAGAGCCAAAACAATCTTGCAGCTGCATTACATTATCCCAGTGGGAAGTTGCCAGGCTGAGAGCAAAGTTAAGCTCTATGCTCCTTAAAGTGAAGTGTCGATAACCACCAGCTACAACTTGCATTAAATCAGCTTCCCACACCTCAGTGCCAACCTAGTTCAGTCCTGATCTGCAACAATTTTGATGTTCCAGCCCTGGGCCTGTTTTACACAAAGGTTGCCAGTCAATCTGAACAAACTGTACCTCCAAACTGTGTAGTGACTTACAATTAAGCTTCTTTCAGACCATCAGGATAAATACGTAATATATAAGCAACAGCTAGTAGGAGAGGTACTTCTCTGCAATCTGCTACCCATCCCATCATAATTTGATAACACAATCGATAATCCAGACGAGTTCCTATGTTATTTGTGCTAATTATTCTATAGTACCACAAACACACAAAGTACTTCTTAAAAATACAAAAGAGGCATTATCTTTTCAAGTTAGGAGAGTTTACATTAACCCAAGATAACAACTTTGGAAAGGGAGTTTATAGAAATAACTGTGTTAAGAAAAAACAACTTGGACAGGTTTCATAAGGTAAAGCAGTATCAAGCAGGAGTATGATGGATAAATATCAAAAGGATAGACTAGGCAAAGGGTAAGACATGGCAGAAAGCCTGAAACTTTTTTCATGTCCTTGTCAGCAGAGAGAGGCTCAGTGTGCCAACTGAGCTTTCTTTCACCTGCAGCTGTATCATCATGATCACCCATCAGACCTTTCAACACCATCCAAACCCTACTGCTTCCAAAGGCTGTCAGAATTTGTGTAGACCTTCCCTGCTGATGTAAAACCGAAGCTATAATACAAGCAGTAGTGTGGAACCACAGAAACACAGCCAACCTACATCTAGTTCTTTACTGTTTTGTAGGGATGCAGGATATGTTGTTGGTTTACAGTTGTACAGTTCTGCCAGGTTACACAAGCTCTCAGGGAGGAACAGATGTCACAATAACATAAATTTCTGTGCAATTTAATTCAAAGCGTTTTATAAACATGAACAAAACCAAATCCTCAGCTATAAAAGCAAATTATAGATGGGATCACCTCACTAGTGTAATGCTGCTGCCTGTGCCCTGCTAAACTGCAGCTAATGGTTCACAGCAACATTACACAACCATCCAAAGCCAGGAAAGGATTGGCTAGCAAGCCACATTCAGGAGTTAACTTAATATTTGCAGTTATGAGAACTATTTCTGGAAATATTTCAGATATTAAATATCATTCATTGTAGGTCATGGCTCTGAAATCCTTCCAGTCATCTTCACAGAAAACTCTAGAGGTAGCTAATCAGAAGAAAGGAGAAGCCTCAGAACTTTAGAAACACAGAAATGGTATGTTTGGGTTTTGCATGCACCATTGAAGTGAGTGTGCTGTCTAGTATGCTGTCATATAGCTTTATGAAAAAAACAACTTGCCAACTCAAGAAAAGGGAAGTTTTCAGTTGTAAAAGAAATAGAACAGTAAACCCAACACAAACATAGCACAGCTAATTGTATTTTTCAGTAACTAACACATTTCCAAATAGTAGAGCAATGAGAATAAACCAGCTTTCATAACATAAGAGATTATATTCAAGAAACTGGGCAAATCTTCTGTTCACTGCTTATGCCTTGATCAGACAGTGGTGTTTCCAGCCAGGCAGAAAACAGTTCCTTCACAAACAGAGCTTTATCAGTTTTATCTGAATGTTCCGATAAATATGTAGAGTCATGATGGACAAAGAAATCAAAGTTGGAAAGAAGTGATACCCCAGTACTTCATTTGCAAACTATAGTTCTGCTAGTTTGTGGCACCTTAGTAAGGTCAGATCGTTAACAAACAAAAGGTAAAATATATGAACAGTATATCCTGTGCTGAGAGCAATATAATACCTTATGCAAGGGATCTTATAGTCTGAGGACACAACAAAACTTCCATAAACAGAAGTCTACTCTCATAGATATTATAGCGGAAGCAGTGCCTGAGATGACAGACAGAAATCTTTAAAGACACAGTTTGATATAAGTACAGAGAGATGGGAAAGATGACTCTGTCTTCTTCCTGCATTGTGTATGCTCCCACAGTCAGATAACACAGTTGCATCTGCCACCAGAACAATGATTTCAGGATGCAAACAGCAATACAAACCCCAGTTTATACAGTGTAAATACATGGTTAATACTCCTATGGGGAAATAAAGTTCAAAGAAATTAATATACGTCTTCAAAATTCCTTGCATTGGCCCACAGGCCTCAGTTTAGTGCTGTTCTTTGTGTTTCTGGTCTTTGAACAGGTTAGTAAATAGGCTAAAGTTAAAACATCAGCATTGGTGAGTTAATCAGTTCTTCAGTTATAGTTTCACACTGTCTCCACACTCAAGTAGGCATCACATCACATTGGCTTACATTAAATATTTTTTCTATAGCTTTTTAAACTATAAAACCAGGGCTTTGCTTTGATTAGATTATTCCAGAGCAGAGTTCCATGGGAGTGGATCCATTTAGTAAAGATGGAGTGCCACACACTTTGTCATAATTTTCTGTAACCTGTTGAATCTGCTGCTCTTCAAGGGGAAAACAAATACATTTCTTTATTAAATGCACTGACTGTGATGCTCTGGATTACGCTCTTGACATGATCAGTTACAGCTCCACCCTCTCTTCCAACAGAAAATCCCCATAAAGATGCAGAATTACATAGGCAAATTAACTTAAAAGTGTTAAGAACCACAAGGGAACATATATTTGCAGACAAAGAAGGTTCCCAGTTGTTTCACTTATATCTTTGTCTTTCACTCAACAACTTCAGCCATTACAATAGATACTAGTCTCTTCTTTTGCTAGGTTACATCTGGATGCACAGATTCCCTCTCAAAAGTATCTGGCCACAATACAGTAGAGCTGGGGAGAGAATTTGTTGGAAAAATGCCATCTGTATTTGCGGAGCTCTATAAACGAAGATATCACCAATCTGATACACTGTAGGTCAACTCTTCCTTTCTTTAGTGCTCACTTTTCAGCAACTGAAATCACAAGGCATGAAGTCAATAGATATTTAAGCTATTTAAACAGCACCAAGGATAAAGGTCATGCCTCTGATGTGATTTATCTTCACAGGAACCCACCCAAATCTTGGAAACCACTGCTAGGAGATAGGACATTCTGGGGGTTCTATAGATAAGAGGCTGGTATATTCAAACTAGAGATAGCTTTTTCCAGAGTGTATTTAAATAGCTTAGAGCACGGCCTCGGGGAGGGGGAGGATGAGTAGCAACAAGACACCAAAAAAAAACCAAACCCAAATGAAACAAAAAACCCCACCAAAACCACCTACCAACATGATCTGCTCAGGAAAATGTCCTAGAAGTTGCAGAGAGTTGCTCTGTCCCATGCTGGCTGAGAGACTGGCGTTTTCCAAGCCTGTCACAGTAAAGGAAATCAGCAGTCAGGTTTTCTAGTCACTGCTGCCTCATGGCCCAGCATTGTTTTGGTCCTGGCTTTGCTTCTAAGGTAAGAATAATTCTTCTGTGCCCCAGTAACTTCTCTGTGGCCTGAAAAGAAGGGAGACAGCTTTTACCTTTGCAAACCTCAAGCACAATGCAGTGAGCTAAACTGCTGACCACGCCAAAACAGGTATCCCACATAGCCATCTTCCCCCAACTCCTACTGCTTGCTTCCGTCCTACACCTGGCATTTGCCTAACTTTCCCATGAGCCCATCAGCTCCTCACCCACCTGCCAACTAGCCCAGGAAAAAAAAAAAGAAATTTAAAAATATTAAAGAAAGAAAATCTTCTGACAAAGCTGCAAACTGGATAACTTAGTCAAAGGTCAGTCAAACTAGTACTAGTGCCAGTGAGAAAAGGGAGAAGGGAAAGCCAGTAGCTTCCTGAATGTCTCAGGAAATGAGTTCCTAAATAGGTAGCAGAAATGGGCAACTCCAGCACAGCACAGCCACATGCAAGTGTGGCAAATAATAATAATTATAATAATAATCATAATCATCATCATCAGGTAAACCTAAAGAGGAAGGACTCTATCTCCCTGACTTTCTGAGCACATTACTACACAAGCAAAAAACTACTGTTCTCATGATTTGAAAAAGTTTTGACTAGTCTTGTGAATTCTGCTACAGTAAGTCTAAATTTTTTGTCTCAAATTTACTCTACAAAACAGAGCTCCAGCTTGTGTAACAGACAGCAATAGCACAATTAAAATATTCCACCTGAGGCCAGCTCTGTTCAGCAACCAGAGGAGAGGAAGAGTGCTAATTAAAACCGTGTTCTCTAAAATCAGAAGTGGTTAGTTGTACATACCAGATAGAACATAGCATCTGTCACAGACGACCGACCTCAAAACAGAGGAGGGAGCAGGGGAGGTGAATTGAGTTACAACAAAACAGAGTCTGAAAGAAAAAGTGATTTAAGAACTATTAGAATCACCAGTTTTTGTGCTTGGGTGAAAAGAACGGCAGACCTGGAGCCAAAGTAGGTACTAAGGGCACGTTGGTGCAATTCTACCACAGATGAATCTGATTATATAATTGGGAATTTTGCCTTTTTATTTTCTTTGAGATCAGTGTCTCAGTAATTTATTAAGTTCTCTTAACCAGTCAAGCCAGATAGGAAGGCTTTCAGATTAATTAACTACAGGCTTAAACCTGCAAAGGGACATTTTGCATCTCAGAGACAATCTCACACCTTGAGGAAGAAGCTGGAGGTATCTTTTGAGAACAAAGATGGGGGCCATTGCTGTTCAATTTCAAAATTTTCCCTGCACTGCCTAAATCTCTGCAGGCTGCTGCAACTACAATTTTTGCTTCTATGGCAGTCAGAAAGACCTTGAATCATTAGCATGGGAATACCAGCATTGCTACTACTCCCAGACATTTCTTTCTTCACTTTCCAATGTTTTCTCTGTGCTATCTGTCATTACCTTGTTTTCTCATTTTCCTTTTCATTAAAGATTATTATTCAAGGGAGGAAATGTAGCACAGTCTGAGAATTCATTCAGCATGAATGGAGAGAGACATATGGTCTAGTGACTTAAGCAGAGGATCAGGAGCAAGCTGCTTGTAAGACCTAGCCTGACAGTCTCCTTCTTGGTCTTTGTGCAAGTAATTTAAGGTCAAATGCTTTTCTCTTCCTACAACCAGAAGTTCAGTAGGGGGTCAATTCCTTTGTACAGAAGAAATAGTTACCCCACTAGCACTGATGCTCCAACTTGTGTCATAGCTACACTGTCCTTGTGTGAAGGGCAGGCACTTCCTTTAGGCTTATCCTCACCACAGTTACAACACAGTAGATCACGAGCTCAAATATTTTGTGATCACGTCAGTGCATTGCATGGCTTTACAAATGCCACAGGCAGGGACAAGCTGTGTACACTGCATCAGCTGGTCAAGGCAAAATTTGACTTGGATGAGAGCCTTCTCCCAGCATGACTGAAATGAAGAACATGTTTTTCCCAGTCTATTCTAACTGCAAACTTGTGTGTTTGCAAACATCACACAAACCAGTCCCCAGCAATAACTAGTGCTGACTGGTTCACTACAGTCATCCCATGAAAATAACTCGCTGTAGTTGATACTGTGTCACCTTTTGTCTCCTTCAGTCTCATGACATTGGTATTAACGAGGAATTAACACAGAATAAGGCTCTTCAATGAGCAGTATGTATGGACTCCTGGTGCAGTCCCCCTTGAGCAACCCAATGTTCCCATCAGGTTGCTAAATCTTCTCTGCTCACACATATGATGGACAGAGCAGCAATGCTTCCTTCAGTCCGCTTTAGTTCTCCAGCTGGATAGAATAATTCTCAGTTGCTTAACAATAGAGTTGGGAAAAACACAATAATTAATTTAGCATTAATGCGTGTGTTTCTTTTTCTTTTTTTACCACACAGAAGAGCAGAACCAGACAAAGTAGACCCTTCTCAAGAAATGATCTAGTTATGTGAAATTTAGTCTAACTCCTGTGGCACCATTTCTTTGGTGCTTGGACATATAGCTAATTTCTCCCTCATTTTTCCTCCAGGAAACAGGAGCACTATTGCTGAATTCAGAGAGCCACAAAGTCAGGATTGCTCCTCTGGATGCTCCAGACTAATACAGGATAAACAGACTAAGTTGGACTTCGGTTGTCTGCAGCATTCCTATGACATACCATGGATACCTGAAGCAGAACAGCAGCAAACTAACATCAGTTCTGTGAAAGGTTTAAGATTCAGAACCAGTTTGTACCTTTTATATGCAAGCCTGTGCATTTTCAGAGCAATAAGGGCGAAGGAATTTTCTTGGTAAGGTAAGTAGATCAAGCGTGGATTAGACTGAATTACCAAGACACTTGTTCCCTACTTCCTTCCCCCCACAATATAATAGATATTAGCTTGAGAGTCATTGTTGCATTTTTCTCTCCAGGTTAAGAGTAAAAAAAAAACAAAAAACAAACAACAATCCATCTTCCAAAGTTTCTCCAACAGTCAGATTTCTTTGTCCAAATTTTCATGACAAAAATTGAGCAAACTGAGGGTCATCCAGGTACCTTATGTGCTCAGTTTCAAAACACATCAAACATCAGCACTACCACAAAAACCCCAAACATAACCACAGAGCAATATCTACATGCCCACCTACCCTTATTCCTTCATATTCTCATTCTGATGCTACATCACCTCTTCCATGTAGACCAGCAAAAACATTTGAATAGGTTTGAGCTTAAAACTAAGCAAGTTTAAAAAATAGAAGGTTAGTATACTTAAATCCAATTCACTAAAAAGCCATACAAACCCTTTGGCCAGACTCAAGTACATAGTATTTTAGTAAGGGTCAACTAAATATGAATGAAAATAACTCAAAGAGGAGTTCTACTGGAACTCCCCGATCTAAACCTCTAGACATCAAAAGCTGTATTGAGAACTGAAACACAGGGACTTTTGAAAACATACTATTTTATTCCTTTCTAAAAACATAAGCAGAGTCATACTTGCCATCTTCATGGACAAAGGCAGAATCCTACTAAACATCACCCTTAGCACTAGTGAAAAGAAGGAAGTTTGGGTACAAGTTGAGAGGACATTGGCTATTTGGCATTCACTAACCACACAAAGCATTAAGCAGAACGTGATTTACTTTACTTTCAAAGCTGAATGAAATGCCACAGAGAAAGGCACCATTACTGTGTGCTAAAAATATCCAAACACAGGGGGAGCACAGAGGAGTTGGGGCACTGTAAATTCATATTACAACATATTGCACACTAACTTTCCTGTACAGACAAGCCCTTAGACTAATAGGCACCTGGGAGTCTTCAAGTCTGAGTGCCCAATAAATAAAAAGGCTATTTTATTTTTTTTATTGGTGCACTGGAACCAAGCTCTGATGTCCCTACTTGGACAATGCCTCCATTGAAATCAAGTCTTGGTCTATTATTAAATACCAAGCTGCAAGCTTTCCAGGTTAGAGGATAGGGATTTCATATCAAGCCAAATCACTAATCTCAGTCCGAAGGGGATTGTGCAGGCATTTATTTTGATTTTATATAGGTACCTAGATACTGCTTGATTCAATAGACTTGCACTGATGCCTAATGAGTAACTCCCCTCACATCTACCAATTCCCAACCCAGATAAACCCAAAACAAAGAAACAACAAAAATTCAAATTCAATCTAATTTAAAAAACTCTCCATATTCAGATTTGTTTGGGACAAAGTTCAGGACCACTAAGAAGTTTGAGTATCATTAACACAGCTTTTGGTTCTTGTTTCCTAAGCTTTAAAAGCATAAGGGACCCTCCGAGCAGAAAATGGTGTGTGTTTGAAGGTTCCTCTGCACCGAGTTCATAAAGCTCTGGTCCTCAAGTTATTTTGAGCTGCCACCCAACCCACCACAGCAATCTCCCATACTGACAGAAAAGGCTTGAGTAGCATCCACTGAACTCTGAAACACCACCAGAAATGAATTTAACTCACTGCCAAGTGTTGACAACCCGATTTATCAATTCCCCAATCACAGTGAGCAGTCCTGTGTCAGATAACCTGGCTGCCTTGCTTGGGGATATGATTTAGTAGGGGACAGGTACAGCTGGACTTGATGATCTCAAAGGTCTTTCCCAACCTAGTGGTTTCTATGAGTCTGTGATTCTACTCAAAGCCAGGTACTACTAGGAGTTATCTGCAATTCTGTAGAGCTGCGAGGAAGTGGCTGCAGAGGTGAGCCCTGGGCAAACAAAGCAGACTCAGCCAGCATTTGCTTGTTAGCTCCATCTGTAAGAAGCTGCTCTGACACAAGAACCTATTTCCCACCTTGAGGTATGCAGCTAGCCCATGAAGGAAACAATCACTTACATTCATGCTATTTTAACTTCCTTCCTGTTACACTTTCAGCTTTTTTAGAACGATGGGTCAATGACAAACATTTTCCTTCTCTGCCATTCACTCACTTATAGCGGTGTTCATGGAAGGTTTGACAGCTTTATCTTCTTCCTGAGCTACTTACAGCTGTGATTCTATTACTTTGAAGTCAGCTTGGATTTGGCTGGAATGAAGTATAGACATCAGTGACTCTGGCTTGGAGTGTCACCTGCATTTGTTATCTTGCACTAGACAATTTAATCGATTATACTTTTTTGTCTAGACATAAGAACAAGACAAAAATGCTGACCAGCATTTCACAGGCTTGTTTCTTCAGTGCTAGCAGACCATTTAACATCTGATAGACCATATAAAAAGGTCTTCCCAGGGGCTTAGAGTGTTTGGGTTGTTCTTATTATAGTGCAGAAGGTCATTAATGAGCAAGCAAAAGCAGCGTGGAAACAGCTAGACAAGTCTTGTTGAGTTAATAAGAAACTGTCATTCTGCTTCAGTACTTTCTCATTAAGCCTAGCAATGTTCTCGTCTAAGGAGACTGATGGTACAAATCTATTTTAATGCTCAATTTAGTTCCTCGAGACTTGAGTTAGAGCGAGTTCACCCCTCCTTTTTTTTTCTCCCTGACTTTTTCAGATCAGCGATTTCTGAGGAAAAATACATTCATTTCTTTACACATGAAGCTCAAAAGCTGAAATTTAGATTTTTTTTTTCATAAAGAGCTAGATATACCTTGACTTTTCTGAACAGAACAATCACCCAAAATCATATATTGTCTTCCTGCTCATAGAGAACAGCCTACAAAGCTAGTTACTATATTCTCATATTTTGCATGCTTTCTTGGACTAGAGGCAACAAAAGCTTTTTTGTTGGGTTTAAGAGTCACACAGAAATTAATTCCCCGTTGCTTAAATAGGATCAAGGCACAGACGCCACCTTTAACCAAGTCTTAAATATCAAGGGTTTGTCATGCAACACTAACAATGAATTCAGAAAGCCACTTCTTGCTAAGAACTACACTACAAGCTCTATCAACTCCTTAGCTACTCTCCTGTGCCCCACTTAATAACCTTAACTGCGTTCACCTCCCTTTGTTCTTGCCAGGTATCCTTCCACAGAGGATCAGTTAGCTGTTTTTCTGAGCTTTGGTTGCCAGAAATCTCTAAAACAGCTTTTACTGCTGTGCTTACTATTCCAAGCAACTGACTTAGAAGCACCATACAAATGACAAGAAAATGCAGCTCAGGTGCTTAAACTTACGCAACAGTGATCTTTATGTCACACAATTAATTTAAGTGAAGATACAGAGTAAAACACAATATCCTTGCTAGCCAGTTACTGATGCTTGGTCACTGCAGGGTCACTCTCCACATAGCGTCACCCCAGATCATCCACAGAAAGCCACGCTGGCACTGATGGGGCATTCAGTAATTTAGCCCTAGCTTCAAGCATATGGAAGTCCAAGAGAAGTGGAAAGGAACAGATTAGAGCAAACTTCAACAAAGGAAACTGATGGAAAAGAGCTACACATTCCCTTTTGTACTTCACATGTACAAAACCTTCATGTGTGTATCAGGCCAGAACCACTAACACTGAGCAATACCAGTTCTCTCCTGCTGTTTTTAACACTAAAGAAAACCGTGCAGTGCATTAGTGAGGGAGTTTCGTTCTCTTATCTGTCATTCTCCAGCATTTGTTAGCTAAACCTCTTAACTCTCCTGGCTACCCATTGCTCACACCAGGGGAGTTCCTAAAGCACACCTTTTCACACAGCATGGGTTTCATCTCCTAGTTGATTTCTCTTTGCTGAACTCCACACATACAGAATTTCTTGTTAGTAAGCCCATAGCAACTGTACGTCCCAGCTCTGAAAACTCCCTCTAGAGCTGTTTCCACAGAATTCATTTTTATGTTAGGTTTTTTCCCTTTTCTTCTTCTTACAACAACCTTTCAGAAAGTCCCTAGATCTTTCAAGGCAAAATACTACTTCCTGCAGCACAGATATTGTGGTAAAGACCTAAAGTTACTGAAAGTTTGAAATCTCATATCATTAAGGACATTCAAAGGTGAAAAATATTTAAAGAACAGAAAAAGAAGTGAGAAAGATAAGATGCATCCCAACACACCAAAAACACAGCAGGATTCCACTAATGTAAATAAATGGTTTTCATTATAGGCCATACTGGTTTCTGTGGGATGCTTCAGAAACCCATTGATTTGAGATAAATTGAGAAGTCTCCCATTACTGCAGTTCCATGAGGGCTTCCCTCTGTCATTCACTGTTGCAGAAACAGTGCAAAACAACAGCAGAGTCTTTTTTTTTTTTTTTTTTTCCTCTCCCAACTACACTTTTGCTAGCTGAGCACTGGTAACTTGCTCAGTACTAGCACTGCTGGGATTAGTGCAGCTGCCAGGGAGAAGAAAAATGAAGGCTTCAGTTAAATCTATAGTATATACTCATCACTACCTTACAGAAAATTTAGGGCTGGCATTGTCATTCTACTCTACACCACGTGAGGACACAGTGGATAATTGCATGAAACCACAGAAGCAGCAGCAGGGGCTGGTGGCACTGGCAGGACATACTAGTAAGTGATTGCTTTGTGGTAAAAGAAAAAAAAAAAATTGATTGCATTTTTGCATTTTTCTTATGAGGGAGAAGGGGGCAGCAAGGTAGTAGAAATAACATTGACAATAAGACCAATAAGAGTTAAAACATCCAGTGTGGCAAGCACATGTTTTTCTTGTGTTTCTGATTTTTCCTGCAGCTGGTCAGCTCTGTAACAAAGTAATTTAAACTTACTATAATATGAAATAATAAGAAATAAGTCTGCAAAACTAGTAGTGAGAATTCATGCAAGGCTTAAGAGCTTCTTAAGCATCAAAAATCCCAGGAAGTTTCCTTCATTGTGTTACAATCATTATTGGGGAAAAAAAAAGATTCATATTTAAAGACTGCTCTCTGTTTTGGTATTTTTATTATAGCTTGCATCATTCAGGTTTGGCTTTCCTTGACATACACTGCTGATTCCGTGTAACTGAAGTAGATCTCCTGAAGTCAGTATTTCTGATTCAAAGAAGGAACTCTGTCAGGCAAAAGGTAGCTTCCTTGCACTTCCAACTGCACTTCAGCTTTCAGTGATATGTCAGCAAAACTCTCATTTTTCATGCTGCCATCACCGCTTCCTTCTTGCTGTCTCATCAAGGCCGGCCTTAGGTTGTACAGGGCTCCACATGCCGGTATCACATATAAGATGATATTCACAATTATGATTAAGTCAATATAATCACCCAGCACGGGGGAACTATGCAGGCGTTGCCTCCTTTCTGGAGACAGAAAGATACCAGAGTTGTTCTCCCCCAGGCGAGAAATGAGAAGTGTGAGATGTGATGAAATTCAGAACCACACAAAACTTGCCTGGTTTCAGATTTCATTACCCCCACACTAGAAAGGTTTGGCAAGGTAAGAGATCCTCTGCCAATTAAGGACACACAACATCAAGAATTCAGGAAGTTCCCAGCATGCAGCAAGGTGAGAAGTTGCAGCTTCAGTCAAGTCTGTAGAGATTTGTTCAAGCTCTGAAGTCCTACAGGGTTTTGGCACATGGGCCAAGAAGCTGCCAAGCAACTACACATGCCCCAACAAAAGCAAATAGACACATTTCAGCTTTGCAAATGATCATGGGTAACAGAACAGCTGGGAATGCCACGTTCCTTCTTGGGTGTGCAATATCAGCCTTACAACTAAAATAAGACTGGTGCACACTCTCAGAAGGACACTCAGAACAGGATGATACCAGCTCCCCCACACTAAGGATGCACCATTTTCCTCAGTGCTGACAATGCTCTAACTCCCAACTCACCACTTCAGGAAGAATGGTTTGTGCTGTCACATAGAATTTGATCCTCACCACATTTGACATAAGTTCTGAGACTTCTAACTACATATTGAGTTGGAATTCACAGCTCCCTCAGCTCTTTCCTGACCAAGGTCCCATGGCACATGAGACTGCCCTCAGTCTATAAGCTCTTTTGAGAAGCTCTGGACAGATCCTAGGCAAATCTTTTAAGGCTGCACGTTACAGGAAGCAGAAAAATTCTGAAGCATAAATTTAAACCTTGAACTGTTAGGTGATCCTTGTGCAACTTGGTGTAAATAGGGAGGGGCTTTAGAAAGCAAAGACCTCTCTTTACAAGAGTTTTTATCTGCTTAAAACTTTATGAGCTCTCACAGCAACACAGTTTTTTGTGCTTTGCCCTGACAGCAACTTGTACCATCCCTATGGTTTTTCACATATGCTTGAAACAATGGCTCTCCCTACCGGCGCCTTAACATCATACACCACAGGACAGCTCTGCAGCTTGCTCTCCTCAGGGAAAACCCTGCTTCTTCCTCTCCAGCCTCAGGTTCATTCTTTTAGTTGGTGCTTCCCAGGTATTGGGAGGTGTGCCTGCCCATGGCAGGGGGCTTGGAACTAGATGATCTTTAAGGTCCCTTCCAGCCCAACCATTCCATGATTCCATGACTCTACTGCCCTTAAATATACAATGGGAGGACAATCTTCTCATGCTAAATAATTGCTTACTTCTACAGTTTAATCTCTTTTACTTTAAGCTGATGCTAGCAAGAAAATAGTCTCCTGGGGCTTTGTTAGGAAGAGAAAAAGAGATTGCTGTTAACAGATCCCCTTGCCTTTTCTTATTACTAATTTATCCAACAGTTGAGATCTTACAATTGGCAGCACCACAGCACTGATCCAGCAGCCTCAGTCTGGCTCGTGGGTCACCTGCAAGCTTTAGTTTAAAAAAAGCAATCTTTTTACTACTGCTGTCTGACATAAGGTTACAGGAGACCTACCTATCTTATCATCTGAAGGCTCACAACTAGTTCAAGGATTTAGAAATACAACCAAACCTGAAACCCTCAATTCTAAAATACTACCTAAAATCCTTTCCCCACCCCAGGCCATACTATTGTCACTTTTGTCTCTATAAAGTCTTTAACTTTAAATCGAAGTTTGGAGAGTTATTTTGTTGTTTGGGTTTTTTTTCCTCTGTCCCTCAATTCCCAACTAATTTGAATGTGCGACCACTAGCTCCTTCTTATTTAATCCTTAGTAAGACTTATTAAATCATTCTTTTTACATTCCTATACACTAAGAAAGAATATACTTGATAGGACTGTAACTCCAGCCAGAGACTGCAACAGTAAGTTCCAGATTTCTCTCAGAGAAAGGGAGTTAAACAATCACCATTTTTTTCCCTCCAATGTCAAATTTAGAACTAGAGCTATTCTCTCATGCTACGGTTTGGCTATTTATTTACTGAGACCAATGGCACTGAACCACAGCTGTAGCACAGATGTTCAGCAACGAAAACTATTCTGCACAAATCTGAGCCTGGCCTCACCTAACCAAGATTTGATCTTCACTTTTATAGATCCAGACAAGCAAACGGACAGAAAAACTGAATGCAGTATCACTCTAATGGAAACCTGCTTTGACAATACAACAAACTTCACTAAGGAGATGTAAGTTCACACAGAAAGAGTGGGGTTTTAAACTTTAACTTTCATTTCTGAAAACACAACTCAGGCTAGGTTTCTAATTGCTTTGTTTCTACTTTAGTCAGCCAACTTAATTACATTATTATCTATCACATTCTCTAACAGAATGAAGCATCAGAGCAGAATTTCTCAGCAACCTACCCCACCAATAGATGCCCGTATTCATAGCAAGAGTATAGTCACTGCTGTCCTACTTACACAGCCAAAGACAGGACCCCTGTCAGAATCCTCAAATTAAAACATTTGGCTGCAACAGCATCTAAGCACTTAAAATCATAGAATGGTTTGGGTTGGAAGGGACCTTAAAAATCATCTAGTTCCAACCCCCCTATCATAGGCAGGGAATCCCACTTCTAAGACATTTTGATGAAACCTTTTAAAACTAGAACTGAGAAAAAACCAAAAAGCTACATGCAGTTTGCTGCTCCAGTGTAAATCAATCTAAGTTAAACACAATCATACACTCCAGTTTAGACAGAATCTAGAGGAAAACTAATAAGATACACAGAAAACACGTACCAGAAATAAGCTGCGTGGTGACACCACAGAAAACTTAATCAGATAGTTAAGTTTCACAGGTTTTGTGCTACTTGATGACACAAGACAACTGTAAATGAGTCTTACACAGTCAGTTAAACCAGGTTTATGATCCTTCTGAGTTGTGATGTTATGCTAAGCATCAGGGACTCTGGAAACATGGGGAAAAACATACTTAAACACTGATTGTTCTCTACAACTCCATATAGGGCAGGACAAGTCTCTCAGTATTTATTTCCAATAGGTGCCCAAGGAGAGGGTCTTCAGTGGAACTACTGCATAAACTCTAAGTGGAATCAGTTTTTAAACCAAAAAAAACAAAACTAAAGTATCCAGCTAAGATTTTTTTTTTTGCCTTCTCCCTCAGCCTAGTAAGTAAAATAAAATGTTTTATACAGAACTTAGGTGAAGCCAAAGGTAACAGTTCTAACATTCCATCTTCAGAATGAACATTGGTCTTTTTCTTTACTACTCTGATATTGTTGCAAGATGAGCAATTCAACATGATAGTGCTAACTCTTTGCATAAAATTCTTACATTCAGATAACAGCTCTCAATCAACTTCCTGCTCTAGGCCAATTCACCCTAAGATAAGAAGCAAAATAAAAGCCTCTCCTTTTTAATTATGCTATTGATTTAGAATTGTACCTCTTGAAGCCATGTTCAGGAAATAACATTCCAAACAGGACTTCACAGAACACTCATCATTTGTAAATTAATAAGTTCTGTATATGTCATTATTTGTAGCTTGATCTTCAGAGAAAACAAACACTTACTGCTGCTGCTAAAGTCATTTGAAGCTATGGATTCACATTACTCCTAAAACAAAAATAAAAATCAGATCATGAGTTTCTAAAATACTTCAAGATCTTCCGATGATAAGTGTTACAGAAATGAAACTGTAATTATTAAAATATTCACCATTATTAAATATGCAAGGCACCTGCAAATGAGTCTTTGGATCTTCATTGCAGCATCAGAGAGAATGGGCCTCCTTTACTCAGTAATGAGGAGACAAGTGATCTCCACAGAGAGTAGCAGCTACCTGCTAGGGCCATTACAATTACATGAGTTTTTCATTAGATAGTACTGACAAATTATTCTGAAGACTTCCATGGCATATAGATGTGCAAAACATGGCGAGAGGTTAAGACAGGAGTGAAACCAAAGCTCAAGAGTTTTCTACACCTTCCCAAGCTGTTTGTTTTAGTCTTTTTTAAAAATAAACTAAAATCAAATCTCTATTTTGGATAGCTATTTTATCGTTGCTTTCTCTTATGTCCCAGATTTTTAAGAACAGGATATAGGAGTCAATCTGGATCAAGGGTTTTGAGATCTCCCAGTCATCAAGAAATGCAGAAGTAGACGCAGACATCTGGAATGAAAACAAGCAACTCTGAAAAACGGTATGCAAGAGAAGAGACTTCCCAACAAAGAGAGCAGGAAGAAAAAAAAAAAACACAACAGTTGGCAGCAGCTTTGATATTGTAAGTCCTGTGGCAGCAAAACTGGCTGCTCCTTCTCCTGGAATGCCTCTGACTATGTGTGTGCTATAGACCGGTTTCAACCGTGGTTCAGACACCAAATGCAACACAATAAGTGCTGTCTGGTTTGTGGTACAGATTGTCTGCTTCGTACCATCAGGATAAAGTTAGGGTGGCAAAACAATCATCCATTTGCAGATGGAATGGTATAGAGCCAACTGCCAAGTGACACATATGTACATATAAGTACAGACAGTACTGATTCATGGTAGAACATCATTCTTCCTCATAATCTCTCCATAGGTCAGCAGCACTGAAAAAATACAGCTGTAGTAGTGGATGACACGTTCTGGCTCAAAGTATTTTCTGAGATCCCATCTATATCCCCCCATTGGTCTAACAATTTGTCTTAGGGTAAAGTGAAACAGGAGGGTCCCAATGCACAGTAAATAGCCAGTGTGGTACTGGAAGGAAGAGTAGGAACAGCCAAAACCAACACCCAACAACCCACAGAGAGCAAACAGCAATTCTTTACATAATCAACAGACATCGGTTTAGTTTTTGGTATAAATACTAAACTAATTTCTAGAGGAAAATAGTTTATCTTTTCCTCAGTTATTCACCATCTGTGAGTACGCAGAGCAACTTGAGGCTGTCTTCACATCTCAGATAGGTTTTCAAGCAGAACTTTTAGACCTGGTAGCGCAAGAAAGCATTTCATCTGGGGTGCTCATAGAATGGTGGACTGTAGGAGGTGGAGTGAAGTCCTGAGGATATATGAATATTCCTTTATCGGCAGCTCCTGTAAAGGTAACTAATTGGTACAACAACTTCAGCATTTGCTGCTTGCCAGATGAATCTATACCCCTTATCACCTATATCATAAGCACATGCGTTTTGACACAAATAGTATGTGGAAGCTGCAGAAACTAAAGACATGAAGAGCATCAGACAAAAGTTGACAAAGGTGGATCAAGCATCCAAACTGCATAAGAACAGTAATAAAGATTGGCAACACTACAAGGCAGATTTCATTATAGGTAAGGTTATCAAACAAAAAGCAGATCTTTTCGCATGGTGATCATTGTATGCATCTTTCTATGTATTCCAGTGGGAGATACAACGATGGTACTATAAAAGATTAACATGTTGTAGTCAAGTTCTTCAAAAGGGAATGAAAGAGAGGGTCTAGTCAACTTTATTTTTCTGCCTTTTCTTGGTTTTTGCTTGCAAGGTAAAAGACAGGAAAATTCTTTTGCCTAGGGATTACTTCAAAATTTTTGTGAGTGTTAATCATCAATGGTAATAATGAAATTAGCACTAAACAAGCATCATTAACAGTCAAAAATATTTTAACTACACCTAGAGTAAGCATACACAGGTTTTCTTTAGTTTTCTATCAAAAATCAAGGATTACAAACCCTATTCACGTAAGTACGCCGTAGCTGTCAGCATTTCTCAAAACAGAAAGTTGGATTTTGTTAGGACTTATACTGCAGGTAGTACTTTCAGAGTCAGAAAACCTGAGCGAAGTTAACCTGCAGGCCAGAGGCAGTATGAAGCTCAAAACTCACCTGACTCATATTGCAGCTTCCTTCTGTTGGATACCATGGCCTTCTACCCTTTGTCCACAGAAGAGATTAAGTTAAGTGCTAGCATTTAACCTAGACAGGCAGCCAAGAGCTTCAGTCTTCAGGGGAGCAGGTAGAGCAGCAGTACCATCGCTTAGGACAAGCTAATTTATTATAGGTTAATAGTTGCCTGAGTCAGTCTTATCATTTTACCCCAGTATTTCGTGTCAGAATTCACCTCAGTCCTAATGATGCATTTGTGGCATCTTTTTGACCATAACAATACAGATTCAAAATAAGACTCTGTCTTTGATTAACTCTGCTGGAACAGGAAACGGAACAGAGGCAGAAAAACCAAGAATAAAAGCCTCAATTTGAAGAGTCATCAAGTTACAAGATAGAGGAAATTCTCTTTCCCAGAAAGACATTAAGATAAAACCACATTGCTTTCATCCTATTTATGATCTGTTCTGACACTTTGCCCCACCACAAAAACATTACATAAATCCAAAAATAAGCACATGAACAAAAAGAACAGACTTAGCTCTAGACTGAAATGTTTGTACTCTGAACAATCACCACAGCACCCACAGCATCCAAAAGCATATCACCCAGATCAACAATGTGTGAACTCAACAGCAATTTGTCTATATTAGGTATGGAAAGCTTTGTGTTTTTCCAGTGAACACAAAAATGTAGAGAGCCACAGGGAAGAAAAGGACCTTTGTGGAGAAGACACAAGGTAGACCAAGGTGACCAGAGGCTGAAGGGGAGAGAAGAGCTGGCAAGGCACAAGTCAGCAGCCAATCACCTGCTGTCCTCCCAGGGAGGACAAAGCCCTCTCTGACAGCCAGCCCCATGCAGACAGCTGTGGCTTTCCCCTAGCTTGGACCACTTGCCTCTGACTATCATCCCAGACAGCAGCAGCTGGGAGCAGTGAGGCTGTAGAGGTGAGAAGTAGTACCTGTGGGTGCAGGCACAGGGATACAAACAGCAAGAGCACAGACTTACCTGGCATGTCCTTACCTATGACTGCAGAACAGCTCTGCCACCAGCCTCTGCCACAAGACAGCTGCCCCTCAGGGTGGCCCCTCTCCCCACAGGTGCTTTCCCAGCACCCTGACACCACCCTGGCCAGAGGCTTTCCCTCAGAGGGGCAGAACGAGGGGCTCACTCCCAGGGCACAGCATAGGGACTCCAGTCCCCAGCTCTCACCTGGCCAGTCCCACAGCTTCACAGGGCAGCACCACCCCACGTAAGGCTGCCCCACAACCAGACCAAGCTCCCCAGCAGCCACAGCTCATCTTTCACCACAAGCACAGGTGTGGTGGAGGCTCAGGTCACCCCCACACTCATTAGTAACAGGCTTAATTTTGAGAGGGTTTTTTTGCCTGAGCATCATCCGCACAGGCAGGTATGGGATGAAGCCATCACTCTTGGAGGCTGCCAAGTTGATTTGAAGGGTAAAGGCACAGCTCCAACCTACCACACTGCAGCAGGCCAAGGCAGCAAGTACTCCATGAGAGCCTGACAGAAGGCGACAGGAGCAGCGGGTGAGCCCAAGCCAGCCCCCACTCCAACACAGTCAGCCTGCTACCTCAAATCCTCCCCAAGGGCAGGTAAGACACACTGGTTCCTCACCTAATCCAGTGAACCTCCTCCTCAGGCCAAGCAGGTGCAAAGCTGTCCCTCCACCCATTAACTGGCACTTCCTCTCAGGAAGCTCTAGAGGACATGGAGCCCCCTGCCCAGGCCAGCTCCCACTCACACTCTCAACTTTTCCTTTTGGAGTCCTTCAGTGAGGAGGCTTTCACTCACACAGCGTATCTGTAATTATTTCCTCACCTCCATCCATTTGCCTGGCAATGCTCCCCAGCAAAGCAAAGGCAGCAGCATTGTGGGGCACCTGTGGGAAGCAGGGTGCTGAGGAGCAGCAGCGGGGAACACGGAGCCCCCTGCCTGCTTCCCTCCCATCTGAAACAATAACCACCAAGACACTCCAAGACCAATCTCAAAGAAAACTCACAGCACAGAAGTGCTCCCTGAGTGCCTTCATCAGATACACTCCAGAACTGTATCCTGACTCCCTGCAGCTCCTGGAAAAGTCTTCCTCCATTCTAGTCTAAAACCAGGGAAATACACACTTTGTAGCTTTCCCATTTCACCATCACAACCCTCTACCTGGCAGACTTCTAGAATTTACCTGTTTCCTCGAAGTGTCCTCTTTTTCTGGGACAAGACAAAACCCCTCATGCCCACCCCCTCATCTATCACAGCTTCAAAATATACGAAGTTGGCAGAGATTCAGAGAACACAGCTTAAGTAGCAATATCCTGAGACACTAAATACTATAAAATTAATGCAAGAGTCATCAGATGTCAAAACAGTTGAGCACCTATTAAGAAAACAGGCACTGTTGGCTACAGCAATGGGGAAACTCCCACACAAGTAAAATCTACTTTATTGAGTACATGAAGCATATCTTTTAAGAATTCTATGTCAGTTAATAACAGCTAAATCGCCAATAACAGAACATGAACTTTTAGTGCATTATTAATTGTATTCCTGCTCGTATTTGTCCTGAAAAATGACAAGAGGAATTTGCACAGGAAAAAGTAAAAGCACGAAACTCAAAGGCAGCAGCTACAAGTGGAGAAGAGGAAGAAGGAACAAGAGGAACTGAAACAGAAAAAGAAAGAGAAGCAGGAACAAATAGAAAAAGTGAAAGCAGATCTGGAAAAGGAAGAACAGGAGAGCATGGAGGAGGTGAGGTTAGTGAGAATAACATTTGAGAATGGAACACTTGAATAGAACAATGACACAGAACTACTGTAGTCTCTGCTTTCTGTCAGCCAGACATATGCATCCAAATCCATCTGTGTTCCAGCATGAAGAAACATATATAACAGTGTCTTCAAATAGAAGACTAAACATGTAAGAGTGTAAAGGAGCCAGCAAACTGATCCAGCATCCCCAGGCAAATTCCAGACCAGAGGATAACATCACAGACTTTTTCATCTGAAACTTATGCGTAGTGTTCCACCTCTTAGCAGCATATTTGGTTTTTGCTAGGTTTAGTATTGTGTGCATGTCTAATAGTTTAACTTAATTTTTAATACTTTCATTCATTTATCATTACTCTGAATTCTGAGTCTGTCCTAAAATTATAATTTTCCAAGTCATTAACAAAAAAATCAGTACTGACAGTGAATTAAAGTCATTAAACAAATTCAGGTTTTCATCCAATTATACTTAACTTATAGTGAGCTAATGAAGATGATATTCCACACTTCCCATCAGCATCAAAACCTCTAACGAGGATTTTCCCTGACAAAAACCTCAGCATGGTTACAGCTATGTGGTTATAAAGACATCTCATAACAGTGCAGGTTATTCCTTAGTGATACAACAAAAATAATTGCAGTAATTTTGCTTTTCACCTCTGCTGATACAGCTTTAGGGGGGAAAAACCCAATCAAACAACAAATACTTAAGGCAAAGCCCAGCAAAACGCATCAGAATCAGAAACAAGCTCTTGTGTTATATAATTATCACATTCCTGTTCACCTTTTGAAACGTTCTGCTTACAGAAACCAACATATTGACACCATCTTACCGCTTTGCTTCTGTTACACTTAATTTTCCATCGTCAACAGTATTTACTGGGCAGAACAGCGACCTCCTTGGGTGATTTTGAAGAGCTACAGCCCACCTAGAGATGACTGAACATTCCGGAGGGTAGCCCCCAGCAGAGGGCATTTCTACGAACCAGATTTGTACAAGAAACATCTTTTAATCAGATGGTTGAAAAGAAAGGACAAATCCGATTTACAAACCATTTTCGATATTAGTGCCACACCCTGCTCAACTTTTTAAGGAAAAGCAAGTAAGCATTCAAGTCAAAACACTGAACTAAGAAGCCTGAGATAGTTTGGAAGTTATCTTTTAACAGCACTGTTTGAAGAAATTTAGTTTGATTAGCTTTCCACTCCGAAAATAAGGATATTGCTTCACTTCATGGACCTCTTCGACTTTCTTTCATGCTTCTTACTCTCAGCGTGAATCCTCCATTAAAAACAGCCCATTTTGATCACCTGTCTGTTCACACCTAAAGCTCAGTCAAGGATTTCCATTGCCTCCTTGCTTGCTGAACAGCCCGAGTTCTTGTTCCACAAAGATGTATTCATTTTTTCTTCCAGCTCTTGTTCTCTAAACTTCCCTAGCTATACCTGTGCTCTCCTCCACCTCTTGTCTCCACATCTTAGTTTGACCTAAACCATGTACCTGTATCCCATAGTTCTCACATCCTCCTCAAAAGCACACATATAAAAATAATTCAGGTTTTCAACCCCTTACCGACAGTGAGAAGGAAAGCAGATAGTATTTTTTTTTTCTAATACTAATCTGCATAACCATATATATGGTAAGTATCATTAACCAGCACCTGTTCTCTCTTTATTCTGACTTCTCTCCCCCTCAATTTGGCAATCTGCATAGCATTTTGGGCTAGAACTTGCTCCTCTTCTGGCAAGAATGTTCAGAAACACAAGGTTGCTACATTAATTAACAATTTACATTTTAGTTTACAGGAACAGAAACCAGAATTGTGGAGGTGCCAGGGGGAGGAAGCAGCAAAGAAGTCACAATTAGAGAAAGCAGCACTAAAACACACTTGGCAGCAGCCAGAGGATCATCACAGAAAGTTGTACTTCCAGAAAAGACAGCTAGAGGAACAAGAAGGAGCAGGTGGTCTATAAAAAGGCTAACGCTTACTTTAACAGCAAGTAGTTCATCTGAATGATTTCTGGTAAAGAAACAGACTTAGCCTGTGTATGTGCCATGAATTTCCTGTGACTAAGTTCCAAACTTGCAGTACCTCAGTTGCTCCTCCCCTATAAACTAGATATGGTAAACAGTACTCCTTTCTTCCACTGTCCCTGCAACCTGAAAGGAAATTCCAAATCCTAGCTACAATGCAACTGTGCAAGATGCTAGCAGTAACATTCATGCCGTATGTGCTCATTTCATTATACATCTTCTCTGAAAGCCTAAGTCGCAGTAACTACACAGTAAAAAAAAAAAAAGATAGTTGCAGACTTCACAACCTAAATAACAAGCAGGTTTTTTAAAAAAAAGCCACCACTATTGCAATTGAAGACAAACTCGTCAGTATTATAATGGTATTTTCTATTTGTAATTGATTAAAAAACCCTTTTCCTAAATAGGAAGTTTGTGAGCAACTAATAGAAATACATCACCAACAACTAAGAGGCAGAAAAAAACACAAAAGAAGGTGCAACATGGTTAGAAAAGGAATGCCAGCGGCTGGCGGAGTTGGCAGAGAAACATCTAGAGTATGAAAGAAGAAACTGGGAAAACACAAGATGAGTCCGAGGAAAAAGGAATAAGCTAGACTAGCTCTAGAGGAAGCAAAAATACAAGCACAGCTTTTAATCAGCTGTACAGCTATTAATCGAAGACCAAAGTTATTTTTCTCCTCAATAACACATCTTTACACTTAGTGCCAGAGCAGAAATAAAATACTGCTGTAGTCAGGAGTTCTATCAGTGCAGTTAACATTGAAGAGCAGCATTGGTACCTCAGGAGTTAGTTAATCTGCCTCCAGTTCAGACTCCAAGACACAACCAAGTTCCATTTTGCTATTCAATAGTTTTCCAGTATTCTCCCAAACTCCATCAATAATTCATATGCATTTGTATTCACTGCTTTAAAGATTATAACATCCATTTACAACACAGAAAAGTCCAATTAGACTTCCCCACACACCTGTAACTTTGATTACCTTTACACAGTCCATCAGAGCAGAGTCCAGCACTGCATGCTTCTAGAACTAACACAGGAACCAAGAGTGTGTGCCACATACTGAAATGCGGCAAACAGCATAACAGGACTTCTTAAGAGAAGCCTAGATCAATTTGTCAGGCACAAAGCAACACTAGGTATAACAGGATACATGTGAACTGTAGCTGAGCAGGAGTAACTATCTCCCACTTGCTCTATTCATATATACGTTCTCCCCTTGCAGCAGGAGAACATACTAGCCCACAACATACTGAACACAAGCCAACATTTTCTTCCCCAGCCCATTCCAAACCTTGCTCAAAGCCAGGTCCCAGGGGAAGCCTGATCTCCTGTGCAGGCTGGTTGCCTCAGAAGGCACTCTATGCACTGTGGCAAATTTAAAGGAACTGCCAGTGAACCAGCAACAAGCTAACAGAGTGTAGGTTTCACATCAAAGCACCAGCTTTCTAACCCAAGGAGCAATTCTGACTTGTGCCTGCAATCCACTTGATTAACAGCTTGCAGGCAAAGAGCAGAGCAGATCTGGAGCAACATGAGCACTAATAGAAGCTACTCAGCTAAAACACACTCTGTGTTCCTCATCCATCGGTGTTTTCTAATTTTCAGCTGCTTGAAAAACTAGGCCCAACAACCATACAAAAGCCTAAATAAACACTTGGTGCCAGGAACCCCTGTAAGACAGTACTTTCAGTTTCAGTTTAATTAAAAGTTGCAACCTGATTCAAAATAGCAACAAAGTTCCTCTTCAGGATAGGTGCTACTCATTCACAAAGTATTCTCCCACATTGCAACAGTAGCTGGCACATATATCTTATTCATAGCAAGTAAAGGCATTCATGTTCTATCAGCTAAACATGAATCCAGTCAGGCTTCCTGAAGTGCCAGTTAGCTCATCTTACGCTGCTTCATCCTCGATTCTTTGGTCCATTTTGTGTTAAGAGAAGACAACAGAACTGTCAGTTCATAAAAGGTATGAAGACCTCGGTGCTGACTTTCAGAAGAATCCTCCAAAGCACTAAATTGCAATAGATATGCTGCTGGGTAAGAAAAGGCTAGATTTCAGCATCAACAATGACAGAGAAACTATAGCAAAATAAGAACTTTCTTCCTTGTAAATCAGGTTTATCTTATTTTCTACTTCCCTAATATTATCTTACATAAGTAACTGTAACATCTATAGATCCACATTCACATTGCCGTTCCTGTAAAGTCTCCCCTGTGGAGAAGAGTAATCATTTTTTGCAGTCTCTAAACTGAAGCTGAACTTTATTAAATTAAATATTCATTAAGTACTGGTTGTAAAAGCAAAACAAAACCAGATTACACTAATTGCAACTTGCAGTATTCCTACAGTTCTGTGTGGTGCCTCAGAAGCTCATCTTCTTATTCAAGAAAACTTATCTGAACAGCAATAATTCAGAAGTGCATGAAGATGATGCACAGGTCAGCACAGATATTTTAGTATTCCATTCTTAAAAAAAAAAAAAATCCATTTAAAGTAGGAAAATTTAAACACTAGTATGCAGTTGTAGGACTTCAAGACAATACATACTAAAAATCTGTGACACTTTTCATCGTTATGTGACATCCTAACTGAAGCTCAAATCCTGCCAACATTTAAACTTAAAAAAATCTCATTCTGTCAAATTTATTATCGTGTAGATATATTTATATTCAAGAGAATTCATAAAACCTTTAAACAACAAGCTTTAATAAAAATCTGTTGAGACTGACAATTTTGTGAAATGCTTGTCAATACAGCTTATCTATGCCACCATAGTGAACATTAAGTATATTCATAGTGAATGTTAAATATATTAATTTCACTACTAGAAATAAAATAAGGATTAGCTTCTACCTTCCATCACATAACTGACTCAGTGAAGATGGTTTCATTCCCCCACCATAACTTTGAAAAACAAGCACAAACTCAACAAGCCATCAACAGCTGAACTCAGTTCTAATATACAGGTAAGCACAACAACAAGAAAGAGTAAAAGATTTTTTTTTCCCCTCTGTTTTTCTAATAAAGGAAGGCAAATTTGACTTCCAGTCCGGTGCTCTAAACCTACAAGTGATTTAGAAACTCCACTCCAGACCATCTTTCCAAAAAGAAATTCTTTGAAGAGTATAAGATCTTATACAGAAATGAAGACAATTCAAGTCTGTCTACTCTTTGGCTTCAAAATTCAGGTTTTATTTCAATGTACAGCTTCCAAGAATGAACTTCCTTAAAAAGGGCATTAGTGCACCCGTGCAGCATGCGTAACTTCAATTTACATGAAGCTCTCAACTGATCTTTGAAGCAGAGCACAGTTTTCCTGGTAATATTATTCCATCAAGTTTTAACAGTACAGATATTGCTTTAGACCAGCAGCTCCTTTGAGGCACAGCTCTCTGAGGCTTCACAACAAGTCTGAGAAAGAGGTCAAATCAGTTTGTCACTGGTACCATATCCACTCTATAAAGGGATGTATTTTAGGACAAGGTTACACAATAGCAAGAGCTTCGCCTTGAGCTTCATCGCACTGAAGCTGCATTCTGCAAGAAACCCTCCTCCATAGTCTCAGGAGAGCTAAATGCAGTGCTTCATCTAGAAAGCTAACAGAAATGAGAATATAACATATTTGGAAAAGGACAGTGAATAGTAAGGAGCAAAGAAAGCTGGTGCAGTAACTAGAGTCAAACCCAAGGGATCTGGTTTCTGTTCTTAGCTCCACTTTCAGCTTCCAGAGGGACCCAAGTAAACTACTGTCTCCGGTGCCTCAGTTCCTAATTTGCAGAAGAGGAATAACAGGAAATTATCTACTAACAACAGAATTTAATTTAGAAGATGACCTGATAATAATCACAAGGCTGGTTTACTTCTGGTATTGTGAAGCAGATGTATTTAGTATTCTACAAAAGCAAATGGAGAGATAAGTGCAAAGAAGTCATGGTTCTACATCACAGTAGCAATCCCTCTTCCCTCTAAGAATGGAATTGCATAGAATACTTCAATAAAACCCCATATTCTGACATTTTGTAAACAAAAAAATTTAATTTTTTAAAAAATTGTTTAGCACAACTATGTGTACAAAAGTATTACTAAACCAGAAACAGGACACAAACCACAAGAATGAAAGAAAACGCATTTCTAGCTTTACAGCAAGTGCTATAAAAACTAATTATTCAAAATCTGTGATTTCTTTCAAATATCAGCACTAAAAAGTGTCTTTAGATGAAGATGGCATTCATAGTGAACTTGACTTACCAAAACATATCAGAAACAAATCCTATTTATCTGCAGAAAGGCTGAAGCAGGAACACTGCAAACACCTCTCCACACTACCCAGCCCATAACCCCCCATTTGAGTTTTCCAGTAACATGTTCTCAAACTGACCACTTGGAACCTGCAGCTAGCTAGAACATGCAGTGGACCATCATAATGATGCCTGATGAACTATCATGACACTTTCATGTAATCCACCAGAGAGATTATTTATTGGTACCATTATCATACGAAATATAGACATTAAAACTCATCTTTGTATCTCCTTCCAAGTTGCATTTTCAGTTTACCTTTCATGCATGAAGTGAAGCTGTACATAACTACATGAATATTCTGTAACAATAAAAGAAACTCAAATAATCACCTGCAAATCAAGCAGATCAAGTGTTTTACATGGGCAAGCAGAAAAGTTATTATTTTAGAAAAAATGAGGTATATTTGCAGAGCACATTTTTTTCTGGCTTCAACATATAGCTACTGGAAAAGCATGCCCTAATTATAACTCAATGGGTTTGCTCATTTCCAAACACTTGAAAAGAAAATGCAAGTTGTTTATAAAATTGTTTTTCTTGTTTATTTTAAATGAAGCTGGTACAGACAGTGTCCATTCAAAACCCACGTCCCAGGCCAAAAGGTACAAACAAGAGTGTCAAAGTAACACCAGTTGTCTGCTGTGAGCATTCTTGCATTAATACCTGCGTGTACTAATTGCTATATGAAGTTAAAATGCTTCTGGGCTCTTCTGGCAAGATTTAAGAATCATTAGGGTTTTCAATTTCATGTCTTCAGCAAAGCCATCTCTGGAGCAAGGTACAGATGACAACAGTTCTAGCTTTTCCGTTTCCAACTTGGCAATCTTCTTCATTGGGCCATCAGCACAATTTAAGCAAAATAGCTCTGAGTTATAGATACATAATTTCTCCACAGTTTAGTTCTCTGAAAAACTTCATCTCGCACTGAAAGTTATAGTCCAGGAGTGAAACAGTCACACATCAAAACTTCAGGGCAGATATGGAAGTCATTAAGAACACTCGCCCACCTGGCAGATCTTACAGCCTTCATGCCTGAAATGCACGAACCTAGTGAACAAATGCATGTGTGTACGTGTATTTCTAAAGGGGAGGGCAGAAGGGAAGAGGGGAGCAAGGCTGCAGCTGGATCACAGAAGTTCAGCACAATGAAAACAGAAACAATAGTGTATAATGAGCACGAGAATTCAAAAGACCAGACGTTTGAAAATAAAATCCCAGAGATGGGGTGCCAGTTTCAATTCAGTGTTGAACACCACATTACAAAAGAACTATTATTTAAAAATAAAAAAGGATTAAGGGGGAAGAAAACAAACAGAAGGATCTAAACTGTTGAGTGACCCCCCGTCTGTTCCTGATAAACTTCAATCACATCTTCCTCCTCCATCCCCAGCTGTGAGAACAGAGAAAAACAGCATTTAATTGTTACAAATCTGGTGTACTGAATTCAGAGCAGGTCCTACACAAGTTATACAATGGTTTGTTCCTCTGCCCCATCGTTATTCAAAAGGGTGAAAAATTTCAGTCACCATCTGACTAGCCAACACTCATGATTTTTAGTCTTTGTCTTTCAGTCTTGTATATCTCAAAGCAAAAGCCTTATTAGTGAACTCTAAATCCATTTGTGGAACAGTACACATCAGTCTGAAAGCTGCTAGCTTTACCGTTCTCTAAATCCCTTCCTGAGCAACAGATACACAGGAATGTAACCATCACAGAGACTGCACCAGCAGTACAGCCATGTGAATTATATATAGCACGCTGCTAGCTCACAATACAGCTAAGACCTACAGCTTGCAACTCAAAGCCTGTTTGCAGCTCTAAAGAGGGTTACTTGTTCACTCCACAGTACACGTTTATCTGATTTTTCAGAAGGTCATGATTCTAACACTGTTTTTTCCTGTTTGGTCATAACAATTGGTGGAAATCACACAGGACAGCAGAATTAACCTTTCTGTTTACTTACACTTTCATCTGATAAATGTGAACTAAATATATATTTCTTCCAAAGTCACACTGAAGTTCTGGCTCAACAACTGGCAAGTTACCTTAGATTTTTTTCCCCTCTGGTAAGCAGTAACTACACTCTCCCTTCTGAGACAATAAAAGAAGGTCCAATCAGCCTCTTTCTGAACTGCTTAATAACCATATTAAAGATTCTAGTCAGACTATTTGACTGAATGTAGTCCAAAAAGCTGGCTAATTTTAAAGAAACATTTTCACATTCCAGTTAACAGTCTAGCAAAACAGAGAAACTGACCCATGAGGTATTTAGTTTCTCCAGTGAGCTATGTAACACTTTCTAGAAAGGAACTCACCTCCTTGGGGGTATGATTATCAGTAATTCTCTGACCCTCGAAGAGGAACCTGAGTGAATTCATTGGAACACCCTGAAAAAAAAAAATAGGTGTACAAGAAAAAAGCCTACTGAAACTCATAGATTTACAAGAAAAATATTTTTAATAATAAAAGTCATGAAAGTCAAAAAATAAAGGGTTAGTTCCTGTCACACAGTGAGCTCAGGTATTCTATTGCAATTACACAGACTACAAAGAAGTGTCTCAAGGAGGAAGACAGTGCTGAAATTAGTGCATATTCCAAAGTCGCACTGGAGTTGCAGCTCAACAGCTTTGAGTTTTCCTTAGATTTTTATCTTGTCTTACACTCTCCCTTCCAAGACAACATTACACATGAATGCTCCGTCTTTCTGAACTGCATATCAGCCTTATTAGAGATCTTAGGACAACAGGAGGAACATGATGTTTACTTCATTAACTCCTACCCTTGCTTTCCCAACCTTATGTTACCATAGGAAGGTATAACAAATTTTATCGCATCAGTTTTTCAAAAGTTCTATGCTGGGGACAAGAAAGAGCAGAGCTGTGGTGGAAAAAAAGGAATACCGTTCAAACAGAGAAAGGAGCATCCCAATGGTAAATCACATTAAGTTGCAGTATGTCTATCATACAGTGAGCCTGTGCTGTGGCAGAAAATCCTGCCTCAACTCAAAAGAGGCAAACACTTGACCTCTTTCTTCTCTTTCAAGTTACGAGCAAAATAAACACAAGTGAAATGTGGCCTGTTCTGTGCATCAATTTGATCTCAGAAATACTGCTTGCAAATAACTAGGCAAAAAAAAAATTGTCAGAATAGCTCTCCACACTGTTCCAACACTCTCTCTGGCCAATGTGGAAGCAACATTGGTGGTCCCCTTACCATAGAAAGGCTATTTGACACCAAAAACCCTACTGGCTGCTGATGAAGAAATTTTGAAGAAATGATGAAGCATTTTCAGTCGATAAGACTGCTACATGAATTATTTCCAATTTTAAAATTTCAAGTTTTTAAAATGAACGACCATTCTGGATTTGGCTGCAAACATACCTGGTGTTTGATCTTTTCTTTCTTCCTATTCCAGAAAGATAGCAAAAAAAGAACACATTCTACAAAAGAACACTTCAACTGACAAGTTCAACTTGTCTCAAGGTATTAAGAAAAAATCCAAAGTATTACTACTTATGATTATATCCCCTGAAGTGAACTCCACCACAGTTACTCAAGAAAAGGCCATACAAGGCACCTATCCCCAAAGCTGGGGGTAAACTAGGCCAGGGCTTCTGGAAATAGCAGCAGTGAATCCGCAGTATCTGCCAGAGAATCTGGAAGTGAAGATATACTTTCCTTCTGTAACAGTAGTTACTATTTACCTATGTCTACAATTAATGTTGCAGATTTCTTTAGCTTAGGGCATAAAAGCTGGTGTTAATCCATTACCATATTAATGGCTGTAACAATGCCTAACGCTGCTCTCAGTCTCAGCTGCAGCACTCAACAGCTTTAAGATTTTACAGTAACTACAAATGCATGCCTGGGCATTTAAAAAAGTAACTTCTATGTCTTCTGAGCAGCCACTATGTATTTTCTAACAGTAACTTTAACTTACTACAAAATTCACAACTGCTTTCCAATAGAAACACTTCTATTTCTCAAAGAAATGAAGAGATCAGTTTTATTTGTACTGTCAGATACCTGTCCTACTGGTAACTAAAGAGAAGCTTGACTGTCTCAACAAGTGTCTTTATTCAAAAGAACAATGAGAAAAGTAAAGCTAAAGCATTTAGCTTTTTTTCTCCTTTTTGAAGGGAGACTGTCATTGTTTCACAAACCTGTCTTTGACAGTATGATTCTTTGAGTTTCTTGAGGTGTGTTGTCATTTTCACCTTGAAGTGAATTTCACTGCTGTCCTAAGAACAGAAAAGAAAAAAGTTACTCCCTTTGTAGTAACTGCTTACTCTATCTGTGCTACTCTTAAGACTTTCATTTAGAAACACTTACGTAAAACAGCAGTTTAACTATCATCGTGCATACCTTGGTGCATCATAAAATAACCTCCAGGATGATTTATCAGTCGCTAAATTCACCATGCATTCCACAGGAAGCTCTATTTCAAAACAGATGGCAAAACATAGCCTTCGGCTCACTATGGAGGTTTTGGATTTAAAAGCACTAAAAAACATACATGGTTCAGTCTGTGCTTCCACCTTTACCCGGCTGACGTGCTTATGAAATACAAACATACATATGCAGGGAACTTCAGCTCCAAGATCCCAAGGGAGACAAGTTAAAGCTTGCACTTCAAAACATATAACTACTGTAACTAAACAAGGTTTTTTATCTGCAAGTTAAGATACAGACAGACTTGGCAAAACAGCACTAAACTAAGGAGAAATCTTAGGTGTCACCATATACATATAAGCCCTTCCTACCAGCTGTAATATAGGAATTAACTAGAACTGTCAAAATAGCTACAGATATAACAGACTGCAGGTAGATCCATGAAAAAAGCATGTGGATCACAGCTTTTTGAATGTGTTCTCATCATCACAGATTAAACCAGGAAGAGGTACACTAGTTTGAGTTAGTGCTACTTTAAGTCATCTGTCTTCACTCAACAGCACAGCAATTGTGCTAATATTCCAAACAATACTGAGTTAAGTCACATGGGCTAAGGGTTCTTTGCACAGAAGGACCTCTGTTCAGGAAAGATCGAAATGCACATTCCAGTGCAACTTGAGTTCAGACTTCTAATCCACCATTCACATCTACCAACATGCCAACCAACAGAATCGTCTTCATATCCCTGTCCAAGGAAACTGACCTCATGCTTAGTATACTATATGAACACTGAAACGATTGATTTTAACACATTTAATTCATGTCCTTGAATAAATTAATCCCTCAATGCATCAGGTCCCCTAGCTGTAAGATGGGGATCACGCTGACCAAATCCTGACTCACAAGGATAAATAACTCAAGCGTTTGAAACAACACAGAGACCATACTGACACACATTACTGGCAATTAGTAAGTACTTTATGGCAAGGGAAGATCCACAGTGAAGAATCAACAGCATCCACTTTCATTTGTTCATTTCTACAATACCAAATCTCACACCTCAACCAAATGTCAGCAAGCAATTACATATCAAACCCACCTGCCCGATGACTTTGAGTTTAATGTATTCCCCTTCTTTCTTATCTCCTAAGTCCTCAGCTGAAGGTTTTGCTTCCTGCAACAAGAACATTTCAAAAAAAACCAGTTAGTTTCACTGGACAGTATGACAGCTGTCAATCTCCTTATTACATGAAATCAGACTATCCGAGACAGCTTATTTCTTCCTTTCTGTGTGTGAAAATGTTAGCAACATAGTATTATGAATGGCTGTCTGTATGCCTGTGAAAAGTTTAACAATGGAAGAGAAACACTGAAGAACACAAGAGATGGGAGAAGGATCATTCGGAAACAGTGATGGACACAAAAATAAGAGGTATGATTTTATATCACTAATTCCTAATCAAGAGAAAATAAATAGAAAAGAGAAGTGGACTAGGAGGCTCAGATATCTGACAGAAAAAAAAACCAACATTGTGAGTAAACAGAACACTTGTGACACCCTATCAGTGTCAAGAGTGAATCAAGCAAACATTTTTCAGTCTATTGCATGAATAGCAGACTCTACTTTCAAAAGGATGTTGAGACACCTTCTTTTCTATGACAATAAAACAACATCAAGTAACAGCTTCCCCCCAGCATGTTTGTTTTAAGATCATAATTCTTAAAAGTTGCAGTTTAAGTGTTTTGCTGTCTTTCCAGAATAAGACAGTTTGAGTTAACAACTTGAGATTGTGAAAGGTCATGAACAGGGTTTAGGCGTTATGTTCTATAAGACACAAATTAAGGACATCAAAGTTTTCACATCGGCTGCTGACAGACAACACAAGTGGGAGATCAGGTTATTAACCCCATCCCTCGCCTGTCACCAGATAGTCTGGATCAGGCCTTCAGTTATGTTCTGCTGCAGCACAAAGGGATTTTACACAGAGAGTGCCTCAGGTCCAGATGGTGCTCAATAAAGAAACCTTCCTAAGTAGTAAGAAACAAGGATACCCTGCTGATCAGGTTTCAAATCAATCTTCCTTTTATGTTTGATTGCTTAACAGAGTGCACATAAGCAAAACGTGCACACATCATGCCGAGTACATATGTTTTCCCAGCCCTTACAGGGCTGAATAATTACACAGAAATATAATGTCAGACTAGAACTTCAGGACCAAGTGCCAAAAACACATACTAACTTCCTGTATTAAGCCCATCCACATAAGTGTCTCTCTCTCCAGATTAAAATGGCAGACAAGCCTTCTCAAGCAATTTCTTTTTTTTAACCTTCAGGAGATTAAACATGCACAACTTCTTTGAATGCTAAAAGTTCACGGAAAGGCAGGGGATACAGTCTGCAAAAACCTTCCCTATCTGTACCAGTCTCTGTCTGGAGAAAGGAAAGAGAGAGGAAGCACTCTTTGTATCAGTTTGACTCACTGCTTCAACGCAGCTCCATTCAGTTTCAGTGATGCAGAAGAAGTACAGGCCAAAGATACCAACTTGTTTGAATATTTTATTTTTTTTAAATACCGAGGTGGCTACAACCTGGACTGCTGGGACTGATCCAGCACCACTTGAGCTAGAACCCAAAAAACTGACCCAAAGCTTTCAAAAAACTGAACACTTATTCTCAGGCCTCCAAGCAAGTAACTTCTGAAGTGCCAAAGTCTTTACTGGCATCACAGTCACAGCAGCCATGCTCCCCATCAGTTTTCCCTCTCTAACGTATCTGAACTCTAACCCCATGGGACTACTTGCAGGAATAAAAAGACACTGGTTTCCACTCTCTTAACTAAAGAGAGAAAGAAAAACAAGAACCTAAAACTTGTTCTGATAACTTGCACAAACAGCAGTTTTCTTGTTTGCATGCACAGTTACCAACCTCTAGGAAACAGAAAGAGATTCAGATCTCTATAGATCTCAAGTCTGTAACTTAAAAACTATCTAATATTTTGCTACTGCTGAAAGAATTCGTAAGAACATCCTGTCCCTTTCACACATCATCTCAAGTTAGTCACTGTCTTAGTTCACTTTGTGCAAGAACCAAACTGCACAGCAGCACATTATTCCAGCAGCAGAGGCATTTGTAGGAGCTTATAGAGTTCTGTGCATTGTACAGACCTACCTACTTAGCTTCCCAAAACAAACCATCCTGTACAAGGTATGACAAATCATAATTGCTATTACAGCAGTGCCTCAGGCCAATAAGAGCGGAAAGCAATGATTCATAAGACATTTGAGTCCTACCCTCTGGGAAAGAGGGCTCTAGTACTAAGAACAAACAGGGGAAACAGCAAACAGTAGAAAAAGCAAAGGGAACTGGAGACTTGAAACATCAAAATGCTCATTTAAAGCCCCAGCAACCTCTCACCCACAAAAGAGCCAAGAGAGTTGTAATTTCAGGCAAAGAAAAATAAGAAATAGAAGTTAAAAAAAGAGCAATATTTTTAAATCAGTACACAACAAGACCCAGCAAGTCTGAAACAGCTCCCTGCGTTCTGTCGGTGAACTACATTGCCATTCAAAGCCAAATGGCAAAGCCAACACAAAAACACTTAAGAACAAAGAATGCAAGAAGATTGTTACTAAACTATGAGCATTCACTAACAAAATCCTGGATCAGCAACCTGCAAGCAAGCCTCCAGACTTTCAGCTGCACTGTGAAAAGAACTGGTGTTTAAGGCATCTCATGAAAGGGTACATAAGGCAAAACTACCATACAAGCATAACAGGAATACCATAACACTCCGAATTCTAACTTTTCATTAGATGCCTCAAGTTTTTAAGGTTTCATTCCACAGCTCTCCTCAACAGGATGAAATGAGGTTCCTAGTACCATCTCACATTTACATATCAACACTCAATTTGACCTTAGAAAGCAACCGAAGTTTCTTGGATAAAGCACATTACATGCGTAATGCAACAAATGAAATCCCAAACCAAACACTGTAAGGCAGTATATTGCAAGTTTCCTCCTCCAGTTTTCTGAAGTGCTCCCACTTCCAACATCCAAGCCTAAAACCCCCCTCTACTCTGCAGACTTCAGATAACTTTAAAAAAAATAAACAAAACTAGAATTACTAAAGGATTAGGACTTCAACACACTGACACATCAAGTAAACTTTCACATTTGTTACAGGAGTGGAAAAATGCATATATATATATATTCTTTATTAATAGTAAATGAACAGATGACAATGCCAGCATCAAGATTCTATTAAAGCAAAACCGGCCCAAGACCACTGAAGGGACTGGAAAAACAATTCTTTTTATTTCTACTTAGATTTCATGATTTTTTTTTTCAAGTTTAACCTTCTTGCAAATATTTTCAATTACCTATTGGAAATAAAGTAACTCAATCAAGTACGTGTCGTTACACTAAAAGGTCATGCCAAAATTATCACAATTGGTCCACATAATTGCAGAGCCAAAAAGAAAAACACTCAAAGCAATCCAGTTTGGGGTAATTCAGTTATTCCTGTAGGATTGATAAATAGAGGAATGAGATTTACCGCATTGCATTACCATACGTTACTTTGTTACTTCAGCATCTATTTAGCTCTTGTTGCACGGTTCCACTAGAAGTGAACGACAGGAGATGTTTAACTTATTTATTATAAAAAAATATGCAAGGTCCTTAGTCAAAGACCTTGAAGACAAAAAAGTTTATCATATAAAATGATTTTTACATACTTCAAGCAGTCTCAAAGAACAAGCATGTATGTGTTTTAGCAGAACCTGCCTGGAGAAGGAATTACCTAATGAGAGTTACTATGTGTTTGTTATAACATGCCTTAGTTCACAAATTCAGAGCGCTACACAGCAGGTCACACAAAGATCAGTCTACAAAATCTAGTTCAGAATTTATTTTCTCTTTACGCAGACACTTCCATGTATTTTACACCACTGGAAGCACATCCCGATGGATGCCAACAACAGCTGCACTCCTGGCTGTGCTCTCCCAGGCAGAGATGCAGCAACACCATCCCCACCAGCAAAGTGCTTGGAAGTCAGAGGTGAAGACCACCACCAGTGCATACAGCCATGGTTTCCATTCACAGGTCATAACGTATCTAGGCTATACCTTAAAGCAGACAGTATATACCAGGTTTAGCCTTGACTTTTGAATACTTATAACTTCTGGCTCACACCAGTACTATTCCTGAGTTCACAGCTGTCCAACAAACATTTGTAGGTGCTGACACTGATTTTTCCGAAGTCGAATTGTCACAACAAATTAAGAAAATACTGCTGTATGAGGGCAATATGTAAAAAATAAAGCAAAACATAACACAAATTAAAACTGGAATGCTGAGTTAACTTCCCACTAGTAGGTCACATAGCCTGAAGCCATAGTTGTAAGCAAAGAACTGTACACATGCCATGCCAAGCAAGCCGGGAACTTGCGGCACTAGTAACTGTTTAAGTCCCCGGTCTAGAAGGCGAATGGACAGGAACAGAACGACGTACAGGAACGAAGGCAGGACCCAGTCTCAGTGAAGGACAGGGTGTTTTAACGCAGGCAAACAATGATCAGCTAAGAAAGCCTGTTTCCCCCCCCCCTCCACCCCCCTCCTTTCGCATTCCTAGGGCAAACAGAGGAGCTACCAGATCTAGCCTAACCCGCACAAATCCCGCACCGGAGGAAAAGCATCCGACTGCACTCGGGGAAACGGAAAGCGAAAGGGAACAACTGTTGTGCAACACGGCTCAACCCCCGCCGCGCGCCCGGGTTTCCAGGGCCTCAGCGGCGATCGCAGCACGGGGCCTCCCCTGCTCCGGCCGGCCCTGGCCCCCGAACCCCCCCCGCAATACCCTGAGCGACGGGGAGCGTGGATTAAAATACCGGGGGATAGGCGGGAAGGGCTCGGCCAGGGCCGGAGATCGACACCCAAACCGCCGCCCCCCCCACCACCCGAGGAGGGCAAAGGCCGGCGCCTCCCGGACCGCCCCTCAGAGCGCGGGGCCGATGGAGGAAGAGAGCGGCGGGGACCCTGCCCTGCCGCGGCTGGCGGGGATACCTGGTCCGACATGGCTCGGCCCCGTAGCGTGCAGGCTCGGCTGGGCCGCGGCGGCGCTGCGCTCCTTTCTCTGCCCGCAGCGCAAACACAGGCCGCGGCGCGGGCGGGACTTCCGGTGCGACTGCACGCACTTCCGCCCGCCGGCCCCACCCTCCGCGCGCGCTCCGGGGCACAACAAGAGACACCCGCCTGGGGGCCCGTGCGGGCCGAGTGGGGCTTTCACAGGCACCGAGGTGGGGCGAGAGGGCCCTCAGAGCCCATACAGTTCCAACACCCACCACACCAGGCTGCCCAAGGCCCCATCCAGCTTGGCCTTGAACATCTCCAGGGATGGGGCAGCCACAGCTTCCCTGGACAACCTGGGGAAGAAATTCTTCCTAGCTTCCAATCTAAATCTTTCCCCTTCCTATTTAAAGACATTCCCCCTCCTCCTATAGCTACGTGCCCTTCTAAACCGTCCCTCCACTGCTTTCTTGTAGCCCCTTCAGCTACTCTAGGGCCACTATAAGGTAACCAGCTCTCTCAGCCTGCCCTCGTATGAGAGGTGCTCCACCCCTTGCATCATCCTTGAAGCCTCCTCTGGACCTGTTCCAACAGCTCCATATCCTTTTTATGTTGGGAATTCCAGAGCTGGACATAGTAGAATCATAGAATAACCAGGTTGGAAAAGACCTGCCAGATCATTGGGTCCAACCATTCCTATCAAACACTAAACCATGCCCCTCAGCACCTCATCCACCCGTGCCTTAAACACCTCCAGGGAAGGTGAATCAACCACCTCCCTGGGCAGCCTGTTCCAGGGCCAAATGACCCTTTCTGTGAAGAATTTTTTCCTAATGTCCAGCCTAAACCTCCCCTGGTGGAGCTTGAGGCCATTCCCTCTCGTCCTGTCCCCTGTCACTTGGGAGAAGAGGCCAGCACCCTCCTCTCCACAACCTCCTTTCTGGTAGTTGGAGAGAGCAATGAGGTCTCCCCTCAGCCTCCTCCAGGCTAAACAACCCCAGCTCTCTCAGCCACTCCTCATAAGGCCTGTTCTCCAGCCCCTTCACCAGCTTTGTTGCTCTTCTCTGGACTCGCTCCAGAGCCTCAACATCCTTCTTGTGGTGAGGGGCCCAGAACTGAACACAGGATTCGAGGAGTGGTCAAACCAGTGCTGAGTACAGAGGGAGAATAACCTCCCTGGACCTGCTGGTCACACCGTTTCTGATACAAGCCAAGATGTCATTGGCCTTCTTGGCCACCTGGGCACACTGCTGGCTCATGTTCAGTCACTGTCAACCAAAACCCCCAGGTCCCTCTCCTCCAGGCAGCTTTCTAGACAGACTTCTCCTAGTCTGTAGCACTGCACAGGGTTGTTGTGCCCCAAGTGCAGGACCAGGCACTTGGCCTTGTTAAACCTCATGCCATTGGACTCTGCCCAGCGGTCCAGCCTGTTCAGATCCCTTTGGAGCCTCCCTACCCTCCAGCAGATCAACACTTCCACCCAGCTTAGTGTCGTCTGCAAACTTGCTAAGGGTGCCCTCAAAGCCTTCATCCAGGTCATTGATAAAGACATTGAACAGGGCTGGACCCAGCACTGAGCCCTGGGGAACCCCACTTGTCACTGGCCTCCAGCTGGAGTTAACTCCATTTCCCACCACTCTCTGGGCTCGGCCATCCAACCAGTTTTCCACCCAGGAGAGTGTGCGCCTGTCCAGGCCAGAGGCTGACAGTTTCCAAAGCAGAATGCTGTGAGAAACTGTGTCAAAGGCTTTACTGAAGTCCAGGAAGATACATCCACAGCCTTTCCCTCGTCCAGTAGTCGAGTCACTTTGTCATAGAAGGTGATCAGGTTTGTTTGGCAAGACCTGCCTTTTGTGAACCCCTGTTGACTGGGCCTGATCTGACTGGGTTCTCTTGCATGTGCTTCATGATAGCACTCAAGATCACCTGCTCCATGACTTTCCCTGGCACTGAGGTCAGACTGACAGGCCTGTAGTTCCCTGGATCCTCCCTGCGACCCTTCTTGTAGATTGGCACAACACCAGCCAGCCTCCAGTCCAGTGGGACTTCCCCAGTCTTCCAGGACAGTTGGAAGATGATGGAAAGGTGAGGTCTCACAAGGGAGGAGCAGAATCCTCTCCCTTGCCCTGCGGGCCACGCTTCTTTTGATGCAGCCCAGGATACTGTTGGCCTTCTGGGCTACGAGCACACACTGGCAGCTTGTGTCAAGCTTCTCATCAACAAGCACCCCCAAGCCGTTCTCCGCAGGGCTGCTCTCAATCATATCACCCCCCAGCCTGTATTGAAACTGCAGATTGGCCTGAATCAGATGTAGGACTTTGCCACTGACCTTGTTGAACCTCATGAGGTTCGCACAGGCCCACTTCTCCAGGTCCCTCTGGATGACAACCCATCCTTGCAGCGTCACAACTGCACCCCTCTGCTTGGTGTCATCTGCAAACTTGCTGATCGTGCATTTGATCTCACTGTCTTTATCACTGATGAAGATATTAAACAGTACTGGTCCCAGTATGGACCCCTGAAGGACACACCACTCATGACAGATCTCCATGTGGACATCATATATAAAACCCAGCAGCTGCACGCAGCCCAGTGGCTGAGAGAGCAAGGCTGCATGGCTGTTCTGCCCTGCCCCAGGGGAGCTCAGCCAGGCACATAACCCTTCCAACAAAGAAATTTTACAGCAAGTGACTCCCATTGTGCCTCCCTGTGACGGCCTTCTAAGATTAGAGCCAACTGCCAAACTCACAATTCTATATGGGCACACTTAGCACTTTTTTTTAGTCAACACAACCACACAAGCAGATTTGCACTCAGGGCATTGGATTTGCACAAACTTAGAATCATAGAATGGCTGGGTTGGAAGAGGCCTTTAAAGACCATCTAGATCCAATGCCCCTCCAGTGAGCAGGGACATCTTCAGGTTGCTAAGACCCCCATTCAACCTGACCTTGAACATTTCCAGGGATGGGGCATCTATCAGCTCTGGGCAATCTGTACTAGTGTTTGACTACCCTTGTAGTGAAGAATTTCTTCTTTATGTCTAGCCTTAATCTACCCTCTTTTAGTTTATAACCATTGTCCTCGTCCCATCACAACAGGTCCTGCTACAAAGTTTGTCCCCATCATTCATGTAAGTCCTCTTTACGTATTGAAAAGCCACTATAAGGTCTCCCCAGAGCTTTCTTTTCTCCAGGGTGAACAACCCCAACTCTCTCAGCCTGTCCTCACAGGAGGTGTTTCAGTCCTTGGATTGTTTTTGTGGCCTTCCTCTGGACCTGTTCTAACAGGTCCATGCCCTTCCTGGGCTGAGGGTTCCAGAATTGAACACAGTCCTCCAGGTAGGCTATCAACAGAGCGGAGTAGAGGGGCAGAATCACCTCCCTTGACCTGCTGGCCACACTTCTTTCGATACAACCCAGGACATGGTTGGTTTTCTAAGCCATGAGTGCACACTGCTGACTCACATCCAGCTTCTCATCACCCAGGACACCCAGGTCCTTCTCTGCAGGGCAGCTCTCAATCCCTTGATCCCCAGCCTGTATTGATACCAGGGATTGCCTTAACCCAGGTGCAGGACTTTGCACTTGGCCTCGTTGAGTTTCATGAGGTTCACATGGGCCTACTTCTCAGCTTGTCCAGGTCCCTCAGGCATGTCAACCACAGCATTCTAGTGACACACCATACTAGGACAGAACAGTTGTCCTGCTTTACATCAACACAGCATGGTTATTTAGAAGTTTGCACAAGAAACAACATCTACACCTTAAAAAGATTACATTCAGACTTGTTCTGCTTTGATCTAAAGTAGAATCGGTTTTCTAACTTCAGCCAAGTCTCATCCAAGTAACTTCATTTTCTGAAAGTTAACTTCACATTTTTCAGACAGTGTTTCTCTCTAGAAGTGGTAACACAGGGCACTAGTGTGCAGAAAGGCCATTGCTCTTAGATATTCCTACAGCAACCAAAGCCATCCTCAAGACTGTGGAATGCTGCAAGACCAAGAATTGAAAGAGCTCACATCTACATGGAGGGGCAGACAGGACAGGTGACCCAAACCGACCAACAGAGTATGCCACCTCATAGACATCATACTTGGTATAAAATTGAGATCACAAGGTTTTTTTTCTCTCTCTCTCTCTCTCTTCTTCAGTGCCCTATATCCACTGAGGACCTTGTCTGTCTAATTGCCCCTGGTCCCAGATCTGTGTGTTCCTGAGTCCGGTTCCTGAGTCCAGCTCCCTCTTAGCAGAGGACCATTATCACACACCTGCTCTGCAGCATCTCTGGTGACATACAGCCAGAGGGTTGTGGGAGGTGCAACTTCTTATATTGTATATATTTTAGTACTCATTTCATTAAAGCCATTTTAGTTTTAGTCTCCCACCAGAAAGTCTTCTCCCCTTATTTCCCTTTCCCTTGCAGGGGAGGGGAGGGAAGGGAATTGGGAGCCCAACTGCTCAGTATTAGCTGCCAAACTGGGCCAGGCCAGGGCCAAACCATGACAAGACTGCAAGCTGCTTGGACTGCAGCAAGTGGCACTGACACCTCACTACAACAGCTTGGGCAACTCCTGCATGGCATCGCTACTGGAGGAAGCGCATGCTTGGCTCCAAGTGGCCAGTAAGTAGAAAAACAATATGCAAGAACCATAAAATAACAGCATTTAAACTGTAAAATGACTGGATCAACAGAAGTCAGCCCAGCAGAAACAGGAGATTCTTGACTAGGTGCTACTAGTTAGGTTTTTAATTTTACCTGCTGCCTTTAGGAAAGGGTAAAAAACCTTTCCAAGCAGAGCACGTGCATCAACACAGTCTCTAATGCTCTCTGTGCCACATTCTTTCATAATAACACCAAACCCCAGAGCATTTGTATTCTGTGCCTGCACTGCCGCATTTCACTATGCGAATAGCATGTTACAAACATTGCTACACCACAGGATGCTCTCTCACTAGCCAGTGAAACTGTGTGCAGTATCTAGACTTATGGGAATTAGTTTTAATCACAACTACAAAACAATTCAGTGTTAATAAGCATGGGAAAAAAACCTGAAGAGAACCCAACAAGACACGATACAGAGCTACAGAATTAAGATGATTTTTATTAGGCAAGAAAGCCAAAAGTGTTCATACCATGCCAACCTCACAATAAGAGCTCGTTATAAGCTTAATAGCACTACACAAAGCATTAAAATAAGCCCTTCAAGGGCATTACAGCAGCACGCGATACTTGCTCTCTCTCAAACATCACTACTATTCAAACATGAAAACAGCTTTAAGTACCGGGAGCACAGTGTTGTAGCATGAGTCTGAAGCCTCCAACTCTGGCAGAAACCCCAAGTATAATTCTTCATTTTACCAATTATTCTATGTAATCTTGTAACAAAGACTAACATTCATCTGAGTCAGAATGCAGCTGCCTATCCCTATACGTAGCAATAAAGACATAATTCCAAAACCTGCATGCCTGCATACACACTAACAGTAATGCCATCTCTCTCGACTCCCTTCTTACTCATTTGGCTGTGGTCACCTCCAAGGTAAGAGCTGCACTCGTACAGCACCAGCAAAGCCAGCCTCCATTCAGCCCATGAAAACTATAGGCTACATCAGCAAAACTCACACTTCTCTCCTCTAGTAGCCCAAACTCAAGACACAGTATACTTAAAATCAAAATGCAACAAAAATAATGGTATTTTTGAAAGACTAAATGTATCTACACAAGCATCTTAAAATAAAGCCCAAAGATACCCTTACTGCTGCAAACATCCATCAAGGCTACTTACCATCACAACCTTACTTAATTCTCAGGTGCTTTATAACTTCCCTAATAATTCCCCATCTGCAACTAATCTCAATCACCTAAAGTCAATAAAGCTCACCGCTGTTCCTTCACGTTGCTGCTAACCAACTTCTCCAAAAGCCCATATGTGGTTTAGGACCTAGGAGCTGTTAGTGGGTTTCTTAAAGCTGTTGGCCCATACAGTCCCTACAAAGCCCCTTCAGTCCATCAAACACGCATCTCTTATAAAACTGGCCTTTAACCCAAGAACAATCTGTAGTCTCATAATGCCAACATTATCACTTGAGAGTAGTTAGCGCTGGCAAAAAGGATGAATCTAGTGTTTTAAGTCAGACAGCTAAGTAACATTTACTGTTAAATTTGCTCTTCACAAACATAATGCCGCCCCTGAACCAGCAGGGCCAGAGTTGGTGCTTTAAAACTGGGGGAACCTGGAAATGTTCTTTCCAGGGGAACATAATTTCTTTGGCAATATTACCAGCAGTGGGACTTCAAAAAGATTGCTTGCACTATCCAAATCACCAAAGTCTTTCCTTTTAATAAGGATTCTTAAGAATGATATGAATTTCCAATTTTCTCTGACTATTGACTTTCCATCATATTCCTTGCAAGAGAGGAAATTAAGGAGTGCTGACTCATAGGGATGGTAGCATAAAATGCAGCAATGGATGTCTGATATTAATCAAGCTCAAGTGGTGCTTGGAACCTCTTTTCCTGCAGGCAGGAAAATCTCTAACTTGATTTGCAGTGCGGGTAACCCAAAATGTGAAGTAAGTAGGAGTTTATCAGGGCAAGGACTGTTGCTTTTTGGCTCTACTCTGCTATTGTGCATCTTTTCTATTGCTGTGTCAGGCTGGGACCCCAGCGCAGAAGTAGGTCAGAAGCAGCAGCACACACACAGATGCTCTTTGGCAGGACAGAAAGCAGCAGGAGGCACACATGCATGGCTTCATCTGCTGCCAGCCTCTACCTTCCCCCAGACTGAAGTGTCTGTGTCCTGGGGATGCTGCAGCAGCGTGGGGAAATCAGCAGCCTGCAAAATTTATGTTTGAAATGCATAGAAGGGGGCACTTTGGAAGCAAACCTCTTAATGCACACACCTGCACTTGGTTGTGAGAAACACTTATTCACTGCTAAAATATTGAAAAAGACAAAGTCTTTGGAGCAAAAATAGTAGTATTTTTATTTTACAATTCAGCTCTGAATCAGATGCCCTTCTAAATAAGGCATTCCATCTTACAAAAGCAGTTGGTAAATATACTAGTTTTAGACAAAGAACTGGGTAAGTCCTCAAACAATGTTTACTTTGTTAGGTTACCCAACCATGTCTGGAGACTCCCTTCAGGTTCGCTCTTGACCTAAGACAACTACATCTTACAAGGCAGTTAAGCATACCAATAAATTTTTGCTACTCTAAGAGAGTGTTTATTCTTTCAGATTATTCATCCATGTCTGGAGATTGTCTGCGTATTATCTCGCTGCAAGGCAGATTTATAATACAAGATAATTAAACATATGAACCAGCTGTAGCAAAACTTATCAATTAATTCTCACAGTCACAACTGATTCTTTATGAACAGGAATTGTATCTGTAGAAACAGATTCTTAATGAAAACAAATTGTATCCGTAGGAAGACCTGCAGGTGAGGCCCCGGGAAGGAGCCTGAAGAGCGAGAGCGGCATGGGTGGAAGGGGATGCACTGTGCTGCCCACTCCAGGATTTTTTGGGATACAACTCCACCCCACCCCGGGTCCCTCAGCCTGCAGGCACAGCCCTGGCCTGCTCACGGTGGCCACCCCACCAACGGCCACAAGTGGCTGCGGCAGGGCAGGAGCCAGGCAGCAGTCTGAGCAGACAGGGAGTGATACCAAAAATGCCAGCAAATAAACTCTCTAAGACTCGTTTGGGAGTTTTAGAAAGCGAGCGTCCTCTATCAGCCTGGGCAACGCGAGGGAGCGATCCCCATTGAGCGTGTGCAGCTAGACAGGAGCTGGGACAGAATGGATTGCCCACTCACGCGCACACGTATAAATTTCCCCACAAATCTTATGCACATCCTATTACTTTCCAAGGTCCAATTTTAATGTTATTATGAACTTCACAACAGTCAAATCTCTTGCTAGTTTGGAGCTTTGGAGCCAGCTCTGACCTTGCATTTGAGATAGGGAAAGACTGCAAACAGAGATGATCACAGAAGACGACACATCATAGAAGTGCTTTGTTGGAAAAACCTTTGAGATCATCAACTCCAACTGTACCTGTTCACCACAAAATCATATCCCTAAGCACTTCATCTGCCTGTCTTTTAAATACCTCCCGAGATGGTCTTTCCCTATCAAATGCAAGATCAGACTGATACAAGTAGTAGTTAACCATTACAAAAAGTGGAATATTTTTTATTTAACCTAAACTAAACTTCATCCAAGTAACTATTTTTGGAAAGCTAAGACAGAATGTCCCTCTGGTAGCATGTTTTCTTCAAACTGCTTTTCCATACACTCTTCATTGTTTGGAAATGATAGCGTCTTCTGTTAGTTATGATCTGTGTGAATAGGTGTTCAGCCTAGAGATGTTTTAGCCTAGAGAAGAGGAGGCTGAGGAGTGACCTTATCACTGCCTACAGCTACCTGAAAGGGGGTTTTAGCCAGGTGGGTGTTGGTGTCTTCTCCCAAGTGGCAGGTGATAGGATGAGAGGGAATGGCCTGCAGCTATGCTAAGGGAGGTTCAGATTAGACATTAGGGAAAATTTCTCCACAAAAAGGGTTATGGGGCACTGGCAGAGGCTGCCCAGGGAGGTGGTTGAGTCACCATCTCGGGAGGTATTTAAAAGACAGGCAGATGAATTGCTTAGGGATATGATTTTGTGGTGAACAGGTACAGTTGGAGTTGATGATCTCAAAGGTTTTTCCAACCAAGCATTTCTATGATGTGTGTTCTTCTGTGATCATCTGTTTTCAGTCTTCCCCTATCTCAAATGCAAGACCAGACTGACACAATTAGTAGTTACTATTACAAAAAGTGGATTTTTTTTTTTTATTCAGCCTAAAGTAAACTTCACCAAAGCGATTGTTTCCGTGACTCCGCCCCTCGGGGGCTTCGGCCACGGCCTCAGCCCCTCCCCCCCGCCATATGGCTCCAGCGGCGCAGACCGCACTTCCGTTTCCTGTGCCGCCACTTCCGCTTCCGGCTCGCGAGCGCGTGGCGGGCGGCGCGGGGCCCGGCGCGCCGGAGCACGTGTGTGTCCCCGCTCCCGGTGTCACCATGCTGGTGCTGTTCGAGACCGCCGCCGGCTACGCCATCTTCAAGGTGAGGGGTGGCGGGGGCCGCAGGGCGGCGGGCCGGGCTCGGGGCTGCCACAGGAACGCGTGTCCATGGCGAGAGAGGGAGTTGCTGTGACCAAAAGCGGAATAGCGTGGTCTAAGCTGAAGCAGAGTTAAGTTTCATCGAAGTAATTGCGTTCTTGGACGGTCAGACAGAACGTCACTCTGAGAGCGGGTTTTTGTACCGTTTTTCTCTCAACTAGTGTTTTTCCAGAGCCTGTTGTGAGAATTGATGAGTTTTGCTGCAGCTGGTTCGTGTATTTAATTTTCTTGTAATATAGATCTGTTTTGTATCAAGAGGTAACATGCAGACAATCTCAAGACGTGGGTGAGTAATTTGAAAGAATAAACACTCTCTTAAGAGTTGCAAGAATGTATTGATATATTTTATTGTTTTGTAAGGTGTAGCTGGTTTAGGTCAAGGCCGACTTTCCAGTACCTGGAGGGGCTACAAGAAAGCTGGGGAGGGACTGTTCTCAAAGGCTTGTGGTGATAGGACGAGGGGCAATGGGTATAAACCGGAGAGGGGCAGATTTAGACTGGACATAAGGAGAAAGGTTTTCACCCTGAGGGTGGTGAGGCGCTGGCCCAGGTTGCCCAGGGAAGCTGTGGCTGCCCCATCCTGGGAGGTGTTCAAGGCCAGGCTGGATGCACACTGGGCATCCTGGGCTGGTGGGAGGTGTCGCTGCCCATGGCAGGGGGTGTGTGGAACTGGATGGGCTTTAAAGTCCCTTCCAACCCAAACCACTCTGTGATTCTACGACATGACCCATCTTAGGGCTGCGAGAATTTATTGGTGTGTTTTATTGACTTGTGAGATGTAGTTATCTCATATCAAGAGGTAACCTGAAGGGAGTCTCCAGACATGGAGACTGAAAAAGTAAACACTCATTGAGGGCTTATGTGGTTCTTTGTCTAAAACTGGTGTGTACACCCACTGCTTTTGTAAGATAGGATCCCTTTTTAGAAGGACATCTGAATCAGTGTGGAATCGCAAAATAAAATTATTTTTGCTTTTGTTTCGAAGATTTTGTCCTTTCCAATATTTTGCTCATTCTTTGGAGGTGATAACACCCTGTGTTCAGTCTGATCCGTGTGAACACGTGTCTGCTGGGATCCCCTCTCTCTGCAGCCTTTCCCCATCTTCAGTGCAAGGTCAGAGCTGGCTCCAAAGCTCCAAATTAGCAGAGATTCGACTGTTTTGAAGTTTCATAATAACATTAAAATTGGACCTTGGAAAGTAGTGGAATGTGCATAAGATTTCTGGGGAAATTTATACGTGTGCGTGTGAGTGGGCAATCCAATCTGTCCCAGCTCCTGTCCGGTTACACACGCTCGATGGGCATCGCTCCCTCGCGTTGCCCAGGCTGATAGAGGACGCTCGCTTTCTAAAACTCCCAAACGACTCTCGGAGAGTTTATTTTCGGGCAGCTTCGTTGTCACAGGGAGGAATGAGGTTGGTGGCCTGGAGGAGTCCAGCCTAGAGGTTCGAGCCCGCACGGCTCCCCTGAGGCCTTCCCGGCCGCTGGTCGCGGTGCCCCCGCCTGCGGGGACAGAGGCGGCCGCTGGGGGGCGATAGGGGGCCGCGATAGGCGCTGCAGGGCGTGATCGAGTGTATAGGGGCCTCGAGTCTATAGTGGCTGGGGCGTCCCCGGGGCTATAGGGGGCTGGGGTGTGCCCGAGTTTATAGGGAGCTGTGGCTGGGGCGTGCCGGGAGCTATATGAGGCTGGGGCGTGCCAGGAGCTATAGGGGCCTGTGGCTGGGGCGTGCCAGGAGCTATAGGGGCCTGTGGCTGGGGCGTGCCAGGAGCTATAGGGGCCTGTGGCTGGGGCGTGCCAGGAGCTATAGGGGCCTGTGGCTGGGGCGTGCCAGGAGCTATAGGGGCCTGTGGCTGGGGCGTGCCAGGAGCTATAGGGGCCTGTGGCTGGGGCGTGCCAGGAGCTATAGGGGCCTGTGGCTGGGGCGTGCCAGGAGCTATAGGGGCCTGTGGCTGGGGTGTGCCTGGAGCTATAGGGCTTGCCTGGGGCTCTAGGGGCTAGGGTGCTCGGAGGTATAGGGGGCTGTGGCTGAGATGTGTTCGAGTCTGTAGGGGGCGCCTGGGTCTCTAGGGGCGAGGGATGCCTGGAGCTATAGGGGAGCTAGGGCTGGGCCGTGCCCGGGGCTATAGGAGGGGGTGCTGTGCTGTGCCAGGGCTATAGGGGGCGCTGGTGCCACAGGGTGCCCGGAGCAGGGCAGGGGGGCCCCTGTGTGGGGTAGGGATGGGCTTGTGGGTGCTTAAAGCTCCGAGGGTTCAGCAGATGCAATTTTTCTTCTGTATTTCAGGAGGCAGCCCTGGCCATGCAGTCCTTTTGCAGCACTGCCCACAGGTGTCTGCTGCCAGCATGCCTGTGCGCTGCATTTATGCCTCAGTGTTCCAGAGCGTTGTCCTGTGCCAGCTGGGCAGCTCTTATGTGTTCCCTAGTAGCAAACAGCCTAAATTGTAAGGGGAAATGGGACACATCTGTGTTCTAGATCTTGGAAGGTTTTTTCCCAATAAGTCTTACTACCTTGCGGGACATAAAATACCTATCAGCACGTAATTTCTGTAGACTTAACAGCCTTGATTGAGCAGCTTCTAGGTCTTTATTTCTCTCTGTGCACCCATTTCTGTTAATAGAGGCTGAACATTCTGTAGGCCCTGGGGTAGGAACAAACTGAGGAAAGGCAGAGTTGCCTTGAGGTTTTCCTGTGCCTGGAGTAGTCCCGTGGGAAGTGAGTGATGGTGTTTGTTTGCCCAGCTGTTACTTGAATTTAAAAAGAAAGGCCTCTGCTAACCTGGATTTAGAAACCCTGGAGGGAGCAGACTCATACTCCCAAGAAGGATTCTCCATGCACCCGGTCAGATTGCAGTTGTGTTGGATTTACCTTGTGGGAACAAAACCACAGGATTTGTGAGTGAGGTGTACAGGCTACGTTTTGTGGGATGTGTGTAGGCTCCAGGGGTGCAACTATTACATCTGTGAGCATTCCCTTTATGTAGAGGTGGGAATAAGCCATTGCTTCCCCCTAGATGATTATCGGCTCAGTTAATTGCCGAGCCTTGTGTGGGAAACACTGCCTTTACAGAGATGTCCTTTTTCTTCCTTGAGCTGCCTCAGATGGATGGGAGTAACTTGGGATCGCTCCTTCCTGTTGTCCCAGACATGTCTGTATTTTCCCAAAGCAGTGGCAGGTTTGGTTTTGGGTCACTGGGGTTGTGAATGAGTCCTGTAGACATGGTGGAGCAAGCCCAGCTTTGATCAACAAGGAGGGGTTTTTGCTTTAATGTGCGGGTTCAGGAGTACCCAGCCACTATTGAGCAACTTCTAGAATGTAGTTGGAAGTAAAAAAAACCCCTGTAAATAAAGTGGTATATTAGTAGGATAAAGTTGCTGAGAGAGAATGTTGAAACTGGAGGTCAACAAAATTGAATTTGTTAGCTTAACTCGATTGATGTTAACTTTCAGTAGTTGATCACGTTGCAAATCTGCTTCAGGTCTTTTCTGCTGAATGCAGGGTCAAAGATTGTTCAAAAGTGCTTTAAATACAGTTGTGTGGTTTTGTTTTGGTGTGGATTCTTTATTTTTTCCTTCTTCTACAGGTTCTGAATGAGAAAAAGCTCCAAGAAGTTGACAGTTTATGGCAAGAATTTGAAACTCCTGAAAAAGCAAACAAAATGTAAGCAGGTTTGTGGGGGGATAGCAGCCTGGCTTTTGGAAGGATATGACTGCCTGTAGGCTTATGCACATTGGAGGTTCAGGAAGCGGTATTGGTTTTTATTTTCCAGTTTTGTAAAGCCTACAAGTTGTGAACGATAGTATGAAGTTAGATACTTGGAGAATCTTAAATTGGAATATCAAAGTGAATGGAACCTTCTTTTCCTTGCAGTGTAACTAAGCTGCAGAAGTCATTGCCATGTGTCACTGAAGCAAAAAATTAAACTATTTTAAAGAGACTTGGAAGGTTTGACAAGAACATTGAAGCTTGTAATGCTGGAAGTGGCTGAAATGACAGGGTTTTGTGCTCACATGAAATTCTTAAAAAAAAATAAAAAAATTTATTCCAGCTGAAACTAGTAGCATGTGAATCACTGTGAACCGAGTTTTTGTTGTTGCCCGTGCCATCAATGAGTGTGAGCACTTCTGCATTGCTGCACAGGGACTGCAGCATCCATTGACCAAGCTGGCCTTTCTAGTAAATTGTCCTTAAGCTGAGGACAACAGTGGATCGCTTCCAAGTCTGTCTCGGGTGTTTTTATAGGAAAAATAAAAACCCCTTTGGTTATAACGGATACCTCTGAACAAGCTATGCCTTGTGGTTTGGATTTATCCTGTTCTCTAACAGTATTTAGAGGAGAGGATAGAATATTCCGCATCTGCCTGTTTGTAGTGTTGTTAATCTTGTCTTGGAAGACTTCATCTTGGCCACTTGCTAGACAGGATGTGGCTCTTAATGGGTATCTATTCTGATCAAAGTAATTAATCTCTCACCTGACTTTCTACAAAGCCATCGTTTTAAGCCTGGAGCTTCAGTTGGGTTCTGCGTATGCTTAACTCAAGGATTCCGTTTTATCTGTGACCTTGCTTCCTTTGCTGATACTTGACTCACAAAGAGCAGCGGTTAATCAGAACTGGATTAGTCAAGTGTCTGTCCCTGACAAGGAATTTACTGGATTGAGATAGCTTCTTGACTGTAACTAGATATCGACACCACAGATTATGTGAGGGGGAGAGGGAAGCTGGGCTGGAGGATCTGGCATGGTGTGGTTAAACACTGTCCTCGTGATTTCTGGCTCTGGTCAGTAGTTATAGCATGGAAGAATTTTCTGGTTTTTTGTTTTAAACTCTGCTCGTAACTTGTATTCTAACATCTAATTATAAGGGAGAACTGAGAGATTCACAGGCAATGAATCAGTTCAGTTTTAAAGTTTTTGAAGATGTGTTTGGTTGAAAAGCATGTTAAATCTGGGCTGTGCAAGCTCTGCGTTCCACAGAGGGAGAAGGTTCCCTTTTGAAGATAAGTGGGAAGATGCTATCACCAGTCAGTCGGCAGTGACACCTAGTTAATCAGGGTGCAGTGTTGAAACTTAGATGGATCATGTCTGTCTTTAAATATGAACTACAAAACAAAAAGAGAGCTTAGGTTTTCTGATTATGTTGGTCCTAGATATATTAAATCAAAAATCCTTTTTTTTTTTAATCAAGTTTATGGACCCAGCTGAAAAGGCACATCAAGCTCAAAATTAATCAGCAGGTTTAGTGGTTTTCCTTCTTTTTGAGGATCTGGATATTGATCTCTGCTCTTGCAGTCTTAGGGGGAGGAGGGGAGCTATAATAACGGAGGCAGAAAAAATGTAAAATGGTTCTAGCATCTGGTTTATGTACATTCATTTACATGCTTGTATTTTTCTTCTGTAGAGTAAAGCTGAAGCACTTCGAGAAATTTCAGGACACAACAGAAGCACTTGCTGGTAAGTGAGTTAACACTGTTTTTACCAAAAAAACCCAAACCAAACAAATCCTGTGTGCCCTAGTTCACTCATTGCTCACCTCTGTCCCTGCTCTGTTTCTTTGCTTAGCTTTTAAATTACAAATTTTTCAAAGTCAACTCTTCTTGTTGTTCTATGAGGTCTTCCACCCAGTCTGTAGTACAGTAGAGATGTAATGAAGTCTGTTTTTCTTTTTTCCCCTACCGTGCTTATTTCCCAAGCGGCTCACTTATGAGCACTTGGCAGAAGGTTTTATCTGATATGTGTAGCCTGTTGTCAATGATGGATTCTTGTTGAGACTGAATGTAACTGATTTGAGTCAACATTTCGTCACTACCACTGAGACAACAGACAGATATCAAACTATGTATTATTACAACCGCCCTTGGGTTTTCAACCTAAAAGATGCCTGTGTTCCACTTAAAAGAAATTCAGGAGTTTAAACAAAATGGGAAGTCTTATATTCAGTAATCTTTACTAATTCAGCACTTAAATGCTTGATGCTGTGAACTGGTTTGAACGGAAGTGATAGAAGTTCTAGCTAGTCATTCAGAAATGATGTCGCTATTACTGCTGAGTGTGACATATGACATCACTAGGTGGATGTTCCATGTCGCGCTTATGAGTGAAGAATGGATCTTTGTGTTCTAATGTGGTAAGGATAGCTTATCATGGAAGCTAAGGAAACAATGTAAGAATGGAGACACTACGTTCACACATGAGAAGCAAGTGGAACAACTGAGATTGAAGCTGCTGCTGCTGATTTAAAAAAAGAAAACAAACCGTCCAGAACAATGAAAAAACAAAAAAGCTGTGTACTACTTTGGTTCAGGTTTACTTGTCTGTGAAGTGGGGGAGATTATTCAAACAACCTATATCGCATTTATTTTGAAGGGAAAACAGTGCATGTGGCTGTATTAAGTGAGTTAGGAGCTATTGGCCAGCTTGAAAGGTAGAAACTTATCTTCCTTTTAGAAAGGTTGAGAGGAAACTCAGCGCAGCACTTAGATTGTACCCTTACATGTCGTTAAGGTTTTGGAAATCAAAAGTCACTGTCTTCTGCTCCATTTACTGTGATGAAGATCTTGGATCCATCACATGCTATATTAAAATGTTTTGTATCTGACTACCCAGTCAATGTGTTTGGCAACGTTCTTTGTCGGGCTTTAGGTGGTATAGTATGTTATCATCAGCAGAGGATGCAAATAAGCCGTTACTCAATTTAGGGTATCATGGTTGCTGACTAAGGGACCTGGAAAATGGTTGGTTAATTAAACGATATGCAAAATGTTCCCATTTAACCTTGTCTTTGGAAATGTTAAACATAAATCTAAAGCATAGGGCATACTGTTTGTAGAGATCCTTCAACAAAGTTGACAGAAATAGAACTGAAACCACATGGAGAAAGGAGAGGCATCTGGGAGAAAAGTTTTTGATTTAGGCCTCTATAGGATCAAGTATATAATTTTCTTCTATTTTTATTCTGGCCACTGCATGGCGAAGTAGTATTGCAGCTCAGACCAGAGGTACTGTGGGCAGTTAAAAATAGCAAGTTTAGGGAACTATTTTTACAAGTTTTAGGAAACAAACTGCATCTTTGGTCTTTTTGTTTTATACAGCATCCACGGCCCTCGTAGAAGGCAAGCTCAGCAAGAACTTGAAGAAAATTCTCAAGAAGATAGTGGCAAAAGATGCCCACGAACAGTTGGCTGTAGCAGATGCCAAGCTTGGAGGTGTCATAAAGGTAATAATGAATTTTGCCATTCTTCCTTACGTCTCATTCTTTTGTAATCTTGAAGTCGGGTTCCAGAGAGCTTACAATTGGCAGCAATAGAATATGCTGGCAGTGCTGTCTACACAGCGTGGGAGATATCTGGTCCTTGTGATCAAATGTGCATTGTGTGTATACTGGGAAGGTATTATCTTAAGCACATAAGTGAATGTTATGGTTGAAGTGCACTGAGGTGTTGAGGTTTATTTCATTTCTCTCTTAAATATTAGTTAGAAATCCAGCAGATTAAAAAATTAATTTTGCTAATGATCCCATCCAAAAAAAGAGGTAGGGGAGGAACCAAATATAAAACTAGTTGGAAACGCTTATTCCTCACTATCAGGTGCAGGAAATAGTGGGTGATGATTTATTGTTTTGTCGGGAGTACACGTGGTTCTGTTTCCCTCAGTCTGCATGCAGTTGTGCACATCATCCAATCCTTGCCTGCTGGAGGAAGGTAGTAGTACAGTAAAGCTGGACTGCTTTCTCATGTCTCCTAGGTGTCAAATACCAGGTTCCCATCTCGTGTCTGATTGCTGCCTGTTCAAGTGATTTTTATTCTCACCACACCTCATTTTGTCTTAGGAGACTGGTGTAGGCTGCAAAATGAGGAGGATTTAGTGTTAAAGTGAGTAATACCAAGGACTCTGAACCAACTACTCAGTTTCGTTCTCTGAAAAAAAACCCAAAGCCTCTAGCCCTCTACCTCTGAATTCTCTCTGTGGCCAAACTGTTTCTAGTAATCTGCAAAGTCTTGATTCTTCAGTTCCAGTGTCTACATAGCAGATAGAGCATTAATTATTCGTTTCTTCAAACTGGAATTGTTTCTTTGGGGGGAACTAGGGGTGTGACTACCTTGAGCATCAAAGATGACTGAAACAGTGTGATCACAGAATTGGAGTGGGAAAACCAGATATGATGAGATAAAGCAACTGGAAGAAAGGCCTTAGAGGGATGTCATTGACGTGCCTGACTTGGACCACTGGTTTCCATCCTCCAGGACAAGCTGAATTTGAGTTGTATACACAGCCCAATGGTTACAGAGCTGATGAGAGGAATTCGCTCACAGATTGAAGGGCTTATTACAGGCCTCCCTTCTCGAGAGATGGCAGCTATGTGTCTGGGTCTGGCACACAGGTGAGTTCCTGTTTTACCCTGCTCTGTTTCACCCTGTGTCTGCCCCATTGCAGTGTATTTGGCTGAGATGTGTTGGTTGAAGTTTCCCTATGTGACATGGCCTCTTAGTTCCTCTGTAAATCAAGATACCTTTGTATCTGAAATCTTGTTTTATAAAGAAGGGCTTTCCAGTTGCCCCCACCCTGTAGAGAAAGGCTTCAGCCTTTGCATGTTATGTACTTGAGGATTTGATTTGAAGTGTCTCTGTAGCAGTCAAATGGGTTGTTGAAAACTCCACTGACAGGTGAGGCGAGGACCATAATTTACTGATTTATGCCAGAATAAATACACTTATAACATATAATGTAAATATTAAAAGTAGAGTTGTCTTCCCCTCCCTTGCTATCACTGCCTTTTAGTGGAGCAGTAGTTAGGTACAAAATTGTTGGATCAGCATAGGGTCAAGCATTCATTTAATACATATTCTGACATGGGCTTGTCCTGTAGCCATTGGCAATTAGAGAACTGCTTTGCTTGAGCTGATTCCTTAAAAACAGATAGGTGTTTGCTGTTACAGTGTGTAGAAAATGGTCATGAATATTGAAAAGAGTCTTGGAAGTTGCAAGTCCTCATCGATATCAAGTGTTTTTTACTGTAGAAATTTTAAAAATACATTAAAGCCAGATGGTAATGGGCTTTTTGAGACGGCGAGAATCAGTTCAAGGAAGTTTCTTCTGTTGCTTTATGTTAGTGTTGCTGATTATTGCTGCTGGGTAGGTGCTGTTTTGCGGAGTGCCTCCAGCCACCGCGGAAATGAAAGTGCTGTTGACAAATACTTTTTGTGGGGAACATGCAGAAAGAAATGAACAGCCTGTTTCCTGCCACAAGACTAATGTTCAGTCTGCTACACGTGGTACAGCTAGCCTTAACTTTCCCTTTCACCCTGGTCGTGGGGTTTGTTCGTGTATGTGTCGGAGCTATTGTGAAACCATGTCAGTGTGACTTCTGGACACAGCTGAGAGCAGTCAGTGGCATAAAACTCAGCTGATGTGAAGGAATGTATGGACAGCCATAGTTGTGTGAAGTAGGACCCAGTGAGACGTGCTCTGCTGCTGGATGTCAAGTTACTGATAAAACTCTATTTCTGTCTCCTCAGCCTTTCCCGATACAAGTTGAAATTCAGCCCAGACAAAGTTGATACCATGATCATCCAGGCAATTTGTAAGTAAATTTAAACCTTTAATTATTAATAGATCCAGCTTAGCATAGCTGACTTATTTATATTGGTTGCAGAAAAGTTATTGCCATTTCCTTCTAGCGGCTTTCAGTAAATTGGGTGTTGCTATTCAGATAGGCATAAGATGTGTTTTGTTAGTACAATTTTCCACATGTGCAAACATTTTTAGGTTGATAGAGTAAACTGATGTCCACCACACCTTAGCAGAGATCAGCTGAAATACAGGCAGTGTTAGCTCAGTTCTCTGAGGACTTCCCTTCCCAATGTGCCTCTCTTCTGAGTAGTGTTGGGAGAATGAGGCCCACAGGACAGGGTGTCTTGACTCTTTGTTGTGGTGGTATCGTGCAGAGGGGGTAATGTAGAAATGAACTGTTATGTTAGGCATGTAAAACCCACTGCAGTTTGTAGTGCTGCATTCAATCTCCTTGCTGTGTTAATGGAAAACAGACTGCAACTGTAAATACAGCCAGGAAAGCCCTTTATTTTTCCTTGAAGACATCCACGTCATAATCTGCGTGCTTGCTGTGAAGCAGTGGTGAGGAATCCTGTTTGGAATATTAATTCCCAGACTGTTGTCAATGATGAAACATAGTTAAAGCTGAAATGAATGATTGATTTAGTTCCTTCGTCACTACCACTGAGACAACAGATGGGGACATTGGTATTGCATTAGAAGGAAATACTTTAGCCTCAGGACTCTGTAGCAATATATGCTGTGGGTGTTAAAACTTTTATGTTTTAAATCTGGTTATCAGTCATATCTGGTAAATGGGGTGAGCCTGTTGAATTATGTTGGATATGTTTATGTTATAAAGGCAACTGAAGGGCTTAATACAATCTTTTAAATCGAATGATTGAATACAAAATCAGTTTCTCACCATTAAAACCTTTTTCTTAGAGTTTATTACATGTCTTAAGTTTTACATCAATCTTGTGTGTAGCACTTTGACTAAGAGGCAGCATAACTGCCTGCTGTTCTGCTTACAGGGGAATGTGCTTTATATCTGTTTAAAGGATTCTGTCCTATACAACCACAGTGATGAAGCTTTCAGGCCATGCACATGGGAATTCTAGTATTTCTATAGTATTGTTCTTGGGATTATGCAGCTCTCTGAAGAGTAAAGACTTCTAATGTACTGCAGCTTATGTTTCTTTCCAGTCTTTATGGGATAAAATACTTCAGTTTTCTCCCTTTACACTCTTTAAATTTGTTGATTAGAGAATTTTCCATTTTTAGCTTACCTTTTTAGGAAAAAAGTCTGTTCTTTTTCTCTTAGCACTTCTTGACGACTTGGACAAAGAACTGAATAACTACGTCATGCGCTGCAGGGAATGGTATGGCTGGCACTTCCCTGAACTGGGCAAAATCATCACAGATAACCTAGCGTATTGTAAATGTGTGCGGAAAGTTGGTGAGTAATTAGGAGGCATGAGCCTGGCGAATATTGCATGTTAGTATGCAACTGACACCGAGTTGTAGATCAGCCACTCACTCATCCAGCTATTGTCATGGCCCGGTATACAATTCTGTCTTCAGCAACAGTGTAGATGGGGCCAGTAGAAAAGTAATGTACCCTTGAATCTGTACGATGATGCAATTTACCATTTTGAAGCTTAAGGGAAAGCTAATGCTGTATCACCAGTCAGCTCTGCATGGACCACCGGCATATCTTACTAGAATGACAATTAGTCAGCAGATCAAATTGGAAGTTAGCTGCTGAAAACTAATGTAAAGACAATTGCAGCCTGTTTTGGGTGTTCTTGAAGACTGACTGCTGTAAGTATTCAAAAGAGCAGAAGGAATGTCTGCTATAGTATTTTGGACCCTTGCCTCACCTCTTAGGCATGTGCTTTTTATTGACTTACTTTTTTTTTTTTTTTTTCCCCTAATAATGAAGTTTGCAGTCCAGGGAGACTTGTGGTGTTAAGCGAGCTTTTTTCTCAATTGTAGGAAGAATTACGTAGGTTTGGTTAGTGGCAAATGACTGCTGACTTCCTGGAATTCTTCCTTTGTAGTCTTGTAACTGAAAATTTTGCTGCAAGCAGCTACTGAAAAGGGGACGTATGCAGTGTTACAGAATAAGACCTTTTATTTCTAGTTTCAAATTTAATATTTCCAGTCATTCTCTGTTAGTATAAACATAAAGTCAGAGCAATGATAGATACTTTGGGAGTTTGGACTAGAATGATAGCAGATTTGCCTCACTGTTGCTATTTTGGCCTTTGATCTTCATCTGTTTCTATGCTTTTTTACTAATCCATCTCACCCCCAGCACAAACATGCTTTCATCTGTGCCCCACAGGAGACAGAAGCAATTTTGCCTCCTCTGATGTTTCTGACATCCTACCAGAGGAGATCGAAGAGGAAGTGAAAGCTGCCGCTGAGATTTCCATGGGGACAGAAGTATCAGAAGAAGATATAAACAACATAATTCATCTCTGTGATCAGGTACGTACGTGTGGATGAATAACAATAGGAACTCCACTTCAGTGAGCCGTATCAGAGCCTCTTATACCAAGGAGAGGTTTTCCCAAGGTATTGCTGACACACTTGTGATGGCAGTGATGATTCCTATATTGTTGCTTTCCTGATGTACAGACATGAGGGTGTGCAGTCACTACCTCATCTGAGCCATCTCCAACTGTTGATGTCTGGACGAAGTCTTCCAGAAGAAGCAGTCCTACTTTTTGTTGGAATTTTGCCATTATGTGCTTTTAAGTCCTTGAGATAATGGTACTCTGTAGCCTCTTTTTATCTGTCACTTCTGAAGCTACGTGATTTACTCAGTGGTTAAAAGTGGAGGCTCCAGAAGAGTTAGGAGCCCTATCCTGCTTTCACCTAGATTGTATGTGAGCTCTCTCTGACTTTACTGGTGCCAGTCAGATGCCTTTGTGACTTTACCAGGGAGTGGCAGGGTTAGGAGCAGTGAGTTCCTCTTCTTGGTCTAGACTGGGCTGCCTTTTTATGTGCATTCTAATTGTGTGTGTTTGTATGGAAAAAGTAAAGAGCACTTATCCCATTTCAAGAGAATGGTAGTGAAGATTTACGTGAGAACTGAATGTTCCAGAGTTTTGTCCTAAAGAAATGTCCTTACTAAGTATTTTTGTTCCGCTTCGCTGTCGTTGGCATGTTGTCAGCTCCTTTATTGGGAGCTTTGCTGAGAAACTTAAGTTGCATAAGGGAATAAGCAGCACAGGTCCAATATACTTCATGGATGGAATTCTGCTCTGGGAATATGTCCTACTTAAAGCTTTCTATAAGTCTGGCTCTTGACTGTCTGCATTCTGTTAGTCTCCTTCATTGGAATTCTCAGCTCTTCCTCATTTCAATCTGTTTAGCTCGTCCTGTTTGTCTGTTGGCTAATACTCATTCCTGTAACCAAACTCTTTTCTGTGCCAGGTGATTGAAATCTCTGAGTACAGGACACAGCTCTATGACTACCTGAAGAACAGAATGATGGCCATTGCCCCTAATCTCACTGTCATGGTGGGTGAACTGGTTGGAGCAAGACTTATTGCTCATGCAGGTGGGTTACAGTCATCAGTATAAATAATGCTTAGATGACCTCATTAGAGGTTTTCTCTGAGGAGCCGGTCGGCTAAAAAGCATTATGCAAGGCCCTGATGAACATCTTATAGTAAAGGGGGTGCGGGACGGTAGCTCTCGAGGAATCTGAGAATATCAGCACGAGCTCGGTAGTAGTCTGTGATGATGAAGTTTTCAGTTGGCCTGAGTTCTTTTTTGGAATATGAGGGCAACTCAAGTCACTACCTCTTCTGAGACACCGACTGAGCCTCCTGCTGATAGTCCAGTCACTGCTGAGGTAAAATACTGACAAACTGGCATTAGGCTTTTATAGTCAGACTGGCTCAAGGTAAGCAGCCCTCTTTATCTATGCTGTAGTTCTGTGATGACACGTTCTTGCTGTCAGACTTCATCAGGAGAAGGCATTACTCCAGTGGAGTAAGTTTTATTGAGTCAACCTTCATTCCTGTTGGTGAAACCAAGACAGTTAGTTGAAGCATGAAAGACTGAAATGGCTTACCTGTCCTTCAAGGATATGAATGTGAAGCAGCTCTCATAGAAATAGAGGGCTCTGAGGTTCCTACTTGTGTATAGTGTAGGAATCTACCTGCCTGCTTTTCTAGCTGCTCCTCTGACTAATTGCTGTTGGTGTGTCACCTCCTTCTAGGTTCCCTCTTGAATTTGGCAAAACATCCAGCTTCAACAGTTCAGTTGCTGGGTGCTGAGAAGGCTCTTTTCAGAGCACTAAAGACAAAACGAGACACGCCTAAATTTGGCCTAATCTATCATGCTTCTCTTGTGGGACAAACCAATACCAAAAACAAAGGAAAGGTGAGTTGTAGAATTGTTTACCAGCTTGGCTTTTGTTTTTTTTCAGTGTGACTATCTGTTAATGGCATGGCTTGATCTTCACAGTGAGGCTCTTTCCATGTCTTGATTCTCTGTAGTGCTTCATGGTTACATGGAAAACGCTAGTGTTTCATAAATCCTGGGATGTCTGTTATTCCTGTTGGAGAAAGCGAATGGGATTGTCCATTCAACGCATCTGAGTAGTAATAGAAATGTTCTTAGAATCATAGAATCTCAGAATGGTTTGGGTTGGAAGGGACCATGCAGTTCCAACCCCCCTGCCATGGGCAGGGACAAGGCTGAGGCTGCCCAAGGCCCCATCCAACCTGGCCTTGAACACCTCCAGGGAGGGGGCAGCCACAGCTTCCCTGGGCAACCTGTGCCAATGCCTCGCCACCCTCATCATGAAGAATTTCTTCCTCAAGTCCAATCTAAATCTCCCCCCTTCCAATTTAAAGCTACTCCCCTTTTTTCTAGTCCCTCCCCAGCTTTCTTGTAAGTCTCCTTTAGATACTAGAAGGCTGATAGAAGTCTCTGAGGCGACCTTATCCAGGCTGAACAACCCTAACTCTCTCAGCCTGTCCTCATAGCAGAGGTGCTCCAGCCCTCGCATCATCTTCGTGGCCCTCCTCTGGACCTGTTCCAACCAACCTGATCCTCCCCTGCAGTGGGAGGGGCTTTAATCCCCTGGTCCCCATCTTGTTGTTCATTGAGCCAGAAGGGGTGAGGAGAATGGTTGCCAGTGAAGATTGAGGCAAAAAAGTTGAGTACCTCAGCCTTCTTGCCTGTTAATATGGGGTCACCATTTTTGTTCATCAGTGGGGGCACGCTCTCTTTAACCTTCCTTTTCCGGCGGATGTACCTGTAGAAGCCTTTCTTGTAAGTCTTTGCTTCCCCTGCCAAGTTCAGCTCCAGCTGTGCCTTGGCCTTCCTGAACACATCCGTACACAACCAGGCAGCGTCCCCAGACTCTTCCCAGGTTCCCTGTCCCTGCTTGCACTACCTGTGCAGTTGCCTCTTGTTCTTGAGTTTGACCCACAGGTCTCGACTTGGCCACGCTGGTCTCTTCCCTTCCTGATTTCCCACATCTGGGGACCAAATGCTCTTGCGCTCGATGGAAAGCATCCTTAAATATTTGTCAGCTCTGTTCCGCTCCCTGGTCCCTGAGGACCGTTTCCCCACGGGGGTCCTGCTGAGTAACTCCTTGAAGAGCTGGAAGTTTGCTTTCCTAAAATTTAGGGTCCTGACTGTATCCCTCAGGACTTTGATCACTGGCTTTCACAAGGTATATGTTGCTGCTTCCTTCTACGTGATGGTCACCTGAGCTGTTAAAAGCTTTAGTCTTGCTTGAAAATCAGACTCTCTTTATGCTGAACCTAGTAACTTGTGGCTTGCTTTGAAAGAGATTAGACGTTCATAGTGCCCATGGAGGAATGTTTTTGAACTGTGGAGAAAGCTATCCAGCCAAAAACAACATCTCAAATGAACTTCATTGAAAGTTTGGGGTAGGGTAGGATATGTATAACTAAGTTGCTGTATCAGACGTTTCCTTCTATTTATCAAGAAAATAAGGTGTTACATTAACAGTATTTCAATGTTGAGCAAATGATGTACTAATAACTTTTTGGACCAAGCACTGCTAGTAAGTGATTACTTTGTTCTTCTGTTTGTGGGTATGGTTTCCAGATCAGAGTGAATCATTGCTTTATGTTAAATCTTAGCATTTAATGTTTTGTTTGGCTTTTCCAGATTTCGCGAATGCTGGCAGCTAAGACTGCTTTGACTGTTCGTTATGATGCCCTTGGAGAGGATACCAGTGCAGAAATGGGAGCTGAGAACAGACTAAAAGTAGAGACGAGACTGCGGCTTTTGGAAGAGAGAGGGGTAAGTCTACCAGAGGGCTGCATGAAGCTGACGTTCGTGGTATGATTTTCTGATGCACTGTTTTCTGAGTCTTTCTCCTTCACTCGCTTGCATGATCTAGTGTCACTCTTATTCTGCAGCTTCTTCCAGCGTTGCTGGAACAGTAAGGTTTGTAAGATGGCTGCATGCATTTGTTTGTACGTCAGTTTGTCTTGTTTAAATGTTTGTCTTAAGATTTTTCATTAGAATGTAAGTTAATTCTGTCAGGATGAATAAGATCACACATTTACATTCTGCTGCATCTTTGATCGCCATCATCATAATTAATTGCAAATATATGCTTATTACTTCACCGCTTCTTTTTCTTCAACTTAGAAGAAAGCACATCTGCATTTTCTTCCTCTCTCACGTTTTCCACCATGCTTCCCCAAAATGTGAACAGTGGTGACAGCTTTCTCTGTAGCTAAAGCAAGATATTATTCTGCAAATTGCTGTGTTACCCTCCCCTCATCTAATATATATCATGCCTCTCTGTACCTGCTGTTCCATCTGTTGCCATCAGCACAGCGTGGTGGGAGAACTTAGGGTTCATTTTCCTCTTTAAGATGGTGTGTCTGCCACATGTGATCTTGTAAATGATGCCTATGTTCAGCCTTCCAAGCTGGAAGATCCGATGCTAATGCTGTAGTGCTGGTGTTGCTAGAGCAAAAAGAAAAATCCAGGAAAACCTGTCTGTCTCTCCTTGAGCATTTCATGGGAGGCAATACTTCCCATCAAAACAAAGGCAAACTGATTACCTAGTAAGTACAAATTTAATTCAAATCCAGTTTAGGGCCTGAATTGTGGTTTTAAGGTTGGCTTTATGCCAGCCATGGGGTGATACCTGCCCTGACAGGCAGTTATCCTTACAAAAAAAATAATATGCACAAATTCGAGCTGCTCTTGGGAACTTAGAAGTATGGTGTTGTATGTCATAGGGCTGTGGGATGTTTGATCCAGTACTAGATGGCCTTTAATTGAACTGAGCTCTCGAAGAGCAGTATTAGAAAGACGTGCCTTTCTCACCCCAGTCACCTCCCTGTCACTATTCTACTCCCAGGTGTAAGACTCATACAGGTACACAAGAGCCTGCCCTCTAATATATGTCTGTGTATCCGGTTTTAATTTCTTTCAAGGGCTGGTGTAGAACTTGTGTTGGGAATAGTTTTTATTATGAGTAGTTTGTTTTTCACTTGTAATTTTTTCTTGTAGATGAGAAGAATAAGTGGCACTGGAAAAGCCTTAGCCAGGACAGACAAGTATCAAAACAAGAGGTGAATAGCTTTCTCTTTCACCCTAGCTAAGACTAAATAATTCTTCATGTTTTTATTTCTGAGAAGCTTTTTGGTTGCGTGCTGAGTTGACTTAAGATCCAGAAAACATTTTCTGTGCTCTTGAACACTGATGGCAAGTCCTATTGCTAATGGGAATTCCCATTTTCCACATTTTACAACTGTGGTAAAGCCAGTGAACTGAAGAAACAGTCTAATAGTAAATTACTGGTGTCATCAGGTAACAAGTATATACAGATGCTATCAACATCAGCCCCAAAAGCTGGATAGTTTGGGTAGTTAATACGTAGCGGCTTTATTTAATGCAAACGTGAGTAAATTAAATTGGAGAAAATCAATTTGAATTAATTTTTTTGATGTGGAAGCTGTCCTAGAGACGTACTTAATTGTTTTATTCTTTAAAAAGGTGGGGAAAAAAGCTGTTCTTGTTTTGAGCAAAGCTTCATCTCCTAATTTGGGTCTTGTCTGTGATAAGTAATGCGTATCCTAAGCAATAGATGGGGTCTATACTCCGGACACTGTTAGAGCAGTTTCTGGTGCCCGAAGTGACACTGTAATATTGCATCTGCGACAGCTGAATATCTAAGGATTTGAACACGCTATAATTAGTCTGAGCTGTGACAACTGGGTTTTTCACTTAATTTGGTTGCAGGCATCTTGTTTTGCTTGGCTGAACCTTTATTGGAGAGAGGGCAAGTGTTCAGCAAAACCAGGGCTGGATGCGAGTTCTGAGGCAAAAATAGCACTGTTACACCTATCCGCAGTCCCCAGACATATTTCTCAAGCCTAACTGTTAACTTCCATTTCCATGTGCTAGGGATTTTGAAGTGTAGTGCTGGCTGTGATTTCTGGAGCTGCTTCTGAAGAGATTATGCCGGTATATGAAGCATCGGGGTGTGTAAGGAGGCAGTGACTTAGGGAGGAGGATGTTGAGGAAGTAACATGCATGCAGGGTTTTGACCTCTTGAAATGAGGAGTCATGAATTCCTGCCAGGACACGTTTCTGCTGTTAGACATGCTTTGCAAACGTGTCTAGGCTTGGGGGAGAGACTGAAGATAGTTCCTGGCTGTTTGGCGTAGTCTGTCTGCCTAAAAAGGAAGCTAACTCAGTCCTTGTCAAATTGTCCTTGTAGAACAAAAATGGGAGTACTGCTGCTTTATGAAGGTTGTTTGACAGGCTAAACCAGTGTTCTAAGGAGATTGGCAAGAGTCTCTTAGTCTTGTCTGGAACCATGGATCCTCTGTGAATTGGCTACATCAAAGTAGTGTTTCAGAGGTTAATTGCAAGGTAGTTTTTAGAGATAAGGTTCAAGTGAAGCAATTCCAGTGCACTTTCCTAAAGAGATGTGAAAGTGTGCATTATGTACCTCTGCTGCATTTATTTACTGAAGCACAGTCTGCTGGTAGCAAAAGGCTGTGTAATCAATTTCTGTGAATCAAAATGCAGTGTTAATACCCGTGAGAATAATTTCTGATCCTTAGAGGATGAATTGCTGGTACTGTCTGCTACGATTACCACATCCTTCCCCTTTATTCACTAGCCTCAGTTGCTTTTGTACCTTGTGCAAGATAACTACTTCACGTTCCTATTTTAGAGAAGTTTAGATGCTCACTATATGTCGGGGGCGGGGAGTAGTTTACGCTTACTGTCCAAAACTCTTTTCTCCTTTTTCTTACTCATTCTGTTCTGAATGAGTAAGAATAAAGTAGCTTTGTTGTTATTAGGCTGTTTCTGTGCCCCAAAAAGGTCCAACTAAAGAGCACTGGGCTTTTGGGGTGGCTGTGCACCCTATAGAGGAGTTTGGGACTGAACAAAGGAGCATACAATGTCGGAGAAGAGGCAATTTCAGGCACAGATGTGGTATTTGAATGTCCCATAAAGTCTGAAACAAGTGATACACAGGTAGAATCATAGCATTACCCTGCCCTGGAAGGTGTGCCCTGTGAATGTAGTGATGGAGAGGCAGTGCAAAAAAAGCAGATGTGAAGCTGCTTCTAAACCTGTTTATACACATTAGCCTTGGGGTACAATTATACAGACTTACCAAATTGTGGGGAGCTGTGCTTGTGATCATTCAGCTATGCTAGAAAGCAGCAGAGATCAATGTAACGGGTAATTTAAGTGCTCTGTAGAGCCTTGAAATTGGAACCAAGCGCTTGCTTAACTGGTATCTTCTGCTCAAATGGGACAGTTGTACTTCATGCGATATCCTCTGTAGTCGTGATTACTGATAATCTGTTCATGTATTGGAGGAAGAGGCTCACCTGTAGATGCTTCATCAGCTGAACAAGATTGATTTGTGAATATTCTTGGGAGGCTGTGTTGGAAAGTTTTATGTTCAACTGCAGGATCTTGCCTGGGGCCAAGGTCTTTTGGTTACTTGAACTGATTTGTTTTCTTCATTACAGTGAAGTAAAAGTATTTGACCCATCTGGTGACTCTACGCTTCCTACTGTTTCAAAGAAACGCAAAATTCAGGAGGTGGATGAGCAAGACAGAGAGGTTGCTGTGAAAGCAAAGAAGTTCAAAGCGGAGACAAAAGGTCAGTTGCTGCATTTGTGCTGCTGGCATGTCACTGTGTATCATGCAGTGGGGCTTAGCATTCACAACCAGCCACAATAACTGGTGATTCTCCTTGGGTATGACACTGTATTTACAATAAAGTAATAATCCTTTATGGACTGACACCAAACTACGGTCAATTTACTTTAAATATCTGCTTTTAAACTGTTTTAAGCATGTAAGAACATTTAAAACCAAAATTCTACTCATTCTTGTAGGTTTCTTGCTTAGCAGATTTCTGTTTAGTGGGCCTTAGTATCTTGAAGACAAAAATACCCTCTTCTCTGCAAAACCAGAATTTGGCCGATTTTCCTTAAAGAATACTTTTATATTCTGTATAGAAATGTTTTCTGGCATGTTTCAACTTATAAGCATTGAATGTCAGAATGTGAGGTGAGATGACACTTGAAAATTTCAGTCTGAATTTACTTAGTACATGAACAATCTTTATTCTCTGGAGAGCTGAAAGCGAACCATGGCCACAGCTTTTCTTTCAGTCACTGATAAGTTACTGCATGAAGAAAGATTTTTGGACTGCAACTTCAAAATAATCTGGTTTTTTTATTATGGTTCATTTTAAGAAACACTTTGTCTTCTGCTCTCCATTGTCCCTTTCGGCACCTCTAAATGGCTGGCCTAATGCTTGCTATGGTAGTGCAGTACCCAGTGTGTAACTCAGGAGGAGAAAAGGGAAAGGAAGGTGGTTAAGTCATTTCTGTGAGGGCCAGAGGCAGATCTAGACGTGAGCTACGCACAAGTTTTATCAGCTACCCATGCCTGCAGCAAGCGAGGGCTTTTCAGAGCCTTCCTCGTCTGTCATTTTTCCATGCAGTTACACTGGTTCTGTACCTCTTCATGCTCAGCTGAGGCAGAGGTATGATCTTTCCAGACACTGGTTGGTTCCTGGTGTCTCTGTACGTGGATGGAGTAACTTGTAGGAACCTCAGCTGAGAATTAAAAGTTACGCTGGAGGGAGAATCCTTTGTGCTGTAAAGCTGATAACTGTGCCCCAGCTTGTTTTCTTGTGCTTATCATAAGTAGTCAAGGACATATGAGTACTTTGGAGGCTTGAACTTTGCCTGTTTTCTTTTTGGAGAATGTGGGTGTTCTCACAGCTACTGCTTTTGATAATCTTTTGAACTAACTTGCCATACTATAGTCTCAGAATTGTTCCCTTGGGCTTCTCTTGCATTAATCAAAGCAACTGTTGACATCTCACAGGCACAAGCTCTTCACAGGTGAAATATTACATTTCTAGCCTGGTCTCTTACAGTATTTGGAGGATATTTGTGTTTATGAATATATTATTCAATGCTTCATGCTTCCATGCACAAACCTGCTTGTGTTTGCTTTGTGTGCTTTTTTTGAGCATCAGTATACCCTGGCTTAGGGGTTGAATGGCGCTTAGCTTTGTGTGCTTGTGTTTTTGAAACTTCCAGAACCTGAAGTACAGAATTCAGAAGTGTTGATTACCTTCCTGAGAAGGTGTATGGTTTGTCACTCCTGCTTTTTCCCGCTTTTTCATATTAGCTGGGTGATTTTATTTGGCTACTTGGGCATTACAACTACGCGTGCCAGTTCATCCAGACTATGGAAGAAGTGTTTTCAGAGAGATTATTCATCTCATATCATATCACCTGTATGCAGAACTAATCTTTTCGGTCTGTCCTGTTGTACTCTTTAAAATAGCACTGCCCTGGTGTTTGCAAATCTTGTGTTTTGACCACCCAGCAAAGTACGTGAGTTTCCCTAGCACTGGCAGGCAGACCATGCCCTTTTCCAGTATAGTTGGTGTGACTGTTCCACATGCCAGGGGGTTGGGGTAGTCCAAGAAATCTTAAGTTCCGTAATACACGGAAGAGCACTAGCATTAAGATTTATGTTGCATGTCGACTTGAATATGTGTGAGCCTTGAATTTCTGCTATTCTTGGCTCTATTATTTTTGATGCAGTGCTCTGTTAAGCTTTTCTCTGGTCAGAGATTACACATCCAGACAGTGTTGTGAAAGAAGTCTCTGCCCCCTCCTTCCCCACGCTGTTTGTATTGCTGTGTGATAAAAGAGGGTGGTGGAAAAGCAGTCCAGGAAAAAATGGATTTCTTCAGCTGGGTCAATTTTGATCCAGTTTGCATTGCAAGAGGCAGGTAAGGGACAGGAGCAAGCTGGGAAGCTGCCACAGAGATTTGTCAAACTGTTGCTTTAATATTCATTGTAAAGGGGAACAGTGTTTCTGAACTGTACTAGCCTGAAATGCCACTGCAGGATGAGATGTGTTGAGTTTTCTCTTTTTCCCTCTTTGGAGGGTGTGTATGGCAGTACTTGGGACAGGAACTGCCAGGGGACTGGAGATGAGGCATGATTTCAAGCTAGGATTGTGCCTAAAACAAGTTATAATCTACTTAAAGTGTTGTCTGTTAAAACCTGTTTTAATGGTGGGGGAAGGGAAATAGGACAGCTATTTTTGTGACTGTAGTCTTTGAAACTGAATGTAGCTAGATGGAATATATACCACCAGCAGGGCTAGCCAGTGCCCCCAGTGAAGCGCTCATCGAGATATAAGGGCAGCTAGTCACTTGGAAAGGTCTTTCTTGAAAAGTGAAATATCATCCTAAATAAACAGAGTGAACCCTGCCAGACACGAAGCCTTAAATCACAGCACCATCATGACGTGGCATCTTCATTGACAGGCAGTGTGACTTGATTCTGTACGTGTGGAGCGAGGAAGGTACATCAGGCTGGTGTGTAAAAGCTTAGAAAGGTGGAAAATGGGTTAGTGGAACTGCTGCTGGTGACCTCCAGCCCTGCATGGGTCTAGAAACCAGACTGCTCTTGCTGATGCTGCTTTCTGTGTCTGATAGTAAGAGTCGTTGGCTGTCTTATCAGCTGCTGTGGATCACAATGAAACCATGCTGGGCTTGAGTAACTTAGTGTTGCGCCTAGGGAGAAAAAATGAGCACCCTTGGAGTCTCTACCCTTGTTCTGACTAGGTACAAATACGTGAAGTCTTGTGATGAGTTTTGCTAGAAAGCAGCAGCTGAAATCTCAAGGAAGGCATCTGCTGCTAGCTGTGAGAAGTGACAGTGCCTGTGAGTGCACAGCACATCATCTGCGGTTGTGAATTGTGACAGGTTCCACTGCCTGGTGTGTCAGACTTGATGACATGTACGGTAATAACAAGGAGTTATTTTTCCAAGGTTACCACCCAACGCTTTGCTTGAAAATGTGTAGCTTACCAATCCAGCTGAGTAAAAATGTGTCTCAAAGCAAAATGTGATGCATATGCTCCTGTTGTACTGTATGGCTTTAATGAGGCTTATGCTCATTTTTCAGCTACTTTTTATTTCCCCGTGTCATACATAGGGAGGTGAGGATACTTATTTTTACACGTGTTTTAAATGCCTTATGCTTGCATTCATTCACTCATTCATTCATTTGTTCACTGTGAATGATGCATATGGCAGAATCCGCTTAAAGGAACTGGTAAATGTAATTTTATCTGGAATCCTTTGGTATTTTGCTTCTGGCGTTTTTTAATGTCAGAAAACTGCATGTGTTAGCTGGCTTTATTTTCTTGTAGACGCATCTAGAAATTTTTTACCCTGAAGCCAATTTTTTTTGTGCATAGCTTATGTTAGAAGCAGAGATTGAAGTGTATTTTTGACTCATAATCCCACTGCCTTGGGGAACTAAACTTGTGACAAGGTGCAGTCAAGATGTTAAGAGACTATTTTCAGTTTTTTGTAATTGCTCTGGGTTTGTTTCTGTTCTTCTGGTAAGTGAGCGAGTTTCAAAATGCAATTGGTTAGTTGTTTTGGAGGAGTACAGTGAGAAAACTACTTCTTGAGTCATGCCTCCAGTAGGAATAGTACACACCACCAGTACGGCTGCTTTCAGCATCTCAGTTCTGTAGCTACTGAAGGACAGTGGTTGCCACTCCTGTACTAAACGGTGAGAAACGTTGTATCTGGCACTGACTCAGTTGTGCAAATAAGTTTAACCTGGGTTTGCTCCAGTAACAGCCTGGCTACTGCATAGATTGTCAGCTTGGTAATGATTTCTGCTTGATTTTTTTTTACCTAGAGATTCTTAAGACGGTGGTTTGTACTCTAGAAAATAGGTGGTAAATCATAGCGATTAAATAGGCCAGCTGTTGATGAATAGCTCTGAAAAATAAATGCAAGAGGGTATTAGTAAATCTTCCCTTGGGTTAACATTCCTCCCAGCTTATGTAAATAATTAATGTATTCCAGGACAGGAAAGTTTCTTCTTTTTTCGTAAGCTTGTTTTAAACTTGTGGGAGCAGCCTGTAGGAGTGGTGTTTGTCCCAGGAGGTGTGCATAGTGCTGTCTGGACGTTACCGCTTGTATTCTATGTCTTGATTATAGTAAGGAGCAGTCATTCAGGTAAGGGCAAAGTGGAGGGAAGATAAGTGTAGGCAGTGTGGTATTCCATATTTTGCGTTCCTGCTATCATCACTGCATCCTCTTGCATCTCATAGAAAGCTTTTTCCTTTTACACTCTTAGTAACTTACAAGGTGCCTTTCGTTTTCTTCCTTCTGTGGTACAGAGGAGACAACTGTAGAAGATAATGAACCTGTCAAAAAGAAGAAAAAGAAAAAGGATAAGGAAAAGCAAGCTGAAGAAGAGGAGGTACTGACTGAGGAGCCCCTCACCAGCCCCACAGTTGAGGTGAGGCAGAATTTATCTCTCCACTGCCAGCTTTAGTCTTGTCTCTCTCTGCATCCTTTTTTAGCGAGGAGGAGACTGTCCCTTGGTGCCGATCCACAGGCATCTGTCTAGTGTTTCAGGCTTGTGGGGAACAGAGGGTGTACCTGCTGAAGGGATGAAGCGTCATTTGGTGTCTCCAAGCAACAGTGGAGTGGATGAGACCAAACCAAGCTGGTTGTTTGGTTTGGAAATCATGTTCTTAACATGGGATTTCATTTTCTCTCCTCTGGTTAGGGAGCTGTGCTGCCTGTAACTGTGTGACTGCAGTGCTGAGCTGCCAGCAGCGTAGCTGACAGCACAGCCTCCTTTGCCCACTGGCTGCTCTGTGCTGTAAACATGGAGAGTGTTCAGCAGCAGAGGAACGGGACATCTCTGGGGTTGTGCTTTGAGTATGGCAGCTGCCGTGATGCTTGGAGTGTGAAGTTGGTTGCCTAGTGACATGTGTTGCTTTTCTTCTCCATAATGGTTTGTTCATAGAAACATTTGTTTGTTTGCAGAATACAGAGAAAAAGAAGAAGAAAAAGAAGAAAGTGAAAGAGGAGGATGAAGATTAAGGAGCAGGGGATAATGTTGGCCCTTGGACAGCTGCCTCAGAGTATCATATCTTGACATGATTTCTTTAGCCTCTTGCTCCCTGTTTTGCGAGAGAGCAAGGAGATGGATTTGTTAGCCATCTTCTGCCCTAGAATAGGAAATGCCAGTGTCTCTGCTACGTATAAGGAGTGCTGGTTTTTTGCAGTTTCTTTTGTGGAAAAGCTCACAATGGAGCTTCTTTTCATATACAGTCTCCACTTATAAGGAATAAAAACATTTTTAAGGAGATTTGATGCCTGTGCTTTTAACTTGCTTGCTGGTTTTCTAGCCATTATTGGGATAGTCTAAGATTTATTGTTTTAAATGAATGATAAGCAAAAAAATTTCTAAATGTGTTCTGTTGTAGTTTTATTCTATAAAGAACTCCAAGGTTGTAATATTTTGAAGTTGTCCGTAAAAGTTACACAAATATTGCTCTGTGTAATATCAAAGATGTGTTGATCAGCTGAGGTGCATTATTGAGTCTGTGCTGTAGTTCTCCTGAGAAAGCCTTTTTTTTTTTTTAAATCATCTCTCAAACGTTTTGATTTTGCTGCACTGACTGACAAGATGTAGACGTGTGTTTTTAACTAACATGAGCTAGCTTCCAAATTACTTTTGTGGTGATAATGGCAACTTTCCTCTTTTTTCTTAAAAAAAAAAGCCCAGGGCAAAATTACTTCTTCAGCTTTCTGATAATGAAGCTGAAAAGACAAGTGTTCTTTATTAGCAGCAGAAAGCAGCCATTTGCCAATTTTGCCATACTCTGTAGGGGATACAGATGCACTGAAGTAGCATCATATGATCCAGACGCTAAAGCTCTTGAAGCTTTATAGTGGAAAAGGAAACAATTTTTTATTTGACTAGGCTTATCACACAGTTTAATTACTATGAAAAAGTCTGTTTTTAGCTGGATAACATTTTGTAACTCTGCAGCCAGTGTAGCTGGTGCTTTTTTTGTGCTACACAGGTTATTGACCATCTTTTGTTGTAACTGCCAGTGGCTTAAATACCTGTTAGTGTAAGTGGATGTGCTGAATCCCCAACAAAATTGGTAATGTGTTTATTAATACAGGTTTGCCGGTATCAAGAACATGAGCTGCAATTTTTTTTTTCCTCTCAGGAAGTTTGTGGTGAGTTTAACCACTATAATTGTGAGGCTGGTCAAGGAGAATCCTGAAACTGTATATTGGGACTGTGTTACTGTATTGCAGCCTTCTCAAGTCCTAGGTATTACATACAAGTATTTCTGTCACACTGTCAGCAGTCACTGATCTTTTAACATGCAGAGTTCTGGATTCACTGGGAATACAGAGACCTTTCCAGTTCATCTGCTTTTTGCCAGACAAATAAGGTGAATTTAAGCTGAAATGTTTGAGCGGGCAGCAAAGGTATTAAAAATTATTCGTAATGAGATGGAAGACTTGGCTATCAGTGCCTTTAGATTTTTATTACAGATGTATTTTCAAACACAAATCCTTGCAGACATGAGTTGTTTCCTCTGAATTGTTAATGCAGTTGCTTCCTCAAAAGTGTCAGATAAATTATGTATGTGCTGCTCAAACTGTCCTATATAATTTGCCCTAATCAGAAAATTTATATGAACATCAGTTGCTTTGTGAGTATAATCAGTGGGATCAAATTTGAGAGAAGTTATTTTTGCATGGCCACTTTTTCCTCTGATTCCTTTGATGACAAAGGATTGGGATTCACCTATTTTATTACATAACACATTTTAGTGGCTTATGATTGCAGCAAATGTCCATCTCCCAGGGCAGCCTGTTGGATCTTGGTCATGAAGCACTATCCTCTTGGTCTGGTGTCTGGGAGCATTGGTTTCAGAATCAAAATAACTAGAGATATTTTATTCTCTTGTAAAATTTCTGAAGTGCTGTAGGGGTTTTTATTATTATTATTTTGTTTTGCTGAATGAAGCTCCTTTGAAGAGAAAAAAAAGTGCTGAGAGCTCAGTCTGTGTGACCCAGAAATGCTGGGTGGAGAAGAGGAAGGAAGTTTTGAGCTTTTCAGTCCTGGGTAGACCATGCACTTCCCTGCCACCACCTTCTTTAAGCAGGTAAAGAAATAAGTACTCTGGGTTCTGGTTTGAACTGTTAAACTCATCTTCAAAACAATATGCTGCATATCCCAAAGGGAGAGACATTGTAGGTGTATTCAGCTGAGTGCTAAATGTTGATCAGTGAAAATAAACAGCGGTGATCGGCTGCAGTCATTGTAAGCCAGTATCACCGCATTTAGAGTTGCTTATCAGTTCAAGCAAATCAGACTAGTTTGCTCTCACATCCTTTTCCACAAAGGTCTGGCTATTTCTGTGTTATCTTGCACTTTAAAAGAACAATAATAAAACCTACAGGTATAGTTAGAAAATACTACAACTTCTGTACATAGAAAGGTGGTTCTTCTTACCCAACAAGTAGGACAGGCCCTTAATTGGAACCTCAACCTTATGATCTTTACAGTAGAAGTTAAAATCCTGAGGCTTGTATGCTCTTGTAAGAATTAACTGTGCGATGGGGCATTTACATAGAGCCTGTACTGTCAGTCACTAATCTTTGTGGGGAAGTTAATAAGTCTATTTTGTCTATTAATATAGCAAAACCAGACAAACAAAACCCAAACCCAATGTTGGTTTAAGGATAGATGCTTTGGGTTACTGGAACACAGAAAAAATAGCTAACCTGGCTGACAACAGTGCTTGAAGCAAAACAATGAGAACTGTAGAATAGAATAATCTAAGATTACTATGGTCCTTAGAGCCTTTTATCAGTACAGGTTACTCTGCTATCAGTGAGAAATTCCTGATTGCCTAGGACTAAGCAAAGAAAAGGGTGAATGAAGGTGTTATAGGGGTGGCTGACAGTTGAAAAGCGTCTCACAAAGGTTATCTGAGCACTTAAATGCTCTGTCTCAGGTCCTGCCGTCCATCCCGTCCTGGGATGTAACTTTGGCTGCTTTTGAAACTCTAGTCTCATAAAGATTTGAGAGCTGGAGAGGCAGCCTTCCTTCATAGCCCAAGTTAATTCTTAAATCAGTGGCCAGCAGCCCTCTTGGCTTTGCAGTTACACCCCCTGCCAGGTAAGGGGAGACCCTCTTAGGGAGAAGGTTACACACGGCCTCCGCACTGCAGGGGACGCAGCCACCAGTCCAGCCTTCTGGGAGCTCATGGATGCTCATCTAGTGACAGCGCGGCTCTTCTGTCTGGGCTGGTGACAACCCTTTGTGTCCTCTCTGGGCTGGAGGGACTGATGGGCTTCTGGGCTGAGGTCCTGGGTGTCTCCTCCCTGCTTCTCTCTCCGTTGTTCACACTGAGTCCAAAGGAAAGCTGTGCTGGCTCTGGGCTTTTGGCTCAAAGTGGCGGAGTGCCTGGCAAGGCTGGAGTCTGGGTTGGGTTTTTTTGTGGTATTTTTTGCTATTTTTTCTTTCTTTGGAATGGAGGATTTGTGCACCATGTCCCCTTCCCCTCTCTTCAGCTCTGCAGGGAGGGCGTCAGCAAGCACAGGAGCTGCTCGCTGGCTGCTGCTGCTGCTGTGGCACCTTCCCACCAGAGAGTCGTCTGGCTTTTTTCATAGCTACTTTTCACTGTGAAAGCCGCTGTCAGGAAAATGAATGTTTTCTTCAGGCTAAGACTGTAGTCTTTTGGAAAACAGATGTTTGTGGGTTTTTTTCTTTGCTACTTGGGAGCTTGCCTGGTAATGCTCCCTGTGAATTAGGATTTGTTTGTGTGGGACTGTTAGGGGGATGTGGCCTCAGCCGGGCAGCAGCCCCTTGCCCCAGTGCTTATGGCAGGGATGTGCGCTTCCTTCCAGGCTTCTGCTGCTGCCTGTGGGCGTCCTGCTTACTCCAGCCATCCCCAATTTGTTCCTCCCACCCACAGACACACACCCTGTACACATCTTCCCCGTGTCTGTGCCTACCTGCAGCAGCGCTTGTTGGGCATCAGAAGCCAAGTGGAAGGACGCTGCTTTTCCCGACTGCTGGGAATGGGACGGGCAGGCACCCTGCACCATTCTGGGCACTGGCCCTTACGTTCTGGAGACAAGGAGCTCCCCAGAACCATCCTAGGATTTAATGGGCCGTGCAGTGAGAAGTGTCTGCTGAGACCAAGGTGGAGACATGGGAGGTAACTGCTTGGGAGTTGACTGCTTGGGAGTTGTGAAGCCTCCCTGTTGGGGAGGGCATGATCGCCGCTGTTTTTCAAGTAAACCCTCCAGCGCCACTTCAGCACATGGAAAAACTCACGAGTCTGCTTCCTGCTGTCTGTGCTGCATCCTGGTGCCTGTGTGCCCCTGCAGCGGGGCTTCACTTTCTCAGGAAAAAAATAATTTGATTATAAAAGATGGGAAGCTAGTGTTGAGCTGCCTATCTTCCTCTGGGAGGACCGCAGCAGCGGGTTTGGAGTAGCTTAAAATTTGGAATAGAAGTCTTGCTTTATTGATTGCCAGGCTTGGACCCTGTGCTTCTCACTGCAGAGTAATGCCAAATGCACCATCCACGCTTACACTTGTTTATGCTTAATTAGCCCCGGCTAGAAATCCAGGAGCTCCTGCAGTGAGTGCCTGTCCTCCACAGGTGAGCACTAGCACCAAGCTTTCATTTTTCTCCACATCCTTTGCACTCTGACTTATTTTTTAAACAAAAGAGGATTCCTTTTATAGCAGCGAGCACTTCTATGTTCAGTGACTCTGCATTTTCAGTACTATTAATATATAGCAGAAAGGTTTTCTGATGTTCAACCTCTCATCCCAGTTACTGGCCAATGGAAACAGCAATTGTGTCCCTACAGATCTCAAGCAAAATACAGTGAGGGGCTGATCGTGATGCACTGGTGTGAAATTTGTAAGCTACCCTGTAAAGAAAGGACACGGGGCAGGTCTGAAGTGCTGGGATGGAGAAGTGAGAGCTGGGCTGCTGGCAGGGAAGCCGAAAAGGGCTCCCGATCCAAGGGAAATGAGGTAGAAAAATTGCTGTCGTTTGGATTACAGCCTATTTGGTTTGCAGCCTGTTTGGTTTGCCACCTTTAATCTCTGATCTTCATATTCTACTTTTTAATACCTAAGATAATGCCTCCCAAATCCCCTAAGCGTACAGGGCTCTCATTGCTGCATTATTTATGAAGCACTTTAAGAGCTCTAAATAGGGTGTGATGTAGAAGTGTTGTGAAGAAGAGGAAGGAAACCTGTTTGACAGTACAATGGCTGCAAGCAGGGTTGTCTTAAGTCCACGATGAAACCTCTTTTGATAAAGCTGCAGCCAGTCTCAGGGCAGCCACATTAAATTCTTCTTGAAGAAAGAATTGAAACCAGCTGGCCAAAACACAAAATACTTCCTTTTGTACAGTGGAAAAAAAAAAGGTTTGCCTTTGAAGCGGTGTAGAAGCACATTTAAAAATCTTTTCAAATCTGGGATGGCACTGGGCGGGTGGGGCCAGCACCGAAGCCTGAGCTCAGGCTTTATTGCTGCAGGATCAGCAAGGGCGTGCAAAATGGAAGCTACTGTGGAAGAGAAGCTGTTATTTATACAGCTGTGGACATAACACCATGACACTGGAGATAAAGATAAATGCATTATAATTGCCAATTACTCAATCGGTGGATTGTGACATGCTGAAGCAATAATGGGCAGTGCTGGGGCCAGGGAGAGTGCTGCTTCCCTGTGGCCAGCCTGCCCACACCTGCCTGGGAACTGCAGGACACCATAAAACCCGTACTTGCCCTTTAGTACCGTTCTCCACCTTTCTCCTTGGCTTACGGCAGCAGGCATGGGAAAGGAAGGGCCAAGCAGGGTGAGGAACACCAAGAGTTCTCCTGATCCTGGAGCCAGTCATGCCACGTGCAGCACGAGGGGACAGCTGTGAAGCAGCAAGGTGTTTGGTGCTTTCCTCTCTGGTGCTTGTGCAGGAACTTCTCAAATCCAACTGAGGTTTCTGAAGCAGGACTGACATGGGCCCTAAACAACATGTGGTCACCCCAGGAGGCAGTTCCAGCTGCAGAGATCAGTAGGGTCAGCTCTTGTTTCCTATTGCACGACAGTGCTTCCATCCAAAGAGTTATATCCATCCAGGTAGTGATATCCATCCGTTTTAACCCCAAGGGGTACAGTATGGTTAGGCTATGGTAGTTAAAGAAAATAACTGAAGATGCACAAACCATCCCAGCATCTCTTGGACATGTGACTATGTCACAGGTAGAGTGTAAAAATAGAAATCCAAGCTCCAGGATCTCTTAAAAACATCAACAACAAACCGAAAAAAGAAGCTTTTGTCTAGATGCTAGTTTCCCAACGCCGAATGCCAGGAGTTATTGCTCCTGTACCTTTCTGGAGACTTTCTGGCTGGGCAATGTTCTCTTTCCAGAGGAAATCCTTTTAACTTTCAGCAGTTCAAGACTAATTGGGTGAAATAATAGCTTGGCACTCCCCCAAGCAATACGATTGTTATCTTTTTTGTTGTCTGCAAAAGTCTGGCTTGTTCCACTCCTATGAGTCACGGAGGGAATGTGGATGTCGGGCCGCCCTGGTATCCAGGGATGGGCTTTTGGCGAGATGGGCATGGGGTCCTTGGTCAGAGGTGACTGTGGGGGTCCACAATATCCTCTACAGAGCTGAGGTAGTGCTGCCTGTCCCTTCTCCTGTCTTTGCCAGGGCTGATGTTGTCTTTGTGGTGTGCACGTTTCTAGGCATTTTCAATCTCGTTAAGTTATTCAAAGGGCCTTCTTCGTTGGCTACTGCTCTGGTTTCTCCAGGTGACTCATCTTACAATAATTATGGATTCATGCTTTGTCTTTGCCAGAACACTAACTATTCATCAGCTTCAACTAGCATGTTTTGATGTTTTCTCGGGAGACGTAGATTTTGATGGTTTATTTAGCCTAGAAATAAGCATGATAGAGTAAACATTGGAGCTTTGAACCTCTCAGGATTTTGTTGCTGTATGGTGGATTAAACAAACTGAGGTAGTTAACACGAGTCGAGTCTCTTTTCCTTGTCCTGGAAAAAAAAAAAAGACCTCAAGCCTCGGGGCACAAAGCAGCAGCCGTGGTTTTGCTGTGAGAGCCCTGCCTTCCTTGCACCCCTGGGGCGGTGCAGCTGCCTGCTGGGGGGCTCTGGCAGGAGGGGACCTGCCAGATGGGTCCCCACTCCTCCCATGCATGAGGTGGGTGTGTGCCAGGGACCACGGCTCACCTGCACGAGGACAAGACTCTGGTTGTACTTGTGAGAGGCATGAAGCAAACAATCATAGAATCATAGAATAACCAGGTTGGAAGAGACCCATCGGATCATCGAGTCCAACCATACCTATCAAACACTAAACCATGTCCCTCAGCACCTTGTCCACCCGTGCCTTAAACACCTCCAGGGAAGGTGACTCAACCACCTCCCTGGGCAGCCTGTTCCAGTGCCCAATGACCCTTTCTGGGAAAAATTTTTTCCTAATGTCCAGCCTGAACCTCCCCTGGTGGAGCTTGAGGCCATTCCCTCTTGTCCTGTCCCCTGTCACTTGGGAGAAGAGGCCAGCTCCCTTCTCTCTACAACCTCCTTTCAGGTAGTTGTAGAGAGCAATGAAGTCTCCCCTCAGCCTCCTCTTCTCCAGGCTAAACAACCCCAGCTCTCTCAGCCACTCCTCATAAGGCCTGTTCTCCAGCCCCTTCACCAGCAAACAAAGCACAAGAGGAAGCTATGTGGGTGATCTTGTCTCATTTGAGTTAATCACCAGCCAGTCGAATCCAAACGTTACTGTGCCAGTCTTGACCCCACAGCTCCTCCCTCTGCTCTCAGTGGGGTTCCCGTGGGGCTGCAGGTGCTGGTTTTAGCCTCTGGACCAGAGAGAACCAGAATAATACTTGGTGCAGTGCTGTTTCCCACCTTCGTGTGCAAAATCCAGCTGGCCAAATTCCCTGTCCAGCTGGGAGCTGTGTCTTCCCTTTGTGGTGGCTTGGAGCAACGAGGAAAGGACCAGAAGCAGGTGGAGATACATGAGTGAGGAAACAATGGTGTATAAAATACTCTCAGGACCCACAAGGCTTAACCTAAACTGAAACCAGGATTTCCCCATGATCCTTGCGTTGCTCAAAGCAAGCCATCCAAGCAGCACGGCCTCTGTTGAGAAGGAAGTGGTGTGGGCCTCAGTGAAGGTCCTTGTTCTCTTTCCACATCCTTGGGACAGATTGAATGCAGGACCTGACCAGATGCAATTGAAAGCTAAATCTAGAAAAACAAAGAAGCAACCAAAACAAGCTAATGGAACATAAATGCAAATGCATCCGTATTGCTCTTGGTTTCTGAGCATTAGCGTCCGTGTGGCTGCTGGGCTGGCCCTGCCATCCTTCAACTCCTGCCTGTCCTGCAGGAGGAGCATTGAACCCCCCTCCTCCAAACTGCCACCAGATACTTTTCCTCCTGCTGCCACCAGCTCATACCTTTGTGGGCAGCACCAGCCCCTACGATTTGTTTTGTAGGTAGGTTTTACCACCAGGAGTGAAGCAGCTCCCTGTGCCGATGGCTTTGCAGCCAGTGTCCCAGCTGCTTGCTTGGGACAATTTGCAGGCAAGGTGCCAAGGTCCGTCACACCCTGGGGAGGTGGAGAGTGGCACAAGTGGGGCCAAGCGGCTTCCTGAGGCAGGACATGATGCTGTTCATGGTTATCTCTGTTTCTGCATTACTGTGCCCTTCGCTGACAAGGAGCTCTCGGTCTCTTGTGCCAGTGCTGCTGCTCTTGGAGCATTTTTTTTGTTTTCCCTTCTCCTTTTACCGTCTTTACAGCTTGTTTTCCTTCCTGCATCTGCAAGGCTGCCTCCAACAAAGCCCTGGTAGACAATCTTATCTTGCAGCACAACCAGTCCCGCTCCTTTCACTGCACTATCTCGTCTGCTCAAAGGCTTGGCTGGATCAAGGCCCCTGTCGGGGAGCTCGGCTGCTCCTCACGCAGCCCTGCCTGCTGATGCCAGCGGCTTCGCCCTCTGGCAGGGGCACAGGCAGAGCCACGTCCTGGCAGGGAGGGCAGGAAAGGGGCAGCTGCACGAGGCTGGCTGGGAAAAGGCACTCGGAGATGTTCACCCTAAGCTTGCTGTTTCTGGAGAGGAATGCTATGAATTAAACGGGTAGGAGACTTGACTGAGCCTGTTTTTTCCCCCTTGGTTTATTAGATGGATTTGAAAGGCCTTTTATCTTTTCTATTTTATTTCCTTGAGTTCTTGGGTGATCAAAATAGTTCTGCACGAGAGCATCTGTAGGAAGAGCCTTGCACCCAAGCAACAGGGGACAGGACGAGAGGGAATGGCCTCAAGCTCTGCAAGGGGAGGTTCAGGCTTGACATCAGGAAAAAATATTTCACGGAAAGGGTCATTGGGCACTGGAACGGGCTGCCCAGGGAGGTGGTGGAGTCACCTTCCCTGGAGGCGTTTAAAGGACGGGTGGATGAGGTGCTGAGGGGCATGGTTTAGTGGTTGATAGGAATGGTTGGACTCGATCCGGTGGGTCATTTCCAACCTGGTGATTCTATCATTCTGTTTCCGAAGAAGATGTTTTAAAACCTGCTGGGGATGACAGAGCAAGGACTTCTGTTTCTTATTCCTTGAAGCAGATATTGCTGATAGCTAATGCACCTGAAACTATTAAAGAAAGCACAGATACAAATAGCACCAAAATTAATTAAAGAGAAAGAACCATTCCTTTTGCCTGGCCACACCCTGCTAACCAGGAAATATTTGATCTTATGCTAAAAGTGGTGTGAATCCCAGCCAGGGCAGTCTCCACATCCCACAATATTTGCTTCACTCCTATTGCTGGGGCAGCATGGTGAATTTAGTGGAGCTGCAAGGGAAAGTCTTTGTTCTCCAGAGGTAGAAGTTTCCAGCCTCTTGAAAAGTCTGCAGGAAATTCAGAGTTACCAGATCCAACTCTCATTACTATCAATGGCGATCTTCCTATTTACTTTTAAAGACACTCATAGAGGGCCTCACCCAGACTGTGTTGATAGGCAAATGCTCAAGATGACTTGTTTTGTAGTGAAGGTTAGAACCTTGTTCAGTAACCAGCCATCTGTTATATCAGATTGTTTACCTTTTGTTTCCAAAGTCCAAATGATGTGCATCATTTTACAACTAAAGTAGCCGAGGAACTGCTATAGGAGGTCACTCCTGTCACTGTATTTGAAGCACAGAGCAGAACCACAAATGTTCCTTTTTACTAAATATTTTCTGATGCCATAGGTTTGGTTTTATTTTTACTTTTGCTGCTGCTGCCAGTCCTTTCTCACTGGCTGGAGGTGTTCAAGGGCAGGTTGGATGAGGCTTTGGGCAGCCTGCTCTAGAGGGAGGTGTCCCTGCCCATGGCAGGGGGGTTGGAACTAGATGATCTTTCAAGCCCCTTCCGACCCAACCTATTTCCAGGAGCCTCTGTGGATTTCCAACAACAGGTGGCAAGAGCTGGGGTATCCCCTTGCTGCGCTGTTGGGGAGAGTTTGCAGAAGCCTTCAGGGGAAGCCAAAGCCGATGGGCGTAGGATGCCAGAAGAGATGGATCCACCAATGCCTCTTGGTGTTGTGGTGAGTCACAAGTGCAGGCACCACAGACACTGCAGCCTGTGACAGTATCACAGCACAATCCAAATGTACCTGTGCAATCTGAAAGTGCAATCTAGGGCATCATCTAAAAGTAGCTCCAGGCATTAAGGAAAAATTGAGTGCTATGTCCCACACCATATGATCAACTGAAAAATTGAGAGCAGCTTTAAAGTATCAGCTTCTGAGGTTTGGCTGGCTCCTGGTACCTACATTTTTAGGGCTTATTTTCCCTTGTTTTAGCATAAAGCTTAGAAAATTATGCTGACAAAAGCCAAAACATTGATTAATCATGTGACTATATGGGCTGTCAAAACTATCAGCTAGCATGAATTTTGCAATAAATCATTTGAGCTTGCAACTCTGACACTGTCAGTTGAACAACTCCCATTTGTTGAGGTCAAAATTACAAAAAAGAGCTTGACTGCATTTTTAACCTAAAAAACGTCTGAACGTAGAATAACAGAATCTGTGTTTACTATGTTTCTCTGATTTCTCAATCAAATTTGCTCAATGTGCAGCTTAAACATCTGAGTTTCCTTTGGCTGTCAGCTGCTGATTGCCATCCCTTTGTGAAACCCTGACCTTTAGAATTTGCTGCAATGAGCTGTTTTGCCTGCCTGTAGTTGTGTTTTGTGCCTGCAAAAGATGCGGGTTTTGCTTCAATTTTTTTATGCCCATCCCTCATTTCTGGTCTCTGTGCAGTTAGCTCAGTGGCAGAAAGCGTAGGAAATGCTGCCTCGCTGGGGTGAGTCCATCGAAACAGCACCTCCCTGCCACCACCTTTGGCTAAATTAACGAAGTTTTGTGAAGAGCGGTGCCTCTGCCCCTTTAGAAGGTGGGTGAGATCCTGCCTGTTGGGTTTTAAATGCAAAGCCACTCGGAGCCACGGAAGCTCAGAGGTCCCAGTGTGCTGAAGGGACAGTTTGGAAGAAGGGAGGAGGAAGAGAGGGAACAAGCATGGACCTGAGCACGGCCTTTCCCCTCTCCAGCCACTCGCCAGCAGTCCTGGGGGTTCTGCATCTGCAGAGCAGGCAGGGGCCATGCAGACCCCCATGCGTCAGCCACTTTTGCTCTACACTGGGCCAACTTCATATTTGTTTTTGGCTGGTTCTGCAAAGCAAAAATGAGCGCACTTACTCTGAAAATTAACACTCAGGTGCTGGATTTAACACAGCTCCATCATTGCATCATATAGACATGCTTTAGAAATCCCCTTCAGTCGAGCTGTGTGAATCATCACAAGATGATGCCTACAGGATTGTGCTTGATGATGTCTTCTGGCAACTACTTCTCCAAAACACAGAAGCCCAGGTGCTCTCTAAGGTATTTTTGCTGTGAGGTTCATACAGAGGAGACAGCTTTCCTTGTCTTTCAAAGGCCACCGGTAGAAAGTGATGATATGCCTTAAGCAAAGGAGGATTTTTCCCCATGAACAAGCTAATGAAAGCAAATAAATGAAGAATCCAGTATTACTGCTGGGATTAATTCTCTTACCGTGGGCCACACGGCCCTGATGTAAGAGGGGCACCATAATGAGACAAACACCAGTGCCCGCAAGACCTGTGTCACTCTCCCTGTGAAGGGACCTGAGGGAGAAGGTGCCAGAGGTTCTTGCTGACCCCGAGTCATCCCTATGTGGAGTGGATTTGCTTCTTCCCACACGCCTGTGGGTTGAAGAAGACAACCTGGCTCTGCACATACCCACTGTACAGACTGTACATCTTCGTCTTTCCTATCTATGTGGGGATTAGTCACATCAGGGCTTGGATGTTGTAACATTGGCGTAATCCTACCATGTGTTTGGTAACTTGGAGCCTTCCTGGACAAGACAGGAAAAAGTTAATGTCTGCTGTGAAAAGCAGAAACATGTACAAAGTTATTAGGTCCTTCAGCAAGAATTCACGTCATAAAGAAGCAAGACTAGAAGTGCTACAGAGGTGATTTTCTCTTTTATTCTGTCACCGCAGACCACTTTCAACTGCAAATTTCTTGATAAATATTTAATATTAATTATGCAATTCAATTTTGAACACAAAATCTCCAGGGACACACAATCCTAATACGGCAACACCCTCCCCCTCACATTTTTAAAAGTAAGTTAAACTACTCCTGATCCTGTTAAACGTACTTATTATCTTTTTGGTCTTCCATAGTCTCTTTATACTAGTTGAGATGCTGCAGAGACCCCAGTTTTGCTTTGGCTGCTGATCCCGCAGAGCCATGATGTCACACTGGCAGCAACCCGCTGAGGTCCCGAGGCATGAGCCGACACAGGGAGCCTGCGGGGACCGAGACCCTTGCAATTTGTGACAAATGTCACATGAAATGAGCTGCCAGCACTGGGGACATCCCGACCCCCACCATAGTTACCTGATACAAAAAGCAAGTAAGTGGTGAGGAGACCTGTCCTCGCCAGTCAAGGTGTGATTCTTGCCCTGAGGCAACTTGGTTTGGCCTCTTTTGATTCAAAATCACAGCTGAAACAAAACATCATCTTTCTTACGCTGTGCAGGCTACCAGAAATGCAGCATGCTTGCCCTGGTTTGTTTTGTTTGCATCACATCATGCTTTCAATAAGTTTCTGTTGAAGCATATCAAACACTGTGTTGGGGGGATTTCTCTTCAGCCTTTCCAGAATCCTTCATTTCTCGCTGGCTGCACTCCCCCTGCTTCTGTTGCCCTATGGGGAAAAAGCATTTTACCTAAATATTTGCAAAACAACTTGTGCCATAACAGACCCTCTTGAGCTTTGACAGAGGCTGGACTGCCGAACTGAGTGGGGGGAAAAACCCCCGAGAGGTAAAGGTCTGTGCGAGCACCGAGCCAGCCTAGGGGCTATTGAACATGCTGCTGGGCAGAGGGAGAGGAGGACATGAGTCCTGCCAGCCTGAGAGATGCTTTTGAACACTGTGCTTTCATCTGATATGATTTCAGAAAGCTAACATTTAAGGGTCAGATGATGTGATATGCTGCCTTCAGACATTGCATACACAAGCCCAGCCCACTGTTGAGACAAAAGTGGCTTTAAGCCCCATCTATCTCGTCCATCTGTTTGCCGTTTGCCAGCTGGCATGAAAGGTTCTTTTATCTGAAACTATTTCCAGCTATTTCTCCTGTCAGAAACTCCGAAGTGTTTGTATAACTTCAAAGAGCTATTTCCAGCATTTTTGGCTTTGGAGAATTCTAGCTTCAGATTTTACAACAGGTATTTGAGCACATTCCCTTGCTTTTGGAAGAGCTACTACAGCGGGTCATCTTTCATAGGAGGAAGGATATGTTTCCTGCTCAAACTATCAATAGAATCATAGAATGGTTCAAGTTGGAAGGGACCTTAAAGATCATCCAGTTCCAACTGCCTTGCCATGGGCAGGCAAGGGACACCTTCCACCAGACCAGGCTGCTCAAATCCCCATCCAATCTGACCTTGAACACCTCCTGGGATGGGGCAGTCACAGCTTCTTTGGGCAACCTGGGCCAGTGCCTCACCACCCTCATAGGGAAGAATTTTTTCCTAATGTCCAATCTAAATCTTTCTCCTTCCAATCCAAAGCCATTCCCCCTCATCCTATCACTACATGCCTTTCTAATAAGTCTCTCTCTACTTTCTTCTAGGCCCCCTTCAGGTACTGGGAGGCTGCTATAAGGTCTCCCCAGAACCTTGCCTTCTCCAGGCTGAACAATTGAAGATCTGTCCATGTATGGGAGGTGCTCCAGCCTTCTGATCATCTTCGTGGCCTCCTCTGGACCCACTCCAACATATCCATGTCTTTTCTGTGCTAAAGGTTCTAGAACTGGACACAGTCCTCCAGGTGTGGCCTCACCAGAGAGAAGAACAGGGGCAGAATCACCTCCCTTGACCTGCTAGACATGCTTCTCGATGCAGCCCAGGATATAACTGGCTTTCTGGGTTGTAAGTGCACACTGTTGGGTCTTGTCCAGCTTTTAATCCACCAGTACCCCCAAGTCCTTCTCCACAGGGCTTCTCTCAATCCCTTCATCCCCCAGCCTATATTGAAACTGCAAACTGCCCTGACACAGGTATAGGACCTTGCACTGGGCCTTGTTGAGCATCGTGAGGTCTGCACAGGTCCAGTTCTTGAGCTTCTTCAGGTCCCTCTGGATGGCATCCCTTTCCTCAAGCATGTTGATAAAATCACACAGCTTGGTGTCATCAGCAAACCTGCTGATGGTGCCTTTAACCCCGTTGCTCATGTCACCGATAAAGACGTTAAACACCAGGCCCAATACCAACCCCTGAGGAGTGCCACTTGTCACTGGTCTCCACTTGGACATCAAGCTGTTGACCTCAACTTCCTTAGCCACCAAGTGGTTCATCCATCAAAACCATGTCTCTCCAATTCAAAGACCAGAATGTGGTGTGTGTCAGTGTCAAATGCTTTGCATGAGTCCAGGTAGATGATATCAGTTACTCTTCCCTTATCCACTCACTCTGTAACTCTGTTGTAGAAAGCCACCAAATCTGTCAGGCACAGTTTGACATTTGCGAAGCCACATGGGCTGCCACCAGTCACCTCCTTATTTTCCATGTGCCCTAGCATAGTTTACAGAGTGATCTGCTCTGTGATATTGCCAGACACAGAGGTGAGACTGACTGGCCTGCAGTTCCCTGCATCTTCCTTATTTCCCTTTTTAAAAACGGGAGTTATGTTTCCCCTTGTCCAGTTAGTGGGAGCTTCACTGGACTGCCATGTCTTCTCAAATATAACGATAAGCATTTCAAGCATATCATCTGGCAGTTCTCTCAGAACCCACAGATGCATCGTTCTTGGGCCCCTCTTCCCTCCAGGGCCTCATCCCATGGGACTCTACCAAGCAGATTCGTGAAGAGGCCGAAGTCTGCTCTGCTGAAGTCCAGAGTAGTGAGCTTGCTGTGTGCCCTCATTGCTGCCCTAAGGATCTTAAACTTCACCATTTCATGGTCACTACAGCCAAGGCTGCCTTGAGCTTCACATTCCTCTCCCACCCTTCCTTGCTGGCGAGAAGAACGTCCAGCATAGCACCTCTCCTCATCAGCTCTTCTATCACTTGGAGAAGGAAGTTATCATCAATATACTCCAGGAACCTCCTGGATTGCTTGTGCCCTTCTGTGTTGTCCCTCCAACAGATAATGGGGTGGTTGAAATCCCCCATGAGGACCAAGCTTGTGAATGTGGGTGGCTCCTGTCTATCTGTAGAGTGTCTCATCTGCTTAGTTCTTCCTTGTCTAGTGGCTTTCAGCAAACTGCCATTATAATGTCTCTTGATTCTGCTGTCCCTTTAATCCTGATCCATAAGCTCTCAGTCAGCTCCTCATCCATCCCCAGGTAGAGCTTCATGACCTTCAGCTGGTCACTGGTATGGAGGGCAACATCCCCTCCTCATCTCCCTTGCCTAAAGAGCCTCTATCCTCCCATTTGTACACTCCAATCACAGGGTTCATCCCACCATGTCTCTCTGATACTGATAAGATCAAAACCCTGCAGGTGTGTACCCAACCCACCCCTAACTCCTCTCATCTATTCCCTGTGTGAGGTATGTTTGCATAGAAGCATTTAAGTTGCCCCCCTAGGTGAAGCTGACTTACTGGCTGGAGTGGCCAGAATTTCTTTGCACTGCTCTTCAGGCGCTCTCCTGCTGTCCTCTGTTCCTTCTTCAGGCTCTGGCATCAAATTATTAGGAGTAGCATGGATTGAGGTTTCTCTCCCCTGGCATCTTTCATTTTCTCCTGTTGTTTTTGATAGCTCTTTAGAAATTGCATGTTGGTGCCATGCTGCTTGTGACAAGCCAAACCCAAAGCACACGTGGGAAAGGTTCCTGTGCTCAATAGGTCTGAGACCAGAATGGGGAGAGGTGCCAAGATGTGCGCAGCCTCTTGATGCAGCTGTGGGGCAGTTGTTCTACCAGTAGTGGCTGAACCTTGCAGAGACCTTATAGTGAAGTACCTGAAGGGGCTGTAAGAAAGCTGGGGAGGGGCTGTTTACAAAGGCTTGTAGTGATAGGATGAGGGGCAATGCGTATAAACTGGAGAGGGGCAGATTTACACTAGACATAAGGAGGAATTTCTTCACTTTGAGGGTGTTGAGGCACTGGCCCAGGTTGTCCAGGGAAGCTGTGGCTGCCCCACCCCTGGGAGTGTTCAAGGCCAGGCTGGGTGGACCTTGGGCAGCCTGGTCTGGTGGGAGGTGTCCCTGCCCATGGCAGAGGGGTGGAGCTGGATGGGCTATGAGGTCTTTTCCAACCCCAACTATTCTACGATGCTATGACTTGTTGATGCTCTATTTGAAAGAGCACAGAGGCCTCCAGGTGCAAAGCCTAGATCTGCTGCTGGGCTTTGTAATAGCTGGGGAATTGGATGAAGATCCTGCTGTGGTAGGGAGGATCCTTATGCTGTTCCTGTGTGCTTGCCACTAGAGACGCTGGTTTGTTTTAATCCAGATCAGTTATTTTGCAAAGACATTTTTGTTTCTGTTCAGCCCAAAGACCAGCACAACTCTGCAAAAACAAAAAGGAAGGGGGTCAGCAGTGATGATTGCTGCATTTCATTATGGTGACACCTAACTACTATTCTGTCAGGTTTTCAGGGGCACCTTCGATACGTTTCAGTGGAAGAAACTGCAATATGGATCATCTCTTATTTGTTTCAGGGAGCTTTGACTAATGTGTCCTTCCCTTCAGAGCCAACAGCCCGATGTTCCCACCTCCCCAAACAGCAGACACCTAAGGGAGCAAACCCTAAAAATGGTCCAGGCTCTCCTGGTCGCACTGCATGGATGGACAGTGGCGTAAAGAAAAGAACTTCAGCTGCTTCCCAGAGAGGTGTCTGATACATGTGGAGGAGGCTGTTGCCTGCTGTGTAGTACTCAGTCAGCTTAAACAGAAAATCCCTGTTTTGTTTTGGGTTTTCTTCTCTTTTTTTAAGATGTAGCAATTTGTAGCCAAATCACAGGGTCTCCAGAGAGCATTCTGGCTGAAGATGTGATTCAGAATTTGGCCTAACATAACTTTAAGATAAAAGCTTTTAAGTAATCATTAATTCACAGTCGCAGTTACTTTGACTTCTCTCATTATCATTCTTAAGTTATTTTTTTCATGCTGGGAGCTGGATTTTCCTGGCACCGCATCTGTTTTCAGCAATGTATACACCACAACTGCTGACAACTAGGAGTCGGATCCCATGTTTCTCGACCCTGGCTCTAGCTTGTTTTTTCTGGCACCGCTTTAAAGCCTCCCATCTGCACTTGCCTCCTGATGACCAGCTGCAGTCCTTCAGCTGCGTGAGAAATGCCTGATGTTATCCTGTTGTTCTCGCACTCCTCCAGACCCCATTTCTCGGTCCTGTGCCGACTGTGTGGCCCTCGCTTGTTCCTAGATAGAGCCTTATCAGGGCCGGCCGTGGCAACGCTCCCATTGCCTTTCAGCCTTCCCCTGTGCTTACTGGAAGGCCCATTAGCTTTGTGCATTTTAGCGTGGCAGAAACAATGCTCTGCTGCTTCTCTGGTTTTACAGTCCTGGCTAGAAAGCTGCCTGGAGGAGGAGCTGGGGGTGTTGGTTGACAGCGACTGAACATGAGCCAGCGGTGGCCCAGGTGGCCAAGAAGGCCAATGGCATCTTGGCTTGGATCAGAAACGGTGTGACCAGCAGGTCCAGGGAGATTATTCTCCCTCTGTACTCGGCACTGGTGAGACCGCTCCTCGAATCCTGTGTTCAGTTCTGGGCCCCTCACTACAAGAAGGATGTTGAGGCTCTGGAGCGAGTCCAGAGAAGAGCAACAAAGCTGGTGAAGGGTCTGGAGAACAGGCCTTACGAGGAACGGCTGAGAGAGCTGGGGTTGTTTAGCCTGGAGAAGAGGAGGCTGAGGGGTGACCTCATTGCTCTCTACAAGGAGGTTGTGGAGAGGAGGGAGCTGGCCTCTTCTCCCAAGTGACAGGGGACAGGACAAGGGGCAATGGCCTCGAGCTCTGCCAGGGGAGGTTCAGGCTTGGCATCAGGAAAAAATTTTTCCCAGAAAGGGTCATTGGGCACTGGAACAGTCTGCCCAGGGAGGTGGTTGAGTCACCTTCCCTGGACGCGTTTAAAGGACGGGGGGAAGAGGTGCCGAGAGGCATGGTTTAGTGATTGATAGGAATGGCTGGACTCAATGATCCAGTGGGTCCTTTCCAACCTAGTGATTTTATGATTCTATGATTCCTCTATGCTTCTCTGTAAGATACTCCCCTCTCCCCCTGACCTCCAGGCCAGCTGGGATCTGTAGGAGATAATCACTGCACCCTTCAGCTTCTGAGAGCTGGAGGGAGAGCACTCCCTTTACCTGCCTCACACGTCCACTGACTGGGCTAGTATTTTCCAGGCCCGGTTCTGGGACATGCATGTCTCCAAGGTTGTCCCATATCCTGCTGCCAGTACTCTTAGCAGCATTTTGAAGGAGTACAGCTGTTTTATGCTCAGATTCCTCCTCTCTTGGCTTACCAAACATATGACTTTTTACAGGATGTGTGCTGGTTAGTAACGAGCAGGTGTCCTCCCTCAGTTGGGAGGCTGGATATTTCTCTGAGCGTGCTCTATAGTTTAGTGTGCGCAGGGTGTACTTGACGGATTAACAGTACCTTCATTTCTCCCTCACTGCTTGTCTGGGTCTGTTTAGTTTTGTTATTTCTGTTATATTCAGTGTCACTTTGGGGTTTTGTTTTGTTTTCCAGTCCTTTTGCTGAGCTTTCTTGTTATTCAGGGGAGAAAACTACTATTACTGCTGAGTGTTTTATGCCTCTTCATCGTGCCTCACCAGGCAGGGCATGCAGGAGCTTGTGTATGCATATTCCTTCCCTGTCCTCATCCAGGTATCAACTTAACTTTCATCTTCCTACACCTCCCAGCATGTGTTGAAGCTTTGCCTGGCACTCAGGGTTTCTCTTACCTCCGTACCGCAGCTGACATGATGTCACGGTCTTCAGCCACCCCACTTCCAGCTGTCATCCACCCACCATCACCAGGAAAGCAACATTACCCCAGGCTGGGCTCTCCTTCTGGAGCTGTGCTCCCACCGGCAGCACCACTGGTGCTTGGGCGCATACTCCTCCCTCAGTCGGGAGAGCAGGAGTGTCCCAGCCTGGATACGTTTTGTGCAAAGCCATTTTTCTGCTGATCTCCTTTCCTGCCTGCTGGTGCCCCACTCGTTTCCATGGTATTCGTGGTTGTGTAGGGGTAGCAATTTCAGCATCCTGGCAGTCTTCCAGACTGCCTCTCCATAAAACGCTGTACGGTTTCAAACAGATATTTTTCTTATTTTTCCTTCATCTAACAGAGCTGCTGTGTGCTTTTAAGCACCTAATCTATTCTATCCTTTGCTTATCTCACAGGCACAGTGTGAGGTGGTGCCCGTTCTTGCTTGCAAGTTGATTTTAGATCCTCTGATGAAAGTTTTGTTGTAAAGGCGAAGAATTATTTTAGCCATGCATTTGCTCCGATTTCCAGGGAATGGTACAGAGCATCCTACTGAAAAGAAATAACAGAAAGTCCCTGAAACAAGCTGATTCTTGCAGCTGAAATTAAATGGGATGGCATCCCCATTCACTTCCAGTCCATCGCGTAAGGGCTCCTTCTATGTTTTCATCCACCCTCTGAAAGCTCCCAGCCCAGCTACACATCTGTAATGGCGGCGCAGAAAAACATCAGAGGAAGCTTTCTTGTTAGAGATGAGGCCTAATTCCTGTCAATCCTCTGTTTTGTTTTGTTTAAAAAACAAAACCAAAACAAACTGGGGCTTTGCTCTAAGCAACAGTTGGAGTGAGCAGAGCACACATCTGGTCTCAGCTTCACGCAGGCTTTCTTAACAGTCTCAAGCCATAATAGTCTCATTTTCTGGAAGCGAGTCATTGTTGCTCTTTGGGTTGAATGAACTCTGATCAAGCTTGGACCTCTACGTGTCAGGGTGAAAAAACACCTCACTTCTGAGCTGCAGGAGGCCAGAGGAGGTAAAGAGAGGGGGTGCTGTGTTTGGGTATGCTCAGAGTATCCTCTGTTTCATTTAATTCGGAAAGGGTGGTTAAATGGTGACCTTCTCAGCTCAGGACAGCAAGTCTGTCATCTGTGGCTTCAGCTGTTTTGGGCTGTTTCATCCAAGGATAGGATGCGTTTGACAACACAGGCTAATACTAGACTGAAGTCCCCGGTTTTTGAGATGGGTTTAATGATCCCAAGTTGAAGGAAGATGATCTTTGGTGTGCTAAAGGGGAAGGGGGTAAGAATTGCAACACACATTAATGTTTTGTATCTGTAGAAAACGTGGGAGGAGAGGATACAGTAGTAACAGCTGCCCCTGGAATTATTTGTGCAAGTTTGACTCCAAAGCTTTCTGCCCAGCTGGCTGGAGGTCACTGAAAGCACTGGTAAGTGTTTGCCAAATGCCAAGAGGAAGACAGGACAAGGTCAGAAGCTCTTCTGGTAGCAAGGCAGAGCATGTTTAGCAAACACTACTATCTCACGCATTGGGGTGAGAGATTTCATCAACAGAACACGCAGGGGAGGTCTGAATGCTAGTGGAGGGCAGGAGAAATCTGTTTTACGGCTTTTGGCTAAGCTGAGCAAAACATGGGACTTATCGCTTCCTTCGGAGCGGGGGATTATCTGCTGGCCTGCTCCAAGGACCTGCTCCTCCAGGCAGGCACAGAGAAACTTCTGAGTCTTTTCAAGTTGCGTCTGAGCGTGGTGGTGTCAGTGCAGCTGGCCACGGTAGTTTTCTGTCCCCCATCAAATGTCACTGCCTGTCCCCTGTCCCATCACTGTGTCTTTATTTGCTGGGGCCCAGACAAACAAGCAGGGCAGCTGTGAGTTGGAGAGAAGTGAAGCCCAGCCCTGGTTCTGCAACAGTTGCATGTACCTGCACTTGATTATCCAAATTCAGGGACTTTTGAAGTGGGACTTAGTGACTGGCAGTCCTTTCCTTGGCTCTGCCCTCATCCTGCCTGTCTAGCAGGGAGCTCCAGCTCAGCGCGGCACTGTTCAGGGGTGCAAACAAACGGCTGGGAGAGCTTGCAGTTCTGCATGCCAGGTTGGCCGAGTAGAGCGTGTGCACGACCACACCTCCCCTAGGGACCACGCACGTGGATGGGAAGCTGAGGGAGATATGAAAGCAAATCTGGAAACAGCCTCTGGAGACCCAATTCTCATTTGTGAGTCGAAGTTTGTTAGAGATCTGCAATTTCAAATGACAGAAGATAGTGTGAGTTGAAGGGACTGACTGTGCCCTCAATGCTGGCTGCATGCCCAAGCAACTCCAGACTGGGGCCAGTGGCTGGAGTTGGTGGTCTAGCCTGAATCATTTCAACAAGGGGATTCCTGATGGATGTTTTGGGGAAGCAGTTAGTTGGGCTTATTTTTTCAAACTGATCCATGAGAGGCAAGCAGGCTGTACAGAGAAACTGACTCATTTCTAGATCTGAAGGAACATTCTCAACAGATAAAAATAAATTTCAAAGTTGTCAGGCAACAGATGTCATGTTAACGGCAGAAGCATAAAGGATAGAAATCTCCTGTTTGGTGTAGTAAAAGGTAGTAATTTTACTTTTATCTTTCTCCAGGTGATGCTCCTGGAGCTGGCCTCATGCAGGAGAGGAATGCTGAGCAGGCACACACAGAGTAGCTCTTTCCCCTGGAAGCCACGGTTCCAAGGGAGATAAGCCCTCTGTCATGGTGCTTGTGGTGGCAGGAAGGCCTGCATTAAAAAATGCTTCAGTTCTAGCTCTCTAGTTTTTATCTTTGCAAGAGAAGATAAATCCTGAAGAAGCTCTGCAGTTGGGTTCATATTTGATGTATTGTTTCTCATTGCAAAGGGGAACTGTTGTAAGAAGCCTGAGTAAAAGCTGTTCCCCTGGCACTGCTGCTGACTCCTTGAAAACTAACAGGGAGAGCCCAAGGAGCCAGGTAACAGCTGAGGATAAGGGCTGCCCTGCAGCTGCTGAGGAACGTGGAGAGAAGGGGATGACTGCCCAAAACAGCAGCCTCCAAGGAGAACCACAGCTGTGAAGGAGCTGCCAAGGAAAGGGTGAAAAAAGGTAGGGGACAAACACAACCCTCCTGAGCAGCCATCCTCGCCAGCCACCCAGGCTTGGCAGGCAGCAAGGAATATGTGGGAGCCATTCAAGGGGTAGAAAGTATTCTTTGGGTAGTGCAGTAACACCAACGCTCGACACCTCCAATGCCTGGTAATCCAGCGGCAAATGGTGCCACCACTGCCTCCACTCAGGATGTCTGCAGAACAGTTACACAAATGGCTGTTTTGCCATTAAAAGATGTCATACAAAAAAACCCCAAGTAATAATTGCGTTTTGTAGACACTTCTTCTCTCCTTTAGATGAATGCCTGACACTTGTCAGGCTGGTGTGGAATTCCAGGATGGGCAGCAATGAGCACGCACACAGGCTGCTTCCTCCAGACATCCCCACGGCAAATCGAGTGCGGGTCCACCGACGATTTAACAGAGAGTTTCATTTTGTTCTCAAAGGGTGTTTTTATTAGCTTTCTTCTAGAAGTATTGTACTGATAACAGAAATATTTTTAGGTCCAATAATCTGCAAGAAATTAAAGAACAAAAAGGAAAAGGTGGCTTTTGAAAACCAGCCTGGCTTATTCTGCCAAATCGCTCATGTAGCGAGTGATTAAAAAATCCCCAAACAACAACAGCAAAAAAACTCCACCCCAAAGACAGGAGGAAAAACGAAGGTAATAGTAGGAGGAGAGTGTGTTGGAGATATGATGAGTTCTGTTCCCAGCCGCCTGTCGTGAGTATGAGAAGGCTCGGGTAGCTCTCAGGAATGAAACCCCGCAGGTCTGTGGTGATGACATACCCCTCTGCGAGGGACCAGGAGATGATTCCGCCACTACTCATTACATCTCTATTTCTGACTAAGTCCATTGTTGGATTTAATGAATAAGTGATGTTTTGAGATGATAAACACCCTGAGGCAAATTTTCCATTTTCTGTTGTGATGAACAAGCCAAGAGATTCAGACAAGCTGCAAAGGGCCATTAATTTACGATTTCAGGCTTAATTCAAAGTGGGAGGTGCTTCTGAGAGCTAGCTTGAAAGTTTCTCTCACCTCCACCCCCAAAACGGAGATAATGTTTCCACAGACTAAGCAGTGTAATCTCTAAAACGAGACAGCAACTGCTATGAACGCCGTTGGTAGTTCATTATCACAGAGAAATACCGTGTATTATGAAATGTACAAATGTCTATTAACAATTTCACTGCTAATGCTTTTAGATACAATATATTCCCTCTATGTGTTTGTTCCACAATGTGGACCTTCCTCTTCCTCCTCCTTGAGTACCAAAGGCTTCCCTGTCCCAAACCTACCTCCTTCTTTTTCCAGGCTTGACCCTCACATCTTTGATCAGGCAATTACAGGCTTCCTGTAGGAAGCCAGTGGCTATACCAAAACCAGAGAATGTGAGACAAGTATAAAAGAAGTTTAATATCAGACTAGATCTTTACAGTGACTGCCACAAAAGCAGTGGAATTAATTTTTGCATTAATTAAAAGTCTCCTGTCAAAAGGTAAACAAACCTGTTACAAGATTTCTCTTCTGATATAGCATGAGGATGTCAAAGACTGTTGTGACTTCATTGCAGAGTATGGTTCATGTTGCAGCAGGTTACACAGCAACATGGAATAGTTGGAAAAGCCCAGGTCTGAAAACACTTACTTCAAAGTTCAGACTTGCAAATATGTAATTTTTTTCAAAGGTATGAAAGTTGTTGTGCTTTTCTGTGCTTCAGTGACAAAGCAAAACGAAGTCCTAACAGCCTTCAGACAGACTTTTATGAGTCTAAAGGCCAAAAGTAATATCTGGCACAGATTATTTAACTGGACTAAAGGCAAAATGAATTAATTCTCTCTGAGGCAGGGATTTCAATTTACCGTTTCCTTGAGGCTGTTGGTAGAACTGCATGCTTGAGAGCCTGCTCTGGTGTGTGATGCCCCTGGAAGTTTTGCCAGTACTCGCATCTTGCCAGGGCAGACTGATCGTCATGGGCAGTGCTTTTCCTGCCTGTCAGAAAGAACAGAGGGGAATTGACTTTCCCCGACAAAGGACATTTCCAGGGCATCAGCCACAGATTAAGGTCTCTCTGTCTCTCTTTGGTGGAATCTGTTTTCCCAAGACAAAGCCAAACCCTGGAAAAGGAGCAGAAAGCAACAATAACTCAGACAAGGTGAAAGGGGTGTTCATAGGTTGCGGAAAGGCTCTGAAGGGCAGGGTGCCCTTCCCTTTTCCGAAGGAAACGTGCCCATGCTGGAGTAAGGTATTTCTGGGTCCAGGTCACTTTTGAAGTCCTTGGAGGATTCACCATTTTTTTCCCTACATATCATGCGCTGACTTCCCTGTGACTATGGTCTTCCTTCAGTCACCCTCACTATCCTGACCTCTAACTCCATGGGAGTGTGCTAATGCCTCTGTATAACACCTTGGATTTGACACTGATGGGAAAAGTCATATAAAATAAGTAACTGAATACTTCTGACGGTAACGAGGTCTCCGTGTGATTACTTGTTTGGCTGAAGCTTTAGCTGCTAACTCAGCAGACTGTAAGTAGACAGTACTGTCTTTTCAGTTCATTCTGGCTGCAATTCAGGATGTTAATAATAATCTAGAGAGCTATATAAGGCTTGGATCCTAGCTATCAGAAACCACCTCTCTCTCCATGTACTGTTACAGGAGGCAAGATTGGGGAGATGATCTTGCTGACAGATCCCTAATTTAGCAGGGAGTGGCAGGCGTTCGTGGTGGAGACCCGTACCAAATTACTTATTAAGTTTTTACTTAGGATCCTGAATGGGGGTGTTTATTTGTAGGAAGGTCTGTGAGCATCTTAACTGCTGTTTTAACATAAGTTTATGCATCCAAGTCCATGCTATGGGGATGTTTTGTTTTTAAACTAGGAACACAACATCCCCTAAAAGCTGAATATCGGGTCATGTTATTATCCTCTTGCTCCAGCACATACGACAGCACTGAGAGAACACTCTGGCCAAGCTGATCGGCAGCCAAATATAATTTATGGCTTGTTTTAAACTAGTTTGTTGACTTCATGAAAGGCCCTGTCAAAAAGAACAGCCCCCTGAGTCCTAACAATGATAACAGTAATGTTGCGTCAAGGCTGAAAAAGACTTAGAGAACAGTTGACCTATCCTGAGAAATCTTTTTAAAGTGCCTGAAAACGGCACCTTCTAAAAATAAAACAGGGCTCAAACTATTGTTTGATAGCTGATTTTGGTTTTATTCATGTTTTGTTCTTTTTATTTTCCACTTATTTTTCATGCTTCCAAGAGTGCATTCCATAATTTTCCATATTCCAGGTAATTAAAAATAAACACGTGCTGTGTAAAGGAGATGTTGCTAACAAGGACACGTTTAATTTCACTTAGGTACATCGTCGAATTTGCAACTGATATCAACACGTTTGTGTCTGCATCAGTATGACTGGCACCAGGGAACACCCGAGCTGCAGATCAGCCTTATTTCTCATCTCAGTGCCTCACTTAAGCATAGGGGCAGTCCCAGTGAGCTGCACGCTGCTCTGTCCTTCCAAGCTACCTTGCCCAAGGGCAAGATGCGTGCTCTGCTGTGGACTTGGTGCACATCAGACTGACATCTCGGGGAGCTTGCAGCCACCGCACCCCAGCCCCTGTGCTGCCATCCTCTGTGTCCCCTGGTGCAGCCTTGCCCTGGCTGCGAGAATGGCACAAAAAGTTGCAGAAGAGCATCTGCTTTGTAAGGTCTTTTCTCCCTCTAATTTTTAGCTGTCTAGTCTCCATTAAGTTCAATACTGTTGTTTCACTGGATAAAGTCCTTCCTGGTGGCAATGCAATGCTTCAGTCAGAATATTTTCTTTTAAATCTTGGTAAGTTTCACATATTTTCTCATCTCCCCCCTACCCTTGCCCAAACCCACACCACGGATTAACTGTGCTGCAGTTCTGCAAGTTTTCATTACCCTAAATAGTTTTCTGTGGGTTTTATTTGACATTGCTGAATATCAAATCCTAGCTTAGAGATAAAACAACATCGCAGCAAGAATTATAAATATGTTCTTGTACAAGCTCATAACAATGAATGAGTCTGATGGTGACAGTTTAGATCTCCGATTTCCTCTCACCACCGTGGGAAAAGGAAGCTGCTTCTGTGCTTAGACAGCAGCGATTACTTCCTACCTCTGTGTGGTGAAGCTGGGGTCAACCCCTCCTTGGCCTTGCCAGCTCCCGGGAAACAGGGGTGCAGTGGATCCAGCTCTGCAGGTCAGCATCGCTGCGTGGCCTGGGATGGTCACACCAGGCTAGGAGGGACCTGACCCTTGAGAAGAAGGTCTTTTGCAAAATTCAAAATAGAGCAGGGAAGGAGAAACTCTTGCAGACTGCTGGGATTGCAAGTCTGGGAGATTAGTCCAAGGACCTGATCAGGCGAAGCAGATCCACAGCCCCATGGCCTTCACAGGGGTGTTTTCTTGATCAGGATCTGGGCTTTGTTAAGCCGAGAGGAAACAATTGTATTAAAAAATGGCACACCCTGTTCCTTCTTTCTAGGAAAACACAGAACAAAAATCCAATCCATTTTGTGGAGAGAAAACAAGAAAAGTAAATATTTTACGGCAGAATATCTGTTTTGTACAATTTCTTGTAGCGAAGAACTCTCAGTATTAATTAATGAGCCAAAACTAGAATCATTAAAACAAAGGAGACTTCTGTCATTTACTTCAGGCTGAGCAGGTTTTGATACTCGTCATAAACAATTACAGTAATTTTCTTTTACCATCTGTACAGTGAAAGTGCTGTGCAACCCACACAGTTAGGTCCCAGTTTCCTGTGAACAAAATAGATCTTGCTTCTTCTATTGGTTGGGCAGAAGGTAGGTTGTGTAGTTTGGTGTCTTTGCTGAACCAGAAAAGAGCACTCTATTTTGGCCCCACCAAAAATAATACTCAGTGTTGGGGTTTTTTTCTTCTCTTGGATGTAAAACTATTTTATTTGTTGTAGGCTGCTTTGTTTTCTTTTTTTTTTTTTTCTTTCTCCCAATGGTTATTCTTGACAGTTCACATTCCACAAATAACAGGAAGGATACTGGGGTTCACATGTGGTTGCAGCTCTGGAGAGCAGCAATACAAATTACAATCTGGGACTCTATATTTTGTTGTGTCTCACCTATATCCGTTGGATTTGCATGGACTGAAAGTAAAAGATATTGTAAAAAACTTTCAAAACATTTTTATAGCTGTCACCCACATAAACTCAGCTTGACCATACGAATCACAGAATAGTTAGGGTTGGAAAGGACCTTAAAGATCACCTAGTTCCAATCCCCCTGCCATGGGCAGACTACTCGTCTGGCTGAAGCATCACAAAGATAAAAATCCAATTAGAATTTATTTAATAGTTCTCTTGATGATGCAAGAATTGGATTACATGTATTCCACTTGTTACAGCTTGTGAAAAGGAATGGAGTTATACAGAAGTGTTTTATTATCATTAAAACTGCAACTCTAATTTGTAACCACACCATTTTATGTAGCAGCATTTAATAGTTTCAGGTGTGGAATTTTATTTTTTAATTTGTATTACTTGTACTCCATTCTTGAAACTGGTGTAGGAATTTAGGCACAGGGAACCATTTCCCAGAACTGACCCTTTGGAGAAGCTCTCGGATACACAGGTGCCTATTGTGCGCAGGGTGTTTTCTAGAACCTCCTTTCTATGCTGCACCCAGTAAAACTCATTTGAAAGAGCCTTGCTTGGCCAGAACATCAGACACTACATTCCAGTCACAGTTCTCCTTTTAGCTGCTGGCTTCCATTATTTCTCTGGTCCTGTGTAATATAGCAAAGGTTAAAGCACACAAACAGCACAGCAAGCTGACTTTATCTTTGTTTTGAAATCATAAAATCTCTTTAAGAGGCAGACGATGGTTTTGTCTGGGAGAGTCAAGTGGCTTAAGCTCTGTGAGCCGGGTAGAGCTCCTGTAACAGAGGGGTGGCTCTCCAAGGGAGAGGAACAGGTACCATTGTCAGTGCTCACTGTGGAGCTCAGCAAGGATGGCAACAACAGGGGCCTGGAGGACAAGGCAGAATCTTTGGGGTTTTTGAAAGGAAAGCATTCAAAGCTTATGCAATCTCACAGCCTGCATAATGTTATTTTTCTTGTTACTGTTAAGCATGGGTTTGTGATTCCTGAGCTCATGCTTCCCTGCTGAGGGGCTCTCAAACCTGCTCCCCGCTGTCTGTCTGGAGCAGGGGGCCCTTCCCGGGCAGGTACTGGGAGCCTTCCCCATGCCAGGCAAGGCCTGGGCCTGGCTCACAGGGCCACCCCTCACCTCCAGAGGCCCTGCTCACCTCAGAATCATGGAATGGTTTGGGTTGGAAAGGACCTTAAAGCCCATAGAGTTCTAAACCCCCTACCATGGGCGGGCACATCTCCCACCAGCTCAGGCTGCCCAAGGCCCCATCCAACCTGGCCTTGAACACCTCCCGGGATGGGGCAGCCACAGCTTCCCTGGGCAACCTGGGCCAGCGCCTCATGACCCACACAGGAAAACATTTCTTCCTAATGTCCAACCTCATTCACAGAATCACAGAATAACCAGGCTGGACGAGACCCACCGGATAATCGAGTCCAACCGTTCCTATCAAAGCTCTCCCCTCTTTCAGCTTAAAACTGTTCCCCGTCACCTTATCCCTGCACTTCCTGATAAAGAACCCCTCCCCAGCTTTCCTGGAGCCCCCTTTCAGCCCTGGAAGGCTGCTCTAAGCCCCCCCCCCCACTCTCCTCACGACACCCTTCATCTCCAGCCGACGGCGGAGCGCCCCCCGCCCCCAATATGGCTGCCGCTCCGCGCGCCCCGCCCACTGCGGGCCCCTCTCTCCCTACCTGGAGGCCACCTCTCTATGGTGGGGGGAGGGGGAGCGGCGGCGGGGCGCGGCGGAGGCTGGGCGCAGGGGGCGTGGCCTGGGGAAAGGGGGCGGGGCGAGGGGCGCGGGCCGGGCCGGCGGCGGGGAGCGAGTCCCCTTTGTGTCCGCAGCCGCCGGGGCGGGGCGGGGGCGCGAGCCGGGGAGGGGCGGCCTCGGGGGTGGGGGGGACTGAGCACGTGATCGGCGGAGGGCGAGGGAGGGGGGCAGGAGGAGGAGAGAGAAGGAGGAGGGGGGCAGGAGGAGGAGGAGAGGGGCAGGAGGAGGAGAGGGGGAGGAGGAGGAGGAGGCAGGAGGAGCAGAAGGAGGAGGAGGAAGGGGGCAGGAGGAGGAGAAGGAGGGGGGCAGGAGGAGGAGGAGAGGGGCAGGAGAGAGGGGCAGGAGGAGGAGAGGGGCAGGAGGAGGAGGAGCAGAAGGAGGAGGAGGAGGAGGAGGAGGAGGAGGAGGCACAGGAGGAGGCACAGGAGGAGGAGGCAGGAGGAGTAGGGGGGCAGGAGAGGGAGGAGGAGACAGGAGAGGGAGGAGGAGGCAGTGGGAGGAGGCAGGCGGAGAAGGCGGAGGGCGCAGGAGGCGCGGTGCTGGCGGCCGCGGGGCGATGGGGCCGTAGGGTCGCGGCGCGGCCGCCCTGCCTGGCCCTGCGGCGGCCGGGGGGCGATGTCCCGGCGCGGGGCGGCGGCCGCGGGGCGCTGAGACCGCCGCATCCTCGCCTTTTTTCTTTTTTTTTTTGGTTTTTTTTTCTTTCGCCCTGTGGCTGCCGCCCTCTCCGCCGCCGGGGATGCGCGCTCCGGCGCTCCTGCTCCTGCTCGCCGGGGCCGCGGCCGGTAAGTACCGGGGGACCCGCGGCGTCCCCGTCCCCGCCCCCCCCCGGGACCCCCGGGGCCCCCGGCAGCCCCAGCGTGCGGCGCCGGGACGGATTCCACCCGCTGCGTGCGAACGAGCTCGCGCCGCTTCGGAGCCCTCGTCCCGTGGCTCCTTCCAGCTTGGGGGGGTGGGAAAAAAAAGGGAAAAAAAAAAGAAAAAATAAAAAGAGCTCGCCTTTTCGCTTCGCGGGCCTCGCCCAGGCGACGCGGGGAGTTTTAATGTATGTTTTAATATATATATGTTAATCGCCGGCTGAGCCCTGCCTGCCCGGCTGGGGGATCTGTGGGCACAGCCATTTTTAATTTTATCGGCATCGCTGCTTTTTAGGGGCCTTCAGCCTGGGCTGCGGGCGGAGAAGGAGCTTTCTGCCAGGTGCCGAGGGGGATTGCTCTTCTCGGAGGAGAACAGAGCGAAAACGGACCTATTTCCATTGTGGGTTGTGATTATAGAACGCCCACACCGACTACTGAATGCGTGTAGATATATATAAATATATATTCTTTTTCCTTGGAGGAGATACAAAGCAAAAATGTGGCTATTTCCCTTACAAGTTTTGATTATAGAACGCTCACACTGGCTGCAGAATGTAGCTATGTATACCTGCTGCGATGTATATGTGTTTTTTTTCTTAGAAGAGATAGGAAGCAAAAATGTGTCTATTTCCCTCATCGCTTGTGCTCGCAGAACGCTCACACTGACAACTGAATGTGTGTGTATATATATATATATTTATATACATACTTACTGCAATATATATGTTTTTTTCTTAGAAGAGATAGCCACATTTTTGCTTCCGATTTCCCTCATGAGCTGTGATCGTAGAACGCTCACTCTGACTGCTGAATTTATATATATATATATATACACACATCTATACTTACTGCAAGATATATATATATATATATTCTGGTTTTGGAGGAGATACAAAGCAAAAATGCGGCTATTTCCCTCATGAGCTGTGATCATGGAATGATCATGCTAACTGCTGAATGTATATACATGTATTTACTGCGATGTATATATATATTTTTTTCTTGGAGGAGATATAGGAGCAAAAATGTGGCTGTTTCCCTAGACTGTGGTGATCATAGAACAAGGACAGTCGTGCTGAATGCCAAAAGATCTTGAAGAGTACTCTCTTTTTAAGGAGAAGTTGGAAGCATATGTTCTAAGAGCATCCTTAATCATATTTTTGGACACTCTAGATGTATTTTTAGTGTTGGGAAGCTCAGTGTCAGACAGGTAGGGTGTTGGGCTGTGATATTGGAAGAGAGATATGTATTGGTCTGGCATCTTAGGTTTTCTCTTATGGTGACAGATGAGCAGGTTGGAGCCTGCTGAGCATTACCGAGCTTTGTTAGGCACTAATGGCAATTCTTGCTGTATGCATTTTGCAGCAGTTTTGGGAGACTCTTAGGACTTTGGTCTCTTTTTACTAATTGGGTTCCAATTTGCAGTGCTTGCTTTTTTTAGTGTTATCTTGTAATCTGATGTGTATAATTCATAACTGAGTCCTTGTAAGAAAATTGCTGCGTCTTGCCGAGTTGAGCCAATGAGGTGGTTCCTATGTTGCATTTTGGTCAGGTTTTTAAATGGAATTATTTGTCAAAGTCAAAGGTACTTGGTGTCATTATTAGGAAAATCCTGTAAATAAAATATTTAAGTGGCTCCTTCACTGCTCTGACTGGGTAGTCCCTGTGCTTCTGCTTTTTATGAGGTCTCTTTCAGGAAGGTATTTAAGTGAAAATGTTGCCTGTATGGTGCTGACCTTTGCCTGCCATTATTTTAGATGGATGTCTGCAGCATCTCTCGGTGGTAGTTCCTGAGGAGCCGTTTTCTTTTTTTTTTGTTTCTTTTCTGGAAGAAAAGGGACTTTTGAAGGTCAAAAGTCTTGATATGAAAGCACGTCAATCAAGAATGCCCAGCACCTCAGCTTTTTTCTTTCAAATACAAATTTTGAAAATTGTAGGCTTTTTTTTTCCCCCCTTCGTGAAAACTTCAGGGAGTTGGCAATTTCTTAGCCCTGATTGAGGGAGGGAGAAGAATTACTGAATGAGCGAGTACGGATTTGAACCAGGCCAAGGGCTGGGCAGGTGCGGGAGGAGCCCGTTTGCAGAGTTTTGCCAATTCACCTCAATCCTGACTGGGCAACAGCGTTCCTCGTGTTTCAGTTCTGGTTTTGCATTCTTAAGAGGGCATTAACGATGCTAGCTTGTTTGGTTATTTTGGGAGCAGGAACCTATTTTCCCATTGTGATTTATTTCTTAATTGTGAGATTTTAGCAATCTGCGTTTCAGTTCGTAATCCTCTGTAAAAGTAATTACACGACTGATTGGAGCTTTATTTAAAGTAACTAACGATGGATTTTAAGTTCGCACTGCATTTCAGGAAAAAGATGTCTATACATGGGGAAGCTACACTAATGTGTAATTCTGCCCTTTTATGTTCATGAAAGAGCCAACACTCTTTCTTCTCTTCCCCTCCCCCAGAGTATGAACTGTGTGCTCCCATCACAGTGAAAATGCTGCCTTTGTAGCTCTGAAACCCCCTATTAATTCTTACTTCTGATTAGCGAATGGATAGTATATCTCAGCAGTGTATAAATTGAGTGTTTGTAAATGCAAACCCATGACATCAGAAGGAAAGCATTTTCATAACAGGTTTATAAATTTCTGTCTGGAGGAGAATATCTGGGCCTCCTTGGGGAGTGCTCCACAAAGAGCTGGGCTTGCTGTGGCCTGGAAAGGAAAGATGTAAAGATGCATAAAGAAGACAAAGAAAAAAAAATCTTACATCAGGGCCATAGATGACAGTTTCACTCCTAATCTGGAATATGAATGAAGAAAGAAGGTAGTTCTTTCTTCTCCTTTTTAACTGAAGATGTAATGAAGAACTGGCTCTAGAGTCAGAATTATTTGCTGATTATTAGGTTAAAGATACTACTGGCATTCTCTGTAAAATCTAGATCTTAACAGGTATCTGATAACTCTTTATTTAAATCCCTTGTATAGGGAAATATAAGGACATTTTTGCTGTACCAGTCCTCAGTAAAATCTGAGGGGTTTAAGAAGTTATATTGGAAAAAAATGGTTTGCGCCATTTTGTTCTTTATTTCGCAAATGACTTGAAATACCTCTTTGTAAATCTTTTGTTTAGAACTATGAGACATAGTTATACACCCTAATATTTTAGAGGATTTGGATGCGTTAACAGTGAGGGTTGTCTGAAGAGGTGGTTGGTGAACCTTTAAGCTGTTCCGCAATATTGCTGAAGAATTTTGTTTGGGTGTTCATATGGGCCTGATGTTAAAGATATAATCTTTCCTCATTTCACTTGCTTGCCTTCTGTGATATGCAATACTAAACCACTTTTCCTTCTTTATACGTATCCAGGGTAGACAGCATTCCATTGTCTAATATGTAAATTATTTGTGGAAAGTATAAAGTGAAAATTAAAGCAAGCAGAATTTCCTTTTATCTCTGGAAGTCTTTCCATAAGTCTGTATCCATGTGGCTCAGCAGGGCTGCAGAATTTTCAGAGTGAATGAAATTGGATAGAGATTGAAGTATTTTTTTTTAATGATCATGTAAATTATTAACTAAGACGGATGAACTGAAGCATCTTCACCCAATTGTGTCTTGCCAGTTAAAGTTACTTCAGTGTCTCAACATAATTTATTTGAAATATGAATTGTGTGACATGAGGAAAAGCCTCCTTTGGCTATTCAACTCAGTTCTTCTAATTCAGTATTTTGAATTTGTAAATGACTCTGTCTCTTGCATATTAAGCAGCTTTTCAACCTATCTGCACCCCAACTTCTCTGTCCTTACTAGAGCTGTACCCATTGTCTGTGGCTCATTCAGATGTAATCTAAGACTTAAATTTATTTGTCTGACTTCAGAGCTGTCTCAGCAGTATTAGCCTGGCAGATGGAAACAGACTTTGCTGGGGTGGTGCGGTGGGTATGCTTGATGGATCACCACGTCCACAAGTGCAGCCTGTATGCCAGACTAGGGCTTCATCAACCGTCTAGTTGTGTAAAGAAATAGTGTAGCTGTGAAAGCACAAGGTTCTGCACAGAGCCACCCACCCTGCTGAGTGGAGCCTTTTTCCATTAGGTAAACTGGCCTGTATGAACTGCTGCGATGTTTTGGCTGAGGTGCTTCCAGTTTCTGAGCCAACCTTGGTATTTCTGTACTGTGCTGTGAGGAGATGGGAGCTGCACTCATCAGGTAGCCAAGTAGCCCAGATTTACAACATTACACAGATACCTACTTAACTTGGTATGAATGGGTTTACCCTCGAGGAAACCAAGTGTAAAAGCTTGGCTGAATTGTCTGCCTATCCTCTGGTAAAGGCAGGCAAGCCTTCATTCACCCAGGACAGAGGGAAGCATAACTGTATTTCCTATGTATTTCTTATGGTGAACTTTATACAAAGTGGTTGTTTTGATTGCACCTCTCTAGCACATTTTATTAACTTCTCTAAAAAAAAAAATTTATTGACATTTGCATTGTTTCCTCCCTGCCTTTTTATGTTCCATTAGGTATTTCCCAATAGTCTATATAGTCAGTGGCATTGTTTCTTTGGTAGGATCATAGAATAGAACCATAGAATCACCAGGTTGGAAAAGACCCACCAGATCGAGTCCAACCATCCCTGTCAAACACTAAACCATGCCCCTCAGCACCTAGTCCACCCGTCCCTTAAACACCTCTAGGGAAGGTGTCTCAACCACCTCCCTGGGCCGCCTGTTGCAGTGCCCAATGACCCTTTAGGAAAAAATTTTTCACGGAATGTTCAGCCTAAACCTCCCCTGGCGGAGCTTGATGCCATTAGATACCACCTTCCTCTGACTTGCTTACTGGATGGAGGAGAAATTTCGTATGTTAGGTTCTTCAGAAATGCTTTATTCGTAACAATACAGTGCACCGCTTACTGTCACTGGAACTATAATGTGTTTGGACTCAATCTGACCGTGCCATGAATGTGTGGTGTCATTTTCTGAGCAGAATCTAACTTTTCCAACCAGAGCTGTGTGTAGGCAGTGTATAAAGTTTTATTCGGAACAAAATGTTTATGCCCTGAATAAAACAGTCTTAGCGATGCTTTATATTGGGAAGGACAGGAATCTCTGCATAGCTTGCAGGCAGTTTTAAACATTAATTTTATTAAGCTTGTGTGTTTAGTGGAACTGTTCTCTGGTTGAATTTCAATTTAAAATTAAGTGATATAGAAAAAAATATTCTCAAAACCACTAATATTTCAATACTCAAGCTGATTTTCTGTGGGTTGGCTTTCTTTTTTTCTTTCTTTTGTTTTCTTTTGACTTCTTTTGTTTTCTTTATTTTGCTTTTATTTTCTTTTGTTTTCCTCCTTCCCTGAAACGTAAGTTCACAGAAGTATAAGGCTGTAAGTGACTGTTTCCTCCAGTGAAGAGGGATTTCACAGCTTATGTAGGTAGTCTGTCCTGTTACAGTTTTAATAATATCACAGTTTTAATAATACATCAGTAGTAGTTTTTTCCCCTCCTCCATTCTAATGCATGATTGATTAAGATATGCCTTAATTAATAGGTGCAATCCATCTGAATGTGTAGTGTGGAATATGTACACGGACAATTGCCAGGGAACTCAGTCTTGATAAGTTCATATGATGAAGTGCAGTGTGTCCACTTAGCTACAGGAATTCGTGATGGGAAACTTGAGTTGACTCTCAGTGATGTAAAATGAAGTTTTTGCAACTTTAAAAAACTGACTTTGAAAACTTTACTGTTCCTAAAATTTTGATTTCTGATGGCGCCCTCCTGACTGGAGTGGTCTGTTAATTGCGGAGCTGGGAGTTGAGCTGAGCAGGAGCCGTAGGAGCGGGCTTGGATGGGAGAGGTCAGTCTGGGTGTGGAACCAAGAGGAAGAAAACCTAGCAGGATAGTAGAGATTTGAAAGGATAAAGGATGAAGGATTCAATCTGTTTTGCAGTGGGATGTAAACTAAGGCGTATTAGAGATCCAGACAGAGATGGTGTCCTAAGTTTGTCAGAGTTGATTGGAAGTTAGTGCCTGCAGTTGTGTGGTGGAATGAAGTTTTTGTGCTGGAGGAGAAAAAGAAAGCATAGTTGTAGGTAGCAGCTTTGAAGATTTCAGCTCTCTTCTGTGAGGTTGAGAGGCTTAGTTATTTAGATAATGCCTTTACCTTCCTCCCCTTCCCTTAGTCTCAGACGTTTGGAAACCACAGGGGTTTTGGGTGGTGATGGCATTCTTGGGTTGGCAGGGAATCATGCTTTTTGTTTTAAACTTTACAGGGGTGTCTACCTTCTGGATCTCTCAGTACTTTGTATTTTCTATTTTGTTTCTTATTTCTGTGAGAGGGAGAGAGGAAGGGAAAGAAGGTACTGTGGACAAAGAACACTGTCATTACCATCTGCGAACCCTTCCATCTCCACCAGTATCTTATGAATCTGCAGGCCCATTTCAACCATATGCAAACAATGCTAAAAGGCTCAAGAGATTAATTTGCTACTGTTTTTATGAAAACTAGGAACTGAATAAACGAGACAATTGCAAGGTAGGGGTCTCCCAGGGGGAAAGAAGAGCAGAACTCAGTCCAGGTAATATTCCTTGCTTAAAACTGCCTACCCAGTCAGTGCAGGGATGCTGGCAATCTTGTTGATGCATACACCATTCTGGACGAAGCACAGTATATTTTGTCTTCTGTTCACGCAGTGTGCTGTAGGAGATCTGAGGGAGAACTGGGGATCCCTTTTCTGGAAGGGGTGGGAGTTAGGCAAGACGTGTGGGAGAAAGGGCATGTTTATAGACTTAGTCTGCTGCTTGTGGTACAACTTGTGTTTCCGAGACACAATTTTTGTAAACTAAATTTCCAAAATGGTGCCCAAATCACTTTACTGGATGATTACCATCCATTTATGACTTCACAGTGTGTATGAGTAACTTGCATTTTATTGTATGCATTGTTTTTCACACTTTCAAAACTGGATTTAATTTGATTATCCTGTGTATGCACTCAGCTTTAGTTCACATATCCCAGACACTAAACTTCTTATCTTTTCCAGTGATGCTGTAACTTAACGCTTTTTCTGTGGTCTCTTTAAACGTTTGTTACATATGATACTTACTTGAACCTGTGAACTGCATGAAAAATAGATTTATTATTTCTGTTAAGTAGAAGTAATGGAAAGGCACGTACTGTCACCTTCTGTGTTGGAGTAAATGGCAGACAATGGCACAGCTCATGGTGCAGTGAACTTCTGAGCTGCTGCACTGACTGTCACTGGCAAGTGGGCTGCCTAGTGCTGGCAGCAGTGTTCAGCAGCTCGTGCTATGACTTATAGCCAAAAGCTGATACTACATTCATGCTCCTTGTTCTACTGTACATACTTGTCCTATTTTGAGTTGTAAGCGGGATGGATGTAAGGAAATATAGGTAAGAGGCTTTTTTTTTATTTTTGAGTGGGATGACTGAAAGTATAATCGTAGGTCATGTACGTTAATTGGGCTCCTTAATTTATAGATTAGAGAACGCAGCGCTTAATTAATAGCGAAGTATTGGGCGTTGGCAGTGTCATCTCCCAAGCTCATCATTCTTGGCATGAAGTGCACTTCCCTCTGCATAAGTCACAAAGGTCAGGTTCACCCGGTGTGAGAAGCTTTAGCATAGTTCAGTGACAAGAACAACTAACTAAACACGCTCTTCTTTTCTTGCTTTTGCCTTATCAGGCTTACTCAGTTTGGCTTCCTTTCTGTTAAAAATAAAAGATTTTATTTTTGTAACCAGAGTGGCATGGGTACAGATACTTGGGGGAAAAAACCTCTTAGATCATCCATGTGAGAGAACCTTAATTAGATTTTCCAAGAATTTAAGCTAATTTACAGTCCTTTGCTATTCTGAAATTTGTTAGACTTGACAAACATGTATTGGGGAAAAAACGATGGGTCATGTTGGTGTTCAAGCTATTTTCTATAGCAATGATTGTATTAAATAAATGGTCCCACAGGGGTATGTTTAGTTGTCTGCTGCTAAAAAATGTTTGCTTTTGTTAGTGGTGGAGTGGTTCTGTTGTATTTAGTTTGTTGCTGAATCTGCTTGCAAGTTAATCCTTCCTTCTGGTGCTGCCCTTCAGAGAGAAATCAGCAAAAGTGGTCTGGTTGGGGGGGCTTTGTGTTCCTGCACTTTCTAAGTTGCAAAAACCTTGGTGCGGATGTACTGTACACTGTAGATGTGTGCTATATACTGTTAACTTTGCCAGTAATTTTATTTGTTGAAAACTAAACCCTAGAAGTTATTTTACTGTGTTCCTTTGCAGACAAGGGACCTTTTTTAGCTGAAGATTAGGTTTTGGGGTTTTTTTATGATTACTAGTTCTAAAATATAAATCTTATGTTTAGTGTCTGAGGTACGAATGATGTGTAGAGCCAATATAGTAAGCTGAAGAAAACAAAGATTGCACTAGGAAAATTGTAGTTTGACTGTGGCATCGCCATACGTATGCAAAACAAAACTGGACGTTTAGCCCAGGGACAGTCTTTCTGCGTTAAAATAATTTAAGTTGTAATCGGAGAAGGATAAAAGGAACCCTGTAATGAAGTTTGTCTGGATGCCACCACGGTGTAGGTTTCTAATATTTGCATGTTTAGAGTTCTTTTCCTTTATTTCTACCTGTAATGGCCTGGCCGAGGAGCTGTAGCCGGGGCTGCTGCCTTGACTGAAATAGTGCCCTGGCCTGGGCTCTGCCAGCTGCGAGTCAGACTGTGCTGGGGCAGCGGGCAGGCTCCTGCCTGGCAGGACTTGCTGCTGGGACTGGACCTGGACACAGCTGGGAAGTGGGAGAACTTGTTCCAGCATTCGGTGCTATTCTTACTCTGCTCTGCCAGCTGGGATGAATAACTCTATGAATCTAAACGAGTGAAAAAAATGATCTGGAAACAGTTTATTTCTCCTTAAATCACGGTAAATAATTTCTCATGCTCACCGCAGCAGACTTGGATCTCTCTGTAAACTTTTTTATGTGGAACATATGCAAATCTCTGATTCTAGTGCGTATTGCACAGACACAGCAAAGATGGCTTGTTATATATATGGGGGGGGGGGTTGTAGGTGTATATATCCTCATGTACTCATTATGTTACTGAAATTTGGGCCTACCAACCTGCTTTGCTGCTAAAACCTAATATCTTAACATTAGCAAATTAGCTGCTTGCTTGCTGTTCTTAATTTCCAAAAAGTCCATCTAAGCAGATATATGACTGGTCAATTTTATACTTATTAATTATATCCAGATTCTATGAGGATGTGTTAAATAATTTCTCTTTTAGTTATATTATGATGAATCTGGCCTAATTAAATTTCAGTTAAATTTAGTCTGTAGTAGTTAATGCTGTTGCAGCAGAGCAGTTATTTGGCCGTGGTTGTTTAGCCTTGTTTTAGATGAGAATTTAAAATCTAGTAAATATTTTTTCCTGAATTTTTCAGTACAAGCTTAGAAATATGTTAAATGACAAATAAGGAGATTTTCTTCACTTATATTGTTTCCTGTCAGAGAGGTAATACCCTTAATGAAGCTGTCAGCAGATTTAGCTTCCTTTATTTTAAGAAGTTGTGGAACCGAGTGTGTGCAAAACAAACAAAACCTTAATTTGTTATTTTACTACTCTCTGTGCAGATTATATCATGCTACTTAAAATTGAACATGTGGCCTTTGGGCACAGGAATACACAGTCCAAAGATGACACAACATACTGAATGGATTTAGAAAATGGGGAAAATATGTGTAAAATAAGGAAGACTACTGATACAATAACAGTATAATAGCTCAAACAACTTCATCGCTTTACTTGGAGAATGCAAGAATATTTTCTTCTTGTTTTCCAGTGTACAGGGGAAAGGAACACAATGGGGTCCTAAGGCACTTGAAAAGTAAGTAGTGATTAATATGAGATTGGCAAGCCTATTCTGAGCAGAAGTCATTTCACTGAAGGAAATATAGAGATGTTTAAGCAGGAATGCAGTAAAAGGGATCTTAAATTGGGTCCTGCTGAGAAATGGAAGAGTTAAATATGAAAGCAACTATTCAGATGTCACATACTTCAAATCAGTCATCAAAACAAAGTCCTTCATCTTGAAGCAAATGGAGGTCTCCAAAAAAGGCAAATACTGTCAAAGTGATGTCATGGACAACAACTTGATTTTCTCAGCTGGTTTTGGAAGGGTGGGAGAAGAGTTAGTAGCAAGAGAGCTGAGCTGAGAATGTAAGGCATGCAGAGGAACGAAGAATGTGTTTTTAACAGGGTGTAAACAAAACTGGCTGGAATTGGTGATTGAGGAAGGAGAGAAGATAGGAGTAAAAGTCAAAGAGCTACACAGTTAATTAAGATTCTCATTAAAAACGCTGGGACGTGTTGGGAAGAGCGGTGACTTGTAGCACAGAAGGCAACATGTGTTACGCTCTTACTCCTCCTGTATCCTATTACAGAAAGGAGCTTGCACTAGTGAAGTGTGGAAGCATCCAGAATTGCCAGTAAATCCAGAATAGGTCACCCAGAATTGTGTCTGAACTGCAGTGTGTGTAGCTGGTACTCATAGCAGCCACAGGGTTTTGTTTGAACTGCTGGGAGTGTAAAGAAACAGATGAAAACTAAAATTTTAACTTTAAAAAAGCCCCATTTTTATGTGGCAAATAATGCAGAACTTTGCTAAGCATCATTTTATACCAAGAAGCTGGTAGTTGTGCTAACTGAAATATGAATTTGCATAGAATCCCAGTACTTTTTATGACTTTACCTCCTTGCGTTTGGTTAGGATTAATCTTCCATCAAATTGTTAAATATTTGTGAAAATCAGTGCAGTGTCTCAGCTAATGCTTAATTTAAGTGTTTGAATGACTATGGGGTTTTACAAATAATACCTATGTTTTAATGATGGTTTGCTACTAACAAGGGGAGATATGGCTCCTCTTTGGTGGCATTTTTCATGTATTTGTCATGCATATGGTATCTTTTTCTGCCAACTCCAAATCTTAAAATGTAGTTTAATAGTTTTCAGACACCAAGATCGAACGTACGTTTTACAACGCTGTTATATATAACTTTCAATCTTCCTGCAATATGTTCATGCATATAATGCAAAATAAAAACTAAACAAAAGACGTCAACAGCCTTTAGCCAGGCTTCTAATTGAAGTTAAGATGGTTTCAAGTACTAAACTTCTTACTGTATCAGCTAACTTGTCTTCTCTATCTGATTACTGAGGGGAAAATGAAAATTTATGCGGGTATTCTGTATTTAAATGGAAATTTAAATAAGTCACTTTTCCCTTTCTGTGCTTAAGTGATGCCAGTTATGAGCCTCTCAGTGTTGCTTTTTTCGCATATTTTTGTGTTCCTGCTGTAAGTTCAAAAGCGGAATCGCTTTGGGACAATGAAGTTCAGTACAATTATATTCTGTTTTCAGATGCTTTTTATACAGGATGCTGGTGTAATCCCACCAGCCTTTTTAGTATTCCAGTGTTCTGAACACTTTATTAATTTATACAGATTTACAGTTAGTTCTTAGAACTTGACACAGATTTTGGAGATTGGGCATTTTAGTAAGACTATCAGGAGACATTGATAAGTAAGGCTATTACAGTATCCCTGCTTCTCCAGCTAAAATGAGATATCCTGGCTGGATGTTGTTACGGGACAAGGTATTTATGTCTCGCTTATTTTCCTAGATTTGCCCACCCTTCTCCACCTTTGGTTTTATTATTCTTTTTAGGATGGTTAGTATAAGCATGTAATGAATTTACCTTTTTGTTACTGACACGTGCTTTCAACATGTAATTGCAGCTAAATAGTTTCACATAATCTAGGAATGCCGCATAGAAACAGTTATTACTTTTAGCTGAAATATATAATAACAAATGAGGGTGACGTATACGATGGAATCTGATAGTAAATTCCTTTGTGGCAATTACATAAAGCACTTAGTTTCAGCACTTAATTGATAACACCAGGTCTTGCTTCACTTCCGTGAGGTGTGGGAATCCAAGGTGCAGAGGTAACTGCATTCCATCAGGTTTCAGTCTAGACAGGCATGAGAGCATCATTCATCCTGTACCCAACAAGAAAGGCTAATCACCTTCTTAAAAGTGACCTTGCAGCTAAAGAATGTGCTGTGGTGGGCACACGGAAAGGCAAGTCAAGAGCTCAGTGTATCACCAGCAATACTATTCCTAGAGTTAAGGATCCTGACTTGAAAGGATGTCTGGATTGCAGAATGTTGGTTTCCTCTCATTTTATAGGAGTGGTGGTTTTTGAAAGAAATAGTTTAATGAAGTGCTGCTCAGTTAATTGTATTTGATTGAAGGAAAAGCTTGTTATCTGGTTGAGGTGGGAGGAAGTCTAAGTACACTTTTATAGCCACAAGTATTAGGAAACACTATTGGAGACTCATCTCTCTCCTTTAATTGAAGAGTAGTAGAGTGAGTTTGACTTTTTTCAAACAAGGTTTCTAAAGAAAGGGGTTTTGTTGTTTTTTTTTTTCTTTTTTTAAAGGAAATGTGTCTGCATCCAAGGCATATCGAATGTGAACGTAAAATGTCATGTAGGACAAGCTGAGCCTAGTTTAATTAGTTCTACAGTACAGGATTTGTTAGCTTGATGTCTATGTAGACACTACCAGAATCAGTTGTGGAGGGCTGCTGAGGGGAAAAATGATGGAGCTATTGAGGAAAGCGTGGAAAGGTAATTTCAAGTTTTCTTGGTGATGTGAGGACAAACAGTGAGTAGTAGATGTCCCTGGCAGCATAGGAGGCACAAGCAGTGAAATAAAACTTGGCAGCTTCAGGATAAATGTTAAGAACTGTGAAGAAAGAAATGTTAAGGGATAGGATCAATTCAGATGCAAACTAAATAGCCAATTGCTTTGCTTTAATTGCCCATGTGAATGCTCCTAACCTGCAGTGAGTGTAAGATAGCTCTTGGAGAGAAGTTGTGAGCATGCACATACCAAGTTGCTGCCGAATATTTGGTGTAAATTCCTACTGTAATTCATATTTTATCTTACCTTGCTTTGTGGCCATCATTCCTTCTCCCATGTCAATTGTTCAGCTTGAGCAGGAGGTGCAGTAACCTCTGCAGTTTAAGATCCTAGTGGAGCGTTTAAAGGAAGGAAGCTGCAAATGTTGTATTTAGCAGAGGGTGGGCAAAGTTCTAATTTTGTTTTCATTAGCAAAACCAGGATTACCTAAAAGCAGATCATTAAAACAAACATGAAATCAGTCATATAGAGCAACCACAGAAAATCATTATAACTATCTGTCTGACCTTAATTCAGCTGCTTTGTGCATAATTGTGACTTTTTATGAAGTATTTTTCTCTGCAGGATCTCTGCCTCGTTTGGTAGAAAAAGGGGTAATTTCTAGTTCTTGCAGAGAAGAGTTTCACAGTTGCAAACCTTTATCTCTCTTCCCCTTGGATGCTATACTCCCCATTTTGTAGGGGGTTCTTCATGCTTCTTTCTTGATAGTCTCTCCTCTATGCTTTCACCTATTCCCTTTGTTTCTGTTATTGTCAAAAGACATTTTTATTTAAACTTGAACATTGCTGTTTCATGCATTTCTTTGCTTTAATGAAAAGAAGCGAGTTGTATCATGTTACTAAAAAGAGATCTTTGATAAGTGCTCAAATCAACTGGGATGCTTAAAGGAAGTGCAAAAGACTGAAGTTTATTTTTCCCTGAAGGAATGCTTAGCTTCCCCAACTCATCTGGTATGCTTTCTAAAAGTGGCACTCTTATTTTTCTGCTTTTAGTGTCTGCAGAACACAGACTCTGAGAATCGCGATTGATGAATGACAGATCTTCTGTGAATGTATGATTTTTGGTGAGGGAAGTGCAGTGTAGGGCAGTCATTGCCTATGTGAACTTGGCTCAGTGTAGCCCTAGAGAGGTGGCTAGTCTGCTGAACTTCTGTTAAACATGCATGAGCTTGAGTGGGCAATTAAGGAAGCGATTTCAGAGATAGACTTAGATAATGATTTTGGAAGAATCATATTTAAGCTTTGGTGAGGATTTGGGGAGGGGGCCAGGTATGGTAAAATTGTGCAGAGGGCTATTTGAGGCCTTGGGGAACATACAGGTTCCATGCCACAGGTTTCCAAACTGTTTCTTCTATAGTGCATTTTATTCAAGAGTTCAGGGCATGTGAAACGCAAGCTGGTAATGTATTTTTTCACTATGCTTAGAAGCAAACCAAAATTACTCTCAATACTGTCACCTGTTGTACAGGGGGTGGAGAGGGTGTGACAGTTCAAAAAGAAAACCATCATGCTCTCTTCGAGATCTGGATCTGTTCGTTAGTGTGACAGTGGATACCTTTCCTTGTAGTTCTGCTAGAATTCTTTTGAACTCTCATCTTTGTGTTTGGAGTTGTATTGCGCAAGACTGATGAGATCGGGCTTTGGAAGTTAGCTTAGAACTGCCGTGGCCTTTGCTTGCTCTGCCCTTCCTATCCTTCCGGTTTTTATTCACAAAATGTATACAAATGTGAATACAAAGACTGTCCTCATCTCAAATGTCTCCGCTTGAGGAAAAGAAGAGTTCCTCTCTCCTGTCCCAGACTTGGCATGTGATGACATTTATCCAGTTCTGGTGAGGAGTGCAGAAAACTTGTAGCATATGATAATAAACCTCTCATAGCTTTAAGATAAACAGAATTAAACTAGAGGCAGAGTTAACTAGGTCTTTAGCAATGATACTCTTAGAGAGAAGCTCCTAAGTTCCTCTTTAATGATCCACCAAATATTTGCTTTCGCTTATCAGGAGCTGACAAACCACACAGTGCTGTCTGTCTCCACAGATTCCTCTGCTCGAGTCAAATTGTCTGGAGTGCAAATGCTCACACCAAGTAGCAGTGCTTCAGGAACACAAGCAAAATATGTTTGTGTGAGAGCTGAGTAGTGGGAGCACCAGCAGCATTAAACACCAGCGAATTAAACCTGGATCCCTGCCTGGGCTGCTGGTTCGTGTTCAGGGCTTTACCTTGTTAAGGCTCGCTGTTTGTGTGGAACAAAAATAGATGCAATTGAAGGCAAAGTTGCCTGCTGCCCTCATGGGCAGAAGTTGGTTTGGAAGCAGTAAGCGGCTTTTGCTTTCAACCTGTTGACAATGTTGAAGACAGGACATTGCTGCAAGCTGCAAGCCCAGGTAGTTTGTAAAAGTAGCAGAGAGAAAAGGAAACAGTACTTAGGACTGCTGGATAGGGCAAAGAAAGGAAACGGGAGCCTCCCTTGAGTGCAGCCACTAAGCAAAATAGTTAAAAATAGCTGCTTTTCCCCTATAAGCAATTGTCTAAGTTGCCATAAATCTTGTTGTTTCTTGGCAGCTTGAGACAAGTCTCATTCCCGGGATTTTCTGTTCTGAGACGCCAGTTGTGTTCTGAGAACTTGTGCTGCGCACACCACTGATGATTGCAGTTTCCATGTTTAAAAGAAAGAAGAAAGGAAAAAAGCATTGAAGCTGAACAGTGGTTGTAACGAGGAAAAGCATCAGAGTACTTGCAGACTGTGTAGACAGCAGATGGGAAGAGGACCATAGTGAGATGAAATATCTCACTGTTCCTTAGTGTGCTGCCACAAAGAGGAGCAGATCTCTGGCTGACAGGCTCCTGGTCCATTGTTGTCCACGTCACCATTTTGGGTTTCTTTCCTTTTGATCCCAAACTGATGGGTTTTTTTAGACATTTCATAACTGAAAGCTGGTTATGAAAGCATTGTACTTACTAAAACTGCACTTCTAGAGAAATGCTGTGAAAAGCGGTGATTTTACTGCAAAACATACAACTATTAGATACCAGTTTTTAAGTGAAATTTTGTTTTCAGAAGATTTAGAAATGTGTTTATTAATTTCTTACCGCTGTTAACTCTTCTGTTTCAATTCTATACAACTAGTTCAAAAGAAAAAACATTTTCATTTGAAATACATTTTGAGTGTTTTACCATATGTGTTACCTTGCTGCTGTTTGAATTTTGCTTAGCTAAACTGATTTTTTTTGTAATCATTCCTGACCTCTTAGTTTCTTCAACTTGTTACCCTAAGCAGGCCACAGATTCCAAATCTCTATTGGTTTGTATCATCCACTCGTCCTCTTAATCTGAGCTGCTCCTGTGAAGTGTAATAAAGAGCTAAGACAGCTGAACAAATGACTAAATAGGATTTTTTGGTAGTGTGTATAGTTGCCTGACTACATGAATATATGTTAATGATTCAGAAAAAATGTGGTCCATGTTTGGTAGGCACATGGTGGATGTACATTAATATAGATTAAAGTGAATTTCTAATCTTAAACTGTGTCTATATCTAAACCAGCAAATCCAAGTGTCTGTATTCTGATGTGCTTTCACTGCATTCCTTAGAAGTGGCAGTAAACTAGAACATTCCCTATGTAAACTTCCTCCCCCTTTTAATAGTGCGTATCCTCACGTTATTTTAGTGCAAGAAAAAACTCAAAGCAGAGGGATGTGAGCACAATGCTGAAATTTCATTACTTTTATTTCCTTTTCTCATCTTTGTATGTTTCCGCTGTGTTTTTCCACTTCTTTTCTCTCTTCTGTCAGATGTTCTCCAAGTGCTTGTTCTGCCTGTGGATGGGGGAGAGAAGAGGTAATTTGAGCCTTAGCATTATCCAGTTACGTTGCTGGAATGTTCTGATGTCTAATACTAGTGTATGTAAAATTACTCTGAGCCTTGCCTTCCCTTTAGATTTTAAGAAAGTCCCAGATATAAAGGACATCTAAACAAGTGTTTGGAACCCTAAGAGAGCTTTATGTTAACCTTTTCTGAACCTATTCATTTTTCACGTCTCAAGTAGCGAGTTTAGCATGAGGGAATCCAGTGGGCTACTATCTGAGTATTGATAAAAGTGGATTATGTGGGTTTACTCAGGTATTGCGCAGTTTCTCAGTGCAGTTGGGTGCATTTTAAGTTATATATACTTGGGCAAAACTTAAGGTAGTTGTGGCTATTTTTTTCTCGCAATCAACTGATTTCCACTCTCTCCCTGTTTGTAACAGGCATTATTTTTGCTAATGTGAGCTTTGTAAGTTTTCTTAAGGCTCATTTTGCGTGTGTATGAGAGAGATCAGAATGACTATGATCTTAAAATTAGTAACTTTGGAATAAGGAAACAACAGTTTAAGTTGTCTTTGGACAGTTGGAACTTTTAGCACCCAAGTTCCAAAAAGGAGGATGTAGTGTCATTGAATTCCTGAATTACAATATGATAGTTGTCAAACCTTACGCTACTGCCATATTAAAACCATTATGAATGGACTATGGGCACTGAACTATAGTTTCTTTACTGTGGGGGAAACGTGATAACTAGTGCAGAGTTAAAACTGTATTAATGAAAAAGTACAGTAGAATTAAAAGTATCAAGATCTGTTGTGGCATATGGATGAGTAGCGGATGAAAATAGAATAATGAATTCTATTGTATTGGTTCATACATGAAAAGTGAAGAGGTTTGTAACAGAAAAGGTTATTTAAATAATTTACTGCTTGGAAGCACAAGAAATGCTATTGAGGGGCAAGAATGCTGATGACATTATTGCAGCTAAACTTTTCTTCTTAATTTTTCTCTAAAGCTTCAGCCATTCAGCCAGAGGCTTTAGACTGGTGTGAAGAATGAATCCTCTTCACAAAAACTGTGTGATAAAGGCATGTGAAAATAAAAATAAAATTTGAGTTAGTAGCTGGAAAAGGTTGGACAGAGAGGAATTGTTTTCTGTGTCTCTGTAGATTTCTTAGTAGGTGACTTTTGTTGCTAGCCTGACACATGCACACACTGTGTGTGTAATTACCTGCTTCTGTCATAGTATGAATGCAGCTCTGTTTCCCCCATATGTGGTTTTGTTTGATACCAAACGCAGAAGAATCTGCAAAGAACCAATATATTAATTAAACATACATTGTATCTTACCATTTTTGTTTGTTGATGTAGTTCTCTAAATACTACTGAATACAAACATAAGCTAGCCATTGAAGTAGCTGAATTATCCAGGTATTTGAAGCACTGGAACTCTTCGTTCAGTTAAATATGAGATCTGCACATTGTCATTTCTCATGTGAAAGATTAACCCCTGTCTGGGATGGGCATCTGCTTTAATGAAACATCTGTAAGCTTGTGTTTTCTTTCAAATAAATATTGGCTGCTACTGCTATCCTCGCAAATGAGAAAGGGTAGTAGAATTATTAGTCTGTATTATTCTGAGTGCCAGATAACAAGCAGGGAATATGTCCTGGTGAGATAGGACTGTGTTTTTACTAGTGTTTCTTATGAGGAATTGAGGCACAAAAGAGAGTGGATTGCCTCAAATCATCTTTAGTTAGTTTTTGTGGAGTATTGGTCAAGTTCTGCATTTGTAGGTACTGGGATAATTCTTGTATCCTATGGGATGTGATTTTTAGAAGTGATTTTTGTTTTGATTTGGAAATTTTTGCTCATCTTGTGTGATTCCATAAATCTGCATTTCTAGAAGCTTTATGTAGTCTGTATAAGTTTGCAAAGACTTTCTCCCTAGCAGTGTTGTACCTTCTTCTGTAATGCTGATTCTCCTCATACCATGTTTCGTATCTCATCAGTATCTTTGGATGAATTAGCAGAACATTCAATGATATCCTTAAAATTTTTAGATTTATCTCCATTGATTACTATGAAAAAGACTACAGAGTCCTAAGGAAGAAGAGAATTCTAGGATTGAAAAATGAGTTTACACAGGCTGTCTTGCATCCACATTCCCTGGTGAGAGCTGCCTGCAGTAAGGATATGAGGATATGGAAGCAATTAATTTAAAAAACAAGAAAGAGAAAAAAGAAAAAAAGAAAAAACCCAACCCCAAATCCAGACCTTCATATATTGAAAACAAGATGTCATGAAAAAGAGAAAACCCGCTTGCTCTGACCTTTGAACTGAGCAGTTTATTTCCTACTGTTTCTTACTAGAATAACATTTTTTTTCTAAGCACATCATTGTGGCCGGAATAATGGAATAAATGCCAGGCACCTAGAGGGTGAGCAAAAGAAAAAATAAAGCTGCCTCTATGAAACAGAGTTGCTTGTTATTGGAGACTACAAGCATTTCCTATCTCTTTTCTCTGTTTTGGTTGTATCTTCTCCCTGGCTTTTGATCTTTGCATTTGGTTTTGACCTCCTTTGCTTTTGTCTGCTTCTCTGAGCAGCGGCACCACTGCCATGCTCTCCACTGGCCTGTGATCTGTCTTCTCTCTGTTTCTTGCATTTTAGCATTCCTAGTATTTGGGTTTCTTCATATTATGTGTGCTCCCCAGGCAAGAGCAAGGAGCTTAGGACAGTCACGCTTTTAGTTCCTGTTTTAAAAGCACGGGTTCTTGGCTGATGGAGGAGGAACTCAAAAGTTCACCTTTATAAAGCAGCCGGGCATTTTTTCCTGCCTGTGGAAGCAGCATGCACAACAATCCAGCGTCCACTGCTGCTGGTCTGTGAAAAATTGAGTTTCCAGACTAACAGCCACTTCTGAAGTTTTTAAGAGGCCTATAATTTTGGTACTTTGTCAAGAACATGAGCAATCCTCCCTCTATACCTCTTCCACTTCCCCAAAAGAAAAAAAAAGAGCTAGCCGCAAACCGACCAAAGGCCACACCCTTGGTATGAGGCAGCCTGTCTGCCACATCTTAAATCCAGCTTCTTCCAGTTTTAGAATCTGTCAACAGAGTACTTTCAAAAGATATTTTAATATGGGCTTCTCAAACTGTTTTTTCTAGTCTTACTCTCAGGCAACACCGCATCATTTTAACAGAATCTTGTTTTCTCTCCTTGGTAGAAAAACACTTTCTGCATGAAATCTGTGACCACACTGATAGTTTGGCAAATGTCTTTTGAGCAACTGAAAGTAGAATTCTTCTAAGATGTGTCAGATCCTTAATTAGAGGCAGAGTTCCAGGCTTGGCTATAATAAATGTAATTATTCCCTCCCCTCTCAATTTAAATTAAAAGTAAGTAAATATAAATAAATTCAACCTGACCTTCCCTCAATGCTGCCCTTAATTGGCTAACATTGAAAAAAAATGGTGAACAATGCAATGAGTTTAGAAGAGGTCCTAAAACTTGAATTTCAGGTTATGTATATGAACGTACTGAGCTGAAATAGTGTGAAGATAAACTACAACAGGAATACTTGTAATGGTGGTTAGTTTCGCAAAAACAAGTCATGATAAAAAGCCAATGACGAATCAGACCTAGTGCTTCAATGCGAATTTTTATAACCTGTTTGACCTAAACTGCCATCAGATTTTCTACTGTTTTGCAGTTTTGATGAAAACTTTCCTTCTTCTTGAATTTGTTTTGTGACATTATTAATGAACCTTTAAAAAACTAAATACAATATTCATTAAAAGAATTTCAGTTTGCAGGGAGAAATTTGTAACTTGTGGCAAAAAGCTTGTGAAGATAAGCAAGCACTCCACTATCTAATGATGGGGAATTTGTATCGTGGCTGTTCTGCAGCTTGTCCCTACTCCTGATGCTTCTCAAAGGCATTGCTGGCTATGGAGGATAGAATTCTCGCGACTGCTCCATCCTGCTCTGTAAGCAGGAGGGCTTGTATTCAGATGTGTGTTTTTAATGGATCCGCTCACAGGTTGAGCATCTTCGTGCAAAGCATAAACTTCACAACTGTGCGTGCTCACAGTTCCACAGTCGTGCTTTCAAATAACAAATCCTTACATCCCTGTGGGGAGAGATTTTTGTGTTCTCTCTCGGGGACTGCACCAGTGGCACAAACTGTGTTCTTGACAACGTTTCTGACATAGGAGTGATTGTTCTAAAGGCCTTTACAGGAGGAGTAAAAGTTTTCTTGTCATTGTTCCTCTTGTGAAGACAGTGGTACAGGTTTGAATGGCTTAGGCAGGCGAAGGTTTGCAACAGGCTGGCATGGATGACGTACCTTACCCCCTCTGTATTTTGAACAACCTGCACTAGGCAGTATAGTTTTTCAAGGGAGCCAGCAAGAAGCGTGGTGTTTAATTGACTTGAAACTGTTTTCTCTCAGCATGAGACTTGATGCATCTTAAAAGGATAATGAAAGACTGGCTCAAAGACATGGGGATGGTGAATCAGTGTAGAGTGCCCTCTCCTTGATTTATCAGCGTATTCCATTTGAAGATTACAGTGGCCGTGTTGAAGTAGTTACCCTTCTCGGAGGAGACTTTCCTCCTCCTCTTGATAGAACTTATTTGGTGGTTCCCACAGCAAGCAGAGACCTGTTCCAGGACTGCCAGACGCTGCCTATGGGCCACTGATAGGGCTCTGGCTGTTGAGGGGCATTCAGGTAAGTGGATGTTTTGACACATTTTAAATTCGCCAGTGCTGCAGTTCCAGTTGCTGCTTATGTTGAAATCATGGAACCAGTAAATTATTTACAGAGGCAGGGCTGGATTGGCAGAGGTGCCTTCATTGTGGAGTGAAAGCTCCCTAAAGCAATGAAACAATAGAGAGCAGAACTGGGGCAGAATTTAATGAAGTAAAGATTTTGTGGCAGCCAGCCAGAAGGCCAGATCAGGTTTTCTGAAGTACTGGCTGGGTTTGTCTTCATAATCTGATACTGCAGCCCTGGAATCTTGTAGAGCTTTCTGGTTTTGTCTATAAGGTGACTAAAAAATGTGATTGCTATAGCATCTTCTGCTTCTCATAATTGCTGCTATGGTTTTGCTTATCAAGAACTCGAAGAGGTTCACAGATCCTCTTGTCAAGACTTATTAGCGAGGCTGGGGAGGCAAGGCCACTCAAGTTCAAGTCAAGCTCATTTAGAGACTGGGTATGTTGACCACTCTTGGTGTGGCTGAAATACTGTATTTAAAACAACAGCAGCAACAGAACTACAGTCCCCCCTCTCCACCTCCAACCCTGCTTCCACCCTCTATACCTGGCACAAACCCAACTGAAAAATTGTGTTATGACTCTCCTGCATGTATTACGTGGGCTTCTAGTGTCTCTGTTCAGTCCATATCCTTGCCTGGATGGAACATTAGGCAGATGTAGCTAGCTGTCTTGGGTGGGTGTGAAGGAGAAACCCAGCAGAAAGAGCTGTATTTTAAGGGAAATTTCAGAAGAACTTAAATTTCAGTATCTCATGTAATCTTGCTGCTTTTGAATATTCAGTTAGCCAAACTTCATTTTATTCTCCAGTATTACCCTTACTCTCTTTGGGTTTTGTTAGCACATCTTCAAAACCAGCCTGTAGAAATTTTTACTTGTACAGTTGAAGTTAACTTCAAGATTAAAGTGGCCCTGGTGCTTTCTAGAATCACTTCTAGCTTTGTGATTTGCAATTGGTGTTACACCTTCACCATTCATCCCATTTTTGTTTTAGTAAGCAGTCTGCGTTGGTACAAGAAGTTCGTTGTTACCTTGAAAATCAAGTGGCCCATGAGATAGTGTGCTATTTTATTCCAAAAGGTTTAATATGCAATTCTAGTTGTACTTCTTTTAGGTAGATAAGTTTTAACAAGAAATACATTTCCCTCTTCATTCCCCCCCCCGGCCCCCTCTCCTCGCCCCATTTTTATTATTTCAGGGCAAATAGAAATAGTTTCTCTGTGGAGATGGTATTTAATGTGGTTTAAAAGATGCCATACAAATATGTAACTGTGAATATAGAATTTGATCTTTGCATGGGTTTGCTTTTTAGAAAATGTCTGCAAGTAATGATAGCTGAACTTTGGTCTATTTGTTAAATAGTGGGAGTGTGCAGGGCTTTTGTACTGTGTTTGAAATTTTCAATGTTACTGGCAATTATTCTGAGAAGGAAACGTAGATCTGCCTCCTCACTGTGTTTATTCAGGAACTTCAGGGCTGTTAGGTGTTGAAACAGTATCTGTGTATGTACTTAGATTCCAGAGTGGCTAGTTTTCTTAATGATTCTTAATAACACACTTTTAAATTCTCTTCTAAATTTAAAGAGCTTGTGACACTTGCCTCTGCTGCAGAATGGGCTATGTTTCTTCTTCCATGTTCTTGGCCCAAAGTTCCTTAGCTGGCTACCTAAACTTAGCCCTTAAAACATGCATCAGGCTCATGGACGTCGTTTCACAGAATCACAGAATCTCTAGGTTGGAGTGGTTGGACTTGATGATCCAGTGAGTCTTTTCCAACCTAGTGATTCTGTGATTCTGTGAAAAGACCTACAGGATCATTGAGTCCAACCATTCCTATCAATCACTAAGCCATCCCCCTCAGCACCTCATCCACCCGTCCTTTAAACACCTCCAGGGAAGGTGAATCAACCACCTCCCTGGGCAGCCTGTTCCAGTGACCAATGACCCTTTCTGTGAAAATTCTTTTTCTGATGTCCAGCCTAAACCTCCCCTGGCAGAGGTTGAGGCCATTTCCTCTCGTCCTGTCCCCTGTCACTTGGGAGAAGAGGCCAGCTCCCTCCTCTCCACAACGTCCTTTCAGGTAGTTGTAGAGAGCAATAAGGTCTCCCCTCAGCCTCCTCCAGGCTAAAACCCCAGCTCTCTGTTCTCCAGCCCCTTCACCAGCTTCGTTGCTCTTCTCTGGACTCGCTCCAGAGCCTCAGCATCCTTCTTGTGGTGAAGGGCCCAGAACTGAACACAGAATTCGAGGAGCGGTCTCACCAGTGCCGAGTACAGAGGGAGAATAACCTCCCTGGACCTGCTGGTCACACCGTTTCTGATCCAAGCCAAGATGTCATTGGCCTTCTTGGCCACCTGGGCCACTGCTGGCTCATGTTCAGTCACTGTCAACCGACACCCCCAGCTCCTCCTCCTCCTCCTGGCTGCTTTCTAGCCAGACTTCTCTTAGTCTGTAGCTGCACAGGGTTGTTGTGCCCCAAATGCAGGACCCGGCACTTGCCCTTGTTAAACCTCATGCCATTGGACTCAGCCCAGTGTTCCAGCCTGTTCAGATCCCTTTGCAGAGCCTCCCTACCCTCCAGCAGATCCACGCACAGCTCGCTGTCATAAGCAAACTAGTTAAGGGTGCACTCAATGCCTTCAATGCCTTTTTTGATATCTGTAAAGCATGATTCTTCTGAATAAGAGATGAATAATTTCAACAATGTAGACTATTATAATGTTATGACTGAACACATCAAATTTGGACCTTATTGTAGGATTTTGTAGAGTAATTTACTATTAATGTGATGTGCAGAACAGCTTATGAGGTGTAAGCAGATAAAAGAAATGCTTAGTAAGGCAAGATGTGGGTGATTAACTAGTTAAAAACTTGGTCTTATGAAGTTAAGACTTGCAGAGAAAACTACATCAGCTGCTGTCTATTTGTGCTGTAACAGCTAATATTCAAATCTGAACTTCCTTCATCTACAGACACCTTCATCTGCCTTCCAAGCTGAAATATTTACCTGCTTATTTTTCCATATTTTAGTAACCAGATTGAAAAGATGTTCTGAGTGATGAAATGTTTTTATCTTTCATTATTGTCAAAGTTCATTCTCATCAAACTAACTTAAGGTCCTTTTGTTGTGATACAGTGTAATTGTCTTGCTTTGTAATCTGTCTTTGTATATACATCTGCTGTGTTCGAAGCTCTCCCTCTTCACAGTGCCTTTATCTTATCTTAGAGGAAGACCTGAGATGTTTGCATTAGGCTGCAGCAGAAGTAGTCTTGAATTTCATGAATGCTTGTGTATAAGGAAAGGCAAGTCTGATTATTGGCAACACTTGAGATTCCAGAGTCCACTGGTATTTGTCCAGGTCATTAGGAGTGAAGTTACTCGGGGTCAGCACAAAGAAGGACGTAACAGATTTACTGCTAAGAAATGACTCAGAAATACTTGTGTGAAGTAATGACACACAGGAAGCTGTATAGGAACAGGAAGTCTGAAAAGGGGCCAAAACCAGTGAGTTAGACGATTTGGGGAGAATCCAGGCACCTGTAACTGGCAGGCCCATCACTGATTTTTCCCTTCAACTTGAGTGATGGTTGCACAGCAGTCTGGACCTGGGGTTTGATGTTTTGGTGTGGGTCTGGTGGCGATTTCCACATCTCCACCCGCAACCCCAACCACAAACAAATAAATGTTGGTTTTCAAACACGATTATGGTAAATTTTGGTACTTCTTGCTTGGGTTCTAGGGGTTTCTATAGGCTTGTTAGAAATGAGTGTAAAATGTTTTTCAGGAAGAAAATCACATTGCTAGTAAATAATCCAATTAAATTTTAATGCAGAGAGTCTGATTTCTCTGGGACAGCTTCTGTCATTCATAGTTACTGAAATAATGAATGTTTTCTCTGTAGTTCATTTAAAGGGATCTTCAGAGAACCTCTTTGCATATTCTATCAAAATATATGCAAATTAACTACCCACAAGTCTGTTCGCTGAGCTATCAAAAATATATTGAAGTGCTTCAAACAATGGGAGCCAAGTGAAGAGTCTGTGTCCTGAAGTGATATCAGGAACATAGCAGATTCTTCCTATTTCTTATTTCTTTAAGAGGAAATTTGAAATTTCTTAATCTATTGGTAGACATACTTGGTAATGGGTTGATGTGAAAGAGTTGCTGTTGCCTCTCAGCTCCACAGAGGTTGGAGAATTAAGTGCTGTGAAATTTACTCTGCAAGGGTTTAGTAGCTTACTCTTCTTCTTACAATTCTGTGTGGTAATTACTCAGCACAAGACAAGGTGTTACAACTTAAACTTCCATACAATTTCCGTAAAACCACTGTGACAGTCAAGTCAATGATTTTAAGAATAATTTCCTCAGAAAAAATGTTCTTGGTTTTAATTCTTGGAAGTGGATGGTATCCCACAGTGGGATACTGAAAGAACCAGCCGATGGTGACAATTCGCTCTTGTTTTCTAATGCTCCTTGAGTCAGCATTTGGTGAGCACAATTTTCTGTTTCAGTGATCTGACCATGGACTCCAAAGGATTGGTTTCTTTACATTCATAGATCTCTTATAAGTTCGATTTGCATTTGGAGGAAGCAGTGAAGCCCAGGGTGCAGTTCCATGCCAGCTGAAGTTGGTCTAAACCTTGAGCTGCCAGGAACCACCTTCCTTAACTTCCACACCCTCTGGTATGCCCTGCTGGCCAGTTGGCCTTGCCTTTTCTCCCATGCGGTGCTTCAATATGCAGTGAGACCCTTGAGAGAGCTGACTTTTCAGAACTAACCTGCCCCCCAGTTAGTTGCCCCCCCCCAGATCGTCTCTCTGAATTGGTTGACTGTGCAGTTTTGTGAATGGTGGCTCTGGCTTAAGAGGAACAGCAGTAAGCAGAGGAGGGAAAAGGCAGAATGGTGCTAATCCTACTTCAGTTTGGTTTAAGAGGCAGTGTAATGGCCCCGGGAGAGGAAAAGAGAATTATTCCTGGATTACTGAATAACAGGGTTATCTGGAGTTATTGAGCAGCTGATTAGAAAAGAATCTTTGCTTGACCACAAGTGGTCCACAGGGCAGAGAGAGTCAGTAGTTCACAACTGATGTGTAAAAACCATATTAAACAATTTAGAACTACATTGCCTCAATTAAAAGCTTAGCGTAACAGCTGATCTTTTGGGAACCTCTTGTCTACAGAGAGAGAAATGTCTTTCTTTCATTTTCCTTTCCCATTGGTAATTTCCTTGATTTATAGGAGAAGGAAGCTTGGTTAGGTCTTGATCATATTGTGTGCCCCAAAAGCCCACTAAAAGCACCTTTTTCTGCAGTGGAAAATGGAACTGAATAGGTTTGAGCTGGCTGCATGTTATACACTGGCTTGCCTTATCTTTTGAATTTCTGCTGTGATTTTTTAACACTTTTTTTTTTTTTTAACACTTTGTGTCACTGGGTAAATAGCAAGTGGTGGGAATATGTAAGTTTTGGGTTTTTTTTCTTTTGATTTGTTTTAAAGGACCCATTTCTCCTTGAGAAGTAGCCCTTTGTGGTGCTTCCCAGCCCTTCGCTTTTGTTTCATGCAGCCTCTCTAGAATCCTTAAATATGGTAACCCTCGGCAGCAGGAGGATAAAGGGTTTTTAAACTCTTTGGTTTTGTGAGCCTTTGGTTACTTAAGATAATAAGAAAATGTAAATAATAAAGACATGTAAATGATGTGCATAATTATTTGCTAAGAAGTATACTGCAGATGTAGACTGCTTTTGAAGGGCTTCTAGAATAAAGTGGGAGAGATAGTAAGAGGTAATAGGGGACGTTTTAACAGCAGCACTCTGACAAATGTTTCTGGCTCTACCACTGAATCATAATTGATAGCTTTTTCCATCACCTACCACTTTCAATGACTATACTGTCGCTCTTCTAAAAAACTACTTGTTTAAATCAGTGGTCAGTGCAATTTTATACAGGCTTGTACTTAACCTATTTATAATTTAAGGATTTCTTACTGAAGAGTTGATTGTGGCTACTTTTTTTTTTCCCCATCTCCCATTTCTTCTGCTGCTCCTTTTCTAGATTATTTGGATGAGTGATAGCTGCCTTATGGCAACAAGCTGTTACTCTGTGGTTTTACATCATGTTTGGATAAGCTGTAAGCGTTACATACAGAAGAATCTGCAAGTAATTTCTTAAGAACTTGAGATTTCAAGTTATTTGTATTTATGAAGAAAATAAGGGACTGATACAAACGTACTTGTTGCTATACAGTTTTATGATTTTAGAGATATTAGTGTGAGATAGAAAAAAACCACACTACCGACTTTATCACCGTATTAATGATCTACTGCAGTCTTGCTAAATATCAATTAAAAATTGCTTTTGTATACAGTTGGATAAATATTTTTTTCTTTTTTTTGTGACCTGGTAAACAAATGGTTTTGGTAGTAAATTATGGACATTCTGCAGGGGCTCCCATGTACTGTAGCTATATTTGTCTATTACAGCCCTAGAGAAAGATGTAAATCTTTTTTCAAGACTGAATGAGATCATTGCTAGCAAAACATGTTGGTGGTGTTGGTTTGAATGCAAGCTATTTCATGGCATTACCTTCCTCGAAAGAATATTGATTAATAACATTAAAGGGTACTGAATTGCATTTAAAATTTCAAATTGCTTGACATCCATATTTGCATTTTAGTTGAGTAAAGCCCATTATTGCTTTTCTATGAAAGCTGTGATTTGATACATTTGGTTTCTTTTGGAAGACTGTTGATAAGATGAATAAAAGGAGAAATACTGAATACATATCTATGGAAGAAAAAATTCTAGAGGTTTTTTTTTTTTTTTTTACACAAAATGCTCTTATCTCTGACTTTGGAGAGCACTAAGCTGCTGATGCTTAGAAGCCAGAAGTTGTGCAGAAGTATTATGTTTGTCTGTGTAACATCTGAAACTGGGCAGTATTGGAAATCATCCAAAAACCACATGTAATGTAAGTGTAGAGTTTCAAAAAATACTGTGCTCTGTTAGGGGCACCAAGTAACCAGCTGCAGAGAAACTAATGTAACAGCCTGAAACTTCTTCATACCCTGAGCAGTGAGCTAGCTGAAATGCCTTTTAATCCTTGTCAATGATGTGCAGTGGGTCATTGGGAAAAACCTTTAGTCTCATACTGAAAATAAAGCTCTTCTGATCATTTTGCCCATACATTAAGAATGTCAGGAGGTCAGCATTGTGATTTCCCTGTCTACTTCATGTTAAACGTTACACAACAGATTTGTGCTACAAACAAATGTCAGCACAAATAAGAAGTGCAGTTTTCAAAAAAACATGGTTGGCCTGTGAAGAAGGAAGACATAGGAAGTGAGTGTTCTTAACCTGAAGCCTCACCCGTATAGTGGTTTTCCCCGTGTTGTCACGTAGGCACTGGGTGCCATATTGCCAGCAGTGGGGGAGGTCCAGCCTTCTTGCAGCTCCTTCCCTCTGCTGCTGCTGATCCTGCTGCTTTTCTGCTTCATTACTCTGATGTGGGCATTGTTGATGCCCTTTCACTCTTAGTCCCTCAGTTTAATTCAAAGGCTACTCTAGTGTATCTAAAGGAAAAGATCTTTAACCTCCTTCTCTCCAAATATAGTGTGCACAGCAAATATTCAGTGGTCTGATTATGGAACTGTGTTCATTTGCACTGTTACAAAGGCAGATTTAAATGAAATCCAGACGAAATGTTTAGTCCAGTTTGGTGAGAAAATGATAAATGGAATAACAAGTTTTTCCATGATAGCAGGTTGCTAAATTACAGGTTGCTGAATATTGTTAAAAGCAGCAAGCATTTCTGTCTCCTCCATGCTGTTAATTATGTGGAATGAGTGTCTCTTCTCAAAGATCCTTACATATAAATCCCTATTTTTGCATTTCACAGATGTTCATTTGTATATATTTTAAGGTCTGAAATTAACAAAGTGAGATGTTGCTGTCAGTGCGAACCTTTTCTACAGTACTACATGGTGGGTTGCCAATTCAGTTTAAGATCAGTGACATCTAATACACAAAATCATTATTTAGTTACAAACTTGGTTTTGCATTTCAGCAGATAGCAGTATCATGCACAAACTGAAATATCATTTCTGATTAATGTAGGAATGGATTGTCACAGCAATGGTAATCTAGACAGTGCTTTACCACTTCTGATCTGCTGCCCAGCAAAGTCCTTTCGTTTGAACCCTTTGCTGCCCCCCCACCTTGTACTTTTGTCCATGCTCCTTTGTTTGCTGTTCAGATTTCTCACACCCTGTTTGTGCTGTTACTACTGTATTTAAATGGTTTTTTGCCTTTGTAAAATTATCCCAATGCAGTGCTTCATTGAACAACACACAATGAAATGCCTTTCATAGGAAGCAAAGTCTTCTTGGCAAGTGTCAGCTGGAGAGACCTGCACCCCTCTTCTCCCAGCAGTGGGGAGACAGTGGGTGTTTACTATAACATTTATTATGACTCCACTTTGTGCTTGTCAAAGTTCATCCACGTCTTTTATTAGGTACAGTTTCTTGCTGTATTTCTTTATAATAACAGCAATATGAAACAGATGAACATGTTCAGTTGTACGTGATCAAGCAGTAGCCTTCTGCTTACCTTTGGGAAAAGCTTTGTCCATTTGGATAAATCTTGCCTGTGTGGAGAGAGCAAGTGCCAGTCCTAACCTAGAATTTACTTGGTATGTTCATTAGATATTGCAAACAGAATGTAGCTGTGTCTTTTGATATAAAGCTTTGAAGAGTAAATGCCTTTGCTAAATACTGTATACTTACTGTGTATATATAATTTGTATATATAACTTGGGCTGAGAACAGCTTTCAACATGAGATAGTGAAGGGAACTACCAGCAGTAAAGGGAGTAAACATCCTACTTATTAGAATCATAGAATAGTTTGGGTTGGAAGAGACCTTAAAGATCATCCAGTTCCAACCCCCCTGCAATGGGCAGGGACACCTCCCACCAGACCAGGCTGCCCAGGGTCCCATCCAACCTGGCCTTGAACACCTCCAGGGATGGGGTAGCCACAGCTTCCCTGGGCAACCTGGGCCAGGGCCTCACCATTCTCATGGTGAAGAAATTCCTCCTTATGTCTAGTCTAAGTCTGCCCCTCTCCAGTTTATACCCACTGACCCTCATCCTATCACTACAAGCCTTTGAGAACAGTCCCTCCTCAGCTTTCTTATAGTCCCTTCAAGTACTGGGAGGTCACTATAAGGTCTCCCCAGAGCCTTCTCCAGGCTGAAGGAGCCCAACTCTCTCAGCTTGTCCTTGTATGGGAGGTGCTTCAGCCCTCGCATCATCTCCTCTGGACCCATTCCAACAGCTCCATGTCCTTCTTATTGAGGATATGATTTAGGATTTCAGAACTGGACACAATACTCCAGATGAGGTCTCACAACGTCGTGGTTGGAGCAATCCATGACACGTAGAAGTTGTGAGCAAAAGGCCATCTTTATTGATTTTACAAGACTTTTTATACCCCGTCTCGAGCTGTGCTTCCATGCACAATTGGTTTAGCTAAAGACCGACAGTTCATAATTGGATGACTCCTTCTCAGTTGTAACTTCATGATTGGGTGATTCCACCCGCAGCCTGGCAGCTTCCTAATCTTCTTTGCTCAGCTCTTCTTGGTGCCTTCCAGCTTCTCCAAGGATACACGGGCCAATATTTAAGTTCACACACCCTGACTCCCTGGTCCAGACGAGGTTTTCCACACCACAAGAGAGGAATAGAGGGGTAGAATCCTGTCTTTTGACCTGCTGGCCTCACTTCTTTTGATGCAGTTTAGGATATGGTTGGCCTTCTGGGCTGCAAACACACATTGCTGGCTCACGTCAAGCTTCTCATCAACCAGCACCCCCAAGTACTTCTCTGCAGGACTGCTCTCAATCACATCATCCCCAAGCCTGTATTGAAACGGGGGAAGAACTTTGCACTTGGTCTTGCTGAACCTCATGAGGTTCTCACAGGCCCACTTCTCCAGCTTGCCCAGGTGCCTCTGGATTATCTCCTGTTCTTGCGGTGTGGCAACTGCACCACTCAGCTTGGTGTCTTCTGCAAAATTGCTCAGTCTTGCTGTCTGTATCATTGATGAATATATTAAACAGCACTGGTTCCAGTATGGACCCCTGAGGGACACCACTTGCCACCGATCTCCATCTGGACATCGAGCTGTTGACCACTATTCTCTGAATACGACCATCCAACCAATTCCTAATCCACTGAACAGTTTACCCATCAAACTCATATCTCTCCAATTTAGAGAGAAGGATGTTGTGGGGGACAGTGTCAAAGGCTCTACAGAAGTCTGGATTAGTTTTGAGCTTGCACAGTGCTGACGCTGAGCTTGAGGAGATGGGGTTCTTGATTTGCACATAACGTACTGGAGTTATGCTTTTCAGATGGAATTTGGCTGCCAGTGAGATCTGAACGTATGTTTTCATGTAGGGTGCCTCCTCTGTACAAGTGATCGTTTTGAATGGAAACATTTTGAGCCTCGTTGGCAAGGATTTGGGTTATACCCTGTAACATGATAGCAGATCAAGCTCAATTAAATAAAGTTTGTGAATTATTATTGAGAAAGTGATATTTCTTTCCAAATAAATAAACTCCTGACCCAAACAGGAAGATCCCACTCCATAACTAGGTAAGAGAGAGCACTTTCTGTGCACAATTCATTATATTCTAGCCATTTTTTTTTTTTTCGCTTGAAACTAGATGTAGAGCAGCTTGGAAGCAGAGAAACTGCTGTCTGTTACACAGGTAGGTTATACTGTAAATTTTTATTAAAGAAAACTAAACAACCAAGAGCTCGTAATCAGTCAGAAAAGGAAATCCTCTAAAATACAGGTATGAAGTGTGAAAATTACTATAACCTAAAAAATATGGGAATGGATATTATATTGTTGAGCAAATTACATTGAGTAGTGTCTCTGTGTTATTGTGGTGTTTCTTTAGTTGAGGACTTTGATGCTTTTTTGAAGGAAGAATCTCCTGTATTGTAGAGCTTGGATCCTGTTGCAGTGATTTGCCCTGTTGGTGATATTTGGGAAAGAAATCGGAACTTGACTACTATTGATTTAATTTTGTTTTTTTTCAAATATTAAATAGGTAGCTGTATTTCTGACAGTTTCAATTAGAAGGGTTTCTTTTGCATCAAATGTTAGCTGACTTGAAAAGCACTGCATGTCAACTATGCTAACTGTTGTGATGTGTTAGCGCCTGCTTTGCTTTGAGGAGAGTTGCAGTGATGTCGGATGGAATGTAAGATATTCTAGAACGTCTGTCTGTCTGTGTTGGGAGTGAAAGCCCTGCTGCAGTCACAGCTTTGCCCCACTTCTTGTCTGCTTAGGGCTGTCCGGTGTGGGAGAGGTGGTTGAAGCACCCAGAGCTGCCAGGACCTTGTTGAGGGCCACTTGGAGTGGGGCCAGGGCTCCGGGATGGGGAGCCTTGGTTTGTCCCTTGCGGAGAAGGGAAGCGATTTAGAAAGGGAGGGGTTGAAAAGGAAAGGCTGCTTCACCCGTGGGCTGCTGTGTTTTATTGTGCTAAAAGGGTTAGCTAAGTTCTTGGAAATGAGCTTGGGACGGAACTCCTGCTAACTGTTGTGCAAGTGGAATGTGTTCCCTCCTGTCCCTTGCTTTTCCTTTGCGTTAGTGAGACCCGGTGGCTCTAACAGGATGTTCAAAAGTCTTCCCTGCTCTCGGCAAAATGGGCTTATCTTGTGCCTCAGTCTAAATGAAATCAGAAATGCCATACCTTAAAGACGTAAACATTGCCACCTTAAAAAAATATGGTCTAGTCTTCACAGTTTCCATTCCTTGTAAGCTGTAAAATATTTCTTAAAAATAAATATTTCAGTCCATTCCTTTTCTTAAAAAATAAATGATTGAAATAATTTCTGTGAGGCTTAACTCTACTGTTTCACTAATATTAACGGTATATTCTTTATATCAGTTATGGGTAGAAGTTGGGTAATTTGTAACTTTTTAGAAATAGTAACCGAAGCAACTGTGTTTTAAGAGAGAGAGAAAGAACACTTTCTGAAACTTAAGTTCTGCTGCACGCAAGGATTTTCAACTTTGATGCCGCTTTTTTCCTCTGTATTTAACCTATGATTTTGCTCAGGATAAGATTTAAGACTTTCTAAAAAACACAGTAGCTCTGAGCAGCACCAATATAAAAACCTTTTCATTTAAGTGCTACCATGCTGATTGTTTTGAACAACTGAGAATGCAAAACTCTGCCCTGAGATGTCTATGCAAAGACAAGCCCGAGTAATTTAGTGTAGCTGAGCCATTGTCACGTTAATTGGTTGTAGCAGTGGATCGGGCAAGTGTGTTACTTGGATGTGTCTGAATCAGTCTCTTCTGTCTTTCTCTTGTTTTTTTTTTTACCCCAAAGTGCCAAGAAGGATTGCAGGGGGAGCATGAAAATGAGTTACAATCTGCTGCCAGCCAGGGCTGTCGGCTGTGAGAGGTACTGTTTGCTTCTGCTGGCTGACTTGTTTTGGGAATGTGCAGAAACAACTCTCTTCCAGGCTTTTCTTTAGAAATTAGTCTCCTTATCAGTTTAATAGTTTATCTAGAAAAACTACGGCATTCTTAGCACAGCTGGGGAAACCTCTTCTTCCTGAAGGAATAAATGGTGGCTTTTGTTGATGGTTGTACCGGGTATATGGCAAAATTTATACAGTGTTGTTTCCGATTTCAGAATAGAACCTGATAATGAGTCAGAATATTCATAAAACCAACACATGGCCCCTCAGACTCCCTACGACTTGTGAATTCAGCCAAACCCCTTTGTGGAGATGTGGTAGACAGACTGTCGTGCAATTTACTGGTTGAGACCTGTATTTATGTTTTTGTGTAGCAGCGAGTATGTCTTGAAGGTATTTGTTACCGTTTTTCAGAATCTGGGCTCATTTAAGCTCATGGCAAGTGAAGTGCTATTGAATGAGGTAAATTGTAGTGAAGGAGACTGTAAGCTTTTGAAACACTGCTGTTTGTACAGCTGCAGATCAGTTAACAGAGACATAAAGAAGCAGGCCAGAATGGGGATCTGAATAGTCGGTCCCGTATTGTCTGAGGATTGTACAGATCCTCACTTAGCTGGGTTGGCTGTGAAGGAGGGCAGCAGCCTGTCCAGTACTGCGGTGTTAATCATCTCGTGGGAGCAGGGCAACGCGAGTGGCAGTGCCATTGAGCACTTAGAGATAACTTTTAAAACAACTTCTGTTTTGCAGCGCAGATAAGTTGTATGTGTTTTCTGAAAGAAAACATGCTTCGTTTGCTTTTTCCAAGGGATTTAGAATTATTGTAAGGATCACACACACTGATGTTAAGTCAGTGCAATGGTACCGTCTTCTGCTAGTGTGTCTTAGGAATATGGGGGACAAACAAGAGTAGAAATGGATGAACACGAAGTACTCGGCTAGCATATCAATATATGGCTGATACTTGAGCTAGAGGAGTTGGTAACATTTTTTTGTAGAATAACGGTTCAATTGTAAGGAATGTTGTCCTTTGAGAGGGGAGCACGTACCGATGGCTATCATTCTCTGTAGATATCTTTTACAAGAATTGGTAGTTCTGCAAGTATTTAAAACAACATAGTCAAAAGCTGAAAATTTGAAACACTGCTGACCAAGCTGAAAACCTCAGGTTTTCCTTCTAGTCTAAAAATGTAACGTGGTCTGAGTATTTAGTGTGTTAATATTACAGAAGATCAACAGACACTGATAATAGGATGTAGGAAAAGTATCACTGACTGCTGCAGCTGATTTGTTTAGTAAAGGATGATGTATGATATAAAATTATACAGAAGGTTTTGTTATTGACTTTTCTTAAGCTTAAAAATTACCTATACTTTTCACATTTATCTCAGAATTTCTATTTGATAGTTTTTGGAAGGTTGTAGCGTTCCTTGACATAATCTAAATTATGCCGTGGGTCTGTAGAGCCATTTTTTGTGACCTGGGAACTCTACAGTCATAGATTCCGCATGCCATCTTTATGCCTGAAAGTAGCTGTGATAGTTAGAAAGAAGAATTTAATTAAAGTTTTGCTTTTTTTCACAAAAGACCCACAAGTGAGAAGTGATTTCCTTGAACTTGTTAACATCAAACACATAAAAAGTTTTAGAGATTCGGAGTAACTAAGATCTGAATCATCTTTAGTTGAAGTTAGGCAAAGTATATGTGACATTTTTCTGTGCTTTGATGGCATGCCAGAAATGTGTAATCAAATTTGCATGTCTGGATTTGCATTTAGTAACTGAGGATCCATGTTTATAATTTAGAAAATAATTTTTGTTTAGATGTTTCAGTTAAGAATTTAGACAAGAATTTAAGAAAAATTTCTGGTGTTAGCACTAGTCTCTCTTAATTGCTTGCAGTTTCGATATTGATAATGCTTGAACTTTTTCTCAGACCTGAACTTCATATCATAGGACATCCGTCAGAAATTACAGGCAGTCCCTCATTTATTATGTTTAAAAATGAAAATTTATTATTTAAAAAAAAGAGCTTGTTACCTCTGACACAATGGCAACTTAAACCTTTTCTTTACACCTTCCCCTGTAGCGACTGTCAGATTCCTTATTGCAGTAGATGTACTTTATAGAAACTCCAGCTAATGGACAGCTGAGGTTATTTTGAATGTTAAGGCCCAGAGCTCTGGAGGAGAAATAGAGATGACATTCTACCTAGTATTTTTCAAATGTGGCCTAGACAACACTAATAAATTACTTGACCTGTATGTTTCCCTCCATTATTTATTTTCTTCTCAGAAAGAAAATTCATACCTTTTCACATTTTCCTATTTTTGAATTCTTTGAGATGCATGCCAGCTATTTGGGGTCAGCTAGGAAATGTTTTCTCTTCCACTCAAAAGAACCAAGGCATCTGTCAGCTACAGCAGAAGCTTGTCATAAGAACTAGAGACAATGTTCTTTGATGTATTGGTACTTTTTGTTTGTTAAGTGGAGGACAAAGAGCTGAATCTCCAGGGCATAAGAATGTTACTTGTACATAACCATATTGCTATTTGGAAATCAAGGCTTGCAAGAATCCTGTAAATGCTGGCATCTGTGCCTGCCGTCAGCAATGGTAAATTGCTTGTCTTTCTTTGCATGATGCTCCTGCCACTTGATTCACACCAGGAAGGTGCAAAAAGGAAGGTGCAGTAAATATCAGGAGTTCACCTTGGAACTGAGGGATGCCTTCTGCAAACTCCAAAAGGGATTAGACAAAAGCCAGATGTATGTTGTCCTAATTGTTATTAAGAGAAGGGCTCAACCCAGAGAATCTGTCAGTAATATTGATGGTTGTTTCTTCCATGTCTTTTTGGCGATGGGAATACAGTGGAGAACTGATGCATTTTGATGGAGTGTTAATTTTTGCTTGCATATTATGATGGCAGTTACGAATTTGTAGTGGCAGCTGAAATGAGTTTCAGTTCTTGCTTCCATAAGGCTGTATTTCATTAAATACTCTGGTAATTACTCAAAGAGCTGGTCTATGAGAGAAATCTCCCATGAAAGAGGGGAATTCTGCCTCTGCTGAAATATATGGCAGATCTGCTGCTGACTTCAACGAGGTCAACCCTCGGGTTGTAAAGGGCACTTGAATAAATACCTTGCATAATTATTTTCTTGTGCTGATGACGTTTCACCCGGGCATTTGGATGCAGATGTCACGATACTGTTTTATTTGTTTTCAGAGCTGTGAAAATAGGTGAATTTATCCAAGTCTGTATGGTCTTTGCAAGAGCATATTCTGTGGCAGATGTCCGTGCTAGTCTTGGGAGGCTTTGTAGGAGAGAGAGGCACCTTATAAAAAGCAAGCTAGACATGGCATTTTGTTCCATCTGGAATCGGAGTGCGTTGCATCAAGGAAGCTTCAAGAGCTGCAGTTACTATAGTGATGCGTGCAGTGATGTTTTTCAGTACTTATTTTCTTTGAACACATGTAAAAACTAAAGCTTAAGATAATAAAAATTGACAGCCTCAAACTCATTTATCTTAAAATAGCGGCTCATGTGGAGTCTTTTAGATCAGTTTCTGCATATCAAGAAAACTGTGTGAAATGAAAAGAATGTCCGTTCTGTTCATGCTACTGCCAAGAGTAAGTTTTGTCTTTTAATAGACAAAATTCTTAGTTCTTTTAAGATGCTGCTTGTGCTGGCATAGGATTAGCTTCAGCAGAAGGTGATGGGGGAGTGCATGTGTAGATCCCTTAGGATTCAACTGTTTGTAATGCCTTGTGAACCAACACTGCTGTGAGGAGCTTATGTCTGATTTTAGATTACAACACAGCAAGACACTATATATTACACTTCTTCCATTTCCTCCCCTGTTCCGTTGCAGCTGGTCTTGGTTGGAAAGCCACCCTGGCTGTGCTGAGGAGGAGCAGGGACCTCCACAGGGTTTATCTGCTGCTGCCCTGACGTCAGCTCTGACCCTAACTCTGTTGGTTGGCACTTGACTGGAATTTAACAACTTTAGTACAATTTAAGGAAAGTGCAAATGGTTATGTGTGTGTACTAAAAAGATGTGAAAGTGAGAAATGTCGATTAGATCTGGTGACAGGACAAGCTATGGCAGAATTGGGAGCATCCTGTGTGCCAGAGCTGCTCCGAGAGCCACTGTGCTGGTATGAAGTAGGAGGCACTTCTAAGTAATCTTTCTTCTCCCTGCTAAATGTCTTGTGTCTAATGTGCACCTTTTCTTTCCGTTGGAGTAGTTCTGATGTCTCTCACCTCCTGCTAGCATGCTTTCATTGAACTATTAAGAAATTTGTATCCATGAGATCTTTAATTTTCCATCAAATTCGGTTGAAAATAGCAAATGTACGGTGATTATTGTGGGGATAAAGGAGGACAGAGCCTAAAAAAACCTCTTTTACTTTCTCTGGTGGCTCTGGGTTATAGAGCAGATCTGATTAATGGAGGGGACTGCTGAATTTTTGTGCGGCAAGAGCTAAACAATATAGGGAAATCTCCACTGCCGTCCATTTTACTGCAGCATCCATTGGGGAATACCTTCAGGCCCAAGCTCTTATGTGCTCTTTGTGGGTCTGGTGACAGGCTCACCAGCAGGGTCTTCCACAGTGGAGGCTCGTGCCACTTGCATTACTGTAGCCCTGAGAGGTCTGTAGAATGTCTTCACCTTCCTTCTCCCCAATTCTGGAGTTACACAAGTGAAATCATATGAAACGAGAACTAATTGCTTCCCCTGTGTGAGGACTTTGATAAATGCTTTGTTCTAGTAGGCAACATGACAATAACTGGGACAGTTTTGATCTTTCTTGTTTTAATACTTTTGATACATCCTTGGATGGAAGCATGAGTTGGTTCCTGTCAGTTTATTTATAGTCAGAGTAAAGATATAATAAGTATAATGATTTAGAGTGAAAAATGCCGACGTGTGGAGGTCGGGTCACAGGCTGAAGAATGCCAAAGATTGTCGCAGTGGGACTGTGTAGTGCATCAACTTAATGCATGTGCGAGTGTGGGGGTGTGGATAGTTTTCAGTTGTTAAAAGAGGGGAACTTAGTTCTTCATTGTGGACATAAAATTGAAATGAGCTGTAAAAGCTTGAATGGAGACAATAGAGTGACTTTGTGGCTTGGCAGCTGCTAAGAGGAACTGTGCTGTACGTATAGAGATTGACCTAGAAAAGGTGTGTTGGTGCTTGTGGGAGAAACCAGCATCTACTATCAAGTGTGTCATGGGGGAGGAGACAGGCAGTCAAGGAAATGGTAAGCAGATTGGAAAATTCAGTGAGAAACTGAATGCCAGAAGACTATGAAATGAAAGATAGGAAGCATACTGAGGTTAAGCATGAAGGGGAGCAATAGTAAGACCAATGGATAACTTTACTGCTTGACAGGTGCAAAAGGGACATTGGAGGGAGAAGAATAATGAAAACTTACCTATGGCTTTAGATATTGTAGGCAAGACAGATTCTGCACTCATTGTTTCAGTAGCTTTTGAAGTCGAAATACTATACTATCCCCACTATTACAGGGATGTTGTTTTCTGAGTAAACTCTACTGAGAGTATTCAGAGATTGCTGAATTTCATTGCTCTTAAGTGGTCTGTATTTTTCAGTTACAAGTTAGTTTGCAGGCTTTGCAAAATTACTGTCATGCCATGTTAACATTGTTCTGTAATGTTGAACAGAAGAAACTTTATTTTCATATAGAAAACCTGATTCTTTTTGTTGAGGACTTTATTAACATTTTTCCTTTGCTTTCTTATTTGGTCTTGTATTAAATCAAAAGAGCTTTGGCTTACTTCTGTAGTTTTACTCATTCATTGAGTAGAGAAAGCTTGGTTGTGACCGAATAAAATTATTTGTTTTTCACCCATGGAAGGCTCCTTTCTCTCCCTAACCGGTGGTCACTGGCTTGCTGTCACTGGTGGTAACAGTTGCACGTTTCCTCTGTTGGACTTTATTGATTTTCCTGTGCCGTTGCCATACAAAGATAACCTGGGCTGCGTTTTTGTTGAAATGAGCTGGAAAAAGCTTGCAAACCTGCAAGGTTTACCTTTCAGTTTTGTGATACAGAGACAAACAAGATTTGGAGAGTAACCACATTGTAAACAAAGGACCTGAGGCTAAAACTGAGGTAAGCCTCTTTTCTTTAAATACTGTGTCTCATTCAGGCAGAGCATTCGAAAGTAGTGAATGACTGTTGCTTCATCTCCTACAGAGGATGTTCAAAGACCTTTAAATTCCCAGAAGGTGAGGGAAAGAAGACAAACTAGAGAGGAAGCAAGCAGGGGAAGAATAATTTATCTAATCTAAAAGCTTTCTGGAAAGCCATGCTTTGAATAACTGGTGCATATTTATACTTCGGTAGTTACCCCTGGGCAATTGGCCCTCTCTTGGCTGGCTGTGAAATTCTGACTTGGGCTTCCTTTTCTGAGATACAGAGGCCGTATCAATAGCCAGAAGCTGTGGTTGAGATGATCCTGCTTTTCTCCCTGTACAGGAATCCTAGGATTCCACATATCATTCCAAATGACAGGCCAAGCCAGTGTCAGTGGAAGCAAACCATATGCGGCAAAAAATGCCACATCCATGCTTCTGATAACAAGATACAGTTCTACTCTGTCCACTAAGATTACTTTTTACTAACTACCAGAGGGATGACCTCAGTTGAGTACTAGTCTTGGATTTGTTTCAGCATCATCTAAAAGGAGTGGTTTTACCAGACGAGTGAATCACTATTGTCATTTCCTTCCACATCCGAATTTCCTTTATAGTTGTATCAAGTTCAGAGTGATGCAAATATTCTCTTGTTCCCAGTAGTGCAACTCATGAAGAACATGATGCTGAAGTGTTAGTAAGATGTTAGTAGAAAACTGAAAACATTTCCTGATTGGTAAGCAGTGCAGTAAACACTTCAGTGTCTTGTTAAATTCTGGGTTCTGCTTCTTTCCTGTTTGGTAGTAGCTCGTTCTCCAGTCAGAACAGTAACTCTTTCTTATAACCTTAACGAGGAAAGGGTTTGTGCATAATGAACTACTTGAACGTTCTTTAATAATGAAGGCGCTTCTTTTATTCGGGTCTATCAGAAATTTATATTTTGAAAATTTTTCTGCCTGTTTTTCTCTTTCCATGACTTTACCATAGCATCTGATAAGACATTATTTTTGGCAGTAGTTTAGTTTTTAGTAAGATTTGAGGAGAAGATTGATAATTCAGACCTTCACTGCATAGCATTCTTAGCTCTGAATGGCAGTGTTCTGCAAATCTCTTCACCCATTTGTCAGGTTTTACTCAAAATGTATTTTATAACTTAAGATATAACTAAACCAACATGCAATTTAGATTCCATAAGTTCAATAAGAACTTAAGAAATAAAATAATGTAAGAAATAAAATAATGTATTAATGTGAATGCCTTCTCTCTGGCAACAGTGGAGTATTCCTGAAAGCACTTTCCAAGTAAGCTGGCTGTCTACAGGCTATGATAATCAGCTGTAATGGCACACAGGCAGCTGGTTTGCTAATCCTTTGATTGCAGTATTAGTTTGTCTCAGAGATTCTGAAAACCTGTCTGATCCTGTGAATGTGTTTAGTGAATATTGTAGAATAAATTATATCTTGCCTGAAGATTCTAAAACACATATTCAGGTTATGAATTGTGTATTTTCACTGTGCTTTGGGTTTTTCTCTTTATGGTAGCTGTGTTTGTATTGAAAGAAAAAAGACTCAGTTCTAAATTTGTTTAGCAAAAAGATTGTACTTAAATTCATCTAGCATTGGAAGGATTTGTATTTAATCACCAGAAATTGTTCTTATCTGGCTTATCACCATGTCAAGTAATTCAGGCTCAGATCAGGATCTCTTATTTAGAGAGAGATTGCAAATAGGATTTCCATTATACAAGCCTATTAAAAAGAATTGAAAACCTATTTTGTGTGTATGTATGGCTTACTTAAGATATCCAGTATTCTGTACAGTGCTAATTTTTTATATATAACTTTATATATATATTTATATATAGCTTTAATAATATGTGTGTGAACGTGAGTGGTTTTCCATGTTATAATTTCATTTTCATAAATTAGAGCCAGTTTGTTAGAAAGTAAGTACATTAATTAATAAACCTGATCTGGTTTTTTTTATAAGCTGCTATTTAAATATGTACTGCAAGTTCTATTGCTTTCTAATGTTCCTAGCTCGAATTAAAGAGAAAAACTTGACTTATTCAGTTCATAAATGATAACATTCTCAGTAGTGGCTGACATAGTGCTTGATTTTAGTCTTTTTTCTAGAGACACCTAAACTAACTAGTGCTTAAGTGTCCCTACTCTAAATACATGTAGCACTTTGTGCTTTTGAAAATCAAAAGTCTTTCAGAACCAGTGAAAACATAGAGTAAAAAACCCTCTTTACTGGTAAATTCTGCCATTGTGAAACCTCTGCGTTTTTTTTGTCTTTATTAGATGATATTCATCTTTGTTCCTTCTTTATCAGTCCCAAATGCCAAGGTGCTATTTGTGCTTCTTTTCTGCCTGTAACGCATGTCTGTTTCAGAAAAAGTGTAACCTCTAAAGGTGGTGGGCTGAAGTGCTGGTCAGATCTGTGTCTGTGGTGGGAGCCATGGGGTGCATGGGGAACATCCTCCCCTGCCTCTACTGCACAGCTGGCTGCTGGGTTATACTCACTCCTGACCTGAAGAACCTGGCTTTTTCTGCTCGCTTTACCTATTGTGTCTTGAGAGATGTTTTAACCTGTGCTACCTGGGGCATATATATAGGGTGAGGAATCAAGATGGCCTTTTGATCATAATTGTAGTTATCGTCCTCGGGTGTGTAGTGCAAAATGTTAAGCAAGTTGATTGCAGCCTTTCCTTGAGTGTCTGTGTTTTGGGAGTGCCCTTTTCCATGTTTCCTGTCATTAGCATCAACAAAGATCATTAAAAACAATCTTCTGCTGTGTAAAGTGAATATTTTTTTGTTTCCTTGTCTCCAGAAGTTTGTTTCTTCGGTGTGACGTACTGTACTTGAGTACATGAAAGCCAGTTCTTGAAACAAAAGTGTTCAGTAATCTGGGCTTATCTGCATGTACCAACTGTACCCTTTTTAACTGCATATAAGTTTAGGAACCAGAAGTTAATGGGGAACTTGACTAGACACTCATTTTTCTAACTATAAAAAGTTCGAAGAAGTTGGTTTATATCACTTCCCTAGCTTATGAGGTTGTTATTGGTTCAACAAAGATTTAAATGGGAGAGAATAAATATATAAAGAAAATGTATAAATTGGTTTTAGGTAGTGCAGTGCTGTACCCATAAATTTCTAACAAGTTAAGCACTGTAACACCAAGAAATGTATGAACAGTGACCTCTGTTCAATGGGCTGATAACCTTGAAGGGCAGCAGAAGCAAAAGTCAATATTTTCTGGTTTTGCCCAGTTCAGTAAACACCCGTAAATACCTTTAGCTCACAATTCTTTCCATACCTTCTCTCGGTTAAGGAACACAGAGTAGAAGTGTTTGAAGTAGGTCCCAAGTTCCTGCAGCAATCCACAGTCTCTTATGAGTCCTTGATAATACTCTGTCCTCTGTATGAACTGACTTACACCTTGCATCGGCTGAATTAACGTGCCTAGGGAGCTGTCATGCTGGCTGTGCTCTTGACTCACGATGTTGCTGCTTTCTGGGATATTCTGTGGCATACCATTAAATGCCTTAAAGACTTCAGATGTTTTTGAACTTAAATATACTTTCTTTGAGGAATTTGGAAAAGGTAAGAGTCTTGATGTGTCAGGGTGGAGGCCGGTTTCGGAGTTTAAGATTTCAGAGCCAAAGAGATTATGCTTCTGTTGTCAGTGAAAAGGTAATGTCATGTATGTTACTAAGGGCAAAATAAGATTACAATTTTGGAACTCAATCTCCTTGTAACTTTCATGACAGAATGTTTGCCAGTTTTCAAATGTTTCGGTGTATTGCCAGTAGTGTAAGCTTCCTAAAGATGTATACGGGAGGAATTTTTGTAATACACTGTAGAAGGCAAGCTATGTGGATACTGTCCTTTTCCAAATTTAAGCTAATGAACAGTTTCAAGGAAATGGTTTAGTTATAGATACAGTGGAAACAGCCTCCTTGCTGACTAGGAAAGTGAGTATATCATGTGTTAGGGGAATATCCAGTCGCAGGCTTTTTTTGAAGGGAATCTAAAGTAGACTCTGAAATAATCGATTTTGTTCTGGGAAGTTTGTTACATCTGACTTTGGGGGAGAAATACCACATCATTCGTTGGCTTTACTGTTGGTTTTGCTGCAGAGTTTCCTGTATTATTCCATGCAGATACTTCACTTTGACAGCCCAGATAAACAAAAGCCAGATGCTCATACCCAGAAAAAAACCCCTGAACTCCAGCCTAAGGCAAAGATAAAGTATTCAGGCATTTTCAGTTCTGTGAATAGACACTAGCCACTGGTAAAGATTATGTGTGACTAGGGATGCGATGGTTTCTGTTCTGACATAATTGCCAAACAGTAATATGAACATACTTATTTTTCTCTGAATGGAGATGCACTCGTTTACGAAGAGAATAATATTTAGAAAAATAAATTGGAAAAATGCTAGGTTTATTTAAATCCTTTAATATATGTATTCATGCTTACAGAAGATTAAATGTAGGCTGGGATTTTATAGGAGAGCTGGAGAAGCTGGGTGTCCAAAACCCGTTGAGTCGGTGAGAGCCAGCTACTTCCTTCCCTGTTTGTCCAGAAATTTGGGCTTAAATGACCTTCAGCTTGAGTTGGAGTAATACTTGAAAGTGGAAGATATACATTAAAGCTGGGTTACAGCATACTTTTTTGTTGAAAACATATCATTTTCTTTTCCCCAGCATCAGGAATCTGAGTAGATTCTTTCTGAGCTGATTCAACTATGTGTAAAGTCTGGAATTCCTGTTTGCTCATGGGGTAAAATAAGGAATCGTCTCATCTTGTGACAAGAAAATAGCATAAACCAGACAATGTGATTGGAAGCCACAGAGATGCTTTCTGCAGTGTAAACTCCCACAGGAAATAGTCATCTTCAACTTTATTAAAATTGTGGAAGCTCTAAGATTATTGCAAAAACCCAAGGGTTTGGAGTCCAGAGTTTTTATGCTTTGTACTCCACTAATGTGTTTAGATTAGATTTTCCCTTAAGTGAATATGGCATTTAATGATTTAATCATATAAATTTTATGCTAATTTACTTCTGCTTTCCAGTATTTGAGCTTGACAGGTTTTTCAGAAGGCCTTTTGAGAATGCTTGGACCCATCCATTTCCACATAGGATATGGCTGACTGGTTTTTGCTTTGAAACGGAACATGGAGTTCATTGGAATGGCTGTAAACTGGCTATAAGTTGAATTCTGATGACAAAGATGAGTGCTTTAAAGCTAACAAAGTGAATGCTAAAATGACATGACATCTTACTATTTTTACATTAAAAAAAACCAACCCAAACCTCCTGTAACATTTTACTACAAAATGTTGAACTGTTCCTTAAGTGAAAAGTTGTGTGCTAAAATGTCATCACTCCAGTGTAATCACTGAACTTTTTTAATGCTATATTTTTTAACATAATAGAGTGGAGTTTTCACTGCTAGCAGGTGATTTATTTAGAAATTTCATGCTGGACAGATTGGTAACCTTTCTCTACTACCTGTTAGTTTTATACCTTTTGTTTTAATTCTATCCTGTTAAAAATCAATGGTAATTTTGTGCAGGGAGAAAAGATGGAAGGAAGAAACCCGCTGAACTGGACCGACTTAATAAAAACAAATGTCCTAACTGTGTGCCAGCTGAACACAGCTATAAAACAATGTTAAGGAAAATGCTGAATCATTGAGGAAGGTAGAGTCTTTTTCTGGAGGAAATCTTGTAAGGTGAGGGAGGCTCAGATTAATGGCCAGGGTAGAGGTAGTCAAATGTCAGCTTGTTAGGGCACTAGTTGAGACTTCATGACACATGGTTTTAACTTGGTAGTTTGTCCTTTTCTGACCCTGGCCGAGTCAAGAAGATATATCCTCATTACGGATTCAGCTTGAATATCTTCCTGTATCAGTGGAAAAATGCCTCAGCCTCTTCATGTAAACCATGAACCAATGTTAACTCTGTTGGTACAAATTTGCTCAAAATTCTTGAATTTTTTTCCCAGCAGATTTTGTGCCGGAACACGGGTGTTGCAAGCTTTCTTACTACCGTATTTTGTGGTCTTACTCAATGGGTAAGATTTTGGTTTTGTGGTAATGCCTGATTCAGACGAGGTTGGCACAGTGAGGTAGTGTGGTTGTCCTCAGAAACATTTAGAAGTTTGTGGAAATGAGGCGATGCCAGAGTTGATGGGCAGTAAGCTCAGGTATTTTTTCATAAAATCTGGCAGTGTTTGGGGACTACCTAATTTGTCAGCTGCTAGCAATAAATCTGTGCCATCCTGTCACTCTCCTGAGTGGCTCTGCTTGCTTAAGCCGGGTTCTTCTGAGGTAACGCTTTCTTTGAGAGTAAATTCGGGGGAAAGGAGGACAAGGCCTTTGCTAAAGAATCTGAGTTGACTATTCACTTTTTGGCTACTCCATCACTCTCTATTTGCATTAATTCAAAACTAATGAAATTCCTGGTACGGTAGATTTGTGTGAGCAGAGGAATGTAACACTTGTGGGTTGCAAGGAGTGCGTGTGTCGGTGATCCTGAGCAGAGAGGCTGTGTGGAGAGGGTCAGTGCATCCCAGACAGGGCTCGATGGGAGACCATGGACCATGTGGGAAGCAAAGTGTGAGCCTCATGCACAACATGCGAGATACAGCACAGCTGCTACATGATCTAATTCTGTTTTATTCATTTAGTGCTAGCAGACCACTGGTACTTCAGAATGGAGCTGAAACCCCAATGTACTCAAGTACTCTTGAAGAATACACAATACAAAAAAGTTGGTGTCTGTCGCTGCTGGTAGTGTTCATCAGCAGATGTGACTGTGTTAGAAAGGGAGTAAGGAGACAAAAGAGATTTCAAAGTTACTTGCTTTCTTAAAGGTTAGGTAGAGGAGAAGGAAAGTATATCCATATAGGGGAAAGAAGACACTTGACTTTTCTAGTCTCCTGCTGTTTTGATGGAAAAGGGTCTTGTAATGAACATAACTGATTTAGTCATCTGCATGTGCAGTCAATCACTCTGAAATCGGTATCAGTGCTTGCAATCATTTTACTTTTGGCAGTAGTTCTCAATCAGTCTGGCTCTGTGTAATTGCCAGCATTTGAAACCATGATGTTACACAGCAAAAGCAGACAAAACTAAAATAATTCTCATCAATGAAGATTAAGGACATGCACTACTGTCAACAGATTATTTCACATTTTAACACTGAGTATAAACTGTAAGGGTTTTATTGTCAAAATATATTTAGCAGTATATCTTGAGGTACGTAATATGTCCTGTAAAATATAGGAGAGCTTTAATGATTATGATTTTTATTTCCTCTATTTTTGTTAGAAGGAGAGGAAAGCTAATGACCACAGATGTGAATTTCTGAAGTTGTGTGAATTTGCTTCCCTCATGGAATTTCCTGCTGTATTTTCCTCTGCAAATTTCCATTCTTTCTTATTCACGTCTTTAATATATTAATCTAGTGCTTGTGTTTGTGGAGCCCAGCTGAAGGACTTCTAGCAGAGAAGTTTGCTGTAGAGCTCCCTGTGCTCCCTGCCTGGCTCGGCGTTGCACTGTGCAGCTCCTGACCTCTTGCTCAAAAAGTCCCTGGACCATTTCTGGTTGGTTTAGACCTTCGTGCTCTCATGCCCAGTCTTTAATCAGACAATTTATTTCTCTTCCTGACCAGTCAGCGCAGGTCCCTACTGTGCAGTTGGTCAAACACACTACAAAGCCAAGTACTGGAAGTGTAACTACATGGAAGATTACCAGCAGCTTGGCTTTTTTCCTCCCACTTGAAGCTGCTCTTAAGGGTAGTCTGTTTGTAGAAGAATGACTTTTTTTCAAGAGATGTCTGCTTGTGATATATTTTTATGTAAATGTATACACATTTAGAAATATTTGTAATTAAAACCTCTGAGGAGAAAAAGATGAAAAAAAGCAGCAGTAGAGTGCTTGATAAGATGATTTCTTCAAGCTTTTCTTTCGCCATGCATCACGCCAGGATTCAGCTATCAGTAGTTGAAAAGATATACTCAAAGGAGCCTCCTGATGTACGTTACTATAATCGCCTTCCTTCTAATAGCTTGCATTATGAAGACACGTGCTATCTCATAACCCTGCCTCCAGGGCAATGATGTTTCCCCGTATTGTGTAAATAAAAACTCGATAGAGAGCTGACAGGGCCAAAAGAAAACAGGTTTTGTGTCTATGATTGTTCTGATGAAAATCTCACTAATTCAGATGACGAGTTACAGAAGAAAACTTTAATTTCAAAAAAATCTGTTGCAGCCTAATGAAGTTCCCACTTGAATGCGTGGTGGCCTGTATTTATAGAATTCCGACTACAGGCAAACAAATGCTTAGAAACTTCTCACATTTTTTTCTTTTTTCAAGTATTCACCTATGTGGTCATGAAGGCAGTTGGGCATAATTACCAACATGGTACCTGCGTACGTGATCTGTGATGCTGGCAAGTCTATTCTTGTAGGTTACGTGCAAACTCGTCTTCTGACTCCAATCAGATTCTTTTATGCGGGACTGTTGTGTCACGAAACGTATTGCCTGGCATTAATCATCAAGTGGCAAATGTTTATTTGTTTAATTATTTTTGATTCAAATAACTAGAACATGGAGTAGAATAATTCTTAGCATTTGAGTAACATTTGGGTCCTTTTTCCTTCCTTTCCCCCTCCCTTTACACTTGATGCAAATTCCACACACTGCATTGAATAGATATAAGGTCAGGAAGCGTCAATTTAAGTACTAATGGAACTGACTTCCTATGCTATTAATGAGAACATGACTCATGTTCTAAGGATTTGCAGTTGGATTCCTGTAACTTTTGGTATTTCTGCTGTAATTGTTTTCAGTAATTTTGTTTTCTTAGAATACAAAATGATCGCAGAACGATTAGTATATTAGAAGCAGTAACAGCGTATTTATTTGTTTAAACTTGCGCTAGTACAGATGAATTCATAGCACATAAGATTTATACTTGTGTATATTCATAGCACGCAAGATTTCTAACACCGACAGTAGATACGCTTGTAATTTTCTTCTTGTCTTTGCTTTCCAGAAATATTCTTAGTGGGGAATGAAGACAAATAATTAACAGTTAACATATTTTTTTAGCAAACCACTACAAACTTCCAGAATTCACTTATTTGTGAGAATCACTTCTCTGTTCCTGAGCAGTTGGAAATAGGAGTGCAGTTACAGGGAGAAAATACTGAAAACAGCAATATAATATTTTTTCTTTAATAAGTTGGGGTTTTCGGCTTTTTGTTGTTGTTGACTACAGAACTGATGAACACTAAGATTGTAATCATATCAAAACCTGAGCCATATGCCAAAAGGAAATTCCTGAAGCCCTAGTGCTTTTTCTTGCGACCGTGTAATGCCATGGGGATGAACTCCACACCCGCTCCAAGCACCGCAGTGGCAGGGGTGAGCCACAGGATGGACTTGGGAAACTATGGGCAATTCCCAATTGCTTTATGATTTCGGGAGAGTAACTTAATATAGTCTATTTCCTCATTCTCCTTTCAGAAGATGACAATAAGGTTTCAAATGTGCTTCAAGTTAAGTCTGTCAATGTGCGTGTGGTGATCAGATGGACCGGTAATGGCAGCCACGCAAGCTAAGAACTTCCATGTTTCATAAATTACTTCTCAAAGCACACGTACTCAGTTGTAATCCTGCTCATTTTTTAAGTGTGTTTTTGAAACTGAACAGTAAAGTGTGTTTTCATATAAATATACTTGTAAAATGGGCTGGAAAGCACAATATTTTTTTCTGGTTTATGAGAAGGGAGTGAAGAGCTTGCCCTGCTCTCAGCAGTTTTTCGCTTGGTAGGTCTTCTCAGAATGGTGCCTTCCCTGCTTGTCTTCAGTGGAAATCTCAGCTGGATGAGAGAACGAAAGCTTAAGTTCATTTTATTATTTTTATTGAATTATTTTGACATAGTTTGTCTGATACACAAGTTCAAGAGGAATGGTGTATAGGCATTTCATTATAAATCCTTCTTGTTTTGCTGTTTAGGTTTGACTTTTTGTCCTTTTCAATATCAGCCTGCCTGTTGCTACTACAGTTGATTGTAGTAGTAAATTTTTCAGTGGCATGTAGAATCATAGAATCACTAGGTTGAAAAGGATCCACTGGATCATCATCAATCACTAAACAATGTCCCTGAGCACCTCATCCACCTGTCTTTTAAACACCTCCAGGGAAGGTGACTCAACCACCTCCCTGGGCAGCCTGTTCCAGTGCCCAATGACCCTTTCCGTGAAATACTTTTTCCTGATGTCCAGCCTGAACCTCCCCTGGCAGAGCTTGAGGCCATTCCCTCTTGTCCTGTCCCCTGCCACTTGGGAGAAGAGGCCAGCTCCCTCCTCTCCACAACCTCCTTTCAGGTAGTTGTAGAGAGCAATGAGGTCTCCCCTCAGTCTCCTCTTCTCCAGGCTAAACAACCCCAGCTTTCTTAGCTGCTCCTGGTAAGACTTGTTCTCCAGGCCCCTCACTCAATTGCCATTCATTTGTTTCAAAACCTCTCTCTCAATCTTTCATTAACAGTGAATTAGAAAAGGCCTGAATCTATAATGAGTTGTGTGTGATGAACAAATACAGTTTACTATGAAACTTGCCTTATAAAGACAATAAAATTACCAAAAGTCTTTCTCTTACTACGTAGATAATGTGAAAGAAATAATACATAGTGTGTTTTCAAGTTTTGGAGGAGCCTTTAATGTGACTTTTCCCTTTTTACAGTCGTAATTTCCATATTTCTAAAATTATGCTTTTGTCATGTACTGATTTAACCACATAATTGTGTTGAAGTCCAGTGAATTTTCCAGAGCTGTGTTTCTGTACACAGCTCAAAAAGAAGTTACTCATTTGATTTAGTACATTTATAATCTTTGGGGGAAATACATACATCTTTGGCAGCTTTTTCTGTTGTGCTTTAGACCTAGTGATGAAAGCGTTATTACATACTTACATATTTATAGAGAATCATAGAATCATAGAATAACCAGGTTGGAAGAGACCCACCAGATCATCGAGTCCAACCATTCCTATCAAACACTAAACCATGCCCCTTAGCACCTCGTCCACCCGTGCCTTAAACACCTCCAGGGAAGGTGACTCAACCCCCTCCCTGGGAAGCCTCTGCCAGTGCCCAATGACCCTTTCTGTGAAAAATTTTTTCCTAATGTCCAGCCTAAATCTCCCCTGGTGGAGCTTGAGGCCCTTCCCTCTCGTCCTGTCCCCTGTCACTTGGGATAAGAGGCCAGCTCCCTCCTCTCCACAACCTCCTTTCAGGTAGTTGTAGAGAAACTACAACCCAAATGAATTTGCATTATTTTATTGCAGTTATTTTTGTGATGCTTAACTTGTGCAGGAGTAATGAGACTGATAGCTTGAAAGGGCCTCTAAAAGACTTCTTATAGTAAGAGCAGGGCTCTGACGAATGACTTGTGATCCCTGTGCTGCCACTTTGGTGCTAGCATTTGGTTTTCTTTTTGTACAGGACAGTTCATGTCTGGGCAATTATACTGTATGGCCTGATCTGTAATGGCTTCTGTGTTTTGCTGGTTTGAGGATACACTGCTGGTACATCTCGGGTCTGTGAAATCTGTAAGGAAAGGAGCACTGCATAGTGAACTGTTCCTGGGTTCTTAATGTCTGATGAGAGTATCTATCTGTAGGGACCTTGCACTTACCACCTTGCATGTAGGTGGTAAGTGGCACAGATATAGCGAATGGATCAGTTTGAGAGCCACATTCTTCATAGAATAGGTTGTTTTATTTTAATTGCTCTTGTTGTTTAATAAAGATCTTAACAATAAGGTATTTCCTTGTGTTTGGATCTATTTGGACTGAAGGCACACAGGAGAATCCAGTAGTTCTATCCTTGCCTTACCATTTTACCTGTCTTGGAGATGAAAAATAGCAGGTAGCCTGACTGAGGAATATAATATTTCTGCCTGGTCGCTGCATATTGAGTACCTTGAGACCTAGGCTCCACAAGAATCACAGAATAGTTGAGGTTGGAAGGGACCTCTGGAAGTGGTCTTGTCCGCCCCCCTGCTAGGGCCGATTACCCAGGACTGTGTCCAGATGGATTTTGAATATCTCCAAGGATGGAGTTTTGGAAGAAGTAGCTTTGGAAGTGTTTCCAGCTAAGCTTCTGTTGGAGAGCATTGGTGGCTGCCCTTCCATGTTGCAGGTGTAGAGCTCCCAAGGGGCAGGTAGATGTGTTTCTGCTCTGAAAGCACCGTGTATGCTGTTGGCTCTCTTAATGGCTGAACACTGACATGAAAGGTTATCCATGAAAAGCCCATATAACTCCAAACGAACAACTGTACTTCACCTTGAAGCTAAAACTTATGCTTGAAATAGATAAAGTTTAGAATAGGCACTCCAGCACCAATGTGTGTTTTTGTAGTAGTATCTCCATTTTTTCTGGGGGAAGGTTTAAGCTCATCTAGGCTGGAGGTTGCTTTCAAGGTCTGACTGAGAAGTATTCCAATACTAAAAGTTTTTAGAGCTGACTAGTTTCCACTGCCTGGAAGAAGCAAACCTTACTGCCAAATTCCCTGAGCAGGAATGTGCTGAAATCACGCAAAGAAATCGAAGCAGTTCGCGGTTGTTCTTCAAGATGGTTTCTAGGCATCTGAATGCCCGAGCCGATTTTCTTAAGCATTACAGTTTCAACAATGAACCTACTGAGGCAACAGAGAAAAATAAAGTAGCTTTTGTTGTGTGTCCCCTGTTCTCCAGATGTTCTGTGCCATCAGGGAAGGGGCAGGGGTCGGCACAGTATTGCAGCGGGTACTGCTCCCACAGGGGCTGTGCTCGTCTAACTTATCATCGAAGCAGGAATGTGCAGTGATCAGCATGAAAACTCTAGCTGTTGGGTGAGCAACCTTTATATTTTGTTGGAAGAGTTTCCCACTGAGATCATCTGACATTAAACAGTGGCAAGTCAACTTGCATTTTTATTAGTTTGCTACAAAACTGATCAAGTTGGCACTTGGGTTGCAGTGGATGTTGTACTTCTCATGCTTGCCCCTTCCTCCCTTCTGCAGGTATAGGGCAATGCATTTTTCAAAATCAGAAAAGCCTTTGGTAGCAACTGTTATTTTCTACAGTGAATGATCAGACAGCAGCTAGCACAAAGGTTAACAACTTTTCTTTTTCTCAGATATCTTCTGCATGTTCTTGCCTCTCAACCTTGATACCAAGAGATTTATAGATGGATGGAGAAACCAGAATTTTAGGCAACTAAAGCTGTTTGTGTCTCTGGAGCACAGATGTGACACATGTAACTGTATTTATGAGTAGAAAGCAAAACCAAAAGCTGAGGTGGTGGGGTTTTTCTTCCATTAGTTCAGAGGTTGAAAGATTATTTTTTAAAATTTTATTGTATTTATTTATTTATTTTAACCCGTTGAGATGTTATGAAAGCACACTTTCCTGGAATTACTTTTTTTTAAATGCAGGCTTTTAATTAGGAAACCAAATATGTGTGGCTGCTTTGTAAGTTCTGTCCTTTTAAATGTATTTTTCACAGGAAAGGCAAATTATGAAAGTGCTTATCTTGCAGCAATTTGAGCATTTTGTAAACACTAGCATCTCATGTGGCCTTAGTCCTACTCAGCTATCACATGCGACTGATTTAAAAACCTTTGTAGTGTCCCTAGGAGCAGATATGTCTATTGCACAAGGCTGTATAATTCTGTCCTGTTCTCTCTTGAAAATTATAGTTCCATGATAACTTTTTCTCCTTTCAGTTTTCAAAAAGCTAGCCAGCTCCAGTTCTCTTAGAGCAGCGGAGAACTGTACTTCATACGTTGTTTCTTGGCCAGTCCCATGTCATGGAGCAGAGAATGCAGGACAGATGCTTCACGCCTGGCATACTCAGCTGTTCCTGAGAATAAAACCAGTATGTGCGACTGGCGAGTACTGCTGGAGGCAGCATATGCTAGCTGTTAATGTGTGACCTTTTTGTCCTCAGTAACTCAACTAACTCTACTTAGAAAGAAAAAATGTTAGATATTAAATTTAGGGAACTGCATTTCTGAATATCAAGCTGTTGCTTTATAATAAATGTATTTATCACTTCAGAACTCTAGTTCCAGATGTAAATTGTATGCTGAGCGATGTACAGAGGGGTGGGGGAGTAGCATGGACTGCCGGCCAGGTTATTGGAGTATGTAAGGCTGCAAGGGATTGAATTACAGTGTCTTAAGAAGTTCCTGTCCCCTCAACTGAGAGTTCTACCACCACTGACCTGACATGCAGCTCATCTGATATTGCACGCCCTACTGAAAAATAAGCTAAGTTGTGCTATATTCTAATTACTGCTGCCACAGAATAAGCTGGGAGTGACTGGGAGACTACTTTTATGGATAGCTATTTATGATTGTCTCGGGATAAGAGAATTTTTGACCTCTTAATGAACAGTAATGGCCTTAGAAGTGAGACAGGTATCTCAGTCTCTTGATTTGTCTTTCAGTTACTGAATCATCTGTGCTGGTGACACAGTGAAACAGCTTTTTTGCAATAAGTCTGCCATGGAGAGACACAGCTTCTTTGGGGCCAGTGCTGCAGAATCATCAAATAAATAAATTCTTAGTGAAGGGACTTTTTATATGTACCCAGTACCTTTAATAATTTACAGTTACCTATGCTATAATTTTATTTTAAGTTCAAAATACGTTTTCCCAAAAGAACAATCTACTTTACCTTGCATCTTTTTGCTAAGAGTGCTTTCGTGGAAGTTGAAGAACTGGATGAAATCTTGTTGTTGAGATAAGTCATGCAAATTCTTCTTGTGATGGGATGTTTGCTGAGGTGTGCTGCTGGATAATACTAAATGACCTTGAAATTGCATACCTACCTTTCTGTGCATTTTATGAAATCGTTCAAGGGAAGAACAAAGATATTCTAAACATAGTCAGTACAAACATAGGATTTATTAATCTTGGCCTTTCTAGAGAGTTTGCTTGAATGTTTTTACTCTTCCTGAAGAAAAGATGAGAGTCACATCGGCATGGTTGACTCCTTTCTTTGAAGTGATAGAAACAAAAAGTCTATAGTTGTATGGGTAAAGTGGATGAGGTTTTGAGATACTAACACTTTGAAGTTTGTTGATTAAATATTCTTGTACAAATCATTATGCTTTTTCTGGGCGGTTTTGGTTTTGTTTTAGTAAAAAGCCCCAGTGACTTTCTGGGTGATCATAGGTCTTTATTTTCATATGTTCTATAATGTTCCTGCTGGACATTCCACAGGGAGACTTCACATGCAGTGTTGCTCCTTTTTACAGGTGGCGTTTCCCAGAACTGCTGGTCAGTTGTACAGCTTTTACTATGCCGTTAGTATTCCTGTTGGTGGTCACTAGTGAAGTTGTGTGAAAGAGCCCAAACTGATAAAAAGAAGTAAAAAGTAGTCAATGTCAGTGCGGTGGCTGGGTAACAGAAGAAAAAGAGAGAGCTTAATAGAAATAGAGTGGAAAAAATTCTCTGAGTTAGGTAGGCACTGGGTTGGATGACAATGTGAAGATCTATCTTGGTTTAGGATCTGGAAACAAGTAACTCATGCGGTTGCTGAAGAAGCGAGCTAACAGTTGCGTAACTTACACTTGACAAATGATGTAGATGATGCAGACTATGCAATGAAGCTTTTAGTGAACTTCAGACATTGGCACATTCATTTTGAAACATCTGCTGAGGTTTTTTTGTCCTTTTTATGAAATTAACTTTAAGGTAGAAGTCATTTTTATTTTTGACTGTTGGGATACAGTTAAAAAAAATGGATATGTATAATTCAGGATGGTTTGGAATGTAGGTTTCCAGAAGACGTTAATCATCCTTTTATTAAAGTTAATATTTTATGCATAAAATCACTGACAAAAAATATTTTCCTTTCTTTGTCTAAAGCTGTGCAGAGCGAGGAGCGGCTGTGTGCGTTTAAGGACCCGTATCAGCAGGACCATGGAATCAGTGAGAGCCGAATCTCCCAGGAGAATGGCACAATTTTGTGCATGAAAGGTAGTACCTGCTATGGACTTTGGGAAAAAACACGAGAAGGAGACATACATCTGGTAAAACAAGGTATGTAACATTTTGGCATAAGTGCAGTAGTTTTGCTACTTTTTTTGCACTTTTTTGATCTAGTCAGCTGATACGAAGATTAACAGCTGCAAAGACAGGTATTTTGTTTGTGCGTTTTGTGCGTTGTGCAAATGCATAACTTTAAACTTCCAATTTAGCAATTTTAAGTATGAACAGGATGTGTATTTCAAATAAATGACTTTTAAAAGAGACCAAAGAGATCAATGCACAGCTAAAGGAAAAACACTCAAATTGCTTGTTGCTTACCATCTCCAGAGGAAGGATGGATTTCTTCAGTGCATCTCGTATATGTATTGATGTAATTATAAATTCTAAAATAGGTAAAAAAAAAATCTATATTCATATTGTCTGGATGTTTGTTGGCAAAGGTAATTGCAGCTATAGCCCAAAAGCGTCATATATCACTAACAGTCAATTCGCTGCTATTCTGCAGGGAGAGCGAGGGTAGGGAGGGGTGAAGGACCTCTCATTTGCTGGAGACTTATTTTGATAACCGTTCTCTGGGACTTGACTCTTGGCTACTTGGGTAAAAGTTAATGTAGCATAAGGCAGAATGAAAACTGATATTTACAAACATCCTTTGCAGTTGTACTCAATGTTGTTGTTTCACGTTTGATCTGGTAATCTGCTGAAAGCAGCAGGCTGACTGCTCACCTTTGCCCCTGTGCTGCCTCTTTCCCTTCCAGGCATGTGTGTGTAAATGAGGTTTAACTGCCATTGACTGTACTTGAGAAGGAACAGTTGCTGCAGGGAGAAAAGCCCTGCATTAACCAAGAAATAAATTATGATCTTGTAAAAAAATCCAGTGATGAGGGTGGTAGTATTGTCTGTGGTATTGGAGAAATGGAGAATGCCGTACATCCACTTAGAAGGCTCAAGAATTCAGGTTTTTTTTTTACATTGAGTTTGGCAGCTGGACACCTCTGATGTTGGCTTTCATTGCTTCCCATACTTCTTCTCTTTGGCTGTGGTAAATTCTGAAAGAAATTGTTCAGGTTTAGATGTAAAAGGTGGTAACGAAGTCAGACAAGCAAATTATGGTAACTGTTCTCATCCCACTCTTAAAATTTAATGTATGGATTTCTATAGGTGTGCTTAGTTGTCCTTGCAGTACAACTAATTTTATGTTTCCTTTAAAAAAGACTCTTTAATATGCCTCTTTTTACAGGTTGCTGGTCTCATATAGGAGACCCACAAGAGTGTCATTTTGAGGAGTGTATAGTTACAACCACCCCTTCCTTGATCCAGAATGGAACGTACCGCTTCTGCTGCTGTAGCACGGACTTGTGTAATGTTAACTTCACAGAAAATTTTCCACCTCCTGACCCTACTGATACAACACCTTACAGTAAGTCAGATGTTTCCATCTCTAATTTTTATGGTTTAGATAATTTAGAAAGAGATCCTTATTTCATGGTACTGCAGAATGCGAGAACTGTGACCTTTCTGTTTGTGTGTAACAGAAATAGCAAACAGAACAGAGCTTTTCCATATGGGGTTTATCACATTTATATATGCTGCAGTGCTCAGCAAAAAACAGGTTAAATGCTTACAAGACAATTGTTTCTATAAGCAACTGCTGATTATGTTATCCAAAATGGTCTCTAATCTTGGATGCTTGGTATTTGGGTGCCCAACTTCAGAAGCCTGTGGGGATGGCTCAGAAGGATTCAGACTTCTGTTAAAACAGGCCAGTAAGTTCATTAACATTACGGTACCTTTGAAAAGCCTGGCCTGTCTATGTAGTCATAGTTCACAGATAGCTTTGAGTGGTTGAACCGGTCTTCTATCAGGCTGTTGAGATTCTCTACAGCCGCCTTGTAGTGCTTTGAAATCTTCTTTCTTTTGCATATCTCTCATAGAGATTAACTTTGGCATGACGTTCAAAGAGTGCTAGTTTGAGCAATGTAGTTTGCTTCCAGATTAGATTGTCTGTTAAATTATTATAAAATCAACATAGCATATGGATCCAAATCAAGAGATCAGACACCTTAACCTCCTATTACAGAAGCAAGATCATGACTAGCAGGCGCACTGTTATGCTGTGTCCAAGAATTAAGAACCTGTAAAAAAGCTGAGTTAGTTTGGCATCATCTAAACATTTGGATAGCTTTTTCTAAATAAGAATTGTGAAAGAGAAATTGCATAGGAACGGGTATGTAAATGGAGGTGCAACTGTTTCTGTGTGTTGTGAAATAAAGATATCTTTAATTGGGTAGTATTTACAGCTGTAGAATGCAAAAATAATAGTCTGTGTCTGGGAATGATATTATTTGAATTAACTTGAAACACTAAGATAGTGAATATACTGATGCTTTTGAAAGTAGCTGTAGGATCAAGTCTTTCTAAGCAGTTTTGGTCAAAATGGGGGCTTGGCACACTAAAAAAAAAAGCAGCGACTTTTTACTGGGAAACTGTGTACGGTATAAATGGGTAAAGAGAGCTGGTAAGACATGGTGCCTTTCGGCTGATAAAACTCTTTGCAGAACCAGTAAACAATCACCATTTGGAATCAGTGTCTGGACCAAGCATTGTGCAGTGCAGAACAGGCTCTGGTAATAATCATCAGACGGGGCTCCCCAAATGTGGCTGGAGTTAGTGCTGGGCAGGGGATTTAAACTGGAGGGGAAAAAAAGATGTAAAGATAATTCTTTGTCCTCTTCTATCCTCCAAAATAGGAAGACAAAGTTCCTCCAAAATCACTTGTGCTCGTGCTTCTCTAGGGGTAGAAATTACAAGTTGAATTAGTTCAGTTAGTGGATGATGAGATTGTCAAATAATTTTTAAGTGGAAATTTTAATACAGAAACATCAAGCGTGACTTGCAAAGGAGGTTGTGGCAGGTTAAATTTTTAAGAGAGTCCTTAATTTACCCAGCTGTAATTGAGTGCTGCAGCATACATTTCTACTGACTCAAACTGTTTTGTGTTATTGTGTCACCTTCCATTTTCATAAAATGCAAATTTAGCTTTAGGCATAAGCAAAGTAGGTTGCTGCCTAGCGCAGTTGTCTGTCTGCTTTGACTGGGTGACAGCTGGAGATTGGCCATTCCTGCAGCAAGGATGGTCTCCTTTGCCACTCTGGTGTTTTATTTGTAAAGCTCTGCTTTACTTATTTGTAAAGCGTCTGACAGAGCTAGGGCAGCTCCCAGTGCTCTAAATTCTGTACATCCATAGCACTGTGGAAGCAAAGGATGTTTTAGGAAGGTGGAAGGGTGAAAAAAAGAGGGAGGCAGTGGCACACGGACTTCTGCAACCTTACTGACCCTCATTCCGGGCACTGGAGTCTCCAGTGTCCCTTTCCCAGCTCTCTCATCTGCTTCTAGAACTTATTGTGGTGCTGTAAGATTTAGTTTTGCTGCCTTTAGGACAGAATCCTTACTTTGGCCAAGTTGTTTTTACAGAATCGCTGGTAAGCCTTAAGTGACTTGGGTGTTTTTCCAGCCTTTCTGTTAAAGTTGTCAGAAGGCTTTAAGGATGTTGGTAGGCTCAGCTGTACGGGCTGTGGCAGGCTGTGTCACCCTACCTTTTAGATGATTAAATTGAACAGGTTACAGGCGTAGAGGAAATCTTACGCAGAAGGCTGTTTCAGGACAGCACGTGAACTGCAACAGCGCTATTGCATATATATTTTGATAATGTATTAAAAATGCTGTGGGTTGAATAGTTCTTGGATAACAGAAAGTTAGGTTTGTGGCCTCCTGAGACTGTAGTTATGGTCCTGGAAATTTCATAGCAGGATTAATTCAGCCAACAGTTAAGTATTTGTAAATGTTTTCCTGCTGATGTCCAGTAAAATCACCCAGAATAAAAAGTTCTTGGAATTAAAAGTGGAAATTCAGCTATAGTTTAAAAGCTATCAGAACTTGAAAACACTACTAGTGAACCCGGTCAATGTGAAACTCCATCATTAAGGGAAATTGTAGGTGTTCTTTTAAAAATATTTCCTTGCTCCTATGAGGAGGATCTACAGAAAGACCAGCATGCTGTTAGGCTCTTGAGCTAAATCCATCCAGAGAAATAATGGAAGAATTAAAAAAATTACTTCATAGAATCATAGGATGGTTTGGGTTGGAAGGGACCTTTAAAGGTCATCTAGTCCAACCCCCTCTGCAGTGAGCAGAGATTTCTTCAACTAGATCAGGTTGCTCAGAGCCCTGTCCAACCTATCTTGAGCTTTTCCAGGGTTGGGGCTTTTACCAGCTATCTGGCAACCTGTTCCAACGTTTCACCATCTTCATTGTGAAAAATTTCTTCCTTATATATAGTCTAAATCTACCCTCTTTTAGTTTAAAACCATTACCCCTCGTCACATTGCAGCAAGCCCTGCTAAAAAGTATATACCCATCTGAAGGGCTGCAGTAAGGTCATCCCAGAGCCTTCTCTTCTCCAGGCTGAACAACCCCAGCTCTCTCAGCCTTTCTTCAGAGAAGAGGTGTTCCATCCCTCTTGTAATTTTTTGTGGCCCTCCTCTGGGCCCACTCAAACAGGTCTGCATCTTTCTTGTGCTGAAGGCTGCAGTGTTGGACAATACTCCAAGTGATGTAAGTATCAAAGTGTTTTCATACAATCTTTTGGTTGCTTGTTTTTGTAGGACAATTAACAATGGTGTATTGAAAGATGTAACTAGACTATAAATGATTCAAGATACTAAATTTAAGATCTTAATGCATGTTAGGTATAACAAATCATTGTTGTAAAATATAGCAATTCTTCTCTTAAACATTACTCTTTTTTTTTGTGTCATTGTCTTTTAGGATGTCAAAAGTTGTTTATCTTGTGACCATACTTGTGTAGAATGCGATACCTTTTTTTTTTTTTTTAGTTCATAATAGTCAGGGCATAAGTATAAGATAATCCATCCTATCTTGTAACAAAACTTAGGAAAATAAAAATAAAGGACAAACAGGTTCTTGAAGCCTTAAATTCAGTCCTCACTGCTTCTTAATGTGCGGCTGGTAATTTGAAACAATCATTATCTAAGTAGTCGTAGTATTCTTCTCTTCTGCCTTAAAGATAATCCAGGCAGATTTGAGTAGCTGTTAGTTGCTGGTCCCTCCAGCTAGCATTTTGCAAGTGCTGCAGGATGGGATGTAGTCTAGAGCCCATAGTCGCGAGGTATTCAGATAGCTGTTTCCTGGTGCCAGAAGAAGCAGAGGTTGGAGAATGGCGTTTATTTCAGATCTGAAGATTTGCCTGTGGAGTTTGGAGCTACTGAAATGCAGAAGTTCAAAACCAACCTTTCAACCTAACCTTGCACTACTGGAGAAAAATATGCTTTCTTATGCTTTGCTAAACCACTCATGGATAGATTCATTATTCTTCCATCTTCTGTTTTCACAAAAAAATGACCAAAAATAATTCCATTCTAACTTCAGCCAGTATGCACATACCCTTAACCTGACCTAAAAGGGGCTAACTATGCTTCCTGGGCAAGTGTTTTGAGATGTGTGTTCACTCTGTTGACTTTGTCAAATATTTATTCGGAAACTTGTTAAATATCTGCTTTATATATCTATAAAATGCTTCCTAAATTCTGAGACTTTTGAAGACAAGTTCATTAGTTCTACAATCATTCATAATGGCCATTAAAATAGAATTTCAGTGGCTAAAAAGGTAAATACTCTTGCTTGTTGTTCATTGCCGTCATGAAACATTCACATTAAAATAACATCAAGATGAAAGTAACAAAGTTGCTTTTATTTTTTTTTCTTTAATGCTGCATTCCTGGCGCTGCAAATAAATTAATCTTACAGCAATTGAGTATTAAGAATATATCTTTGTACAACAGGTGATGTATTTACATGATCTATGGATGAGCATTACTGGTGCATATTGTTGTTGAAATGATGTAGGATTTTCTCCTCATTGCAACTAATGGTGGCCAGAAATTTTAGACGATTTAGAAACATTTAACATTTTTAGAGGATTTAGAAAGATGAAACAAATGAGAGCCCTGAGATTTGGATATAAACAAACCTCCTCACACAGTGAAGGAAATTGGTGTTTCTTTATTCTAAAGCACTTGATAGACAGGTTTATCTTTCCACTGTATCATCCTGGCCGTTCTTTGCCAGCCTTCCCGTTACATATATAAAATATATATATATATACAAGTCTGTCTTCAAGTGCTTACAGAATTCTCTGGGAACTTTAAAGTAACCTCCCATTAAAAAAAAAAACTCAGCTTAATTAAGTCAGTAATAGGTAGTTTTCATGTAGCTGTTGCTTTTGGAGAGGCAGCAGTTAAGCTTAAGTTGCTGTGGGCGTGTGGCCCAATCCAGCTCCCACTGGAGTGGAGTTTGATGGTGTCAGGCTAGTTTTGGAAAGTTGTGACCATGCTTACTCTCAGTTGTTATCTTGAACTGCTTTTTTTTCTGGAGAGCAGCATCTGATATTAATTTGTAATTGAAATGCATTTACTTCAGCTGGGTTCCACTTGCAGTACCTGCTCAGCCGAGTCTTTATAGCCAGTGTTTGAGCTGTTTTTCGATTTCTGATCTGCCTAATCTAAGAAAACACCTTGTAAATAAGCTAAATAAGCATTTTCCCTTACTTGCACTATATATATTTTTCAGGTGATTTGGATGTATAGCAAAGGAGAAATGACAAACCTTTGCAAGGTGGCAGATCTTCTGTCTTAAAGGTGGAGGTTGGACTGAACCCCACAAGGATTAAAACTTGTGCCTTTGAAGTGACCCGGAGTCTCAGTGAAGAGATAAGGCAGTAGATGTCATTGATGTACCTTCACCATATTATAGGGCGGGTGGAAATATTAAGACAGTAATTGAGGGTCTCAATATCTCTTAAAAACAGGTTTACTTTGAGACATCTAAGTGTTTGGTGGAAGAGGACAGCAATGTGCCTCCCAGGAAGTTACTTTAGGGCACTGTAGGAAACGAAGGTGCTGAGCTGCTGAAGGAGATGCAGATGAATGTGCGTGGAGATTTCTGAATGTGTAGAATCATAGAATCACAGAGTAGTTTGGGTTGGAAGGGACTTTAAAGCCCATCCAGTTCTACCCTGCCTGCCATGGGCAGGGACACCTCCCACCAGACCAGGCTGCCCAAGGTCCATCCAGCCTGGCCTTGAACACCTCCCGGGATGGGGCAGCCACAGCTTCCCTGGGCAACCTGGGCCAGTGCCTCACCACCGTCATGGTGAAGGAATTCCTTTCAGGTACTTGAAGGTCACTATGAGATCTCCTCAGATCCTTCTCTTCTTCAGGCTGAAGGAGCCTAGCTCTCTCAGCTTGTCCTCGTATGGGAGGTGCTCCAGCCCTCGCAGGAGCTTTGTAGCCTCCTCTGGACCTGTTCTGTATCTCTGTTAAAGCAGATTATATATGGAGCAGCTAAGAGATGGGAAAAACAAAGAGAGGTGTTTTCTTGGGAATAATTCTTTAAGATGCTGACATAACAATGGCATATTTTGGGGTTTGGGCCAGCTATTGACAAATGTGTATTTTTGTGAGCCTTCGGTTGCCTTTCTGTCTGAAATTTAATGCATGTTTAAAAGAAATTCTTCTATTACTTATTTTTTGCTGTTTATTTGGTTATGGGTAATGAGTTAACTGCGGAGGGGGTTGTGACACAGGATGCACATTGCTACAAATCATATAAAATTTGGAGAAGTCTGCTAATAAAGGCTGTTGCTTGTTACAACTGAGGGAAATATGATAGTATTGTGGATTAATGCAGGAGAGAAAAAGCAGAAGTGAAAATTGTTGCAAGGAGCAAACAAAGCATTAAAGCAATTATATAGAAGTTTGTATGGAAATTCAAGTGAAAGCCTTAGTTTCTGTAGACTCAGTGGAAGGTTTTGCAAGTCACCCAAGATAACTGGTAGTGCTTGTTGAGTAACTTCAGTTCAGTGATTCTCATTAGAAATGGATATATTAAAAGCAGAATCTCTTAAAGGTTGTTGATAGCAGCAGTTAATGTTTTAACTTCTAAGACATCACGATCTCCTGAGGTTAAACTTGCATCTTTACTGATTTTAAAAGTAAAGCTTTGATGTGCAATTGGAGTCTGGACATGAAATGCTAGCTGTGAAGGCAAGGCCTACTTAGACAGAAAATTGTACATGTAAACTTTTTCTCTTACATAAGTGTTTAATTAGGAAGATGAAATTCGAGTGTTTTACTTGCACTGAGATTGAAATGTTTGGGGAATGTTTGGAAATGCTTTCACATTTCTGTTATGCACCAAATCCATAAAATGCTAAAAACTGTGTTAAAGTAAGAACAAACATGTTGATTTGAAAAAGGCGAACCATTTCAATATTATGTTTACAAAAAAAGTCCCTTGTTTTTTACGAGTACATGCCCTGTTGTGTTGTGAAACTGCTGTTTGGGGCACACTTGATAGGAGAGCTGTACAGGGTAGCTTGCAGAGCTGTGCCAGCAGCAATTGGAACTGTGTTATTGTAGAATCACAGAGTAGTTTGGGTTGGAAGGGACTTTAAAGCCCATCCAGTTCCACCCTGCCTGCCATGGGCAGGGACACCTCCCACCAGCCCAGGCTGCCCAAGGTCCATCCAGCCTGGCCTTGAACACCTCCCGGGATGAGGCAGCCACAGCTTCCCTGGGCAACCTGGGCCAGGGCCTCACCACCCTCATAGGGAAGAATTTCCTCCTTATGTCTAGTCTAAATTTGCCCCTCTCCAGTTTATACCCATTGCCCCTCGTCCTATCACTACCAGCCTTTATAATAGTCCCTCCCCAGCTTTCTTGTAGCCCCCTGGGGTCTCAGACCCAACCCTGGAGGTCTGAGAACAAGGACCTTTGCAAAGTTCTTACAAAAATCTGTTGGAATCTAAAAAATGTTTAGAGTTTTTTGGATGCAAGGTGGGATTTTATCGTGGTGTTGCAATAGTGTGTTTGTGAAGTATTAGGGCTATAATTGCACTTCGTTTTAGTGGGCTAAAATATTTTACTTCGGAGTTCTTGGAGATCTCAGCCCTTCAAGGAGATGTGAACATAACTTCTAGCTTATTCATTTGAAATAATTATCTGGTATGCATCTTTGTCATCGTTGAAGTGTCCTGTTTAATTCTAGTACTACACAGAAAATATTTTATTTAAATTTAGAGTCTAGAATTAAGAAAGGAAACATCCATTTAAGAAATAAAAGATGTGATTTTTGCAGCTGTCAGTAAGAGTGGAAATGTACATTTTAAACCAACTAGTATCTGTAAATGGGCAATTCACAGTTCTTGTGTCACGTGCAGTTCTTGCGGCACTAATCTGTATTTCTGCTGGAAATTAGTTGCCTATATTTTGTATGTTTTATGCACTAGTAAGAGTTTAAAGATCCACAAATATCTATGGGTAATGCAAATATAGTAAATATATTTACTTCCATTTACTGGGAATGCTGAATATTTCTGACTTGTGTATTGTTCTATAATAAATTCAGTGGCATAATTAATCACTATCTCTTGTGGCAGTGCACAGTGGGGCTTTATTGTGAACGCCTTATAGACCGAAGGCAAAAGTAGATAAGGTTCATAGGAACGAGACTCTTTCAGAGAGCATTAGGGAAAACTGGACTGTAAAAAAAAAAAAAAAAAGAAAAGGCATTAGGTAAGTAATGGTTTTGCCTCGTCTTGAGGCAAAATGGAGAACAGAGAAGGATGCTATCCTTTTTATGTCTTTATTCAGATGCTCCAATATGCAATGTAATACATGTATACTAGCTATATAATACCAATACAATTCTAAAATAAATTGTACATTGCTATTTAACAACCCAGATAATTTAAGAAATAGGTAGGAGCAGTCTGGAAGGCAGATTTTCAGGAACATCCTAAGTTAACAGCCTTTCTTATGTAGGGGTAGTAATAGGCTTCTAATAACTATTCCACCCACTCCAAAAATTTGAAAACTGAGTGCTGTAAATCTTAACGTTCAAGAGTGAGTTAAGACTACACCACCACCATGGAAGCATTTCTCCTTGCAGATGTGGTTAGGTGACTCTCCTCAACAAAGAATGTGGACTGAATTAGCCAAGGTATTGCATGTAATAGTCATTACCAAGTAAAATTAAACCACTGTCTATTTTATGAACATTCTGCCTGTCCAAGTTTCTGTGCTTTTTCAAGTAACTTTTATTTTCACATCAGCTTTGTTGGTATCCCCTCTTTTCCTATTTGTCATGCTGTGAGCAGGGGTGTGACAGAAATGGCTGTGTGCAGGCTTCTCTGCTGCTGCAGCTCATGGTGGAGGATATTGGCTTGAGAATGCTGCAGTTGTGTCTCCCTGGGCTGACTGGAGCTGCTAGGCCTGCTCAGTACTGCTCCTTGTCATCCCATTTAACCTGCGATGCTACCCTTGTGACATTCCTCATATCTGATATTTAGCATGGCTCTACTCAGGTTTTCTTTAACAATGTTGAAATGAATGAAGTTAAGATTCAAAGGAACAAGAACTCTTCAAAGTCCAGTTATAAATCACTGCTGGATGCTGCCAGCTAGTACTAACAGATTCCCACCTCTGCCCTGTCACCAGTTTTGTCTGTCCCCGGTACAGTAGGGGTGAGAGAGGCCTTTCTCCATAGGCTACTGAAATAGTAAAGAGGCAGACTGAGACTGCAAATGCAAAACACAAACCAGAACATCGCTTGTAAATATTGGGTCTTGTTTTGGCTGTTCAGTACTATATTTGTGCAGAATAGTGTTTAGACCATGGAAAACCTTTCATGTCTTTTCTTGCTTCTTAATTAGACATTTTTTATAAGACCCCCTTGGTGCTGTCCTGTGAGCTAAGCTTATGGGCAAAAATCTGATCTTGTATCATGGTTTTGTCTAATATGTTTTACCCTCTTGATTTTGAAGCAAGTACAATTTAGGAAGAAAGCTTTAGGTTCTTGGTATTTGACATACACTTAGATGAGCCCCCTGTTAGTCCAGCTGCTTTCCAGTATTATCTGAGTTGCATCCACAGCTCAGCACGATGGGGCTCAGCCTCCTCACAGGGAACTAGAAGTCCAGACAGATGATTAAAAGATGTTTGCTCTTCAGAGTTAATCATTAATCCCTGTTACTTTTTAAGCCTTTTTTGGTAATTTTTTTTCTTTATCTGGAAAATATTGTGATCTTGAAAATCCAATATTTTACTTAACATTGATTTCTGTCCCCTTGCTTTAAGATGTAGCATACAGTGCATCTTCAGAGGGGATGCTATCTGGAGGTAAACCACTAATGGTATTTCAATATGGCACAATCTTAGAAGCTGTAGGTAAATAAAGTGTTTGGTTTTTAACAAATGTGTTGAGTTGTGTCTAAGAATACTTGAATTGCTTTTGGACAAAGCATTTAGAACAACTGGAATGATTTCAGTTAGATGTCAGGCAGATCCAGGGGCAGAGCAGGCTGTGGGCAGAGATAGTCCCAGTCTTCCACAAAGGGAGCAGGAGCTGCAGTGCAGCACTGTGCCAGCCTGGCTGCTCTGCCGGTCTGGCTTGCATGTGTTGTTCTGAGCTCAGGCTCTGATTGTAGTCTGTGCTTATCTTTGTATATATGCACTAAATGATTGCTCTTGATGTGATTTCATTTGGTTTTATTGTTTTCAAAACTCTGCAGTTGGAGCATCTTCTGTTGGGAGTATAAAAAACGGTTAGGAGCTGTACTTGCTGTAAGCTATAGTTTGTCTGCCTCACTGCATCAGACAAAATCTCTGTGTGTGGATGTGTGCTGGGGATCAGGGTGTAAAATTTGTTACCCTTACAAGGAAAGGCTTACATGCTTTTTATTAATAAACTGAATGGCAAATTCAACTAAGTGCCTCAGCTGTTGATTGTGAACCTGTGACTAACTCAGATTCTGGATGTGAAGTTTTGGCATCTAGCTCCTGACGAGTCGTCCTGGTGGTGGATGTCTCCTGTTATTTCTGAAGAACTGAGCTGTTGGGGATGTTCTCAAATCATAGAGATCTGAGGTGATCTTCTGGCTAACAGAAACTATATGCTAGAAAAAGAAAGAGTTCATAGATCATCCAGGGGAGCCAGGGCAGAGACAAGCTCTTTGCTCTGTGTCAGCGTGCTCTTAGTCAGGTTACTCCTGATTATACACCAATTGCAGGTTTTTTCAAAGCTGTTACTTCCAAGACCAAGTAACTCCTATTGTTGTTGCCCAAACAGGAGATGATGACAGTATATTCACTAGAATCTTGATGAAGATTCTCATGAATGTAATTGTAGTGTTGAAAAGCCTTCAAGCAAACCGAAGTTCAAGTTGATATCAAAAGTCTCTGTACGTTTGTGTTAGTTATATAGCCCAGAAAGCCACTGTTGTTAAAAGGCAGATTAGGGTGAGGGAAGTTCCTGAAAATGCTATAAGGAGACTTATATGAAAGATAAATAGTAGTATTTGTCAATCCATATACTTCCATATACACAGACTTAATCTTTGTGGCTTTTCTTTTTTACCTTGAAGGTTTTGTGGTGTTACTCTTCCCAGTCACATTGCGGTTTTGTTTTCTTTCCATGACAGGTTTAGGTATTTTCCTTCCTTATGTATTGAAGCAACTATTGTTGATGTGTACCATTGATTTTTATTACTTTTGCTGTTTTGTAATTAATAAATAAACGAGCAGTGCTCTGTTGCTATGAACACTAATTAATATTAGAGTTGGGAAACGGAGTGTTGTGTCTTTTTTTGCATGCGACAGAGACTTTCCCTTGTTGCACTTGTCATTAGGACCGGGTTTGTAACAGGATGTCTGACTTAAAATGCTAGCTGCTAGAAATCTGTAGAATATCATAGAGTCATAGAATAACCAGGTTGGAAAAGACCCACCGGATCATTGAGTCTGACCATTCCTATCAAACACTAAACCATGCCCCTTAGCACCTCGGCCACCCATGCCTTAAACACCTCCAGGGAAGGTGAATCAACCACCTCCCTGGGCAGCCTGTGCCAGTGCCCAATGACCCTTTCTGGGAAAAATTTTTTCCTAATGTCCAGCCTAAATCTCCCCTGGTGGAGCTTGAGGCTCTTCCCTCTTGTCCTGTCCCCTGTCACTTGGGAGAAGAGGCCAGCACCCTCCTCTCTACAACCTCCTTTCAGGTAGTTGTAGAGAGCAATGAGGTCTCCCCTCAGCCTCCTCTTCTCCAGGCTAAACAGCCCCAGCTCTCTCAGCCGCTCCTCATAAGGCCTGTTCTCCAGCCCCTTCACCAGCTTCGTTGCTCTTCTCTGGACTCGCTCCAGAGCCTCAACATCCTTCTTGTGGTGAGGGGCCCAGAACTGAACACAGGATTCGAGGAGCGGTCTCACCAGTGCCGAGTACAGAGGGAGAATAACCTCCCTGGACCTGCTGGTCACACTGTTTCTGATCCAAGCCAAGATGCTATTGGCCTTCTTAGCCACCTGGGCCACTGCTGGCTTATGCTCAGTTGCTGTCAGCCAACACCCCCAGGTCCTTCTCCTCCAGGCAACTTTCTAGCCAGACTTCTCCTAGTCTGTAGCACTGCACAGGGTTGTTGTGCCCCAAGTGCAGGACCCGGCATTTGGCCTTGTTAAACCTCATCCCATTGGTCTCAGCCCAGCGCTCCAGCCTGTTCAGATCCCTTTGCAGAGCCTCCCCACCCTCCAGCAGATCCACACTTCCACCCAGCTTAGTGTCGTCCGCAAACTTGCTAAGGGTGCCCTCAATGCCTTCATCCAGGTCATTGATAAAGACATTGAACAGGGCTGGACCCAGCACTGAGCCCTGGGGAACCCCACTTGTCACTGGCCTCCAGCTGGATTTCACACCATTTCCCACCACTCTCTGGGCCTGGCCATCCAACCAGTTTTCCACCCAGGCGAGTGTGCGCCTGTCCAGGCCAGAGGCTGACAGTTTCTCAAGCAGAATGCTGTGAGAAACTGTGTCAAAGGCTTTGCTGAAGTCCAGGAAGATACATCCACAGCCTTTCCCTCGTCCAGCAGCCGAGTCACTTTGTCATAGAAGGCGATCAGGTTAGTTTGGCAAGACCTGCCTTTCATGAACCTGTGTTGACTGGGCCTGATCTCATCCAGTTCTCTTGCATGTGCTTCATGATAGCACTCAAGATCACCTGCTCCATGACTTTCCCTGGCACTGAGGTCAGACTGACAGGCCTGTAGTTCCCTGGATCCTCCCTGCGACCCTTCTTGTAGATGGGCACAGCATCAGCCAGCCTCCAGTCCAGTGGGACTTCCCCAGTCTTCCAGGACGGTTGGAAGATGATGGAAAGGGGTTTGGCCAGTACCTCCACCAGCTCCTTCAATACCCTTGAGTGAATCCCATCCGGCCCCATAGACTTGTGGGTGTCTAGTTGGGCAAGCAAGGCTCTGACCACCTCCTCTTGGATCACGGGAGCCTCATTTTGCTCCTTTAGCTCCTGCGTTTGTACACAGAGGGAACAACTTTCTTTACAATTAAAGATTGAGGCAAAGAAGGCATTAAGTACCTCAGCCTTTTCCTCATCCGCTGTCATTGTTGTTCCTTCTGCATCCCATAGGGACTGTATGGTCTCCCTAGTCCTCCTTTCATTATTTATATATTTATAGAAAGATTTTTTGTTATCTTTCACAGACTTGGCCAATCTGATTTCTAGTTGAGCCTTAGCCCTTCTGATTTTTTCTCTACACAATCTCACTTCCCTCCTGTAGTCCTCCCAAGAGGCCTGTCCCCTCTTCCAGAGCCCATAAACGTTTCTCTTCTTCTTGATATCACTCAAGATCTCTCTATTCAACCAAGCTGGTTTTCTCCCCTGCTGGCTTTTTTTCCGGAACATGGGGATGCATAGATTCTTTCAATATTAAATGCTGAATATTCAATAGGTTCTTTCTGCTTTCAATGCAGTCCATGTATTTCTTTCTCAGAAGTCTGTTTTAAATATCTGTTTTATTTTGAGTTACTGAGGTATTTATTCTGTAACACATTTGATAATTTGAAAGAAATCAGTATATTCATTAGTCTTAAAACCTAGCTTATGAGTTTTATCTTATTTCAGTTAATTTGCATAGTGTACTTCATACAAAATTGATTCATGGAAGAACATTCGCTATACAGATAGTTCCAAAAGGGAGAAGTTAGAAATTCTGTAAAGGGTGAGGAAAGATGTTGAAAGAGGAAAGTGTGAAGTTTTTCTGTTACCTTAGCTTTTCTTTCTTATTTTAGAGTTGGAAGAGGTATTTGACACTTTCTGAGAGGTCTGAGGAAGGACTGCTTTTTCTAAGACATATGATACCAAGTTGCATTGAGAGTTTGTGATCCAGTTCTTTTAAATTCCTTTGAAGGTTCCAGTGAGGTGGATTCAGTGTTTGAGCACTACTGTTCTATGCATTTATTTTAAAGTTTGAGCCTAAAAATATTCCTTAAGTTTCTTGGCATTGGGCCAATTGTTTCCTAAAAGATTATGAAGTATCCGTGAATGACATTAGGCAGCTCTTGACTTTGGCCTTTCGATTTTTGCCTTCCTTTAGACTGGCGACATGAGGCTCATATAGAAACTACCTGCAGGACTCTAAATATTTTCTTAGACTAGTAAAAAATTCCTTGTTCCAGACATTTGTATTGACTTGAAAACTATATATGCTTTGAGCAAGGGTAAGGTATCCTTGCATCCTGCATAAAAGCACTTCACACTTTTGTAACCCTTGGACATGAAGTATGAGTATTGGAGCTGTAGCAGTGAGTGTGATTTTTTTCCCCCCTGTAACAAATCAAAACGTTTCCATTTATCTTTGAGTGGTGGTTCAGAGCCCTATCTATTAATCTGTTCATAAACTGGATGCACGTTGCTGAAGGAATACATGGCTGTGATGTGCTCTAGACAGATGGACCATTGACATGGAGTCACTACAGCCATTGTTGCTTGGTTGTATTTCTGTTTCTCCTATTAAAGCATTAACTCACTTGAACAGTAGTGACGTAGGACACAGAAATAGAACTTTAAACCCTAACAAGTTAGTACAAATGCTATCAGTATGGTTTTTATATATAGTCCATTTGACAGGGGACGATTTACTGTTTAAAAAAAAAAACCCAAACCAAAACAATGTCAAAAAGAAAAATACCCCCCAAAAAGAAGCAAAGCCCCAAACCAGCCTCTCAACAAAACAAATCCAAACAAATAAACTCAAAAACCCCAAACCCTGAGCATGGAGAAAATACCCACATTCACACCATGAACTCCCCAAAGGAAGGCATCTAAACTGCAGCAAATACAAATTGGTTATATTCTAGCTGTGGTTCCATTTCCTCCATTTCTGTTCTTTGAGGATATAATTGCAGTGAGTAAGGCAAAATGGATGATGCTAACTGCATATGTAACTGCTACACTTAGCAAAACGCTCTTCTATTGAATGCAGGTTCAGACACTGCTGCTCTGCAGCAGAGAAAACCTGCTGAAAACTTATTGCGAAAGAAAGCACAGGAAAACACCAGAAGTCAGTGATAGGTGAACGTATGGAAAATATTTAGCTGTTTTTTGAAAAAAATTGGATGACCCTGAGGTGTAACTGGAGCTTTCCTGCCTTCATCAGCGCTGTCAGCAGATCAGTTGTGCAGCGGTTGGCTGTGCAGATGAAGCTGGGAAGTGTGCGATGCCGCACAGAGGTTTGGGCGAGCAGAGCAGTGGATGCACCTCCCTTAGACGCTCCCAGATGTGGAGCCATTCGTAGTGCCTTCGGAGCAAACTAAAAATGTATGTGGGTGGAATAAATACAGACTGTAAACCAAAAGCATGATGCATCTCTTAAGTGCTGTGCCAGCGACTCTGGGAAGGTGCTGTCCACGGGCCATGCCACTCTTGCAGGCAGCGCTTGTACAGGCACACTCGCAATGGGAGAGTGTCGAGGAAGATGCGGGCTAACCATGTTCAGTTTTGGAGGGTTAAATAAGAGACACCTCCTGTCCAGCCCAAAGAGAATAGGTAGTGGTAATGGCAGTGGGAGAGAATGCGTCAAGGGAAAGGTTTGAAACTAATTTGAGATTTCAGCTGTGTAGCTCAGGTATGCTGATGTTATTTTCCTGGTTTTATACAGATCAGTTACATGGGTTTGTTTTTTTTTTTTATTTAAATATTTTAATTAAACCAGAAAACATAAAGCTGTGGGGAAAAGGTTGTCATAATAGTCGTGAGGTGTTTGATATCTGTTATGAAGACAATAATAACTAAATTTTGCTAGTGGGGATAACTAATAAATTGTCAATCCTTAATTTCACTGAATATTCCAGAGTCGACCAAGTGAAAAAAGATACCGAAGATATCAGTCTGAATAGCTTCTCCCAGCTCTGCTGAATTTGATCCTACACTGAGTTGTGTTTGGTATTGCAGTCTGTAGTAGGCTACCCAGAGCAGGGAGTGGACGGGAGCACAGCCCTGGCTGTGTGGTCACTATGTTGTGTTTGCTGTGGAACAGAAGTTTCCTAGAGTATGGGGAGTGCAGTGCTAAATAATTTAATTAGCTGAGATCATATGTCACCTTAATGTTCATCAAAGATATTAATTTTATGCCTGTACACATGCTAAATTCTGAGCGAGCGGATAGGTGAATGTGAACTGGTAAATTTGGAATTTTCTCTAGCACGCCACATAAGTTTGAAATGATCGCTTCTAGTCATTTACAGTTTCTGCTTAAGCAGGACCTGATGAATGGCCCAGCACGTTCAGTGCCACAGTGATGCCAGAAGCACGCCGTGAGTTTCTTCACTGTTACTGTATTTGTAATTATTGTGATGGGTTATGTCAGTATCAGTGTCTTATTCCCCAAAGTGCTGCTGGCATGATGCTGTGTTACAGTGGAGCCCTTGACATCAGATTGCAAGGTATTTATTCTAGATTATTATAAAATGAATTAGTTACCAGGTAGCTGCTGGCAGCTGATTTTTTTTTTTTCCATCTGCAGAAGCAAATATGTACTTGCAAATGCTTTTTGAAGTTTGAGTATTTGCTTGCAGCTGTAATTTAGTTGTATTTTTAGCCTTTGACAGACCTGTGCTTGAGTCCTGGACAACTTGCAACTTGCAAGCTGCAATGAACTGGGCTCCTGACAGATTTTTTTTGGATTTGAAATCTTACAGCAAAGAGATATTTCAGAAGTAAAACAGAAAATACATCTTGTAAGCGCTATAGACGTAATAGAACACTTCAAGTTTCTTTTTGAAGAGATAGATTGTGAAACAAAACTCTTGTCTAAAATGGTAATGGCATGGTTTCCTGCTCAGAGGCATAGCTGATGTGATTACCTGCAAATTGTTAGAAGGGATCAGCAAGGAAAACAAACAAAAAAAAAACCCCAACCACCAAACCGTAGCGTAGGCTGGAAGTGTCAAGTTGATTGAAATCTTCACTTTTAATTGGCAGTCATAGATCCTTGGTTTTGTCCTGGTGATGTGTTTCATTTTAATGGAGCTCATAAAATTGCATATTCCTAAATCTGATTTCTTTTAAGAGTAGCATGAGAGTGATGGGCAAAAAAAATTCAGAAAACTAGTGTTTGGGGATGTCTCAAATTTCAGGGGATTAAACAGGTACGTATTAGAAGTGGGCAGGTTTCACAGCGTCTTTGCTGAAATCCAGAAATGCTTTAATGGTGTCCAGTTGTGAAGCAGAGTAATTTGAAAACCCTGGCTACAACTCCTTGGATTTTGTGATGTATTAAAACAGGAACATCTGTCAGGAAGGAGTCAGTCTCAAGTTTAATTGTATTTTGTTGTTTCACAAAAAAGGTTTCTATTTGTTTAATGGGACTTGAGGGTTTTGCCATTCATTTAACAGGATTTCACGGTACACTCCAGGATTTGAGTAAATCAGATTGACAGAAGCTGCCTTTGTATTCGTTTTTTAAAAGGCTGCTTTTCCTGTTCTAATTTCTACAGTATATGTGTAAATAAGTGTCTGATGAAGATATCAATCTCATTCTTACAGTTTAATTGTACAGCATCATTAAAATAGCTGAAACCAATAGTCACAACCAATAGTTGTCACAACTGTGACAACTTCAGGGATTGATTTAGGAAAATTTTTAATTACATTGAAAATGTGTTTGAAGAAGAACAGTTATAAAAGCTGCATCATTCCATACATAGAAGCGTTTTATTCAATCTGTGAAATTAATCTAGCAATCAAGCAGATTCCAACATTGTTAGCAAATTAATTCCAAAGGATTATGAAATGTCTCCCCGTGACCTATTCAGGTCTGTGTTGAAATATGTATTCCTGGTTTGAAACAAGTTTGTTACTGTAGGGCAGACAGAACGTGTTCTACGAGTGCAGTCAGCTGTACTTCTCATATACCAACAGTGTGTAACATGGATTGATAGCTTTGATGCCAGCCTTTGTACCTGATTGATGTCTATTTGTTTTGGCAGAGGTGTTGCATTAGATATCATCTTTCCTCCCCTCCCATGATCTCCCCCGTTGTCTTTCATACCCAGTTCCCTGCTCAGCATAACCACAGTTGTGCAGCACAGCTGTCAGGGCACCGCGGGGCTGGAACAGGCACCTGGGAGTAGGAGGCAAGGGATGCTTGAGCTGGCTCTTGCGCTGCGAGAAATGAACATCAAACGATGTCTGTATTTCATCTGAAATCAAGTACTTGGATCTGTAGAAGGGTTTTGCATAAGTGCAAACTAAGGATTACTATTTATCATTATTGCCTTTTTCATCTTCTTGCTATTCTAAAATAATCAGAATAACCTTTGAAGTTGGGGAAGGTACTGTTTTCTCATTATATAACTGGCTAACATAAAGCATAAAGCAACAAAGTAACCTGCCTAAAATCAGGCTCTTCTATATCAGAACCAGAACTGGAACTCAGGTTTCTCTTTGCTTTATATTTCAAATTCTGGAGAATTTTTCTTTCCTCCTGGGAAATATTTTTCTTTCCTCTTTACACATATCTAACACAGGCATTTGTGTACTCTGTACAAGATGCACTCATCTGTTTGAAGAGGGTCACTCCAGCTGATGCCTTGAGAACAGTAGCTGCATGTCAGTGGAGACTATTGATCTTGCTGGGGTCCTCCAGAGGCTAAAGCCTTTCTTCTCACTGGGTTCTGCTCCCTGTTTTCAGCTTTCACCTTGCTGAGTGCTAGCCATGCCTTTGTCTTCTCGAAACCGCTTTTTTGGGCTTGTCAAGTTTCCACAGCTGTTTCTGTCCTTAATTTCCTTCTGCTTAATGATGTCCCCAAATAGCTGCATCTCATATCTGTGAAGCGCCTTTGAGTAGGAGGTTCTTCCTACCCAGAAGACAGCTGGATCTCCATTTAAGCAAGGATAAGGAAAATTAGTCCTTGCTAAGGCCTTTCGGCTGGGGAGGAGAGGTGGCTTTCAGCAGGAACCAGGAGAGGTTCAGCTCCCCCCATGGCCTCCTCTGCTCACTGGCATGGACACAGATTGCAGCAGAGGGAGAGCAGTGTCTTCAGCGATAGTCCTGTACTGGATGGGAGTTGAACAAGGAATGGGAGTGAAAGACTGAGATGCACTGATGCTGACTGAGTGAGACTGCCTAAGGTCTTGAGGAAAAGAAGGGAAGACACTGTCCACTGCATTCCTCGGGGACCCTGAGACAAGATAGGAGGGGATTTTTTGGCTGACCCCAAATTCCTGCTTTCTGCTTCATCACTCAGTTCCTTCTAACAATGATTTTATCTGGGATATACCTGGTAAGACCAACTAGTATGATGTTAGAGAGTGGGGAAATGTAATGATTGTTGTTGTCTTAAAGTTACTAAAGACTTAAAATATTTTTGAAGTCCTAAAAAGAGAAACTGGTAAAAGTTAGAAATTATTTGGCCATGTAGAGAAGGTGATTGGGAAAAGCAGAGACTATTGAGGGAGGATCAGTGGGAAGACAGGACACGTACTTTCATGTCAGACTTTGTCCTTCTAAACCGTAATAGGAAGAGCTGGGGCAGATGTGTACCTTTTGGACTACCACAGGTGTTGTTTGAGTTGGTATTAGCCAGACAAACACAGTCTTTAGTAACAGTGAATGCTTCTGAAATGTTAAACAGGTTTAACTCGCAGCTCTGTAGCACATGCCTTCAAATTTGAAATTACGAAACCTTTTACATGCAAGAATGTGTGTGCTGTACTGTGTTATACTAGAACAAATAAAAAACGGTCTTGATTTAAAGAAAGGAGAAAGAGCTAAGTTGTAATACTAAAATATTTCCTACATTTGAGGATTACAATATTAAGCTGATTTAGGACATGAAATCTGAAGTATTAGGACATAAATCAGAAGTGTAATGAAGGGTGTTGTCAAAACTTGTTCTCACCCTATCTGTTTAGATTGATCTTGGGTTTTTAACTGAACAGGTTATTTGCCTAAAATTGTGCTATAATTCAGATTTCGTTGCATGTTTAGGGAAACTGGTTTGGAATAAACACCCCATACACCCATGTCCATTAAATTAGTTTGGTTTTCATCGCCTGTTGCTGAAGTTGACAGGCAAAACGTCTTCCTGAGCATCAGAGTTGTGCAGCTTTTTTTTTTGTGCCTGCCCGCCAGGAGCAGACAGCACAGAGCTGCTGGTGGGCAGAAGCAGCATCCCACCTCCCATGCCGTGGCTGGCTCTGCTGGCCATAACCAAAGACACCCGCTGCTCTGGTGCTTCTCCGGGGTGTACCCAGCAAGTGCCTGCTTGGACAGGCTCAGTCACCCTGCGCTGCTGGAGCTCGACTCGGCCTTCCCACTGGGGAAGCTGCTGGCAAGGTGGGGATGTGGGTTTGTAGGAGCAAGGGGGGCACGAGCAGTTGGTAGACAGCATTCCTGGGCTTCAGAGGTTTCCAAGACATGAAAAATGTAGGGATCAAAACTGCCTTTGCTAAAAGATATGGGGTTTTTGGGGGGTGTGAGGGTATTTGTTTGGTCACCAATATAAAAGTAGGCGTTTTAGTGTTTCGTTGTCATTTTGGGGGCTCTATTTTTAGTGCCTGGAAACAGTACAAACATGAAATATTTAGCTGTTGAGCCTGTTGGATTTAAAATAACTTAAAATAGCTTTAAAGAGGTTTTCTGAAGTACTCTTTTTTTTTTTTTTCTTCTATTGTAGCATGTGCATTTTTTGATCCAGCGTTTTTACAGAGGCTGGAAGAGTGCCATTATATTAAAGCTGGTGTTACCATTTGGTTTGATGCAGAGGAAGCCCTGCTGGTGTAAGATCAGTATGAGAGGATAATGTAAATATTTTTTCAGCCTTTTCATTAGGAAACATTTTTCTGACTATTTTATTTCAATACAGAAGATGCCCCCAGGATGCGGTTAGGTGCCCAGATTAGCTTTCCTTTAAGCTTGAAGGCGAGTTTGAGGTACAGTCAAGTTTCTCTATAGAAGCAAGGTATTTCTTTTATCTCTGTAGTAATCAAGTATTTATGGGTATACAGAGAACTTCAGAAAGATAATCTAAATTTGGGGGTGCTTGGGAATTGCTGTTCATTTTACATACATCGTGATTATAAGGGTCTGTTCAGTAGTGTTAGAAATTACTCTGAGGATGCCTGAACTCGCAGAAGAAAAGGCAGAAACAGTTGTTGCATTGGGTTTTTATCAGCTCAGGAATTACTTCTGTACAAACGTGACAAGCTGCTAATTCACCGCTGTGTCTGTAGTCATCAAAGAGGGAGCTGTTAAGGATTGCATAACCCTCTGCTTTGCCAAAGAAATTAACACACATGCTTAATTTTTAAGTTTCATGTATCAGTTCAGCCTTCAGTTTTGAAAACAAACAAAACAGGTGAATCTAATAGCCCCTGCCTGGCGCCGGATCAGGTGCTTGGTGGCAGCTGGTACCCCAGAGGAGGACGGAGACTCTGGCAGGGATTCCAGCCCTCGGACCTGCTGGCCACAGGGCAGCGAGGGAGCTTTCCTCTTCGAGGCAAAGCCCAGAAAGCTCATGTTCAAACTGTGGTTTTTGACAGCACGTTGTCAGAGAGAGATGTGCCCACTGAAACCCTGCATCACGAATGACTGACTTCTAGCTGCAGCAGGATTCCTTTGGAGCATGTTATAGAAAATAAATTTTACAGCCCACGCTTTATGGTGTTTTGAGACGTTGAGGCAGACAGTTTCTGTGATGCATCGTTGCCAGATTGTGATGTTACTGCAAGTCTCATGCAAGTCTGGTGCTTTCTTACAGCCCAGGTTCCATACAGTGATATTTGAAAAATTAATAAAAATCTTAGCTTTCCTAATGTGGAGAAAAGCATGAAAAAATGCATTAGAAAGGACAATTTGTGACCATAAGTATATAAGATTTTGTACAAAAAGTTAAAATCACTCACATATGATGATGCTATGTGCAAAGTGGAAACATTTGGTGACTGTTTAAATCTTTTCTTCAAATAATGAAATGATTGAAACTAAGTGCAAATATTCTGCTTTGTCTAAGCCAATAGACTAGAAACCAGGGATTTGCTTTTAAGTCCAGGGAAAACACATCCGTTTTCAGTTATGGGAGAAAATTGCCTTAGGGTTACTTGATGTCAGGATTATTTTGTTAAAGGATGTTGCACCATCTCCCACAAAAAATATGGTTCCCGTTGTGCTTTTCAATCTGTGTGAGCACAGAGTGCTCAGTCATCTTCCATAGAAGTTTCCTTGCAACCTCCATTTTGCGTGCAGGTGCTTGGATGTGAAATATTGTTCCTTGCCATAACTTTGGTTTAAGTATTGAACATGGTCACATTGATAGGTACAAGATATATACATTTTATACTATCTGATTACAAAATTTGGACGTGGAATTTATTTTTATTAATAATTGGTTAAGCACTTATAGAAGGATGCAGCCTCACTTCAAGTTTATGGGTTCATAAATCAAATTTAGGATAATAAATTGTTTTAAAACATGCACCTATAAAAGCTTAGGTGAATGGCAAAAGTTGTATAGGAAATGCTGTTTTTTGCCTTTCATCGTTCTCGGCTGTGCATACATTTAATGGAAAACTGGCAAGAGAGCCTGCTGGAATTCATGTAGAAGTCTGCAAAATGTAACTTTAAAATATTCCAACCTTGTAGTTCCAGCTTAACTTAAAATATGGGTTTAAATGCATTTAGTTAAATTGGTGTTGGAGGCTGTGTGGTTGGGTTTCTTTTTTGCACATATTAAAGTCTGACATAGGCCCATGGTATCTAAAAGGCTACTAACATATTTCTTCGTTACAGGTTCTCTGCTTGTTTTTTCTCTTTCACGTTTTCTTCTCTGCAATGAATGAATTTAAGATTTTACTTAAAAGAGTCATTTCAGCATAGTGTTTGTAGTGGAGGCTTTCTTGTCATTTGCTCTAGCGTGATGAAGACTAAATTCTCTTGCTGTGGGACAGTGGATCAGGAATGAGGTAGCAGCCAGTTGGCTGGAAAGAGATGTTGGTTTCTGTCCAGAAAAGAGGCGAAAAAAGACCCGATGAGGTGTTTTGGTTTGGTTGGAATGTGCTGCTAGAATGCCCTAAGAGCTGAGAGCTAATTTTACAGTTTGCGGAAGATTCTTAGGACGTGTTTGGTATAAGCTGTGTGTAGACGCAGCAGATAAACAGATGTGATTAAGCTCTGTGGGCCCTTGGAAAAGATTGCTAATTGTATGGTTTTTTTCAAAGGCAGATTTTACCGCTGTCACAAAAGTTGTGCAGGGCTACTGTGAAAAGAAATGTGACTTGAAAAGCAAACAGAATTAATTATACTTGAAAAGTCACTTTCCAGTCTGCAGAGCATCTGCAGCTGAAGGCCATGCTGCCCCCGCAGTCTAGCTTTACATCTCGTGCCGCAGCAATGACTGAACTGTAAGGTTTCACTCATGCTTGTGATCCCATCCTCAGAATCATGAAGATTCCTTAATGGAAAAACAACTCCTGCCACAGATTGCCAGTGACCATATTGAGAATATCACATTGAAGAAATAGTTGTAGGGTGGCGTGAAACCTGCTTCTTCTTAAAACGATCTCTATGGGCAGATCTTTGAGTCCCTGTGTAATTGTACGGGCTTTGATCAGAGTCTGTACAGCTGTAGTTGTTCTGAAGAATCAGATGTTACTGTTGTGTGGTGAAAGTTAAAGGATGGTGTTTTCCTTATTTCTTGCAGACTAACATTGATGCTTACTTGGTGATGTGGCAATTTAAATAAATGTTAATGTTTTGTTACCTATCGGCTGTAAGACAACTTGGTCTTACAGTGGTACCAGAAATTCTGTGGGAGTATAGACAACTGTTTTTTTAAACTGATTTTCATTATATAGAAAAATTGTATGCTTCTCTAAAATGTTTTTATACAATGCTTATCTAAACTTAAGCACACATATATATTTTCTAGAGTTATTTACTACTGTGTGACAGACACAGCTGTGAGTCATTTACATGGCGAGTATGCAGATTTCTAAAAACTGAATGAAAAGCTTTAATAGCAATATAGAGATCTGATGGAAATTTATGTGCAAATGTCCTTTATTATATGATCACCCCCATATAAATATATGGCATTGAAACAACATTTCAAACCCTAAGGTTTCATATTCAAACGTTTGAAGATTAGAAGGAAACAACATCAGTGCTTGCATGGTTTTAAGGCCATCTCCTCGTATGTGTTTCTGTTGTGATACAGCCTTTAATTATACAATCAAATTTTACCCATGGGATTCCTAGTCCCAGGGAGCTCTTTGGCCATCCCTGTGTAACACCTTGAGTATAGAAAGGAGTTTTCAGGACAGCTTTCAGCTACTATAAGGAGGTGGCTGTCCTTCCTTCTTCTTGTTTCCCATTCCATTCACTTAATATCTTGTAATTTTAGGATAGTAATTGTAGCAGGGGCAACAATCTGCTCAGCGGTGAAGTAGGAAATGTGAAAAGTCTGCTTGCGTTCCTCATAGCTGGTCAACCAGTCTGGAATATTTTACATTCACAGAGCAGACTTTGGTGCCTGAACTGATGCAGTAACGTCAGCAGTGGTGGGTTCATTGGTGCTTTATCTGGAGCAGCCACAGAGGAAAGATATATTGGGGAGGGGGATAGCTGTCTGCAGGTCTCATAGTATTTGCTGATAGGAAAGGAAGATACAGGAATTGCGCATCCTCTTTCGGACTCCCTGGGAAGAGTTCTGTATGTTCACAAGACTCTTTTTGTCTGTTGTTACCTGATTTTGTCTCTGTTTTCTTTGATTTCTCAAAATGTTCTTTGATAATAGGATGAATGCTACTTTTTAAATACGGAAGCAGGAAGTGTACAGAAGAGACTTTCATATTTGAAAGTTAATTTACAGAGAAATAAAAGAGGACGCTCCTTCAAGTATAGACACAGGTTGGAATACTTCCGCATTAATTAATGTTACAAGCTTATCTTTATAGTGGAAAAATTAATTTGAAGGAAAAACATTATTACTCCTGATGCCATTAGCACTGTCAGCATTTTTCATATTATGTCATTCCTGGAAAAGGTTATGAAGGCAGCAGCAGAGCAGCAGACAACCTCCACGTGTGGCAATATGGAAGCTTGATCTTAAAAAATAATTTACCGAAAGTGTGTGGAAACTATTGTGGCAGTGATGTCTGAGAGAAGAGAGAGAAGTCTGTAATGCGGTAGAAGTGCCTGCAGGGAGGATCTGAAGTGCAGGGCTGGGTTCAACCTGATGACTCACTTCTGAGTGCTGGGAGCATTCCCCTCCACAGTTTACTCTGAGATACATTCTGAATTATTTGTGTGCATGTTTGACAAAATTCTGTCTGTACACAGGAGCTGTTGTACTTGGGTTTTTGGAACCCAAAACCAAGCTCTTTATTGATGGTGAGGTCAGGACTTTTCTGGGCACGGTGGCTTGTTGGTTACCAGCTGCTCCCCAGCCAGAAGGAGACCGCCTCTGTTTTAATGAGTCGTGCTTTGTTTCTTTTTCTTATTGAAAAAAAGATGACGGCTGTTCTACTATTTGCTGTGATATTTCTTTGTGGTGGGTCTGGTGGACTTCAGAAAAGCGTTGACTAGTATCAGAATTGGAATCATAGAATCATAGTATCATAGTATAGTTTGGGTTGGAAAGGACCTTAAAGATCATCTAGTTCCAACCTCATTTACTGGCAGAAATACTGGAAGGTAGAAGTGTGTATGTGCTGGGTGCTTTCTAAATGGCATCTTCACACTGCTGCTTGAAGTATCGGTAGCCCAGTGAGTGGTGCTCTCCCTTTCCCATACCAGTAGGCTAAAAAGTTGGCTCCTGTGGTGTTTTGAGCCTTACACCAGTTTCTGTTGGTTCTAATTTTTTATTTTGGCAGATTTTGTTTTAGATCGGGGGCAAGCTGTAGGGCAAGTGTCTTGTCATTTCAAATAAACTTAAAAAGCCAATCCACTGATTTGGAGATGAGGTTGTTAACAGTTTCAGACCAACTAAGTCTTACTTTAGAAATGCTGTGCTTTGTGATACACATGGAGCTACTAATAGGAAGTGTAATATCAAATAAACTTTGATATTGAATTTCCTAATCTTAAGGAGTCAGGGTTGTTTCAGAAAAGAAAGTTGTTTCATGGGAGAAAACATGAAAAGAAATATGTTTACATATGTGTTTTACATTCTAATTCTAAAAGTGCCATGCTTAAAGGTCAGTAATTACTTTTATTGACCCACACTGATCTGCCTTCTGGTGAGTTAATTAAAATGCATCTCCAAATAATAGCAAGAGGAGTATGGCCTGCACAAGTATCTATATTTAGATTTTGAATATGTATTGTTTTACTTGAAAGTAGATAAAAAAGGAAACGTGAACCTCTGTAAGTGTTTTGAGAGGTCCTGTCTGGTTTTGGCTTTGCTAACATTTCTCATCTGGGCATTTAAAGGCAACTCAGCAGCTGGTGTAAAAGGCTATAGATGAAACATATCCAAAGGAAGAGACGTATTGAAAGAATGAATTATAAAGAGTCATATTAAGCTTTGGGAGGTTTGAAAACTGGGTCGATATGTGACCTTTTTGTTCTCTTTAAGAAAGACTGATAATCTGACATCAAGTTATTAGTCATACCAAGCAGACAGAGGGCAGAAATAATACTTTTTGTGGGCTTTGGGGGCCATCTGGGCTTTTTGGCATTGTGTTTGTTTTTTGCTTTGCTTTTCATATAGATTTACAAGTAAAAGATAGTAAAATTGTCCTTGCTGGGAAATGACTGGCTGTCATATGCAGCGTTTTGCCCACTCATATTGTTTTGAGCTGCATGTTATCACTCCATTGCGATGTTCAGTTACCCTTACTACAAAATTTGTAGTTCTTCTTAAATTTATAAATGTTGCTCAACAACCTGACAGTAGTGACTCACACTGTCTTGGACTGACTTGGCTGTTGGAATGTTGACAACGTTATTTTAAAATGCTTATGAGAATTTAAAAATTGGTTCAAGATAAGCCAATATAGGAGTTGTTAAGAAACAGCTCTGCTTAAAAGAAGTTAAAACATTTTGTCATGTTAAAGGCTGGGGATGGTCTTTGAGATTACCTGGCAGTTACCAAAGAGAGAAAGCCCCCAGACGGGATGGTCCATGAAGGACTGGGAAAGCAAAGCAATGATCCTTTTTCACTGCATGTTTTTCTACTGCAGATCGGCACAAAACGTTGTTATTTGCGGATTTTCTAGTAGCTCTCCAGCTGCATAATGCCACCATTCACAAGCTTCTAATGGGAGAAAGAGGGAGTGTGCCAGTGCAGCCAGAGCTGTTAAATAACCCTGGCTCAGGATGCCCAGGAGGGGAGGCACAGCAAAACCCTGTTCCAGGGCAGAAGAGGGCCCTCATGATGGAGGCATGTGGTTAACCCTTTGCTTGTAAGAAGAACTAGGGCAGAGCAATTGACCTGAGGCATTAGATAGCATTTGGCAAACAGTGGTGGAAACGATTACTGTATATTTGGCAGTGGGGAGGTTGTAAATGGCTGTTGTGTGGTCTGCGAGAATACAGCTGAGACTGGAGCAAAAAGCTCAGCCGCCCAAAACCTGCACTTTCTTAACACATATTAGGCACTGTCTTGAACTCATGCAAAAACCACCACATTTAATATATATTTTAAAAGGTAAGCCAATAAAATGTAAATTCCTATAACAAAAATATGAAAGTCAAAATTATTATTTCCCTGGCAGCAATTATTCAGCTTGTTACAGTTGTGTAATATTTCATATCGCTTTGTATGATGTAAGTTTCCTTTATGATGTTGTGGGTTTTAATATATATGTATGTATGTATATGTTTTGAACTCATAATCTAGATGAGAATTGTAATGTGTATCTCTTGATCTCCTCCCAGTGGAAGTCACAACTCTGATTCCACTGCACAGTGCTCTGTGGCAAGAGCTTATTTTCTTAGTGAAACTTATTTCTTTTGACAGAACAGATGTAAAGTTGATGGTGTTGTGATTATCACAAACTCCTCCTTATTTGAAGGGTTTATCAAATATCAGCTGCATGTTATTTTTGGTCAGTTTTTCACATACTTCTGTCATAGCTGAAACTCTACCTGGTATTGTGTTTTACCGGCTTTTTATTGTTTCCTCTTACCGTTGTGGTTATGTAAAAATGGAAGTTGGTCTTTTAAATTTGCTTTTTCTTCTTATCTGCTTCTCCTGTGTCTGTCCGCCCTGGGAATTGGAATAAGTGAATCATGTTTAATTTCTTTTAAATGCGGTTCAAGCAAAGTGAATTTGACAGTTTATTCAGCTAGTGCAGACCAGGATAAACTGTATTTCAGTCTCATCTAAACATTTACCTGACATTTAAGCCTGGTGCGCATTTTATATTTTGTGGTTTTAGCATAGTTAGGTTTCATTACAGTCTTTTAAGGAGTACTTTTAGCTATATATAAGACAAGTTTAAACATAGTTCCCAAACTTGGTTTTGAAGCCAAAGCAAATGAGGTCTTGTAGTGCCACATTCCAGTGATTCTGACATTAGAGGAGTATCCGCAGCAATACATTTTTATATTAAAGCGGCTGAATCTTGTAAGGAGCAGCCTGGGGTCTGACATGGAGTAGTATTAAGAACATTCAGAACACTGACAGATTTCCCATGGGGGTGTGCGTGTGGAAGAAAAAGCAAGATACTTACAATACTTACATCGTTATGAAAATAAAAAGTTGTTTTTAAAAAGGCTCAATAAGGCTAGTTATTTAAGGTTTTCTGTTGTTTTGTTGTTGTTTCTGGTTTCTTGATACTCGGCTGCAGTCTGTGGAGATGTCTCTGTCTTTTTGTGTGAACTATGGAGTGAGAATTATGCTAAAAATTATCTGAGTGCTGAGACAAAACAAATCAAAACCCCAGCGTGTTTTGAAATATTTGCACAAATGGACTTGTATCTAATGTATGTTGTAGATATTTGAATACAAAACATTCAGTATTCATTATATTTGCAGCATTATTCGGAAACTTCTTTGAGATTTTCACTCTCGTTAAAATAATAAAAAACTTGGAAAGGTTACAAACCTGATTCATACCAGGAAACCGGAATAAGGCACAGACAGCCGAGCAGGACTGCATGCATCAGCTTGGCCTTGCATGGTTGAGCTGAATTTTGCCAGCTAGAAAGAAGATTCGCTTCCCCTTGTCGATGCCTCTCTTCGTGGTGGCAAGGGAAAGCTGCCAGTGAATGTCCACTCAGCTGTGTTTGAGCCGATGAGCTCTTTTGCCTTCCCTAGGTTTTGAGAGTTCAGTGCAATGTCTTGCAATACAGAGTACAGTTTTTTTTTGCCTCGTTGTAATAAGTTACGTGGTTCATGGTGGTGATTCTTTCAAATTTACAATTAAAGAATCTTCATCATGTTCTCTTTCAGATTCTTCTCACTCCTTTCATCGAGATGAGACTATAGTTATTGCCCTTGCATCTGTTTCTGTACTGGCTGTTTTGATTGCTGCTCTGTTCTTTGGATACAGGATACTTGCAGGTAGGGTTTGATGATTCTTTTTTTTTTAATTGTTCTTTTGATTATTTCTCAAAGTTATACTGAAGTTTTCTGTTCTCCCCAGGCCCTATTATATGTTTGTACGTAATGCTCCCCTTTCTCCTCTCTGGCACTTTATGGTGATATCCTTCATAACAGTCCAGAAGTCCCATTGTGGGACCCATTTGTCTTCAACAAATCCTCTGCTCAACACACTAAATTAGGTTGTAAACATGCTTTATAGTTATTGCCAGTGACCTTCAATTGTCAAAATAGTTGTATAGGAGATAGCACATTTGTTGCTGATTTTTCTGACTCCCAGAAGATTTTACAGGAATCCTTTTTATTTATGCTCTTGCTTACAGTAAGCATTTCTGCCAGGTCTCAGGTAAGTTGTATTGTTTTCACTCGTAGCATAACAAAACAAAGGAAACTGTCTGATTCCCTCCCCACTCCCTTCCACAGGAGACCGTAAACAAGGTTTGCACAGTATGAACATGATGGAGGCAGCAACATCAGAGCCCTCCTTGGATCTGGATAATCTGAAGTTGTTGGAGGTAAATGTTTAACTGGGTTTCTTCATCTTCATTTTTATTCAATGCATCACTTGTAGTCACTTCACCTCCCAGGTATAGTTACAGAAATAAAGCATCAGTGCTTCTGTAGTGTTGTAAATCACAATTTAAAGAAGAAACAAAAAAGAGAAAAAAGTTACTGTGGTTACATTTTGCCTGATTTTGTTGCTAATATTGTTGGTTTTAGCAAGTACATGTTCTACCTTGAGAAGAAAATACTAAACACTGGGAGGCAATGGGGGAAATGAGAATGTGTTGTATTTCAGCATTACATCGTAAGATCCATCTCTTTGCCTGACACTGATTGCTTTAAGTACAGTATCCTACCATAGTCATTCGAAATGCTTTAATAACTCTGTTGGCATGTGGAATTTGCAGCAGGTAGGGCAGTATAGTTCAGTAGTGGTGCATTAATGTATAGTCATTTTTCACAGTGGGGTACTCTCTCTATTTCCATGGCAACTAGAGGCCAACCAGAACTTTCTACTCAGCTTGGGCTTAGATGCATCATCAGAAAACTGCAAAATGTTATGCTTTTGATTGGTATGCTTGATAGAACTTAAGGAATTTTTAAAAGCTTTTAGCCAGAAACAAATCGGTAGAATGACAGCAAGGGATTCAGAGTGGTACGGGTCTCCTTTTTGCCCGTTGGAAATCACACCTAGCGATACAGGCTGCACACATGTAGTCCCCCTGCAGTGTGGGCTGGGCAAATGGTGACAGCAGCCTAGGCAGCAAAGGAGCTTGGGTGCTTTCTGCCAGCAACAAAGTACTTGAGGCAGAGTTTACAAGAGAATAAGGATGTGTATTGTAGAAGTGTGCAGAGCCCTGGGTGAAATTACTCATACTGATAGGCAGGCTTGGAAAAAGCAGGGACTTGGTTCATAGATCTGCTAGAGCCTTCTATGTTCTTTATTAAATAATAAGGAGCCGACTCCTCACCCCCAGTCATAGGGTGTTGCAAACCAAATTGTCCTAACCTGTACTTGCCTTTTCATATCCCTATGGGGTGATTACATTCTGTTTTGTACCTTGAAGTGGCTTAATGCCACTTGCAATGCACTGACATGGAAGGACTGAGAAATGGAAAGTCTGTCTGTAAATGATACTTCATTGCTGAAAACTTTCCCATTAGACAGTTTTATCCTCTTTAAGAATCATTGCTTTTGTAATGTCTTCTATTTAGTAATCAATTCCTCCTCCATTTGTAAATATTTAAAAGTAAAAAGGTACTGGTCTGTGAGATCCTTACAATTTTATGTCTAGGTCTTCCTGAAAATTATTTGAATTAAATAGATGCTTAAATTCTTATATAGTTAGATTTTTTGAGCTTTAGAAACGAGAACTCTTCCTGAAGGTGGTCCTGTGTTTTGGTTTAGAGTAGAGATTGCATCTTTCTTCAGTTGCCATGGAGATAGTCTTCACAGAATGGCCTTTCCTATCTAACGTATTCGGAGCTAGAATAAAGATTCATAGGAATTAATTGTTCCTTTCTGTTAAAACCTGTTTACCTCTTTTGATATCTATTTTGCACTACAACTGCATATGTTGATTTTACTAATCTAGAAGGTACAGCTTATAAAGCTATCTTAAATCTAAAATGTTTACCTTAATGTCTGTGATTTCTGGAGTTAATTAAAATTGATCCTATAAAAGCTGTAAATGTTTAGTAAGCAAAAGTTTAATAAGAGAATTAGCAGCACAAAGCACATGGATTTTATTGATTCTGTATATAAAATGGCTGCATAGATTATTTATGATATATTTACTGGGTATTTAGACTATCTTTATTTAGTGAGATGTAAGTTGGCCTATGCTGAGGTTTCCAGCTCCAAAACAGGTTTTATGATAGCATTCTAATTTTAGTTTTCAACACAAAACATCCACTGTATTCACTATTTTTATATTTTAAGTCAGTAGAAAAGTTGGTGTACACTCTTTTTAGAGCGGAAATTTGGATTTTGTCTTCATTTATTATTTAGTGCATTAATTATATACATTTTTTTGCAGTTGATTGGCCGGGGACGATACGGAGCAGTGTATAAAGGCTCCCTAGATGAACGTCCAGTTGCTGTGAAAGTATTTTCTTTTGCTAATCGTCAGAACTTTGTCAATGAGAGAAACATTTACAGGATTCCGCTGATGGAACATGACAACATCGCCCGCTTCATTGTAGGGGATGAGAGATTTACTGCAGACGGCCGTATGGAATATTTATTGGTGATGGAATATTACCCCAATGTAAGTGCTTCAAAGAAATCAATTGGATTGGTTTAGATTCCCAAGAATAGCCACATAAAAAGGATGTACTTTAGTATTTGCCATTGGTTTTCATTGCTTCCTCTTGCACAGTAATGTAAAAATAATCCATATAAATTACAATTTTAATGAACCTTACTCTGATTTATTGCAATGCCCTTTAAGATTTCCCAGTTAGTGCCACCAAACGTAGTCTTACTATTTCTTAGCTGTAGTATTTGCTCTTGGTTATGATGCAGGTTTTTCTAGTCAGCTGTGCAGTGTTCAAGGACAGAATGTGAGGAGTTGGTTTTGATTAAAAATAATTTAATAAATTTAAAACTTATTAGTATTAGGACATTATATCTCTTATGGTAGTTACAACCTCACTCTGTAGCTGTAAATGCTGGAGGTTTTTACGATGAAACACTATAGATCCAATATTGTTGTCAAACTAGTTTGTGGTACTGTAAATCATGTTGGCTTTTTATCTTATTACCTTCTTTAAAGCTTTTTCTGGCATACCGTATTTATTTTGCTGTACTATATATTGATAGTGTATGACAGGCCCTAAGAAGGCAGCCTGACTTTCCAGAAGTATATGTTCAAATTTCTTTAGCTAACTTAATGCTTGCATCCCTCAAATTTGAGTTCCTGATGCTCTGTATGTTTTTATATACACATAGAAACAAAAATGTTTTAAAAATAGACAATGTAGATGTGAATTGCTTTCCTGAGAAATTATAAGATGTAACTTATATGGAAGTTATATATGTATGACAATGCAGAAAATTACATTTCACTATTTATTGGGGGGGTTGCTCGTGTATGGGAAAGGTCTGTTTAACTGTTTAAAGAAATATTTTTTCAATAGTGTTTTGGTCTCCAGCAAGCAAACTCATATTGTATTCCATTCAGTGTGTGAAGGTGATGGCTGAAGCCTGATTTGTTATGGGGACAGTAGAGCAAAAGCTGGTTATTTAAGTAGCAAAAAGAAACGGAACAGTAATAAATAGCAGTAGTGCTGGCCTGTCTTAGGGTGCTTTAGGATTTACGTGTATGCTTGTGTTGGAAGTTAAATGTATATGTGCATAGAAATATCTAAATATATATGCAGATGTAAGGCAACATTGCATTTCACAAATACATAAAGAGTATCTTAAATGAAACTTTTAAGTGAGAACACACTTGATCATGTCAGCTTATAGAATCATAGAATGGTTTGGGTTGGAAGGGACCTTAAAGATCATCTAGTTCCAACCCCCCTGCCATGGACAGGAACACCTCCCACTAGATCAGTCTGCCCAAGGCCCCATCCAGCCTTATGAAGAGATGGGCATCTAAAAGAGATTGCAGAGGCTGGAAACAAGCATAGAAAAAGCTTCAGTCATGCCCGTACCAGGTGGAGAGTGGCAAAGCACATCAGCTCTGGCCTGCTCTGGCAGAGTAAGCTTATTTTCAACTAATTGAGTTAAGTGAAATCAAGCAAGTGTTCTGCTCCTGGGAGGGCATAGCATAACTGTCTTAACAGGTGATCTGGTTTTGCTGTTTTCTTGAATGAAAGGATTTTCAGCTGAAATGTAATTTGATTGGAAATTGTGTCGTGTTGCTTATATAAACAGGATCTGTTAACGATCTGATTAAATGCACAGATGAGGCTTATGACATCATGTTATCAGATTCTTTCTCAATATGGTATTAAGAACAGCAAGATTAGTCTAAAATCAGTCCACTGGTGGTTTGGAACTCATTGGAAAAAGTGCACAGCAAGTGTATTAAATACCCAGTGTGATGCTTAATTGAATGAGCAGATGTTCTGCTGCATGGAGCTCACAGCAGAGAAGGAACCCTGCTGTGGCAGCCCTGCTAAAAGGGAATTGCAGTGTTCAAATGGGAGCCTTCAATCTTATTTCAATAAGGAGTAAGCCATACGAGATGTGCACATGTAATACTTCCCATCCAAAACATCGTTCTCCCTCAAAATACTTTCCTTCTTGGAAACAGGAACACGCAAACCAGCACATGTTCCCACAAAAAAACTGTTCCCGGTGTTGCCTCAGTAAGACAGATGGGTTTGACCAAAGTTGTGTTATTATCTAAACATGTCTTCAGACCAAAGAAAGTAGGTGAGCAAGTAATAAAAGGAGAAATAAATGTATTTATCAGTCATGCTGTTCTGATGGTTCTCTGAGGTGTGGCAGGTGAGTAGGCAGTGAGTAAATTGCAAGGGATGACATAGGAGGAAAGCCATAACAGCCACAGGATTGTCCCCCCAGTAGTCAGACATTTGTGTCTTTTTACAAAAATTGAAAAAGTGTTGTAAAATGCCTGGTAGGATCTTATGATTGTTACAAGACAAACACTAGTTTTATAAAGTGATTATGACTTTTGATAAAGTGAAGAATTCCCAGATGCACCATGACCACAGGCCTGGACAGGCTAGTATCTCAACTCACTAAGCCAAGAAAATCCATTATTGCACCCAAGTTTCTGGCAATGAAAGGCTAATAAGAGTGTTTGTATTTTTTGAAAAACTTTAAACAATAAGACTTCTTTAACTCATTTCTAGGTGGATCCTCAGATTTTTTTTTAATTAGCAGAATCTATTTGAAGTTCATATAACAGTGAAAAAAAAATCTCAGGTGAACCTGAATGAGTGACGTTTGGTCTGTGTTTTCACTGAGGAGGTTATCTATTCATGGGTTCCTTGCTCTGCACAGGCTGAGTCTGGAAAGCTGTAAGATTTCTGTAATTCTCATGAGATGTGTCAAGAACTTGGTTTTAGTTTTGGTGTTGGATTAAAAAAAGAGTCTAATGCTTCAGTCATTTTAAGTTATCATATCTATGTATTTCTGTCTGAACTGTGCATATGTTACATAGCTGCATGTCCACTCCGAATGGACTCAGATGGCACACACCGGAGTTTTTCCAACCAAATGTTACGTAACTAATTTTGCAAGAAAGTGTTTTAGTTGCAGCTGTGATAAGATGTTACACATTGGTGCATCTTTAAGGTGACAGATATATATAGGCAAAACCAGGATAGTTTGTAGTCATAAATAAACATTATATTTTAATATGTATGCAGAGACAGCTGGACGACTTGTTCGTCATGCATGTGGATTTAATTTGTTTAAACTGAGCATATTGTCATTGGGAACTGCGTGCATAAAAACTGCTCATAGTGTCATAGTTTGCAGGATCTGGCTCTTATTTCGGAGAGTAGTCTCAGTTTATACAGTATCTCAGTATTTTAATTGACAGCCTTCTCATTTTCTTGGACATTCCACTACAAATTACTAAAAAATTCCTCATTTTTCACATTTAACATCTCTTTCTAGAAAAGGGGAACATGATGTTCTTTTTTCCTGTTTCTTCAGTGCGTGTGGACTAGCTCCTATTCTGAATTGCCATTGGGTTTTATTTTTTAGTTTTGATATATGAATAAATTATAGCAGAGGATATGCCAGTGAGAGATGCTGAGTGTTCTTTTCCAAGCAGTAGTTGTTCCCAGACTGGACGGTTTAGTAACCCAGGCTATTTTGTCCACAGTTAACTTTCATCTTTTGTTGTTCCGCAAGACTTCTTCAGAGGAATAAATCAAGTGCATGCTATGCTTTTGTTTTATAATTAATATCTTTATTCCTAGAGGCAGCCCCTGTTATCTTGTGATAAATTTTCTGTTCTATTTCTTTATATAAACCAAATGACAGCACTAGAAATTAATGAAACTTTTGTCCAGTCTTGTGTTTTAGAACATCTGAGTAAACACAGAAGCACTTGTAGGATTACACCTTTGAGGAGCAATGGATAAAACTGACTTTCCTAAAGATTTTGAGTTTTTCAACTGGACAGTGGTTTTAATCCAGTATTTATGTTTGGGTGTTTTTTTAGGGTTCTTTGTGCAAATATTTGAGTCTCCACACAAGTGACTGGGTGAGCTCCTGTCGTTTGGCACACTCTATAACTAGGGGCTTGGCGTACCTGCACACGGAGCTACCTCGAGGAGGTAAGGCCAGGAGGGGCTGCTTTGATGTTCAAGATAGTCGACTCAGGTAGTGGATTCCTGCCTTTGTTTTTATTATGTGACAGGATGGTGAGTAGGAAACGATGAATGAATTCTGAACTTGGAACTTCTGATATGTTGAGTCCTTCTGAACGATCCTGCCTTACGGGCTGCATCTGTGATGCTTGTACGAAAACGTGGAGTAAAAGCCAGCAGAGGCCGAGAGAAAGGCAAGAGGAGGAGGCAGAGTTGTGCACTGCTGCTGTGTCATGGCAACAGATTACCGAAGACCTGAAGCGCTGGAAGTCTGTCTAACAGAAAGCAAACAGATGGGGTGTTCTGTTTGTTTTTGCAGTTCAGACACAAGTCACCAAAGCAGTTTTTAGTTTGTGTGTGAACTGTATACACAAAGAGAAATAATTAAATCTTCTAACCCCACTGTAGTTTTATTTATGTATCTCTTGATTTGTGTCTAGGGATGTGGGCCTGGTCTTCATTGTGTGCAAAGGATACTGCTGGACTTGTAGTGTCCTGTTAGAGCATCATATGTGACAACATGTTGATTTATATTTTTGTATCTCTGCTTGCATGCTTCAGCCAGTATTTCAGCAGCTGAAGTATCATGATTATAAAGCAGATATTCTGAGATCTGTGATGTATCAGGCTACAGAATATGGCCTGGCACTGAAGTGTTAGCTTTTTGGCAGTAAATAAAAGTGTGGTAACGTTAATTCTACATTAAGGTCCTAATGTTTGAATTAAAATTCCAAACTACATATCTGAGATGTTAAATATAAACTCTAGCAAAGAATTAACAACTGAAGATGCTGTTAAAAGTGCAAGGCTGAAAATACCTAAATCGGTATTCCTGTGTGCCATTGAAACTGCAGCTATCACCTTAACTTCAACATTTCGAAATGTGCAGACAGGTGTGTCCATTAGCAGCCAGAAAAGGTGTAAACCTTCCATCCTGAAGAAGAGACAGCTGTGGGCTGGTGTATGAATGCTAGGAAGGAACTCATGGAGTAGAATAAATTCCACAGTAAAATTGGTTATACAGTGCTGGCTGCTTTACTAACAAAATAAATTGCGTATAAATTAGGAACATCTGAGGTTATTCTTTGGAAAAGATCAGATCCTTTGTAAGAGGAACATGTTCAGACTCTCTGGAATATTGTTATCTACGTATCTTCTGAATAAGCACCAATTCCAATCATAATGTAAATAGTTGGTACCATATTTGACACAGGAGTGTGGATATGAGAGAGAGCATTTGGAATGGCTGTCAGGGCTGTGGCAGCAGATCTGTGCTTAAAAACACAATGCCTCCCCTGCCAAAATCATCCTGAAATATCCCGTGGAAAGAAGCTTATTGGCAAACACTGAAACTGTATATAGCAGTAGCCTAATGTATAGATAGAGTGAAACTCTGAATCCCAGTTTTCTATAGATAGTGCACTGTGGAGCTCATTATAAAGAAGCAAAAACGTTAGCTTTCTAAAAGATAAGTCGATTTTCTGTTTATAATAGCTGAGCAGACATAACGAGGTTCTTCATTTTGCCAAACAGTAGAACTGCTCAAATAATAACAAGCACTTCCATATGTCCAAATAGACCATTACAAACCTGCAATATCCCATCGTGACTTGAACAGCCGCAACGTTCTGGTAAAGAATGATGGAACATGTGTAATTAGCGATTTTGGACTCTCCATGAAGTTAACTGGAAACAGATTGGTACGTCCGGGTGAAGAAGATAATGCAGCCATTAGTGAGGTAAGTATAAATGGAGATAAATCAGTGTATAAAGGAAGACAAATTGGTATGGAAGTAATGCTGAGAAATAGTTGTTTCTGTTATTACAAGGAGAATTTTAAGGTGGTGCAATTCCTGTAGGGGGGAATTGCTGAAATATGGGTGAGAAGTGGCTGAAACCTTGGTAGAAAGAAACCGGTTTTATTCTCAAAACACTCGAAAATGAACCTGGTATTTTGAAAGGTGATAGACTAGCAGCCTCAGAGACTGGAGCTTTCTCTGTGAGATGTGAGAAGACACAAAGTAGTTCTGGTTGCCTTGTCGTTTGTCGTGGTGCATTGTAGGTCCCTTCAATCTTCTGCTACGAGCATTGACTGAAGACCAAACATTCTTTGGTGGCTTTGGTATTAATTTTTCTAGAATGGTGACATACCGCCTTCTGCATCCTACCACCACTCCTCTGTGTCATCTGAAGTTCCCTGGTCTTTATTTAAGTGGATTTATCTGGGAGAGTAGGTGCAGGTAGGAAGACATGGACCAGCTGAGTAAGAAGCAGGGACAAAGTAACAGGGGATGCTTGAAAGAGTGCTTTATGGGAAATATGAAACAGTGAGGGTTGTTTAGGGAAATAAAGACAGAGACAGGTCTTTATGTAAACAGCTGCTACAAAGAGAAAGGAATAAACTATGTTCCGTGTGGATAGAGCAAGAGGTAATGGGATTATGTTGCAGGAGGGAAAATTTAGGTTAGTTATGCAGAAATCTTTCTAATCTGTAGGAGGCAGCCAAGGTCTGGAATAGACTGCTGAGGAAGGCTATATGGAATTGGTATCATTTTATGAATTTAAGGAACAGATTGGGAAAACATCTGCTAGGAGTGGGTTAGAATGGATTTTGAGTGGAAGAAACCAGTTTCTTAAGCTTTCTTTTTTATGATACTGTGATTTTTCTGTTGTTTTTTTCTTGTTTTATAGAAGCATAAATCCACTGACACCTGAATATAGGTTACTGAAGTACAGTGAGACTATTTAAAACAAAGAGTGAAAGTCCACGGTGGTTCAGGATATTTATTTGCGTTGTGCTTTTACAGAAAACCTTTCCATTTCATTCAAAGAATGTGATCGGCAGTGCTAATCACCTTCCTTTTGAAAGCAAGTGCTCCATTAATAATACCTTGTGCACAGGTCCTCTTTTTAGATCTCCCCTTTTTGAACAAAGAAACAGAGAAAACACTGTTTATCACAGGGATATGGAACAGTCCTGTGACAAAATGCTGTCCTACAGGTACCAATGAGTGATTGCTCTAATCTCACGTGTTTCCTAGTGGAAATGAATGAATATCTTCCAAGGCTGTTAGTAACCGTTGGCTGAGAGCCTTGCTGGCAGTCCAGGAACAGAGAACAAATTCCTTGTTTAGCAGCATTCTCTTCAATAAGTAACACTTCTGTTACATCATATTGCATATGAGAACACTGAGTAAGGGACAAAATTACTTTGGTTTAATACATACAAAAAAGTGACAGAGTAAGGAGAAGGTATTTATTATGAGCTCCTAAGCTGAATTTCGAAGCTGAGGACGTTGATTAGAAGAGAACTCCATTTTCTCTTAACTATAGAAAATATCAAACTGAGTATGGTATTAAAGAAATAAGCCATATTTGGAAATTGCTTCCTGTTTCAAATCTTTAATTTTATGTTTTTCCAGGTTGGTACGATCCGCTATATGGCCCCAGAAGTGCTTGAAGGAGCAGTGAACTTGAGGGACTGTGAATCTGCTTTGAAACAAGTAGATATGTATGCACTTGGCCTTATCTACTGGGAGATATTTATGAGATGTACAGACCTCTTCCCAGGTAAATAAAAGAACTGGAAAAAACAGTAGTATTAGGAAGTGGTACCAGCCCCCAAGCTGCTCCCTGGCCATTGTTTTTTTATGTGGAGAAAGGAAAGAATTTTCTCAGTTGTTTTTGCCATTAAGTCAGTGCCATCTAGCGTTCAAGACGATTGTTGTCAGTACAGTGTGCGAGGGTGTGAAGCACGGTTTGTGCTGAAAGACCTTAAATTACCTATTTAAGTGGTTTGCAGAACTCATGGCAAGTGCAATTTAAGAATTATTATTATTATTATTATTCAGAGTTTACAACAATTTATAGAGTTGGGCTGATGGCAAAGACAGTAATTTCAGTTCTTAGGACTGATAATATGTGCCTGAGGTGTCTTTCAGACTCTCCTCATGAAAGAATGAACAGTAAAGTGCTGTGGTTTAATGTAGCCTTTAGTCAGTCATACATTTATTTATGAATAGTGACACTGAAAATTCAGGGAAATCCTCCCTACTTGTAACGTAAAACAAGAGGAAGTAGACTTTTAAAATTTAACACAGTGACTGTGAGGTTGTGTCATAACTACTGTCTTCTTTCTAAGACGGAGCATATAGGGTTAATCTAACATGCAGTATTCTCTCTGTAGTCAAACAGCTGCACTTTATATGCAGAGACTTGTAATCTCGCTGGGCTTCCGCACAAATGGAAGTACACAAATATATTCAGTCAGTGACGTTTCACAGAAATTAGGTGTCATCCTCAGGCTCTAAGACATTCTGAACATGCCACTCAACCAGGAAAGTCTGAAGATGCTATCCTTTGAGAGGCTGCTGAACAATGCTGAATTCTTCTGCAGTTAATTCAACTCTTTTTCTGTGATGTTAGGCTTTGGGGGAAGGTGGAGTACATCTCAATAGACATTAACTTTGATACTACCTTTCATCACCTGGAAGACCTTGTTCTGTCTTTTAATCTGTGATTACTTTTTTTTTCTTTCTTTCTTTTGCTAACAGGGGAATCTGTGCCAGAGTACCAGATGGCTTTCCAGACAGAAGTCGGAAACCATCCCACTTTTGAAGATATGCAAGTCTTGGTGTCTAGAGAGAAGCAAAGACCAAAATTCCCAGAAGCATGGAAGGAGAACAGCCTGGTGAGATAGAATATTGTCAAAGAAACTATCATTTAACCAGCCATGGGGTCTAATAACTTCTTAAAAGCAACTTTTCAATATGTTTTTTTTAAAAAACAATTTTGTTATCATTTAAGGAATGGGAGCTGCTTCTTTCTGGGCTGGTAAATATTGAATTCAGTTTTTAAAAAGCTATTGACATGAAAGCTAGATTTCTTGTAAGGAAAATACTATCATTATCAGATGCTGAAGTGTGATACACAGAGGATAACCGGTTGTATTAATTGTTAGACAATAGTTGTAGTATTAGGTATGAAGTGCCCGTATGTTCTCTGTATGCTTAATGAGAAACATAGGGCATTTTCTAACTTTTGACATCTTATGAACTAATAATACCCTAGAATAGTTGGCAAAAATGTAAATATACTCTTCCAAAACTGAAATCTATAGACATTATAATAATTTTTTTCTGAAGTTATATAGTTCTCAGAATTTGCGGAAGATACAGCTTGTAGCAATCGTTTCATTATATTTGCATCAGAAATTTTATATGGCTTGATTTGATCTGCAATTTTTATTTTCAAGACTATAAACATAGTACTGTTGTTTGTTGTTTTGAATTAGTATGGCTATGGCTTAGAGCCTTGCTTGCTGCTGCAGGCCAACAAGTTACGGCAAGACAGCTGAACTCTGGTAAGAGTCTGTGTGCTTGCTTTCATCTGCAGCAAAGGTGAGGTAATGTGAATCTGCTCAGCTTACTGGGGGTTGTTTGCCTTTTACTGCAAGCAAAATGAAATGCAGTTACTGGGTTCTACCTGGTACACAGTGACTTATTTAAGCTAAAACAGCTTGATTGCAAATGACATATTTGACTCTTATTTTAGAAGATGCTTCTAATTATTTCCTTACCAAAATTATGCCCTTTGATCTTCAGAGACAGCTAGTTGATAAGTACGTAGCCACTGGGCAGATCATGGAGAGCCCAAGGCCTCATCTATGCTGGTACTTGTAAATATGCATAAAACCATTTTCAGAGAGGAGCGTAGCCTCCAGTATTAATGCTGTTGTAAAACATGTTGTAACTGAGTCAAGTGCTTCATAGAGCAGTTCTTTTACTGAACAGTTTTGGCCAGCCAGTCAGGGGAGAGCGGGGATTCCACACCCAAATTATATAGGAAATCAAGCAGCGACTGTTTTAACTACAGCCTTGTTGGCAAATGCAGTGTTGGAAGAACCAAGCTTGACAGCTGTTTGTGAAGACATTTATAACTAAAACAGTTCAAGAAGGTTTGTTTTGTTTTGCTGACTACTGTTTTAAATGTTAATTATGTTCTAACAAGCTGGTAGACTCCAACATGATTAAACACTGAGCTGGTAATGATCCCCATATTTAAACTGCCTGACACGATGTTTGTGTTATCACTAATTTTATTTAATTTTTTTTCAAAAATTCAGCATAATAGTAATAATGATGATGACAGGTTGAGTCCAGCTCTAAGGACAGATCTGCACTATTGCTTTAAGAGAAAAGAAGGCTAATTAAACAATCTGTACATCTTTCATGGGTATTAAACAACCTGCACAACCTAGAACAATCTAGGATAACATCTGAATGAGCACTCTAGGGGAGATTGTAGAAAACTAAGCTGCAGATAACCTTACCCTAGACCCAGGTCCTAACCTCCTGTATCTAATGCATGGGATAAAACACTTCTGTCCGTTTAAAGCTATGTTGATATGTTGGATCATAACACTTTCATGCAAACTCATCTGTTAGAGACATGTATTTGCCATTTTCATTTGAGAAATACAAATAAAAAGCAATGTTTTATTTTTTAGGTCACGTAATTAAGGAACTCAACATGTCGTGGAAAGCTAAATTTACAATTACCTATGCAGTCTGAGTCTGCTTCTTGAACTTATGTGTTATGATACAGACCTGGATTAGCAGTATTGTTTTTCACAGTATAAATCAGCTATCTGAGCAGATGATGTGCCTAAAATAATGTGAGGGCTATAAACTGAGATGGGATGTTAGCAGCATTCTTGTCTCATTTCCCAAAGCCGAAGCAGAGCCCAAGCTTGACTTCAAAGGTCAGGACTGAAGGATAACAGAATAAAAGAAGAATGCAGATTTCCTGTCCCTTCTATGTTCTTTATTTTATGAGTGCTAGAACTTCTAAATAGCGCTGTTTAGTATAGATCACTTTGAATCTGAAATTACTAGAAAACACACTTCTGTGGTAGATGTGAAGCTCTAGAACTTCAGTTTTGTTAACTACCTTTACAGTCATCACTCTGCTCCTTTCATAATCCTTAAAATAGCAAAAGGAGAGGGTCTGTTAGAAGAGAGACAATATTAAATTAAACACTGGTTAAATTTACTGGTGGTGAAATCTGCCAGGGAGAGCCTTTCAAAGGGGCAAGACAGGAGATTAGGGTGTCCAGTGGCTTACAGGTCTGTCTGAATTGTGACTAAATGAAGTCCTAAAGGCTGAATGAAGGTGCTTTATTCTGGGAGAGAAAATGGATCCAATACACTGTCCTGTCTTTGTCCCTGAGGGTGCTCTTAGACTCATGTCCCTCAGCTAAGAGAGATGTAGGAGCTCACTGCCTCTTCAGTCTGGTGGGGGAAGGGAGGTGAAAGATTTGCTTGTGTGAGAGCTCATCCCCACCTGTGCAGCCGTTGTTGCTGCATCGTAAGCAACAGTGACTTGCCAGGTGCAAGTGCTGCCAGGAGCTGCTCTGTGGGCGAGGAGCTCTTGGCCAGCGTGCAGAGCTAGTCCTGCTTTCCCTGCCAGAAGTGAACAAGGCAGTTCTGGCACAGAGGCAGTCGGTGGGGCCCACTGAAAGCTTTCGTGCCCAGCTGGGACTGTGCTCAGTCACTGCTGCTGGAGAGGTTAAAGCCAGGCTATAGAAGTGAGATGTTTTGAAAAACTGTATCCTATCCACAGGCCGTAGATTGGCAGCAGGGGCCAATAAATGTCTGCCTGGTTTTGGTACTCTGGATGCAGTGGAAGCAGAAATGTTCAGTGCTCATAATTTCAGTTGTCTCCTTTACAGGCCTCTGACCATATGGCAGTGTGTTTTGATGGTCTTGAGCTCTAATTCTGACTGCACCGTTCACCCCACAGTGTGATCCCAGGAAAGTCTGTCTGTTGCTGTTTCTCCCATCTGTAAAACGAGGGCAGCAATGATCTCCTCCCACAGTACAGATAAATTCACTCATATTTATGAGGCATTTGGACATTACAGTAGTGAACAGAGGAAGAAAAGCATGATGAAATGAGCAAGGCTGTGCTATTTGCATGCAGTGCAGGGAAGCAAGGCAGGGACGGTTAGCTAAATTGTGAGGATAACAATGACAGCATTTCCTGAATATCATCAATCCTTAGTATACAGCTTTCATAAGGCAGAGAGAGTGAGCGGAGCATGCACACAGCAGAGAGTGCTGGCTGAAGGTCATAAGGACAATGGTGAATGTAGCTTTTCCCAAATAATTGTCTTCCTAGATGGAGTGTGTGTCTGTGAGGTATGGTAATGTTAGTACTGCACATTGCCATTTGTAGGGCCAACTAGCTTTGAAGGAAACAATGTGTCTTCTGTTTCTCTTTCTCACCAGCTTGTGACTATTTTCATGCATACAGAATGCTATCATAAAACAGTATATGAGAAACACAATATAAGGGAAAAATAACTTATGACAAAGTGGGTTTGTTTGTTTTTCGCCTGGCAGGCTGTGAGGTCACTTAAAGAAACAATTGAAGACTGTTGGGACCAAGATGCTGAAGCTCGACTAACAGCGCAGTGTGCTGAGGAGAGGATGGCAGAACTCATGATGATTTGGGAGAGAAATAAATCAGTTAGTCCAACAGTCAACCCTATGTCAACTGCCATGCAAAATGAGCGGTAAGAAGAGAAAACTTTTGGTTTTACTCAGCAGCAAATGCCCAATGCGATGCTCAGCTCGCTCCAGGAAGGAAGTTAGAGCATGCTGCTAGCTTAACGTTTCTGCAGTCATGCAGTGGGTGTGCATTACATGAGCTCGCCTGTACACGGGTATTATGTGATACGATCTTGATTGCCTGTGTTAAGATCTCCTATATGTCTCCAGAATTCATGTACCTCTTATGTAAACAACAGTACTTCTTAGAGAGGCCTTTTAAACTGAGCTTAGGCACTGTCCAAACGGGCTTGCAAAGATACGAAGTGACGATGAGTTGTCTTTAAGGGCTCTTGCTAAATAATGCATAAAACTTTGTTTTAAAATGTTCTTTTAAAAACTGTGACTTTTCAGACAGTACGAGTTCAGGAAATGACCAAGTCTCAAACCTGTGGCTTTTCAGTTATAGAACCACAGGGCCATTGTTTAAGTCGTCGTTACTCTGACCCCAGTGAGACAGGTGCTGTGTGTTCTCTGCTTATGTGTGATCTAGAGGGAGTGAGAATTTGCAGAACTGACATTGGTGCTTAATAATATGCACTAAATATCTGGATTTGAGAGAATAGTAGTGTTGATGTATGTGGCACTGTTTATTGTAATAAAAAAAAAAGTTCAAATTGTAGAATTCCTAAACTGTTAAAATAACTGATTTTTTTCATGGTTTAAGACCCTGTGACTTTTTCCTCAGCATCACTTTTTCCATCTTGTGTGTTGAGTTCTTGTCACCTTCCTTCAGCATCACTTTTCTGCACCTAGAACAGTACATTAGGAGTGGACTGGACACACAGCACATTGGACAAACAGAAGAAAATTACCATTATCTGACCTAGTTTATAAACAACATCCATGACAGAATTGCTCTCCTGGTAAAAACAATTTTCTGCTACCTGGGATTTTTCAAGGAAGTTACTGAGGGATCTCAGTTTGTACTGTGTCTGTCTTTAGTTTGTGCGTGAAAAGAAAGAGAAAGCCAGTCAGCTCTCTTAAATGAGAGGCTTTATGATGTAAGGTGATTTTTGCGTGTATGATCTTAATATCACTTATTTTTTTCTTAAAGGAATCTGTCACATCATAGGCGTGTGTCAAAGATAAGGCCGTATCCAGATTACTCTTCCTCTTCCTACATTGAAGATTCAATCCACCACACTGACAGCATAGTGAAGAACATTTCTTCGGAACATTCGATGTCCACTACACCATTGACTTCAGGGGAAAAGAATAGAAACTCCATCAACTATGAGCGGCAACAAGCGCAAGCTCGCATCCCTAGTCCTGAGACAAGTGTCACCAGTTTGTCCACCAATACTACCACCACCAACACAAGTGGCCTCACTCCTAGCACTGGCATGACCACCATATCCGAAATGCCTTATTCAGATGAAACAAACTTGCATACTACAAATGTCATGCAGCCAGGTGGGCCCACCCCGGTTTGTCTGCAGCTGACAGAGGAGGACTTAGAGACAAATAAATTGGATCCAAAAGAAGTGGATAAGAACCTGAAGGAAAGCTCGGATGAGAATCTGATGGAGCATTCACTGAAGCAGTTTAGTGGGCCAGACCCACTCAGCAGCACTAGTTCCAGCTTGCTTTATCCACTGATAAAACTTGCAGTAGAGGTGACAGGACAGCAGGACTTCACACAAACTGGCAATGGTCAAGCGTGTTTGATTCCGGATGTCCCATCTGCTCAGGTCTATCCTCTACCCAAGCAACAGAACCTGCCGAAGAGGCCTACTAGCCTCCCTCTAAACACCAAAAATTCAACAAAGGAGCCACGGTTAAAATTTGGTGGCAAGCACAAGTCAAACTTGAAGCAAGTGGAAACAGGTGTTGCCAAGATGAACACTATCAATGCTGCAGAACCTCACGTCGTGACAGTTACCATGAATGGAGTGGCTGGGAGAAGCCATAGCATAAACTCTCATGCTGGCACAACCCAATATGCCAATGGGACAGTGCCATCTGGCCAGACAACCAGTTCGGTAGCGCAGAGGGCCCAGGAAATGCTTCAGAACCAGTTCAGCGGAGAGGATAGTCGTCTGAATATCAATTCAAGCCCTGATGAACATGAACCCTTGTTGAGGCGGGAGCAGCAGGTTGGCCATGATGAAGGTGTTCTGGACCGCCTAGTAGACAGGAGAGAGCGACCGCTGGATAGCGGCCGAACAAATGCCAATAACAACAACAGTAACCCGTGTCCAGCACAAGACGCAGCTGCAGTCAGTACCCAGAATGTAGTGAGAAATCCTGGGCAGACCCAGACTAGAAGAGCACAGAGGCCTAATTCGCTGGATCTGTCAGCCACAAATAGTTTGGATAGCAGTAGTATGCAGTGTAAGTGCCTGCAGGACTCAAACAGTTTCCATGATGCTTCTTAACTTAATTACTTTGTATATAAGCTTAAACAGAAAATACTTCTGTCTCTCTTGTACTTCCTCAAAGCATACTTAGTAAATCCCGTATAAATTTAATTTCTATCAGCACAATTTCAGTCTTCTCAATTCAAGTCACGTCTCCATCAACTCCAGCACGTTAGGTCACGGTCTTCCTTCCGCATACATGGAATAAATCTGCCCCTTTATAGCCTATCTACGCTGAGTCTAGGAGCACAGTAACTTCTGTTTTCCATTATTCCTTGCAAGGCGCCTACCTTGGCAGCTGCAAAGCATATTGACAAAGCTTCCTATTTTCTTCCTTCAGGGACACGTCATAGCTTCTTTTCCTTACTTTTCCTCGTTCTCTTAGGAGTAGCTGACTCCAAGATGCATTGATTAAAATAATGTATTACAATAACTACTTATATGCTTCATTACTTATACAGTAAAATCAATTGCTTTAACAGGCCAGCCTAAATGGATGGTCAGGCACTCTCTGCTTTGCTATCTGAGCTCCAGGAATTATAACATTCCTTTGTCGGTTTACCATGTGCACATTAAAAATTAGCCCAAGTAGTTAGAGAAGGGATTGATTTTAATAGACTCCTTCAGAATAACTGCCTTAAGAGTTTTATGGCCCAAGATTTAAGATGTTACAATGAGGCTCTCCTTTTTATATTAAGAATGTGATTACGTAGTTAAATTAGGTTCTTCCTCAGAGTTTGTCTTTGGGCCTGTTGGAGCTGTTGGAAAGGCTTCCTTGTGTGCATTTTTAAGAGACTATATTTCCAGAATGCACAGTAGCCTTTGAAAGGTGCTTGCAAACCTCTGACTATGTGTAGACAAACGCTGTGATGCTGGTGAGATAATCTCAGGTGCCAGGCATGTTTGGAAAGAAAAGGTTTAGAAACAAACCAGAACAGATCTTTAAAGAAATGTAGTTGAATATGAATATTCAGCAGTGGAGTGTTTAAGCCTTCTTTTTAAGTAGGAAGCTTTCATTTTTGTCTCAACATGTTGACTTGAGTTGAAATCTTACCTGAGGTAAAGGAAAAAGATTATTGCTGTAACTGTCTTTAATTGAAGATTAGGTTAAAAAAAGGTGTTGAAGGTTACACAAAGGGAAAGTTTTTTAACAATCAGATTTTGTACTGCTGAGATTTTTGTTATGATTAAAATTGGGTTTGCTACTCCGAATGCCAAATCCTGACTGAGGATCTTGACAGAGAATGGACCATTTTGTCCAGGTGAAATGCCTCGCCCCATGCCGTAGGATTAGGGGACCTGTGATTTAACGATGCTGTTAAAAGCTTAGCCTTTACCGTCCTGTGGTAGCGACATTTTTTTGTACCTCCTGTTACAGGTAATGTAAGATACAATGATTGCAAAAGCCCCTCACATGTCAAATGCTGATTCTGCTGTTTGATGCCAATGTGCATTCAAGGTAACACAAATTACTTCACTGAAGTAATTTCTGACAGAGAACAGAATCTGACCCCTTGTTGTAGTGGCAGCTGCAGCTGATGTACCCATCATGCCTCTGCCACACAGTCGCTGTTGTGTGATAAGATTTTGTTCTTTTTTTCTGTTTTGCATGAGTAACAACCCTGGACTCTCTAACCTTATCTTCCTCATAATATTATTTTCTACTCTGTTTTTGTTCTTTCTTTGTTTTTTTTTTTATTTCGGTCTTTAGTAGGTGACTCCTCACAGGATGGCAAATCGGGCTCAGGAGAAAAGATCAAGAAACGTGTGAAAACTCCGTACTCGCTGAAGCGGTGGCGTCCTTCAACGTGGGTCATCTCCACCGAGCCGCTGCACTGCGAGGTCAACAACAATGGCAGTGACCGGGCAGTCCACTCCAAATCCAGCACTGCTGTTTACCTTGCGGAAGGAGGCGCTGCCACCACAATGGTATCTAAGGACGCAGGAGTGAACTGCCTGTGAAATACTTTAAAAGCCGACAAATGACCTTTTTTTTGCATTATTTGAAACAAACATGCAGAAGACATTTTAAAAAACTGCTTTCTCCTCCTGTCAGCAACCCCTATCAAGGACTCGCTTTAAATAGATTTCAGCTATGCAGAAAATTTTTAGCTTATGCTTCCATATTTTTTATTTTGTTTTATTTTTTGACCGGTTTTGCACTTTTATTTAGTATCGCTAAAGTTAAGTCTGTCTGTTTTGACCACGGAATATATATATGTGTATCAAAAATGTGGTCTCAAAATATTTTTTTTAAAAAAAAGTAACAAAAAAAGTATTGCTGATAATCAGTTTGGACCAGTTTCTGAAGGTCACTAAGATCACAAGCAGACTATAAGACAGGTTTGACTGCAGTGGTGTCTTGTAACCATGTTTTGATTTCTGTGCACAAGCTAGTCTGTATATTTCTATGTTACAAAGTGTATTCTCTTTTGATCCCCCTATTTTTCTTGTGTCATGTTGAAATGTGCAATAGTCTGTAGTTCACACTACGCTTTATTGAAAAGTGTGTTTCTAAAACTGCCACATGTTCCCCTTTTTGTATTTGTTAATTTTTCCCTGACAGTTGAGCAGTCAGCCGGTCATGGCAGTGAACTTTGCACACCGTAACACATTGTGCTCTGAGGTGACAATGCATGAAGTTTCCCCAGTTTGAAAGGGCTTTTAAAAAGAAAGAAACAAAAGTATTCTGAGCTCCAGTAACTTTCCTTCGATCCTTCCTAATCAAGATGTGTTTCTATTATAGTAGTAGATGCCAGCCTGTGAAGTTTTGAATAATGGAACATTAAACAAACATAAGGACACAATGTCAGCCATGTTTTCCATTTTATTTTGTGTGCAGTTTAACCCCCTGGATTTATGTAAAAGCTTATTTAGACCATTAATGATGTACATTGAAAAATGCATTTTACTCAGAAATCTCATTAACTGTCATACTTAAAAAACTCTCATGAAATAGGTTGTGGATGCTTTTTGTTTACACAGAGTTAAAATCATGAATCTTACTTGGCACAAAACAGTTTTGTTATGAGTCGCAATCCTTCCTGATTTACCTCCTTACAGACAGTCTGAGGTAAAATCAGCCTGATTACTTACACAGGTAGGTGCATCCTAATTGACTGTTGTTGCTGAGGTGAGTTGAAACTCGTCCTGCCTTCACAGTTCTTAGAGCCCCTCATTCATCTTGTTCAAATTTATTGCATGCTTTTAAAATTCATGGTTATGAGAGTGTTTGGAGGGGAGGGTTGGATTTTTTTTTTCCCTCTCCTAGACCCTTGTTTCAGTTTGTATGCACATTGCTTTTAGGTATCAGTGAACGGGAATGTAGTATCTATTCAGATAAATTGTTTTTTAACCATCTCAAGGAAACCTTGTCTTTTTTAGAATGTTTTTACTGTCTACTGAAAGAAAATTAATTTCTTTATTGGTCAGGACCTCCTCCCACCTAAGAAATATCCTTCCACCTAAGAAGTATTCTTTCTGATTTGAAGACACTTCAGTAAAAACTATTTAGATTAAAAAAAATATGTAACACACATCAGTCTTTGGTACCGAGTGAAATTTTATCACTGTATCTCAAAAGTGGTGATGAAAGAAAATCTATTCAGTCAGCCTGCCAAGCTCCTATGGCAGGATGCTGGCAGCAGCCAGTTGCACCCCCAGCCTGTGTCCTTTCAGCTCATTGAAGCAGATGCTCTATGCTTTCAAGCTCATTTGTTTTCTTGCCGTTGGATTATTTTTCCCCCGAGGTAAACTTTGCCAACCCTGTTCTTCTGTATCGGGTGATACAACTAATGTAATATATGCCTCGCTACATCTGATTATTGGTGTTTCCCAAACTCTCTTATCGATGATTGATTGCTGTGATTTTTCTCTTGTAATGCTTCTTAATGTTGCCTGGATATCTCCAAGAGATAACTATAAATGCAGACTTTGATTAAATGTAATTGTAGAAATACAAGCCATGAGACACATTTTGGACTCCCTGTGTTCTTTGAGCACCAGTTCAAGTAGCAGCTCTTGTCTCTGAGGTGCAATTCTGTTACCCGCTTGTATAAATACAGTTATATCTCCCCTCTTCAAAAATACAGCCTTTCCCTGGTTTTACTTTTAATTCACTGTCAGGCTTCCCATCTGCTGCAATCTTGCATCCCAGATGTTGAAAACCTGCCAGTTGCTCAGCTGGGTTTCGAGACCTGAATCAGAATTTTTGGCATTCTGTCCATAATCCTGGCTAAGTTTTTCTTCTCTTCTGGCCTTCTGTGAGTCTCCTTGTGAAGCGCGGTATGTTGGTTTGTGGCGATTGCTGTATCACGCATACTGAAGATTCTTCACTCCTTTCCCAGTGACTTTTTGCCTTGCTTTGCATGTATCACCCAGCAGTGTTTCAAAATGTGGGCTGAAAAATATATTTAGGATATTCTGCTCTTACTTGAAACACTCTGGGGAGAGAAAAAGTTGTTTGCTTTGACTACTGCTGCTTTCTGCTAAGATAGATTTGCACGAGTCTTTTAGCCTTTCTTTTCAGGGCTGTCCTCTGTAAGAATTCATAACTTTATATGCTCAATGAAATCAAAATAATTTTAATACCAGATGAAAACCTGCTGCAGCTTTGCTTAAATATTCTTAAAGCAAACAAAATAGTTTCTTTCCCTTTATCTATTTCTTTGACTCGCTTGAAGGCCTTTGGGATGAATTATACTTAGTAGAAAGCACTGGCTTTGTAATCCACCATGAATAAGTATGTTTTGATCATGTTACAAATTATGTACTTTATCACAAACTAACCTATAGATTAAATAGAGAAAAAATGGGGTTTTTTTAAGTATCGGTCAAACTCTTCGGTAGGTACCAAAATATTGTAATTCTGCACATTTAGATGAGATCAGATTAGCAGTTTGGGTTTAGTGCTTCATTTAGTAATGCCCCTTTTTTGCTTAGAGCACATAATCCAATCTCCATGGAATACTTTCTCTGCAGATTAAATGATATTGAAATGATAATGAAATGTATCTCATACCACAGGGAACCATCCCTACCCAAACAAAGTACGTGTAAGAGGGAGAATTCTACAGATCAGAAACATGGGTAGTTGATAAATGTCCTTTAATCAGGGGAGGCAAGCGTGTTTTATTTCTTTGTGGTGTGTTGTTGGTGTTTTTTTAAGCAAAAAGGGTAATGATGAAAGTTGATAATTTTCTATCAATTTCTCATGTATGTTGCAGACAAGATAAATATAGCAAAATGAAAATAGAGTCATAGTGTAAATACCTACGAATTGTGCCATTGTCAAATAGGCAACAGTAGAATATTTGCTATGCTAATTTATAATGTATAATTCAAGTAAAATGTTAGAACAAACACTTGTGATGTTTGTGTATATAAGCCAAGATCTGAAATTTTACTGGTTTTAGAAAATGATGTGTGAGTAGTAGCCAGAAGCATTGCTTAGGTTGAAGCACTGTCTCCTTTTCCGTTTCCTGTAATAGAGACTCACCAATCTATCGTGGTTTTTAGAATGTGAATTCTAACCATTTGATCGGACATGCCTCAGAGTCAGATTGATTTTCTTCTAAAACTGATATTTACAATCCAGATTATCTGCAGTGCTCCCCTGAATTTGCTTATAATGCTCTATGGCTTCATGTGCTAAACAATTAGTGTTAAAAATGCCTTTTTTGAAATTCCAAGCTGCACTTAAATTGCACAGCTAAAGGTAAAGGAATGCCTAATTTGAAAGAAAACCAGTCGATATTGTTGTCATTAGAATATTCTTAGAAACAAAAAACTTTCTAGTGGTGTTTTGCTTTCTTAGTGTCATTATTTCTGTAGGTTTCCATACAGAAAATTACCTAATTTTCAAAGGCCACACGGCTTCATTTTTTTCAGTGCTCGGGGGACAAGAAACAATGCGAGACGAATACTGGCAGGTTTCAGGAAACAGACAACAAAAAATCCCTACCTTATAAATACGTTTAGAAAGTACATGTCTTCCCAGCTGTTAACTTTCTCTAAATCTCTTTAATCCTACCTGCCTTACAAAGGAGAATGTGTTCTGTGTTTGTGGAATAGATTATTTGGCCCAATTTAATAAAAACAGATTGTTACTTATAGAAGATATGTATGCATTGTATATGCCTTCGTTTCAGTGTTCAGTGCATTTTGGCTCTTTCATTTTTTAAATGTTAAAAAGTCCAGTATTATTGCTTTTTTAAGCGTATGTTCAGATTATCATTTTCTTTCATGAAAAATACTCTAAAGGTCTTATGGAAAGTTCCAGCCTAATTAGGTAGAATTTTAAAATTCACATATTTAGTCCCTACAGGGGAAACTAATTATGCTGTAATTTTTACTTGTATAAAAATAATGGCAGTTCTCATTGCTGAAGGAGGCTGGTTTTAAGTCATAAAAATAATAATTCCCAACCACAGAAACACATACATGACCTGATGCCTATCGAAGAGAATTGAAATAGGATTGATTACTCTATGAAAGCTGGAATATCAGCTAGACAGCTTAGTATTTGGCATTAATTTGGATTATTTGAATTTTTCTGTCTAGTCTCCTACCCTCAATTTTAACAGGTATATATACTTACCTTTTTAAAAAATGCTTCTTATTTTTTGTTCAGCTTTAAGCCTTTCTTCAGTCAAAAAACTATACAGATCTCAACGAAGCCAAATACATCCATTTTATGTAAACTCTCTGTGTATGTAGATGAATATGTTGTGCGTAAATTCCAGGATTGCATTCTATGAGTTACAGCATCAGATGGTGGCACTGGTAGCAAGTATAATGTTCTTTTCTGTGTGCTTTTAAGTTGTTGTTAGACCATCACCATAAAATTGGGCTGATACTGGTCCATGCGGTCCGGTAGCACAAGATCTCCCATGACGGACTGGTCACTGGTTGTTAAGGTGGGATGGATTTACGAGAGAGAGAAGGTTGGGAATGCACGTGGCAAACTTCTTCTGAAGCTGAGTAATTTAAGGTACCTTTCTTAGAGATCAAAAAATAACCCAAAATACTGATAATTAATTATAATTTTTACAAGGCTTCTTTAGGTAGTACCTATAGTTACCTGTGTGGTTGCCATTTAAATGTAAATTATTTAGACCATTAAATCCAGTTACGTTTTAGGCTTCTGTCTTGTCCTATAAAACTGTAGCTGTAGAAATACACCCTGTTTTGATCCCACCCTCCCCCAAGCAGGTTCAGTTCTGAAGTGAAATAGTAAGAAATCAGGTTTCTCCTTTGGGGGTTTCCTCTGCACTGACTGAAATGATGGACTTGGTGATCCAAGAGGTCTTTTCCAACCTGGTGATTCTATGATTCTATGAAATTGGTAGCAGAACTTCCACTTGTGTGAATAGCAGATGTAGGCGTTCCTTCCCGTCCGTGTGGGAGCCGTTTGGTGCGAGGGTGTCTGAAGGAACCAACATCGGTTGCTTGAGCCGAGCGCTGCTGCGCTCCCAGAGGAGCGAGCCATCCATTACCAGCGAAGCAGGGCTGTGTTTCTGGCAGAGGTGTTAAACGTTTCCTGGGAGCGGCAGACCTGGGAGAGCTAAGGTGACACCGCGTGGGCGAACCCTGGCTGCTGAGGGCTTGAGGGGTGTTAGGGATGCCTGGGATCAGGTCGGTGTCGGTACCGGCAGCTGTGGCTGCTGTCGGGAAGCAGAACTGCACCGTTGGGAGTGGAAGGTGTCAAGTGAAATCCTCACTCACACCAAAGCCCCTTAATGTTGATCTGGGCTTCACGCGGATCTGACTTAGCGGCTGCTGTGATGCGTTACTGATGCAGATTGCTTTTCATGCCCATTTCTGATTATTTCACTGTGGTTCAATCTACATTTGTGCATAATAACCGGGATCTAGGCTAAGGTACGTTTATGTATAATGCAGTTGTGAGATACTTTTAAAAGCCTGTTGATCAACAACTGTGTGCATTTGCAAGTCACTCATTTGGTTAACTTCAGTGCTTAGGTTATGCTTCAAGAGACACAGTAACTGCCAGGGTGAGGAAGGAACTTCTCGCAGCCTTCTGCTGATCTGCTACAGGAGCTCACAGCCTCGGGCACAACGTCTTGCCTGGTAACTAATTTAAAACAGAAATAAGCCTTCATAGCTTCCTAGTTTCAAGGTCTCCCAAAAGCCAATTTTTGTAGCCTATTCACTCATTTTTAAGACAGAGCAAAAATGTGTGAGGTTTGTTTCTAGAGCACTTTTTTTTTTTTTTGGTGCTTCAGAACTGTATGATGAAGTATCATACTTCTATCTTGTTTATTCAAAAGGAAAGAAAATAGTAAATGTTTCTGTAGTTTGTAAGAAGTCACAAGAACAAAGAAGCAAGCAAGGCCAATTTACAGCTGACTTTCATTTGTCACTTTTGAATTTCCTGGTTTGTGACTCTCCTCTCTCTTTTACACTGTTGAAATGTATTTTAAGAGGTTTATATGTAATGTTTCTTGTCTGCTTTTTTGTCTCTAGAGGACAGTGTGTTCTATTCACATTTATATAAGCTGGAATAATATTTTACAATCGCTGTTGAGTATTTTCCCCCTAAGTGTGGTATAAGAGGAAAGTATACATGGCAAAGACTGATTTCTAGGGTTTGGTCTTCTGTAGAGGCTGAAATAAGGAGATGTGAAACTGCCATTTTCCTTACGAAAGACTGTAAAGAGAGCATTACTTTCTGAGCGAGCTTTTCTGGGGGAGAGGGGGAGAAACCCTAGAATACAGAGTCTCATCAGAACCCTTTTGTTAACGGGTATTTTTGTTTTTTCTCTCAAATGACTGAGAAAATATCATGTATGAATTTATAAATAATTGCTTTCAGTTATTTCTTTTGTATAAGCTGCCCAGTACCCTTGCTATGCTGTACAAGTTGTGTTTCATGGAACAGTGTGAGTATGAAATAAAAAGCTAATTTTTGGGGTTTTAATCATCTGTGGTTGCCACTATGAAAGCTGACATTGTTAAAGCCACTACAGAGTTTTCTATGAATACTTGTAAGAATTGCTTTGTTATATATAAACCTAAATAAAGAGATTGTATTGATACAGAGACATTGGATAAGAACATTTAAAAGGCTATTCTTTAGGTCTAAAAGAAAAGGCTTGCTGTAAAATGGTGCATTATTCCATTTATTAAAGATCATATTAATGACAAAAAGCACTTGTCTTCCGTGGAGTGTTTTTATGGTATTACTGGCTGTGAGTAATAAGAATGCTTGAGGAAGGAGAGGAAAACCCCTGCTGCATCTGGGTTTGGTTGGGTGAAGGATAAGGAACGACTTCATTACCAAGTGCTGAATGGGATTCTGACACCTTAGCATGTGACAGATTGCGCTGCGCTGCCAGCAGATAATAAGGTGCAATAATAAGGGCTCATCATTGCTACATAAATGCAGTGCCCCTGCCTGCTTTTTTGCATGTTCCTACTGGTCAGTCAGTTAAGATGCTTGTACTGGTGACTAAATACAGTTTTGTAGGCGTTTCAAAGCAATAGGGCCTTTCAGAGCCTCTTGCCGCTCCTTGTCTGTCTGCAGGGTTTAGATGCAGAAAAATAGAAGGAGGAGGGGTGGGGAGAAAAAGAAAACAGGAGATAGAGGCATTAAAACAAAATTCTGTTCTTCAGTTTTGGTTGAGCTGCGCTTGGGTAGAGTGCAGGACTGACGGCAAAGAGGCTGGTGGGAGGAATACAGCAAGCTACAACCTCTGCAGGTGGGACAAGAATTAAAATAGCAAGCCCCTATCCTTCCCACGGAAATTACCACAAGCAGACAGTGTTGTGTCATTCTTACCAGCAGGAGCTTTCCCAACCCAGAGCTGCTGTCCCGTCCAACAGAGCTAGAAGAGGTGGATTAAGTCAGTAGAAGGACTCTCACCCAGGAGTTTGCCTGCTCTGCCTCTGGAAGGTCGGGCAGGGAAAAGATGGGGCTTTTTTCCACTTCAGTGTCCTTCAGTTTGTTTCCTGGTGTTTTTCAACTGATAGGAGAAACTCATTTTGAAGGCATTGTCTGGGATTTCCCACTTTGCGATGAGGAGCGGTGCGGAGATGAAGGAGAAACAGACCTTGTGAACTTCTCTAAGCATATTCTTTTAATCAGCGCGGCATGCGGGAGTCAAATTAAGAAAGTACTGCTGGCTTCTCTCATTCAGGCAGATCTTTATACAGCTCTTCTGTTTCCGGAACTTCAGACAAACAGGATGTTTTTGGTTTTGTCTGTTCTACACTTGTGACTGTTTTCAGTCGTATCTCCAATTTGCTTATTCCCAGGCAGTTTTTTCCAGCTTGGCCTTCTCATACGTTCAAGATTTGTTACCCTGTGTGTCTATCTCAGAACGCCTGGTCTTTTTAATAATGCTTATTCTAATACGCTTGGTACCACCTTCACGCTTTATCTTAGTCCCAATTAATCTTCCGTATAATTGGCATTGCTCCCACAGAGCTCTCCCTCTAGTTTCTCCTCTTCCAGTCGTGCTTGTGGGAGCTTCGAGCTGAGCCGTTGACTGTAATCACCACCAGAGGGATGTGGATACTGTGCCAGGACGCAGGTGATGGTGTTCGTTTGATCCCATCTCAGCTTTCTTGTCTCCTGTGTGACACTGGCATGAGGGAGTTGATGCTCTGTGGCCTGTTTGCCGTGAAAGGCAGGCAGCAGGATGCTTGTGCATGTGGAGAACAGAAGGAAATGAATACAAAAAGGTCCCTAGGACTGAGCATCAGCCCCACTAAGTCACCTTCCCTTCCTGACCAGAAGGAAAATATTACAACTTCCTTTTAAACAGGAAACAAGCCCTGTCTTTCTTTCCCTTTCTAGCTATCCAAATGCTAGCTGAGCCTTGAGGCAGCTGTTCTGTGCATGTGGAGGGAACAGTTGTTACCTCCTCAATTCTCTTTCTGGAGCACAACCAGCCATGCGTCCTGCTACCGCCACGCTGCGAGTTCAGTTGGACAACACAGGTTTGAGGCAAAGTCCTACACGGGCTGCAGCTGAACTCAACTTAATGCCACGTCCCCAGAGCCATGAACTCTTTTCTTTGGTTCCACTCCTGGGGTTTGTCTTGGCCTCGGGAAGGGGCTCCACATCAGCACCAGCTCTGTACCACCCCAGCCCCTGCGGTGCTGCCACACGCCCTGAGGCACCGAGCGCCGTGCTGCAGGACCTCGCCGAACCCAGTGCTTTGCGTCATACACAGAGTTGTGGGACACGTCCTGCACCACAGTTGCTTTATTGTTTGTATCTCCCTTCCTTACTTAATTCTCATTGATTTGTTTTTCTCTACCCACAGTGATTTTTGCAAGCAAATAAGAAAGCAGTGCAAGTCCCAGACCTCTGCAGCCAGAGAACTAGCTCCTGAATGCAAAGAAGGAAGGGAGACGGAATGAGGAGCTTCATTCCATAAATAAGCAGGAAGCAACAAACTGAGGCAAGTGGATTGAGCCGCCTGCCTGTACAGCAAATACCCTCGGCACCACGTGTGAACCTAGAAACCCCTTGGCCTCTGGGATGGAGCACGACAGCCCTTGTTTGCCCTGCAAGCCGGGGCAGACCGAGTCCCAGGCTGGGTCTGCAGCTGCTTCGGCAGTTTCTGCCTCAGAGAAGGATTAGATTAGGGCAGTTACTGACAAGGAGACGGTCCCCCCACTAACGAGAGCGTGGTGCTCACACAGGGCGGTTTGCTGTTGGCTCAAGATGGCTGAACAAGAGCAGCTCCCAGGGAAGAAGAGGCTGGCCAGGTCTCACCACCTGCCTTCGGGGCTCTAAGGACAGACCTACAAAGCTCTTGTCTCCAGGGGTCTCAATGTTAGTGGGAGCCTCAGACCTCGAAGAAACCTCCCAGGACCTCAGACCTCCCAGGAACAGCCCCAAGAAAGTCAGTTCCCCACAGGGCTGCAGCCACAAGGCCAACTCTATGCTGGCAGGTGTGGCCGAGTCCTGTCCTCAGAGGATCTGAGAAGCCACGACTCAGCTCTGCAATAACAAACTGCTACTGGTGAATTTTACAGATATATTTTTTTACTGGGTGTGTGAGCTACTCAGGCTTAAGAAACAGCCTCCTCAGAGGTTTCTCCATGCGACCTCACATACTTACTCCAGCCAGCTCTCTCCTGCAGAAATAACAACAACTTTTATTCGGCTTCTGCTTTGCTAAAGGGAAATGAAAGTAAAACAACAATAATTATATTCCCCTTTGTTCCAGAGCAGCGATGCAGCTGCAGAATGTACTTTGTGGAACGTAGCCATGTCAGTCTTCCATTTGTTTCCATTCAGGGTTTTTTTTCCCCCCGTTAATTCTCGCTAATTCTGATGTTATGGAAATTCTCCACGTGCAGGAGATTATAGACATCTGCTCGCTGCCATGACCCAAAGCACATTCTATTGGATAAGAAGGTTAATTTTCCACAGGCAGGAAAATTCAACTATACCAAAATGTTTGTATCTGTATAAATTCGGCTTTTCTTGTTAGCCTGAAAGGTTTCATTTTCCATCCAATGAGGAGCTGAAATGATTTGACTCCTAGAACTGAAATGGCGCCCTCAGGTCATCTGCTTCTCTGCAGATGTTCCTCTTCCAGCTCTCCGTAGCACAGGGAAAGTCTGTGAGAATTCCACAAAGGAAAGAGATAACGCTGCCGGGGGACAGCTGGTAGGCGCTGGGGCAGCCCTGGCTGCTGGGAGTGGCCTGTGGAAGACGATGATAGAAAACAAATCTGCATTTACTATGCGGCACCTAAAGCAAACAGCATTTCTAGATGGGGCCTTGGGAAAATGTTAAGGATGTAAACACTGAGAAAGGTCAGAAGCACCTAACCTGGGAGCATTTCTGTTCCTGATGGGAGGGACAGGAGCTTCCCAAGACCCTCTGTCACAGTCCAAGCACCTTAGGAGAAGGAGGACTTAGTCCCAGTACAGAGCAGGCATGGTTTGGGCAGATGATGGACAAAAGCCGATGGGCCACATCTCAAGCGCATCAGGGGATTTGAGGAAGGAGAAGGAGCATGGAGGGAGGATAAAGATACTTTTTTCAGGCATCAGCAACAAGGCAGGACTCAGAACTTTTCTTTGGCCCTGTTTCTTTGTTGTCCCTGCCAAGTGCTACTAGGAAAGGATAGCATAGAGCACTGTGATAAAGAGGGTTCAGAGATTGTACAGCTCATTTTTTGCATCATTAGTGCCTCCAAGCAGCTCCTAGCAATGGTGCTGGCTTTTTTGCTTCCCTCTTGCACTTAGTGCAGCCTTTGTTCACCAGAAGTTCATGCCATGGGCTATCAGATTTCCCAAGGAGAACGACCAGAAACACGGTATTCACAAGGTCCTTTTCTGTGCATGGAAGAGTGTGCGTAAGAAGTAAGGTGAGTTTGTGCTCTCTCTGGCTTTGTTACTGATGGTTTGTCTGCAGTGACTGGTATTTTACCATAGTCTGTCATAATATTGAAATTATATCCGTTTTCCCAATCTCTTTCTTTCTCTTTCTCCCCCTCCCCCTTTCTTCTTACTGGAAAGGTAATAAAGCCCTACCGCGATGTTACAAAAAGTAACGTCTAACATGTCTAGGCCTCTGGATTAGTGAAAAATGAGATCTGACACAAATCATTGCAGCGAGTTGTAGGTCTGACTGGCCCACGAGGCAGGCGTTGCTGCTGCACACACCAGTCCTACTGGTGTGGCCAAGGCATGTGCGGGTGGCCGGAGAACCTCCTGCAGGAGGGATGCCTGGCTGGATTTCTGCTGGCAAGTTTCTACTGTGACCCTGCATTTCAATCGCCGTGCCAATAATTTTCTTGCAGGACCACTAGAAATTCAGAATCAAGCCTCAGAAACAGCTAGCTTAAAATCACCACTAAGCAGGCTAATTTTATTTATTGCTTGCTACTGGAAAACCAGAATGCAAGTAAATAGTGTTCGAGTTTTACCCTGTGATCATGAGGGACTGAAATGTGCTATTAACCACAGGCAAGTAGAAGTTCCCATCTGCTTACGTAAGCTGTGAATTGAGACTATAAGTGAAACTGGAGGTACTTACAGCCCCACAGAAACAAGCAGCAGTATCGAAAAGGCTTGATTCAGGCGCTGTGTTAACCCCGGCACAGCAGCCCCGGGAGGTGCTCACAGGTTCTCCTGTTGCAAACAACTGTGGCCAGCAAGCTGCAGACTTGGGAATCCTTCTCCTATTCCAGGTTGGGGTGCAGGAAGCAGGTAGAGGAACTGAACTCTGCTAGAGGAGGGGGGGAAGGCGAAGGAAGGGCAGGGTAGTTCATGATCTGCCCCTGGTGGGATGCCAGCTGGGAGACCTCTGGCTCTGTGCTGGTGCATGGCAGAGCTGAGTGGCAGTTCCTGCACATTAAGTTTTTCCTCGGTTTGCAGCTGTGAGGCAGGTGCTTAGTCATCTGCTGCTCTCCTTGGGGGAGACAGGCATAGCCCCACATGCAGTTCGGGGTGGCTTTCATGCTGTGGCTTCTCTTGCAGCTGGAGGGTTTCTGTGAGCTGCCAGGTTGGGTGCAAGCGTGTTCAGAGAGGCCAGGCAACACATGGGGGTCATAGAATCACTAGGTTGGAAAAGACCTCTTAGATCATTGAGTCCAACCATTCCTATCTCTCACTAAACCATGCCCCTCAGCACCTCGTCCACCCATCTTTTAAACGCCTCTGCGGATGGTGACACAACCCCCTCCCTGGGCAGCCTCTGCCAGTGCCCAATGACCCTTTCCATGAAAAATTTCTTTCTGATATCCAGTCTGACCCTCCCCTGGCGGAGCTTTAGGCCATTCACTCTTGTCCTGTCCCCTGCCACTTGGGAGAAGAGGCCAGCTCCCTCCTCTCCACAACCTCTTTTCAGGTAGTTGGAGAGAGCAATGAGGTCTCCCCTCAGCCTTCTCTTCTCAGGACTAAACAACCCCAGTTCCCTCAAGTCACATGTCTGCATCGCGTTCCATCGCCCACCACTGCACAAACCCCACTGCTCTGGGCAGGCTGACGAGACTTCTTTAGAAAGGCCCCAAGCAGGCCCCGTACGAGGATTTAGCGATTCTTGCTCCAAGGGTAAGAGGCAACCTGCAGGCTCATCACTATGAAGCTTCAGCCTGGCCACGCTGGAGTTGTCCGCACGCTCCTGCCGAGCAGAGTGGGCCTGGCCCCTTGCCTGAGCACCGGCTGCTCGCAGCAGGGGGCTTGGGGCTCTGCCCACCTTTGCTTTCTTCATCTTCTCAAAGATCACGTCCTCTGATGGTTCCACATCTGTGCTGGAGGCAAAATCAGGCTGAGCGCGATGTGCAGGGTGTCGGGATGCCAACACAGGACGGCGTAACTCTGAGAGACCGATGGCTGGTTGAGATTTAACCAAACTCATTAAAAGCTCCCCTGCATCCCATGGCTGGACGCAGGGAGGATTCAGAACACTGCTTGATCCTTTCTTTCTAAGTAGATATTTTCCCAAATCAGAGAATCCCGTGCTCCCATCATACAGTTTAACTACAGGGCCAGTACATGTACGTGGAGGAAAAAGCAAAACCATTTTGTCACACCCTCTCAGTGCATGAATAAGCCAACATGCTTTTCATGATGTCTTTAGGTTTTCTAAATGCCATAAAAACAAACAAGCAAAATAAGAAGAGCTGTATTATTAATGTCGTCCAACAAAGTCTCAAAAAGAAGGAGTCTAGCAAGAAAATAAAAATTAAATCTACTATTGCCAGTAATCAAAACCAGTTTCATTGAAGTAGAAAAAAAACTATTAAACCTGGGAGGGTTTTTTCCCCCCCAGAGCATACATAGGCATTCATCGGGGTCTGCTCTAATTGATTAACAAAGTTACAATGCAATAGTACTAACAGGCTTTCTGCAGCTGTTGAAAAAGTCAGGGTCAGATATCAGATCCATCAGGTAAGAGCAAATTATATTGGCCTGTAAACCTTTTGGGGCTTCATTAGTCATTTTCACTCCATTCTGATAAACAGACACTGGGAAAGCTTCAGATGGGTAACTGGTGAGCCAAAGTCGGAAATCTGGATGTGTTGTATCAGGGTTTATCTCCTACAATAAATACATATAAAACAGGAAGACACAATAGACTAATATATGCCTCCAGAGTTAATATTAAAGCAATTTTTTTGAAGTGGGAAAATACACCAGTCCAAAGTTCAATTTCTTAGACGCTTATGTGTGACTATAGTGAAAGTCACAGCTAGGAAGGACAACTTTCCTTCTACAACTGGTGTATTTTTATTCAAGACTTGAGTATTTTGAACTAAAAATTGTCCTTTTTTTGTATGTTTGTGAAATACATGAACAAAACCAAGTGCAGGCTCTGTACCAAAATCAATGAAATATAAACTTTGCCCGTTTACTGCATTTACTGTCATACAGCTATTCTGGGAAGGGTAATAATAATATTAATAATAATAATATGTATACATCAGAAATGTTTAAAGTTTATTAACTTGGGGAAAAGGGAAATAAATATGCACGAGTACCTCCTTGCAAACCTATAGCCATGCAAGAGTAAAATTCCTTAGCATAATGCTTTTCTGCAGCAACAAACACACAATGAAAGCTCTTAGCCTGAAGAGACTGTTACAGAGGCCGGATTTACCATTCAAGGAATGAGCCAGACCCACAATGTTTGCAAGAACTTTCTACTCCAGCAGGTAGAATGAAAAAGACAGAATCAGCATGTGATGGTTTCCCTTATGTAACATCATGAAGCGTGCTAAACTGGCTTTTCCAGCAGGGATCAGACATGCCTTCAGAAGTATTTATAGGTTGATTAATTTGGATTTTTACCTCACATACTCTTTCCAGTGTTGGCATCCATATACTTGCTAGATGGCAATTTTGCAGAACTATCCATGTTCCTTTGTTTACTGCCTTCTCTATCATTTTCATGGCTATCGGGCCTTGGCCTTGACCAAGGGACAGAGAACTAAGCTTTGTATCACCATATCCCTACATATAGAAAGCATTTTATAAGGAAGAATAATATTGCATAAATACACTAAACCTTCTGGTATGAATCATAGAATCACTAGACTGCAAAAGAACTTTGAGATCGTCAAGCCCAACCATACCTGTCCAATAAATCATATCCCTAAGCACTTCATCTACCCGTCTTTTCAATACCTTCAGGGATGGAGACTCCACTACCTCCCCGGGCAATCATTCCAGTGCTTGATGAGCCTTTCAGTGAAGAAATATTTCCTAATGTGCAATCTGAACCTCCCCTGGCACAGCTCAAGGCCATTTCCTCTCGTCTTATTGCCTGTCACTTGAGAGAAAAGACCAACACCCACCTGTCTACAACCTCCTGAAAGGGAGTTGTAGACAGTGATAAAGCCTCCCCTCAGCCTCCTCTCCTCTTCTGTAGATGAGAGTTCCCATCTATATGTATTCTTGAAACATTTAATGCACAATATATTTTAAAATACAGTTTAAATCTTTTTTTCATGTCATTCCAGTTGACTAAATCCTCTTGTCTGTCTTCCAGTGAAAAGCTCCAACTACACATCCATTTAATCTGGAACTGTAAAATTTTGACGGTTTCAAAATACTCCTGAAAACAGTATGTTCTTTAAGGGTGTAGACGACCTGCTATAAAATGCAGGATACATTTACAGCTTGGCGGCTGGAGACTTGAAGTACGTCTGTCATGCTCAAAAGCACAGAATTCTGACAGAATATTATTGAGGAAACGCAAGAAATGTGTCTTACCAGAAAACAGCGAGTTTTGAGTATTATAATAGTATTCTACTACCTAAGAACCGATTTAGACTGTTAGAAATGTATTGTTTTAAATGCCATGATAATGACAATGAAAGGCAACAAAAATCCACTTGCAATAATTAGTGCTCTGTGATAAAGAGAACCATGAGATCAATTTTAACAAGTTTTGGAGCAGTTAAAACCAGGGGTTTGAGCTTATTCTGGCACTCCAAATTTTATTTAAATAAAGTTCCTTACTTCATACAAACATATGCACACATTCACACACACACAAGGACCAAATATATTAAAGAAGTCTGGAGCTATTAAAATACCTGATCATCAGCAAACTTCACAAGGGCTGCCATGAGGTCGGCACCAGGAGAAAGTATAAATATCAGTGGTGCACAAGAATTACTACAGAAAATGCTTTTGACAAATCAAAAGGAGGTGGCTCAATAAATGGACATCCCAGGTTATGAATGATACATTCCTGCACCATTGGTATTATCTAAAAAAAAAAAAGGAAAATAGAATTGAAGTGTCCTGTTTTTGTGTCAGCACTAATACATGTTCCTCAAAACATTTTTACAGAAATTTCAAGGACAGTATTCCTGTTTATAAAATGAAGTACAAGTACAGTCCCAGAGGAATTAATGATTTATCATGTGTAAAGCTAGTGCAAAAATAGGCTCTAAGCTTGGAGATGCTCTAAAAGAGCTGAAATCAGAAGTCCTATCCAAATGATCCTTAATCTCATTTCTGTCACCACATCTGGTCAGACTGATCTCTTATGAGGAACGGCTGAGAGAGCTGGGGTTGTTTAGCCTGGAGACTGAGGGGAGACCTCATTGCTCTCCACAACTACTTGAAAGGAGGTTGTGGAGAGGAGGGTGCTGGCCTCTTCTCCCAAGTGACAGGGGACAGGACAAGAGGGAATGGTCTCAAGCTCCACCAGGGGAGGTTTAGGCTGGACATTAGGGAAAAAGTTTTTCACTGAAAGGGTCATTGGGCACTGGAACAGGCTGCCCAGGGAGGGGGTTGAGTCACCTTCCCTGGAGGGGTTTAAAGGACGGGTGGACGAGGTGCTGAGGGACATGGTTTAGTGTTTGATAGGAATGGTTGGACTCGATGATCCGGTGGGTCTCTTCCAACCTTGTTATTCTATGATTCTATGATTCTATGTGCTGGTATAGGAAGCCAGATTTTTTTCTGTACTTACTCCAACTGTATTATGGAGACGATTTCAATTTTCAAGTCTCCTGATGCAACACCTTCCAAAGGTGTTAAAATCTTGGCTCAGGAAACTGCTGTGTACAGCAGTCTTGTACATGCTGATGTTTAAGGCTCCTACTGAAGTTAGCTGGTCTCTGTACCAAAATGAGAGGCAATTTATGAAATGACGGTTTAATGCTTTGATCCTATAAGGCCTTACAGATAGAATTCTTTTAAATATCACCGTTCATTCTATCTCTGGACACACTCTAGAATATTTTGCTGTAACCATCTCCCCTTTAAAGAAATGCAACACTGTTTTCAAACTAAGATTTAGTCTCTGAACACAAAATTCAAGAAACACCAAAGGCTTCAAATAGCATTGTTAATTCAACCCCTTTGGTCACAATCAGTGTAATAGTTTTAAAAATTTTATATGTGAAATCACTGTATTCATAACTAGAGTTTTTACTTGCATTTTTGACATGTTAATTATAAACTTCTAAATTTTCCTACTGCATTAACATAGGTGCTTTCAGTTAATATATACTGTGACTGAGCACACAGAATGTGACACAGAGGGGGAAAAAAGCTTCAGTAGCTTCATTTCGCTTGATTTTCCTGCTCATAAATTCTCTTGTGTTTTTTTACTTTAAAACTTACCTTGCTTTACAGGTGTAACTTGTCACCAATCAGTATAATGCTTTAAATTTGTGAGCAGGAGGAAGGCTCTGGGCTCTGTTACTAACAGACTTTATAGATGGAGGTGCTCTTGGAAGAGGTTGGTTTGGCTTACAAAGTCTTCTATGATTTTAGGGATATGTATGAATATGAGAACCGTTTAAAAATGTTTACAGGCTGGCCTTTTATGGAGAATTGCAAGTGCACTCCAGAGAATGTAAGTCTAAAAGTGAATGTTTTGACTAAGCCTTATTTCTTATTTTTGATGTACTGTTCATGAATGTGAAGTCATTTTAAAGTATATTAACGTTCAAGAGGAGTTGTGAGCTTCCCCTAAGCCTGAAGAAGATGAAAAGTTGAATGCTCTAACCTTTTGCTGTTGCCTGCTTGGAAATACTGTAGTAGGATAAGTGGCTTCTGCATCTTTGATTTGCTTGTCTAGCTAAAGAACTGAAAATAGGATTGGTTTGTGATTTTCTTTGTTTCTTTTTTCATTTGAAAAATGAAGCCAATTTTAAAGGAAGCAAGTACACATGGAACAGGCAGGATGATGCAGCAGCAGACACAGAAATTATTTACATTTTAGAAAACTTAATGTTTATGTCCCTGCAGGCTTGGATTTGAACATTAAAAAATCCACCTGACTTCTGCTTTGGCACATATATAAAACTTTCAGGCTGGATGTCAGATGAGTCATACTGCAAAAGAGTAATCTGGGAAGGTGTGAAGTTTGATAACTGAAACTGTTTTTACCAGATGTGATTCTAATATGATGGAAAAACACAAAGTTAAAGGTGCAGCATTTTACCCACATAATTTGTATTTAAAGTTTCTCTGTGTCCATGGTCTTGTGCTATGTTTTTTTTCTCTAAGTATATTCTCTAAAATCCTGGCTCTGGCAGGTCTAATGCACTACTACTGAAGTGCCTGTGTCACGTGTCATCTGCTAGACAATATCTGGTAGAATAAAGCTGCTCCATAACCTGCAGATACCACCACTATGCAGAAATCTGTTCACTGCGTGTAGCCTATTTCTTGTTCCTTTACTAGTTGCTCATTTACCTGCTCCACGCACCTAAAATTTGTTTTTTTCAGCCTGATGCGTGCTGATAGACATAGTGGGAGAAGGCGTTGTTTGCAAGCTCTTGGAAACAGCTTGCTGATGTGGTGTGTAGGATAAAGCTCTAAACTTCTGCACTGTCACCTGCAGATGGCAAAGGCAGGCTTTGTCTACTGTCCAAATGAACTAGATGTGGCAAAATGTTTTTTTTTGCTTGGCTGGGAACCAAATGATGACCCATGGTAAGCAGAGATAGACCAATGTTCTTAAAGTATTCCTTCAAATTCCCCTACTCATAATAAAGTTACCAATTTCTCTCTAATAGTTCACAGCTGAAGCCTACTGGTAGCTTATCATACTAAGAAACCTTGAAATAATTCATAATTCATTAATTATACCTCACACAATGCTTGATAGTTCTTGTGGTTTGCCTCCAAAGAGAATACTTTTGATTCAAAGCAGAAAATAGTTCCTTTCAATGTCGTAAACTCAGACTAAATCTTCTCTTCTATCTTCTTAGCTTGCAACCAGCTGTTATCTGAGATCCATTCAAATCTATTTCATAAGTTTTCTGTACGGTACTTTTTCTATTGATAGGCAGTAGAAGTACTGAAAAGACCTGTCTGTTCAGATTTCTTCATCTCTCAAAATGTAACTTTCATGGCTTTAACATATGGGTTTACTGGCTTTAACATATGGGTTCTGGGTTTATGTTGCAGGGAGGAACACACCAGACGTCACATTTGTGGATTTCTGGCCCTTACTAAGCATTTTGATGACCTGACAGTGGAGGAGTACTACGTGCTGGAGATGACAAGACTGAAAACCTTCCTTGTAAGTGTTCCCCAGATCATCTTAATATAACATCCAAAACTAGAATGCAAACAAGAACCTCCATCTCTAAGATTTCCAGGCTTTAGCAAAGAGTAATTTGTAAGGCTAGAACATGACTTATTCTGAAGTAATAATTTACATGCATTATTGGCTAAGAAATCTGCACCTAAACACTTCTCAGTATAGTCTATTTTCTCATTTTTGAAAATGCCTATTTGCTTTATAGATGTTTTTAGAACAACTCTTTACATCAGAAAAAGCATCTGTAATGCAATAATCAGTCCAGGAAGCTTTACAATGAGCAGCTCTATCATTCTCAGGTGGAATGAACAACACGTGAAAAAAACAAAATTTGACCAGTTCATGGCTTTACGTGCCCAGTTTTACATGTAAATCAGTTTAAGCTTCCAAGCTGTAAAGCCCTTTTCAAACGTTTTAGTTATCCCGTTTTACTCCTCCCCATTGAGATTTTATGCTTGCCGCAGTGTCAACACTGACAAGTGCACACAACTGAGCTCCTTCAACTAGTTGATCAAGATCAGCTAATCTTTGATATGATCCCAAATCCTATGGATGGTAAGAATCAAGTGAACCAAGTCTGCTGACCAGGCATAATAAAGGTTCTGCACCTTACTTCCTGGTGGGTTTGCACAAATATGATCTTTGCCTTGCTTGTGGTGTTCTATATCAAAAGTACACATGGTGACTGGCAAGGTTAAGTATTCAAGTTCTTTATACAACAGACTCAAATAGATAAAATTTTGTAGAGGTTGCAGGCTCTTAAAGTAAGCAATTATTGCACACAGATATGTTTTGCTCTATGGGAAATGTTTTGAAGCAGAACTGTTCTGAATTGAGTCTGTCCAGCTGTAAGGCTTGAATGTGGCACAGATAATAGGTGCTCCAAGTTGTGAATCTTTATTTGAAAAAAGGTAGTCTACTAAAAACCAGAATATAAGTATTTGCTTAGACATTTCTTCATACATTCACAGGTTAGTGGGACTATTAGTCCACACCTAGGCTTAAAGAACATCATGAAAGCAGGAGTTAGTATAAACAGTTATGACCTCTGTTACAGAGAGCCTATGGAAGGAATCCTCTAACTTCCTCACACAACTGTTCGGGTTTATAATAGACAGATAAAAATATCAATGATTGTACCATATAAAGAAAAAAAAATTAGAGTTAGACTTTACACTTTCCTTCTGGAGTTTTGGCTGGCAGGATGAGCTTTCAGAGTGTTGGGCAGATGGATCAGCATGGAGAGGCACTGGCAGCGGTGTATACTGATGCTTGGAGACTAAGTTACCCACAAGATGCTGCCTAGTTGCCATGGTTGTGTGGCACGTTAAGTTCATATTAGACTGAAGTGCAGTGCAAGCTAGTTATGCCTCTCTGGAAATGGATATTACAGCTCTGCTGGTGAGCCTCTTGGGCTTGCCTGTAGAGGGCTGGGCACAGGGGTATGTAGACAGACCTGCACAGAGGGCATGATAAGCAACTTTAATCTAGCAAATCAAATTACAATTGAGCTTGTGTTCTGCTAAGGATCTGTAGCCTGGCTCCCTCCTCCAGCTTCTAGGTGCTTAATTCCAGGTTGGAATCCAGAATGCTGCATTATTTTTAGATCAGAGAAACAGGTGCCTTAGAATGACATCTCAAACAGCTGTTGATTTCAGCTAAAAACTTGCAAGCTATGTGGAAAACAGTGAATTAGGAAACACTGAAGAGTGAAAGTTGCAATGAAGACTCCGTTGAATTGTGCCACTGTGCTACTCTCCGTGAGAAAAGGTGCGTCAATAGCTTTGAGAGAAAGTCAGCAAACCAGAGGAGAACAGAGTTTTACACCCTATTCCAAGATATGAAATAAAACTTTAAATAAAATACATGGAATCCTGAATGAGGGAATTGAAGGCAAGTCTCTCTTACTTCTGGATACAACCTGATCTACAACAGGAGGAGAAGGAAAGTGCATCTCAAACTCCTTTGAAAAACATTCATATTCAGTGTATGGTTCCTAGTAACAAATTGGCTTGAGCAACGCCATCTCTTTACCACATGGGCATATATGGATGAAACTGCCTTTTATTTAAATTTGTGTCAACTCTCTAATAGAAGCACATGCATGAAACTACCCTTTCTTTGAATGTGTATCACAAATGACAGGGGAAAAAGCTGTTTTCGTATTACTGGGGATAAACTACAGTGGTAACAGTAATAAAAATATAGCTATCAGAAAGGAGTCTTCCCTAAGACCCCTTAACTAGCCTTTCTGAAAATTCTAGTGCGTTCCTATGAAAGTACATGTATTAAAGCTAGATAGGTAATGAAAATGTTTTCACCTAACAAGTAAAAGACACAGTAATTCTGTATCTGACAGTGCTAGATAATGCAGTTTTTTTCTCTAGCACTGAAGTTTCAGTAAGTGAATGTCCTTCACTGTTACTGTTTACTAGTTTATTTATCAGTGAAGTGATGACCTGGTTCAACAGATCTCATTTTAGTGAATACCACTGAAATGAGAAATCTTCTGTTTATTTCAGTTTGGCTGTGTGAATGCACACACAGCTATTGCACACGTCTTGAGTCTTCACTTCTCAAAGTTGGCACCTTTCATTTATATCAGGCATTGCTTTAAAAAGCTATAATCTCAAACTGTATAATGAAGTAGTCTCCTCCCTCAATCTCTTTTCCAAATACCATAATTTCTCTGTGCATTTTCCAAGTAACTGTTTTCCAAAGAAAACCTAAGGCCCTCAATTTACTGTAACATTTTTGTAAATGCCCAAGGAAAGATGCTATCTGCTGCTATTTGCTGTTTCCTGCAATGTGGACAACGGAGGGAGTTGCACCTGTCTAGTCTCTTGAGCATTTTTAACCAAAAATCCATTGGTTCTCTCTCTGTGTGCTTCAGGCCCATTTGTTAAATTGAAAGGGTTTCTAAATCCTCAATGTTTACAAAGAATAAAATACACAGTCTTTCTTAAATGGGTGTAAGAAGTCCTGGGTCATTTGACTGAATAGTGGTGACAAATTTTCATCATTTAACAGTGGGGAATGTGGTTCAATGGACTAGCACAAATGGGCATATGGAAGCAGTTATCAGATGTGGTGCAAGCAGGGAAGGAGGACAACTTCTTAATCATTTGTTCAGGAGGTATGCATATGAAGAGCACTTTGCATATTGAGAAGCAGAAAAGGAGGAGTCTGATAAAATAAAATAAAAAAAAGAAGGTTAACAGTAAGATCAAAGATGAAGTAATGGTCCGAAGATGGAGTAAAATTCATCTAAAGAATCTGGATTTTAAGGAAATCATGATGAGGTTTGATAAAGTAAGTCATTCATGCTTTTATCATCAGGCCACTCTCAGAGCTGGGAACAGAACACTGGTCTCCTGAATACTGCATTTTATTTTCTTTACTTGGCAATAATTGGGGATTTTATATTTACTCAGGAAAGCATCATGGTACACAACAGCATGAAAGGGTATCATCAAAGCATGGTAAATGAATACATAGACTGACAAAGGACAGTAGTTGCTTTAAGTTTAGCACATTTCACAATCACCTTACCTCTCCAGGTTTTGTTGCCTTTTTTTCCATCCAACTTCAATTAAAATAATTACTTGCTATTCAGAAGCCACCTGACAAATTGCCAGTAATCTCCTATTGCACACCATTTGCTTAAATATTTACATTCATGGATGTAAGAGCATACTATGTAAAATGACAGCACTTTCTTTTCCTTGAATAAATATTTTCAATGTATTAATTAGCTTATGAATGCAAGCAATCAGGAATATTAACTTACCAAGCTGTCATATACCAATTTCCATCCACTCTTCCATCGCGTAAAATCCATACAAATGTTTGTGAAGATGGCAAACCTTCTAGTTGACAAATTTCATCCTACGACTTTAAAGGAAGCCAGGGACGGGGCCTAGGAAAGGGATTGTCCAAACCTCTGCCTCCAGTCAACAGAATTTCCACTCATTCTCATCAATCTACAGTGACAAACATTGCTTTCAGGACCAAATAAATAAATCTAATGGGCTCAGTATAACATGTAGGAAATAAATACATTTATCTGAATTTTTGCACTAGTTGAAAAAACTTTATACAGCTACTAAAATCTAATTTCCAAAGTGTTAAGTGCCTGGTTTTCAGTTAAGCATGAATTTAATGAATCGAAACCCCTAAGATATGACCCAATTTAAAGATTTATCTGCATTCCTAACTTGGGGAATGAACAATGTTAACAGATTCTATTTACAGACCCATCCTTCAGATCCCAAAATGCTGAAGGAAAAAAACACTGAAAATGTTTCAGGGAACCATGCATTTTGCAAACTTTTCCTATAATGCAAGTCTAAATATGAAAAAGACTGTTAGCCTAGTACATGTCTCATCCCTTTCTCTGCACTCCTTTATCTCAAAATTACTTTGATGACTTTAATTTGTAAATGGAAGTCCCAGTGAATGGAAGAAATGTGTCCTATCAGCTCTTGAAAGGATTCACTTCCACGTATTCCACAATATAAAAATTTCAAAAGTTTCTAAGATTTTAAACATTTTTATATTAAACTAAAAGAAACAACCTCAAGCAACCGCAAGTACCATTTTGCAAATTAAATTGTTAAAATGCATGTATTTTAATAAGAATTTTTAGATTCCTGTAAGTATGTTGAAAATAGTTACTAGAAATTAATAGAATTCAGTTGATACAATTATTTGATTTTGAGGAATTCTATAGAAAAATAAACATATTTATCACCTTAAGTGAAAAAAACAAGTAGTTTCTTAAATCAGTGCTTACAATTCATTTTTATATGCTCTTAGAACTCAGAATACATTACAGTAAAATTTTGCAATGATCAGTGTAAAAATAACATAGGTTTAAGCAATGTTTAGAAAAAGTGTTATCTATCTCAATTTTGCCATGCTTGTTTTATATTTATCCTGTTCTAGAAAATAATTTTCCATGCTTATAGTTGCTCGCTAAGATAAACATAAAATACCATAAAATTGAGGTTTAAGTAGTATAATTATATACAAACTTTTTTTTTTATTCTTATCCTCTCTTTTCCTAGCACCAACAGTTTGTTTGTTCTAATAATTCTTCTGGTCAGTTACCCCAAAGCAATCATTAAATGCATTTGTGAGTAACATACTACTTCAAATACTTCTTTCAAGGTAGTAACAAAGGTGCGGAGAGGTTCTATGGCTTTCTTCCAACTACCTAGGTAACCAATCCTTTGGGAAGGGTCTGCTTGGAGGGTATTCCTTCAGTTCAGACATCATGATCATTCAGAAATGTAGATGCGATCTATTAAAATTGAAAAGTGGAAAGATGCGATAGAACATCAAGATTGAGAGCAAGCTACGTTGTTTGATCTGCATTTCCTTTTCAGTAATGTATTTCAATCTATTTTTGTTTCCTTCTATTCACTTTAAATAATATTACTGTAATATATAAATGCTTCTGGGTTTTTATTAGCATTTTATCCTTTAAAAACTACTGATTCCTCATCAGTTAAATAGGCATGTCCAGTTTATAAACAGAATACCAACAGAAACCATGAGACAGAATGTAAATTGTTTTCAAATTACAGATGTAACATGGTTACACCAATCATTCCCTAGGAATGCATGCTGTCAGCTGGGATTCAGATGCTGTATCTTTATACTTCTGCTGACAGACAGGTTCTGAATTAAAAAGAGATTATTTTATTTATTCCATAGTTTAAATTAGGCAGACAGGCATACAGGGGTTTTTTGAGATATAAAAAAGGAATATTTAAAGCCAAAGAGCTGGGTTTAAAGAACACAGGTTTTCTTATTGATAAAAAGCTAACTTGAACGGAGTTTCAAATATGGTACCAAAATATTAGGCTCTGACTTAAATGATTAGTAGCAATAGATTTGATAAAAGTTACACTAGACTTGGATTGACCAGATCTTGACTAACTTCTAAGGGAAAAATAACCTTCATACCCAGTTTGCCACTAAACTGAACACTACACGTTAAAGTACACCTTAAGTACTACCTTGCCAGGTACTGCAGCTTACATGTATTTAAATAAAATATGGATAGTAATGGATAATTTGGAAACTGCCATTTGCAATCTTAGCTAGAAAAAAATTTTATAGACTAATTGGGAGAGTAGTTTCCCCCTCTCATATTTTGTTCATGTGATGAACAGGCAAGCAGGTAATCAGGAGCAGCAGTGCTCTGTGATCTGAAGATCAAATAAAGCCACTGAAGTATAATTTAGTAACTGATGTGATAGAACACTGAAAAACTGCCTTTAAACAATCTCTGTGTAGATAACTAGTTTCAAGCGTGTATTTTCAACAATCCTAATATTATCATAATAGTGAGGTCCATCACATGTAAAATAAATTCAGATTATTAAAGATTGTGGAGTTTCTTCTGTTCTCATGAACAAGCTGGAAGAGGGAGGGACACCTTAAGTATAAAACAATAATCAAACTGAATTTTAAAAATGTTTGAGTTGCACACTCTACAGCCAAGAGCCCCAGTCAAAGGATTTCTTTCTCTCTCAACAGTTGCATGAAAAAGTTTCTTGTCTGTTTCTTGAAGACATACAAAGCCACTATATGAAATATAAAATCAAAGCAAATGGACCACTTTTATCTAACCGATACTTTGTAATTTCTTTGTAATTTGGGTTCACAAAAGGCAGGTCTTGCCAAACTTACCTGATCGCCTTCTATGACAAAGTGACTCGGCTGCTGGATGAGGGAAAGGCTGTGGATGTATCTTCCTGGACTTCAGTAAAGCCTTTGACACAGTTTCTCACAGCATTCTGCTTCGGAAACTGTCAGCCTCTGGCCTGGACAGGCAAACACTCGCCTGGGTGGAAAACTGGTTGGATGGCCGGGCCCAGAGAGTGGTGGGAAATGGTGTGAAATCCAGCTGGAGGCCAGTGACAAGTGGTGTCCCCAGGGCTCGGTGCTGGGTCCAGCCCTGTTCAATGTCTTTATCAATGACCTGGATGAAGGCATTGAGGGCACCCTTAGCAAGTTTGCAGGTGACACTAAGCTGGGTGGAAGCGTCGATCTGCTGGAGGGTCGGGAGGCTCTGCAAAGGGATCTGAACAGGCTGGAACACTGGGCTGAGTCCAGTGGCATGAGGTTTAACAAGACCAAATGCTGGGTCCTGCACTTGGGGCACAACAACCCTGTGCAGCTACAGACTAGGAGAAGTCTGTCTAGAAAGCTGCCTGGAGGAGAAGGACCTGGGGGTGTTGGTTGACAGCGACTGAACATGAGCCAGCAGTGGCCCAGGTGGCCAAGAAGGCCAATGGCATCTTGGCTTGTATCAGAAACGGCGTGACCAGCAGGTCCAGGGAGGTTATTCTCCCTCTGTACTCGGCACTGGTGAGACCGCTCCTTGAATCCTGTGTTCAGTTCTGGGCCCCTCACCACAAGAAGGATGTTGAGGCTCTGGAGTGAGTCCAGAGAACAGTGACGAAGCTGGTGAAGGGTCTGGAGAACAGGCCTTATGAGGAACGACTGAGAGAGCTGGGGTTGTTTAGGCTGGAGAAGAGGAGGCTGAGGGGGAGACCTTATTGCTCTCTACAAGTTTCATTGCTCTTCTCTGGACTCACTCCAGAGCCTCAACATCCTTTTTGTGGTGAGGGGCCCAGAACTGAACACAGGATAAAAGAATATGGCTAACTTGGTAATGGGAAAACAACATGATTTAAGTGCAGACTCTTCCTTATAATTATGTTCTTCACTCCAAGAAAGAAATGGCGGGGTGTGTCTGGAGAACGGTCTGGAAAACCATCTTACAAGGAGCGACTTAGGGAACTGGGGTTGTTCAACCCAGAGAAGAGGAGGCTGACGTGAGACATCATCGCTCTCTGCAGGTTGTAGTGAGGTGGGTGCTGGTCCTTTCTACCAAGTGACAAGACGAGAGGAAAAGGCCTCAAGTCATGTCAGGGGAGGTTTAGATTGGATATGGGGAAAAACTTCTTTACTGGAAGAGTGGTAAAGCCCTGGAAGAGGCTGCTCAGGGCAGAGGGGTTCAGAAAATATGTGGCCATGGCAATTTGGGACAGGATTTAGTAGGGATAGGGGTGTTGGGCTGACAGTTGGGCTGGATGATCTTAGAGGTCTTTTCCAACCTGAATGAGCCTATGATTCCATGATTCTATTCTGTTCTATCAACATCCTTCTTGTAGCGAGTGGCCCAGAACTGAAGAGAGCATTTGAGGTGCAGTCTCACCGGTGCTGAGTGTAGAGGGAGAATAACCTCCTTGGACCTGCTGGCCACGCCGTTTCTGATACAAGCCAAGATTTAAGTGAAAGTAAAGTGCCATCTAAGCAATTAAGTCCTTGGAAAATCAGGCAGAATGCCCCTCTGAGCGCAATGTTTTCATTTCATTTTGAGCAGTGTTTTTTCCCAGACACTGTTCATTCCTTGAAGATGAGAACGTCCTGTGTTCAGTCTGATCTGTGCTCAGCAGATGTATCTGCTGTGATCACCTCTGCTTGCAGTCTTTCCCCATCTCAGTGTAAGGTCAAGCTTAGTTAGTTCCAGAGCTCCAAATTAGCAGAGATTTGAGTGTTGTGAAGTTCATAATAACATTAAAATGAGTCCTTGGAAAGGAACAGAACATGCACAAGATTTCTGGGAAAGTTTATCCGTATGCCTGCAACTCAGAAATACATTGTGTAACCATCTCTTGTCTCACGGCACGCAATCAATGGAGATCACTTCCTCGTGTAGCCCAGGCCTGGTAAAGGATGTTCATTTTCTAAAACTCAAAAATGAGTCTTAGACAGTTTTATTTGCTGGCATTTTCTGTATCACCTCCTTCGTCCGCGGGTGCATAATGCACCACCAGGGCAGCAGAGACTGGCAACTCCTGCTGCAGGAGAGCAGAACACCAGCCAACGGCACCCCAGCTGCACTCAGTGGGGCTGTAGGCTCAGGGGCCACTGGTGGGAATCAGGAGCTGATAAACTGATAGGGCCACAAAAACAACCAAAAGTCTGGAACACCTGCTGTATGAAGGGAGGCTGAAAGAGTTGGTGTTATTCAGCTTGGAGAAGAGAAGACTCCAAGACCTCATTGTGGCCTTTCAGTATTTAAAGGGGTCTCATAAGTTGGGAAAAAACTTTTAGCAGGGCCTGTAGGGGACAAGGGGCAATGGTTTTAAGCTAAAAGATGAGAAGTTTATACTAGATATTAGGAAGAAATTTTTCATGCTGAGAGTAGTGAAACTGGCACAGGTTCCCCAGAGAGGTGGTAGGTGCCCCATTCCTGGAAATACTCAAGATCAGGTTGGACTCCGCTCTGAGCAACCTGATTGAGTTGAAGATGATGCTCCTCACTGCAGGGGGGCTGGACTAGATGACCTCTAAAGGTCCCTTCCAGTCCAAACCATTCTACGATTCTATGCAACTGAGGAGAATGGAGGATACCTGCCATGGCCGGCTTTAAGCTCGTGCAATGCCTTCACGGCTCCTGCAAGCTGTCAGCTCTGCTGTTACCTCCCTTCCAGTGGCAAAGGAGGAGCTGTGAGGAGCACGTACCTGCACTGCTGTTGGGGCAGGCATTCCTTCTTCCCTTCTAAATTAACTGATGGGTATCCAAACAGGAATGCACCTGCTTGTCTTTAGGCAAAGCGGCAAGAGGTGTGTGCTCCCACGAACCATGCAAACGAACTCACTGCGCCTACAAAACCATTTCTCATTAGCACCAATGACCAGGTTGGTGTGGTCAAACTGCAAAGAGTTTTTAGGCGCCACATTGCACATCAGCCCATCTTGTGCACAACAGACACAGTATTTAAACCGCCTGCCACCTTCCCCAAGTAAATTAAAGAAGACAAGAAAATACCAATAAAAATCCCTCTCAGTTGCATGGGCAGCCAGGCAGTGGGTGTTCCCTGCCTTCTGTACCCAGTGCTTTCACCAATCTAAATAAGACACTGGTGTGGACGCCATGAGCCAGCGCTTTGCTGTGACACAGTTTGGGTTCTGAAATGGCTGTTGCTATGTTAGGTACTCTGAATTTTAAACGAGAGGTTGTCTTACGTTTCCACAGCAGGAACACAGGAAAAGTAGCACTGCAGCTTACATTAGAGTTAGCCTGCTGGAAAATCCCTATAAAAGAGCTCCAATTCAAGCCTGCAACCAACCTTGTGATCTATACATAGAATATTACAGGAGTTGATAAATCAAGTTTTAAACATAAAAGCTCTTTTGTTAAAATACCATGGGCAAAGAACCAGTAGGGTATTTTTTGCGTTATCCAGCTGTAGAAAATTTAACATCCCTTGGAATTCCCAGTGCATTTTCTAGAACAGTACCAAAGCCTGGTTTTGATTTTAAAAGAGAAATGCTCTCATACTTAACACATCTTAGGGAGATTCAAACAAGCTGTACTGGCTATAATATATAACAGTCTAGCTGGAAAATATGCAAAGGGGAATCCTTGCAATTACTCCTTAATATAGAGTCATTCAACTATTAGAAATTATTACTGACAGAAGACAGCAGCACATTCCTCCCACATCACCATATTGTTGAGCATTGCAAGTCCTTCTGCAAGGAATTTTATTTCATTATCTGATTAGGAAACTGGCAATGGCAAACCTGCTTGTACTCTTCAGAGGAAAGGCACGGGTTGCTAATAACAGGAACATCAGAAAAATAAAATCAGTTCTTGTGCATATAGTATTTTTCATTTTCAGAACAACTTTCTTCTTACAGAGAACTAAAACTACCATGTTGCTGTCTATTCTTTTTCCCCCTTCCTCCATATTTTATTCTTCTGCAGTGACAGGTTAAAATCAATTTATTTATATTGATGCAGTACCACCTGATTTTAATCAGCTTTTCCAAGGCCATTGGAAGACGCAGCAGAAAAAAAATGGTTTACAACTCAGCTTTTTGCCTTCCTGTGTTTGGTTAACATCTCACTTTCATCTGAAATCCCAGTCAAACCCAAGAAAACAATCTAAATCTAACCTCAGAAATAAAAAGATCAAAAGAAAAAAAATGGCAAAAGGATGAAGAGAAGAAGGGATTACACACAAATATAAAGTTGAGTACTCCTTCACATTTGTTTTAGAACTGTACTAAAAGCAATTAAAAAAAATGGAGCAGACTATTAAAATAACCCCCATCATTACCAGCCAATGTCAAAAGAACACAGTCATTCAATAGAGTACAGTTCCTATGCTGTTATGTAATGAAAAGTTTAGCAAAGTTTGGAGCATCAGTGCAATAGAAAAAGATCAGTGACGTAGTAAAATTAAATGCAGAAAGGTACAAAGGTAACATTTTTAGCACTGAGTTTTCATTTTCTGAAAGATTTAATGATGTAGGGGTTTTTATTCCACCTCGATGCCTCAGTTACATTCTGGAGTGCCAGTAATCAGGAAAATATTTATTTCACCCTTCAAAGAGAAGCCAAAGTATTAAACAGTAGGTAACAAAGTAGTTTACTCCATGGAATTAACAAGTCAAAATACCATGTACAAGGAGGTATTTTACTGACCAGATATTTTGTTTTTCATGTGGAAAACACAATCCTTTAATTTTTAAATAAAGTACTTACTGGCATGCTTTGTATATTTTGATTAGAGCAAATAAATAATGTTTCAAAGTACAACAAATGTAGTGACTTCTGTGAGTACAAAAATTGAAATGCTCAGATTTGGATATTGCTTTAAAAATAATTTCAAGAAGGGTTTGTTTTTTTCTTCCCCAGAGGTTTCAGATCATAGACTGAAAAACATTAACTACCATGAAAATGGAACAGGATGTTTCAATGCAATGGAATCACAGCTTCTTAAATGCCTACAACTCCTCTCTCAAAGCTGTATTCTTAAATCACTGCAGTAGTTATGGCAATTTCAACTGAACACTAAGAGTAAAGACTGCAACTTATTCCGACATGATGCCTTTTCTTCTATGTCACTTTGTCTAAAATCTTTCATCTCTATTTTTTCTTAAATATATATATTTTTTTAAGTCCTCTCACATTTATGCTTCGTGAACTCACTATAGTTGTACATAAAACACGCAATTGATCTCACATTGTAAATACAAAAGTCTTGAAGCAAGAAAGATTTCTCATAGAAGCTTCTAATTGTGGGGAATTGATAATGACTGATAATTCATAACAATTTCTGTAATAAACAACTGCCTCCAGCAAAGTAGTTTTATAATTATATTATCAGTATCACTGAAAAAAACTTACATGGGAATTAAAACATAGAGGACACTCAGCATAGTTCATTTATACATAGGCATCTGAGTTTCCTATGTGCTGAATATAACGATTACTTAATTTCACATGAAATTAAGTCCTACAAAACTTCTACTTCTTCTGATAAATGTCAGCCAAAAGATAAGTCTTACATGCCTTACACCGCAGCCGACTTCACTTCTCATCATAAGTGCCAGCCAAAATAAAGACAAGTCCTGAATTCTCCCATGCATTATGGTGATACCTTACATTGAAATCTATTTGTATAAAGTCCTGCTACTTCCTTGTGTGAAGAAAGCTAAAATACAACCTTTTACCGCTCATTATGTTCAGCTCTCAACTATATGTTGTTCCAAAACCTCAGTCTGCATAACTATTGACAAGTTCACAGGCACACTTGAAAAAGACTATCAGATTGCAGTATTTTAATATACAAAACAAACCAAATCCAAATCAGAGCTGATTAGGTCTAACCTCTGAGGAGTGGAAAATACCAGAAGTTTTTTAAAGTGCCATTTACTTTCAAAATATTTATTAGAGTTTTAATACATTCCCTACACAAAACCACTTCCAGCCTCAGTGTTACAATCAGGATTTTATCTTGTCAGTATTAGTTTTAGGCTGTTAAGGCATGATTGGTATTTGCTCTAAGTCAAAACTTGACATCGGCACCATTTCCACAGGGCCTAGAAACGGGAAGTGGAAGAGGTAACGCTTAACAAAACCAAAACCAAACAACAACAAACCTACTACACGAACCAAATTCAAAGGCTTAAAACAATTATTGTCATTAAATACTAACACACTGCAGTCCATTTCTGAGAGTGGGCATGAAGCTAAGTTATTATGGATAACAGTAATTGACAGAAAGATTCACTGCACTCCTACACTACAGAGACATCATTAAAAGCTTTTAATTGCAGCTTCACTGGCAAAATATGGTTCTTTTCAATTTATCCAGCTGTTCCTTTAAACTCTAAAGAGGCTTTTTGGTTTGGTTTTTTTGGGGGGAGGAGGGGGCTAAGATGAGGAATAGGTCAATACAAGTCGATGATACTGTTTTAGAGGCTTTACGAAAGACAACTTAGCAAGTTTATCACATATCATATCAGCATGGGAATTCATCCTCTTCAAATATAACTTACTGATAACAAGCAAAGGACCACTAGCACAAGGACCAAGAGTTGACCTATTTTTTATTCAAGCATTCCAGAGATCCAACCCAGGAAAAACAGACAGACTGACTATTCATTATAATCCCTAAGGGGACAAGATCTATAAGGCAGAAACATTTCCCCAACTAATAGTGATCCCAGAGAGAAAGCAGTTTTCCAAATAGCCCCAAATGATTTATCATGTTCAAAACCATACTGACTTTTGCTTCCATGTGAAGTGATGAAAAAATGGTCACAAAAAACTCCCAGCAAGATAGCAGATTCAGTTTTCCTGCTTAGACTAATATCTTATTAAGGCTAGTCAAAAACATGCATGTATTCAACCACTGTTTGGCAAAGCCTGAGTTTAAACAAACTCATTTTCAGGTTTTAGTTTTTCCACTTCGGCATCATTTTTGTACTAAAACTTGAAAAGTGCAAAAATATTTTCTGATATTTTCTTAAAAAACAATTTGGTTTATTGGTGCAACAATTCCAATTTCTTGGGAGTTAAATCCATTGCCAGCAGTGGATAGAAAAGGAAGCACCAGCATAAAAGAATCAAAGTGCATTTCTAGTATGCCAATACTGCACAAATTGGCAAGCCATAATCTTATATTTGCCACTGGAACAGATTATACTAAATTAATTTTATAAAAGTCTGTATTACACATTAACATATGAAGTCTGTCATGAAGTCTTGGGGATACTGCAACGAATCATCAAAACGGAAATGTTTGGAGACTGTACTACTATCTTCAGGAATGTTTTCTTTGTCTTCCTTGTTGCCACAGGTACCATTACAACCGGATTTTACACTCCGCTCCTCTGAGCATTTTATTGTGTGTCCTGGCATCAGAGAAGAGCAACAAATTTCTTCAGGGCTACACAAGAGCATGAACTCTCCTTGCTGCAACCATGAATGAGAGAGAGAGGCCTCTGCTGTGGGTCTTTCCCTTTGAAGGAGAAAAGGGTAAAGTTGCTTAAGTTAATTTCAGGGATACTAAAAATCTAACTAAAATAGTTCTGACACATGCTAAAGAATCTTAAATGGAACTGGCACTAAATAATTAAATATTGCTGTTTTTTACACCACCAACTACAGCTAAAAACCACATTAGACCCTATCCCAGTTAAGGTTAAGTACTGGTAACGTGCATCTAGACTTTAGTTGGCAATTTCCTCTTCTGCTGAACTGGTAAACTTTTCATCAGTACAAGGAACAGGTATTTTCCAGCCAGTACTCACAGTCCCTTAGAATGCTTTCAATGTTGTGTATATATATATAAGTGCATGTACTTATAATTTTGAAGTTCTATATTTATACAGACCACTGAAAATAGGGATGCTTATGAATGTTCAGTCATTACATTTTCAAGTAGGGCCAAATGACATGATGTCATCAACCCTATCTGACATTTTGCAACGTTTTACTCTCGCAATTCATCATAAACTGGTGTAAACCCTTCCAAAATATACTTACTACCAAAACAAAATACAGACTTACACAATTGTTCCTTTGGATAACCTATTACAGAGCTACGACAGTTTTCATCTTGTTCTGCACTGTTAAGTTCCACAGAACATGCTGGAAATGTAAACCAGCTCACTACTTGACTTTAACTCTACCAAAAACATAAATAATGTTTGGTCAGAGAACTGTAACTTTAGAGACAACTCCAAGAACAGATTTTTCCTCTTAAGATTCAAGAAGATATACTCATCAAGAATAGGAATGGCGGGGGGAGAGGTTATTGAGGATAAAATGAAGACTCTGAGACACTCAGGAGGAAGCAAGTAGAGTAGTTATTGTGACAGAATGTCAAACATCTGCAGGTCCATGCCAACATTTATCAAAACAAGCTCTTCATAATCACTTCTCATTACACTACAGGGATTTTTTTTGTTACTCTAGATATTGACAAATACTCTTATGTGAGATGGCAAAAAAGAAAGGACTGCTCATCCTGATGCTTTCCAAATGCCAGTTCATATGGAGTCTTTAATTCATCGAAGCAGGCACTTCATGCATATCATCTCCCATCATCTCTTTCTATGAAAGACCCTCTTTCTCAACCAAACAACAGGTTCCTACTTGCTGCCGGCTCCCTGAAGAAGACAGACTACTGTCTTGCCACAAATCACAATAAGTAGCACTAAAATTGATAGTACGTGACCATGCCTAGTAGAACATGACTAGCTGACTTTACTAAATATTGTTGCTCCATATATGCCAGTTCTCTTTTTGTGTGTGTTTGGGATTTTTTCACTGCATTTGCTGGTGCAACAGTAAAAATAAAATAAATCCAGATTTAACGCTATTCAGCAGTGCAAACACAGTTAAAGTCTATAAAGTCTAAAAAAACTCACAAAGACTATCATCAACTACTTCAAAAGGCCTTGATTAGAGTCTAAAATCCCAAAGAAAGCAAAGTTATGGAAGTGTGCCTTATAAAAAAAAAAAAAGTTCATACGTTTGATTAAAACATTTTTTTAGAAGACTAAACATAGCCAAACAGTATTATTGAAGAATATATGCTCAGTCACAAGACTGTAAAGGATTTTTTTTATATAAAATGTATTAAAGTAGAAAGATACATTAAGGATAAGTCAGGAAATAAGAAAAGACTGCATCAAAAAGTGCATTTTATCTCTCCAAATGGTGCAATAAAAGGTTAAGCTAGAAACTCAAATACAAAACTCAAATCACAAGCCTGAGTGCAGTAATAGCCAGACAGTGAAGTTTATTACTTACTCTGGATTTTTTATGAGAAGTTTTTGAATGAAGTCTTTGGCAGGCTGTGAAACAGATGAAACCGTTTTTTCTTGTAGGCCTGAATCAGAAGGAATGATCTCTCTTCTCTCCTCTTTTAAGTCAAGAGTGTCTATAGTTACATGCTATTCATCACATATACAAGATGTTTATCACCCTACAACACGGCCATAAAATCTTCATTGCTGAAATATTGTCATTTATCAAATGAATTTAAATAGCATCAACAATTGAAATAAATGTTTTACAGTATATAGTTCCAGTATATTCACAGTATAAAAATTGTGCCAAAGGCTTGTGGCAGCAATCAGTGTTTAATGTTCGTAAATCAACTTTCCTTCTGTGGTTCATACAAATTCATCTGCCCTGTGACTAAACTACAGAAAGACATGTTACATCTCTATGCATCACACCAATACCAGCAAATCTCCATATTATATTTACAAGCTCTGTGCTAAAAATATTAAGTTTATGGAAGGTAATTTTAAAGAAAAATTACTTGCTTCCTAAAAGGAAGAGAAGTTTTATTGTTGGAGAGAGTAATTACGAGCAAATCCAGCATCTTTCTTGTAGGATACCTGCGGGAGAGTAAATTGTGTCTTGTTTAAATGAACTAGGCTTCTTTTCTCCAGGTTAGCAAAACCAAAGACTCAGAAATGCGGTGGAGAGCACGGTCCTTCCCGCTGCTCCGTCACTTCCCTCCCCAGGACCCCAGAACAGCTGCAGTCACTCTCAGCTGGCTAGAGCTCATGCTGGGGAACCAAGTGTGACTCCAGCTGCCCCTTCCCTTCAGTTGCTTGTTAGTTCTGCTGCTGCCATTCAACGTGTGTTCAGAAAATTATCTGTATGTGTGAAAAAACATGTAGCACGTAGGTGAATTTAGCCCCGGTTTCTAAAGAAATTCTGTGCACACGTCTCCCAGGTAATTACGGATGCCACGTGCATGCAGGAAAACATCTCTCAGGCTGCAGTTAAGCGCTGCACTGGGAAACAAGGTTGATTTGTCAAAAATGTGTTAACGCCAGCAAACCCTCAGGTTGTTATTTATATGGTAACTTTTCTTAAAGCTTATACTTCCTAAAATGTGGCAAAAGCACATTTTGCTTTAAAATGTCTTTTGCTTAGAGTGTGTAATTTGATTTATGTCCAAGGTCCCATCTGTTGTTTTTTATTGTTTTAATCTTAATACCTTATTTCAATCTGCTTGCCTCCTCAAATCCCACCAGATATTCTGGAATATTAACTAGGATTTTACAGGTTTTGTGTGAAGCAAATTCTGTTATACTTGTCCTATTTTTTTAAATGTCTTTTTCTGCTGTTGATGTTGAACACCCACACAAACAAGCAAAACAAACTCACTCTGCAGGGGAGAGATGAGAAACGCAGTGAAATATCCTGGGGCATAATCTAATGTTTAGATTAGACTCCTGGAATCTTTAATCTTTCAATCTTCAATATTACTTGCAGCAACTGTAGGCAAAACAATTCCAGACAGTACATTGCTCTTCTACATGTGCTGCTTTGCATTAATTTAATTTGGAATAAGACAAGAACATGTTTGAAGCTACTTGGAGCGGAGTCATTTTCCGTAAGGTTTGCTATTATTGCTGTACATTTTTCATAGATATTTCTATGAGTGGTGAGTGGTTCTACTCATAAACTTCCAGTCCTTAGTAAAACAAAACTCCTGATGTGATGACACCAAGCTCAGCAATGCAGTTGCCACAGTGGAAGGACTGGATGTCATTCAGAGGGACCTGGACAGGCTGGAGAAGTGGGCCAGTGTGAACCTCATGCGGTTCAACAAGGCTGAGTGCAAGGTCCTACATGTGGGTTGGGGCAATTGTCATTTTCAGTACATGATGGGGGCCCTGCAGAGAAGGACTTGGGAGTGCTGGTTGATAAGAAACTTGACGTGAGCTGGCAATGTGCACTCGCACCCCAGAAGGCCAACAGTGTCCTGGGCTGCATCAAAAGAAGTGTGGCCAGCAGGGTGTGGGAGGGGATTCTACCCCTCTATTCCTCTCTTGAGAGACCTGATCTGGTGTATTGTGTCCAGTTCTGAAATCCTACATCATATCCTCAATAAAGATATGGAGTTGTTGGAATGGGTCCAGAGGAGGGCCACAAAGATGATATGAGGGCTGGAGCACCTCCCATGCAAGGACAGGCTGGGAAAGTTGGGCTCCTTCAGCCCAACTCTGAAGAGACCTTATAGCAACCTTCCAGTACCTGAACGGGCTCCAGGAAAGCTGGAGAGGGACTGTTTACAAAAGCTTGTAGTGATAGGATGAAGGGGCAATGGCTATAAACTGGAGAGGGGCAGATTTAGACTAGGCATAAGGAGGAATTTCTTCACAATGAGGCACTGGTCTAGGCTGCCCAAGGAACTTGTGGCAGCCCCATCCCTGGAGGTGTTCAAGGCCAGGTTGGATGGGGCCTTGGGCAGCCTGATCCAGTGGGAGGTGTCCCTGCCCATGGCAGGGGGTTGGGAGCAGATGATCTTTAAGGTCTCTTCCAACCCAAACTATTCTATGATTCTATTGGCTGCTTTGATAGCTGTACAGTGGGATTTGGTCCTATGCACTTAGTAAACCCTCTTCAACCCTTGTTTCTCTGCTGTTCGTTCAGGGTTACTGTTTTGAGCTCTTTCCTCACTTATTTATGTCCCTGTTTTCAGCAGGTTGCAAATTTGTTCATGCAGCAATGTGTGCTTTACCAATCTGCCTTTGAGGGCACTCTTGACGTGCTTCCAGCGTTTGGATTGACTTGTTTATCTGCAGCTTTTACTGCACACCTTTATTTAAGAGAGGACCAACACCTTGCACATCTGCAATGGCCAGGTTTAGTCTCTCACAATGACTGCGAAGCGGTATGTTTCAGAAAGCCTCTGGTTAGTTGTGGCGTGTCTCCAAGTCGGCAGGAGAGCTCCTCATCTCCTAGGGGTTGGCACTTGAGCATGGGTGAGCATATCAGCGTCTGCTAAGCTCAGGCAGGCCAAGGAGTTGATTAAAACACAAGGCAGAGAGGAGCTGAAGGTGCAGAGATGTATCCAGTGTATGGGGATCATGTGTGACTCCAGTGCATCTGGATTCACTAATGTGATTGAAGTCAGTAAAAAGCTGTTTCAAGTGACACTGGTAGAAGGCTCACAGCCTCCATGCCAACAACAAGGTTCTTTTCTATTTTGCGGATCACTGCACCTTTATATTGGGTGTTAAGGCCAGAGTAAGGGTGTCATGGGTGTGAAGAAACCACAGCCTAAAGTTTCCACATGAAATCAGATGCTGTTCAAAGTTGGCCTGTTCAGTATTTGAAAAAGTCGGAAGGCAAGTAAGGAGTGTGACAGCCCAAACAAAATTTAGAACCTGGGAGGTGTGAATTACAACGAGAGTCTGGGGGGAAATGGATCCAGGTTACTGGGAGATGGAGCTTTGGTGTAGGTTTTTTTATGTAATTAAAAAAAAAGGTTTCACAACTATTTTCAAGTAATTCAAAATCTTGCTTTAGCTGTTTCCATTATTTCCATAAGGTGTAGGAGTAAGATCCTGTTGTAACACATTTGTTACAGTTTAAACAAATGAATGTATGAAGTACGTGGTGTTTGATTAGGTCTGAGTACATGACTTTACATGTTCAGCTTTCACGTCTAATGCATGCAAAGCAATACAACTGCTGACGAGCAGGGTACATAAATGCTGTACTTTATATTCCCCTAACAACACTGTGGAGCAGTGCCATTTTTGCAGTATGACAATAATGTGGGAAGTGCTATAATTATCAAAGGTATCTTCTGCAGAGTCGTGACTTGGCTTTGTAACATGCACCATGCAAATAAATCTGAATTGATACATTTCATTTTTGGCCACTTCAATACAGTAATAGGAATTAGAATGTCTTCAGAATATTTTATGCCTTTAGAACGTCTTTACGGCACACTGCTTCAAAACAACCCCAGCATTTGTAGGGAGAATAAACTGACCAAGGGATGAGAGCCTGTTGAGCAACAGTACTGGCACAGGCAATGGGTGCTGTCACAGCAGGAAGAACTGCAAAGGAGATTGCATCTTCTGCTCTTGGCTGAAAATTTCAGCAAAGAAGTGAAACGAATGCTGCTTAGGTTTCCCTGCTTTACCACAGCTGTGTGCTGTCCTGGGCTGCCAGCAAAGCAGGAAACAGGCTCAATTTATTTCACAAGACATCCTCATTTACCTGAGGAGCAGTATGAAGCTCAGGTTCCCTTTTTCAATATGTTCATGGAGTCACTGAGGGAATTACAAGACCCCTTAAGCTCCTCTGCTGGCAGTATGCTACCCATGCTATTCTCTGCCTCTCAGCCATTCCTAGCGACAAGAGCACTATCTCCTGGATATTTCCCTAATTAAGTGGGGTATCTGGGTTTATGATGCTTTGCCATAAAATGCCAGCATGGCTTGTAATGGCTATGAGAAAGGGACTGGGAAGTGGCTGTGTATGATTTTTAAGGTGACTTGTGTAAATTGCACACTTTAAGAAAGGGATACAGAAGGATTGATGGTGACTTGCCAGGGTTTTGGAGCCTTCCCTCAACACAGACACTTTGAAGGATAGCCCAATATAGTTCTTAAGACTGGGCACAGTCTCTCATAGCCAGTTTTGGTTGATCCATCCTGCTATCCTGCAGGCCATTTTACAAGTTGTTACAGTACCTGTGAGCAAGCATCATGTCCTTCAAAAGAACCTTAATTAATCCAGAATGCAAAAGCTAACTTCATAACAACCACATCACCAGAAACGCATCCATCCTGTTCTTTTCCGTCACTCTCACAAGAAGCTCTTGGCTCTGACAAAAGCTTTAACCTTCAAGGCTTCGGGTAGGTCAGTGCCCAAGCATCCTTAAGAGCTTGCGCACAACATCTCACTTTACAGGTTCGTTAGAATTGTCTGCCACAGAGGATGGAGACCATCAGAGGGGAATCCTGGGGCTTTTTCAGTGAAGGAGGCTTCAATCAGAAACGAAGAGAAAGGAGGAGGTGAAAAAAACAAACTCAAGCACAACCAAGCTGAAGAGGAAAGAACAGTATCATAGTATAATAGAATAGCTTGGGTTGGAAGGGACCTCAAAGCCTACCCAGTTCCACCCCTCCGTGCTATGGGCAGGGACACCTCCCACCATCCAGACTACTCAAAGCCCCATCCAGCCTGGCCTTGAATACCTCCAGGGATGGGGCAGCCACAGCTTCTCTGGGCAACCTGGGCCATCACCTCACTGCTCTCAGAGTGAAGAAATTCCTCCTTAAGTCTAGTCTAAATCTGCCCCTCTCCAGTTTATACCCACTGCCCTTCATCCTATCACCACAAGCCTTTGTGAACAGTCCCTCCCCAGCTTTCTTGTAGCCCCTTCAGGTACTGGAAGGTCTCTATAAGATCTCCTTGAAATCTTCTTCAGGCTGAACAACCCCAACTCTCTCAGCCTGTCCTCATATGCGAGGTGCTCCAGCCCTTTGATCATCCTTGTAGCCTCCCCTGGACCCATCGAACAGCTCCTTATCCTTCTTATGTTGAAGATTCCAGAACTGGACACAACACTCCAGGTGAGGTCTCACGAGAGAGGAATGGCCATGGCGCTCTGTAGCGACACAGAGGAACATCGGAAGGAATACAGGTGAGCTCTGGTAGCCCAGAGCAGGCGTTGGCATGAAAGAAAGCAAGGATTTGTGGACTCCTTCACAGCTTGAAGCTGCTGCAGTGCGTTTACGTGGCACCTGAATCATCTAAAGGCACGAGCCGAGGCCTGCTCCACGCACGCGTCCACCGCGCTGATGGATCAACCGGGTTAAGAGCCGACCGGCGACGATAAAAAGGCTGCGGTGAAGACGCAACTAATCCACGGAGAAAGAGTAAACACCGCAATTAAGGAGAAAGCGGGTCAAGTCTGCCCGGATATCGGCGGCGCCCCGGGCGGCGGCCCCTCCGGGCGGGGGGCGAGGCCATTGGCCGGGCGGCTGCCGCCCCCCCGCAGCCCCCGCCGCGCCGCGCACGTGCGTTCGGACCCCGGCACCGCGCCGCGGCCAATGGGAGAGCGCGGGAGGCGTGGCGAGGCGTCTCGACCAATGGGAGCGCTCAAGGGGGCGTGGCGAGGCGCCGCTCGACCAATGGGGACGCGCGGGGGCGCGGCGCGGCAATGGGCGTGCGGCGGGGAGGGAGGGAGACGCGGAGCGGCCGCAGGGTTGCTCGGGGTGGAGGAGGGGACATAGAGCGGCTACACCGGTGCTTGCGGGGCAGTGGGAGGGCAGCAGGCACAGAGGTGCTTGGGACACACACACACACGGCCACACGGGTGCCTAGGGGGTGGGGAGGGGAACACACGCAGCGGCCACACTCGCTGTTGCTAGTGAGGAGGGGGCGCGGCTCGGCGCAGCCCGGCCAATGGGAGCGCTCGGAGACGGGGGAGAGACGCGGCTCCACCAATCAGAACGCGCCAGGGCGCGTCTCCGCCAATGGGAACGCGCGAGGCTGGGGTGGGGAGGGAGCGCAGCTCGGCCAATGGGAGCGGGCGGAGGGCGTGGCGCGCGGGCCGGAGGGGGCGCGGCGCGGCGCGGCTCGGCCAATGGGCACACGCGGAGGGGTCGCGGCTCGGCCAATGGGAGCGCGCAGGGGCCTGGGCCGGGCCAATGGGCTGCCGGCCGCGAGGGGGCGCGGCGCGGCCAATGGGGCGGCGCGCCCGGGCGCTATTGTGGGCGAGGCGCGCGCAGGCTGGACGGCAGCGCGGGGCCGCCGGAGGCGCCTCCCGTCTGTCTCGCGGGGGACGATGTCGCACCAGCGCGTGAGGCGAGGCGGCGGCGGCGGCGGAGGGTCCCCGATCCCGGGCGCGTCGCCGGCGGGCGGCGGCGCTGCGGCGGCGGGCGGCGGCGCGGCGGCCGCGGTGGCGGCGGCGGCGGCGGGGGGTGCGAGCGGGCGGCCGCAGCCCATGCGGGCCACGGTGCCGTTCCAGCTGAAGCCGCAGCCGCCGCACGGCAGCCCCACGCGGGGCGGCCCCGGAGGGGTCCCCCGCGCCTCCCGCAGCGCCAGCCCCGCGCGCGCCCCGCGAGGCGGCGCCGGCCCCGCCGCGGCCACGCAGACGCCGGCCGGGAGCAGCCCCCCCCCGGCCCGGCACCGCCACCTCTCGCCCTGCGCCTCCCCGCAGCCCGACGGCAGGGCCCGCGGCCCCCGGCCCGCGCCCGAGCAGGGCAGGGCCTCCCCCGAGAGAAAGAGCCCCGGCTCCCCCGGCTGCAGAGGTGAGCGCCGCGGGGGTGTGGGTAAAGGGGGCTGGGGGCGGGGGGGGGGGGTGTGCAGGCAAAGAGGTGATTGGAGTGAGGGGGAGCACGCAAAGGGGGGTTTGGAGTGAGGGGGGGGCACGCAAAGGGGGGTTTGGAGTGAGGAGGGGGCAGGTAAAGGGGGGGTTGAGGGGGTCAGGCAGGCAAAGAGGGCTTGAAGGGGGGGCGAGTAAAGAGGGGCTTGAGGGGGCAGGTGGCGGGGGTTGGATGGGGAGGCAAGTAAAGGGAGGCTTGAGGGGGAGACACGGGAGCTTAGGGGAAGGGAGACAAGTATAGAGGGGCGTGGGGGGGAAGATACAGAGAGGCTTGAGGGGCAGCAGCCATATGAGTGCTGGGAGCGCGGGGGCAGGGCGATGCATAGTGGCTGTAGGGGTGCTTGAGGGGACGGGGTGGGGGGGTGACAGTGGCCATGTGAGTGCTGGTAGGGAGGAGATGCTTAGTGGCCACCGGGTTGCATGGGGTGGGTAGGCCACACAGAGGTGGCGGGGGGAGGGTCACAGGGGTGCTCGGGAAGGGGGACGACGGGGGTGAGGACGCATACTGGTTACAGGGGTGCTTGGGAGGGGACGGGGGACAAAGTGGCCACACTGTCGCTACAACGGAGAGGTACGACACAGGGGGGCGGGGGGACATACATAGGGGTCACAGGGGTGCTTGCGGGGAGCGACGGGGATGAGGACACAGCGGCCACAGGGGTGCTGAGGGGGACACAACAGAGAGGGGCCACGCGGACTTGGGGTGGGGGAACACACATAGCAGCCACGTGGGGGGCATGCGTAGTGTCCCCAGGGGCGTTTGGGACACACACAGAGGGGTGCTTGGGGGGAAACGACGACACGCAGCGGCTCCAGGGACGCTTGGGGCAGGGGGACAGGAGGACACATAGTGGGGTGACAGGGGTGTTCGGGGTGGGGGTGCAGTGAGCAGCCGGGACAGGCCCCAGGGCCCCATGTGGTGGGGGGAGGCCGGGCCGGGCCCGTGTCCGGGCTTGTGCCGCGTTCAGCCGCCCCTGGCACCCGGCGGCGGGCGTGTTGGAGGGCTCGGTGCTTTTGTTGTGCTCCGTTGCTTCCTGGCTCTTAGGAGAGGGACAGAGAAAGCCCGGCGTGCCACGTGGGGAATTGTAGCCACTCCTGTAGTACGTGTGCGAGTGCTGCCCAAGGCTTCCTGGGGAGAGCGAGTCATCGCCGTAGGAGGTGCACTTAAAGCACTTGGTACAAGCTTTGGGTGACTGTAGCATTTAGGGGCTGCTGCGAAGCCTTCACATCTTCCCTTCCCATGCATCACAAGTGAGCATCTTCCCTTCCCATTAGTCACAAGTGTGCAGACACCACTTGGATTAAAACCACGTACGTGGTTTTAATCCAAGTGGTGTCTGTACACTTGTGCTTGGTAAATTAGCTAGTGCTGTAGGCATTGCACGTAGACTGAGGGGAAATGCGTTCGGTTTCTTGTAGTAGATACTTTCAAGGTGAACCCTGCAGAAGGTTGCATGAACTTGAGTGGTGACAAGCTTACGCTGCAACAAAGATAGAGAATACTGTGACAATAGCATTCATAATGCACCACACTGCTTTTTAATGTGTTTGAATAATTAAAATGTAGTGATAACGCTGAAATTTAAGTAATATGTGACATGGCTGAGGATAGAGCCTTACATATGTAAGTCCTTCTTGGGATAAAAGTTTGCTCAAAATCGTGAACTGTGTGTAGTAATCTGCACAATAAAGCTGACTGGCATGCAGAAGCTTATATGCTGAAATCTAGGACCTACGTGATTCCTTTTAATTCTTCTACTGCCTCTAATGTTGCTTTCTTCTTTTTCTAAAATAATGATTATAACTGGAAAACCATGTTGGGGTCCTCGGGTTTTTTTTCTTTGTTCTTGAGGAGTGACGCTGCCAAATGCAACAGTCATAATCAGTTGATACAGTACTTAAGCTAAGATCTGAATAACTTGGTTTTGGTTTGGGTTTTTTTTTGTGTGTGTTTTATTCAGACTTACCTCCTCAAGATTACCATATGCCGGCTTGTCTGCACTGTGAGAGAGCAGTGCCACAAAGATGTTTAGGTTCTGCATTAGATTTTCAGCTTTACAGATAACAGTCATGTATTTTGTTTAAGGTTATATTCTGAGGCTTTGGATTAAGGAACGTGCATATTCTTTGTTTGATATTCTTGTTAATAAGTAATCTGGAAGACTTTATACACATCACAAAATCCCATCTTCTTCCTGTGAACTTTATAGAAACTCCTGCTCTAGATGCCATCTCCTGGCGTGGAGAATGAGGAAGAGGGTAGCTTGCCTTAAGATCCAGATTCAAAAGCTTTTTGTAAAGGCGCTTTGCATCAGACCACTTGGGGTGGAGAAATCACACTGCCTTCAGATAATTGCGTAGTCATCTGCTGAAACCATGCAAACTTTTTTACTGGGTCTAGGAATTAGTCTATAGAAAGAAACAAGTCATTTGATCCCTTTGTTGTAAAATAACTCCACTAGGTTTTTCCAAGACATGTGAAAACAGAAGAGCAGTTGCATGGTTTTGAACATAGCTTTTATCAACTTGCTTCACACTTGAGAACCTGAAATTGTGCATTTACACATCTGAATTAATAGCTTCTTCTGGGTTTTTTGGGTTTGAGTTTTTTTTCAGGTGGGGTTTTTTTTTGTTGCTGTTTTCTGAACTGAATTGCAACTAAGTGTTTGAAATACTTAAATTTAATTTTCTGTTGGTTAGGGGATAATTACAAACTGAAGATTCCGTGGCACAATTTCTAAATTTCTATGCTTGCCACTTCCCTCCTAAACGTGGCCAAGAACCTAGGTCTTCTTACTACTCATTTTTGATATTTTACTTGTCCTCCCTGCAGCCTTTTAGCACTGATTACACAAACTTCAGCTTCTACTTCCATGTTGAAGTTCTCCATCCTTCCCATTACTGGTGTGACCTCATTTTTGCACTGTGAGGTCTGTCTGGCGATCTCCAGCTGCAGTTCAGTTTTCACATACCTGTCTGCAAACCACCCCTGTCAGTGGAAGTTGTTCTGACCTACTAGTAGACTGTTGCAAAATGAGGCAGAGAAATGTGTATGCTTTACCTTTACTTTTAGTGTTATTTTTATGCAAAACACCATTTTTATGCTCAAAACCATTACAGTGCATCAGGCTGTGTAAGCAGGAAGGTCAAGACAGAGCCATAGCAGTTATTTACTGACCTTTTCAGGTGCCTTGAGGTTGTGAGACATTACTATATACTGGATTTTATGTCTATTCCAATTGACTGTATTGGACCGAATATTTAAACTTGCTCTGAAAATTAAGGAGTAAAATTCGGTTAGTTTTATTTGTAACTATATTGTTCTTGCATTATTTAGAATGGTAAGTGAAAGAGTAGAATTAAAGCCTATTTGTGTGAAAGGAGATTGTGAAAGTTGTTATCAAAGCATATGGGAAGATCTTGAGTTCAGATGCGAAACCCTCTTTGGGGTAGGGAGAAGGAATGGAGCTTCATTGCATTCTTAAATGACACAGGAGAATTTATTCATTTTAAAAACCGAGTGAGTGATACAATATTAGCTACTGACTTGTCAACAGTAATTACCAAGGTTTTGCAGTAGTTACAAAAGATGCTGCTGTAGGATAGGAAGGTCCCGAAGGCTTTGTGTACCATTTTGCTTACCTAAGCTGTTAAATAATAGGCGTAAAAAGGTAAATTCACTTTTGCAGCATCATGTTTTGGGTTTCTTATGGCCAACAGTACAGGGGAGTTACTTGAATTAAAAATGTTTCCATTCACTAGAACTAAGTAACTGGAAAATCTTGGGCTTTCTGAGGTTTGCTTTTGTAAAACAATATTAGTTCAGTCATTCTCCTACCAGGACATGGTTTTGAATTACTGGAAACAAAAGTGGGAGTAGTTGTTCTTTTACATTTATGTAAAGAAAATATCTAAGGTTGTCTTCCAAAGGGAATATCCACAGTTGTGCTGTGTGTCTGTTCTTATTACTGTCTGAGCCTGTTGAATACTTTCAACAACTCTCCCCAAGTCAGCGCTCTTTCACCTTTCGGTTATTGGTAAGCATTTGTTCCATTTTGCTCTTCAGTCACATTGTTAGACTGCCTTAGCGTAAATGGCTTTTGGAGGAGCCCGACTTCATGATTGCGATAGATGTGTGTGATGCTGCTTTACCTGTAGCAACTTCATTCAGCCAGTTGTACTGCATTGATGTGTGAAAACATGGTAACTTGTTTATTATTTTCTCACATTATGGACTTTGATTTGTATTGTTCATGTCTGTTTGTTTTGTTCTATTATTTTATTTTGTTTGAAGCCAGATTGCAGAAAGTTTGTTTCTAAATAGATTTGGAGTAGTGGTGGATGAATAAGAGGGTTGATATTTATCACAAATACTGGTTTAAAGAGATAATCAGGCCAATTAAAAGAGATCTAATATTTAAGAAGTGTCTATTTGATGAAACAGCTCCATTGTTTTTCATCAGCCACAGCTGTTGTAACTGTTATCTCTGTGGAGGCAGATCTCTTGTTATGTAGGTCACATCAAGGAATAATAGCAGCTGAACGCTGGCTTCAAGTATTGTAGTGGAGAGCGCAATGAAAACATTGTGTGTGTTCCCATTGAGATGTTTTGAAATGGCAAGAGTTGTGTAGTATGCTTTGGCAATTTGTATTAAGGTATGTTGTGAAGATGGAATGTTAAGTAAAGATGTATCCAAACACCCTTGTCCCATCTAAATAAAAGTAATTTGAAAATAGAATTCATTGAAGGAATTTTTACCTCGGAGGAAACGAGGGTACTTTACAGGCTTTGTTCCTTGAAATGAGTAGCTTCCCTTGAACTTAAATAATAAGCAGGCTCTTCAGTTTTCCTTCTCTCTGTTTGCCCAGCAAAATATTCATTTTGTGGAGGAGGAGAGAGGGTAATTTCTACTACTTTTGTTTTGAAGCTGTCTGCTGCAGTGGCTTTACAGTTGATGTGACTGACTACATATACTTCCTGATTTTTAATTTTTTTGTCCACATCCTTTCTGTTTCGCCCTGGTAAAATGAGAGAAGCTGCTTGAACAGGAAGAAAAAGAACTTGGAAGAAAAATAAATAGGGAGAGTGTGGCAGCTATTTCTGAACCAAATAGTTTTGCCAGGAGGAGAAGGACCAGGGGATGTTGATTGACAGCTGACTGAACATGAGCCAGCAGTGGCCAAGAAGGCCAATGGCAACTTGGCTTGTATCAGAAATGGCGTGGCCAGCAGGTCCAGGGAGGTTATTCTACCTCTGTACTTGGCACTGGTGAGACCGCACCTCGAATCCTGGGTTCAGTTCTGGCCCTTTCACCACAAGAAGGATGTTGAGGCTCTGGAGTGAGTCCAGAGATGAGCGATGAAGCTGGTGAGGGGGCTGGAGAACAAGTCTTACGAGGAGTGGCTGAGGGAACTGGGGTTGTTTAGCCTTGAGAAGAGGAGGCTGAGGGGAGACCTCATTGCTCTCTATAACTACCTGAAAGGAGGTTGTAGAGAGGAGGGAGCTGGCCTCTTCTTCCAAGTGACAGGGGACAGGACAAGAGGGAATGGCCTCAAGCTCCTCCAGGGGAGGTTCAGGCTGGACATCAAAAAAACATTTTTCACAGCAGAGGTCATTGGGCACTGGCAGAGGCTGCCCAGGGAGGTGGTTGAGTCACCTTCCCTGGAAGTGTTTAAGGCATGGGTGGACGAGGTGCTGAGGGGCATGGTTTAGTGGTTGATAGGAATGGTTGGACTCAGTGATCCAGTGGGTCTTTTCCAACCTAGTGATTCTGTGAAATACATTTGATGTAACTTTGGAGGCAAGCGTAATTTTTATGGAGTGGCATTAGCATGCCATGTTTTCCCATGGTACAGACAGAAGGTATCATTTCAACATTGTCTAATACAAACAAACCCCTCAATGTTTTCTGTGGTGATAATAGTAGTCAGAATTTCTGAATACAAGGGTCTTAAGTGCATGGTAACTCCAAAATTGAGCTTTGTCACTGCTCCCTGCGAGTAGATTTGCTGTGAGCTCAGGGATAAGGTTATCATTATTGATGCTGTAGAAACATTAAACCATATGAGATTTCTGAACTGCTTTATGTGAATGTGCCTGATGATAGTGCTAGTAATTATGTCCTTATAGTTTAATTGAAATATTTTACATGTTTTTAATGTGTACATTTCTAATGCATGAGCATGTTCAATATTGAATGTCACTAGGGTTGCATTTGGAAGACTAGTGTTCTGCAAGACTGAGATGTCCACACCACTGAAATCTATACCTAATGGATTTTATTAATATTTATGTATCTTTAGTAGGTAGAAATGTTTTAGAAATTGAGTTCTGGAGTTCTGATTGGTGGTGTTTCTATTTTCCAACTAGCAGTCGGACAGTAGTTGAGCACAACTTTTTGCCCACAAATGAGTTTGTGTAGAACACAAATTGCTATGTTATTTATCCTTTTAGTGCAGAGCTCATCCTAAGGCGCAATCAGGAAGGACGTATGACTGAGTTTTTCCAGTGTCCTTGTAAGGCTTACAGTTGATCTCTGTGTCTTTGTATGCTGTGTTCTAGCTGTTTGGTTTAGCCCTTTGTGTATTAATTGTCTGTAATAAATACAATTCTTTTAGGTATAATTCTGTGGGCAGTAAATGAATTGATAATGAGCTTACGGCATTGTGATCTCTGGAAATGCATTTTACATCTAGAATAGCTGGTAACAATCAATGTAGGGGCATATGTGTATATCTAAACTCGGGGTCTTTCCTGCGTATCAGTCTCTAATTTAACAAACCTCAATTACTATTTTGAGGAACCTTTCTTCAGTGTTTACACTTACACAATCACAGAATGATTTGAGTTGGGAAAGGCCTTTAAGATCATCAAGCTGAAGCATCAATTCAGCCCTGCTAAGTCTGCCACTAGACCGTGTATCCAAGTATGACTTATTAGCTTGCAGCATAGTCTTTTACTGCAATTTCACATGAAGATGTCATTGATGTATGGGATAGATGCAAATTTTTGTGTTTAGGCATCTTCTTCCTTCTCACATTACTTCCTGTGCTTGTTATGTTTACCTTTTTCAGTAAGGGTTCCTGTTAGTGTCTGAATTGTTCTGAAAAGTGATAGCAATATAAATGCTAAAAATGAGGTATGCAGAAGGAGTAGTTGTGGGCAAATGTGAATGTAAAGGAAGGAGATGCCTTGATTATTTTGTAAAATGTAAATCAATACCTTATCAAAGTTGTCTTCTGGATCTAAGCATTAGACATAACTCTGCCACTGTATCCTGGGTGGCTGGTGAAACATGTCAGTTTGTAGTGTCCCTTGAATGAAAGTGGGTGAAGGCTAAAGAGCTAGTGGTATCAACTCTAAACTTGGCATTACACAAAGTTCAGCACAGATTTCATTTTTTAGCCTTTATATATGAGGGAACTTAGCTATTTATTTCTTCCAAGCCTTTCGTCATTTAAGAATCCAATGACTATTGTACCTTTGATGGAATAAATGCTGGTGTGTGGGTACCAGATCAACATTTGTGACATAAGGTTGTTTTTAAGGAAACCATAAAAACATTTCATTGCTTAAAACTGAATAGAGCCTGGAAAAGCAAACTGAATTCCTATATTGCAATACCTTGTTGTATACTTAATAACATAGTAGTTCTGATTTGATATAATTTCTTGTAGACCAAATAATTAAGCTCTCTGTCTTGCTTTCTTTCTAACCAAATGTTTTTATTCTAGCTGACAAATCAAGACCGCCTTCTTCAAGCCCTTCCAGTACTTCTCGACGGACTTCCTCATTGGATATGCTTGCTGCTCCATATCTTGCTGGACAGTGGCCTCGTGATAATCATGGACAAGCTGCTCCATCTATGAGAGACAAAGCCACACAGGTAGGACAGATTTTTGTCTTTTGAGTATTTAGATGTGAAGACAGGATTTAAATTCAAGAAGCTTTTCCTGTGAAAACATTCAGTTCTTCAGCTTTCTTGCTTGTGAGTTCCTATTCACTTTCAAATTGCACCAATCCTACCTTTCCTATTGTGGATGTGGATTATTTGCCTTCTTGAGGAAGAGGCTGTGAATGCAGTATCTCTTAAGAGTTCCACTTTCTTCTTGCCTCAGAAATACCAACGTATCACGCATCTGTGTTTCCTCATTGTTCTTAGCGTGCAGTACACTGGTTGCACTGGCATTAAGTACTATTCAGGTCAAATTCATACAAGAGCTTAGGGACTCCTTATATGTATATCTGCCTTAAAATTGAATTGGAAGGCTTCTGTAGTGCCTGTGTAGAAGCTATTGTAGCCTTTTTTTGTGATAGAAACTTCTATGATAGAGGGTGTTCATCCTCTGATTGTAAAAGGTCTTTAGTGTTCACCTGGGCTCTATGCAGCAAGTACATGCAAGTATTATGTACGTTGAAAATCTGCCTCATTGAACTATCAATGATGTTCAGATTTTGCTCAGCTGGATAGTACTTTAAAACTGCCTGATTTGCCAAATTTAAACAACTTGGCAAGATTTCTTGAGCTTTTAGTGATTCAGTTCTATGCCACCTGTAAAGACAGAACCAACAAGCTATTTAATGAAACTGGTGTTACAAGAGTTAGATAGTCATCGGGACACTTGTTTTATCATTCCCCTAAAGTAATTGTTGTTACATGATATCCTACTGTATGCAGAAATGATTCAAGATAGATTTCTTTATAGAATATCCCAGTGTTCTGTTTCTCCTGTAGATGCAGTCTGGCAGTGGATTTTTCTAACTTGTGGAGTGAAGAAAGAGCTAGGTATATCAGGTTTTACCTCCCTATTCCTGGAACATGGTTTCAAGAACAACTCTCTGCCAATTCCAAAGAATGTAAGAAAAATGCAGTTGGAAGGGAAGCTGACAGTGTGTGCGACCTGCTTGATGCCCTGCTTAGGTTGGATGGCAGTAACAAAAATGTGGCATATAAGTTTCCCTGTGCTGCCAAAAAGGGTGTAGGGTGTTGAGCAGGTCTTGTCTGCAGCGTTGATTGTTTCTGTATGTCCTTCTCAAGTTCCACAACCTTTTGCAGAAAGGACCACAGTTTGAAGAGCAGATCAGTAGAAAACTGAGATGTTTTGTAGGGGAATATGCCTGTCTGCGTAAGGTGGAAATAGAAACTGGTGAAGAAAGGAGAGCTGAGGAACAAGTTTTCTGTGCGGGAAAATGAATCAGTAAAATGGTTAGAAGATGGGTGAAAAGGTTAAGCAAATTGTATTGAGGAGGAGGATGAGGGAAGGCATATGATATACAAGAAGTTGCTGTTCATGCTTAGCTGTTAAAAGGCATTGTTAAAGTGTGGGTGCCATAGGTATTTATTTTCATATTTGATTTCTTAGGATAATACTTTTTTCAGAATAACTCTCTTTCCGTACTAGTGCCAAAGCATTTGCTATATTCAGTTGATCTTGTTCAGCTTAGTTTTGGTTTTATGAGTCATGGTTGGGCTTTTATAATCAGTGTGTTTTCCAGCTAGATTAGATATCATTCTTTTTGGCTTATGTTTTTCTTGTCTTATTCTTCCAATTCTGGCACTTCTATATGCTGTGGTAGAGGGGCTTTCATGTATAAGGGGAAACATATTTGCAAAGATTAATGGGTATACTGTAAAGGGCATTTGATATTTCTGCAGAATGAGTATATTTAGTGGTGATTGATGAGTGAAATAGCATCATCTGTTGTTTATCAAACCGGTGGAAACTTCTGGATTGATAGACATCTCAAGTCCAAAGCTTGTGTTGATAGGACATTGAGATGTCGTTGCTTTTAATCTTTCTGGTGTGCTTGAAAGAAAACATTTCAACTAGGGACAAGTTCGAGATGTGATTTACGATAGTTATTTCCCAAGATAGTGTAGTCTCTCCATTCGTATTGTTTAGTGTTTCTGAAGACATGGTGTTTGAATGAAGTTTCACTAACAAAGATACTCTGTCTCCAGTATGTAGTTTCAGATTTCACAAAGTCTGATGTGAAATGGATGTGTTCAGATTTCAAGCATTTAGGGAACAGGAACTGAATCCATTAAGATGTAAAATATTTTCAAGTTGAGCGAGCAGGTTATCTTGATTTTTGTGTGTTAATGACATAGGGAGTAGAGTCATTCAGGAAGCAGACCTGGGAAGAGACAGCACTTGGTGACACTTTGGCTTGCAAGCCTTTATAGAGATGCCCATAGGCCATAGCTGAGAACTGTGTTGAATTCCTGGTCATGGAGACACTGTCTATTGGACTCCTGCTTCGACTGATGATTTTGATGAAACCTGTCTGTACGATCAGACTGATTTATGTACATGCAGAATGCTTGTTGGATGGTGAATAAGTGTATTATTGAGTGCCCTAGGGTCTGGCTAGAATTTGTATATGCAGGTATTTAACTGCTGCTAAAACAACAGTTTGTGATCTTATGTCTTTTTTACTTTGAATCAAACCTGTTTGGCATTGACTGTAGTTGTTTGAAATACAGTGGTGTCAAAATACAAGTTAAAATGAGGCAATTGTTTTCTATGTTTCTAATTCTTAAGGAGTAATTCATTTCAGCTGCAAAGTTTTTGCTCTAATACTAAGTATTCTACTATCTGCAATAAATAAGTGACTAGCAGTACTTTAAGAACCTAGAGAAATAGAAATCCCTCTTTGTCTATTTGTTATTGGGTTTGTGTTTCTTGAAAGTAAGTATTGTAAATAAACTGTGGGGGATGAGTAGGAGGCAAGTTGCTAAAATAGTGTTACATGTCTGTCTTGATGTAAAGGTTTTCTGTAATTTAACACCGTATACCTACTCTACAAAGATTTCTAACTTTGTTTTGAGAATAAGTATCAAAGCAAGTTTTAATCCTTTAACATTAATTGGATATTAATTTATGAAATAAGTCCTGCATCTTAAGTCAAAGTCTTGAATATAATTTACATTGAAAGACTTATCAGAGTGCTAGTTAGATTCTTGTAGGCAAGTGCAGTGATTGTGCTGAGTTTGAAAGTTAGAATTAGCGGCTAAAATTTATTGTTCTAGGAGCTAGAGGATAGGATAAGACTCTAGATTTACATTTGAGAATTAACTATAGACAAAGACTGATACTTGTGAATGGGAGTTATCAATTATTCTAATCTACGATGATGATGAGTGCTTTTCTGGAAGAGTAGATTGTAGTGGATTCTAGTTTTGCCATGAAATAGGAAATTCAAGGCAGCCTGGTAACTTTATTATCCATATTTGCCCTAGCTAGTTTTTTGAGTTGGAATGATGAAGATGAAAAGTACCAATAGCAGAGGCTTTATTTATATGAAAGTTCTATCTGTAACTGAAGCTAGTGGGAGTTGCAACGTGTATATTTGGAGTTACACCTCCGTTTTCCCTGGAAGATGGGGATTAATGCCATATCATCAAAGGCCGTGTGAGTTTGTGTTCTGAGTACAGATGCGGTAGATCAGATGGATGTGAGATGGAAGTAAGTAAGGTCAGCTTGTGGCTTGCAAGCTGTTAGACTCAAATGTAAAAACAACTGTTGCATGCTGTAGGTGTGAAGACTTTGAGTCAATCTAGGTTCCTGATGTAGGAGAAAGTGAGTTGTCAATGACTTCTAAGGATAAGTTGGGTAGATCTCTGCTGTCTGCCAAGAATTGCACTGTTGCAGCAGTGAAATAAAAGAAATTCTTCCTTTCTTTCAGTGTGTAAGCTGCTTCCAGAAATCCTTCCCCCTGCTTCATTAGGTGTATTTTCCTCTGACTGATAGGAGGTTCCTGATAAGTGTTGTTGTCCTTCTTGGAGCCTTTACAATTCACTGCTTTTGAAGGCCATTCTGGATGTGGTTAGGTGGGAATATAAAGCTGTCTGTGAAGCATGCAGTATTACCACAGCCTTGCCTGTGCATTTTGCTATCTTAAAGAGTTCATCTTAGTGATGCTTCAGATTTCTCAGACCCCTTATTTCAGTATGTTTGCAAGTTTCCTATTAAAGACTTTGTTGGTTTAGTGAAACCAGCTTAGTATTATCTGTGTTGCTTTCTGCTTGGCCCAAGACAACTATGAAGCTGAATCCCCTTGAGGCATGAATAAATTAATTCCCTGCTTTGAAATGGCTCTAGTGGTGCTTATATTCCTTGCCTTTTTCTCCTTCTTCTGAGCAAGAACGCTGTTTTGAAGCTGTAGTAGTGCAGGCTTTCACAGTGTTTACATCTGTGCTAATGTGTCAGAAATAACAAGGTCAGCATCTGTGCAGGAAATAAAATATACCATCTCCACCAAATTCAGCGCTGTCACACTGGCTCTTCAGAGCAATACAGCAGCTTGTGGTACATCTGGCTGTTAATACTGCCTTATGCTCAATTTGGAAGAGAAATTAGCACATCCTTGTATTAGAATGGGTCTGAATGTTGTTGCGGGGTTTTTTTAATTATATAGTTTCACTCCACTTTTTCATACATACAAAGGCTTTTAGTCAGTGACTGTTTTTCACTCTCAGTTCTGAATCTAGCAAATCTTAAAACTGTTCTCTCTTCTAATTTGTCTCAAAATATTCTGCCAGAAAGTAGGAATTACGTTTTTTTAAATTAATCCTGTAATCTTTTTGCTGCAGACAGAAAGTGCCTGGGCTGAAGAATACTTGGAAAAGAAGAAAAACTCACACAAACGTTCAGCATCGTGGGGAAGCAACGATCAACTCAAGGAGGTCAGATATGGTGTTATTTAAGATACATTTGGATTAAATTTTTTACTGGTATGCAGCGTTACTGTGAATTTTGAGGAAGGCATGAATATTACACTGCATTGTTTTGTTATACAGATCATGGGCTTGGTAAAAAAATAAGAAACAGCAGTTCATTTTGTGTTGATTTCATGTAATAATGCATAAGTTTGGGGGGTTTTATCTGAATGTATGGGAAAGAGTGTCAAATGCAGGTGACTTTCTTCGTCAAAGGAGGAAATAAAGCAGTAACAAAACAACTTTCAAACTTTGTATTTAAAGTTCTTTCGTTAAACCTCTAGAGGTGTATTCTAGACTTCAGCTGAACAGATAGCTAACAGGTTCGCAAGGACTCGAGTCTAATTTAATGCTCGCAATAATTATGAATGTTATAGTAATAAAGAACTTCAGGTGTGATGGAATAAATCGATGAAACTACGTGTACACCTGAATATATCTTGTGAAATCTCATGTAGGTTTTTCCTTTATTAGATTGCAAAATTGCGTCAACAACTGCAGAGAAGCAAACACAGCAGCAGGCATCATCGTGACAAAGAAAGACATTCTCCATTTCATGGTAACCATGCAGCCATTAACCACAGTCAGGTAAGGCTGTGCACATCTTAGACATATTGAGTAGCTGATACTATTTTTAACTCCTTTCAAGGTTGTGATTTTTCTTAAAGGGAACTTAGAAATTCCATGTACTGCTAACTATGTTGTAGCTGTAGGTGAATGCTATGAAATAGATCAGTTTTCTTTGACTTTCTCAAGTATATGGAGTCGTGGATCTTTGTTACTTGTCTGGGTTGGTTTTGAATTCCCACTGTCAAAGAATTTCATAGCTGGATCCTTCCTTAAAGCAAAACTCTTAAAGTGCATTTGGCAGACTGTGCAAAAGGATGACAGATAAGCTTCATCTAAAATCATAGATTATCATTTCCATTGCCTATCACTAATGGTTATGAGTTTGCATGTAGAATGTGGCATGGAGCAAACTGGTGGTAAAATGATAACACTCGGAATTGTTGTTTCTGCTGTTCACCTTTTTGTGTCCTGGCAATAGGACTGGTCTGCTCCTGTAATGGACTGATTTAGAGAGCTTACCTGACAAAAAGCTATTCAATGGGTTTTTTTAGGTGCTCTATTAAAAGTATTTATACTTTTGGTGGATTCACTCAGTGTTTTGTAAGATTTTTTTTTTTCCTGTCACTTAAGCCTTGAACCTTTAAGTAGCGATCTCCTAAATTGTGATGGTTAGGCCACCACATGCTCTCTGTGCAGTTTCAGTTTTATATGAAGACTGCTAATGAGATAAGAGAAGTAATATTTTTAGCTCAATGGGTAGCAGGTGGAAAAAAATAGACTTTTAGACACATGGATCCTTTTTCAAGTCTGTTTTCCTTGAGTAACTTTAAGAAAATCAATAGTGACATTAGACTTTTTTTTTCATAAGGAAACTTTTTTCCCTGTTACTTTATACATATATACAGCAAACGTTTGGCAGCAGAAAAAAGAACAATGCCTTGCAAGTCAGTGTAGTTGAAAAACTGTGGAACTGTCGGTGTTGTGAATTGAGAAAGTACCTTAACAGTGAAGCTGCTCTACAAATCTAGTCATATTCCCAATTACTCCTGGAATGCAGTTAGAATTGTCCTAATAAATATTGCACTTTGATACCTTTTAGTGAAAACTGTTTCTGTTCTGTTGTTTTATACTTCTGGAAATAATTTAGGCCAGGGGCAGAAGCCATTGTGACATCAGCATGTGTCCTGCTTTACAGGTCCTTACCCATTCTGATGAAGGATGAATTAAAAAACAGAAGGGAAGAACCATACCTACAGTCCTGTGCAGGCATGTTCTTTTGCAGATAGAAGTCAGGTGTCTGAGTGAATACTTTATACTTCAAGAAAGGAAATAGGAAAGTAGAACAGTGTTTTGATTTTTTTTCTGATTTATTGTTCTCAACTCCTACCTTTTTATAAAAAATCGGCAGCATCTTTTGTCTCGGATCCTAACTTGTCTCTGCTGTAGGTCATTTAATTAGGAGTCGTGAATTTTCAGGCCTTAACAAACTGGGTTCAAGAGGCACTTATTAGTTTGAATTCTGTACTACTAGAAGTACTATTTTTAGGATTTTCCTTTAGAATTACATTTTTTGACGTAACTTGGGAATGACTTCTTCAAACTCTTTAAATCTCAAAACAAGCTGTTTCCTTCTCCTTTTCTGTATAGCAGAACAGTTTGAAATTGCAACAGGCTGCCTATTAGAACTTTCCTACATTTTGATCTGCTTTATTGAAGTACAGATACAGTGTGGTATGCTGCTAATCTTCCTGACTGCTGTAGCTCAAGTCAGAACAGTCCAAAATGATGAAAGGAGAAAGGCAAATAAATGACCCCGTCCCTCCCTAGGGGATTTTGAGGAAGCTTATGAAAATTGATGAGACACATTTAGAGGACAAAAAAAAAAAGGCAGGTCAGAATACTTTATGCAGATATTTTATCCAGATTTGTAGAATTTGTTTGAAGGTTTGCTATAGTTGTGGGCCATAGAGGCATTTCAGCAAAAAAAGTTGGATCCTTCAGTGTAGGCCCTTCAGTACTCTGGGAAATTACATGCGATGTAACAGATTTGGCTTGGTCTTCTAAAAACCTGTAGCTTTCTGAATGCTGATCTATTGTCACTTTAATAATATTAGTTTTTAATTTTGTAAATGAACGGCATTATTACTATTCTGGAAAATACCCTCCCCAAATATGTATATAATATTTTTTTCATCGTAATTACTTTATTAATTTATGTTCTTGACATTTTGCTTCCTGTATGGAGGCCTTTTGCATCCTGCCAAATTTTAGAGTATGTGAGTAAAATATTGCAAAACAGATAATTAGTTTGGGGGCTTGTGAAACAAACTATAAAACATAAACTGAGGCAAAGCAGCTTTTCCAGCATTGTGTTATAAGACAAACTGTTGTTTTTCTTAGTAAATTTTGTGCCAGCTGTGTTGAGCTATTTGCAAAGGGGGGAAGTTAGAGAAGAGTAAAAGAGTAAATGAAAAGTTTAGATTAATGGCATTTAGAGGATGCTTTCTTTCTAAGTCGAAGTGAAAAATCTGTAACTGCAGGCATCAAGGGCAAAGGCTTTCTCATTCCTTTCTAGGCAACTGCTAAAGTAGAATTTCTGGCAGCAGCTCAGCTCCTTCAGGATTTGTGGGAAGGGCTGTGTGGAAGCACTTGCAGTTAGTGTTTAGAATATTTATAAATTTTTTTTTATGTTCCCAACTTGAAGAAAACTTGCAGTTGTTGACTCCAGAGGATCATACAAAGATTTCTGAGCTTGAGGATTTGGATTTCTGACAAGGCCGAGAAAATGTGTTGGGAGATTGCCTTGGTAGTCCCTTCACAGAGACCAAGTAACTCTGTTTAACATTTTGGAAATGGCTTATTCTTCTAGTTAAAATTAAAAGAAGCAATTCCAGTGGATTTCTTTCCTCTTTTCTTCCCTACCAATAGACACTTCAGCTTTGCCACAATTCTTGAGTTTTACCAAAATTTTTACAGTGGATTGTACCATTGAAGCCTCCAACTCATTGTTTAATTGTGCTTCTTTTCTATAATTTTTCTTTGAAGAACAAAGTCTGCACAGTCTCTATGGAATAAGCTTGTTAACTATTCCTGTCCTACTCAGAATCTGGAAACAGTTCGTGAGGAACTTGGTCGAGTCCTTGCTGCTGATTACATCTTTTTCCAGAGTAACTGATTTATTTTTTTTATTTTTTTATGATGTCAGAATTGTTCCATTCTCTCTCCCGAAGGGGTTTGCAGAAAGGTCGTAACCTCCTCAAGTGACCTCAGGGTGCTTCTGAGAGCTGGATTTTGAGTTAATTGCATGGTACTAAGTCTGCAAACAGGAGTCAAACCAATGAGCTCTTACTTTATTCTCAGTGTAAATATAATGGAGAAACTAGAGTTAAGGCCAGAGCTGAAGCTTGGCAGAAGACTAGACGGATTACAGTTCTTCCAGAATATTTTTTCCTCAGTGCACTCGCCGGTGTTATGTTGCTGCTTGACACTGAGCCGTCAAGCCCTCTCCATTCACTTTCCTGGGAAACATGCTAATGTCTTGCCAATCAATTGATCCTAATGAGCCACTAATACTGAGACAAGCTGCATGGTGTTTGCAGTTTGTTTCATTCTTACCACCTTACATAGGTGGAACATTTCATTTTTGGAGAGGAGTTGCCTTGATGCATTCAACCTTGAGGTGCTTTGATGTTTAATAACCAAAAGCATCAAAAGACCTTGAATTCTGTTTAAAGTTCTGTTGCTTGTTGAAAGATTGGGACTTCTTAGAGCAGTTTTCTAAAAAGTCAGTGAATAATTCAGCAATGAGGTACAAGACATGGGTGATAACAAGAGTTTATACCATACCTGTACACTTCAGGACTCTAACCTGCACCAAAACTCCCTGACAGTGCATTATTATGTGAGCACTGCAGTTGTTATCCCATATCTAGTACCTTGCTTCATTTTGTGCGTTCTTAAATATGCATTCAAGGGTTGGTAGCCTGTTTCTGTATGTCAGGGGCCAGCTCTTTGCAGAACTCTGAAGGCAGTATTTCTAGTACAAAGTTTCTTGTTTTGAGGCCGGTTGTTCTATTCATGTAATGGAACCTCCTTCCCTTCCACCCTCTGGCACTCTGGGTTAACATGTTGTCCTCGGTCATCTACAGAATATTATTTTTCTTGGAAGTGAAACATGCTGTATTGAATCATAATGAATTCTATTGGAGCAACTTGTGGGTTTCTACTTTGAGCTCTTCTCATAGGACTAAGAAACTCTTAAGAATTTCTGGGGTAGGCAATCATATCTAAAACGTGGAGAATTCCCACGCTTTGCTAATGGCTGCTGAAATCTGACTTGTGTTCTGCTTTCTGCTTTTTAACAAGTTCAGTTTGTCCTAAGAATGCGTATAAGTAATAATTGGGTGCATAAACTCTTTATTATTGCTTAAACTTGTGCTGCTATACCTGTATTATGACTGGATATTGGCTTGTATTAGTTTACTGGATTGCTGATCCAAGGATTTGTTGGGAACAGAATTAGCAGCGTTGCTTTCTCAGGCTTTTTGTGCTCTTTCCCAGTGGTTTGTTTTCTCTTTTTCATCTTCAAGCAAGACTTTTGCAAGTCTTTCCAAGTTTGGCCATGATGAGAATGTTTAGTTTTGCTGACATAAACAGAGTCACAAGCATTTCCTGAACAGAAGCTTTTGTAGTCTTTGTACAAGTCTCTTTTTTTCTTATAGCTATCTTGCTGGTTTCCTCTACTGAAACATTACAATTTGTGAGTTTTGATGCCTTAGATTTGTAGTTGTGAGAATAACTCTACATTATCATCTGCACTTGGAATTCTCATGTTTACATTAATTTTTCTAAGATAGTTTTTCCACCAGGCAAGTTTTATGTGGTTTTTGAGACTTTGCCTGTGAAGTTGCAGTGCTTTGCTGCCTGCCTGTGTGCAGTCTTGTACTTAGAGAGGAAAAATGAAATTAAAAAAACCCCAAAACCAAAAAACCCACATACAAGCCACTTTGAAGACCAGGTAAGAATACTGCTGTCCCTCAATCAGTAGAGGAGGTGCTCTCAGCACACTAGGCCACACTAGAGTCTAGGAATCATACCCAGGAATTCTACTGTGACAGTAAGTCTCTCACTTTTCTTTGAGTTGAACTAAATGTCTGCAGGAAGCATTCCATTATCTGTAGTAGTGGCCCGCATACTCCCCTGAGTCTGTCTTGAACGTCTGACCAGTATCTTATAGTGTCCTGGCAGCATGATTATTTTTTTTCTTAACAAAGGAGAGGATGGCAGATCTCAATGTTGTGATGTACCAAAACGGTAAACTTCACTAACGTGTTTTCTGAGAATGCAGTTTTTGCGCGTACTTTAAAACACTGCATTTTTAAAATGTTAACATTAATTCCTGAAGCAACTATGTATTAACATTTGGGTTTGGGATTTTATTCTTTCTGTAGAAGTATTCCTAAATTGTTTTGTCAACTTTTTATTCTGGCTTGATATAGTTACTATGTTAGTCTTCACTCTAGCATAGTATAATGTTGCATTTGTGGAATAATTTTCCTTCTGTGTGTGTCATGTTACTGTAGGTGACAGCAGATTTCCATTAAAATGCCACTTGTAATTTCATTAAAACTGTAAACCCAGCAGTGAAGGAAGTGAAATTGTAGTACAGCTTAATTGGAAAGGAATGTGAATATATTTTAAAAGCTTCAAAACTACTTATATTTAAATCTTTGCTGTTAGATTTTTCACTTGTAAAGCAACATTGAGCTGGAGAGAGACCTTATCAAGGTAAGTCCTGAGACCAGATTGTTGAAAACTTTTACAGTTAGACATCCTGAATTTTGTTTCAAATCTAATTTCTGTTTCTTCATTTAAGACATCGATTTTAGTACAGTTGCTAAAGTTTCATCTAAATCCTTAAAAATGAGGTGTGGATGTGTTCTTTAAATGTTCATTTTTGAGTAGAAATAGTAACTGTGTTTAGTAAATAAATCTATGTTGCTTTCTTACTGTCTCTGGTTCTTCAGGCTCCCATCCCAAAGAGTGCTCTTGTTCCTGTGATACCTATTACCAAATCAACAGGATCACGATTCCGAAACAGTGTAGAAGGACTGAATCAGGAGATTGAGATAATAATTAAGGAGACGGGTGACAAAGAGGAACAACTTGTTGTATGTATCTGCCACCATGATTGCTTTCTATACTTATTTTGGGTTTGCGTTGTTTTTAAGTCATAACCTTTACTTTGTATAGTTTTTGAATTATTTTTCTCTGGAACATGTTTTGCTTTATTTAATAAATAAAGTTGAAAAGCCTTTTGGAAAGCAGAAAGAAGAAAAGGATTAAAGCTTGAATCTGAACCTTTTCCACTGTGGTGTAATTATTTTTCCAATAAAAGAAATCTCTGTTTGGAGAGTGTTTGTAGTAACTTTTTTTCTTCTGTCTGCCCATGCAGAACTGTCCTCATACCAGGTGAAGTTTTAACTTGCCCATTTTTAATGTTCATTTTGATTTTAGGTGTTTTAGAGGTAAATTTAGTATTAAAATACCAGAAATGCAGGCCACTGAGATGATTAAGGGCCTGGAATGCCTTTCATAGGAGAAGAGGCTGGGAGAGCTGGAACTGCTTAGCCTTAAAAAGAGAAAGCGAAGGGGAATCTTGGGCAGTAGTGCCCAGTGACAGGGCAAGAGGCAGTGGACGTAAATTAAAAAAAATAAGTACAATCCGAACACAAAAAACACTTTTTTTGTTAAATGTCTGAGGGTGTTCAAAACTGGAGCAAGGTGCACAGAGAGGATATGGAATCACTGCGGAGATATGCAAAACCTGAGTGGACACAGTCCTGGGCAGACTGCTCTGACTGACCCTGCTTGAGCAGAGGTGCTGAACTTGGGTGATCTCAAGGGGTCCCTTCTAACCTCAGCGATTGTGTTTCTGTGAAATATTTGAAAACTATTGTCGTCTGCCTTTGTTTTCAAATCCTACTTACTTTATTTTCTGTTGGTCTTTGTGTAATGAATAAAACTTTCTCCTTCAAGCACCTGAAACTTCTATGAAACTCAAAATTCCCTCATCGTTACTGAATTTAAATAAGTTGCTAACCAGACAAGACGAGTCATCTCATACCTTTTACTTTTAACAGCCTCAAGATATTCCAGATGGGCACCGTGCACCACCTCCCTTGGTTCAACGTAGTAGTAGTACACGCAGCATTGATACCCAAACACCTGGAGGAGCAGACAGGGGGAGTAACAACAGCAGCCGCTCTCAGTCAGTGTCTCCAGCCTCATTTCTTACCATTTCTACCGAAGGCAGTGAAGAAAGTCCATGTTCTACAGATGATCATCTTGCTGATTCCAGAGATAAAGGTACTGTGTAACTTAATGCCAACTGTTAACTCACTGCTGTGTGCATGAACATGTAGTAAAACAGGGAATTAGTTTCTCACATCCATGGTAGAATTTTTTTTTTTTTTAAATCACTTCAAACACTGTGTGTGCAAGCACATCTAGTGCCCCATTATTGAAACTGGGTAGACGTGACAGAGGAACATACTTCCTAGAGAAGTCTTTTGGTCTTAAATTACTTCAAGAAAGCTGAAGAAGCAAGAGGTGGAACAGTGAAGCAGGCCAGTCCTGTTGCTTGTGTATATTCATATTTTGTCAGAGATCATATTTAGTATGATCTCTGACAAAACGGCCAGTCTTGCAGCATTTCATATGCGTGCCTACAGAGGTTCAACTGTTTAAGGATTTTAATTATGCTTTTTTACTGGAAGTCTTCTGATATATGCTAGGGAAGATTTACAATCCAGTTTAGACCTTTTCTAGATTTAAAATAATGTAGCTTCTGCTAGTTTCTTTTGACTAGATGGTGAGGGCATAGGACCATAGTTTCAGGTTTATAGTTCCAAAGTGTCCAGGAGTGAACAGAGATTGCAGAGCAGTGTTGAAGTGGTATAAAGAGAAATAGAAAGGAGGAAGGAGATCGAGATTAAGATTCACAAATGGAGACCTGGAGGTAAATTGAAATGCTTCTTAATTTCATAACATGAAGTGATTTTGAATTTTGGGGGCATTTAGAGATAGTTGTAGTTATTTTTATGTTATGACACATTTAAACAATGAGATATTCTGTTCCTGCAGAGAATGGGAATAATTCTCCCTTGCCGAAATATGCTACCTCACCAAAACCCAACAATAGCTACATGTTCAAGCGTGAACCTCCAGAGGGCTGTGAAAAGGTGAAAGTCTTTGAGGAAAGCTTGTAAGTAGATCTTTACTTCATAAGAAATAACATTCAACATTCACAGTTACCTGTTGGTTTATTTGTCAGATCAAAGTTATGCTGAGAGCCTCACCACTTTTATTTTGTGTGACTATATACTGCTATATATGTATGTATTTTATTGCTGGAATCTTGTGTTAAAATCAAAATTTCAAGAGACCCTTTTTTTTTAAAACCAGCATAACTTGAGAGGGCTTTTTCTTACCTGGCATATGTTGGAGGGGGAACTCAAATTATCAGATACAGAGAGGTGTAGTAAGAAGCTGTAATGTAGGCTCATCAGCTAATATGTCACAGCTTGACAGGCACATGCAGTAATGTAGGCTTTGAAGACCATATTCTTCTCAGCTACATCTATGTAGTTATGAAAGTTTTAGTGGTGGAGGAGTGAATTTGACCCTCAGCATGTGATGCTTTGATTATTCTGAAAAGAAACACCCACTTACTTTTGTAATTTGGGAATATTCTTGGAGGTTTGTGTTTTCAGTGGCGTTTTTATACCCTTGTGTCACTTGGATGCAAGAATCTTAACCTACAGCTAAAAATTTCATTTCATTACACAGTATAATTTGGTTATAATTCTCTTATGCCTATATTATCCTAACAATGGCATCTACTGTAAGTGTTAATTAAAAATATTACAGCTGCATTTGCGTATTTTCTGTCTCTCATCTCTGCTAATTGATTTTGAGGTCTGCATGGCCTCTTCATAGCAATGTGGAAAGGGTTACAATAACTCAAGTTACCCATTTCTCTTTTAGAGTGTGTAAGCGATGTTGCCAACAGACTAGCTAGTCATCACTTGCTCCGAGAACACATTCTGTTGTGATTTGACTTGCATTTACATCTCTTTTCAGATGTCCTTCCTGCATAGCAGTAGAACTGCCCTGCTGTAGAGTGAAACAGGCTTCTGCAGATTTTTTTTACCTAGCTATGACAGTTCTTAGTGCGATCTCATATAGAAAGATCTTCCTCATATCTTGGTACTTATATTCCATGTGTACATGGAATACGTGAGCAGTAGCTGCTTAAAGCTCAACCTTTGTTTAACATTATTTCTATTTGAAATTTATAGTACTTTCAGTTGGGAAAAGAGTTACAAATAGGTCTAAATGTTCTGGAGAATCAGTTAATATGGAAACTATTTAATGAACAGAACTGCTTTTCAGAGGAGAATATCTCCTACAGGAGTATAAGTATACTGAAAGACTGGCTTGCTTGGACAAGTTGAAGATAAAAGTGCATGTGGCTTTGGAATAGATTCCACAGTTTTGTCTTAAAGTGGAGTTAGACTAGCTTAATATATTTACATTGCAGAGTTAGGGACAGACATGGAAGGCATTTCTGTGCTATCCACAATTTCCCTTCAAGCCCTGTCTTTCACAAAGCATATCTGAGTTGTTTGAATTATATGCTTCCTTCCCAGGTTACAGGTACTTGATCATGATTGCCACTTTGGGAATACTATGTTTTACTCTCTGCATTGAATTTTTAAGTAAGGTGGATGAATCTTTTACAAAGATTCAGGCCACGCTAAGGTGAACGTGGAAAGGAAGCAGAAGTCCAGAAAAGCGGATCCCCCTGTGATCACAAGCAGCTCAAAGATAGGCAATACTAGGAATATTGCCATGGGAGCTTTCTTTCAGAAGGCTTGCTATATAAAGTGTTGGGGCGAGCAGGACTTGCTGGGTTGTGAAAGTTTCTGGAGAACCTGATCAAGAATATGTTCTCATATATCAGATTTGCCAGTTCATGGGCAGGGTTTATGATCTCCAATATGAAGTCAGTGGGTGTATTCCTTGGGTTTGGAGACAGTCTGTCCTGATAATGTGCTGTTGATCTCATAGTATATTTAAACAAGCAATTTAAATAATTTTGCCATTTGCAGAGTGATGTGAATGTCATTAATCATTAGATCGATCAGCTGAAATACATTTAAGTTTAAACCTCAGCTTGTCTTTGGTGATGCATTCAGCAATACATACCTGCTATTAACAGAATTTGATTGTTCAGTGTCAGTTTAAAACTGTTGTGTGTTTTCTATTTCTAGGCCAAAGCCGCTGCATGAAATTCCAGCCTTCTACTGCCCTGACAAGAATAAAGTGAATTTCATTCCTAAAAGTGGCTCTGCTTTCTGTCTTGTGAGCATCCTCAAGCCACTTCTTCCAACACAGGATCTCGCACTTAAGGGCAGTGCACACAGCCTGACTGTCTCGTCCACCATGACGCCCAGTTTGTTACAGCCTATTGCTATGGCTGCCTTGTCTGCAAACACAGACCAAGACAGGATCTCTCGTGGAACAAGTACATTAATACCACAGACCTCTCTACTCCAGCCATCAGGATGTATTGAGGAAGCTGAAGGATAGATTTACATTGTCTTGATGTTTTTCTGGGCAACTACTGGGGAAAAAATTGGAACCACTTGACTGGACCTTTCTGACCACGCTATTTACATTGTTTTAACAATTTATGGCACTGTCATAATGGAACTGTTTGTATAATTGACAGTTTGGTAGCACAGTGAGAAGTTCAGGAGAATGCAGCAACTGATACTCCGTTGCACTGTTTGCTCATGAAGACTGGTTCTGGTTTGCTCCTGCTTTTTTAAACACTGGTGAAAATGAGGACTGTCATAATCCTTTGCCACTAAAAGGACCACTTGTTGTGATGCTGGATGTCCTTTGACTTTTTTCCAATTAAAACAAAAATCTAAAGACCAACCAGCTGATCCCATTAGCCATTGTAATGTGCAGAGGGAGGGGCAATTGGATGGTTTTGCAACATGTTTTTTGTATGAAACTGTATTTTGTAACAAAAAATTTGCCTTTTCTGGTGCATAGCAGATGGTGTTGAGAAGATGATTTCCTGGTGACAGTACACACACCCCCCTTTTTTTTTTTTGTATGGAAGGTTCATTTTACTTGGCTATTTTACAGCTGCTGGGACCAAAAGGCTGCTGAAGTATTTCAGCAGTCTGGAATCATGTGACCTTGCTGAACAGCCTCAGCCCTAACAAAATAAGACAAGTTAATATGTTTGAAAGATTTGAAATGTGGGAGTATCCGAAAAGCAGTGTTAGTATATAGTGTATGTTTTTCAATCTTGGAAGTCTGTGCTCAGAATAGTCACATTCTTAAAACTCCTTTCTTCACAGAATTCCCATCAGTGTCTTGTTTATTGGATGGAAAACTGCATTTTAAAGCACTTGCCCCAGTATTGTTCTGTTTGTCCATAGGATTTTTGTGCAGGGTTGGGGGGAAAACCGTTATCCTCTTACTTAGTATTCTTTCTTCCAGAAAATATGCCACTTGCCTCTTAAAGGCTTGCTTGGTTACTTATGGAGTTAGTCAGCCTGAATCATTAGTTGCCCTTGGCACAAATTTGCTCTGACATGACTCATCACTGTATTATAGTCTCTGGCCACATCCTACTGGAATATCTGTGCATGACCTTTTGTCATAGTGGTGTTTTGTGTGTCTGTTGAAGGTGATGGTTTGTCAGACATGGTGTCTGTTACAGAGAAGTTTACAGCAGCAGATCTGTTCTCCTTTCTTGGCCAGCAGCTTAGACTGGCGTGTAAAGCAGAGGATTTTTTGATACCTGGTCTATGGTTACTTTGAAATTGTAATAAAAGATGAAAAGGGCGGGGGAGGCAATTGAAAACAGAAACTGTTTAGGAGCTTCAGTGAGGTTTCTCATGTGTTCCTAGAGTGTGTTACTTGAGTTTGAGTAAATACAATATAGAAAAAAAAAAAACCCTGCAAAAAAAATGCGATGACCTGAATACCAGTGTCATATCAACTTAAAAATCAAGGTGACCTTGTACCTCTTTTACAGATTTAGATTCAGTAATTTCAAAGTGTTGTCGTGAACAGTCTCTGGGGCTGAGTATTGGTCTTTTACGCACAACCAGTTCTCTCTGGTTTGCGTAGACATTGCTTCCATGCTTCAGTTGCATGCTCAGGTCCCCTCGTAACTGCATCTTTAACTGCAAATATAACAGTTCTGTTCAGTGATTAATATGCTTAATTTGGTTGCAAACATTTCACTTGGGAGAATGAAAAAAACCAAACCTGCATACCTGTGCAAGTAGGTCGTAGTTTTGATGCACATTTACTGTTCCTTCAAGTCCTACATGAACAACTATGATGGCATAAGTACTTTACTCAGCAGGTAAGTGTAAGTTACACTAGCATGCACAAGTTTTGTGTTCACAGTAAAATGATCCCCTTTTAAAATTTTATGCAAAAATAAAGCAGATTAAAAAGGTACCAGGAAGCATTAAAATATTAGATCTGTTAAATCAGCCAGCAAGGGGTGTTTGGTTTACTGTCTTTCATCCCATCAAACTAGATGAGACTGTGCAGGGGGAGCTAAAGAACTCTGTTTTCAAGTAAGAGCTCTGATTTACATTGAAGAAATTGTTGAGGGACAGAGTTTTAAAATATGTGGCTTTTTGCATCAGATTTCTTATTTGGCCAATTGATAATTCTTTTCCAGGTTTTCTTGATGTTAGTTTCCTCTGAAACAGTTACAGTACAACTTGAAGTCTAAAATTTACTGCTTTAGATAAGTTTATTTAAACACATCATGTGAATGAATTTATGGAAGATCAGATCATTCGGGTGAGGGAAGTGCTTCTAAATCTGCTTTCTGTTTCTCTAACACTAGCATGTAAAGAGCTTCTCCATCGATGCCAAACTGCCTAGTGCTTTATCAGGAGATCTTAACTGAATGGTTAAGAACCAAAGGGCTAAAGTTGACAAATAGCCTTTATTACGGCCTTGAGACTTAAGTGACTTCACCAAAACCATATTCTGATGTTTGTTTTCACCACAGTGTGACTCTCCCAAATAGCAGTGGGCTTTCTTACCCTAGGGCTTTCCTCTCCACCTGTTGTAGTCCTTGAGCATCTCTGGTAGTTTATGTTGTGCGTTATTGGATGATATACTGTACAAATTAGTGAGCTGCTCTGATAAAAACCAAATGTATGTGTGTGAGGTTTTTGCTCTTTATAAAAACAAAACTGCATTCAGGACAACATTCAGTCTCTTTTATATGCAGGACAACTCTACTGTTGCCATGGCAGCTCTACTTTATTCTGAATCCACACTAAAGATTCAGAATTAAGAAAATATGACAGCTCTCGATCTGAGACCAGCTTTTACATGTGTGTACAAAAATTAGCCTTAAACTTTTTATGTGCTGTCTTGTGCCATAGCAGAGCTGTTAGATCAAGTATTTAAATCAATTTTGAAATAGTTTTGAGAGTGCATGGAGCTTTTTAATTCTTTTATGTATAGAGTGGGATTTTTTTTTTTTTGAAGGTTGACCCATGCATTTACTCAAGCGCAGTTTTACTGAAAGAGTTCAGGTTCTTTTGGCATACTTTAAATTCACACTATGCATAGACTTGGTCAGTTCCTTGATTGCCTACTTTGTAGCTTAAGAAAAATTAAAGGTCTGTTTTTATGCACAACTTGACACATCTAATACTGGTTGTTTTCTTGGTATTTTACACTTCTAGCCACACTTAAAGGCTGGTGGCAGTGTTCAGTTAGCACTGACAGTTTATTTTGGGATGTACTGAATGGTGTTTCTCCAGTTGTAATTTCTACAGAAGTCACAAGGAAGGAGGTTGTTGTAATGAAGGTCAGTGATGGCAGCTATGACTATTGGAATCCTTTTTAAAAAGGCTTGAGGCATAGGGAAAGAGGACTCTTGCTAATGTTTGAGCTGCTTCAGCTGTTCTTTCCTTGGTTGGTGCCATAATCCTGTAGCAACAAATTTAAATACTTGGAAAAGTGACAGATAATGCTTCAGTCAAAAGAAATTAATTTTTGGTTGCACGTATGTGTCCCAAGTGACAAAAAAATGGAGTGAAAATTAAGTATTGCATGCTGTGGAAGTAAGTGATGGCTGTGTTTGATTGACGTAAAGCAATAGCAGCTCCTTAAAAGTATGTTTAATCTCAGGGCTATTTGTTTGTTCTAAAATACAGTTTACTGGAATTCAGAATCTGAGATTGTTGGAAAACACTGAAGCTGAGCCTTTTGGGAAGAAAAAAACCAGTCATTTCCATTAACCTTTCTTCTGCCTCAGGCCTAACTTCTTGTTGCTTATTGAGTTTAATAGAATTCAGTGGTACAGCAATAATTCTTTGCTGAAGGAATCTGTTCTCTCCCTGCTGTTTCTGAAATGCTAACTGGTGTCTTCACAGTAACTCACTGCCCATTATATTCATATTTCCTTGCTGGATGTTTCCTTTCCGAGTACCTGACAGCTTCTCTGTGAAACTGAAATGGCGAAGGAGAATGCATGGAAAGACTTGTAGTTGCAAAGATCACTGCTGCAGGGTGCCTTCTTGGGTATCTTGTTTTGCATTTGCCTCATCAGCGCAGACACATACAGTCTGCCCCTTCTATCTTTCTCATTTGAAACAAGACTGATATTTGCAAGAAGAATTTCTTACAATCATGCAGGCCTTTTGTCACACAGAACTGATGTGCGCTTACTCGTGTCTCCAAAGTAAAGCTTGTGTGTCATTCTTACTTGTTTTTATGAAATGAAAAAAAAAAAAGCATCAAAACACTTGAGAATGTCAAGACTGTCCTTTCTCTGTATGATTCCACAATTTAATGTGTGTGCCCTTCATCAAAAGTCATAGCCTACAGGTGTTGTTATGGCTTAGACCCAAACCAGGTTGGCATGTATTAAAACCAGTGGGTCTCTTCCAACCTGGTTATTCTATGATTCTATGAAAACAAAAAAGCTTGCTCTTAGAAAAGGTGATAGAACCTTACACCTTTCCTAAGATAAGGAGGTGAAAAGCACTGTGGAAGATAAGATTTAATTGTGATGAAAGAGTTCTTATGGAATTGCTTTTTTCAACCTGGGTATGCAGGAGAACAAAATGTCCACTTATTGCAAGGCATACCTGTATATTTTCTTGCCGTGAGTTTGTGAGTGTTCTGCAACTCTGAAAATTGGTTCTACTCTTAGCAGTCTGTTTATACGAAGAATGACCTAGATGCATTGTTTTGAAACTGTTGCTTTGTGCATCAAGTCAAATGAGGAGAGAATGTTAACTATTCACAAGTGTGTTGTGAAATTCCAGTCCTGTACCCCAACTAAACTGCAACAGTCTCTTTCTGAATACTCCAAATGTAAATGGAGTCCTGTTACTGCTTGCTGTATATCATTGCATGTCATCAGTAAATACTTAAGGTATGGTCTTTGTTTAGTAGTTCTTCATTGGGATTTGTATTTGACTACAGAGACTTCTGTAGTGTTGATGGGTTTATCTGAATTGCAGAAGAGGACTTGGCCTGATAACACTGCAAGTTAACGTTTCTTGCAGAAGTTTCGTACAGAAATTCCTTTTGAAACAACAACAGTTCTTTGGAAAATCTAGTAAGCTAAAAAAATGAAAACCCTTTCTGGACACTTCATCCACCCTAATTATCAATGTACTGGTAGTTAAAGAAGAATATTGCTTCATTTTATTATAAATTATTTCATTTATTGACGTGCACTTTTTGAGGGTAGCAGTCAAGGGGTGTCCAAAACTGCCATTAGATTTGCCTTTGTATGAAATTGACTGATATGTTTTCCTCTGTTACACTGTGATAACTTGTGGAGATGTTTTTACCTATGTTGTACTGCTCAGTTACTTGCTGCATGTAAGGCAGTTTTTATAAGCAAGAGGAATTCCAGGGATATTCTGCAAAAAGGGCCTGTTCAGAGGTGATCTACACTGGTGTAAAACTAGAGCAGCTCAACTAATTTCAATGGAATTCTTGATGAAAACTAGTCTCTTCGCTATGTGTAGTTATACCAGTACTGTTTTGCACAATGTAATTTTGAATCTTGAGTTCTGACTTGTGAACTGTTTCTACTGAAAAGGGTGAAAATTTTACAAACTACAATAGTGGAATGTTTTTGGGATTTTTTTTTTTTTTGCCTAAAATAAAAAAGTCATCACTTTGAGCTCTGGGCTAATCTTGGATTTATTTTTAGTAGCAAGGGGTTTGGTGTGCTCTGACAGCCTGAAGACTTGCTTAAGAATTTACCCTGAGGGCAGTAGGCATTTACTTTAAACCCTTTTAGAAGAGATTAATCAAGGTAGCAATCTCGGATTAATCCATACTTTTATTCCCCCAGTGAATCCTCAGAATCATCCTGAGAATCCGCCTTTCTCCATCTTCATCTGCAGTAGGTTTGGTCAGTTCCTGAACGTTTTAGAATCCCACAAGTTCTGGATTTTGGGAACAGAAGGATTCAGTGTATTTTCTGGGAGTGAAGGTACGGGGACTGGAGTGAGGAAAAAACAAGCTGGATTCCTGTTGGTAGACTCACACGGCTGCTATTTAGTAGAATGCAAGTGCTGAAGCCTACCCAGGGAGGTGCTTGGTCTGTTTGTTGATATAGTCTCATATTCCACGTGTTTCTGTTTGCTCAACATAGGCTTGCTTCTTCATAAGCAGAATCTGGAGCCAGGGCTCATTTGCACTAAAAAGATGTGAGCTAAGTAAATTATGTATTTTGGGGTTTCTTGCTAGATTTTGTGTTAAATTTTAAGTCTGATTTGTCTAAAAGGTTTGGAGCAATTCCCCTTCTGGAAAATCATTGTCAGCTAGCTATGTTGCATTCCAGGATGAAGGGCAAGGTAGAAGATTTCACTGAATATTGAGGAATTGAAGGATTCCCAGCGTGTACCCCTTAAAGGAGGGCTGGCTTGTGCTTTTCCTTCAGTGGAAAGGGTTAGGCCAATACATAATTAGGCAGCATCAGGTTCCCAACACAGTGCATTTCGCAACCAGAATCAATAGGTAAATTTGCCTCTAGCTCAGAAACTACTTGGTTAAAATGCTGGGGGAGTTCACAGCTGTTGAACTCTGGAGCAGAATACAAGAGTCTTTTCCGTATTTGATGCTTTCTTGCATTCTTTTTCAGCTACTCAGTTGTCTGTGGATGTTTGCCCATCTCCACATGAACAGGACCAGTTCTTTATTAAATAGGCTGTGAACATATTCCCCATTAAACTCTTTCTTCACCACTAATTACAAATCTAGTATTTATGGTTTCATGCATGTAAGGAGGATTTTGCTGTAAATACACCTGGTGTTTGAATTCTTTTCACACCTTGTATTGCATATAGGTAAAGTACAAGATGTTAAAAAGCAGATGAAGATAATCTGTGAAGGCAGCTGAAACTTGTAAGCAATGACAATCCTCCAGTTCTTGATTTACTGTTCTGATTTGTGAGTATTTATATTCCTTAGTTAAACAGCTGCTTGTTTTGTTTCTTCAGATTGTGTGAGGAGGAACCAGGCAGGAGACTAGCTAGGAAAATTACTCGGCTATCTCAGTTTTTTCTCAGAGTTATGTCTAACTGGCCAGCGATTTGGATATAGAAGTTGTAAGCTAAGACTGCCTGTGTTTTATCCTACCCCTTTTTGCCTCTTGGCTCTTTGTTCAGCATTTGGAAGTTGTGCAAGATGGTCATCCCACCCAAACATTGAAACTTCCCAAATGCTGCTGCCTTAAAATATTCCTTCTGTGTGCAGCATTTACAGAAGCACTGTTCAGCTGCCAGGCATGCACTAGTTAAGTGCTGTGTAGGGTAGACTTAAAATTAGAATAGGGTAGACGAAATAATTCAGGTGAAGCTCTTCCACATTTGAAATAGGCTGAATTTTTCACCACTGCACATATCCTTTTTTTCCAAGTCTTACTCCTGCTAAACAAGTTTTATTTGCCTCCTCCTGCACTGTCCTTTTACATGCCCTATTTAACATACCTGTAGCCATGTTCCTGTAAGTGGTGTGTGTATGGACGTAAGAACATGTCCATAGTGTAGAACACTCACATTGTGGTGATGCTGCTTGTAGGAAAGAACAAATTCAGTAGCAGATGAGTTACTGTGAGCACAGTAGAATACTGTTCATCGGCTCTTATGCTTATGAGCATGGGTACGTGACTGCTGTGATTAAGCTGTTGATTAAGAAACAGTTTGTGACACAGTACATCTTGTTTAAGCTGACCAGCTTAAACACTGTTACACTGTAAACACTAATTTCACTGTTGATGGAAATGGTTGTTGGGGAGGTTTCCCTGTTTCCTAGCTGCTGTTTCCTAGTTTATGAGTAGTGAGCACTGCCAGAATTCATCTGTCTGTGTGTGTCAGGAAGTTAGAATATCTTCTGTTTGCGCTTCGTCTTTCCAAACCTCTGAAGTAAATTACAAGTTAGGAAAGAACTTGACCTACAGCATCTTGGACTGGACAAATCAAGCAAAAGGCTGCATCCTGGCTTAGCCTAGTTCTCGTGTTGCTTTCACAAATTGAAGACTTTTATTCTTCTGTATACAGAATTCATAGAAGCTCTGCTCAGCTGCAAGACATTCTTGGATGTTGTTTAAGGTAGATGAAGAGCTACAGTAGAATTTGGTTTACAAGTTGTAGGTAAAATTCCCTGTAATGGTTGCAGTGGATACAGTTAACATCAGCTGGGAAACTACAAATTAGGCTGAGCGGTCGGGTAATTGAGTTCCTTTTCTCTTTAGATGAGGTTTTTGTTTCCATCTTCCATTTAAATAGAGAAGTTTGTTAAAGAAAAAAACAAACCTCAACCATTTTCAACTTTTTGTGGGCTTGTAGATATTTAATCCCTTGTTGAGAGGTTGCTTAACAGCATGTTCCTGCAGTGTGTATGGAACAATTCCCTTTCCCCACACAGAAAATGTTTTTTTTTCATAATCATTTTTGATGCCAGTTGTAAGCCATGCCTTCAGTTTCAGCTGCTGACCTGAGAGCCGTTTGCTAAGTTCCAACAAATTTCTTCAAATAAAAGTGCAAGGGGATGTCCTTGCCCCAAGAGAAGGATGGATAGAAGCATTCTCCTGCAGGTGTGACAGCTGCCATCCCAAATCACCGATATCCATCCCCCTAGTACACCAGGTATATGGAGAGTGCCAGTTCAAGAGTCACAATATGGGACAATTCTGATCTTCACCTGCAACCTCTGCACAGCATCAAATGCAGCTACTCACAGACAATAGTTGCACAAATGTGTTTCCAGTTGCATTGCTTATTTAAAGCAATATCATGTACCTGCGTGTTCTTTTCTTCCACAGCACCTTCAGTTGTGCCATACATCTCTTGAGAGCCACAACCCCAGTTAAAATGACCTTTAAAACCCATTGCTGAGCTGTGACAGGATCTGAAATGCAAGGGCAGCTACAGTTTGCATACACCAGAAGAAATGTTTGGGCTGTGTCCTGCCATGTAATTCTCCATGGCCTGAGCCTTCCTGGAACACACAGAGGGTTAATGCTATCCTTCGCGCTGCAAGAAATTAATTACAAGTTAAAACAGAGCTTGACCAATATTCTCGTGTACAAGGCAAGTTTATAAAAGGGCTACATCCTGGCCTAATCTGGGTGGTTTGTTGGGTTTGTTTTTTTTTTCTTTGTCAATATCAAGTTTTAAACCATGAGATTGCCAGGTACCCTCGTGTTTTGGCACACTGCGTCTGTATCTCTAACTATAGTAGAAAGCGCGGGACCTGTGCTCAGTCTCAGCTTTGTTGCCAAATAAGGTCCTGTGAAATTGTGCATAGGCAGCAGAACAATACTAAAGCCTTCAAAATGCAGTTAAAAATGAGAAGTCAAATTCAGTTTTGCTGTCTCAGAGGTGTGAGTCCTAAGCGTGTTCCTTGAAGACAAATCAATTAAAAAGGGTTCATTTTATGCCCAGAAGTATTTTCCTGGAACTAGCATTTGCCTGGTAACTCCAGGGATTTAGTTTCAGAAGACCATGGGATAAAAAGTAATTAGCGAGATCTAGTTCCACCCCCCTTCCTCTGTGCTGCAGCAGAAAACAAATCTTTTCTGCGTTGAACCACGCCACCTTAATAGGCTTTCAGATGCCTGCAAAATATCACCCAAGGTGTTAGAGACTGAGTTTGGTCTTACAGCTCATAGTAGGAACCCTTAGTGCTGTTCTCCTTGGAACCTGAATGTCTGCCATCATCCCAGGTGATGATGTATCTTTGAATCAAGATTTTAAGTGTTCTTTACAATGGTAAAATGAAATTAGTCTGTAATTAAGCCACTGTAACAAAATACTGTAAATATTTGCCTGTTGCATAACAGTATTAAGCAGTCCATCTGCTGAATATCCAGTGGCGTCTGGATTCAAAAGGAGATCCAGATCTGCAAGAAGGCTGAACCATGTTGATAGGGCTTCAGCTACAATAAAGATAAGATCAAGTAATGTTCTTGTTAAATCTAATAAGGCCTTTTAAAATAATGAAATATTATTTGTTTGCCTACAGAATATCTTGAGGTCAATTTAAATAACTGAAGCATTTTCTTGTCTGTCAACAAGACGGAAATGCTGTCCTAAATTAATTGGTACATGCGATGAAGTGGGAGAAATGAAGCAACTAGAACTTCACTAGTTGAGTGGAACTTGAAGTATGTTACAGATCATCTAGAATTAAGGACTTACTGAAGTAGAAACTGTTGATGTTTCTTAACAAAATATATTTCATAATCTGCTACAGAAGGCAATCTACTTAAAGCTTTTCTCCCTTCCTCAGCATGAGCTCCATAACATGAGATGGGGTACAGCCAATATCAAATATAAATATAAGAGTGTTTTGTTACTTTTTCCTCTTCTCACTGGCACATTTTCTAGCACAAGTTCAAAGTGTAGATCAGATTCTCTCCTTGTGCCAGGAGTGCAGTACTGCTGCCTAACACTGTAGTGCCTTGTGCTTTCCCTTAAGTGCAAAGTGTGGTTGACCTCCAAAAGAGAGAAGAATGGATTTGTGGAAACCGCTCAAGTATAGCAGGAGCCTAAAAGGACTGTAGGGCTAAAGGACAGGCTGAGAGAGTTGGGCTCCTTCAGTCGGGAGAAGACAAGGCTCCGGGGAGACCTCATAGTGACCTTCCAGTACCTGAAGGGGCTGCAAGAAAGCTGCGGAGGGACTGTTCACAAAGGCTTGTGGTGATAGGATGAGGGGCAGTGGCTTTAAATTGGAAGGGGAAAGATTTAGATTAGACATTAGTAAGAAATTCTTCACCATGGGGGTGGTGAGGTGCTGGCCCAGGTTTCCCAGGGAAGCTGTGGCTGCCCCATCCTGGGAGGTGTTCAAGGCCAGGCTGAATGGACCTTGGGCTGGTGGGAGGTGGCCCTGGAGGTAGATGATTTTTAAGGTTCCTTCCAACCCAAACCATTCTATGATTGTCAGAATTAGAGATGGTTCTTTTTATTTTTGCTTTTGGCTGAAGTACTGGTACTGAAGTACTAATTTGTTGCATGCAAGACAACCTCACCTAAATTTTAAAATTCATTTTTTAGTGAATTTACTGGAAAGTCTACAACAAATCAGTTCAATCTCTTCACGCCTATTCCGAATTTTTTTTTCTTTTACAATTAGTCTTGAAAAAGCAACCAGGATGAGTATTTTTAAAAGTGTGTTTGAAAAGTATGCATTCAAATTACAGGATTTTGAACCCAACCAGTTTTTCAAATGTTTGAAAGATGTGGTTCTGTTCCTGGAGCCGAGGGTACTGTACACAGAGGTATCTCCTGTTTGTGTTAGTCAGTAGTGGAATCAAAGATACTGAGGGTCCAGAGTGCAGCAAATGCCTCTCTCCTCTGTAATCTTGTGTCTCAGGTTATATGGCAACAGAGAAGCTTTCCCACCTGCAGCAACTGAATTTGCCTCTAAATATTTAGACTGTTCCATCAGCACATGCTTATGGTCTGAATGATTTAAGTATTGTGGTGCCATATCACGATTACTTGCTAATCTAGATTTGTCCCTAATAAAGCTAAAGCAACTTTAGCCCAAATCATTTTGCTATGAAAGTCTTGCTTTTGCTTTCAATGGCAGTAAGAGCCAGTCTTTCCTACAGAAAATACTTGTAGACCTATGATATTTTGCAGATACTTAATCCTAACACTTTCAGTGCTGTGAAGATGGGAAACAAGAGGAACTGTCTGTGCTTTCTGATCATGTAACTGACTCCTGAGGTGGCTGCCTACCTTGACGACTTAAAAATGTATTTTTACTTTGCTGGATGATTTCTCCAATACTGAAAGAATCAGGATTTACTAAGAGAACCAGATTCCTGAAGTATTGTTAGGATGTATTGAGAATTTACTACTTGTCCTGTTCTTCCGCTTTTCTAGCTGCTAATCATAGAATACTTTGGGTTAGAAAGGACCTAATGTGTAACAGGATTTTACTTCTCTTCCTTTAGTTCTCTAGTTGTCGTTTTTCCTGTAGAGCTTAACAATGTGTAAAGTAGGACAGTGGGATGTAATGTCTTTATCTGAATAAGTTTACACATAACTGTAGTATAACCGACTTTCAGAAAGAAATATTAATTTCTATAAGTAATGAAATTATCATTTGGTTGCAACTGGATTTCTGAGGACGTTTCTTAAAATGAGTGAATGTTCTCATCAGTTCCATCCAGGGTGTTCAGAAATATTGTCGTGCTTTGGAGTAACTAACTCTGCAAGTGGCACAGAACTAGCTGGTTGGTCACTATGCAGAGGGCAGAACGAGGGGGTTTTTGCTCTCTGTGACTGTATCTGGTTCATCCTAAGCTGTAGCTGGTTTGATTCATCCCAACACTATAAGGCATTAGCCAGCTGTTCCTCTCCTCTGCAGAAGATAATCACACATGTGGCTCTAGCTGAGACGCGTTTGAAAATGTAACCTAGCATCTTGGGTTGTGCAACTCATGGTCTGGCAGGTTTGAAGGACTTCTCCTCCTCCTCATGCAGCACTTGGTGTGGAAAATGTTAATTATGTTAGCATGTTGGGGTTTTTTTAATGATTGTTGTTACAGGTGGGAAGTAATGACTTATATAATATTAATTGTTGCTGTCTGCATTAACCGTAGGGTATATATTAAGGCTGATCTCATGGAAAAGCTGTTCCACCTACCTTCTTTTCTGAAGAACAGTAATAAGAAATGTTAAAAAGTAATTTTTAGTACAGATGTTTGTTTCTTGATTTTTCTTTTTTACCTTTCTCTGGGCTTAAAAGCTGACAATCATTAGCTTGCTTATCTGCATTGCTTCTTCATTGAACTTCTCTCTTCTGAACTTCTGGAATAACTCTGGAAACAAAAATAGGCCTGAGCTGAAAAAACACTGCCAGAAAAGCTGAAAATTAAAGCCAGCAGGCCAGAAGAAATTCCCAAACTAATGTGTGTGCATGGAGTGGGTTGGTCCTATCATTATTTGTTGAAGAAATACTTATGTAAAAGTTAGATGACAAAGAATTTGCAGTAGTATTGTTTAAATGTTGAATCATTCTTGCAAAAAGTAGGTGTTATATTTTGGAAAGTTCCTTTAAAAAGGATAATGAGAGATTTGACTTTGAGTCTCCATTGTTTGTAATATCCTCTTTCAGCATGAAAATATTTTCCGTTCCCATTGGTTTTGTCGGTTTTTTATTTGGCAAACATGAATATTTTTCCTGAACTTTAAGTAGTATGAAAAATCATTATTTTTGTTGGCTTCCAGGCATTGTAGCTTCCCCTCCAGTAAGACTGGCAGATTTATTTTTAGGGATGTACCAATATATATCTTGCACGGTTATTTAGTGAAAGCAGGTCAGACAAGCCTACAGAAGAGAGTTTAGTGTAAGGCTTGCTTGCGAGGCTTGAGTGAGGTATATGTGATGGAGAACACATTTCTTTGCCTCTGTGAATATGCAGTAAGCTCTACCCCAAGGTTACACACCTATCTGCTTAGTGCTCTTGGCTGTCTCCATCTCCCTCTAATCCAGCTCCAAAGGGACTACTTCTGACATTCCAAACTGCTGAGCAGCTTTCCGACAGCTGCCATTGAAATCAGAATAAAAACAAAACTGTTTTCTTTGCCTTCCTCCCAAGTTACAGAGCCAAATTCTTGCATATGCCAACTCTACGCTACTGCTCCATCGCTGGTGTTGGGGTCACCCTATGTGCAGCTCTCCCCTCAAGAACAGAACCAAAGACCGAGAGTTGGAGTTGCACTTTGACAAAGAGTAATAAATCCTGGGCTTTGCCCTTCTAAGGAGGGGAGGATGTGAGCCTCTGTGTTCAGGGGTAACTGCTTGGCATGTCTGGTAAGGTGGCCCAAGACACTCAGCAATCATTTATAACCACATCACTGTGGTGCCAGACCTTAACCTGCAGTATTCAGGCCTATAGAACAATTATTTTAGATGCTTTTTAAGTGTTTAATAACTTAGGCTTTAATGTTCCTATTCCTAGTAATGTAGTTAACCAGGTAAAGATTAAGGACACAATAAAAATGTGTGCTTTCTAAAAAAAATTAATGAAAACACATTGTAATAAAGCTGCTGCTCGTTTGCCTTTATGATTATTTGCATCCATTTCGTCTGCATTATAATAGGTACAACAGTCTGGCCACAGCTTCTGCAAAGGTCTCGCTTGACCGTAGCTTCTCTGTCCTCTGCTTTCCTCAGCAGCTTGGCCTGTGGTTGGCTCAAGGACTTTTTCAATAGCAGGCCTGGTGCTACTCTCTTTTCTGTCTCACTAGTAGGAAAACAGCTTGCTCCATGGAGGAACTCTTTGCTCTGCATCAAAAAGTTGTGATTTGGACCTCTGTGGATATGTAGCTAATCACATGTAATACAATTTCCTTCTTTGCTAATCTGCCATGCTGTATAAGGATGAAATCCACTCTGAAAGCTGGTTCCTTCCTGTGTGGTTGGATGGGTCCAGGCAGGAGGAAACTAAGAGGATTCAGGTAGCCAATTATGTGCGTGATAGGGTTGAATCAACACTGCGCAGAGTCCTCCTGGCGTGCCTTTAAGATGACCGTGTTCATTGTGGAGATGCTATGTCAAATTTCTTGAAAGAGAAGTGCTATATATCCATGTGTCCTACCTGTTGTGCCAGAAGGCTCTTTAACGAGGTTAACCTGAACAGAACAATAATGAATTGATCAGAGTGCACTCATAATGCAGGTTGTGTTGAAATCTGGGTGACTGACCTGCTGTACAGACAAGGAGAGCCTACTTCTTCCTCATGCTGCTATTGTATGTGGCCAATCCCAGCTGCTTCACAGGAAATACTCCTGATTTGTGCTGATGCCAGCGAAAGGAGGCGACTATGATGAAGTTATAGATCTTTACAAAGAAAAAATTGTGTGGATATAAATGCACGAATGTGTCATCATTCACACACCTGACATAATACTACCAGGAACACAAGTTTAAAACTATTGTGATGAGGAAGAAGATGTACTAGTATAAACAAGGTGAAAAAAGGGAAAAAAAAATCCTGCAAGTTGAAGGAAAATATTATAAACAAGTAGCCTTTTTTTAGATTGAGATTTTTTTTTTAAGAATTCTGGGATGCAACCTTGTCCTTACGAAGAAAACATGTGCAGAATGTTTATGCTTCTTCGAGACTCCAGCTTATTTTTTTATGCTTTCTTAATGATATTTCTGGAAATGTCATTTTCTCTCTATGTTCTTCAGTGGAGTTGTTTAAGGGAGACTTCTGTAATGACAAGGGGAAAAAATCTTTCATAAGAAAGAAAACATTGACCTATGTGGTGATGATGTGCTCTCAAGTATCTGCTTATAAAAATATTTTCAATAATGTGTTTAGAAAATATTACGGAAATTCTGGTTATACTTCATCACACCGGGACTGTTTATATTTCCTCAGGAAGATGATAATATGCCAAAGTTTTGGTCACACCTAACAAGAAGATTCCATTTCTAAGGTACAATGCTCTAAAGACAATCATTAATTTCATCAGTTTTTTTTAATTCTATAAAAATACTTTTTTAATAGATGGAATTTCAGTATATGACGTGGCCAAAGACACATAAAAGGGGAAAAAGTGAGGGAGGAGGAAGAGAAATGTTTTTCTACTTGAGTATAGGTTGGCAAATGATCATGGGGAACGGCCTTGAACATGCTAAAAGCATCTCAGCTGTTTAATTCTAGATTGAATGATCATTCTCCTGTTCTGAAACTCTGCATATGTGAGAAAGCCGTTGTCTTAGTATGAAAGAAATTTATCTCCTGTGCATCAGAATGTTATGGATGGGAGTCTACAGGCTGCAAAGGCTTTGGACATGAGCTATTTTGCAGAAATGCAGGAAGATTACTAAGGGAGGCAAAGAAGTAATTGAACAACTTTAAAACTGGCTGCTATTTGCGTTTTTAACTGTCTGGTTCTATAATACATGGATCTCAAACAATTGGCTTCCTATCGGATCCACTTCAAACACGTATGTACACACGAGGTACCTCAAGCTTCAAAAACACAATCCACAGCCTCATATATTCTAAAATCAGACAACTCACTACTGAGGATGCAGTTCTAATGTCCAGATACTTGTGTTTGTAATTTTTTTGAGTAGAAGGAGGACTGGAAGAATCAAGGCTGAATGAATGCAGAATCTTTTACTTGCTTGGAGGAAGACAAGGAATTGGAGCTCAGCCTTTCCTTATGTTGCTTTCTAGAAGGCTTCGCAGAATGCTTCAGAATTTGTTTTTCAACTTGAAAAGAAATTCTTAAATAGTTAGTTACATTTGCTCTCTTTCACTGAAAAATGAGTAAACTGCAAAACTGCTGTTCAAACAAGGCAGGTGGAGCAGGAGTCGTCTGGTGCTACAGCAGATACCTGATAGACTGCCAGGGAACAAGACAACGGGTCACAGAGAACCTAAAGAAGGTTCACCTTCTGACAGGCACTCCTTCAGCTTCTCAAACTCGGACTTGGTAACCCTTACTTCCATCTGCTTCTAAACCAATGAAAACTAGAAGATGCGACAGCAGAAACAAGTCTTTGACTTATTATACAGTATATTACCTGCAACAGTTCCTGGTTGGAGAATCAATAATTTCAAACCAACTTAGAAATCCATAGTGCTGGATATATTCTATTGTTCTGAGGCTGTTCATGTCCTTATTATACAAGGTGATTGTGTCTGTCCCAGAGAAGATGACCATCTATTGGAGATAGATGTAGAAATAGTGAATAATAATTATAATCTCTGTCACTTCCTGAAAGTGAAAGCATACTGAAGGTATGGGGGTACTCTTGACATGCAGTTTTGGCTTTCATTCACTTTATTTTGCAGAGTTTTAACTCTGTGCACTCTGCACATAACCACAATATCATCCTGAAGGAGAGTGTTCCAAGCAGAAAACAGTTATATTTTACTTTGTCCTTTTCTTTGCTCAGAAAAAGCACTTAGAAGAGCAACTACTGGAAAGACAGAAGATGGAAAGATTTCTGGAAGGCAAGTGTCTAGCTAAGTAGGAAACTTGTTCATTGTTCCTTTTATGATGACTTGTTTGTGGTGATAATCACATTCTTCTGTTTTAATAACAAGTACGGGAAACAACAGGTTTTGTTCTCCAGGTGTGAAGAGGATTATTTTGGATTTGTTTCATTTGCTGAGCCCATATGAGAAAAAAACTATATCAGTAGCTAAAAAATGTACTAAGATGACGTGTCTTTGTCCACTTAAATTGTGATGAACTGGTTAAAGATCATCCATGGGCAGGGACACCTCCCACCAGCCCAGGCTGCCCCAGGCACCATCCAGCCTGACCTTGAACACCTCCAGGGATGGGGCAGCCACAGCTTCCCTGGGCAACCTGGGCCAGCGCCTCATCACTCTCCTAATGAAGAAATTATTCCTTACGTCTAGTCTAATTCTGCCCCTCTCCAGTTTACATCCACTGCCCCTAGTCCTATCTCTACAAACCTTTGTAAAAAGTCCCTCTCCAGCTTTCTTGTAGCCCCTCTCAGGTACTGGAAGGTCGCTATAAGGTCTCCTCAGAGCCTTCTCTTCTCCAGGCTGAACAACCCCAACTCTCTCAGCCTGTCCCCATAGCAGGGGTGCTCCATGCTTGCAGACTGTCATCTGAAGTCATCCTTCAGTTGATCACCAGCTGTGTTCACTGAACACCAGCTGCGCTTCCTTTCCACTTACTCCCTGTTCTCGGAGTGCTTGGTAGCTCTTCCAAAGGTGAGGGGAAAACTAATAGCAGAGACATTTGCAGAATAAATGTAAATGGCAAAAAGGTGTCTCAAAGGCAAATACTGCCTGCCACAAGGACCCTGGTGTCAAAATGTAGTCAGTAACGTATGTGGGAAGAGAAATACAGCGGGATGTCTGCTATACAGGGACATGTTAGCCTCCAGGTCAAAACCTTATGTATTTAAAAGGAGGGAGACTTTTACCTTGTAGATTTTGTCACTCCCAGGAGGAATAAAAAACGAGATACATTCCTTATAAAACACAGAGTGAGAGGCCAAATAAGGAGAGCGAATGGCAAGGAGATGGTCCTGCGGAGGGAAATAAAAAAAGCTTGTATTTCCCTCTAGCTTATTACAGTAGCAGCCCTACAAGCTGCTGTGTCATTAATTCTAAAAGATAATTAGAGAAGGCCAGTAGGAAATGCTGTAAGTAATACTTGAGCCAACTAGGCAAAATTATTCGCTTCAAATGTGTCTGCAAGATACAAAAGATACAATTCGGACATCCCAAAACTGAAAATATTTTTCAGTTGCTGCACTGCAGCAAGCTGAGAAAAGAAAATACAGATTCCTTTTGTTGAAACAGACTTCTCTGGTGCGCAGTCTAATATCATTAATCTCAAGAATGATCTGGTCAGATAAAGTTTTGTCTCTCATAATCCTCTGTGTAGGTCGAGCGAGCAATGCTACGGATAGAGCAGAGACCGAGTGGTGCACAGGTTGTAAACAGCTCCCCTGGCAAAAGTGATGCCTTGTTTTTAACGTGACACTCCAGACTTGTAAAGTTAAATCAGAGCAGTCTGAAGACTGGTAAAACTGAAATAGGGAAACTGAAGTCTCATCATCTTCTCATCTTTGATGAGTTCATGCTGGATTGTGCTGCCTGTATCACAGGCAGCATTTTTTGTACTAAACAGCTGTTGTTTTGATTCTGCTGTTTAAATAGATTGGATTAGCAGGGGAGAAAACCTGTCATCTCCTCCCCCTCACCATTTTGCTCCAAAGCTTAGTTACTATGAAGACAAATCTTATTTATTTCCTGCCAGAAAAGGCTTTGCTCACACACAGTATTTAATTTATTTTCTTTTAAGTGGTTCTAACTCACTTTTTTACTAGATCAAGATACAAGATGTAATTTTTGTTTGCAGATGGCACCAAGCTGAATGGCGCAGTTGTCACACCAGAAGAATGGGACATCATCCAGAGGGAGCTGAGCAGGCTGGAGAAGTGGGACTATGTGAACCTAATGAGGTTCAACAAAGGCAAGGTCCTACACCTGTGTCAGGGAAATCTGCAGTTTTGATGCTGGCTGGGGAATGATGTGACTGAGAGCAGCCCTGCAGAGAAGGACCTGGGGATGCTGATGGATGAGAAGTTCAATGTGAGCTGGTAATGCGCACTTGCAGCCCAGAAGGCCAACCATGTCCTGGGCTGCATCAGAAGAAGTGTGGCCAGAAAGTCGAGGGAGGGGATTCTGCCCCTCTATTTGTCTCTTGTGAGACCTCACGTGGAGTACTGTGTCCAGTTCTGGAACCCCCAACATAAGAAGGATATGGAGCTGTTAGAACGGGTCCAGAGGAGGCTACAAAGATGATGCGAGGGCTGGAGCACCTCCCATACAAGGACAGGCTGAGAGAGTTGGGCTCCTTCAGCCTGGAGAAGAGAAGGCTCTGAGGAGATCTCATAGTGGCCTTAAAGTACTTGAAGAGGCTACAAGAAAACAGGTGGGGAACTGTTTAGAAGGGCCCATGGTGATAAGACAAGAGGGAATGGCTTTAAATTGGAAGGGGGCAGATTTAGACTAGGCATAAGGAGGAATTTCTTTATGCTGAGGATGGTGAGGCACTGGCCCAGGTTGCCCAGGGAAGCTGTGGCTGCCCCATCCCTGCAAATGTTCAAGGCCAGGCTGGATGCACCTTGGGCAGCCTGGTGTGGTGGGAGGTGTCCCTGCCCATGGCACGATGGGCTTTATGGTCCCTTCTCAACCTGAACCATTCTGTGATTCTAAATCATATTCAAACAGGCTGCATGTAAATTCCTCTGCAAATCTACATTAAGTCAATTGATTTTAGTAGGCTTCACTGTCTTAACTGACATGGTTTGGAATTACAGCAGTGTAACTGAAACCAGAATCTGCTTAGATCTGTGCTGTTTAGATCTAGGAAACATTTGGTGTAGTATTTCAACTAGAGATGCCTTCTGGCCATTGTGCAGTTTTCTGAGGAGCAATAGAGACTATCCATTGAGGGCATCTCTGTACTCTTAAATATAAAGGTAAAACTTTATCATTATTTAATTTAGCATTTGTTTAAATGCTATGGGTATATTAAGAGGACATGTGTGTGGATGCAAGATCTTTTATGTAACACTAAGATCTATACTGGATCCCCACTACAAGTATTAAAAACCTACTGCCAGCAAATTCCAACAGCTTATCTTCTGCACAAAGACAATAAGCTACCAATCCAAGACCTGCTGAAAAATCAGAGACCTTACCTTAAATTGAGTGCAGAAGTGTCAAAGATTCCTGTGATCTTGCAAGCACACAGATTCTGGTCTCTGATGGAACTCTGAAATTCTGTCAGACTTCGACTTTTTTTAGAGATAAGAGTTCCACAGTTTGTATGAACCTTCTGAGAGCCTGAGATGGAGAGGGTGGGAATTTGTTCTTTTTAAATTAGAAAACAAATTAGGGTATTTACTTTAACAGGGGACATCAGAGAACAGATATCTGTTGTGAATCCAAACCACAACCTGGTATGAACAACCTTTCCTGCTAATGTACACCCTGCCACACCTTCCAGACTTTGGTTCCAAGTACATTTTCAGCAGGTTCCTCTGAGTGTCCACATCCTCTGTTTGATCAGCAACGTGCCTTCAGGCTTAGGATCACACAAATGAGGGATTTGTGTCACCCAGTAGCCTTCAGTGCGGCAGGTATTTTAAGGGAGAATGTAGCTTATGAGTTGTTGTCGTCCTCCTGATCCCCAAACAAGCCCTGTATGGCAGAAGGAATTCTTGATCTGGCTCTATGGAAACACTTTGGTTAACGTGGTGAACTCCAAACTGCCAAGCTGTTCCACCAAACATTAAGTGTCTGCAGGGAGATGTACGCTGGTGTGGTGATGACACCGTTTAGAGTGGGGGATAAATTTAAGGAAGTCCTCTTTGCTGAATAGATCCAGAAAACAACAATGCAATTCCAACACTAGATACCACTTGGGGGCTTCTCAAACAGTACAAATGACTGAAAGTAACTTGTACTTTTTAGTGGCAGGAAAAATAATGGCATTTTCATGTATTCACGTTCTGCGTATCAAATCATACTGACACTGCTCATGATCCTTAGGTTTATCTCTAATTTGGCGTTCAGCTCTGCATCTCCGGTGAGCTCGTTTCCACTTCCAATATTTCTTCTGCAATTTGTTGACTGCTGGCTGCTCTTTTGACCTGTCTTGTGTGCAGCAAGCCATGAGATAGCTTGGTGTGTGTGTGCATGTGCAACAACCTAGAACATTTTTCAACAGCTGGGATAGAGATGGAGTTAAAGGAGAGTGATTAAGCCACTGAGCGTTTCCTGAATGCTCTTCCAAGTGATCTCAACTGTCTTTCACAGGCAGCTTACGGTAGCTGTGGTCTGACTGAAGGTCAGAACTTCCCTACTCTAAATTTATAAGCCATAGATGATAGAAAGCATGATGGGGGGACCCTTCTGGATAAGCAGCTGGATTTTTGGAATGTTATGCAGTAATTGGCATACCACATGCTTCTCAATCCAAGCTTTTTGTAAATTGTGGTTTGCATTCAGAGATGGCTTCAAACACTTAAAGAACTTTTTTTTTGCTTAAATTATAATCTGAAAGTTTCAGTAGCCATCACAGAGCATTTTTGTGATGTTTGCTTAGTTTCACAGACATGTGAAACATCCCCTGTTGGTCACAGGCTACTAGTTGCCCATGGAATAAATTGCAAAGATATGCAAAGTTGATATTTTGAAGTTTTGAATATGAATATTGTAACTGATACAGGAATTTACATATCTGTGGTTTGAGGAGTTTTTTCAGCATTCCACACTGTGTGCATCTTGATTTAGATGGCTTGGTAGACTCGTCCAGACTGAGCAGCTGCCTTCCCTAGACCAGACTCAGACAGCTTCTCTCTGGCAGCTGAAAAGCAGCTCATTTCATGCAATTTCCAGAACAATTTAAATTGGTTTTCATGATGATTAATTTTAACCCAAGTTTTGACCCCAGTTTGAGGTCTCTGCCACCATGCTTACATCAAACAAAATTGGTGATTCGAACTCAACTGGGCATTTTTGGCAAAGAAATCGCAACATGAGCTGACTACAGCTTGTTGTTACCCAACAAAACAGTCTCTGTGGCTCATTGTGACTGTGTGATTTTCCCACCTGAGCCAGTGACGCAGGAGTCAGCTGCAGGGAAAGCTGCCTTTGGTGCTAAACCAGCAAAATAGCTGCTCTGTTAGACTGGATGTTGAGCTAGAAATCAAGGGCAGGTTATAGTTCTGCCTGTCAGAGCAGGATCTTGAGCCTTGCTCTCTGAAAAGCTGTTTCTCAGCCATCTAACTATCATAGAAAGGTGCAACAGGGACAGCATGACAGGGTAACCTGCTGCTATTACACATTCTCAAAGCATGTTTAGTAAAACTTACAGGTAAACAATAACTACCATTGCAGGGAGGTTGGAACCGGATGATCTTTAAGGTCCCTTCCAGCCCAAACTATTCTATGATTCTAACTAATCTACTAATCTGACCAAACGTGAATATCCTTTTTTTTTTTTTTGAACACAAGAAACAAAAAGATGCAATAAAACAAGTAGCAGTATTAAATGGAGCAGAGCCATAATCCATAAACTGTGTTCACCCCTGGACTGGGGCATGCGAGGGCCAGCTTGGCAGCTCCAGCCTGCCAGAGAGTAGAAATCCAAGTCAAGCATGTTGACCTAGTTCACATTAAGTATTTAATCTGACAAAACCTTTTGCCTTACCCACAGCAGGCGAAAAGAGCACATGCTGAAATTTCAGTGAGGTCATGGAATAGATCTGCCCCAATCTGATCTGCTGCTTCGGAGTAGTTGGTTTGTTAGTTTTTGGGTTTTTTTGAAGAAAGATGGTTAGAATCACACAATCTTGGCAATAACCTTGTAGCCTCTATTAATTCAATGACTTAAAAAAAACAAACATTAAACATATAGCCACCTTTAAATAACAAGCTGGTAATTATCAAGATTTAGAGCAACTTAAGAGTGCAAGAAAAGTGTCTATTTTCCCTTTAGGGAATCTCTGTATATGCCTTCCTAAAGCTTTCTGTTGCAGAAATATTACAGAAAATGCAGGAGAAAGAAAACCTTACATCTCAGGAATTTTCATTAGAAGTGTATTCCTTTTTTCTTTTTACCTCCAAGCTCTATGAAATATTTTTGTTTAAATCATAGAAGGCACTTTCAGCCTATGTAATTGGATCTATTTCCTAGCCTACGTGCACTGAAATCTAGGGAAGTATGTTGAGTTTACACTAGAAATCTGTCAGTCTGTACAAAACTCGCTTAAGCTTCATGGGAGTTTATTTTTATTAAGGAAGCACCTCGCCACCAGGCTATGGGCTGTGTTGGAAGGGACGAGCAGGGCAGCACTGACTGGAGATCTGCATCCTTGCCCTAAACTCACATAAAATGCAGCTGAAGAAGCCCATGATCTCCTGTCATCCCTGTCCTCTGTGCCTCCAGCGGGTACCCTGCGCTCCTCAGCAGTCCACGCCCGCAAGAGAGGGTCAGCAGCCACGTGTGTATGGAGCAGGCATCCAAGGTGAGTTTGGGGGGTCTCAAAACCCTGACCGTGCTGGTTGAGGCTGTTGTTCAAGTGCTGGGGGTGAGCTGACGTACCCTTCCTTGGTGGGGGGCTGCATCGAGTATGGAAAATGTGCTGGTGGTGCCATGGTGAACGGCATTATCCATGCATGCTGGTTTAGGTTGTATGACACTTTTCCTGGAACATTTAGTTTCCTTTCTCCTCCCTCTGTTTTGAATTTGCCCTTCCAGCTGAGAAATTAAAGATTAAAAAACTAAACAAAATGCTAACAAGAAAGCAAACACAGTGCTCTGTTAGGGCTGGCTGTAGGAAAATGATGGCAATCATCCAGAAGCAGAGATTAAAGTCTTGAAGAAGAAAGCTGAGAACCAGCTGGGAAAAAGCAAACGAGAACAGAAAATGCTAGTGTGACGCTAAACAAAGGACCAATCAGGTGAACCTTTGTCTTAAACTAATGCTGTTAACATGAGTCTTAATGCATGATGATGTTCGAACTGTATTTGGAGGCAGTGTATGTGCACTAGTAACACTAACAGTTCATGCCCGGTATCACTGCAGAATGAAAAGATGGAATAAAACAGTTTATTGTCCAGCCTCTAAAACCCAAGCCCACCCCCTGCTTCTATCGATGGAAAAAATGAGTAAAGCTTGCAGTAGCGGACCATAGTTCTTAATTCTATAGTAGTTGACTAAAGAGCCTCTTTGCTTGTATAATCACTTTGATGTTTAAGGAAAACTCACTGTTAGTACATAAAAGTTCTTTACTGTTCTATATTACACTACCAGGGCAGTATAAATATGCATAAATGGTTTTTTTAGGGGGTGAAAGAAAGAAGCATTTTTGTGAGTAGAATTGCCATAAGCACCTCAGTTCTGAAAGACCAAGTTTGGTTTTGACTTAGTTCTTTTGCAATTTTCAAATCAACTCAGGCTGGCCATTCTAATGTCACATCTTTATTTTAAATTAAAGAACTGTATGCTTGGAGGAAATCAAATAATATTAAAAATTTTAATTAAGCTTACAGATTATCCAAAGAATGGCAGTCAGCCAAATCTAAAAAGTGTTCTTGTAGGTTGTAGGATGACAATGATGTCCTCCCGTATGAGGACAGTCTGAGAGAGTTGGGGTTGTTCAGCCTGGAGAAGAGAAGGCTCTGAGGAGACCTTATAGTGACCTTCCAGTACCTGAAGGGGCTACAAGAAAGCTGGGGAGGGACTACTTACAAAAGCTTGTAGTGATAGGACAAGGGGCAATGGGTATAAACTGGAGAGGGGCAGATTTAGACTAGACATAAGGGATTTCTTCACTCTGAGGGTGGTGAGGCACTGGCCCAGGTTGCCCAGGGAGGCTGCGGCTGCCCCATCCCGGGAGGTGTTCAAGGCCAGGCTGGATGGGGCCTTGGGCAGCCAGGTCTGGTGGGAGGTGTCCCTCCCATGGCAGCGGGGTTGGAACTGGATGGGTTTTGAGGTCCCTTCCAACCAAAACTATTCTACGATTCTATGATTTATAGACAGTAGTAATACAGATGCACTTCAGAAATGCTCTACTTGTGCTGGTATCACTTCATAACATTAATATGGTTTACTTTGTTGCTTCCTTCTGTGTCTGACACAACACTTCTCCAAATAAGAGAATCCAGAGTGAAAGGAGGGTGTAAAACCTCTCCTGCTTCTGAATTGTGCTCTTCTAAAACCTACCTTTCTAGTTAGTTACACTGTGTGTTTGCTATAGGTGACAAGTGTAGTAGATCTAATGGATTCAGTGTTTGAAACTGAAACAATTCCTGCCAGCTGGGCTTTCTTAAGTCTAAATAGTATTAATCTTTCTAAGCTAAGCTGACAATCCAAGTGACATGACCTTCTTAAGTATTTTTTACATCTTTCTGGGAAGGCAAGAAAACCATATGAAGGTTACCTGTCTTGCATTAATGAGCCTTTAGACATGTGCATTTAAGAGAACCCGCTTATTTGTTATCAACAGCTTAATTGGCTGGAGGTGCTCCAGAGCTCTGACTGCAGACCCCCAGGAATTCTGAATGCTAAGCTCAACCATAATTTATCTGAAAGATAAACTAAAGAGTGTAATAACATGTCATAACACAAAATAGCTCAAGATCAAATAGCTCAATAGCTCAAATGGTTGCTGGGAGTCTTGAAGAGAAACAAAGCAAACTCATTTCCAAGCTTCCTTCACTGTCTTGCTTTCCACTAAAATCAGCTCCAAATTATTTGGTTAAGACCTCCAAACTATTTGGTTAATACCTCCAAAAGTCAGGTATACTGATTCAATGGTCTCAAGCTACACCAGGGAGGTTCAGACTAGATATCAGAAAGGAATTTTTCACGGAAAGGGTCACTGGGCACTGGAACAGGCTGCCCAGGGAGGTGGTTGAGTCACCTTCCCTGGAGGTGTTTAAAGGATGGCTGGATGAGGTGCTGAGGGGCATGGTTTAGTGGCACATAGGAATGGTTGGACTTGATAAGCCAAGAGGTCTTTTCCAACCTGGTGATTCTATGATTAAGGATTACCTAAAGAGGATATCACTATTCTGTTTTTATACTAAAATGTTAATTAGAGAATGTCTTTTAAAACTTCTATGACTATTAGGCCAATGATTGCTAGAACAGCCTGGAACAGCCACAAACATGGATGTGAAATAATACAAATCTGTAATAGTGAGGAGGAAGGAATGCTGCATGTCCCAGCACATACTAAATTCCTGCTCAAAAAATACTTTGCATTTTTGGTAGGTTTGCAAAACAAAATAGTTATTCACACCACATTTGCAAGTTTCAGTTGTGGAGTTAATAAACAGAAGGCAATGTTTTAAAGGAATAAAATTTAAATAAAGAAAAATACTATTTGCTATGTTAAGGTATGAATAGCATATATTGCTTTAAAAAGGATGAAGCACATACTAAGAACGTGAACATGGATAATACGATGGCAAGGCAACTAAATCCTTGTAAGCAGCATTTGTAAAAGATCAGTCTGTTAGATGCAGTACATCACTTTCAAAGCCAAGGGATCAGAGATCCTTCCCTTGTACCCTTGCCATTTTCTCCATCGTTTTCCTGTTCTGGTGTTTCCTAGGCTGCTTACTCAGAACTTGTTCATATTGTAAACCTGGAGGTGAGAGTTTTCACTCTCAAAAAAAACAATTAACCTTGCAATTTAAGCATTTGACTTGATTGTGCTGTACAGGTCTTATTGAATACTAAGACATTAGCAATGATATTTAAGTTTGGTTTCCATGTTGTTAGACTAAGGGCTGATTTAATATCCCGTACATGGCACTCAACAAACTGCAATAACAGGTTTTTCATTTAAATGCTGAATTCAAAGCAAGACCACCAGCAGAGAAAATAAGGGTGCTTCATAGTACTTATCCTCTATTAGCCTAAAAGCAATTGCAACTTTTTGTATCCATTCTAAGAAGAAACTTTCTTCTGCCCTGTGTGATCCTCCCCTAGTTTCTACACATCTGCTGATTTCTAGGAGTAAAATACCACACTGGTTGTGCTGCAACACAACGTGCACTGTGGCACATGGCAGACACATTCAGATGAAGTCATTTACAGCCCTAACTTATGAGCCACAAAAAAATTGGAACATTTCACCTGCCAGCAAAGCTGTCAAGTTCCTTTATATCCTATGACGGACATTGCAAACATACTGCCTTCATCCTAGAAAAAAGCCTGGGTTCATCAGTTGAGGACCTAAATCATAAGAACTGTCAACAGCTGTACCGAAAAGAGAGCTGAAGTTTGATTTTTATCTTAAGTGAAGCACTAGATGAATGAACTGTAGATAAAAGCTTTATTACTCAAAATAATTTAGTCTGGTGAGTAATTTTTCTCTATCTATCTATCAGGAACAGTTTATTCCTTATTAAAAGGGCTACACAAATAGTAATTTAAAAGGTGTTAATTCAAGGCAATCAAAAAAGGAGGAAATGCCCTTTGCTTTGTTTCACATTGATCACATCAGTAACTGCTTGTTGCCATTTTTCTGTGACAAACACAATATAGGTTAGCAATACAAAAAAATAGGAAAAACAACTGTCTGAGCAACAAAGGACTCGTCTCTTCAGATGCTGGTTGTGAGGGAATGTTAACAGAGCACAACCGTAGCAAAAATGCTTCTTTAAGAAAAATTCTTCTGCCTGCTGACCTTCACGCCCCAACATCAGAGGCTGTAGCTGGGTATCTGTAGCAATACAGCTTGTTGTCTGCACCTCCACTCAATAGCAACTGATGAGAGGAAAAGAAAACTGTGATTAGTAGGAGAACTAAGCAAAATACCTACACTAAAGTTAAAGACTCTGACTTTCTTTCCTTTAAACACATATGAAGAAGTAATGAATAATCGACTGTTAATACACGACTAAAACCCAGAATCCAAGCACAGAAGCAACCAAGTCTCTTCCTCACCTCCTAAAATCAGAAGCAAAGTTTTTGCAGGAATTTTTTTTAAGGCTTTTTCCTGCCTTTTACTGAGAACAGGAGCCACACCGATAATCTTGAACTTTAAGAAAATGAGTTGGGTTTTTTTTTCTATTTTACGTGTGTGTGTGTGCCATTACAGTAGTAGAACAGCTTGCTCTAGAGGATTAAATAGCTCCCCTTCTACACGTACTGCCATGACCCAACTGTCAGTTCATGATAATGCTTTAGTCTCCATGGCAGCAAACAGTCCCTTGGAACGTGTGTTTTCTCAGCAAAGTGTGGTGCTGTTCTTGTTGTCTCTCCTTGTTTGGAATACCAGTGTAATGCCCACTTAATGCTACAGAGCTTAAACTCCCATCCTACTCCTTTGCACAGTAGCCTGGGCAACTGCTGTAGTGTGTGCGACACCACCACCCTGTTAAAAACCCAGTATCAACCACAGCATGACTAAAACTTCCTGTTCTTGTATCTATAAGCATAAAGGACAAAGTAGTCAATGACTGCTTTTAGCTCTCTTCCTAACCGCCACGTGTATCCATTCAGTAACTCACTCTTGAGATTCTTACCCCTGCTTCTGTCCAGTCCACACACAAAACCTTGTCTTCATGAGCAGCCAAGTCATACAGAGGAGCTTTGCAACTGGTAAAAAAATAGGTATTTACAGTCACACATTTGAAGTTAAATGAGCAATCACAAAACCCCAAACTGGTGCCTGGAAGAAATACTATCACGATGCTATCAAACAGATGTGTTCTAGCAGTTACAAACACTTTCAGGGAGGACAAGTATCTACTACCTGTTACATTTTATCTTGCTTTCTCCTGAGCTTATCATATTAGTGTTAACTTCTCTTACACCCTCAAAGAGAAAAGCAGCAACATTTTTCACCTGCTTTCAAACTACATTGAGACTGAAATTTAATCAATCTGCTTGTTAGGAACAGTTTATTTTACATAGTTACTTTTTTTCCGTGTGTGGATGCTGCTCAGCTGGGTATGTTTTCCAGAAAAGCGATTTAGGTCTTCTGAATGCAAACCATTTTGTTGCTTGGAAATTTGTACTGAAAGATCTGAAGACAGTATCAAGTGAAACTTCCAAGTTTTAGCCTCATTCCTTAGGAAAAGAATGCATTTTGTTCCTTAGAACAGAGGAATGGCTCGCAGATCTACTGCTGTCCCTGCCCCCAGCAGAAATATGGCTGCTGCCTTCTGCATGTTAATATCAATGCTGCTGTTAATGCCAGGTAAGTGCCATTTTGGAATGCCATCCAGCACTCTGGAAGAGAAGCCACAAGTCCTCTGGTAGACTACAAGTATTTTTTCTCCCTTTCATTATAAGCCTGACTCCTAAAAACTAGAGGATTTTCACAAATGCCACAGGAGTTTTCAATGAATGTCTCAGACTACTTTTTCTATTTCATTAGGTTCACTGGCGCTGTAAGCTTCCATATCTTTGAACAGCAAAGAACGCGTCTATTTTACCTCCTTGTGTCCCAGAGCTTCACAATGTTGTCCAGAGAACCAGAGATCAGCTGCTGCTCATGGGTAGGTGACCACTTCACTGATGTCACCCAGCCTGTGTGAGATGTCAGAGACAGAAGAACCAAGGAGCCATCTGAATAGAAAAAGAGTTAAAAAAAGACATTGGTAGCTGCCAAATGAAACCAGCGATTTTAAGCTGTATACAAAGTCCAGTGAGAAAAGCAGTCAGCAACATATTTGTGCTCAAGGTAAGTGTTTGTCTCGCTTGCAATTCTAACTTCAAAAATCAAAGTGAACTTTAAAGAAAGCAAATGGAAATATGACCCACACAAGATCTAGGAAGAAAAACACCAAAACCAAACAACACTCAAAATGTTTCTTATCACTAAACTATGTGTGCAAAGATACTTGAAAAAAGGCAAACAAAAAAAAAAACCCTTTTGTTATTAACACAGAAGAAGACAATAGCGGAAATCTGGATTAAGCTTACAGAAGCTAAACAAGTAAACATGTCTATGACATATACCTTGGTGACAAGTTATCCCCAATCCTGTCACAGCCACACTGCTATATTGTAACAAAGTGGCTACTATTTCACTTTAATGATGGTCTGACAAACTTAGGTGTGAACCTTCCAAAAAAAAGTAAGGTTCAGGGCTGCAACTGCACAGTTGAACGTTCATTAACGAGTGAAAAACAAAAAGGGAGGAAAACCTAAGCTGAGTGAGTTTTCTAAAGAAATCAGAAGTAGTCTTGCACCACGTTACGGAAAATAGTCATAATCTTTGTATTTAATAAAAGCCCCCAAATGGCTTGTTTCAAGAAGAAGAGCCTGAAAACAGTTTGTCTCTCCCAACAGGAAGAAGTTCTGATTTGGAAAAAATAGCTTTGAGAAGATGCCTCTTTTAGCTCACCTTTGCTGCGAGGATCCCACAGCCTGATGTGCCTGTCGGTGCTCCCGGACGCGAGGCGTCGACACAGCGGTGAGTAGGAGACAGAATTAAACACTTTGTTTCCTGTCTGTCAGAAAAGAAAATGGGAGCTATTATTCTGCACAACTTTTTTTTTCTTTGAGCTGGACTTCAGCTGAACCTACAAAGTATAAAAATCTCACCAAAGTAGATTTGAGATCTCCAGTCTCGGCGTCCCAGAGTTTAATGGTGTGGTCCCATGATGCGCTGCAGATCTCCTCAGCATCTGACCACAGCACAGAGGAGACAGCTTCTGTGTGGCCAGAGAGGGTGGCCAGGGGAGTCTACAATTGAAAAGTGAGAGGAGATCATAGAATCACCAGATTGAAAAAGACCCACTGGACCATCGAGTCCAACCATTCCTATCAATCACTAAACCATGCCCCTCAGCACCTCATCCACCCGTCCCTTAAACACCTCCAGGGAAGGTGAATCAACCACCTCCCTGGGCAGCCTGTTCCAGTGCACAATGACTCTTTCCATGAAAAATTTTTTCCTAATGTCCAGCCTAAACCTCTCCTGGTGCAGCTTGAGGCCATTTCCTCTCGTCCTGTCCCCTGTCACTTGGGAGAAGAGGCCAGCACCCTCCTCTCCACAACCTCCCTTCAGGTAGTTGTAGAGAGCAGTAAGGTCTCCTCTCAGCCTCCTGTTCTCCAGGCTAAACAATTGAGTATTGTAAAAAAAAAAAAAAAAAAGTCTATTCCTTCAACAAATAAGATGTCATCTCTGATCAGCTTGAGACACATCACTAGAAGTTTTCATACCAATCACTTTTAACAAAGAAATTATTCTGTGTGGCCACATTTCTAAAATTAAAATCCTGGACAAACCCGGAGCTCATCTTACCCTTGTTAATCCCAACTGTTCAGTTTTCTGCTTCTTCCGTGGTCTGTTAGCTGATTCTTCCATTTCATCCTCTTCATCTGTAGGTACTGTGAGAGAAGACAGACTTGTTCTAGAGGTTTCTGAACTGCATTTCCATACAAGTAATTAAGCAAAATCCCATATTCACAATACCTAACCGGTCCAGGATGCATGAATATTTTAACCTGACACACCTGAGCAGATCAGTATTATCTCCATTTTGAGCAAGAGGAAAATGAGTACAAATTAAGTGCCATCCTCCAGGCCATGCAGTTTTAAAAATTAAGTCCCAATGAATTTTCAAGACCATCCTTATTCAGAAAAAATTCCAATAGTAATTCAGACGTGTGAAAAATACAGTCTTTCTTTTAGATACAATATCTATGCATATACTCCAAAAGCAAAAGAGCATGACTTGGAACAGCGAAAAAAACCATTCATATCAAATGGGATTAGTCTACATTTTTCTAGAAAACACTGTCATCTTATTGTCCTCCATATGGTGTCAACAACAGAAGAGGAAAATAATCCACAAATGTTTGCTTTGCAAGAATCTTATACTCAAACTGGCACCCTTATGTAAATCTATTAAAACGCAAAAGAAAGTACTGTGTTCTGAATAAAATAAACATCAGTACGCAGTTGATAACCATATTTAAAGTTGCATTACCAACCAAACCAGTGACTTCATACAGCAATGCACAACCTTACAGAGCTTACATAAAAAAAGAGTTCTAGCTTGCTTTTAATATTAGAGGCTCAAATGTTCCTAAAGAAAAAAGTATCAAGATATCAATCTTTCAGGTTAGTGTTAAGTACTGGGTTTTTTTTAAAGAGACCCAAGACCCCCAGCTTATGCTTATCTTACCTGCAGACCATATCTTTAACATCTTATCCCAGGACCCACTGCAGAACTGTATAAACAGAAACATTTTGTTAAAAATTTATCCAGACAGACCTGGTAAGCCACATTGAACACACTTCCTGCTTGAAAAAGTAATCAATGGGTTGTAACATGTGAAGAATAGTACTAGGACCTTCAAAAATATATATCTGGCTTAGATCAAATTATTCTTCTTCCTTACTTTGCAGGAAAAATATCTACAAAATATGTCTTTATTTCCTTCAGCACAGAAAGGTTTTATTTTAAACTGTCTTGATATTGAATCAAGCTGGGAATGTTGACTACACCTCTGCCATGAGTACTCTTAACAGCTGAATTCCTAGATAAAGCAAAAGAACTTCTTCTGCCACCTGCTTTTTCCAAGTATGGTTCTTGAAATTTTTTTCCCACCAAAACTACTGTGAAAATTTAGGTCAAATTTGAAAATAGTCCATTACAACACAAAATTCCTAAGTGTTAAAAGTAGAATTTATTTTAAACATTCAGCTTCACTCACAGAAGTGAAAAGCAGCCGTATAATGGCTTGTCATATCTAAAGTCACCTTCAGCTTTTTGTGATTTGAGATTAATGTGTGACTTTGAGAAGCTGGCCTACTGCTGATGTAGTGCTCCTAATCCTCAATAACCACCTTTTATAACGAGGCTGGAAACTTATCAGTGTTTCAGTCCTAACAACATGATGCCTAGTACCTAGGCAGGGACAAGATGATTTTTGAGATACGAGCTGCTACCATCCCAAAAGACAAAGGTTTCTTTCCAGAAGTCACTCACTTTAGTTCTCGTGCAATCAACAGCTATGGAGTCCACACTCCCAGCATGTCCCCTGCAACAGTGAAGCGCTTTCACTTTGTTTTTCTCCACATTCCACTCCCATAGCAGGACAGTTTGGTCCATAGAAGCACTGAGTAACAGGCACGATAAACTATCTGAGGAAGAAAGAAAGTCACGCTTGCACCCAACAGCTTTCCAAAGTCTTATATATAAATTCTTCAATCAAAGAAGAAATAGCAGATATATTCATGTCTCAGTTTACTCATATGGATCTCAGTTTACATCACATCACCCTATGAGTACAATTAATATAAATATACATACCAATACTTGATAATGAAGACTGCAAAGTGGATAGACAACATAGAATCACAGAATACTTTGGGTTGGAAGGGACCTTAAGGTCATCCACACCCCCTGCGATGGGCAGGGACACCTTGCACTGGATCAGGCTGCCCAAGGCCTCATCCAACCTGGCCTTGAACACCTACATGTTAAACTAATTCTGCTCGTTACTGTTAAAGGACACCTCTACTTGCACCATGGATTCATTTCTAATACCACTGACAGAGATTGAAATAACTGTAGCACTTAGACAATGAAATGTTCGGGGTTGAGGAACACTGAGATTTCTCCCCTAATAAATCAAACTGTTACTACTCTCCTAATAAATATATACTGACCTTGCTTCACCCATGCCACATCCTTCACTACTTCTGTATGCCCAGCTATTGTCATGATGGATTTTCCTTCCAAAGACCAGATTCGAGCAGTGTGATCATAGCAGCCAGTTAATATCCTAAAGGGTACAGAATTTGAAATGTTATTGTCTTTAAAACCAACAACGTTTTCACAAAAAAGCCTCAACCAGAAATTTGGAAAAATATTAGCGTGGAAACAAATTCAAAATAGAGTTACTTTGTGTGCTTACAAAAAAAATGGAGTTTGGAAAAGTAAAATATCTTTGCTACAGAGCAAAGCTTCATTAAAACCTGCAACTGCAAGGCTAGGAGTACAGGCCAAAAAGAAAAGCAATGACAGTAGTGCATAGGTGAGACTTAAGATTGCTGAAATCATTTTAAATGAAGATATGTGGTATGTTACTACAGGTTCTCGTGGCATTTTCAAATCATTACTTAATATAGGAACGTTGCCTAGTTGATTGGAAAAGGAATGTGAAAATACAGTAGAAAAGGACAATTACGGTTTTTGGTTTTATTTTTTTTAAAAGACAAGCTCTGCATAAAGGTACAGTGTTATATTTACGCTAATGAATGTCACTTTTTTAGACAAGGGTTTATGCTAAAATACAGATAAGGAAATCTTGCTGTCCTTTCTCTTAAAGGATAGTAAACAGTATTGGTATTATCCATTTATAATAGTACCTCTTGTTCAGTGACTCCATTTTCTACTTGTGATAAAGTCACTGTCACCATACAATAGAGGTGTTAAAACTGAACTGTTTACAAAAGTAAACAGCTGACTGACTTGATGGTTTAAAAAAAAGGCCATAAAAACAGAGCAAAGAAGGGGAACCCTCCCACCCCAGATTATTAAAGCGGCAGAGTACCACTCTGCTTGACACCATGGAGTCCTCTGTACACAACAAGAATAAGTAAGACCAAACTTAGAACTGCCTTAGTGTGGTACCATTCTTCAGTGGCTTGAACAGAACTGATCCAGTCATCGTGGAAGATGCATTCCTCTGGCTGAGGGGCCATATATTTCTCCACATACTCAATCTCCACCACTTCTTCCTGAGCTCACAGACAAAATACATCTTTAGTGTGAGTTTAATTTCTTTTTTTAATCAGTAACAGATATATTTAACTGTAATGTGGTGCAAATATACAAGTTTATTGGGGAAAGATCTTGGTCCTTTGCCACATTAGTGGAACTAGAGTCTTTATAAAGAAGTGTCTGAATTATATTGCTTTCCCTATTTTTATCAAATTTCTATTACTAAGAAGCAGGAAGCAAATAATTCCACTCTTCTCAGGTTCCTCCTCTTCTGTACTTAGCTGTACAAAACTGGTGTCTAAAATACTTCACATTTCCTACAGGTGTCACTAACCTTCCCCATCATCCCCCAGCGTAACTAATAGAGTAGGAGACAAAAATATATTAATGATGACAGGAATAGGACAAGAATTTTCCCCCTTAACTGTGTACAAATAACAAACTAGATAATGATGTTTCTTGCACAACTCAGTACGATACTCTCTAATCACTTTGAAGTTGAGAATAGATTTAAACATACAGGGAGCTCCCCAAGGAAAGTCAGAAAAGAAATAAAACAGAGCAAGGAATCTACCTAGTCAGGATGACAGTGTCATCCCTAAATCAGATTGAAATAAACTGGCTAAGTCTGTTCGATTGTCCAAGACAGGGAGAAATTGAGCATGACTTACCGTGGAGATATTTTCTGTTTCCATGTGCGTGACCAGTGGCATACGCAAGAACTGGCCATTGATAAGGAAGTCGAATTCCACATATTTGTGATCCGCTGAAACAAGTTAGGAAACACTGGGTGTCACTATATCTTTGATAGCGTCAAAAACAGCATCGGAAAATTTGCTGGTCAAAAAGTTGTTTGCCTCTTATTGTTAACAACTTATTTTTTTAATCCTTTTCTCTGTAGCTATGTCTAATCAAACCCCAGTGGTGTTCTGCATGGAGCTTGCTACCGCCAACCCCCACCTTCATATTCCCCAGCTACAGCCTCGTAAGAATTTTTGGGTCATATTTCTCCCTCTGCAATGGCATCATTGGCAAAGGCCTCATCCCTGAAGGTGTTCAAGACCAGGCTGGATGAGGCTTTGAGTGTGCTGATCCAGTGGAAGGTGTGCCTGCCCATGGCAAGAGGGCTGGAACTGAATGATTTTTAAGGTCCCTTCTGACCCAAACCATTCTATGATTCTGTGATTTTCACAAAAGCATTGTGCTTTGCACTAGTCTTCTGTTCAAGATTGTTTGTAATTTCATGGGTTTAAGGCAACTTGTGGAAATCCCAGCAGGTTAAGATATAATCAATCTAGGGTATAATTAGTCTAAGACGCAATTAGTCTGGTTTCTTACAGAAAATGGGATTTTTCAAGAACTTTGCACAGGCATCCTTGCCCCAAAAGCCTTTCAAGTCGGTCAGGCCTATTTCACCTACCAGTGACAGAACAGCTGAGCTCTTCTCAAAGGCCTCCATAAAACCCAAATCTTTGTTTCCATTAATTCTTTTGCCAGGTTTTGGGGAACAGTTCTGTGCCTGCCTGCTCGGGCAGCTCAGTCTGTGATGCTGGGCACACACTCATCCAGCCATTGGAGCATTTCTCCTGGCACCAGCTTCACAGGGAGCTCATAGAGCCAGACCCAAGAACCGCAGAATAGTTTGGGTTGGAAGGGACCTCAAAGCCCACCCAGTTCCAAGCCCCCTGCCATGGGCAGGGACACCTCCCACCACACCAGGCTGCCCAAGGCCCCATCCAGCCTGGCCTTGACACCTCCCGGGAGGGGCAACCTGGGCCAGTGCCTCACCACCCTCAGAGTGAAGAATTTCTTACTAATGTCTAATCTAAATCTTTCTCCTTCCAGTTAAGGCCACTGCCCCTCATCCTATCACTCCAAGTCTTTGAGAACAGTCCCTCTTCAGCTTTCTTGAAGCCCCTTCAGGTACTGGAAGGTCGCTTTAAGGTCTCCCCGGACCTTTCTCTTCTCCAGGCTGAATGAGCCCAACTCTCTCAGCCTATCCTCGTATGGGAGGTGCTCCAGCCCTCGCATCATCCTTGTAGCCTCCTCTGGACCCTCTCCAACAGCTCCATATCCTTGTGCTGGGAATCCCAGCCCGGACACAGCGCCCCAGGGGCAGCCCCGGCCCGAGGACCCCGCCCCTACCGTTGCCGGCGTCCAGCAGCTTGTTGATGAGGTGGCTGAGGTCGGTAGTCTCGGCGTTGGCCGGCACCGAGAAAGGTACATCCTGCACGGCGAACCTGGGGTTCTCGGCGCGGAACCGCGCCGTGAGCTGCGCCGTGAGCCCCGCCATGCCGGAACCGCACCACGCCGCCGGCGGCCAAGGGGACTACAGCTCCCAGCATGCCTTGCGCCCAGGCTACGGCTGCCGCGAGGACCCGCCCCGGCCCCCGCCTCTGAAGCGGCTGCACCACGCGGCGAGCTGCCGCGGGGACTACAGCTCCCAGCACGCCTTGCGCGCCGTTGATGAAGCGGCTGCACCACGCGGCGAGCGGCCGCGGGGACTACAACTCCCTGCATGCCTTGCGCGCAGGCTACGGCTGCCGAGAGGCCCCGCCCAGGGAGGAACGCGGTTTAGCAGCGGGCAGGTGCGGGTGGGCTCGGTGATCTCAAAGGTCTTTCCCAACGCAGCGGTTCTGTGAAAATCCTGCGGGAACCTGCAGAGAAAGGTGCTCCATTTTCCCCAAAATCCGCAATCCCTTGGTCTCTGGTTTCTCTCTCCGAGACCTCTGTGAGAATTAATTGATAAGTTTTGTTGCAGCTGGTTTGTATGTTTACTTATCTTGTCATATAAATCTGTCTTGTATCAAGAGATACTATACCGAAAACCTCCAGACATGGATAAACAACCTGAAAGAATAAACACTGTCTTAGAGTTGCAAGAATTTATTGATATGCTTAGTTGTCTAGCAAGGTGTAGTTGTCTTCAGTCAAGAGAGAACCTGAAGGAAGTCTCCAGACATGGTTAGATAATCCAAAAAATAATTCTTTGAAGATTTATATGGTTCTTTGTCTAAAACTAGTATATATGTCCACTGCTTTTGTAAGATGTTATGCCTTTTTTAGAAGGGCATCCAATTCCGTGCTGAATTGTAAAATAAAAATACTATTATCTTTGCGTCAAAGACTTCGGCCTTTTTAATATTTTACCAGTGAATGAGTGTTTCCCACACCTCGCTGCCCGTTGGCGTGTGCATGGCAGCCCATGATGGAAGAAATGACTTGTTATAAGTTGCTAACCTATTATATATTTGAGGATTGCGTATAGATTTTGTGATTTTAGAAATAAAATGTAGGATTAGCTTCAATGATAACATCTAGCTGACCTGTGCCTGGATACCTGTGCTTAAGTAAGACTGTTAGCAATGCTGCGGTTAGGAAGAACGAGAAAGAATGACTGTGGCCAATTAATACAGATAACAGCGGCCAGCACAATGATAAGAGAAAGAAGAAGCAGGTAGGATCAGATGCAACCTTGAAGGGGAGCCCAAGGAGTCCAAGAGCACGTGCAAGAAGGGCAGGTGAAGAGTCCAACTGTATCTACAGACACAGGAGCGAGCACCAAGGGGAAGAAATTTATGTAAATAAATTCTGAGAAGTGATTATCATAGACACACCTATTCCATGAAAACTAATGGATATATAATCTGTTTCCCGGAACCTATATGAATATGTATGTTTAAACAGTATAAAAATAATGTACGCAGCCTCAATAATTTGCACACATATTAGGTGGAGCTATTCCCTGTGTGTCCAGGGCTGCATAATAAGAATACCTGCTCTGGAATCAAATTGGCACTGATTATTGAGTTTGGCTTCTCACGGCATCAACTCTCTGTTCCCTTCCATGGAGTTGGCTTCATTCACTTGTGGGGAGCCAAGCAACTTTCAGATTTACAGTTAGGTACAAGGTTTTGGTGTTTCTGTTCCCAAAAATCTCTTTGTGCTGTCGGCTTGTTGGAGCATTTCTGTATAAAGAAAGTGGTGTAAATGTTGTTGTCAAAGGAATGCGAAAGGCTGCTTCTCTGCCGGCTGCAAAAAGGAGGAATAGCGAGGCAATGGCAGGAAGGTGTGCCGGGGAGGAGAGGGCTGGGTTGGGTCAGGAAAAGGTTCTTCACACAGACGGGGTCGGTGGCCCCAAGCCCGGCAGCAGCGCCCTCAGCCCCTCGGTGGGAGGCAGGACCGGGCCGCGGGGGCCCCGCCGGACTCCGCGCTCTCGGGCGGCCGCGGGGACTACAACTCCCAGCGTGCCCCGCGGGGAAGGAAACTACAGCTCCCAGCGTGCCCCACGAGGGGGACCCTGTCGCCCTGCCTCGCGGCGGCGCGCGTGCGCCGAGGGGCGGGGCTCCATGGCGGCGCCTCTGGGAGCCGGGCGGAGGGTCGGTAGCTTCTTCCTTCGGGGTGCGGGGGTGTCTCTGTCTGTCTGTCTGTCTCTGTCTCTGTCTCTGTCTCTGTCTCTGTCTCTGTCTCTGTCTCTCTCTCTCTCTCTCTCTCTGTCTCTCTCTCTCTCTCTCTCTCTCTGTCTCTGTCTCTCTGTCTCTCTCTGTGTCTCTCTCTGTCTCTCTCTCTGTCTCTCTCTCTGTCTCCCTCCCTCTGTCTGTCTCTCTCTCTATCTGTCTCCGTCTGTCTGTCTCCCTCTCTCCGTCTGTCTGTCTCCCTCTCTCCGTCTGTCTCTCTGTCTGTCTGTCTTTCTCTGTGTCTGTCTCTCTCTGTCTGTCTGCCTTTCTCTCTCTCTCTGTGTCTGTCTGTCTGTCTTTCTCTGTGTGTCTGTCCATCTCCCTCTGTCCGTCTCTGTCTCCCTCTGTCCGTCTCTGTCTCCCTCTGTCCGTCTCTGTCTCCCTCTGTCCATCTCCGTCTCTCTGTCCTTCTCCGTCTCTCTGTCCGTGTCTCTCTGTCTCTGTCTGTCATTCTCTCTCTCTCTGTCTCTGTCTGTCATTCTCTCTCTCTCTGTGTCTGTCTGTCTCCCTCTGTCTGTCTCCCTCTGTCTGTCTCTCTCCCTCTGTCTATCTGTCTGTCTCTCTGTCTGTCTCTCTCTCTCTCTCTGTGTCTGTCTGTCTTGGGGGGGAGGAAGGGGAAAGACCGGGCTGGGGGGTGCGGGCTGGGGCTGGGGAAGAGGAGGGGGTGCTCTTCCCTCCCACCTGTCTGTCTCTGGGGAGAAGTTGGGCTCCCCCTGGGGCAGGTGTTGAGTCTTGATGTTTTGTGAGACTCTGAAATCTTATCTGGTTTTAAGCTCACTCACAAGGTCCGACATCGTTTGCCGGCGTAACTGACACCCATTCGTTTTCCAGAGAACTGAGCCGGCTGCACAGAAGTGATTCACTTGAGATGCCCTCTCAGCAGGAGCACCCGGGTCTCCCAGGTGTTCTTAACACTGCCAGCCGGCTCTTCTGTGACGATGATGAGCTAAACCGCAAACCTCAGTAAAAAAGCTAATTGTAAAGCTCCATGTAAAGTCTTATGAGGAGCAGCTGAGGGAGCTGGGGTTGTTTATCCTAGAGAAGAAGCTGAGGGGAGATCTTATTGCTCTCTACAACTACCTGAAAGGAAAAAAGGTGGTTGTAGAGAGGAGAGTGCTGGCCTCTTCTTCCAAGTGGCAGGTGATAGGAAGAGAGGGAATGGCCTCCCCAGGAGAGGTGCAGATTAGACATTAGGAAAAATTTCGACACTGAAAGGGTTTTCAGGCACTGGCAGAGGCTGCCCAGGGAAGTGGTGGAGTCACCATCCCTGGAGGTATTTAAAGGACGGGTAGATGAACAGCTTACAGGTATGATTTATTAGTGGACAGGTAGAGTTGGACTTGATGATCTCAAAGGTCCTTTCCAACCTAGTGATTCTATGATTGTGTGATTTGAGGATATTGCTGTCCCTTGATTTCCTCCCTGTTATGTTTTGCTGTAATTTGTGCCCTTCGTAGGGTAGAGAAGTGTCATCAGAGGCAGTGCTTAATTGTTCCAAGCTCTGAAGCATTTAATGGAAAACCCAAAAAAGATTGTTGGTGAGGCATTCAGCTGTTTGTATTTCCTGTCAAGAAGTATAAAACCAGAATGGGGACTATTCCTATCAGAAGTGCTGAAAACGTGAATTCACACAGTCAGGCTTTGACTTACGTTTTTTTTTTGGGGGGGGGGGGTTGTTTTTTTTGTTAAGGAGTATGCACTGAGAACTTGAAACTTGAAAAATGTAAGAGAATTCCCTCCTTCCTGTATGAACAGAGTACTTCTAGGTGGAATGTGCATATTATCACAATTGACTTATCTGGTTTTTACAGTTTGAATTTCTTCTCTTGACTAAAATTTTGCAATATTGATTCAGTGTTGAAATAATTAGCTCTGGGATTTTGAAAGGCAATGCTCCCCTTTGGGATCTAGCTGCGTGTTGTGTTCACAAGGGGGCTTCTTAACTGAGGGAAGGCAGAAGCAAGCACTGATATGAGACCTTAAAGTTATGTTAGTCTAGAGCTGGTCTATTTTTAGGGACTGCTGCTTGTAGTTGGTAGGTATAGGTATTCCCTTGGAACACAGAAGCAGAGGCAAGAAAGTAGGGAAATCTAATGCTCTGCCTTAAGGCGGAGTGGAGATGTGGTCAGTGGTGGGATTTTAAAGTAATGCTGGTTTGACTTTTCTGTCAGTGTCTTTAAAAGTTTATATATTAAGAATCAGTATGTGGGTTTCTGGATTAGAGGAGATTGCAGCTGTTAGGATGGGGGCTCACCTCAGAGTAGGCATTGAAATCCTGTTCCTGTTGAGAGCACTTGATGTTATACAAGTTGTGTCTGTGGATGACAGTCAGTAAGAAACCTAGCGCTGCAAGAAGTGACCCTGGCTTTGGCACTTGTGTTATCACAGGAGCTCTTGATGGCTAAATATATTGAGATCTGACTGCCTTTTGTGTCTTGCTACTTGAACTATCAGTCCACTGGAGGTGAATCACTGGGGGCAGTGTGTAGGCTGGATTGCAGTGCATGTTCACCTGTTGAAGATCCTGTCGGTAAGACCCTGTATAAAATGCTTGCGATGATTATCGTGGTTTGCCTGTGCTAGCAGTTTCTGTGGTTGTTTGCTCTCTTTGTAGAGATAGCAATAGCCAGAGATTTCCCCTTATTTTGAGTAAAGTGCTTCCCAAATGGATGTAGGAAGCAGTCTTAGGGCATTAAAGCACACTGATGCTTGAGTTGGAAATGCCTGTGGAGTGGTGGGCTTTATGGGGAGTAGCCTGCAGAGTGGTTTGGGTGGAGCTGCATTAAGGTTAAATCTGAATGAAGCGTGGGGAGCTGCCTGTTTGATGTGTACACTGAAGGTACAACTGTTGTTCCCCTTTTTTCACTGGCATTACATTCCCAGATTTCTCCTTCAACCTGCTGTTAAATGTGGGATACAATGATGTTACATTGGAAATTTTGTGGCACTTATGTGTAAGAGTTTCTGAAAACCAGAGACATTTGTATGCCATTTTGTGGTTTAACCCCAGCTGGCAACTGCACACTCCTTCCCTGTGATGAGATGGGGGAGGAGAATTGAAAAAAAGTGAAACTTGAGGGCTGAGATACAGACAGTTTAACAGGACAGAAAAAGAAGGAAGAGGAAAAAACAGAATATGCGGAAGAAGAGATGTAAAATGCAGTTGCTCACCACTCGGTGGCCAATGCACAGACCGTCCCTGAGGAGTGATCCAGCACCTGCCCAACCACCCCACACTCCAAATTGTGTACTGAGCATGATGCCACACTGTGTGGAGAATCCCTTTGGTCAGCTGGGGTCAACTGATGGGGCTGTGTCCCCTCCCAGCTTCTTGTGCACCTTCTTGCCAGTAAAGGTTGGGAAACTGAGAAGTCTGTGACTTAGTGTAAGCACTATTTAGAACCAACTAAAACCACTAGTGTGTTATCAACATTATTGTCATACTAAATCCAAAACATAGTACTATAACAGTTACTGGGGGTAAAATTAACATCCCCACCAACACCAGGACATTTATTTACTCCTTTGTGACAAAGTGTTCACACAGATATCGGTGTACAGGACTTAACTGTCTTCTTTGGGGAGTTTGTTAGCAATGTTTAAACAGCTATAAAATTTCTTATCTATGTATGTACTTTTAAGTATCCATACAAGTATAGTCATTGAGACAAAAAAGAAAATCTTTTGTTTCGGGTTGCACAGCACTTATGTCAATGAAACTTGGATGGTTAAACCGTGACGTTCGTTGTCTGGAGTGATGTGCGTGCCGGTGGTTTGGCTGGATTAGAACAGTGATTAGACAAAGTCACAGGGCAAAAATGTAGCAAGGGCATTTTTTAAACACAAAGATAAAACTTCAGATGATCCTGGGCTGCCTATGAGAGGAAGCTGCATGAATATCTCTGTATATTTACCCCACTGCTGTCATTTTTTCCCTGAGCTTTATTATTAACCAGTGTTAGATACAGGATATTGTGCTACTCGTGCAGTTGGTCTGTCACAATACAGCCATCCTTGTGTTCTGTAGTCAGGTTCCAGCACATTCAGGGTACGTGCCATCAATATCTCTGGAACAAACTTCTTCAGAATTAAATGTGCCACTTGGACAAAACTGACTTAGATTTACATCTTTTTACTAAGGGGGAATGGTTGAGTGATGGTGAAATCTAGTTCTCTTGTCTTTTTTCATTTGCTCCTAGCATGCTTCAGACATTTTAACTGAAACATCTCATAATTGTTCTCAGATACAAAGCTACAAAATATTTGTAAACACAAGGTAACTTCATTTGGAATTTGGAGTGTCGTCACTTGAAAATTGAATGGAAAAATAAATCTGCTTTAGATTTAAGTATTTAGTATATTGAGCGTATGAGCAGCTTAACGTCACAACGTTGTTTGTATCAGCAGGATGCTTTATTCAGCTTCAGAAGCCAAGGAGGTGTGGATTTACTTTGCCTGTGGTGCTTTATGTCTTTGCAAAACAAAAAAAAATTGTGCTTCCAAGGTTGTATGGTTGTTTTCAAGTGACTCTTGCTTTTTATGTTCTCCTTACTAAAGCTGTAAGTGGTTGAAATTACACAGCCAAGAAGGTCCATCTCAAGGAATTTACTATGTGGTGTGGTGAAGAAGATAAATCTGATCGAGGTCATGTGCTAATATAACGCTGCCTATTTTTAAGATTAATACTGAAGAGGAAAATCCTGAACACCTTTCCCATTCCCTCATCCCAAACTGCAGGAATTGAGTTTTCTTCTGTTCAGTTTGGCGTATTATGTGTGTAGTCTAGTATGTATGTACTCTTGTAACATAGGGGCCCAGTTAGTTTGTCATGTTGTCTCATTGCTTATGAATGTTTGGGATTGGTCACTGCTTTAAAGGGTGTGTACTGTCTAGGTGAAAGCCTTATCCTGTGGATGTGGTAATTCGCTGTCCGATAGTCTCTGTTAGCTTGAAGGTTTATAGTGCGCAGCTGAGCTCCTTGAAGTACTTTTCTTTGCAATAGGAGGTGGATCTGTATTTTCGTCTTTCATCATATGATTAATGCCAAATTTTGGTTTTGATATCTGTTGGTTTTCCTGCCCAAAGCTTACTTCTTTAGACTAACAACAGTAATGTAATTTCGTCTATATGTAGTCTTATAACCTTTTAAAACAAAGGTAATTTGCTTCAAGGTGGCTGCATGCCATAGCTGGGTAATGCATAAACCTTGATTATGGAAGTAGATGACTTATTTTTGTAAAGCAGTACTGGCATATCTTTAAATATCATGTGTTCTCTAGATGTGTATGTTTGTTAGTGGAGTGCTTGTGAACATACTCGTGATTTTCATCTAAGTATTTGTGGTTTGTATCTGCGTGCGCAATGACAAGTCAAGCAAATTGTCCTTTACAAGATGCCAAATTAAGCTCCTGGAGCAACACTGAAATTTTTTCTGCAGTAAGTGATAACAAGACAAGGATTTCTTGAGGCCTTTGCTGTTAGCTTGCAACAGCATTAGAACTTGTGAGACTAAATTTGTAGGACCAAAGAAACCCCTGCAGCATTGTCTTAGTTGAGGCTAATGTATGGAAGGTTGAAATAAACTTTTGTTAACTTTTTCAGGTCATTTTGTAATGGAAGAAAATGGAGCTGACCATGACATTGCTATGCAAGGATCCAATGATTTGTTCATAGGTGACTGCAATACTGCAGGAGAGTCAGAAACAAGTGATCGCGTTTTGCAGGTAAGCTATGAATGTCCTGTCTTGATAGACACTTTCTTTACATCCTATCTGATGATTTTACAGTGTGATATTTCATCAGTGTGTGTTTTTCTTGCCTTTATAGTGGCAAGAAAAAAAGTCTTCTCAAAAAGTACAGAAGTTTCTTCCCTTGGGTTCATGTTACTTTCAGCTTTGAACTGATGAATATCAAGATGTAATAGTGATAGTAATTATATTAATAGCTCCTGTTACAGTGCTGAAAAAAACCCCATGTTTTACTGTGTTAACAAAATCGTCTTATTAAAGAATATTTGATGACTTGCCTTGGAGTAGAAGGGGTTAAAACCACTTGAGGTCAAATAGCTTAGTGACCAAACGTGTGAAATAAGAAGCCAGAGACACAGGTCAAAGAGATTTCTCTGCGTGAATGTTCTGCAGATTACTTCAGCTAATATAAACTAACATTCAGGTAGTGATTTAGAGGTGTGCTTATGGTCTCTGCACAATGTCTTTAACACATTTAACACTAGTGCCTTTTACTTGTTGCTGCTTTTCTGGTGTAGTTTATAGTAGACACTTTCAGTACAGGAGGCTTATACCTGCAGAATTTTTGAGAAGGTTGTTTGGCCCATGTCTGATTTTTGTATACAATTTAGAAACATTTTTCCCCACCAGAGATTTCCTTTCTGCTTAGGAGAAAGAGTTTTTTTCTAGGAAGCAGAAATATGAATACATTTTTCAGCACAGAAATGGAAAACAAAAATAGAGTTGCTAGTGTTGGCTAGTAGTCTCTTAATCAGAAGGACAAGAGCTCTTTTTGAATGTACAATACAGCACACCAGGTTTAACTGTTCTTTCCTTTCTTTGTTTTTTTTTTTTTTTAAATAGAAATTGCTACTCAAGATTAAAGTTCGTTTTACTGGTTTTCCTCTGTGAAAGCATCTAACCTGCATGGATTCCAGGGATCCATTGTTTGGACAGAGTGACTCTCCTGCAGCCTTGCCCATTGCAATACGCCTCTCGGGCAGCTCTCCGACCTCAGCTGCCCCAGCGCGGCCGCCCCAGTCGCAGCCTCACTCTGCAGAGGAATTCTACCTGATAGACCAAACTGGGCAGCATCTCTATGATCTGCAGCCCCTAGGAGGGCCCAGTGCACACATGGTGAGTGTGTCTGAGACAGAGCAGCAGGGCATTCAGACCAAGGAGCTCTCTGAAGAACTTTTTCAGGTGGTGCTTGTTTGTTGTGGCAATGGCTGATTAAGGCTTTGTCTCTAGTAACAAGTGAAACTTTTCAGTGGTTCAGTTCACAAATCCTGTCTCCAGCCGTTACTCGTTTTATTAAAGAACTTATGTCTTTTCTCATTATCAAGCCTGGTTTTTATATTCCCTTGTTAAGTCCCTTTGTGGGTTTTCGGGGAAGAAGTGGAACATTAGCAATAAGCTAATTCATTATGTCTCTTCCTCCCTCCCCTCCCCCCCAGTTAATTTGCTTAAAGCATCACTTTGTAATTCTTAACACTTCTTTTGTAAAAAGGTAACTCTCTCATCTGGCACCAAAAGACACCTCACCCATTTAAAGTATAATAAATCAGTAACAAGATGATATTTTATGTTATTCAGGATTTTATAACTTGGTGGAACAAGTCCTTGGTAATTAGGTTTGTGATAGCTTTAGTAATAGTGGTGGTTGGTTGGTTAGTAAGGCTGATTTTTTGGGTTCCCCCCACCTCCCCGCCTCCTTTAATCAATTAAAGGGCTATTTTAAAAGAGGGAAAGTAATTTTAAGAAAATGACAGTAAATAGGCTGTTTCCTTGTTATGTGAAATCAAGTTAATTTACAGGCCCTAATTCCAACCAAAATATTTTTATTTTCTGGTAATTAACAAATAATGATCACCATACAAACTACTGCTGTTTATGTTTTTGTGTGATTGCCTTACAGATGATCGTTGCAAGCCAGTCAGAAAATGGACAGGTGCTGCACGTCATTCCTTCTGCCCAGGCAGGAATGGCCCAAGTGATTATTCCTCAAGGTCAGCTTCTGGATGTGACCAGCATGCAGGGTGAGTTTAGCCTATGGGACTTGGGGGGTGTGTTCCTGTGACTAGGTATATCCTGCATGATCTTTTTTTAAGCTCCTTGTGTGTATGTGTTTCCTTTCCTTGGTTAGTTGTAACCAAAAATACAAACTTACTGAATTTGCTTTCTGATTATGCATCTGGCACCCCATACATCATGTTTTCTGTTGGACAAAAGCCTTATGAAAGCCTTATGCTATTATGCTCACTTTATCTATTCAATGGATAAATAGAGATATCAAGCACAAAGCTGCTTCTTGCCTTATTTACCGTTAATAAGGACATTTGTACCAAGTCAGCCAGGTGTACTGTCAGCTTTGAATTTCCACTGTCTGTTTACTTAATTCTCAGTGAACTAGTTAATTCATGTAATGCAGGTAGAAATAGAATTGTTTGGGTCTGTTCCAGAGGCCACTGGTAGAGATGCATCTTTTGTGAAGTCAAGAATGAAGCACCTTGTTAGAAATTCAGTTCCCAATGAAGGAAATCAGATGTAACTTTCACTTCATTGCTGAGTTTTTTCTTTCAGTGTGTCAACTGTCACATTTTAAGTGGGTGGTGAGATGCGCAACTAGAAGTGCAAATTTTAAGCTTTCCTCTAGAAATCTGAAAGCATTGATTATTTATCTGCAAACCTTGCTGGGTGGCAAAATTCTACGTACTTTACATTCACAGAAAAAGACAGAGAACTAGCTTGTCACATTTTGATAAATGCTCCGAGGTTTTTCAAACTGTTCATGCGTTTTCTATATAAAATTCTCAAAATCTGAGCACTAGTTAAGTGGCCCTGTGGAATGAGACCTCAGGGGTAAAACTAGAGTCCTGATACTGGGCGAATAGGAAAAAGAGTTGGGATTCAAGTCATGCTCCAGCCTTTTTCACTTACAGTTGGAATATGGATTTGCAACCTTACACTGAAAGGTTTGCTCCTACCCTAATCCCCCTCCCCTCCCTCTCTCCCTGCTCTTGCAGGGTTAAACCCACCTTTGGTTAGGTTACGTTGTAGTCTTCAGTGACTGAGCCTTCAGTTACTAAAGAATTGCTGCTACTTTTTGTAGTCAATAAGTTGCAATGCTGAATAGTACTTTTATATTCCTGTTTTTCATCCTACAAGGGGCTCTCTGTTTGCATAAAGCTCAGTTTCACCGTATTTGAATATATGTTCTGCAACAGTGCTACAGGGTGTTTTTTCGTTGTGATTTTTTTTTTTTCCTAGAGACTTACTGTGCAAAAGACTTTCATAGAATCATAGAATAACCAGGTTGGAAGAGACCCGCCGGATCATCGAGTCCAACCGTTCCTATCAAACACTAAACCATTCCCCTTAGCACCTCGTCCACCTGTGCCTTAAACACCTCCAGGGGAGGTGACTCAACCACCTCCCTGGGCAGCCTCTGCCAGTGCCCAATGACCCTTGCTGTGAAAAATTTTTTCCTGATGGCCAGCCTAAATCTCCCCTGGCAGAGCTTGAGGCCATTCCCTCTTGTCCTGTCCCCTGTCACTTGGGAGAAGAGGCCAGCACCCTCCTTTCAGGTAGTTGTAGAGAGCAATGAGGTCTCCCCTCAGCCTCCTCTTCTCCAGGCTAAACAACCCCAGCTCTCTCAGCCGCTCCTCATAAGGCCTGTTCTCCAGCCCCTTCACCAGCTTTGTTGCTCTTCTCTGGACTCTCTCCAGAGCCTCAACATCCTTCTTGTGGTGAGGGTCTCAGAACTGAACACAGGATTCAAGGAGCGGTCTCACCAGTGCCAAGTACAGAGGTAGAATAACATTCCTGGACCTGCTGCCCAGGCCGTTTCTGATACAAGCCAAGACGCCATTGGCCTTCTTGGCCACCTGGGCCACTGCTGGCTCATGTTCAGTCACTGTCAACCAACACCCCCAGGTCCTTCTCCTCCAGGCAGCTTTCCAGCCAGACTTCTCCTAGTCGGTAGCACTGCAAGACAGTTAGGAAGGCTTGTTGGTGCTTTACTATGGAGATTAAAGGGGAAGGAGAATGGACTGTCAGCCTTTGAGTTTCACTTGCCTTCGTGTGGTGGTAATACATGAAATGGCACAAACTTCAGAGTAGTCCATAGTGTTTTAAGGGCACGTCTGGCTAGAGGGAACCTGTGCTCCAACCTCTGAGCCAGAGTGGTGTTGCTCTGAGGTGCACGCTTACGAATCTTCTGGCACCACCTTTTTAGTGGATTGATTTCTGTACTGAGTCTATAGCTCTCAGGATAGGGGGAAAGAAGCTTTTGTAGTCGAAGGGCAAAAATCCCTCCTATTTCTCTTTGTTGAGACCAAAGTGTCAAATATCTGTTTTCAGTTTTCCATTATTTTTTAGTTTAACTATACTTGCAGGCTTCAGTCAAACAATATTTTCTGTCTTATGGATTGCTTCCCCCTGCTACCAAGAAAGGCTAAAACATTTGTTCTAACACCATGTCAGATTGAATTACAATAGGCATGTTTTTTTTCTTGTTTAGGTGTTCTTTTCTAAGTGCAATGCAGTATTGTTATCTCCTTTTTATCTTATTTTAAAAGCCAGTGTGTGATTTGCAGTTGAACAAAATGGTTATGCAATCCTATATAGATTTGTGGAAATGTAAAGTCTTTACAAGTTATTCTGATTATTTAGCAGTCGCATGATTACCAAAGTCCTTGAGTACAAACAACCTTATCAGGTGTATCTTCATACGTGTGCCTGGAGTTTGGGTATTGATTCACAAATCTTAAACTATTTTTATCATCTAGAAATCTGATCTCTTATGTCAAAGTACTTGCTTTTCCAACACGCAGACTTTAATCATAGTTTGTCATTTCCCCATTCTGAGTTCAGTTATTGACCAGGAGGACATTTTATTTTTGCAAAGATGTTTCAGAAGAGAAGTGTGCTGACGGGAACTTGCAGACTGTGGCGGTGGCTGCTGTAGCAGACAGTGCGAGCAGCTATATTCTACATCCACAGGCATCTCTTACCGTATCAAAAAAACCAGCCACCAGGTAGGTCGGGAGTTGAAAGGTTGAACAATCATTTTAATCCACTGTTTGTACTGCCTTTTTACTTGCAGTTTGTTTTTGCAGTGACTATCACAAAATTACCATAGAATAGAGGTGATGAACCCCTTAGTATTAGTGAGTAATGTGTAGGTAACTGTGTTTGCAGGCAGTTTTTTATGTGCCAGAGCAGCGGAAAAAGCACTTAAAGTACCTATATTCCAGAGGGATTCGAATATATTCTGACCAGAGCAATAGGTGGGCATTTAAAGTAGCACAGTGCAAATTACTCAAATTACTCCAAATAAACACTGATACTGCCAACCAAGAGCAGAAAGTGATCCAGTGAAGGAACTGCAGGGAATGTTGGAGTCTGAGGGAACAGAGAGTTTCTTGTATGATTATATTAAAGCCTACATAAACCATCCTCCCACAAGAATGGTTGATTGTAGATACTTATTTTTTAGATAGGGATTGCAAGAGTTGGCTTTACAAGGAGAGCTTAATATTTGTTCTTTGGATAACTTCTTCAGCTTCCTTTGATAAACTATGAGACAGTAGCTGCTGATGGTGTGTTTCGGTGGAACATGTAGGCAGGCAGATTGGTTAGCAAAGCTTCTAAAATTAAAATAGTTATTATGTTTTTCTCTCTTGATATCTATCTGATTCTGTCCCTGTGCTAGGTCATGCCAACTATTTTAATTCCTGAACACTCTGGGATTCTTTTTTGCTAAAAAGAACAAACACCAAAAAACCTGAACAAATAAAAAAACCCAACAAAACAGCCAAAAGAAAAACCCAAACCCAGCATTTGTTCTGCGGACTGCAGGCTGGCTTTGCCTTGGTTTATGTTGTTTTAAAGTTGAGACATGAAAGGCATTAGATAATCTCACTACAGCGCAAATTATATATTCGGAAACAGATGAAGTGAAGAGAAACAGTTTGTGAATGGATTTTGCGAACAGTCTGTACATGTTAGAAAAATAATCCTGAAAAGGAGACACATTTGCATGGACAGAAGGAAATGCACTTGAGTCTTGCAATAATAAACATTGAGTAAGCATTTTTATCTGCACCAGGATGTAAGGAATGGAGAAACTAGATACTTAAAATACTTGTTGGAGCTGGTTTTTGGTGATTTAAAATATCCTAAACTTTGCAGTGTTTAACAAGTGTTTGATATTGGTTTTAATCTTTAGCAGTCTAACATCAGTCTGTGTAAGAAAATTATCAAGAAAATCACATGGTCTCATTCATCATGTTTTGTCTATTGTTGTCACACAACCATACAGAGAATAACGAATGCTCAGAGGTCTTCTTCAGTATAGAAAACAGTGGGGTTTTTAGCTGCTTATATTTACTGTGAATTATTTTACAAATTAATATGGGGATGATGAACCTCAGGTTCTTAAGGCAAGTTGATATAGTATCTGTAGTTTGATCACAAGCTGTAGGGTTACACGTAGTGCACTGATTTGATATGTTACCTTCAGTTCAGACTAAATTGTTGCTTTCCTGGATGTCTGTATGGACTTTTGCTATATATTTTTTTTTATTATTTCTCAGGGTGGTGGAAGATTCATTTCCCATCCCTCTCCAGCCGTTGCCACCAAATACACCTGCCTGGGCGCACCGTCTCAGGAACTGTGAGGTGGGGTGAAAAGCAGTATGAATTGATGTTTTATCATTTAGATCTAAGATATTGATCCTATTCCATGAAGGAATAATGTTCGTAGTTGTGGAAGTTATGTTCAAGGTTCCTGGTATTATGAATGCTAGCACGTTTCAACACATAAAATGCTATAGAATTCCTTCCTTTTTTGGGAATACTAGAATAACTGACCATCAACGGCTCCTGAAGCAGAAAATATGCTTCTGAAATCTCGATGCCATGCAGCAGTGGGAAGAGATGCTGATCCACACTTTGTGTGCTGCGTTAGAGTTTGCTGTTGTGAACTACAGTGCAAGCTTTGCTGTCTTCTGCTCAGCAAACTGGTTTTGTTGCCCTTAGTGATCCATTAATTAAAGAATAAAAATTGCTTTTGGGTGGGCTAAGTCTGCAACTGTTTGTATCAGTTTATGTTGTTACTTAGAAATCAAAATCCATGTGACTCACTAGGGCCCAGTCTGGGACTTAAACATAAGCATTAAGGTGCTCTGTTTACTAAGGATTTCTATTGTAGGTATTCTTACAGGTTTTTGTGGGTCTTGGTTTGTGGTTTGGTTGGAGGTTTTTTTTTGTTCCAGCTTACTTACCTGTGGTTGCTTTCTCTGTTCTGGTTTTATTCCCTGTTATGGCTTTTGACTTAAACAGAACTCTATTAATTCGTATATTGTTCGTATATTGTTAGATGTCTGCAGAACTGTCCTGCTGACTGAGGTGGAATCAACAGCTAGAATGCATCGTAAATCACTTAAAAAGAAGGAAGGGGAGATGAGTGATCACCTACCCATTCCTCCTGCTAGCAAACTCTTCCTGATAGATATTTATTTTATTTTCTCTCAATACTTCTTTACAGCAAAACTCATTCTCTGTCCAGCTGCTTCACCTCTTTAGAGGTGAATCTCCCTACCGTTTGAGGTTATTCCTATCAATGTGGCCACTGATACCTGGAAATTGCAGCTGCAGGGACTTAGAAATGGAATTTCTTTCTCTATCCACTTAGAAATAATTTTTAAATTAACTAAATACTTTACTCTATTCCTCTTCGTTATATGCTTTGTGTTTCATATAAATGGTGTTGTCCACTGTTACATCAACTTAAACATTAGGTGGTCAGAAAATTAATATCACTAATGCTTCCATGGTGGAGATACTGTTTGAACAGAATAAATGAGTCACTTAATTCACGTGACCAGTTGGTTGTTAAAGTCTAGTAAGATGTGTAACCTCTGTTTCTATGTTTTTAGCACTAATTGGCACATACTTTCCTGTCTTAACATTGATGCAACTTACTGACTCATTTATTACTGGTTTAATTTTTTTAGGAGGACTTGTACTGTGGTCTGTTTGGTCTATCTGAATCTATTACAAGAAATTACACCTGCTGTGTTTAAAATTCATAAAAAGAGCATTTAAAGAAGAGTTCTTATTTTTAAGGAACAGGAAATAAAAATCCTCTCCGTTTGAAGATGTTCTGAGGGTATAAACATCTGCCTCTGCTGTTCAGCCCAACCATTGCTTGTATGCCTTAGTCCTCCCTGTTGCTTTAAAAACAAAAAACATTTTGTTGCTGTTCTCCCTGCAGAGTCAGCTCATCCAAGGAGAAGGAACCCAAATGCTCTTTCTCGTTGGGCGTTACCAGCAGAGTTGCTTTGCTGAGTTTCTCAGCTACACAGTTCAGTCCACTGGAGGCTGTTAGGATGTGTGCGCTTATTCATGGGCACAGGCTGGAGACAATGGGATTTTGAGATGTCATTGATCTTTCAGGTGTGACTTATCTTGCAGAATGTTTTGTTACCAGTAACAGGCTAGAAGAGTCCAACGGGAATTTGAAGATCTAGTAGAGGTGCAGATAAATGTGGCAACTCACAATTCCACCCTTCTGCCAGAGTAGGAACAAACAGCGTGTGCATTATACAGAAGATGCCAGCAGGTGAGGTCATGGCAGAGCCTTAGTGCATCCTGCAAATTGTATGTACCTGGGAGTTGGCCAAGACTGAGCTCCAAAGGGCAGTGACTCCTTTGGCAGTTAGTACTGCAGGCACACAGAGCAATAAAAGCTGCAGCTGTCCAAAATTAGCACTGAGCTCTGTGTTTGGTGTTGATTCCCAGGCTGCCTTGAAATGTTCAGCTTATGCTTACTGTGGCTAAACAGTGTAATGCTTCCGGGATCCTGTTAGTTGAGTCGAGGAAAACTACAGTCTTGATATGTGTAGTTTGGTGTAAGCTTTTATGGATGCTTGCTGAGGTGAGACCAGAGGAGAGAGAAGGAATTGCTCCTTTTTTTTGGCTTGAAGCTTGGCTGGAGTTTAAGGGTTGGAAACTATTAGATTAGTTCAGGGTAATTGTGTTAATAACTTTTTTAAATTTAAAATCTAGTTTTTATCTCCTGTAACCTACTTAGTTTTCAGTGGTCTGATTGCAATATGTTTCCAGCATATACCAGCATATACCAGCATACTGAAATAGAATGTAATTAAAAACTGCATTAATTCATCAACTGTACAAAGCTAAGTTTCTTTAATTGGTGGGGCAGATGGTCTCATTTGTCCATAGTTCCTACTTGGAAGCTCCTAGAAGGCAGGGATCCTATGTGCTATGTTATTTTCTTCTCCTCCTCTCACACCACTGATCTATGTTGTGTAGAAGAAAACCCAGAATAGGAGACAGTTCCTTAACTGTTATCGCTACTGTTCTGTCCTAACAGCTCTATCAGTTTTCTCTCACCTCCCTAGAGTAAGGTCAGTGGCCTATTTATAGTGACAGGTATAAGATGTGGAAAGAAAAATGCCGGCCACATGGTATTCACTGTGTGGAATAGTACTGTAATCCCTCTCGCACAAGAGAGCATCACAGGTTTCTGTAAGGAATCAAAGAATCATAGAATCACAGAATGGTTTGAGTTGGAAGGGACCTTAAAGATAATCTAATTCCAACCCCCCTGCCATGGTCAGAGGCACCTCTCACCAGACTGAGTGCTCAAGGCCCCATCCAGCCTGGCCTTGAACACCTCCAGGGGTGGGGCAGCCACAGCTTCCCTGGGCAACCTGGGCCAGTGCCTCACCACCCTCTCTGTGAAGAAGACTACATGTAGTCTAAATCGTCCCCTCTCCAATTTAAAGCCATTCCCCCATGTCCTGTCAGTATGTGCCTTTGTAAAAAAGTCCCTCCCCAGCTTCCTTGTATGGTACTTCTCGGGCTGCTTTGTTTCTGAATTTTTCAAACTAAGTTTTGGACGGAAATGTTACTTATGATTTCTGGCTAAACCATTGTCAGCTTCTGTTTCTCACCACAGCTGTGCGAGTGCCGCCTACGTAGACTTTCTTGACTGCTGGAGCAGGGTGCTTTCAGTGCAGTGAGCTGCTGAGTTGTAAGCACCTGGTGTCTCAGAATGACTCATGCAACATAACTCTCTGCTTTTGGGCTTGTGTTAGCAGCAACACTGTGTTGGCCCAGTTAATTCACAATGTGTTCGTTAGTTCTTTGTTGACTTCTGGTCTTGCTAACCACAGACATTCTGTTTTTCTTAGGCAACTATGAGGCAGGTTTTATGCAGATGTCACTGAAGTTTTTATGTGATAATAAGCTTAGAGAGGCACTGTTGCTGCTTTTGTTGTCAGTATTATTTAAACATCTGACTGTTCTGTCACTGAAGGAGGAAAAATAGATCCATCAGACTTTAATACCTGCATACCATGAATTTGTGCTATAGGCATGCTGTAAGGCTGAGGTGGCCATCTGCTCTGGGTGTTATTTCCAGCTGCTTGATCAGCCTGGTCCTGAGCTGCACGCGAACAGAAGCGAGCATGGCATTCTGAATTCAGATGGCAAGCTCTTCTCTGTCCCAGTGCTTTCACTGCCTGCTGACTGGCCCTGGTAGACAAGCACTGAATCAGCAGTGATGGCTCTGAGTAGCTGAACAGCTGTCACAGGGGATATTCTGAAGTCAGCAAGATGTTTGTGGGATATTGGGTGATTTTTCTGGTTTGTTGAGTTTTTGATTTTTATTTTTTTTTTTAACTTTGAGTCAGGTTAAATGCATTTTTTTCTACAGCTGCCCACGGCTTAGCAGAGTTTATTGAAACCATCATGAGTTTGCAAATGCAAATCTGGTGCATCATGTTTCTGTGTTGAGTATCATAGAGTCTTAGAACCGCTTGGTTGGAAGAGACCTTTGAGATCATCAAGTCCAACCGTACCTGTCCACTACTAAATCATATCCATAAGCACTTTATCTACATGTCTTTTAAATACCTTCCTGTGCAGCCTCTGCCAGTGCCCAGTAGCACTTTCAGTGGAGAAATTTTTCCTAATGTCCAATCTGAACCTCCCCTGGTGCAGCTTGAGGCCATTCCCTCTCATCCTACTGTCTGTCAGCTGGGAGAAGAGACCAACACCCACCTCACTACAACCTCCTTTCAGGTAGCTGTAGACAGTGATAAGGTCTCCCCTCAGCCTCCTCTCCAGGCTAAACAAACTCAGCTCTCTCAGACACTCCTCCTAAGACTTGTGCTCCGGCCTCTTCACCAGCTTCATTGCCCTTCTCTGGACACGCTCCAGGCCCTCAATGTCCTTCTTGTAGTGAGTGGCCCAAAACTGAACACAGGATTCGAGGTGCAGCCTCACTGATGCTGTGTACAGGGGGACAATCACTCCCCTGGTCCTGCTGGCTGTGCCGTTTCTGATACAAGCTGAGGTGCTATTGGTGTTCTTGGCCCCCTGGGCCACTGCTGGCTCATGTTCAGCTGCTGTCGACCAACACCCCCAGGTCCTTCTCTGCCAGGCACCTTTCCAGCCCCTCCTGCCCTAGCCTGTAGCGCTGCACAGGGTTGTTGTGTCTCAGGTGCAGGACTCGGCACTTGGCCTTGTTGAACCTCATCCCGTTGGTCACCGCCCATTGATCCAGCTTGTTCAGATCCCTTTGCAGAGCCTCCTGACCCTCCAGCAGATCCACACTTCCACTCAGCTTAGTGCCATCTGCAAACTTACTGAGTCTACACTCAATCCCCTCATCCAGGTCATTGATAAAGATATTGAACAGAACTGGACCCAGCACCGAGCCCTGGGGAACTCCACTTGTGACTGGCCTCCAGCTGGATTTAACTCCATTTACCACGACTCTTTGGGTCTGGCCATCCATCCAGCTTTTACCCAATGGAGGGTGCGCCTGTCCAGGCCAATGGCAGCCAGTTTCTCAAGCAGAATACTGTGAGAAATGGTGTCACAGGCTTTACAGAAGTCCAAGTGCACTACATCCACAGACTTTCCTTTGTCCACTAAGTGGGTAACGTTGTCATAGAAGGAGATCAGGTTAGTTTGGCAGGACCTGCCTTTCATAAACCCATGTTGACTGGGCCTGATCACCTGGTTGTCTTGCATGTGCTGTGTGATAGCACTCAAGGTGACCTGCTCCATGCCCTTCCCTGGCACTGAGGTCACACTGACAGGCCTGGAGTTCCCTGGATCCTCCCTCTGGCCCTTCTTGTAAATGGGCATAATGTTTTCCAGCTTCCAGTCAAGTGGAACTTCCCCAGTCAGCCAGGACTGCTGGCAGATGAAAAAGAGCGCCTTGAAGGCTGGGAGATGTATTACCTGAGACATTGAATTCAGAGTTAGCACACTGAGTGTGCGGGTGAGGCTGTTGCTGGTGGTACAAGCAGGCATATTTTGCTCCAGCTCAGTGCCCGGCGTGTGTCAAAGATGCATAGATATTTTCAGTGCTTCTCTGTTGGAGTCAAGTGAAAATGTTCACCAAGGGCGAATTTGTCTAGGAGGTGACTGCATCTGAAGTATGTGTGGGGGAAACTACAGGAGTGAAGATCTCCTGTGGAAATCAGAGTTGGCAATAACTCTAATCTTTCCAGGGGTTCTTAGTGTACTTAGGGTCTTGGAGGGCTGACAAACTCCTGGCTTTGGTGGGGACTGCTCTGGTGTTAGATCCTACGGTGAATCTATTTGTGAGAATACTAGCGGGGGGGAAAAAAAACACAAAATGCCAAAAATCTGAGTCTGTGTCCTCACCTGCCAGAGTCCCTGACTGCTTTTGTTTTCTTGTGTAATGTTCAGCAGTCAGCTGGGTGAATAATCCTATTATTTCACCTCCTTTCCATGCAGAAAATTGGGGACTCGTACCGCGGCTATTGTGTGAGCGAGACAGAATTAGAGAGTGTTCTAACGCTACACAAGCAGCAGACACAAAGTGTGTGGGGGACACGCCAGTCTCCAAGCCCAGCCAAACCCGCCACACGGTTGATGTGGAAATCTCAGTATGTCCCATATGATGGGATCCCCTTTGTCAATGCAGGTAACTAACTTTTCTTTTAATAACTACTTCAAAAATTTCAACATCAGTTGCCAAATGGCCATAAAGAAGGATTTTTTTATGGTGTTCTTTAGTGTAGATAAAATCAAGGCACAAACATAAAAAAAGAGCAGCTTGAATGATGGAGTCTGAAGGAACTTGTTTCCCTAAAACCACAGGCTTATGTTTCATTGTGATTAATTCCTTTCATTCTTTATAAATAAATTAGCTAAGTACCATTTGTGGATGTTTCTATGATGAGACCTTGAGACAGAGGTTCTGTCTGGTCCATCAGGACATAAAGCTCTCATAAGGGTAAGAGCTTCTTCAAGCATTCTTCCCTAACCTGGAGATACTTTGAAGAGATTGCTCCAAAGAAGCCCATAAACTACTCAAATGGCACCCTTTAAAAAATTAAATACATTTACAAAGCAAAATACACCTCAGCAGGCAGGTTTGTTTTGTATTTTTTTTTAACGTGTGCAGACTTCATAGGTTGGTAATTACATACTTAGCTCATGTAGTGCATATATGTAGTTACTAAAAGTTCATTCAGATATGAAATGAACAGGTTTTAATTGCTACATAGAGAACGTGAATGACTTTTTTTTTTTTTCACAAAGTACACAAGACATCTTTAATTTCCTGTAAGATTGGCCTGATACATGGGTTCCCTACAGTAAGATATTTAGAGTAAAAACACGTGTAGATTTTTTTTTTTGTTTAAAATGTTGTAGATTAATAGAGACTCAGATAATTAAGTTGCAATATTTTTTGCTTTGCATAGATGCTCGAACGGATGTTATGTATATTTCTAATGGTTGTCTTTCCAATATGTTTAGGTTTAGTTCATAACTCCTCTATGAATTTCATTAAAATCCTTTTCACTTGTAGAGCAGAGACTGTAAATATGATTTACTAACTGCAGTTTAAATCCAAATTAACAGAATTCTAAACTATGCAGAACAAAAGTATTGTTCTCGAGGAATTTATCTATTCTGCATAAGTGGGACCTTCCGTAAGTGGAATACCTTCCCCGCTGTGCTTCAGCTGTGGGGAAAATACAGAGAAGCTGAGTCACTCCTTATAATGTAAAACATGTACTATTCATCACAATCTTGTCATTTTTAGTAAGAATTTTGAATAGTTGATACCATTGTATAATGAAAGCCCAATCAAATTGCTTTTGAGATTCATATTAGCAAGGACTAGTTTAAAGTTAAGTATTTTCAATCCTAGAACTTCAAGTTTTAGATTGTAAGTTTGTTTTTAAAAAAGAAGCAAGATATGTTTGTAAGACATAATTATCTTTTAAATTTTATATTTCTTTATTTGCATTGATTCTGTTTTAATTTCATTTTCTGTGGTTTTTTTTTTTAATGTCTCACTCTAAGGCGATAAACCATTGGGTGTCTTATGGAAGCACATTATGTGGCTGTTGTGATACTTTAAAAGGTTTTGGTTCTATCACTTGTGGTATTGGCAGCTCCTTGCCAGCATACTAGAGTATGTAAATTACAAATAAAAGATAACTAATCTAGATAACTAAACATGACGTGGGAGAAATTTGAGTGAAGTTCCTTTCTTGACCACTTTAATGCTATGCCTGTCAGCCTTTTAGTTAGAGACCTGACTGGAAGAAGTCACTTACTGCAAGTTTAGAGCTAAGCAATGTTCGTTTAAGTCTGTCTGGTTTTATGTGGGTGTGTCACACTGAAACAGTGGGGTTTAGCAGATAAAATAGGTCAGACTTGCAAGTAAGAATTTGCGGCACAATGTGATCTTAAGTATTGATTTAACACAGGAGGCTGGAAATAGCTGCTGACCTTTGATTTCAGCTGTGGATTTTCTCAGTTATTTTGCGAGTTCTGCTTCTCTTATGTTTATTACCAGTATGGTGCTCCTTTGGTAACTTGCAAGGCTGCTCATCTTGTGAAGTGTTGCTGTTCACCTGGGCAGAGTCCAATATTGTGCCTTCATATATGTTGCAGGAGTTTTGTGAGGTGTAATAAATTTTGGAAATGCTTTGAAAATGCTCTCTGTTCCTTACATGCTGTGAGGGAAGCATTTACACTGTATTTGAGTGCTTGCTACACTTAAGTGTGTTCTGCCTTCTGAAGAGTCTAATGGTGAACAGAAATAACTGTTTTGAAACTCTTATCTTTTTTGTAGTTACTGTTTTACTGAAATGGCTTCGTTGGTTGCTTGAATCAATAGAGTGCGTTGCTTTCTGTTCCTAGGAAGCAGAGCCATTGTAATGGAGTGCCAGTATGGGCCAAGGAGGAAGGGGCTCCAGCCCAAAAAAGCTGGTGAGCCAGAAAACACCTCTGGTCATCTGTACAAAGCCACTTGTCCAGCAAGGTAAGAATTGTGTCTGAAGCTGGAAGAGCTACTCAGCATCCTAAGAAAGTGTTCTTTCTGTGAGCCTTGACAGACAGAGCAGTGCTTGAGGGTGACAGGTGATATGTGCTGTAGCTCTTAGCTTTGTCTCCTTGATAACTTGAGATTGATACTCATTTAGGGGGAAGAAGGAAATGCTGTCCTGTTAAACTGAATAAGGCTGAGATTTGATAGTTCGCCTGGATGCAAAGTAGTAGTACATCAATATGTGAAGTACAAGTTCATTCTGTTCTTGAGCATTAGTTATGTTAGTTATTAGTTTTGGTGTCTGTTACTGTCCATTTTCCATCCTAAAACTTTGCTGTCTTATTTGTTGTTTTCCCTTCAGGCTTTTAATTGCCCTCATATCAGTCAGTCATCCTAATTTAGCAGATGTCCTGTTTGCTGAAGGAGTTACAATTCTTTTTATTCACTGGGTTCTTTCTCCTTATTCAACACTAATCGATTTTTAACCTGTCCTTGAGCATCTTCCTGGGTGCTTGTTCAGTTCTTACTGAACTAAGTGTGTTTTCCTGGACAGTTGCAGCTAGATGTGTATGTGCTCAATTCTGGCTTCATGCTGGGTAACCTACAGTCTGTTCAGCAATGGTGTTGTGCTTTTACCATACTGAGGGACAGAGGATTTTTACTGACTTGCAAAATCTGGCTGAGTGGCTTCCAGACTGGAACAGTGTGTCTATCTTATCATCTGCATCTGTCTCTGTTGCTATCCCCTTAAGAGTTCTACAGTTCTCTTAGAAACTCCTCGGCCCCAGCAACTCTCTGCTTGAACTTCTTCTATGCTAGTACCTGATACAAAGTAGATGAGGTTTTTGCCTTCCCCCCCTGAGGGCAAGGTGTACTCAAGGAGAATTTTTTTTTTTCTATTCCCCCTGCCCCGTGGAAGGATCTATATTAAAAAGGTTCAAAAGTTTCCGGAATACAGAGTTCCTACTGACCCTAAAATTGACAAGAAAATCATAAGAATGGAGCAGGAGAAAGCATTCAACTTGCTGAAGAAGAATTTGATAGAGGCTGGCGGTGTCCTCAGGTGAAACTTCCACTTTTTTCTTTTTTCTTGGCAAATGAAGCAAGGAAGAGCATTAATTTGCTTGGTTTGCTTTATTTTTTGCAAAGTCACTTTATTAAGGCTATTGCTTAATACCAATAGTGAAAAATCCCACAATGTCAGTAAGACTTCTGTGGCTCTATAGTATTTAGTTTGGTAAATGTGTTAAGCACCAAGCAGTGGAGCTTCAGCAGATGAATTCATGCAGGATATAGATAGAAATAGTTGTATTATTTGGGGGTTTGAGCTTGGTTGTTTTGCATTGAAAGATTGAGAGGGCCCTGGGCTTGGAAAGGTGATAACTGCCAGCTCAGCGGTTGTAAAACTTAAATGACTCTCACCAGGTTGTTTGTGATTGTCAGACTGCTCCTGAAGAGACTAATTTTTCTGCCTTTGCTTGAGAATAGTATGTAGAACCTCTTTCCTTTTTGCCAGGTGGTATGTACAGTTACCTACTCAGCAAGCCCACCAATATCATGAAATGGGAACATCCTGCCTTCCTTCTTCACCGTCCCATTTTACTGTGTCTTCTCCTGAGGAGGAAGTTGTTAGAGATGAGAACTGTATGCTGCCTTCCCGACTTCATCCTCAAGTGGCAGACAAGATCCGAGAACTAGTGTCTCAGGGAATAGAGCAGGTCTATGCAGTGAGGAAACAACTGAGGTACAGAACTGTCTGGCATGCTCTCAGACTGTAGTGCTATCTCTAATTTTGATTGATTTGGTTTGCAACTAAATGACAGTGCTGATATATTACTGAATATCTCCCATATGTCATGAGAATCTGTTTTATCCAGCTTTTGTCTTCCCTTTCCTTTTTGTTGTGAGTTTCCACTAGGAGCTGCTGTCCTCTTTAAAGTTGGTTGAATAAATGGGGATTTTTAATTCCAAACTCTGTTGCAGATGCACAAAGAACTGGGTCAGCAGATCACCTAGCTTGCTCTTGTCTTGTCACTGCAACAAGGGGAGGGAGAAGGTAGCAGGGTCTATAACAGAGGGAAATAGCACAGTAGGTTTTAAATACACTTTTGTTAATGTCTTTTAACGTGTGACAGAAAATACGTGGAAAGAGAATTATTCAAGCCTGATGAAGTGCCAGAAAGACATAACCTGTCCTTCTTCCCCACTGTGAATGATATCAAGAACCACATTCATGAAGTGCAGAAGTCCTTGAGGAATGGCGAGATGGTGTATAATTCAGAAAGTATTCCAGCAACGGTACATTGACCTTTGTGTTTCTTTTTTATTTTGGCAGTTAAATACTGAAAGTCTTATTTTAATTGCTACCACTTAGCTGTGTTTCATCCAGAGTTCTCTATGACTTTATATTTCCACCAGCAACGTTTCAGTGGAATCTCTGATGGAGCAAGATTGGATGAAATGTGAATAAAATCTTCTGACCTTATTCCAATCAGCATTAGATTACTATTAGTTGATTGAAAAATTATACAATACTAACACTTCATGATGGCTGCCTAAACCGGAAGCCGCATGGTATAGAAAAATTGGCACGCGTCAGAAAATTTTGCTCATGGCTTTGTCATTGTGTTTTGGAGAAGTTGCTACTACTTTTCTGTATATCAAAAATGGGGATGAGGTATGTCTCACATACAGGCTTGCACAACATTTTGAATGTGTAAATATTAATAAATCCACTTTATAGCAAGTGAAGTGAGCATGAAGTAGATACTTCAGAATGCTCAGTAACTCTTGTGCGGTGTTTAATTTTATTCCACCAATTGAGTAACAAGGGATGCACAGTGATCCTAATTTTTGCAATTATGAGGCTGACTGCTAAGGAGTTGCTGATTTAAAATCAGCTTTGATAAACTGTACTGTTAATCATGCTGTGTCAACAGTCTTTTCCCTCTCCCTATGCTGCTCTTGGCCCAGGTGAGTGGGTGATAGTTGTTAGTTAGCAAAATGGTTTGACTGTTGTCTGTTTTAAGGTCTTTGAACTGTCATGAGCAGACACTAGCCTTCCTGGTGTAATGTTTTTGGTTTGGTTTTTTTTTTTGTGAAAGAACAGCTCCCAGAATGCATGGTTATAAGGAAATAAGGAAGTGTAGTTTTAGACACCTTTTTCCTATGGGCCCTGTATTGAGCCTGTGTTCCTGTAGCAGCGCCCTTTATGAGAACTGAGATCTTTTTCTTTTCAGCTGCAGTGGACCACAGACAGTGGGAATGTTCTCACAGAAACAGTGACTGTTACATTTGCGACACCACCTTCAGATGGTAGGACTGCATTAATATCTTAGCAAATTTGTCTCCCCAAATGTGATTTGTTTTATTGACTCTGCCACAGAAGTTCGCTTTCCTTCCAGAGAAGTTGCTGTTATGTTCTGTTACTCAGTTGAGCTTAAGAAGGGTTATTTTGGTGTGTCTGTTTTGGCATACTATTTTTTAACTCTTTGACTGCATGTGTGGAAAAATACCTGTAGTTGTGATGGGGTTGGCAGAAGTATGAAAATTATAAATTTGGCTTTTATTTAGCATCCTCCAGCAACTGAATATTTTAATAGGATGATTATGTGGAAAGAACATTTTGCCTGGGATGAAGGTGCTGGTAAGACCTGTGTAGAGAGAATTAAATTCCTGCTGAACAGATACATCTGCCAGGGCACACGATATCCAGCAGCCAACTGAGTACTTTAATTCCTTCGTGGCTTGTGCTTCACGCATGCTTAAACATCATGCTAAAAAGGATTTGAATGCGTATTGGGATTCCTGCTTCTCACAGGATTCATCATAGGTGAGTTCTAGTGCTAGGATTGGGTCCTGACCAATAAACACTGTATTTCTTTCTTTTGTGAGAACTGACAGCATTGACTTTTCGAATTACTGTTTGCATACTGCTTTTTTAAATTTCAACTTGTATGAATGGGTGGTACTTTTTTTTTTCCACTCTGAACAGGCCCATGCAATCTTTCTACAGTATTGTCTTTTACTTACTCCCCAGGTGTTTTTCTGTAACATCCAAGTTCTTCTACAAAGAGAACAGCATATCTATATCTATATATATATATGTCTTTTATATGTTTATATTGAGATTGAAGAGGATTCTTCACTTTGCAGGGGAGGATTTTAAATGGGAAGAAGAAATTTGTTGTAACTGTTTGCATCCTCTCTGTGGCACTGTAGGGAGCTCAGCAGGGGAATCAGTCATCACCAAAGCAGAATCCAGCCAGAGTGGGGAATCCTTGCTTCCAGAAACAGCTCAGTTGTTGTCTTCACTCTCTTCACTTCAGCCCAAGATACTTGCACAATTTCAGGTATAGTCAAGTCATTTACAGAACATCAAACGTTCTGTGCTGGGAATGCTGAAGGCCAGCTGAGAGCAGGAAGTTCCCACTCAGCTAGTGATCCCAAGCGCTGGCTAGGTAGCACAGACTTTGAAATAGCTGTCCATGCTTACTTTGGCTTCTCTTGCATTTCACCTTTAACAGATAACTGTGGTGCAGGGGATCCCACTACCATCTTTTGAGGCTTTGAAATTAAGGTCTCTTGTGAAGACAAAACCAAGATGAAGGCGGCAGTGGGCTTCTGCCTCAAACCAAGCACCTATGCAGTTTGCACATGGTCCAGTCATTTAATAATGAAAATGTTGCAAAACTGAGGGGAGATAAGTCAGCCTTACTTATTCCTTTCAAATCCTCCTCCAGACTCTTAAGAAAATATTTTAAAATCCTATAACCCTTCCCAGCTCAGATCTGTAAAGTTCCATGCTGAAAGACTGAGGAGTGGGGTTAAGAATGTCTTGCTGAAAGAGCTTCTTCTAAAGCTCATCTCCCTTCAAAGCTGGATCTCTTAGCTTTCTTCCCTAGCTACTACTTTGAAATACCATCTTCATACTTCCTGAACTCTGATGAAAAGCGTGATCGCTCCCCTAGAAATACAGTTTGCAGTAAGATGCTGTTCTGCTTGCTGTTTCCCTCTCTTTCTGAAGATAGGCTGTCTCCATCTCACTCTTTTTTTTTTTTTTTTTAAAGTAGTGTGCTTAGCTTTTAGTGCCCACCTCTTGTGGGAATGGACAGCATTGGGGAATGATTTGAAACTGAATATCAATTCTAAATTAGAGCTTTGTGGTCATTAAGCAGTCTTCTAGATGCTACTGGATGCCATTGTTCTAATTGTTTCCTCATCCATGTTTAGCCTAGGGATACTGGGATTGACTGTTCAAATGAGATGATGTACAGGAAGTCAGAAGCTATCCAGTTCCAACGTTGCAAAATATGTGCCATTAAATGCAAATTCTTCCTGCTATAAACACTGCTATGTTAGTGCTTCTGTCTTCTCTTGTACAGGGATTGCAGCTGCAGTCAAATTTTACCTCCACAAATGGATCTACAACCCTGATAGCTGTGAATAACCATTCCCCTCCCAGCCCTGCAAGTCTCCTGGATTCCACGGGGAGTGCAGTAACCAACCATTCTCTAACACTCAGTCAGGAGAGACACAGTCTGCTAGCAGGTGCTGGTCTAACACAGCACAGCGCTGCTGCCTCTGCTCTTGGGACCCCACCTGGTTCTGACCAGGGTCTACTGACCATGGTAGCTGCTGGAGGGGTAGATGATTCCAGAAGCCTAGAAGGAGTCCACCAGATTCTCTTGGAAGATGTACAGACTATTCCAGTACGGATTGTGGACAGCCATCCAGCTCTGAGTAAGTTGCAGTCTTGCCAATAATATGTAAGTACAGAAAATATAGTGGATTTTGTCCTATGTGTCTTCAATAAATGAGAGAAATGTGTTGGTAATGAGGAACTCGAGCATAGTCTTCTATCAGCAAACACAAAAAAAATCTTAATCAAAAAAACATCAAATCCCCCAAAACTTATTTTTGCAGTAAAAAGGTGATTTTTTAGTTATAGTGCTTATCGCTTCCTTTGACCAAATACCAACTTAGTTGAAGAATACAATATTTTTGCCAAAAAAACCAATATTTACCTAAATTAAAACCTTCAAAAGAATTTTTTGAAGGAAAAATAAGAATAGGAAATACCCAATATTGAAACAAGGTTGAACTCTTTGGCAAGAAGTATGGGGGTTTGGTGACTTATTTCCTTGCACCATCCCAGCAGATTTCTGACTTTTTTTAATAAACTTCTACTAGGATCCTGCAGTTATCGATGCGCCTCAACAGTGACCAGTTGGAGTTGTATGTAATTACTTGGAATTTCAAACTTCTCATTGAAAATACTTTTTATAAAATCCATTAATAAACACCATAAATAACTCTCTATCAAAATAGAAGGTTCCTTAAAACCGTTGTTATCAAATGTATATGCAGTCTTTGTCTAATCTCAATCCCCTCATCCAGTTTATTAATAAAGATATTGAACAGAACTGGACCCAGCATGGAGCCCTGGGGAACTCCACTTGTGACTGGCCTCCAGCTGGATTTAACTCCATTTACCACAACTCTTTGGGTCTGGCCATCCATCCAGCTTTTACCCAATGGAGGGTGCGCCTGTCCAGGCCAATGGCAGCCAGTTTCTCAAGCAGAATACTGTGAGAAATGGTGTCACAGGCTTTACAGAAGTCCAAGTGCACCACATCCACAGACTTTCCTTTGTCCACTAAGTGGGTAACGTTGTCATAGAAGGAGATCAGGTTAGTTTGGCAGGACCTGCCTTTCATAAACCCATGTTGACTGGGCCTGATCACCCCATGTTGGTGTAACTGGTTGTTTTCCCTTTTTTAATTGAATTTGAATAGTCTGCTGAGAAATTCCATTTTTATTCAGGGTAAAAGGATTTCAGGGTGGTTGTCAAATGCACCGCCTCCATTCACTTGTTTAACCTATTTGTTCAATGTTGGTGCCTCTCAAAAATTTTTGCAAGTGATGAGTGCTGCAAGTGAATTTTTAATGAAATGCTGTTTTACACAAAACGAAATGTAGTGAAATAGGAGGTTCTATAATCACAAGGATTAAACTTGCTGTTCCTTTGGGATTTCCTTTTTTTTTTTTTTTCTCCTCAGAGTCATAGTCTATCATCACCAGGCTGAATTTGGAAATTGCGTGAATATTGCTGTCATTCTTAGGTTTTGTGGAGGAGTTGCCTATAAAATGCACAGAGAGTTTGATTTTTTTTTCAGAGGCAAATTCTTTATCTGGAGAGAAGTGTGACAAAAAACTGTCTAAACTGAAGAGAGAATAATGTTACAGATTCTGTTTGGAGAAAACACCATATGCTTGAAATTAGCAGCTCAGTAAGCATGTACACAAGTACATTTTGTTAAAATTATCCTGTATGTCCTGGTTTTCTTCTTGTCTAAGTGCTAACCTAAGAGTAAGCTGAAAATATATATGCAGTCATTGAAAAGTGGTCAGTCATGCCTGAAGTGTAGGTAATTCTCTAAATCAACAAGCTTTAGAGTTAAGTTTTGCAGCAGCAGCACCTCCTTTCCCTTGCAAAAAAGAAAAAAAGTAGCTTTATTTTTCTGTGGGAAAGAGGAAAGACCTTTTGTGTGAAAGTCATTTTATATCTCAAAAAATATTTGTTATTCTTACAAAGATATTTTAAATATTTTTACTCTAGAGGCCCCTTACTGCAGTAAATTCATGTCAACTTGCAGTGTCTTTTACCATGGTAAATGATGACTGCTGTCAAACTAAAAAGTTAACTGCACAAATGCCTTACCTATTAGCTCGAGTTCCTGAAATATCTCTGTTCTAAATGCATACAGTTACTGGGCCTGAAGCTCATCAGTAAAGCATGAACTTCGTTTGATTTTTTTGTTTTGTTTTGTTTTTAAGCTGAAGAAATTACAGAAGATGTTATCTGTGTGAGCCAAGTTAAACAAGAACCAAGAGAAAAAGTACTGTCTGTGAAACCAGATAAAATCAGAGACTGCCATAGTTCCTCACCTATTTAAATCTGTGAAGCCTGGAAGGATTTTTCAATCCAGAGAACTCTAAATGTCTTGGAAGGAAAGGCAGGTGCTCTCAAAGCGATGCTGTTTTTTTAAAGTTGTATTGTGACATTCAGACTAGGCATATTTCGCACTGGTTCTGACAGACAGCTGTTTTGATTGATGACTGATGTGGCTCACAGCCAATGCCAGGTCATTCAGTTGCCCTGCAGAATGCCACCTCTCTCTTCTGTTTCAAGTTTTGAGTAATTTGGATGCTATCCAAATGGTTCATTTTGGTTGACAGTTCTCAAGATCTTCTGCAGTTTAGTTTCTTAGCTTTAGAATGTGGATCACAATGCTGGGTTTACTTTTCTGCTTGAGACCCTTGACTGTTATAGCACTACAGAGGCTATGGAATCTGCCAGTTCCCAGGCCACGGAATCCAGCAGTGGTCTATCAATACAGCAGTGGTTTTGTGACAAAATGAAAGTCCAAGATGCTAAATTTCCAAGTGATGAAGGACATGGATGCTTAAGAAAATGCAACTTTGACCCGATCATAATATTAATGATGTGAAGATCAAGGAGAGGAGAAAGGTGAGGTTGCCTGGTGAACATAAAGTTGTACGATCAAGACAAGTGTGTGAATTGTAACTGTGAATGATTTCAACACTGACATCTTTAAGCTTATATTCTGACTTTATAACGAGGCCCATTTCTGCAAGCAGCATTGCACTGGTGCTGTGTTAGTGGTTGGTCATAAAAACTAAAAGCAGGGTCTTGTCTCGTGGAAAGTGATTGATGCTGCTAATTCAGCTTATGTACTTTTTGCTTTATGCTTACACTATCAGTTCGTGTAAATATGATTTAACCTGCTGCTGTTCGTGATGTAGGGCTTATGGATACATTACCAACAAAGAGAGGCCCAAGAAAACAATGCAAGTAATATAAATCCAAGCAGCATGTGTAAGTGTGCTGTCACTATACCGTTCAGAAAACAAACATCTTTTTCAACAGTGGCAGCTTCTAAGACTAAAGTGGTCTGTATTACTTTAAATAATTAGCAGGAATCTTAAAAAACCTGAATATGATAAAGAAATACCTTTTAGCAATATTTAAGCCAAAGCCATAATGTGTGGCAAGCACTGAGTTGCATAATCTGTGACAGACATGTTTCATTAAGAAGAAAAATAGACCTAGAAGTAACTTGGAATCCATTTAAGGCAGTAAATGAAATGCAAGTGATGCTAACGTAGATATGAAATTAAACTATTGCATTGTTTGCTTCAGATGTTGAATTTTAAAGCAATATTATGAGTATTTTGTATACAGCAATATCAGCAGTTCTGTTATTAGTTGCTACTGAGTGGCTGAGAACTTGATCATAAAAATCAGATATTTTTGTCTGCATGGTATACAAGAATGCGGTCGGAGAAATTTCTCTTTTTCAGACTTCAAAACAAAAAAAAAAAACAACACCAGGAAAAAATTGGCTTATTTATGTTGTGGAGAAAGTGTCAGGAATATTAAACAAACATGAAAATTAACTTCTTTAAATTGTGAAATTTATTAACATACATTCAAGGCATTCACAAACATAATCTGAATAGTGACCATTTAAAATTAACTTAATTCTCTTTCGAGTATTTAAAGCTAAGACTTTTCAAAGTCTCACATTGAACTTTGTTTCCTTATATATGCAGCATGTTAGGTAGGTGTTGCATCTTGAAATACATTAACTTCTGTGAAGTTAGCTAACACTGTTATGCTGTTCATTTAAAGCTAATATCTATGATTTAGGTTAAATTAGAATTTTCCAACAGGGTTATGTTCTTATTAAATAAGAGGCAGTATTTTATCATGCAAGTGCATAGAGAACCTCCAGTTCTTTGGAGTCTTTCTTATTTGGTTTCTACACTTATTTGTGGTCTGCCTTACTCCTTTCTGGGTAGGTGAAATCCCACAAGGCTCATGATTCTGGAGCTTTTTTAATTGTTGTTAATTGTGAACATATGTCCAAAATGTTTCTTCTCTGCTGCAGTTGTAGTTCTAGAGCACACAGGCAGCTTTTCTTTTCCAAATCGTTAGCTATACACCAAAATGAGTACCTCCTTCCATGCAGTTATTCAGTCACCTTTGGTTTTTCTTAGACCAAGGCATTCTGAAGAATATCACCTTTCTCGGTATTACTTATTTTTTGAGAATTGTTCCTTATTTTTGAAAATGCTTATTCTCAAAAGAATAAATTACAGCTAAAGATTACCAGCAAGAGGTTGTTTCAGTTTTAGTTCTCTTCAAAGCAGACAAATATATTTGTGGTTGGAGAAAAATCTTAAGCAAAAAGTTACATTTTCATTAGTTCTTACTTAGTTCTCTCATTAGCAGATCTGTTCTTTAGCTGTTCTTGCCACCATGAGCTACAGTCTCATCCTCCGCTGAACAGTATTTCTGACTGTACTTCTATTTTTGGTGTAGTATTCACAGCTGGAGGAAATATTGAATTGTAGGCTGTGAAGTGGATTTTATAATCTACCCTGGAAACAATAAAACAAAAAATTCAGAAAGATTTAAAAAAGCAGTGAAGAATGAGTTGTTTCTAAAAGCTGGGGGTGAGTTGCAATTCTATTCAGTGAAAAATTTTATTTGAAACGCTTCTTTAGCTAATAATCACATTTTTGGGTTTGGTTTTCTTCATTTTCACTGAATTTCAGTTCTTTGTCTTCGAAGTACCAGTTTATTACTCTGGGGTTTTTTAATCTAGCACAACCTTTCATTTTTAAAGAATGAACTTACATTTGTTTTGTGCATGTTGCTAATGGAGGAACACAAACTTATCATGCATATCCAGTCTATGTTCAGCTTAACACCTTAGTTCGCTAATGTCCACTTGATTTTACAGAAAAGACTCTTAGTTTGCATAAGAAAAATAAAATAAATACTACCACTTGCCATGCACTTAAATTTGTTTGCATAGAGTACTTGAGGCTGATTTTTTTTTTTTCAGAGAAAGCTATGTAGCTTGGTGCAAAGTGATTGGTTATTACTTTGGTTTGGAATTGTAGATGTTTTTCTGATATTTACTTTGTTTTCTTGTGGTTGTTATGTTCAAGTGTTTATTTTGCAAACCTTGAAATTCTGAGCTTCCACGGTACTGTAAATTAACAAATTCTTCTCTAATTTATCTTCCTTGTTGGTTACCCAAGAAGAAGGGCTGTGGTTATGTATGTGCATGCAGAAATATTTTTTGCGAAAATGTAGAGATGACAGAAAAGGGAATGCATCCATAGCTCTTGTTCAAACCTCTTGGATGGAAACCTGTAGTGTTAATGAGTCCTTTTTGCTCTATTAAACAATCCAGATTTGATCATGTGGTATGAAGAGTGTTGAAGTTTGTACAAAATTTAGAGACAAATGTCTGTATATGTGTGTGTGTGTATATATTTATGTAGTAACTTAATGTACAATATCCCTATTCAAGTGTAAACTACTTTTTCTTTTAAATTAATGGTCTATATTGTGGTTATGGGGGCTCATGGGGATTAATGCAAGAGCTACTTGAGAGCAATGATTTCTGGGGATGAAGGAGAGCAAGTAGGAAGGCTGCAGGGAGATGAGGTGGAAGAAGGTCATGAAGGTATGGGAAGGCAAAGGTCCTTCAGGGAGGTCTGGAAGGGGCTGTGCTGAGGGTGCTCTGGGGCCCTGGAAAGGGACTGCAAGCCCATCACAAAGGCTCAGTGCAGCTCCTGGATCTATGCCAGCAGTGGATAGGGTGACTTTTTAGTAGGAATTTAAGATATGGTAGGAAAGGGAAGCCTGTCCTGCCTTCAAAACCAACAGAGCTGTTTGACTTTGTTGAGTACCAGAGGCAGCTAAATGACTTCCCACAGTCTGAGACACCTGTTTCTATCTTCTGTGAAGAAGCAGCTCTTCTTGGACCTTCAGCCCAGGAGGGTAGACTCTTTTCTGGAAGAAATACCTTTTCTTCCAAACTGAATAATTTGCTGCTCCCCTCATCTTTCTGACTGCAGCTCTGTCTACCTCAAGCACGTTCAGTATATACCCAAGTCGCTCTTCCTTCTTACTTACTAGGACTTCTACACAAGTCACATGCCCTCAGGCCCTCCAGTTCTCAATGTTTCAGTGTTATCCTGTTGAAGCAGCTGGTGAATTTGCTGCGTAAGTAAACACTGATGAGATTTCCTTCTCTAAGTTTTATTTTGTCTCTTCAGGATCCTCAGTCCATATGTTCCTTTTAATTTCATGAAGTTTTTTCCTTGCTTGCTCTGGGGATTATCATCCTTACCTGGATGAATATCGGGCAGCCACATTTCACAGGATGTTCGTTACATTAACAGCAACTGAAAAGATTTGAAGAAACAAGGAGAAAAAGATAATTTATGCCAGCTGTTAGGGCTTTAGATTGAGAAACTGGCCTCTTCCCTTTCATACCTCTTGAGTTCCTGATTCTGGCTATGGGTACTACCTAGCTGTTGACTTGTCGGTCCCTTGGCAAACTTATAATTTGCTCTCTTAAGCCTCTTCAAACAGATACATTCTCAGGAGTTTAGGCAGGAAGAATCTGTTCCATTAGGGACAGAAAGTGTGATATATCTGAGGATAGTGCTGTGAAAAGTTACTGCTCTTTGCGGATCTGTGGTGACAAAATTCTCCTTGATCCGCCCTTCCCTTCTGAACAGATCTTTTGTAGGAATAAACCTAAGAGCCTATCCCATCCTTAATGACTGTCTTCTCCCAGCAACAGTGCACCTCATTAATGAATGAGAAGGTTTTATGTAAAACAGGCTGTGTTAATTTTTTTAGGTCAGAAGCTCTCCAGCAGGTCTGTCCTACAAGCATCAACTAAGGTATTGTCTGGGGTCGGGGAGAGGAGGAGAAGGCAGAAATCTTATTGTATGACAGGACTGTATGTGCATTTCTTTGGGGTTTTTTTTCAATGTAAGCCATTACACTTTAGTATCTCATTCTGTTGCTAATGCTCAGGACAAATTATATGTTTATTTTCTGAAGTGATTTCATGTCTTTCCTGGGGAGTCTTCGAAGGGTGATCGTACTACTGTATCATAGAAAGTAATAGTGGATGTATTTGTCATCTGAGGCCCATCATGTTCTAGTACAGAAGGGTTTAAAAAGCATGGAGTGCTTTCTGAGGACAAATGCTGCATGTCCTTGTCATAAGGAATCTTCCTGGACAAAAAATCAGGAACATTGGATGCTGTGAGAGTAATTTTTATTAGCAATCGGTTAGCATGTGCCAGATAAAAGAAAACTGGAAAAGGCATGCATGATAACCTCTTTATGGAAAAGTTACCTTTGGATGTACTAGTACTACCACACTAACCTTGGATTAGTTACCTAATAGTTTTAAGTGATAAATGCATGAGGGACTGGAGAAAAAAATGGAAAGAAAAAATGGAAACATGAATATAGTTGGTTGAATGTAGTTCTTCAATGCAGTTTTAATTACCCTTAACTGTGGTTAACTGATGGAGGTATTTCAGGGCAGATACAATCAGATTTTTTAATGTGGGTAGTTGGAATTCACATTTTTACTGCCGTCCTTATGTCTCCGCAGCGCAGCTCAGTTGGTCAGTTGGCGTGTACTGGGCTTCCACTAATGACAATCTGCCTGTTCAAAGAAGAGCATGCTGTTCTATGCAAATTAAATTTCTTGCCCTTCCTGATCTCAATAAATAGAGATAATAGAGCTTGATAAGGCTCGTAGGAGTATGGAAATCTGTTTGTAGTGTAATGATTTCATAAGTTAATTTCTAGGTCCTCAGTATGAAGGAAGTAGAGAGCAAAAAATCTGCACTATTGGTTCTGCCAGTTGGTCATTTTTCTTATGTACTTGGATTTCTACAGCAGGATGGTGTTAGTACAGCATCAGCTACCACTAAAATACTATTAACATTTTAGCTCTGTTCTCTGGTTAAATGTTGACAGTTCAGTGGCTCCAGGAAATATCTGAGACTTGCCTCTGCTCTTTGTAGAATAGTCTTTGTCTCTAGATACTATTTAAAATCTCGTTAGGCATGGTAATCAAATGGCAGCAGGACAGCTATAAGCAGAGTGGTGTGTGTTGGCAGATCAGTGGGAGAGGAAGGAGTTTGGACCCAGTGTCCTCATTTCAGACTAACGTCCTCTGAGCTAGTTCTGAATGCAGCCCTTCAGAAACAGTGATGACTTGTCTTTGTGTTCTGACATAGCTGTTCTTTCTGTTTGCCCACTCGAGCAGTACAAACCTGCAAGGCACGTGGAGATCATGAAGATATTGTTTAAGATCTTATGGGAGGACCTGCAGGAGCAGAACAGAGGAGATCAAAGGTTGATGATATGACTTCTATAAAACCTACATTCTTTGGTGGGAGGTGTCCTGGTTTCACCTGGGATAGTTAATTTTCTTCTCAGTAGCTGCTGTGTTTTGGATTCAGTATAATAATGACAACACACATTGTTTCAGTTGTTGACAGGTTATGTTTATGCTTGGCTAGGACAGGGTTGATTTTCTTCCCTGCAGCTGCTGTTTTTTTAGCATGAGAAGACTGTTGATAATAAGCTAATGGTTTTAGTTGTTGCTAAGAAATCAAGGACTTGTTTTTCAGTGTCCAATGGTTTTCCAAATGTACAGGTGCACAAAGAAGCTGGGAGGGAGCACAGCCAGGCAGCTGATCCAACCTTGCCAGAGAGATATTTGGTACCATAAAATGTCATGCTCAGTACATAAATGGGAAGTTGGCTGAGGACCAGAGCTCGCTGATCTGTGCTCACTGCTTGGGACAGGCTGCACAATTGGCCATCAGGTGGTGAGCAGTTGCATTGAATTGTGCGTCACTTGTTTTGTGTATTCTTTATTGTTATTACTGTTACTAATTTTTATTGTTATTGCTGCATTTGTTGTAATGAACTGTCTTTATCTGAACCCTTGAGTTTTACTTTACTTCCCAATTCTCCTCCCCATCCCACCAGGGCCAGGGAGAGCAAGCAAGCAGCTGTGTGATACATAGCTGCCAGAGCTAAACCACAACACGGGGGAGAAGATTTTTTTTAATGGAGAATAAATCTTCCTTTTCCAACTTATTAGAATTTCTGGAGTGTCAGAATGTAATGATACAGGCTCTTTAGGAAAGACAGGCAAGGGAGACGAGGAGGGGATGTTGCCCTCCATGTCAGTGACCAGCTGGAGGGCATGGAGCTCCACCTGGGGATGGATGAGGAGCTGACTGAGAGCTTATGGGTCAGGATTAGAGGGAGGGCAAGGGTCAGGTGACTGTATAATGGGGGTCTGCTACAGGCCACTGGACCAGGAGGAGCAAGGAGATGAGGCCCTCTGTAGACAGATAGGAGCAGCCTCACAGGCCCTGGTCCTCATGGGGGATTTCAGCCACCACATCCATCTGGTGGATGGACAACACAGCAGGGCACAAGCAATGCAGGAGGTTCTTGGAGTGAATTCATAACAACTTTTTTTCTTGAAGTTATAGAGGAGCCAACAAAAAAAAACGGTAGATGGGGAACTTGAGGCTTGAGGCAGCCTTGGCTGCGATGACCGTGAAATGCTGGAGTTCAAGATCCTTATGGCAGCAAGGAGGGCACACAGCAAGCTCACTACTCTGGACTTCAGGAGAGCAAACTTCGGCCTCTTCACGAATCTGCTTGGTAGAGTCCCATGGGATGAGGCCCTGGAGGGAAGAGGGGCCCAAGAAAGCTGTTCAGTCTTCAAGGAACACTTCCTCCAGGCTCAGGAGCGATGCACCCTGACAAGAAGAAAGTGACGCTAAAACACCAGGAGGTCTGCATGGATGGACAAGGAGCTCCTGGACCAACTCAGACACAAAAAGGGGACAGGTAGCCCAGAAGGTATAAAGGGAAATTGTTTGCGAAGGCAGGGATAGGTTAGGAGACCTTAAGCCCTGATAGAATTAAATCTGGCTAGAGATGTCAAGGGCAGCAAGAAAATCTTCTCTAAGTATGCTAGTGATAAAAAGAGGACTAGGGAATATGTGGGCTCTTTCCAGAAGGAAACAGAAAACGTGGTTACCTGAGATATGAAGAAGACTGAGGTACTCAACAACTTTTTGCATGTCTTCATCAGCAAGCGCTCAAGCCACAGTGTCCAGGGTGCAGAAGGCAAAGGCAGTGAATGGGAGAATGATGAATGCTCACTGTAGAAGATGAGGTGTGAGAACATCTAAGGAACCTGAAGGTGTGCAGGTCCATGGAGCCTGATCAGGTGTGTCCATGGGTTCTGAGAGAACTGGCAGATAAGTTCCTAAATGGCTATCCGTCATATTTGAGAAGTCATGGCAATCCAGTGAAGCTCCCACTGACCAGACAAGGGGAAACGTAACTCCCATTTTTAAAAAGGGAAATAAGGAAGACCCAGGGAACTGCAGACCAGTCAGTCTTATTTCTGTGCCCGGCAAGGTCATGGAGCAGATCCCTCTGGAAACTATGCTGAGGTACATGGAAAATAAGGAGGTAACTGGTGACAGCCCATGTGGCTTCACAAAGGTCAAATTGCGCCTGACAAATTGAATCACCTTCTACAATGGGGTTGCAGAGTTGGTGGTTAAGGGAAGAGCAAATGTCATCTACCTGGACTTGTGCAAAGCATTTGGCGCTGTCCTGCATGACATTCTTGACTCTAAATTGGAGAGACATGGATCTGATGGATGGACCGCTTGGTGGCTTAAGGAATTGGCTGGATAGTCACACTAAAATAATTGTGGTCAATGACTCGGTGTCTAACGGGAGACCAATGACAAGCCATGTCCCTCAGGAGGTCAGTAGTGGGACCGACACTGTTTAGCATCTTTGTCAGTGACATGGACAGCGGGGTTGAGTGCACCCCGAGCAAGTTTGTCAATGACACGGAGCTGTGTGGTGCAGTCAGCATGCTGGAGGGAAGGGATCCCACCTGAAAGAACCTTGAGCAGTGGGCAAGTGTGAACCTCATGAAGTTCAACAAGGCCAAGTGCAAGGCCCTGCATAAGGGTGGGGGTAACCCCCAGTATCAATACAGGCTGGGGGAATGAAGGGCTTCAGAGCTGCCCTGCTGAGAAGGACTTGGGGATGCTGATGAATGAATAAGCTGGACATGAGCTGTGACTGTGTGCGCTCGCAGCCCAAAAGGCCAGTTCTATCCTGGGCTGCATCAAAAGAAGCATGACCAGCAGGACAAAGGAGGTGATTCTGTCCCTCTACTCTGCTCTGGTGAAACTCCACCTGGGGTACTGCATCCAGCTCTGGAGTCCTCAGCAGGGGAAGAACACGGACCTGTTGGAGTAGGTCCAGAGGAGGCCCCAGAGATGATCCGAGGGCTGGAGCACCTTGGCTATGAAGACAGGCTGAGAGAGTTGGTGTTATTCAGGCTGGAGAAGAGATGGCTCTGTGGAGACCTTTCAGCAGCCTTCTAGTACCTAAAGGGGACCTACAAGAATGATAGGGACAAACTTTTTGTCAGAGCCTGTTGCAGTAAGACAAGGGATAATGGCTGAAAGAGAGGAGATTAAACTGAAAGAAGGGAGATTTAGATTAAATATAAGGAAAAAAAATTTTTACTGTGAGGGTGGTGACGCACTGGCCCAGGTTGCCCAGAGAAGTAGTAGGTGCCTCATCACTGGAGGTGTTCAAGGCCAGTTTGGATGAGGCTTTGAGCAACCTGGTCTAATAGAACGTGTCCCTGCCCATGGCAGGGAGGTTGGCACTGGAACAGGCTGCCCAGGGAGGTGGTTGAGTCGCCTTCCCTGGAGGTGTTTAAGGCACGGGTGGACGAGGTGCTAAGGGGCATGGTTTAGTGTTTGATAGGAATGGTTGGACTCGATGATCTGGTGGGTCTCTTCCAACCTGGTTATTCTATGATTCTATGATCTATAAAGGTCCCTTCCGACCCAAAGCATTCTGTGATTCTACACTGTGTCTGATCTGCTTGCCAAGATGCCTGGTATTTGGCAGATCTCACTGTTCTTATGAATGTTTACTAAAATGTTAATGAATACCCATGTGTTGCCATCTTTGCGTGTCACACTGAAACTGCAGGCCAGTAGCGCCTTCCAGTCTTTCTGTTGTCTATGTGCATTCTCTTATAGTAAATGAAAGCTCATTTTATAAAGAAACAGTTAAGAGCTTTTGTCTGAAGTCCTGTCAGGTACATGCTTTTTATGGACTAAACTTTAAGTTAAAGCGGATAATTTTGTATATCTGCAGAACTTCCTTGTGAGGAAATACTAGTGTATACTTCCATCCCTGTGATAACCTAAAACAACCAAAGTCGTTTCCATTTTTTTTTCTTTTTATCCAGAAAAAGAGTGATTCAAAACTGTCCTTCAAAACCACTATGTTCAGAGCCTCAAAGTTTTGGCACTTTCATTCCTCTGTAGGTGATCTTTCATCTATGCCGCAAATCACTGTGTTCAGGATCTTCCACAAAAAAGAATAGCAATTATAGAACCAAACTCCCGCAGGGAGAGGGGTGGGGAGGGAAACAGAAATGACACTAGAATCCTTATTTGCCACCTCTCCCCTCACATGGGGACATTTCCTTTTCACTTGCATAATCTCAGCTGGTCCTTTAACAGCATGTCAGTAACAATACCTGCAAACCATAGTTTCTTCAGAAACATCTGCATTGCGTCAAGTCTAGATGTGACAAATTTTCTTTGTTCTTGGAATTTGCATAGGTTTAGTGGTGTCTCGAGAATTTACAGAGCCTTCGGTGTTGAATTAAATCTTAATCTGAGCTCTAACTGAGCTGGGAAGAAATTCTGAGGCTGTGCCGATGTGTTCTGCAGTACTTGTTGAGCAAAAGAAAAAGCATTTGTTTTTCTGCCTGATGCAGAGCTGGTTGTATTTACCTCCTCAAGGATGGCTCTTAGAATTCTGCTTTCCAGGTTAAGGGAAGATGGAAGTCTCCCTGTATGAAAACTTGATGGTCAGTGTACAAAGTCTGAGCAAGTTGGGTGCACCTGGAACAGTCACCCTCCTGTAATTTAAGCTGTGTTAGGAATGGGAGCTGGTAGAAGCAGCTGAAGAATATAATGGTAAATGTAGGCATTCTTGCTGTTTGCGTACTGCCCTCCTCACACAGTACCTTTTCTTAAACATCTTGAGAGAAACACTGGTCAGCAGTGGGAGGAAATCAAATCTGTTTCTCCCCTGTTCCCCCAACTTACATTTTAACAGCGGTTTCACTAATTAGGCACAAATCTGGTCAAAACCAGTATCTTCCATCCTAGATCTCAGTGTACAGTGTTTAATTCCTAAAGGACCATGCTAAAAATTCAGTTGTGCTTTGTCAGGTCACTGTTCTTGTAGATGTAAATGTAACTTCTTTATGCAGATGTTTCTCTTAAAGCTGAAATTAAATAGAGAATATTGGAAATGAATTATTTATGTTTCTTACAGTTGACACTCTTCAGTTTCTGAAGTGTGCAGGTGTTTTCTCCTTGACTTTTACTTTTATCTCTTGGCTCACTATGTGTTGGATGTTTTCTCAGGATCACTTACCTCTGAGAGTACTCCAGATAATCGGCAAGAGACCAGAACAGAGAACAGAAGAGGAAGTGAAGTTTGTAGAGAGCTACTTTCAGCAGATAGAAAACTCGCAAAATACAGTCAAGACTGCAGTTTCTTCTGGCTGAAGTGATTTACTTAAATGGTAAATGTTTTTTTTTAAATATACAACTGGTTTTATTCTTTATTTTGGTGCTATTTATGCTCTGAGCTCACATGTAATAAAAGCTAGAATGATAATTGTGTATATTTGCTTTTATCTTCAGTCCTGTAGTTATCTACTGTGCAAACTGATGTTAACAACTCCATGTTCTTGGCTGTTGACAAAACTTTTATCACATCTGAGGTATTTTGTACATGTAAGGAGACAGAGAAAGTGGGAACCTTCTTGACCTTCTTAGTTCTGCTGATAACAGATGATCTGTGGAAATAAGGCTTTACCAGTTTTAAATGGATATCTTCATAATAATTTTGTGGGTGCACTGTTTTTTTCATGTCAGGTTCTAGTGCCCATCTGTCTTATAATACAAGCTATAAAACTACCTCTCCCTGGCCTCCTCACATTTTTGTCTCCTGCCACTACTCTCACTCAGCACTATTCAGGAGGGGGGGAATTGTTTTAACACATTCTCATCTGCCACTTTTCTGCCATTCTCCCATGGCCTTTTTCTCCCCTCCAGAGTCCCACAGAGAAAAAAATTTCTCTTTTTTAAAAAAATGCTCTTACTGTCCTCAGTTTCCTATGTTTAGAGATGAACTTCCTTTCTGCTTTATTTTGCTGGAGGTTGATTCCTTGCATGACTGAAATACAAGATGCTGTTGCATTTTGCTTGAGGAGAGGGAGGTACTAGGATGAGTTCCACCGCCCCCTTCATTCCAGAAGTTCTTGCAGGAAGCACCAGCTACAGGTTCTGCTTGCGTGCCTGTGACTCCACAGAGGACAGCACAACTGCAGAGCTGTGCTGACTAGAGCAGTGCCTGGCACTACGTGTTCCAGGAAATTATTGGTACAAGTATCTGTCCTTCTTCACTTTATATTGTTTTGAATCCAGATCAGTCCGTGGGTCTTGGCCCATTGTGCGCCCCAAGAATGACTCTTTGGGCACAACTTGGACAGCAGCACAGAAGAGGGGCAGGAAGTTCTTAATTTCCAGATTTTATGTTATGCTTCTGTATTGGATGCAGGTTCCCAGGTGTGGGTCGCCCTGTACAGGATGCAGCTGGTTCCAGCCAGCTCTGCAATGGACCTCTCTGCAGCTGAGCTCATCGGTTGGGCTGGTGGAATATCTAGGCAAAGAGGAGTGAGGAAGAAAGTGAGAAAAACAGTCCTCTGAACACCAGTGTAGGAGAAGAAAGACAGGGAGGAATTGCTTCAAGTGCTGGAGCAGGTATTTCCATGCACCTCACCAAGGACTCCACGCTGGAGCAGGTGAAGATTTCCTGAAGGATCAGCAATTCACAGAGAGGAGCCACGGATGCAGGAGGAGGCTTTTCTGAAGGACAGCAGCCTGTGGAGAGGACCCGCGGTGGAGCCAAGGCAAAGTATGAGGAGGATGGAGCAGTAGAAAGGAGCTGTTGCAGACTGATTGCAACCTCGCGTTCCCCTTTGACCTGCACTGCTACAGGCAAAGGAGTGATAGAGGAGTTGAGGGTAAAGGCATGAAGCTGAACCTGGGGAAGGAGGGGAGCATGAGGAGAAGGCACTGTTCTAATTTGTATTTGTGTCTCACTATTCTGGTTTATTTTAATTGACAATAAATTAGTTTAATTTTCCTCACATGGAATCAAATACTTGAAATTTCTATCAATTCAGGTCACAGTAGAAAATACTTACTGATTTATTTTTGATCACTGCTAGCCGTTATAGCCTTTAATCCTTTAAGTAGGACACAAAATGGATCAAATAGTAATTTTTAAGTTGTGTAGAAAGGAGCGAACCTTGTTTGAATTAGGAGTTGCATTTCTTGATTGTGGTTTGGCCTTTGAAGTTCTACTTATTCACCTTTTCATCTGAGTAAATCGTAGCTGCGGAGTCAACTCAGGAACAGGTCTAATCCATTACATTTCTGCTGGAGAAAAATATCAGGCGTTTTTTAGAGGTTTGAGCATAGGAGAATCATTCTGAGGAAAGGCTGCTGCAACAGTAGATCCAACTTTATGTTGGTAGTGTCGTCTTACAGATGTTAAAGGTGCAGCATCTTCATGGCATTATATCTAGCTGTGCTTCAGAAGGGGGCAAAATTTGGAGTGAGTGGCATATTTGGTGAAAGTACTGTTATTCTTGGACAAAAAATAAGCAGAATTTGGAAATGAGACTTATATTCCTGTGCTTTTCAGAAATTATTTTCCTCAATTCCATAAGCTTTCCTGACTATGTTAAGGCCATAAAAGAAATGCATATAACAATTCTCTTTTCTCGTTAAATTCTATGAAAGGGAAAGGAATTCCCCATTTTGCCACTCTCAGGGACAACTGTGGATCTAAACAGGTCTAAACAGAAAGGCAGACAAAGTGCCCTAGAACCAAATTTACCATCTTCAGGAATCATAGTAGGGTTTATCGGGTGCAATTGTAAAATGATCAATATTTTCATAGTGAAACATGTTTTTACTCAGCCAGTTCAATCACTGAAAAAAAGTTTCTCTATTCCTTTTATTCAAACTTGTGAACTTCTTTGTAAAATAATCTAAGAGATCACTAGTGAGATTTAAGGCTGCTGAGAAGGCAGCACCGGCTTAAGATGGTGAATAAAAACTAACATTTTGAGGAATCGGAGGGGAACAGGGTTTTGATGTTGTCATTAAATTGTAGCATTCACCGAGGGCTGACAGCTGAAGCAAAACTTCTTTTGCACTGCTCAACAGGCATTTATCATCTTTGCCCACAGAGTAAGAAGTAAACCGGCATTATTGGCTCCTTGACCAGCACTTGCTCAGATTCCTTCTAGTTATTTTAGAATGAATGGTTAATCTTTGGCTACATGAGAACTGAAATTTTCCAAACAAATATTTTGGCTGTCTTCTCAGTGATAAAGACCTGTCTCAAATTTCTAGAAGAGAAGTCATGGAAAATATTGAAGAAGGGCCTAACAAAGTCTGTTAATGCAAAGAAAACGTGCACCGAGAGTAATCAGCACATTTCTAATATGCTGCTGTCTGAGGACAAAAAAATCTTATCCAAAGAGATGATGAAGTTTTCATACGTATTACCTTGAAAGAAAAATTAGGTGTTGAACTCTTAAGTGTCTGAAATGTATAAACTGGCATGAGATTCTGTAGGAAACGGAGGATGTAATTACTCAAATGCTGGTAATTTGTAATGTAGATGCTTAAAGTAGAATGGCAAAAGCACTGAATTTATCTGAACTGCTTTCATCAGTTGTGAATTTAGCTTCTGCTGTGAAAGGTAAATTTGGTCATTTTCATTCTACAATACTTGTCTTTTAATAGAAAAATATTCTACTAAGTTCTCAATAGGTGGTTAGCGTGTCTAGATATAGGCCAGGCTGTTGCTTCAAACCCAAGCCTGACTGGTAATGATAGAATCAGAGAATCATTAAGGTTGGAAAAAGACTTCTAATGTCATTGTGCCCAGCCAACACCACCATGCCTACAAAGCCATGTCCTTAAGTGCCATATCTACGTGTTTTCTGAATGCCTCCAGGGATGGTGATGCAATTCGTTTACCCCTGTGATGACAGAATCTAATTTTAGGTTGGTGCCCAGAAGTAATAAGGCCTGCGAACAAAAACTAGCGTTAACTGATAAATCCTTCTTGAAAGTTTCACTTCTAAAGACAACTTCCTGAATTGTTTTAAAGCGTGCTAATAGGAAACAGGAGGAAGTTATTCTTCCTGCATTCATTCTAAAGATTGCAAAGGTACACAGTCTGAGTACTACAGAGAAAATAAACTGAAAATTCCTCTGTTCCTTTTGAAAAAGGGACTTCCAATAAAAAAAATAAAACAATTATTTAAACTGAAGAAAAAAGCCCTTCTTTACAAATGCATTGTTAATCTACAAAAGACGTGTCCACAAAGTACTATTGAAGTCAAACAGCATTTAGAATTATGATTTAGAATATTTTTAGTTATGTTACTGTTTTTGTGTTGAAGCGATCTAAACCTTTAAGGTAGAGGGTATAAGCTAACCATAAAGTGATGGGGATAAAGAATAATAGGACATTCTTTGGGGATGTTGGGAAAGTAACATCCCTTGCACTTCATCCTGAAATAACTGGTACTGGCAACTTTCAGTGGCAGTTTATTTGACTAAATGGGACAGCAGTCTGATTCATTTGTGCCAGAAAGGAGTATTAACATTGACTTAAACTACTAGGATGAAAAGTACCATTCTTTTTATTATTGTTAATTTTTTAAGAAAAACTCTATTTTTTTATCTTTATTTACTTCTTTCAATATGTTGTATGAGGAAAGCAGGCAATTTTTTTATTTTTGGGTATGGGTTCTTATTGCTAATTCATATATTGAATTTCTAATCCTCACTTATGACATTATCACTTATACAAGAACAAGCAGTATCAGAAGAGTGTGAGGCGTCCAAAACCATTTCTGCTGACTTTTATTAGAATTCTTTTTTGTTTGAGTGGCAGTAGATAACTGGTAAGTATAGAGTCTTTAAGACCTCACTCTTTCCTTGGAAGATCTGTGACCTGCTGAAAACTTTGTCATCTACAGAGTCAAGCACAAGAGACAGGCTGGAGGTGCTGCCGTTTTGGAAAACGGTAGCTGTGGAGCTATTGGCAGGAGATGCAACCGTCATCCCTGTATCCACCATGGGACAACAAAGAAGGAGGTAGAAGATGGGTATGAGCCCTGTTTTTCTTCTGGTTGTCCTCAGATCAAAAGACTTCTAGGAGAATTAGTGAGCAGTGCTGCAAGAGAAAGCAGAGGTGGGAGCTCGGTGTAAGTGACTTACTCCTGTAAGTCATCCGGCTATTTCTGTAGCATTTGGAACGAGAGGGTACTTTCCCAGTGCTGTTTGAAAGGAGTATATTTTATCCAAGACTGTCCATTCTCTAGTTCTGGGCTTTGTGGGGAGCAATGGCCAACAGATGAAAGGAGGTGGGTGTTGGACAAGTGCTCTCTGCTCAAACAACACCATCAGTTGCGGTTCTTCTCAACGTAGCCAGTTCTTCGTGCAGCGGGTTGGTCTGTAGCCATTGAAAGATCAAATTTAAGAAGTAGCTATACTTCTGGAGGCTGCAAAAACCTGAAATTTGTGTGTGTATAGCTTCACATAACGCGTACCCACACATACACATGTAACTATGTATATAATTTTTAATCAGACTCAGTCTTTGTTGATAGTAACTTGCTATAAACAGCTGTTGGCACAAAGCCATTTTCAGTCATCCTGTAAAAAGCAAATAGCCTGTTTTCATATGACAGCTCTATGCAACAAGAACCTTAGAAACTGTTGGTAGTGTGTACAGCTGTTTTGTAAAGACAGTAATTTAAAAATATATATTTCTTGAAGCGTTAGCTACCTCACTTGTGTATTGAAAGCACTTTAAACATTTAGCATGGCTGTTACCTTGTATTGCTGCTTCTGTGCCAAGCAGTCAGTCGTTAAAATATACGTTCTAAATTAGTCACACACTCAGCAATTCGATTTTTTTTTTTACCTTTGAACAGAGAATATAGAATCCAAGCTGTTCTCAATCTGACACGCATTACAGGAAAATTAAAGGTTTTGTTCTAATTAAATATTTAAATTTAAGAAATAATAATGAAATCAGTAAAGGCTGTGGTCAATGACAGTCTTAATTCAGTGAATGTAAAGTCAGACCCTAAGAAAGGGTCTGAATTGTTTGTCAATCATTAGCGATTCTGCCACTTTCTCCAGCCAAGGTCAAATAGGTGTTTCCAGCTTTTATCAGCTGCTATCCAGACATTGCTTTGTTCTGCAAACAGGTTGTGCAAGAGGGGGGTTGCAATGGGGCGGCTGATGCCATCAGAGACAAGGGATGAGACCATGCAGGTAAGACATCAGAAAAAAGCAATGACTGGAGAAGAAGCAGTGCCAAAGTTCTTAATGTAGATGAGCACTAAGCAATACTGGCATTATTAGGCACCACTTCTTGTGGAGCATCTGTGCTGCTAGACCTGTACTTATCTGGGCCTGGCCTGACCCGATTCTCCACATCAGCTGGGTTTCCTGCACTTCACCCTCAGTGTCTTTTCTCCCTGCCCTGTAGGGAGGGGAGGCAGGAGGGCTTCTGCTCTTCCTGCTCAGCTCATTCTGCTCTTTTCCCAAGAACATGCACATGTGGAGTCATTGGAAAATGTCACAAACAACTGAAATCTGCAATGCCTGCCTGGATTTATGTATGGCTTTCTCCTGAACAGGGAAGATGGAACTCTTAACTACTGAACGCTAGTATAAAGATTGGTCTTGCTTCTTTGTATTATTTTGGCCAGCTGATCCATTTGACCTTGCCTCTCTTTTGTCAGGAGTTTTGCCTCATTCTATTTCACGCCCTTTGTGTTTCCAGAGAATTTCTCTGCCACAGAGAGACTGCCTCAGCCCCTGGCGCAACACAACTGCTGTAGTCAGTAGAGCAGAGGCATACAGACTTTAGCAAACGTTTGTGCTTGCCACCTCACACCTCTAAAATCACTCCCAAATGCACCAAAGAAGATGTTGGCTACATCTTTTCTTTCCTGCAGTCTGGGAAAGAAGACATTCAGAGATGTACAACTAAACCCTAGCAGGGAGACTCCTTTCCCACTCACATAATTCACTCAAGGGACACCATTTAGATACTCGTGGGGAAGAGGAGGTCTTACACAACGAAAAGAATCCTCTGGTTCTCTCCCAAATGCTATAAAATGGAAGTAGTGACTTGAGAAGGACAGTGACTAAAAGCCCAACCTGGATATTGTGACCTGAGATGCTCTAAAGGATTATTTCACCTCAGTATAATCGAAGATCATTCTCTTCTGTTCTGTTATCTCCTTGTTGGTGACACTGCTCTTTCTTTTTTCTTTTGCAATGAGCTCAGTGGTTTCCCTTCACAGAAATGTTTATGGCCAGGATCATCATCTTGCCTGTTTACACTATTCTCCTGTGACAGCTGATGACCAGGGTGGACTTGTGCAAACTGTATCTGTGCTTCATGCGTAAGGATGTAAAATAAGGTCCTGCCTTTTCCTGTCCTGTGGATGTGTTTGCCTCATCGTTCTTAAGGTGACCGTGCTTAGCTTTGTGCACACACCTAACTTCAAGGATTTTGGTTTGGTTTGTTTTTTCCAAAATGAAAAAAAGGGGTAGAATTCCCTCATCTGACTGATATTTCCTGACAACATTCACTCTCTGTTCCTTTATGATGGCAAATGTGCCAACTGCATTAAACCTTTTTAATGCTAGAGGGAGCTCTTGGCTTGAGCAGTCAGAGCAAAATATAACTTGGACAATTCTGGAGGAAACACAGATGGGAAGTAAAGTGGCATTGATGACTATAATGCACCTTTTTCCATCACAGGCAAAGCTAGAAGGGCTGAATTTATCTGCTTAGTAAATTACACATGGCTTTCAGAGACATTCAGGTAATGAAATGCTGTAGGTGTGATTTCTTCTGTATCTGAGCCCCTTTCTATCATGGCTGGATTTATCTTCACAGCTTTCTCTGAGGAAATATCCCCTGTTAATACATGGAGGACTCTAACCCAGGGGGTGTTCGTGGTAGTGCTGCTTTCAGACTATACCTGCCAGAATGACTTCAGTCAGACATCAATCTTTTGCACAGGTGGGAAAGCACCATGTAAATGTTCCTGAGAAGTCCCATGCGCTGCATTTTTTGTGCTCAGCCAGTTCCCTGATGCACAAACACAAAGGCAGGCCTGTCACAACACCTTCTCACCCATCCCAGCAAGACTTTGGTCAGGGGAGACCGCTGGGTGGGCAAAACAGAGATGTGCTGCTTGGGCCTCTCTGTGTTGTGCCCTCTCCCCACCTCTGGCTCATCCAGCAGCAGTCGTGGAGCTGGAGAGAGGCCATGGGGCCAGGCTCTGAGCACCCACTGTGTCAGGGCAAGGAGAAGCTGGCAGCAGGCAGTTCATGCGTTCCCATGAGATGCTATTCAGCAAACACCTGTTCAGCGGGTTTGAGGCAATGAAAGGCAAATACATTCTGGACCTGCTAAGGTCTTCTCTGAGACTATGAAGGCTGCACTAGCCTGGTGGACCTGTGACATTCCAGAAGCACCTCAAGATGAACAACCACCAGTGGGCTGTAAAGGGGGCTGTTTCTCACTGGCCAGAGGTGAGGAACAGCTCACCAGGGGTCTGCAGAGAGCGTTAGCCAGGACAGAAGGCTGGGAAAGGCGGCTGGCAGGATTTGTACCCTGGAGATGCCCTACTATGGGAAGGAAGGGTAAGAAAGAGTGTAAGCAGCATGACTGAGTATTGCTGTGTGCAGGGCTGGATGATCGGAGAAAGTGCATGCACATACAAACAGATTGTAGATGTACACAAACTCACTGTATCTGCACATGCACAAAGAAGTATTCCAAGCGGAATTTTCCAAAGCATCCAGGAGGCTTGAAAGCACAAGGTAACATCTCGAAACATTGGCTGACTTGAAGGGGGGCTACAAGAGAGATGGGGAGGGACTGTTTACAAAGGCTTGTAGTGATAGGACAAGGGGCAATGGGTATAAACTGGAGAGGGGCAGATTTAGTACACAAAGGGGAATTTCTTTACCATGAGAGTGGTGAGGCACTGGCCCAGATTGCCCAGGGAAGCTGTGGCTGCCCCATCCCTGGAGGTGTTGAAGGCCAAGTTGGATGGAGCAGTCTGGTCTGGTGGGAAGTGTCCCTGTCCATGGCAGGGGAGTTGGAGCTGGATGGGCTTTGAGGTCCCTTGCAACCCAAACTATTCCATTATTCGATGACTCTTTTGCTGTCTCCGTGTCTTTCTGCTCTAGGGATCAGTCACTGAAGCAGCTGAGAGCAGATTAGCCACCAGAAGTTGGACTCTTTGGAAGCTCAGACAGAGCCACACTTGAAATGGGCTAGCTTAAATATCTTTGTTAAAATAACTTTGTATAATTGGGGCAAATATAATTTACTCTACAGCCACTTAATCGCTCAGATTTCTTGATGTGTGGACTTTCATCCTAGTGAGCACAGCCTGCATCCTGTTTAATTGTATTTCAACAAATGCTTATTCTTTTAGAAATAGTGAGGTTACTGACGGTGTCAGAGCAACAGTAAGTGGACAGTCATATCCTTTCAGTGCCTGAGGCAAAGCAAATTTAACTGTTGGCGTTGATTTTTGGCTCTGTGTTTGTGCAGGGTCAGATGTGGCCAGGAGAGAGCAGTGATGCACAGGCGCTCACTCTAGAAAGGGCTGCTGGTGGCTTGCTTGAAGGCAAGCTTCTAGTAGCCATCTTTCACATACAGCTGAACTGTTCTTCTTTTAACTCAGTTTATTCTAAATGCGAAGTGTTTAGTCTCTATACCTGCCCATTGCCGGGGAGGGGGGTGGAATTAAATGATCTTTAAAGTCCCTTCCAACCCAAACCATTCTATGATTCTACATTAGATGTGATGCAGAATAATCACTCAAAGGCAAGTCACGGTAGGGAGATTTCAGTGGAATATTACAGCCAGAAACATGCTCTCCTACTGGAATACATGGAGTTCAGGAAGCTATGCAAAGGGGCTCTTACGAAGGGCTGAAGGTGGAAAGGCATTACAGCACGTTGATTTCATAGATGGCCTGGTCTTAAGTATCACAGAATCACCAGGTTGGAAAGGGCCCCCAGGATCATCGAGTCCAACCATTCCCATCAATCACTAAACCATGCCCCTCAGCGCCTCATCCACCCATCCCTTAAACCCCTCCAGGGAAGGTGACTCAACCACCTCCCTGGGTAGCCTGTTCCAGTGCCCAATGACCCTTTCCGTGAAATTTTTTTTCCTAACGTCCAGCCTAAACCTCCCCTGGTGAAGCTTGAGGCCATTGCCTCTTGTCCTGTCCCCTGTCACTTGGGAGAACAAGAAGTACTACAGTTTTCCCAAGATCTGATGATTACTGTGATTGATAGCTCAGTCTAGTTTGAGGAATGGAAGATACTTGGAAACACATGGCTGGAGAGGACTGAAGTTTTTCTGCACAGTATCTTCTAACGCAATTACACGAAGCTAGATTGCCTGGACTTTACCCTCAAAGTACTCATTAAGTACCAGAAGATGTTGTTGCTTGCTCTCTTATAGTGACATCGTAGAGAATCCTCTGGCCAGAGCAGTCATGCTCCTTTATCACCTAAGTGGTTCATCTCCATGAACACAAATGGTGTGATTTTTATTTTGCTGGATTTCTCTCAGCCTTTTTTTCTTCTTTTTATTTGTGTCCTAACAATAGCAGTTGAAATTAAAAAGGCTGAGGCTGTTATAGCACAAGTGATTCAGGGTTTACAAAATGGTTGGTTATGTTTTTGGATGGACTCTGAACATGAGTAAAACAAGGAAATAAAGAGGAATTTAACTCTTAGGGCAGTATTTATATTGGATGTGCAAGCTATGGGGCAAGTATACCTGCAGGTGATGTTTATGCCCTTGCTTCTTACACAGGAGAGAAAAAAAGCCTCAAGGTTGCTTTAACATGTATCTGACTGCAGCTGCACCTGAATGGCTCAACATCAGCCCCAGATCTCAGGAATGCTGCAGCAACAAAATCTTGCTTCTTTCCACCCTCCGCTACTTGCTAATTAAATTAGCATTAAGATGAAGAGTCACTGCAGAGGCAGACACAGGTCTGGCTGTAACTTCTGTTCTGAGGAGAAAACAAGCAAAGTTCTAGCAGGAATGACTAGCAATAGCCAGTTGTTGGAGACATTTCTTATAGTTAGCACATTACATTTGTGAAAGCTCTAGCATCTCAGACGTCTAGATGGGATCAGTTTCAGATCTCTCTATCCAAACCTTTCCAGGGAAGCTGAGGCTGGAAGTCATTGCTGTACAGCATCTGTTCACTCATCTCCCTCCAGGTTCAATATTCTCTTCCTACAGTATTTGCTGCCCAGCAAGGAGCTCACATAGGCTGTATCTTTATTGCAGGCAAGCAGAGCCTTGCGAAAGATCCATGAACCGGCCTAGGTGGTGGGTGCAGGATGGCTGTTGGCACAGTGCCACGGGAAGGTGAGTTAAGTGCTGCACAGCGCTGAGGTACCAGTATTACTCGCAGTCCTCGAGCTGGCAGGACTGGTGTTGGCTATGGGATCTCTGCACTGAGCTGCCTCTCGCATTGCAGATATTCCTTGTTTGCTGTGTTAATGATTTCACAGGGAAAGTGAGCAGTGTCCTGAGACCAGAATAAGGTCAGTGCCAGGAATGGGAAGCTGGAGAAGCCATGGACTGCACCAAATCAGTCCACAAATGTCAAAAAACTGGGGTGGGGCAAGGACAAAGAGAAAGATGGGCCTGGAGCAAAGGCAGGCAGGGAGGGAGAGTTCATGGGCAGGGAGAGCAGAGCAAAGACATGTCAGGAAATGACAGCACCAAATATTCAGCTGCAACCCTTAAGGCTGCCTATACCCCCGTAACACGGGGCGACTGGACACGGAGCCCTGGTGATCCCAGTCCTTGGTTTGTTTTGATACAGAAGCCACATCAAACTGGTCAAGAGATGAGTTCATAAACAACTTAATTTCTCATCCCCTATCAGTGTAGAGTTTAAGTGTTCTCAAATGCATCCTTAACGGCCCTCCTGCTTTTAAATCTTTCAAAATAGGGCTGTGCAGACAGGCAAAATTGTCACACAATTGCTGCTGTCCAACCTGTTCTTGTGAGGCCTTGATCTACCTGGCTGCTAAGCAGGTGAGTATTTCTCCCCTTTATCACTCTTATTGACCAGGAGAATGGCCAGCAAGAATGAAGGGCAGGGGGTAGGTGCAGCAAATGCCAGCTGACAGCATTAGCGGGAAAGGGTCTCCTCCCTTCTACCATAAGATCATTTCGCTTCAGCCTGCCACGCAGAAGCTGCTCACTGAATATTTCTTAATGCTCCTCTTTCTCATGCCAAATCTCTTTGACTGCCTTAGCCATCCCTCCTCTCCCATTCTGTAATTGCTTTTTCTGTGTTATCTTCTAAGCCATAAACCAACGCATTTTTTCTCAATTTGCACCTCTCTATTCATTTCCCCTTGCTTTCGATGTCAACGGGATCTTGGTTCTCCCTTCTGAGTCGTTATTTTGGCTTTGTTCAAATATTGTCTTTGTCTGCAACAAAGCTGGCTGTGTTATCTGCTAGTGACCAAGGAAGGGTGACATTTAAAGATGCTCATGAAGCAAACTCCACGCCAACCACAGGCCAAACCACGTGCTCCTAGTAACCCCATTGCTTTATGTATCAGTGTATCAACTCTGCCATGTAGAATGCGCAATCCATAGGCAAAGGCAGTTCCTCTGTGTATGTTTAATGATTATTCTTCTAAAAGAGAATATGAACTGTGATTGACATGAAGAATGAAATGCTGAAAAGTAAGACTGATTTTCTGTTTCAGGAGTGCGATCCTCCAGGCATTTCAAAAGAGGGAGAAGGAATACCGCGGAGCTGAGAACACCGGAGTAAGACTCTGGAGAAAGAACTGTATCCATTTCCCAGTTCTGCCAAGAATGACCTCAGGTATTGTTATTTAATTTCCCTGCGACTTAGCTCTCTGTGTAAAGGTGATTGCTCTCTCTTTGACTCACAAGGCTGTTCTGAGGTGTTTTGATCTTATAGAGATGAGTTGGAGGAGCACCTATGAAAAGTTTCTTTTGTTAGAAGAGATGCAGTTACTGGTGAAATGTTGAAAGGAAAAGGCCAAAATAATGAAAATTTCAGAACTACCAAGCCCTCAGGAAACAAGGGTGAAATTTTCTGTGGAGTCTTTCTTCAAACCTGAGTTGTGATTTTAGCAGTGAGGAGTTTCCACTTAGCTTTCTTCCTCTGCTTGTGGTAAACCTTTAGGACACCAGGACATTCACCTAAGTGGAGAGGGCTGGGTGGATGCCTCTACAGAGAAGTTCATCATTCCCTACCTCAGCTGAACAAAAAAGGCAGCACTGACATTAGAATCATAGAATAGTTTGGGTTGGAAGGGACCTTAAAGATCATCTAGTTTCAACCCCCCTGCCATGGGCAGGGACACCTCCCACCAGACCAGGCTGCCCAAGGCCCCATCCAGCCTGGCCTTGAACACCTCCAGGGATGGGGCAGCCACAGCTTCCCCGGGCAACCTGGGCCAGTGCCTCACCACCCTCATTGTGAAGAAATTCCTCCTTATATCTAGTCTAAATCTGCCCCTCTCTAGTTTATACCCATTATCCCTCATCCTATCACTATAAGCCTTTGCGACCAGTCTCTCCCCAGCTTTCTTGTAGCCCCTTCAGGTACTGGAAGGTCGCTGTAAGGTCTCCTTGGAGCCTTCTCCAGGCTGAACAACCCCAACTCTCAGCCTGTCCTGGTATGATAGGTGGGGCACCTGGGGCTGCTGACATGCGCACGTACAGACGCGGCTTTGTCTCAGCCACTCCTGGGCCAGTTGCACTGTACAACAGTCCATTAGGGGTGCATCATTTGAAGCACATAGAATAGCACAGTCTCCAGGGCTTGGCTTCGGTAAGAGACCTGCATAAACTTGAAGGAAGTATTTCCTTTTCTTGTTATTTACTTTCTTCACTGGATAAAATTAGTCTAGCGGTTCTCAACTTTGTATCCACAACACCTTGCACACTGTAGTTGAAAAAGGCCGTTTTTTTCATTATTTATATATGCACATTTATATATAACAGCTCACTGCTTGAATGCTGCCTTTTTCAGAGACCTCGTGAGAGCTCTCATCCGCATTTCACTGTTTAAGTGACCAGCGTGTGTCTGACCCCATAATATTCCAAACAGCCTCAGCAGCTGGCCCCTCACAACTGGTGTTTGAAGGTGGGGACTGTGTGGGAGCTCTCAAAAGAATTTTAGCGGCATGTTCCCGAAAGTGGCTCTCAAGGATCTAGAGACACAGATTCACCCTGGCTTTTGCTTTAGTCCATCCCTCCATCACGAGTTAAGTGCCCGTAGCCAGAAAGTAGGGGTTATTGGTGGGGGGAGTGTGGGAGCCCTCAAAACAGTTTTAGCTGCATGTTCCCGAGAGTGGCTCTCAAGGATCTAGAGATGTAGGTTCATGCTGTCTTTCACTGACTTTTCTAGGTGGAAGCGTGGATCTGCTGGAGGGTAGGGAGGCTCTGCAAAGGGATCTGAACAGACTGGAGCGCTGGGCTAAGTCCAATGGGATGAGGTTTAACAAGGCCAAATGCCAGGTCCTGCACTTGGGGCACAACAACCCTGTGCAGCTACAGACTAGGAGAAGTCTGGCTGGAAAGCTGCCTGGAGAAGGACTTGGGGGTGTTGGTTGACAATGACTGAACATGAGCCAGCAGTGGCCCAGGTGGCCAAGAAGGCCAATGGCATCAGAAATGGTGTGACCAGCAGGTCCAGGGAGGTTATTCTCCCTCTGTACTCGGCACTGGTGAGACCGCTCCTTGAATCCTGTGTTCAGTTCTGGGCCCCTCACCACAAGAAGGATGTTGAGGCTCTGGAGCGAGTCCAGAGAAAAGCAACCAAGCTGGTGAGGGGGCTGGAGAACAGAGAGCTGGGGTTGTTTAGCCTGGAGGAGGCTGAGGGCCGGAGGGGGGCTGAGGCTCTCTACAACTGTCTTCAACTACCTGAAAGGAGGTTGTGGAGAGGAGGGTGCTGGCCTCTTCTCCCAAGTGACAGGGGACAGGACAAGAGGGAATGGCCTCAAGCTCCGCCAGGGGAGGTTCAGGCTGGACATCAGGAAAAAATATTTCACGGAAAGGGTCGTTGGTCAGTGGAACAGGCTGCCCAGGGAGGTGGTTGAGTCACCTTCCCTGGAGGTGTTTAAGGCACGGGTGGACGAGGTGCTGAGGGACATGGTTTAGTGATTGATGGGAATGGATGGACTCGATGATCCTGGGGGCCCTTTCCAACCTGGTGATTCTATGATTCAGTCCATCTCTCCATCACGAGCGAAGCTCCCGTAGCCAGAAGGAAGGAGACACCTGCCCGTGCTGGGTCCCTTCTCCGGGGGCGCGGGGAGGGGAGGCTGCTCTGCTCCTGCTCTTTGCAGACTCCTATCACCGATCACTGCCCCCCCCCCCCCCGCCCCGCATCCCGCGGCCACCGGGTGAAGGACAGCGGCAGCCCCGCGTTTGGCTGCGGGACCTTAATCCGCGCTGTCCCCCCTCATTAGGGCCGCTCATCCCGCCGCGTGCAGCCGGGCAGGGTCAGGGGTGACTGGGGAGGGGTCGGTCGGGGCTGCGGGTCCCCGGGGGCGCTGGGCGATCCGCTCCCCGGAGCCCATCGCGGCCGCCCCGGGCGGGCGGGGAGGCGGCCGGGGGGGTTTGTTTAGAAGCATCAGCTGCCCCTCCCCCGGCCCCATTAGAGGCCCTTGTTAAACCCACACAGACAAAGAGCAAAGATGCCCTCGTTAATGGAGAGTCTCCGATAATTACTCTGCTCCGCCGCTTCTTTTGCGGCCTGAATGGCCTTTGAATAATGTTTCTCTTGCCGCGGCCGCGGACAATACCCTCGCAGAGCGCTCTAAGCGGTGCCAATCCCATTAGCGCAAGAATAGCCGGGCTGCAGCACGGGGCCGGGGGGAGCGGGGCTGGGCTGCCCCGCACAGCCCCCCTCCTGCTCCCCTCCTGCCCCCCGGCACAGCCCCCCTCCTGTCCCTCGGCACAGCCCCCCTCCTGCCCCCCAGCACAGCTCCCTTCCTGCCCCACTGCACGAGGGGAGCGAGTCCCTGAAATCAGAGTCAGGCTGTGCTTCTGCTTTACTGTGCAGTGGAAATGAGGTGACAGTCATAGAATGGTTTTGGTGGGAAGGGGCCTTGAAGATCATCCAGTCCCCCGCCCCTGCCATGGGCAGGGACACCTCCCATCAGACCAGGCTGCCCAAGATCCATCCAACCTGGCCTTGAACACCTCCCGGGATGGGGCAGCCACAGCCTCCCTGGGCAACCTGGGCCAGTGCCTCACCACTCTCAGAGTGAAGAAATTCCACCTTATGTCAGTCTAACTGTGCCCCTCTCCCGTTTATACCCATTGCCCCTCATCCTATCACTACAAGCCTTTGTAAACAGCCCCTCCCAGCTTTCCTGTAGCCCCTTCGAGTCCCTATAAAGTCTCCTCAGAGCCTTCTCCAGGCTGAACAACCCCAGCTCTCTCCCAGGTCATCCCTCCACCTCCAGATGCGCAAAAATGGCTCTACCACCGATTTAGGGACAGTTAATTTTGTGCTGCACAGTCCAAGCAGGAGTTAATTAATGTGTTCAGTAGGTAGCTACCAGCCAAACGTAGAGGAGTTGGAAAGAACTCTACCTGAGCCTTTACGTTTGATCTCCCCTTCTGCATGAGAAGTGAAAATAGTGTATAGCCAGGCTGGCTGTGGTGTTTAATTTAATCATCTGATGATATTTATTTTCACAAACATAAACTCAAGGAACATTTAGCGGAAAGGTTTCATCTTGTGCTGAATGTGCCAGTTAGCGGCCTTTCTGTGAGGTAATAGCTTCTATGTAGGGAGTCAGTAATTAAAATGTGTGAAATAAGGCTCCTTCATCAGAGGCAGTGGGGAAAGACAGTGGGTCTGACGCTCAGCTGGTGTGAAGTGGCAAGTCTGTCCATGGGCATTGCTCCTTCCACGTTTTGCCAACAAAGGATGTGCTTGAAGGGGTCTTGAGCATTTCCTGGTTTGAGAAAGATGCTTAGATTCTTATCAACAGCAGCCAAACTCAGGAATACATGGTACCAGAGTCTGGTCTTTGGAGGATCATTCTACGGTACTTACGGGAGATGTTCAGATCTTAAGAACAGCACTCAGTTCTGCAAGGAAAGCAGCTGAGTTAAGTTTCTGGTGTTACTGGTAGAGCCATTTTCTCCATGTTTTGCTGTTCACAGTCTAGACTTCCAGAAGAGTGATCAAAAAAGCTAAGAAAAAGATGATATTTGAAACATTCCAAGTAGAAGGAAGATTACTCCCTTGATGTCTTCATTGGTGGACACAGAGGGCACAGTTTGATTACTCATACAGTTAGCCACCAGATGGCTGGAAGTCAAGCTGTGTGGAAGATTCTGTTCAGTAGCCACCACTATGTCGTTAACCAGTATATCCTGCTTGAAACAGCTCATGATTTCATGTTGGAGGATGGTGATCTGCTTAAACAATGAAAACTGCAAAATCTGGAACTTGTATTCTTAAGTATATATGGTAATAACAACAAAAACCTTTCCAAGGTTCATGTTGCTTCAGAATTAGTGTGTGATATCCTCAAGCTTTGAAGGATAAGGTTGGTCCTTTATTCTTTTATACTGGCATACAGTCTATAAGAAAAGAACTCTCTACCAGACCAGAGGAAGAAAACGTAGTCACCTGTTCTCAGATTCGGTTGTTTTATGCCACTTGAACAGTTCCCTAGCAGCCAGTGTAAGAAAGGTGCATGCTAATTGCATTTTGCCTAGGAAATAAAGTGTTACTTATCCCAGTACCATTGCAAAAGGCTTCCAGCAGATAAGAATGGACATCAATATGCAGAGCTGGGAAAAGGGCTCTTAAGGGGCCGAGAAGAGCAAAATTAAGTATCATCCTCTTTTACTATGTGTTCCTTCCTTCTTGGGGGAAACACACCATTTCCTCAAGAGTCCTGCAGTGCTCAAGGCAATGCTGCAAGGAAGGAGGGGAGGGTTGGTAGTGGCTGGCCCCAGGGAAGAGTGTGGCACTGCTCGGAGCCCTGGCAGGAGGTGCTTTTCCCATCTCCTGCACAACAAAATGCTGAGCATTGCACAATGCCTGGATGTGTTTGGCAAACAGGGTCTCGAGGAGCCCCATGGGCTGTAGGAGAGAGAGTGGCTCAGGAATAGTGCCTGACTGCATGGAATGCTGCAGTCTTGACTTGAGTACTAGGACAACTGGGGTTGCTTTGATTTCATGGCACACGGCTACTGTCCTTCCACATTTATTGCTGCCAAGTGTCTCTGGGAGTCTGTTTTTGAGCAGAAAGGTGATTGTTCTTGAACAAGGCCTCTGTGCTGTCCTCCCATAAAAAGCAACATCGTCTATCCTCTTCTGCAGTGTGGAAGGTGGAAAGGTTCCACCTTTCCACAGGTGGAAAATGATATATGGGCCACTTTGCGGGAAACTACCAAGGGTATGAGTGTTTAACAGTTTTAAACACAGGCAATTTCTCTTCAATGGCGAGATCAGAACCAGGGGAGGGAGGGATTTTAACACTTCTCTTCGAGTGCAGCGCACTGTGCCCACCTGCTCTCCTCCTCTGACATTTCTGTCCCTACAAGTGATGGCTCAGCGTGCCCTGTGCCTCCAGTCTGGCTGTGCAGGGTGGAGAACGGATCCTGTAGTTCATAGTCAGCAGAAGCCAAGCTTTGAAGCATTGTCAGACCCAGGAGTCCTAGCAAGCCTCTTTCTTTCTTAGCAGCCCAAGAGATAAATGTCTCAGTACCATTTAAGAAAAGGCTGGATGGCAATAAATAACACAGCAAATGATGATCCTGCCTCCTCCTTTGAGGGATTGTAGCGCATACAGTTGAATTAGAATAAGAAGATCAATCTTTGACTGTTAACCAGTGAAGAACCCATTCATCTTTAGGAGCAGGACTTCAAATGTATGGTGCTCTAGTAATATATTTTTTGTAGAGGCCAAGATTAATTAATTTGCAGTCAGATAAACTGGTATTTTTTTTGTACCAAGGCTCTCATTCATCCTTTCTGTCACTGAAGTGAGATAACCCATATAAGCACAGCTTTGTTAATTATGCCAGTCACATTTTGCAGTATATACTAAATGGTTAGCGTGTGAGGAAGAGAAGAAAAACTACTGATGGAAGGTAACTTAACACCTGCCTTTTGTTCCGGAATGTGAGTCCTCTTTCTGAACTCCATTCAGCACCACACTTTTGTGCAGGCACTTTTCAGCGCTAACCTTGTCCCTGCTGCTCAGCGCAGCACCGTTGGCTCCCATGGGATGCGCAGTCTGTGGAACTGCACAGCGCCTGGGATTTTAAACGTGTATGTGCTCCTTCTTGGAACTGATCTGTGTGCACCGGACACCAAAATCCAGATTCATCCCTGATCATGGGTATCCCCACACATGGGTATTTCTCGCCAGGAGGTTATTTTTACAGGGAATGTATTTTTGGGTGGGGTGCCATGCTACATTCCGATGAAATACAGGATTCCTAATTGCCTTGTAACTACTTGTTTTCTTCGGGTATCAGGTTGTGCTGGAGATCTTTTTTGCTGCCCTGTGGTGGTATGAACTCAGCCACGCTGCTGCCTGCAGCCTGCACCTCAGTGTGCTTCCAGCTGGGAGTGTTACAAAGCCATTTAGCATTTGGCTTTGGTTCTGGCTGTTTGAAAGACAAGAGGAGGGCTTAGTTTAAGGTTCAAAGGGAGTTTGTTATTAAACATTGGTTTCCATCTCTCTTGAGGTCAAGTAGCAGCTCCCTGGGAATCTCAGCAGCTTTACCCATGGAGAGGTGCAGGTTTACCCATTATGTTTATACAGGAAAAGCTGCAGGGTTTCCCATTATTATTTTTAAGGGGAAGCGAGAAGCTCTGGGTCCTTGGAGTGATACAAGTGGTAGTTACTGTTACAAAAAGTGGAATATCTTTGATTTCTAGGCACTGGTGAGACCACTCCTTGAATCCTGTGTTCAGTTCTGGGCCCCTCACCACAAGAAGGATGTTGAGGCTCTGGAGAGAGTCCAGAGAAGAGCAACGAACTGTTGAAGGGGCTGGAGAGCAGGACTTATGAGGAACAGCTGAGAGAGCTGGGGTTGTTTAGCCTGGAGGAGGCTGAGGGGAGACCTCATTGCTCTCTACAACTACCAGAAAGGAGGTTGTGGAGAGGAGGGAGCTGGCCTCTTCTCCCAAGTGACAGGGGACAGGACAAGAGGGAATGGCCTCAAGCTCCGCCAGGGGAGGTTTAGGCTGGACATTAGGAAAAAAATTTTCATGGACAAGGTCATTGGTCAGTGGAACAGGCTGCCCAGGGAGGTGGTTGAGTCACCTCCCCTGGAGGTGTTTAAGGCACGGGTGGACGAGGTGCTAAGAGGAATGGTTTAGTGTTTGACAGGAATGGTTGGACTCGATGATCCGGTGGGTCTCTTCCAACCTGGTGATTCTATGATTCTATGAACAGCCGTGTCTTCTGTGATCACCTCTGCTTGCAGCCTTTCCCCATCTCAAATGCAAGGTCAAGCAGAGCTGGAGCCAGGTCCAAATTAGCAGCGTTTTGGCTGTTGTGAAGTTCATAATAACATTAAAATTAGACCTTGGAAAGTAACAGAATGCGTGTAAGATTTCCGTGAACGTTTATCCACGTGCCTGTGAGTGGGCAATCCATTCTGTCCCAGCTCCTGTCTGGCTGCACAGGATCGATGGGGATCGCTCCCTCGCGTTGCCCAGGCTGATAAAGAACGCTCGCTTTCTAAAGCTCCAAAACGAGTCACGGAGAGATGATTTGCCCGCATTTCGGTGTCGGGAGCCCATGGAGCTGCCCACGAACGGAGCCGGAGGGGCTGGCGGCTGCCGCTCTGCGCGGCTCCCGGCCCCGCGCTGGGGTGGAACCTTGTTTCGGCGGCGCGGTTTCCCGCGGCGGCCGGGCCGTGTTTGCGGCGGACGCGGGGCGCGGCAGGTGAGGCTCCCCGCATGGCGGCGGGGAGGGGGCGGCGGCGCCTCCGCTGCGGAGCGAGAGTCCCAGCGCGGCTGGGGGGCGCCTCCTGACCTCAGCCGGGCCCGGCGGGAGCGGGTGTCCGTGGGGAACGTGTGCTGCCCGAGCACCGGCACGGCGCTGCCAGGTGAGAGCCTAGAGTCATAGAACCACAGAATGGTTTGGGTTGGAAGGGACCTTAAAGATCGTGCAGCCCACCCCCTGCCGTGGGCAGGGACACCGCCCACCAGCCCAGGCTGCCCAAGGCCTTGAACACCTCCCGGGACGGGGCAGCCACAGCTTCCCTGGGCAACCTGGGCCAGCGCCTCACCGCTCTCATTGTGAAGAAATTCCTCCTTATATCTAGTCTAAATCCGCTCCTCTCCAGTTTATACCCGTTGCCTCTCGTCCTGTCACCACAAGCCTTTGTAAACAGCCCGTCCCCAGCTTTCTTGTAGCCCCTTCAGGTACTGGAAGGCCACTATAGGATCTCCCCAGAGCCTTCTCTTCTCCAGGCTGAACAACCCCAACTCTCTCAGCCTGTCCTAATACAGGAGGTGCTCCAGCCCTCACATCATCCTTTTAGCCCTCCTCTGGACCCATCCAAGAGCTCCATGTCCTCATTTTGAGGATTCCAGAACTGGAAATAATACTCCAGATGAGGTCTCACAAGAGAGGCACAGAAGGGCAGGAAGATGAGATTAGGTGACTTGCTCCTGATCCGTTTTCTCTACTGCCAGCGGGGCCAGGTGTGGCCCTGATCCTGCAGAGATTTACAGACAAACCTAATTGTAGGCGCTGCATAATGCCATCAAGCAACTATGAAAAGTCATACTATGTAAGAATAAGAAAGTACCCAAATCTTAGTAGGATGAATGCTCACATGCTTTAAGCAGCAATAATTTTCATCTTGGTGCTTTCAAGCCTTGTTTATCCAAAATTAGTGAATTTAAACCTAGGATTTAAAAAAAGAAAAGGAAACGTAAAATGTGAAACAGGGCACTACATAGCGGAATGAAGAATCTCATCAGGCTATAGTAGCTCAATACATGATTCCTGCAGAACCTTTTTAGACTGAAGTCATGTTATCTGTAAACATTTCGGTTTCAGCAAATGTTCTGAGCTTTCTGTTGGGCTTTTGCTGAGAACTTCAGTAATAAAGTTGTAGTTCAGTTTAGAAGAGAGGAAGCATTTGTGCTGAGTAGTGACATGACTTTTTGGCAGTACCTGTGGTTACAACCAGCCTGCAGGGTCAGGGGTGGTGGCAGGGCAGCTGGCGCTTGAGAGCAGGGTTGTTGCGGTAGTTTGCCAAATTTTATCATTGTTTGGATCATTGCTTCTTTGCTTCCCCTGCCCCTCTTCCCCTGATGATTAATGTGCCAAACCGCTGTGGTTGTGGCTGTTTGAAAGACAAGAGGAGGGCTTAGTTTGAGGCTGAAAACGAGTTTGTTATTAAACGCTGATTTTTCATCAGTGTCCGTATTCAACCACTAATAGTTATGGTAACTCCAGGTCCACTGCACAAAGGCTTGTACTGTCCCAGCTGAGCAACTTGGGTACCACGTTAAAGAGAGGAGTTGGCTACAGCTACAGATTGAGGCTACTCAGAAGGCTGCATGCTGCACAGATTTGGATGTCAAGTCTATTTTCTTATGGCTGTGTGACGATTTCAGGGAGGGAACGTATCCTGTGTTCTTGCAGGAGCTGCTGTGTTTTTTACCCTCCTTCTGGCCGCTGGGGTGATGGCAGATGTTATTCCCAGCTGTGGGGTTTTACTGGGCTTTGCTGGAGCCTGATTGTTGCTTCCTACTTCTACTCAAAGCAACTACTCTGCAGAGCTAAGTAAAAATTAATTGTGTAGTCTGGCATAGATGGTAGAGGGTTTAGTTATACTGCTATTTATACTAGCTAGGTCTTTATCTAGAAAGGTCCCAAGGTATCTTACTGTCCCCGAGTCCTTCTTATAAGGAGGTAAATGTCTTCATCTGGCAGACCTCCTTCTGTTTGTCCTTCAGTACTTAAGTGCAGCCACCTGTGGGTGCAGCAGGACATTGCTGCACAAAAGAGCTGAGAGCTCAACAGCATGATTTCCAGCAGTCTCAGTAAATAAGTCCTGGTGGAACAACATCCCTGAGAATGAAGTGTGCCCTTTATTTCTGTTGAGAACTCGTGAGGTCAAACTGCCCTAATTTTTCATCTTTTTTTTTTATAAAAACCAAAGTCAAGCTTTTAAGATAAGGCCTGGCAGTCTTTCCCTTCAGTGTAACTCTAGAAAGTGCGGAGTGAGGAGATATTTATGAATTTCAGTTTGCATTAACCAGAAATGTTTATTTTTTAAAAGAAAGTTTTCTCTCACCTGGCATATACAAAGTTTCTCCACATCCTAGCAGGAGACAAGCTGGTACGTTGTGGCAGATACAGGTAGAAATATTAGACTGAGTCATATGTTGTTCATTGTTTATTGAATGTCCAGTTCAATCACATTTCCTCCTGTACTGGGTGAGGATTTTATCACCCCTCTCTGGTACCCTTTTCCCATCTCTGTGCTGAGCTCAGGAGGTAACAGGCTCTTTTGTATTGTCTGTCTGCTGTGCAGAACAGGCAGGAATTCTTGTAGTCAAAGAGCAGCATGTAAAATGCAGGTTATACCACTTTAAACAAACCTGTACACACAAAGCAAATGAACCCAAGCATAGAAATTATTCCTCCTCCCTTGGGTTGTTTTTTGGGACTACAGTTATGTTAAGATCACATATCTGTGCCTCAGGCCAAGTCATGGCACTGCTTCCTTCCATTTGTCCACGTGGAGTTTGTGCCTGAAGTGTCACTTTGGAGAGTTTGTCTGGATGATCTCCAGGGCAGCGCTAGGACTCGGAGAGCCTCTGTTCCCCTGTGCCTGATATCCTTCACTGCGAGGTCAGCCAGCACGGACGTTGAAGGGGCCGATGGGTTTGGCCTGCAGCCTGGGCTGTGTGTCACCATCAGCTCACTCCCCTCTGCTCAGCCTGCTTTGCTTTCTGTTCATTTCCTTGCTGAGTGTCCTTTATCCTTTCCGGAGTCTCAGTCCGGCTACTGAGATGGTTACTCATCCACGGGAAGTGATACAGCCCCTCATTACTGGGAGGTGCTCCCCAGCCAACAGGGATGTGTGTCAGATGGCTGCTAGGCAAAGGAGTCAGAGATAAGATCTCAGAGAACCTATCACGTTCAGTGTTCACATTCAGTCTCCAAAAGAAAAGTTCTCTGTGGTCTATCCACCTACACTGCTGGGTCCACCTCACCCTCTGGACCCGCTTTGTTTAGGTGCTGCAGGCTCTTGTGTGCTTTTCAGCTTAGAGTTTTAATTACTGTTTCCGAAGGTCAGTTAAAATTAGTGTATACTGTGTTTATATATTGTTTATTATTGTTCATCACTGTGTGCTCGTCACTGGATGAGCTGTTCTGTAACCGCTGTGTTCATTCCCCAAGAGGAGAGGATGCCTGGGGAGCTTCCTTGTAAAAGGCACTAGGTCAGATCTGCAGCCAGGGAAAATCTGTGCTTCACAGCGTGAGGCACATGTATGGTCTTTAAGGGTCTGCTTCCCCTCACAGGATGTGGCATTTGACATCTTTCTTCATTTCATCTTTTCTTGTTTGGTTTCTTTTTATTTTGTTTTGTTGTTTTGTTTGCTGTAGCATGGAAGAGATCTGTGGTCTTCTAGCTGGACTGCAATTAGGCACCACGTTAATTGCAGCTGTTCCTGCTCTTTGCTGCTCCCTGGTTCCAGCAAACAGGATGTGGGAGCTCTCCTTCAGTGATAAATGTTGGCAGGCGATTTCATCTTTAAAGGGCAACGAGACTATAGCAAACGGGGGAGGGTTGCAATTTGAAGATGGTTATGCTTACACTCAGTTATCCTCTCTACAGCCCTATAGCCGAACATTCCTGACCAGAAAGCCTTTTTCACCAGTTTTTCTGAGGTTTTCCTGAATGTTGTCAGTGGATTTGTGCAGGAATATCAGTCAAAAGGTATCTATGTCAGTCATTTTAAAGTTGGGATAGTCTGAACATTTTAAGTGATTGATTTCTCACTTGTGTGTTGGGGAAAGAGGCTTTTGAAGAAGGGCTTCAAAAATGTGATCTAAAGACAATTATCCAGGCCATGTTGAACCAACCATTGACCATCATATGGCAGCCTCTTTGAAAATGTGATCCCTTGTTGCATACAAAAAAAAATCTTGTAGTATTACCTTCTTTGTGAGGCACTATACGTTTCATCCTGACATTTAAACAATTAATCAAACAAGCTTGTATGCTGTGTTGCTCACTCGCTGTACACAGCCGTAGATCACCTGGGGTTTGGAATCACTTGGGGAGAAGTCTTGCCTTGTGCCAAGGGAACAAAATACAGCCAGGATACAAGAAAATATGCTGGTTTGCACAGGGACAGAGTCCCAGCTGACAGTTGCTCTTTGCTATCATCCTTTATGAAATTAGGGGCAGTTATCAGTTGCCTTTCCAAACTGAGTATGAGGCAGGAATGGAGTTTTCAGTTGCTGCTTGGAGAACTGGCCGCAGTACACATGGGGTTTGTAACTGCCAGGAGTGCAAGGATTTTGACCCAGGAATACTGTGGTTACATGTGGATGGCACACAGCGCAGTGGATCTGACGGGGGGCATTGTATGCTGAGGCTCCAACCACAGCAGCTATGATACTGTGCTTCCTGCATAGCTGAGGGGGAGCGGGCTTTTGGCTGGGAGAGAAACCTCAACACCATTGTGTTTGGAAAGAGCTTCTGGTCAGAACAAGGTGGAGAATGTTTGCTGAATAAGCCTTGCTGTACTGTAAATAAGAAAAAGCATCATCTGCCATCTAGTTAGAGCAGGGGGTGCTGGTAAGGGGGCACTCTGCAATACCTTGCTTTGTGCTGCCACTGTCAGTCTCCATGTTTTGTGCAGGCATTCTGTGCCAGCAATGCATAGAAGCTCGTAGGCAATGGTAAAGATTTTGTGTGTGACAGTCAGCTATCTGTGCATCCTTGTTCTCTCTTCTACCCATTCACGTGTGCGCACCTGACAAGTACAGCTTCTTAACTAAGAGGTAACACCTAAGTTTTCCCAGCTTTTTTTAGGGATTCTTCGTGGCAGAGTGTGGTCTTCAGGGACTGTGATTGACCTGAGTGTCTCCTATTTAGATTCTGGGCCATCCTTGGCTGATGGGACCCACCAAGCTTGTCAGAAATCCTGGTAGCAGCAAAACCTGTAGGCCGTCGTTGTTCAGTGTGCCACTGGAAGACATTCAGGCTGAGGGTGCTCAGACTGACAAGCAGAAAGGCTCGTTAGTTACTAGCTGCTCCAGCCCCAGTGGGTTGTATTCAAGGAGGTTGTACATCCATCTTTTCTTCAGGTGACCTGTTGTTCAGACTGGGCTTGTTACAGCCCAGAAACTGGACTGTAGTGGCCCAGGCCTGCAACATACCAGAAATAAGGGTCCGTGAGGCAGCTTGAATTTGCTGTGCTACCAGACTGTTACCCAATTGAAAGAATGTTTCTCTCTGTTTTCTTTATTGCCATAGGTGTTTCAGCTCACAGTTGCAATGCAACACCAGATAAGCAGAGCTGATTCCCGCAGCAGGTTTCAGGGTGCTGAGAAGGGGATAGGACAGCTCTCCAGTGGCTGAGGCGCCCCTGCTCTCTATTTGCATACAGGTAACTTGTAAAACTCCTCTTGTGCTCTTGAGATAAAATTCTCAGAAACACTCAAATCTTTGCCAGGAATTGGAGCCTAAGAGTCACTTGGAATCAATGAGACTTGGAGGACTTGAAACAGTATTACCCTCCTTTTGCTGTCTTTTGCTGTCTGGGAGCTCCTCTCATTTATGTGTTTCCTCCTGAGTACATTGCTTGTGCACATCATTGATTGTTCTCTCTCCAAATATGAGAGAAAGGGGGAACACCTTATTTATCTATTGTGTATCACTGATTGTTTTATCCATCTCTATTACCTGTTCACTGACGAGGAGGTCCTGTGAGCATCAAAACCGACGAGACTGCTTAACAAGTTGTGTGGTGCCTTGTATTCCTCCTTCCTGCGTTCCCTGTCTGCTTCATGATGTTTTCAGATCCATCTCACACTAACCACTTGTGCTGTGGCTAATTTGAAGAGACCCACCTGGTGGCAATAGCCTTCTAAACGGGGTAAAGGACTAAGTTTTGCCTGCTTTTCACTTGGCAGGAGGGTGAGCTTGGGCCTGTTTCTATTCCAGTGTTACACAATAGTACAAGAACTTCACCTTTAAGGACACTACTGCTCTCTCACACTTAGTTGAAGTTACCTGTACAGTTCAAAAGAAAGAGAGGCATGGAAAAGAGCTGGCAGATAGTTAGGATGGTGGCACAACCCCTTTTTCCTTTGAATCATAGAATCATAGAATCACCAGGTTGGAAGAGACCTACTGCATCATCGAGTCCAACCATTCCTGTCAAACACTAAACCATGCCCCTCAGCACTTCATCCACCTGTGCCTTAAACACCTCCAGGGAAGGTGACTCAACCACCACCCTGGGCAGCCTCTGCCAGTGCCCAATGACCCTTTCTGTGAAAAATTTTTTCCTAATGTCCAGCCTAAACCTCCTCTGGCGGAGCTTGAGGCCATTCTCTCTTGTCCTGTCCCCTGTCACTTGGGAGAAGAGGCCAGCACCCTCCTCTCCAGCACCTCCTTTCAGGTAGTTGTACAGAGCAGTAAGGTCTCCCCTCAGCCTCTTCTTCTCCAAGCTAAACAACCCCAGCTCTCTCAGCTGTTCCTCATAAGGCCTGTGGAAACCTAACTTAAAGTTGTTCCTTTTACATATACTTTTCCTGTGGATTGGTGAGCTAAATTAATATCTTTGGTCACTGGTTCCTAAATCCTTACTGGCTCTATCTTTCTCTCCTTCCTGAGCCACAGTGGATGGTCCTTAACATAATGTGTATGCTAGGGGTACGCACTGAGTGCCTGCTGTGGTGATGGGTGTCACCTGCGAGTTGCTTCCTGCCCTTGCCTCTTCTGTGCTTTTTCACTATTGCTATGCAATAACTGGATATTTTCCCTGGCTTGTGGGGATCCAGAAACAGAGATCAGGCAGTTAAATGATCTCTTCGAGTGTATGTTCCTTGGCATTCATTGTCCATGATTTTTCTTTGTTGTCAGACTGTGCTGGCACCTAGGTTAAGTCCTTGTGGCTTCTCTAAGGGAAGTAATCTTGACTAAGCCAAACTTCTGTGTCCTGCATAGCAAGACCAGCAATCCTTGCTGTTTACCTCAGCCATATGAGTAATGTGGCTACTGTAAACTCAGGGTATTAAAGGCTTTGCTCATGTTGTAAGTTCACATTCATTATCTGACTGCTCCACATTGATGGACGAAAGCTGTATCTGCACTAGACAGACAGAAAAGCATGTTTTTCAGCTGCTGCAATCCCTGCATCCTCCAGTTTTTGCGAAGTATAGTGCACCATGTTCTTTCACTTATTTTCAGAAAGGCTAGTTTCTGGGGGCCTGGATGAGCTGTTAAGTTTCTGTTTCTAATAACGTATCCTTGCTTACAGTTGCCTGTAGCTTTGGCAGTCTTCAATAGTTTTGGCTGATGCTTCTCTCTTCCTCTTCTATTCACTGCTTTAGGCTTTCAGGTGTTTCTGAGAAACAATGCATAAGACAATGGATTTCATAGTAATTTAAAAGGATTTCATAGTATCCTATTGTTTGCCTTTTTCCCCCTTTCATGTGAAGGAATTGATTTCCACTGTTTTCCTTCCAGGAGGTTCTGATGGAGCTTTACTGCCATATTAGAGGTTGCTTTCATTTGGCATCAATTTTATGCAGAAGTCTGGATTAAATTTTGTTGAGTGCCAACTGTCAGAAAATGCCAAATCATGTTTCTGAAGGATATGTGGTTGCAGAATCCCCGTGCTAGTGGGAATTACTGGCACAACTCTTTCTTTGATCTAAGGAGATTCTTGGTGGTGTAGGAAGGGGGGGTGAGCTTGCCACCACTGAGGTTGAGGTAATTTTTATTGAGCAGGGCAAACAGTAGTTTGGAAGGTATGAGTGCTGTAATTTGCACCCTGTGATGCAGGGCCCTGTCATCTTCTCATGACCTTGTGATTCAGGATCTTACTGGATATGTGGTCAGTTTGTAGTTTGTCATCACCATACTTGGCTTCATGACACTGGATAGCTCTGCTCTCACAGGATCCAGAGATACATGCAGCCACACGAAGCCTCCAGCATTTAAAAATGAACCTGTTAAATGTAAGTGTCAATTTCTCCTTCCTTGCTTTCCATGTTTCCTAATGATTTAAAACAAAGAACAGAGCAACATTGCTTTTGCTACCACCAAAGTGCTTCACTGGCGTGTCACAAGCCCTTCTGGAGTGATGGTTGCTCCAGTCCCTTGAGCAAAAGCAAGGCTGCATTCCCTGCTGTGTTCACCACTGTGAAATCGTCTCCTTGTATGGGCCAGCCTGTGGCTTTCAGTGTTGGCGTGTGATGGTGTAGTGCTGGTTTTGTTCAAGTCAATGCCTGTTGCAGTTTTGAAACTTCAAAATATCATTCTTGCTTTAAAGACATCCTGTAGGAGGATATAGGATAAGTGGACAGGTTGCACCACATCTCGTCTCTTAGCCTGTTCCTGGAGCTCCCAGGCTCTAAGGTACCAGGGAGCAGAATGCTGTTCAGGGTTGCTGGCAGGAATGAGCTTCAAGAGTGAACTCCTTGCTGCATTAAGTTGACAGTGCAGATGTGCCCTGGATAACTTTATTTCCCATTGCTGTCAACTGGCACAGTTGCACAGACTCTGTTCCCTTACTGTTCTGATTTGAATCCATGTTCAGCCCTCTGGTTGTGGTTCTGGCTCTTAACTTCAGTGTCTTACTCTACATTTACTTGTTGAAGTTGGTCCTGGTCCTGGTTCACTATGAAGCTAGTGAGATGAATCCTCGCAAAGAGATAAGGTGAGACGATCCCAGTGTAAAGACTGAAGTTTCCAGAGTTTTAGATGTGATTATTTGTTGCAGAGATCATGGTCTGAACCGTTTATTTGTTAGGAGGGAGGGTGAGCTGCTGCTTTTGAACACAGCTATGTTGTGGGTGGCCATAACTGAAGCAAGGATGGGAGGAAGCCAGCAGATGATTGTGGAGGGGGTGGATTTGTGCTACAGGATGCCGTGCCCCCTTCTTGGGGGGCTGCTGGCCTCCTCCTTTCTTCCTCTGTTTTGCTATAAGAAAGGGTTCCAGTTTAAACGGCTTCATAAAGTTAGGCAAATTGACTGGTCTGGATTTAAAAAAACCCACAACCCTTAGATAGAAGCATTATCTGTGTTTGATGCTGTTTAATAGATGTTTTTCCCTGCTAAGTGTAAATCTTCGTGGGTCCTGGAAGCACTTCAGCAGCATTCACAAGCTAATGAGCTGCTAATTATCAGCCCTGCCCAGGCTAATTAGTTCTGTTAAGAGTGTATTAATCTAGGCAGAACTCTGAGCTAATGAAGCTTTGCTTCTTCTAGGACTTGAGCTGATTTGGTCACAACTGGGACGTAGATCTCTGACTTTGGGTTGTTCTGCCTGTAGAGGCTGTAGGTACCATGATTTCTCTTGGCAGCCATGAGAGCTGTTCTCCCACTAGCACAAATATCCGGTCTCCAGGTCCGGAAAGCTTGCAGGCATTTGACTGGTTTCCCCAATCTAAACATGCCTACGGTGCTCTTCCCTCAAGCGTGGCAGCACGGTGGATGGAGCTTCAAGAGGAGAGATTAGAAGGCAGCAGGCTTGGTGCAGCAGAAGTCAGCAATGAGATATCACTTATTGCACCACAGTGAGTAGAAACTCCCTTCCTCCTCACAGGCATGAGTTCAGGTGGGTCAGTACAGCTCTTCAGCTGTTCTAGCCTTAAAGCCCTCCACTATCCTGCAGATTTGTGGTGGTGTAGAATATGGTACGTTTTGTTTTGCTGGTAGGATGCTTTGTCTTTCTGGGGCTTAGGTTGCCACATGGTTTTGCTTAAGTTCCCAGCAGTGTTCTAGAAAGAAACTCTTATGTGCAGTGCTCTGCAGCAGTCTTAATAGCATTAATATATTAGGCAATATCACAGTTCTGTTTATGCAGACACGTAGGGAAAGTACCTGCTATAAAACTCATGGTAGTCTCCTAAAATTGAGAGTACAAGCAATGTGGAAGAAAAAGGCAAACTATTTGAGGATGGCTGGCCTATTTTACTAATGCTTCATTTCTCAGCTTTCTCTTATGGCTCCATGGGTACCTGTACTAAGCCTTCCCTAGGTGTGCATTTGTGATGTTAGTACCACCTCTCAGTGCAGCTTTCCAAAGCTTGATTAACGAATGGCATCCTCTGTCTGGTGCCCCATCCTGCTCTCAGCAGGTCCCGGTTCAAGAAGTGATAATACGCAGAGTTCACATACAATGAAAAACAAAACACCAAAGGGGTTCTTTGTACAAATAGTGTTGGTGCCAAATGAAGGAGAAAGTAAAATCAAGAGGACTGTGAAAGGAGTGGTGTGATTAAATATATTTATCTGGGAAAAGGCCCTTGCTGATGTGATGTTTTGCTTTGCTTTACAGGTACTGCCTGTCGCTATGAGCTCATTTCCTAGAGGGACGGTAGCCTACTTGATTGATGGATGTTAAGTCTCCCATCTGAAGACGGGTTGATTCGGTTCCTTTCCACCACTAAGGACTGTGGTTGGTGAATGTATTTGCCCTACCATCTCTTAAGTTAATGTTCTGCCAAGGACATATGTGAAGCTGCTCTTTCCCTGGATGTTGGTGTGGTATCTTCCTAAGGCATCGTGCTACCTTGGGCACACCTGCAGCGTAGGATATGGAGGCTCTTGAAGTTGATGACATTAGCCCTGCCTTGGAAGTGACTGAAGACTTTTTCAATAGTTTTGATACTAAGCTTGAAAAGATTGTGCAGCCCTCTGAGGTGTACGGTGTACAGGAGGTCCCCGAACTGGTTGGGCACGAGGTATTTGATCAGATAACAGAGAGCAGGAATCTGAGGAACGTTGCATCCTTAGCCAAAAGTAGCCTCATCTGGGATCACTGCAAAAATGGCCTCTTGGAAACCAAAGCTCAGACAGCATTCCCTGCCAAAGACCAGCGTGTGGTGCAGAGGGGAACAGCTGCTGATGGCCTCGCTTGGGCAGGGGAAGGGGAGACAGCAGCTTTTAACATCTTTAATATCTGTCAACGGAGGAGAGACAGGCCTCGCTCAGTGAATGACATCCTGGTGCAGAATGAGGAAGCCTCCACATTCAAGCCAGGACACAACAGGTCACGCTCTGATATCAGCCACGTAAACTGGGGAGTGGTCTTCACAGGCAACTCCCTGCAGCAGCCACTTGCGCCTGGTCAGGGCAATAACTGCACTCTGCTCTCTTACCTGGCGTTAACCAAGGCAGGGGACATCCAAGGAAACACAGGTTTGTGTGCTGCTTTACTGCTCCTGTTGATATGAGGACTTTGCTGTTTGTTTTTAGTACGTACTTTGAAAGAGGAGCCAGGTGTTTACAAAAACCAAACAATCCCCCCCAAAAACCAGCTGTGAGGTAGCTCTTAAGATGATATAAATCAGCATGGCTCTGTTGTCTTTTATATAGCTGTCTGTTTCCCTGCCTAAGGATCAGTTTTTACACCCATCTTGACTTCTGTTCCTTTTGTTGTTTGAAAAACTAAGCTTGTTTTACTTTTTGCTTCTATTGTGTTCAGTTTGACTCAGGAAAAAATAATTTGTTTATTATGTTTTTTGCATTATTTCCTTACTTGATTTTCCCTAACTAAAAAAAACTTAGAATGCGAATGCTATTAGGAGAATGGCAAACCCAAACGAAGACAGTTTTCTTAAAGAGAAGCCATTAAAAAGAGGATATACAAAGCTTTACTGTGAGGCCCGAGGTCTCTGCTCTGTTTCTTTAAGAAATGCTGGTTATTCAGTCCATAAACAATTAACAAAAACTCAAGTGTGCAATTTGTGCTTGTCAATATTAAGGCATCTCTGCCAGCTTTGTATGGAGTACAGGAAATCTTGTTATCAGATTGAGGCAGGCGTCTCTAGTGAGCCATATGAAATGATGTGTCAGCAAGTGATACTTTCTCCTTTTCCTTTCTTAAACATTTCGCTGGAAAAGGTTGCGCTCAGGGCTTTGGAAACACTGAACCAGTGTCTCCATCCCCGTGATTTATTTTGTAGATGCCAGAAGTAAACTGGGTACTTATGGAAAAGAAAAGCAGTTAGTGCCACAAAGGTTTTATAATCTAAACAAAGGCAAGACTTCACAAAGGAATTTAAAAATCAAAATGTTGTGAAAGAGTGGGGTGGGGTGTGTAGGGAAATGGCTCCTGTTAGGAACGGGTTGCCTGTTCAGGTTTAAAATAAGCCTTTTGGCTTAGGTTTTCCACGTAAGTCATCTTTTTTTGGAACGTGAAAAGCAGATGCCCAGTTGTTTGTGTTTGTGTATGTGTGCATATATAAATATATGTAATATGTAGTATATATGTATATGTGTGTGTGTCTGTATATATTTTACTCTGTAAAGATGTGTCAGGACCTGATGTGCAAAGGGGCTGGTGCAAAAGCCACTAGCTTTCATCCATCTTGTTTTCTTTTTTCCTTTACTGAAAAGAAAAACATTATTGGAGAAGAGGAGGCTGAGGGGAGTCCTTATTGTTCTCTACAACTACCGAAAAGGAGGTAGCAGAGAGGTGGGTGTTGGTTTCTTCTCCCAAGCTGTAGGTGATAGGACAACAGCGAATGTCTTCAAGCTGCGTCTGGGAAAGTTTAGATTGGACATTAGGAAAAATTTCTTCACAGAAGGGCTTATCAGGCGCTGGCAGAGGCTGCCCAGGGAGGTGGTTGATTCACCATCCCTGGAGGTGTTTAAAAGGCGGATAGATGAGGTGCTTGGGGCCAAGATTTAGTAGTAGACAGGTACAGTTGGAATTGATCTCAAAGCTTTTTTCCAACCTAGTGATTTTATTGAATCTATGATACATACAAACCTGAAGGTTAGTGTGTTATATTGTTCCATAGTTGCTGTATCCAAAAGAAGGGTGTTCTTGGTTTACAAAGGCAAGTATACCCACTGTTGTTTCAATTTAGGGAGATATATTGCTTCCCACAGAGTGGGGTCACTGTTCAGTGTCCTTCCCTGTGTTTTTGTTCTCCAGGTTGTGGAACAGGTCATCTTTAGTGCTGTCACCCAGCACACGCAAGACAACCTGGTGATTGGGCCCAGTCAGCATGGGCAGGTCCTGCCAAACTAACCTGCTCTGCTTCTATAACAAAGTTGCCTACTTAATGGATGAGGGAAAGTCTGTGGATGTAGTGCACTTGGACGTCAGTAAAGCCTCTGACACCATTTCTCACAGTATTCTGCTTGAGAAAGTGGCTGCCATTGGCCTGGACAGGCGCACCCTCCATTGGGTAAAAGCTGGATGGATGGCCAGACCCAAAGAGTCGTGGTAAATGGAGCTAAATCCAGCTGGAGGCCAGTCACAAGTGGAGTTCCCCAGGGCTCCATGCTGGGTCCAGTTCTGTTCAATATCTTTATCAATGACCTGGATGAGGGGATTGAGTGTAGACTCAGTAAGTTTGCAGATGGCACTAAGCTGAGTGGAAGTGTGGATCTGCTGGAGGGTAGGGAGGCTCTGCAAAGGGATCTGAACAGGCTGGATCAATGGGCGGTGACCAACGGGATGAGGTTCAACAAGACCAAGTGCCGAGTCCTGCACCTGGGACACAACAACCCTGTGCAGTGCTACAGGCTAGGGCAGGAGGGGCTGGAAAGGTGCCTGGCAGAGAAGGACCTGGGGGTGTTGGTCGACAGCAGCTGAACATGAGCCAGCAGTGGCCCAGGGGGCCAAGAACACCAATAGCACCTCGGCTTGTATCAGAAACGGCACAGCCAGCAGGACCAGGGGAGTGATTGTCCCCCTGTACACAGCATCAGTGAGGCTGCACCTCGAATCTTGTGTTCAGTTTTGGGCCACTCACTACAAGAAGGACATTGAGGGGCTGGAGCGTGTCCAGAGAAGGACAATGAAGCTCGTGAAGAGGCCGGAGTACAAGCCTTAGGAGGAGTGTCTGAGAGAGCTGAGTTTGTTTAGCCTGGAGAAGAGGAGGCTGAGGGGAGACCTTATCACTGTGTACAGCTACCTGAAAGGAGGTTGTAGTGAGGTGGGTGTTGGTCTCTTCTCCCAAGTGACAGGCGATAGTATGACAGGGAATGGCCTCAAGCTGCACCAGGGGAGGTTCAGATTGGACATTGGGAAAAACTGCTTCACTGAAAGGGCAGTGGCAGAGGCTGCCCAGGGAGGTGGTGTAGTCAACATCCCTGGGGGAATTTAGAAAATGGGTGGATGACGGATATTGTTTAGTAGCGGATGAGTACAGTTGGACTTGATGATCTCAAAGGTCTTTTCCAACTAAGCAATTCTATGATTCCCTTGGAAGGTATGCAGAACAGGAACGCATCAAGAAGCCTGGAGGCAGAGCTCTCAGTTTCTGTCAGTTGTATCCTGGGCATCTCCTGAGCTTTGCTTAGCGTGAAATACCTTTATATGCCCACAGAAACAATGTTAAAATCTAGGCATTAAAGGTCAGTACACGTCTCCTTGTAGTGTTTTAAGCTTATTCTTTTTGGCCCAATTTCCCCATGCGACCCTTGGAAAAAGTAGAGAGTTCTGTTACTTAGACTGTTTATAGTAAGAAATACCTAAGGCATCCTGTATTTAAAGACTTGCTCGTGTATTTATTTAGTGAGGGTTGTTTCAAACTGCTACTGGAACCCCAGACTGCAAGAAGCAAGCTGCCGATTCAGCTGATGCTGAGCAGCATAGTCTGAGGCTGAAGAGGTCTCCCTTCTCTCAGTCCAGGAATTAAGTGACAGCAAGAGTATGTTGGGGCACACTCTAATGTGTTGCACCTCTCTCTGGAGTGAATCAAATTACATTCCCCTCTCTCTCACACATGATGCAATGGTTCATGAAAGGAAGCAAAATGAAAAATGGAAACGATGTAGGTTTTTCTTTTTTGGCAAACAAATAAATGCTATTAGGAACTGTAGTGCTGGGACACCACTGCTTTCCAAGTCAGGGACTGTGTTTTGCAGTGTCTTCCACCTCCTGGATGTGAGCCTGTGCACTTTCAGAAGCTGAGCTGTCTGCAGTGTTGTTCTCCTTCAAACCTGGATCTCACTTCAGCTGTTCCAGTCCACTTTGCAAGATGACAGACCCCAGGGATATGCACCAACCCTCCAGAAGCCCTAAAAGGGCTTTGCTGTATCCATTGTTAAGTCTGTAGCAGGATTTTAAACCAGTGTCTACAACAGCTTGATAGAAAACTTTCCATGATATAACCACGAGAGGAAGACAAGAAACATGCTCTGTGAACAGCTAAATCCAACGGTGGGATTCCTGAAACTAGGTTGTGTCAAAGATTTAGTCACCCCCTCACAGTGTGTAGTACCCAACGAGTACTGCTTTAGCAGTGGCAGTAGGATTCAGTGGCCCCCTTACCAGCCTCTCAGCAGGCACTTGTGCTGTTTAAATGCAGTTAATGCAATGAAGTTTTTCTCCATACAGAAAAAAAGTGAACAAACTGTGTTACAGTGCGATATCCTCTTTATTATTTCTTGTTAAACAGTTTGTAATTGTAAGTTATAACTGTGAAGACATCCTATCTATAAAGTAGTTTTGTAAAGCATAGCATTCGTAAGAAAACCAAAAATTGACAGGTTTCCTTATAGTACATCCATTCCTCAAATTCTCTATGGTACTGGGAACAAATCCCATTGCTGTGCTCAGTGGTCCCAGAAGTGTAGGTCTCTTCAAAACAGCGTTTTGCAGAAGAGACTTGTTATGGTCAAGTTCTGGGATCTTAGAGGTGAACCAAGCAAGGAAAGGAAGTGGATTGGTAAGAGTGGCTGAAGAACTTCTCCCAGAACTCACCTGTAGCCCAGCAGCAGTCAGTACCTCCACGGTGCTCAGCCTGTGCTTTTTCTGTTGCTTTTTGCAGAGGGGTAGGACGTTTGTCAGTGCTTGGTGCGTGCCCTCCAGGAGCCTTTCTGCATGGAATATTTGTAGGCAGTGAGAAAGGAGAGCTGTGCTCTGAAAATGCACTCTTTTAGCCTGATCCCTTAACCTGTTCTGTTCAGCTGCTATGCAGGTTTTAGAAGGTAGCCATGGTGTCTCTTTCCTCTGTCACAGAGTTTGCTGCTGCTGTGAGCCGAACTGAAAAGGGAAAGCAAAAGCAAGAATGTTGCAGGTACATGTATCTGGGACTGGTAATTATCCTCCATGAGAGACCAAAAAAGGTATTTTAACATTGGCTAAAAGCTGCTTCAGTGATTGAAGGAGTTATAGTTCATAGGAGCATCCCTTTCCAGGTCTTTAATACAGATTAAACATTACAAGATATGTATGATATGGACGAGATACTGAGAGCAACTTCATGCACTCTTGTCAGTCCTCATTGCAGTGGAGGACTTCCCTCTGGAGCCTGCAGAGGTCTCCCAGTCCTCCGAGTACTGAGCTGCTCCATAGATTAACTTAACAATTTGTTTTTCCTTATCTTCATAGTATATTTGTTGCTGTGAGCTTATCTGTTCCTGCTGCTTGCTTTTTTATAATGCAAATAAAATGAAACTGGATCTTTTCCATGTGCTTTGAAAGAAAAGGATCTGAAATGAAGCTGTGCCTTTTGCAGCAGCATTTCCTTAGGCCCGTTGGCAAAACAGCCAGCGTGCTAGGAGGGAGCACTGTCTGTGCCATGGAGCGGTGTCAAGCGGTAAGTGGAGCTACCAAAGACGGAAGCTGTAAGCAAATTCAAGGCAGGCTTTTGTATTTCTGAGCACGTGGCCTGGCAAACAAAAGGAGAATTCTCCTTCTGTAGTATCCGGCAAAAGCTTGCTTAGATTGTTAAAATGCAAGCGTGTGAGCAGTTATCTTTGATAGTCATGTGGACGTTTTCATTCAAACACAGCCACTCCCAAGAGAGTGGGTGCTGTAGTACCTTTCCCAGGCAGCCGTTTTGTTTGCCTACCGTGCCTGTGAGCTTGGGTGACTCCAGAGCTGTCATCACACTGAGCACCTGCACGCTGACAAACTGCCCTTCCTGCTGGCACCTTGTGCCCCTCTCCCACAAGCAGCTGTGGAGACACTCGGGCAGCCCCGTTACTTTTGACAGTATGTTCATGTCAGGCAGCTGAGCCTCTGGGGTGTTCACAGCCCTGTGGCATGGTAAAACACATACCAGAGAAAGGTGACTGCCTCAAAACTGGCCAACAGGCCCAAATTCAGCTGTGTCTGATCAAGGTCAGGATTTCACCTCTTTCTTACATCTGACTGATATAAAAAAAAAAAAATACTTCCCCCCCCTCCAGTCTCTTCAAATCTTTTTATCTGGCCAGGAGCCTAGTCATCATTTGGGATGCTTTAAAGGTACGATCTTAGACTCAGATTTTGTGCAGGGGATATTTCAAGAGGTGTTTGGGCCCCTCTTCATATAGCTGTTGTACATATGACATACTTTTCTAGTGTGGTTTTGTGGAGGTGAGACTTCTACATCTGTATTTGTGAGCAGTGATTCACAGGCTGGGATCTGAGGAGTCATTTTACCGTGATTTTTTCTGTTATTCTGGTGGCCACACAGACTTTGTCAGGATGTTTTCTTTGTTTGCCAGGCATCCTCACCTTCGGCAGCAGTACTGGTGGCTGGTACTAGCTCTGTGCCTGTGATGTTGCCTCGTGCAGCATTTAAGCCATGAGCATGTTGGTGGTGGTGGCTCACAGAGCAGCACACACCAGTGCCATCAATTGCCACCGTTTGTGTCCTCCTCAGACAGGGAGGAGCTGCAAAGACAGCTAGCTGGCAAAAGCAGGGTGCTGCTGCAGAGGTGGAGGCTGTCAGAGATCCTGAGAGGTTTGAAACACTGGAGGTGTGGCATACAGCCTTCATGCTTCCACTCCAGTGATGGCCAGGTAAGGCCTAGCTCCTCACCCATCTACCAGGGAGGTTTCCGAAGCCTGATTGCCATTTGTGGTTTTGCAAACCCACACGTGCACTGCTGTCTTTTGTCTGAGGTATGTAGAAGCCACACAGCCAGGGCACACCAATAGGCTGTTATTTGCCACTGGGATGGCTGAACATTACTGATCCGTAGAGTTGTGCAGAAGATAACGGTGCTGTCCAAGAGGCAAATGTGTGGAAACAACACTTCTGCACCTCCTTCTTTGAAAAGCAGGAAGCCTTAAAGTACCTGGAAATAATCCCAGAGGTATCAAGCCAGTTGGAGAACAGATGTCCCCCCTGTGGCCGATTTATTTGCGACATTAAAAGGTAGTAAAGAAGAAGGTAGCTGCACTGCAGAGATTTCGAGCCGGGGAGTAGGGGCAAAGAGAGGCAAGGCACTTTCCCCAGGATCAAATGGGAGTATAACTTGGATCACCTGACTTCAACTCATCTGTGGGATGATAGTTCTCCGTCTAACCTCTCCAGCTAATTTGCGAAGTGCGGCTCTTATTCCCTGCAGGCTCACTCCTCGTTGCTGCTTGGGCTTGAGCCCCCTCTGCACTGGAAGGGCCCATGGGGCTGGCAGAGAAGAGCAGCAGCAGCAGTGGAGGGAGCTAAGCTGGGCAGCTGCCCTCGGGTGAAGGGAAACGTGACCTGGTCCACTTCCTTGCTTGGGAAGGTGCAGGGTGATGGAGAGAGGAGCCTGTCGGGAGACAATGGGAAGAACTTGCATACGGGAATAAATTCACAGTGGAGGAGGATTACAGTAAGCAGCACTGATGAGTTTGGTTGTGAAGCTGTTCTAGTTGGAAGGGTTATTCTTCGTGGAGATTTTTGCTCTGGAGTATTTTTGCTCTGGAGTATTCTCATTTCATCTCCTGGGGTAGTGCTGGTTGCTTCCAGTGATGTTGCGATGACTCATACCTGAATTTTCAGGTTAGTTGCTGTTATTCCCTTAGTGGTGTCAGCTAACTCTCCAAATGTGAACTTGACCCTGTTTTCATAGCTTTAACAGTCACTTCTATTTAAAGCTGAATTGAGTGAATTTATAAAAAAATCAGCAAATCTTTCTTTGTTTGATATTCTCACTTCTTTTGCAAGTACTACTGTTTTATGCATCTCCTAGCTGGTGGTAGGTAGCCATCTCTTTCAGCTCACTATAATTCTGTCTCTTCCAGAGTCGAGTCCTGTTCTGGACTGGTCTTGCACTTTCTCCACGTCCCCCTTGGCACAGGCACTGTCAGTATGCACAGGTGGCTGGTGGTCTACTCAGCAAACGCTACACAAGAGGTTGATTCCATGCACAGGATTGAGTGGAGTGGCCAGACAGCCAGGATCCTGTAGACTTCAGCAGAGTTTATTGAATGTTTCTCATACAATGCTGCCCCTGAAAGGAAAGACATAGAGAGTAATTTGTTCAGGTGCTTTATCCATCTTTTTAGGCAGTTCATCAAGTAAGGGATTTTTTTGGTGAACAGCTAAGCCAACCTCACTAGCCCTGCATAAATCTAAAATTAAGAGTTTGCAAGTTCAACACTTACAAAGCAGGTTTTGCTTTCCCGAAACCTAAGGAAGATGAAAAAGAATGAATGCCTTCCTAGTGGGGAGAGATGCCGTCTATTTATAGAAAGGAATGCAAACTGCTCCCTAGTACAAGTTCCATTGCAGTAGTGATTCCCTGAAAAGAGGTGGCACTGGGAGAAGTCGGATTTGCCTCCAGGACAGCTATCTGCTGGAAATTTATAGCTAAATATCAATGCCATTATTTCAGGACCGAGATAGGCCTGCCTGAAGGATCTACCTGCAAAGCCAGATGGGGGATAAAAAGGGAAGAAAAGACTGTATTTTTAAGTAGGAGGGAAGCGGGCATCATGGATCTGAGTCACACTGGCTGAGGCACAGTTTGTCCCTGATCTAGCAAGCCCCACCAAGCAGGTGACTAGCCCAACCCAATTAGAGAACATTTTGGGTTTCAAAGGTGTCTAAGTTCTGTGACATCAGAGAGGACTAATGACAAAAATTGTGTAACTTATGCTCTTCTCTTACTAAGCATTAGAGAATCTAGAGAGGAGCACCACCTCAAGAGGCACTCCCCTCAGAAACCAGGCATCTCTGCTTCTACTCGTTTCCAAGTTACTCAGTATTACTGCAATCGGAAATGTTTCAGTGCTGGAAACCAGGGCAAGTTTTCCTGCTATACCAACTGGGACACAAGTACAGTCAGTTGTTTGGGAGCATATATCTTCTAGACACGTTAAGATGACATTTGGGCTCCCTCTCTTGTGGTGCTGGTTGCACCAGCTGCCCCTAAGTGTGGAGAGGGGTTGATGTGGGCGCAGTGCAGGGTTCCTAGCTGGGATGAATGGGCAGCTCCCAACAGAGAGGAGAGACACTGAGGAAGATACTGAGGAAGATACTCCCCAGCTGCTGAGTCTCTCTTTCGCTCTGCCTTCATCCCCCTCTTCTTTTGAAATGATAACTCCAGATGGCTCATGTGTGGGCCATTTACTGTGATTATATCCGTTTTTTTACTCTTCCTCAATTTATTCTCTCTGTCTCTGTAGGGAGGAAAAGAGATAGGTTCTGTTTGGAAGGTGGATGGAGAGATGGTAGTGTTTGCTCTCTGAGTGAAAAGGTATTATCTAGCCCACTGCATGTTGAGGAGATAAAGGAGCAGAGGGTTATAAGGGGGGTGGGTGGGTGTGTATCTGTAGCATATGGATTCAACCTGTCTCTGCCAACACCTATTGCCCTGACCTAAACAATACTAAACATTTCAATTTTAATGAAGTTTGCTGCTGGTTCTGTCCCAGTGAGACTAAGTGGAGCCAATTCATGGGAGCCTGAAGGGAAGGAGTGGGGCGAAGGAGGGAGAGGGGGTGCCTCTGTGAAAGGCAGGGAGAGAGAGTCTTTCTCTAACTCAACAAAAGACAAACAAACCTGCGTGCAGATGAAGGAGGGGTGGCTGGGGGAAGGTTATGAGTTGTCTTATTAAGGAGAAGCTTGAACTGTCATCTGTACTTGATGGAAGCGAGAGAGATTGCAGTTGGAGCTGCAGAAGCGCTGCCTCCCTGATTGGATTAATAGAAAGGGAAGATGACTGTAGAATGGCTGCCCATTATCTGCACTACAAAGGGATTAGTGTGGGTTTCAGAGAAATTAATGGCTTTTGAGTTAGTGCAGAAATACTAATGAATGTCAGGGCCAGAGATGTATGGTGAACAAAATTGGTTCTCTTGTAGTGTATGTGCGCGCGCGTGCATGTGTCTGTCCATTTGGGATATGAAAGAGTGCTTTTTCTCTAGCATTTTGAGTTTTAGATTAGGCTTTCAGTTTTCATATATACCCAAAATACTCTTGAGTAGCTTATTTGTTGGTGAAGTATAGTTATATTGATTTATTTTCCACCTTTTCACACCTAGTGCCAAAATAGCAGTTTTTTAATTGTTGCTTTGATTTTAGTTGCGTATGCAGGAAATCTTTGTAACTAAAGTATAGAGCACCTTGAACATTACGTTTGGAGTAAGTGGGCGTTGTGGTTTAACCCTGGCTGGCAACTAAGCCCCACACAGCCATTCACTGGCTTCCCTGTCATGGGATGGAGGAGAGAACTGGAGGGGTAAAAGTGAGAAACCTCATGGGTTGAGAGAAAGAGAGTTCAGTAGGTAAAGCCAAAGCTGTGCATGCAAGCAAAGGAAAAACAAGGCATTCAGTCACTACTTACCGTCAGGAAGGCGTTCAGCCATCCCCAGGAAAGCTAGGCTCCATCGTGCATAACTTACTTGGGAAGATAAACACCATCACTCCAAACATCTCCTGTTTTCTTCTTCTCCAACTTTGATATGCTGAATATGAGGTCCTATGGTACTGGATGTCCCTTGGGTCAGCTGGGGTCAGCTCTCCTGGCTCTGTCCCTTCCCAGCTTTTTTCCCCCTTTCTCTGGTAGGGTGGGGAGCAGAAGAGGCCTTGGCTCTGTGTAAGCACTGCTCAGCAATAATGAAAACATCCCTGTATTATCAACACTGTTTCCAGCACAAATCCAAAGCAAAGCCCCATGCTATCTAGTATGAAGAAAATTAACTCTATCCCAGCCAAAACTGGCACATTGGGTGATGTGGAGAAGCTGAGGCTGAGCTGGCAAGGCAAAACCTCCTATGAAGCTTGCGTACTCACATTGTGTATCAAACAATTCTCATGTATGTTCATTAAGTTTAACTGAAACTTGTCTGCTTAATCCTTATAAATCCTTAGGTTTAGTCTTTACTGAAGAGATGGCCAAAGCTTTTACACTGTTGTTGTCCTGGCTTCTCCTGCCCATACACAAAACTCTCACAACCAACTGCAGCAGTGCTTTCAGCTAAGGATGAGAGTGTCTCCTCAGAGTGTAGGTTACAACCCAAGTTCTGCTTTCTCACCAGTTATTATCAGAAGCCCCATGGAGAATAACTGCATCCCTCAAATACTTATAGTCCCTGACTCTCCTGGTGCCCCTGGGAGGATAGGTAGACTCACCCATCCGCCAGCGGTGGTGAGAGCAGCTTGGTCAGCAGTCCTAGCTATATTAGCAGGGAAGTGCAGTTCAGATGGAGTTGTGGTTATTTCTGTGCAGGCTTATCTTTGGCTCTTTGTTTCCAAGCTTCATCTAGCCCAGATGCTTCTGTTTTCTTACCTCTGTGTGAAGACATCCTAGGTATGCCCAGAGGTAATTGTCTAAAACTTGTTAGACCACAGCCTGTTAACTGGTTAAGCTGAGACAGTGAAAATATCTTGTGCCTCCAGCTCTCTACCCTATCCACCTTTCAAAGTTTTTCAGCCCGAGGGCAGAAACCACACGTGAAGCAGGTCCTGTGTTGCTGCGACTTGTAATGCTGCTTGTTCAGGTCAATTGATGCTGGTTCTGTTTTGACCTAACTGTGCTGGGCAGTGGATGAGGAGCTGTTCCCAGGTGGCTACCTGGCTTCTGCGATGGGAATAGCAGTCTCTAAGGAGAAGGGACAACTGGAGGCAGAAACTTCTTCACTTGTGTCTGTTAATTCTGCCACTGCTTGTAAGTCAAGTTCTGTCACAGGTACCCTTACTGGAAAGGTGATGTAGAGTCAAATGGGAGCAAGAAGTTTTTCCTCAGGCTGGGTTGTTTTGGGGTGCCAAGTCTGTGTTAAAGTGAAACAGTGAATGCCACTGCATTTATACAGGAGCCAACAAAAACTGCATAGAGCCACATGTCCAGCCCAAGGCAAAAATACAGGGCTGCATGTATTGATGGTGGCTGCAGTAGCACAAAGCAGATTGAAACAAGTTTTGCACAGAAACCTTTTTTTAAAACTCAGAAATGCTTTAGAGAACTCCATTGAAATTTGTATCACTTTGATGCCTGGAATGACTTAGATATGGGCTGGTTTTCTTGGGATGAAGAAAATTCCCCTCAACTGCCTTGGGCCAGGCTTTGTTAAGGGGTCCACTGCAAAACACCTGAAGTGCTGGGGGACTTGGTTATGTGTGTGTTTAAGTCTGGGCAGCCTCCTGCTTTTTATTTTTGGTCATGTCTGCTAGACCCAAGCCTGATTCCCATAAATCAGCAGAACTCCTCTCTTGTGAACAGAGCTGTGCGAAATGTTCCAGTCCCAGGCCCTGCTGTAATGTGATAAGACACTGCTGTCACTGGGCACAGTTCTTCATTCCCTGTGTCCTGGGTCAGTACAGGTGCAGTGCTCATGTACTGGCAGTGGGGCTGCTGGAACAGCCCCACTGTGGGACACAGCTCTGGTGGTGTGTGGAGTGAGGAAAAGAGTGTGAGGAAGAGAGTGTGAGGAACAGCCCAGTGTCAGCACGTTCTTCTTGAAGGTGCTGCAGTCACTAGGGTAGAGATACTCCTGCAGCCACTGGGGAATCATAGAATCATTAGGCTGGAAAATGCCTTAGAGATCATCAACTCCAACCACAACTGTCTACTACTAATAATGTCCCCAAGTACCTCATCTACCTGCCTTTTAAACACCTCCAGGGATGGTGACTCCACCACCTCCCTGGGCAGCCTCTACCAGCTCCTGATAACCCTTTCTGTGAAAAATTTTTCCTGATGTCCAATCTAAACTTCCCCTGATGTAGCTTGAGGCTATTCCCTGTTGTCCTATCACTTGTCACTTGGGAGAAGAGACCAACACCCACCTCTCTGCAAGCTCCTTTTCGGTAGTTGTAGAGAGCAATGAGGTCTTCCCTCAGCCTCCTCTTCTCCAGGCTAAATATACCCAGTTCCCTCAGCCGCTCCTCATAAGACTTGTTCTCCAGCCTCTCCACCGGTTTCATTGCTCTTATAATCATGATGGAGCAAGTATTTCCCTGCAGCCCCCTTCAAGACCCTGTGCTGGAGAAGGTAGAGATTTCTTGAAAGAACTGTGGCCATGGAGAGCTCCTGCAGGTTTATCCTGAAGGAACACAGCCCCTGGAAAGGACCAATGCTGGAGAAGGGGAAAAGAGTGAGGAGGAATGAGCAGCAGAGAGGAATGGACCATGATTCCCTTCCCTCTTCCCTCTGTGCTGCTTGGGGCAGAGGGGAAGTAGAGGAGTGTGGAGTTGATCCTGAGAAAGAGAGGGCCAGGAGGGGAAGGTGATGTTTTAATTAGTATTTGTTTCTCACTGTCAAAATCTATTTTAATTGGCAATAGTTTACTTAATAATATTGTGCTCTTCTGGAATAGGTTCTGGGAGACTTGCAGTGTTTTGTTGCTCTGTCACTATTCTCCTGGATAATCTCAAGAAAATTACTTTTTTTTTTTTTTTTTCCCCCTCTGTTTCCCCGTCCCCTTTTTGTAAGATGTTTTGATATCTCTGGGTAAAAAAGTGCTGTATTCTCATCAGATTAAATGTAGAGTCCGTGCTTGTATTTCGTAATTACAACCTACTGGGTGAAGGCTATTTCTGTGACCCTATCCTCCAGGTATATCATGTGTGGGCAGGAAAGATTTTTAAGCCACAATGATGTAGCAATTTGAGACGATTATTTAAAAAGAATTAATAGTAATGTTCTCATTTTGTTCCCTCCAGAACACAAGCCAATGTTCCCAAATATTCTGAAGAAGGGATACTTAGAAATTAGAAGAGACAATGACAACTACTGGCAGACCTGCTATGCTGAGCTCTCCCCATACAAACTGTACCTGTATTGCTTGGACAGCAGTGGCAACCAGACTCTTCCCACCGTGTATCCACTCATGCATTTTCAAAGGGTCACTGTTACTGGTTGCATTGAGACCAAGGTGGTGGACACTGTCCTGTCAGACAACTCGCAGCTGCAGTTGAAGGCAGAGTCCCCATGGGAGGCTTTGGACTGGGGACAGAAGCTCTGGGAAGTGGTGCGTGCTTCTGTGCCCGCTTTCATGAGGCAGCAGGAGAAACTGGAGAATGTGCCAAAGCCTGAAAATAACAGTGACCTTTCTCAAACCAATGGATTGTCGGAGAAGCCCATGGAGCTCTTCCTGTCCATGAATTTGACTGAGAACACTAAAGAGTACCAAAATATTCTCAAATCAGGGACTCTTTACAGGTTAACTGTCCAGAATAACTGGAAGGCATTTACCTTTGTCTTGAACAGGTCTTATCTCATGGCATTCCAACCGGGTAGGCTTGATGAAGATCCTCTGCTGAGCTACAATGTCGATGTGTGCCTGTCAGTCCAGACAGATACTCAGGATGGCTGTGACTCTTGCTTTCAGGTCATTTTTCCTCAAGATGTCCTCCGCCTGCGTGCAGAGACCCGTCAGAGGGCCCAGGAATGGATGGAGGCACTGAAAGCAGCGGCCAACGCTACTAGAAGTTTAACTCAGAACCCACAGGTCACACTTAGGAACAAACCCGGAGATCGGCCCTTTGGAAATGATCTTAGAAAAAGTAAGCGTCAGTCTGTGACCACCAGCTTCCTGAGCATCCTGACCACGCTGTCTCTCGAGAGAGGGCTCACAGTTCAGAGCTTCAAGTGTGCAGGTAAGCAACCAGACTGCAGCATCTGCACCTGCTCCCCTTCTGCAGGAAAAATAATCTCTTGGAAGTGCATGTGTATGTTTTAGCAGCATGCAGCTTTTCCCTGCCTTTTACTATGGTCGTAGCCACTTAGGTGTGTTAGCCTTTCTTTGCTCTCTGTGAAATGTGGAGAAAAACCTGTGGGTTACTTAGGGATTCACCCGCATTTCATGAGCAATGCTGAAGCATTAGGTCCTGCACATGTAACATACAGCACTGCATGGGCTAGTGCTGCCTTACAGAGTGGGTGACCTGTTTTCTTGCCTCAGGACACTGGAAAGGCAGTCCAGAATCAAAGGGGTTTGAATTCTGGATACTTTGCAACTTTCTGACTTCTGCCACTTCTGTTTCTTTTTATTGTCCTATCTCCTGCAAGTTGTTTTTGGAGCTCAGTTTCAGCTCTGGGTCTTCTGAAGGGAGTCCTTGCACATATATGCTTCCCTGAACACTGTCATTTCCCACCGTGTGTTCTAGTACTGAGGTTCAGGCATGAGCTGCTTGTCTACTCAGTTCTTCCCATGAGGCAGGGGTGAAAATGTGACCTTAAGCCTCTGCATCTAATTGTAAATCTTGGTTCACTTGACTGCTGACTCTAGTCTGAGGCAAGAGTGTGATTTTATACAGTTTGTGAATGAAGTGAAAATAGGACCCATGTGAATGCAGTTCTTTGTCCTTTTACTTCAGCAAGGTCACCTTTGTGGAGCAGATTTGGGAACTTCATGACTAAATTGTGCTCTGTGGCTGGCTTTAGTTACCTTCACTTCGAAACTGGTCGCTGTATCAGAAACAGCTATTCTGGAAGGTTCCCGCTTTTGTTGTGGGAACTCTGAGAGTCCTCCCTTCTCCCCTCTCTGCTCTGCGGTGGGGGAACTGTCTGATGTGGGACTCTTCTGTTGCTCTGGAACCATACATGGCTCTAGGGGGAGAAATCTTTGTGGGTTCAGGACCTGCTGGCTGGCCTGAATCCCTTCCAGGGGAGAACTGAGCCCCAGAAGTACTGGGTTGCCCTCAGTTCTGACTGTGAGTGCAGCTGGGTTTGTCCCTCTCCACTAGTCACCCGCAGGTGCTGTTCCTGCTCACCTCTCCACAGTGCTGGGTCAAATAAGTGTCCTCAAGATTGATCCAGCCTAGGGTGACACCCAGCAGACAGCCTTATGAAACTCAAATAGGCATCAGAATTAACAGCCTTGTTTTAAGATGATGCCCCAGACAACATTAAATCTTTATTCCTTTCTCATAATTTCTTTTAATTAAAAGGTCAGTAGAGGAAAATTTTGTAATTTTGCTTTATCTGCTGACTGAGGTGTAAGAGAGTTTCAAGTGAGTATTCCTAGCAGTCGCCTCAAATATAGGATCAGGCCCTGGGATGGCAACAAAATGCACATCTCCCATGCAAAACAGGTTATAATAGTACGGGATCAGACTTTTCTGTGAGAGGGGGTGGTTTTACTCTTCCAAACATGGGACAAGTCATCTGCACTCACTCGCGTGTTCCCCACAGCAACAAGGTGCTCTGCCTGCGGCAGGACTGTGTGGAGCCCTTCCCCGATATATGTGAGGCTCCTGGGACCTCTTTTTTTTTGTCCGCAAAACTGAACAAACACTCTTGTGCAGAGAAGTGTGTGTTGTGGAGGGTCTGCGAAGCTGGCCGCTGGCATCCTCTGTACCTGAGGACGGGGATGCAGAGGGGGGCAAAGGGAGAGGACCCTTTGCAGTCTGAGGCCCTTGGAGTTGATTGTCAGCTGGAACTTGCAGCAGTTACCACGGCGCAAAGAAACGAATAATTGTAATTCTAACTAGGAGAAACTGGGGAAATACTTGTCTGGCTCAGAAAATTTGTGCTGAGGAGGCTTGGGAGGCTCAGCAGCAAGCGGGGAAGCTGCTTGGCCCTGGCTCCCCGCGGGCAGTTTGTGCTGTTTAACCCGAGGGGGCTGCTGTTGGTAATTACCGCTTGCAGGCATTGAGAGCGGGTTTTCCCCAGGGCTGCTGGGAGGGGTGAGCTTGGAAAAGGATGAGGAGGGGGGAGGAAGAAAAGTTTAGCTGTGAATTCTTCAGCCATTTAGTGCAAATTCCTGTAATTACCGTCTTTGTGTCCTGTCCCAATAGCACATAATACAGCAGAAGCCTTTCCTAATTGAGACCTTACAGGAGGTACAAATCCCTCCTTTGTTCGGCCTGACAAATTAGTGCCAGAAAGTGGCGAGGTCCGAGTGGGAATCAAAGGCAAGAAACACAAAGATGGAACTTAAGGCTACAGTAATAACCCTCTCTAGTCCTGCAGGGGAGGGAGGGAAGGAAAAGTAATGACCAATGAAAAATGAAGGGGTTTTTTGTTATAAATTCCCTTGACATGACAGCACCTCAGGGCTGCTTTATTTATTTAGGAAAAGTGATTAAATAGTAATACAACGAGGCAGACCATTGTCTCTCAAGCTACCCCCCTTCCTCCAGCCCCCTGCTGCCTTGGCTAATTGATTGACAATGAACCTCTGATAAAGAAGGTTGTTGGGAGGACCTGATGGGGACAGGGTGGTTTTTTCTTATTTTGTCTTTGGGGGGTTCCCCTCCACGATTTTTTTTTTTTCTGTTTGAAATGCCCTCTGAGTCCCCCTTTCCTTTTCTGCCCCAGTAAAAGCTTTTCGAGGGACTGCTCCCAAACAAACAGCTGACACTCACAAGCAGGTAGGGAAAGAATGTGAATGTTTGCACCTCACTATTGACAAGTTTATCTTGGAGCCTTACTAGCACTTTTCATCTGGTGATGTTAGCCAGGCCAGTGGTGTCAGATGCAGTGATGGGGCAGGGGGGACAAACTGTTGATACACGGGAGTCAGAAGGGCAGCTTGAAAAAAGTTTTCTTGTGCTTGATCAACAGATACAAAAGCTTTTCCTCACATTTCTAACTCTTTTTCTTACTGTGGAAGGCAGGACGTTGTTTCTCATAATTTCCACAAATGAACTATGTCACTGGTTATCAGTGGAAAGCTGTATTTTTATAAACCCTTTTACTTTTGCTGCCATTATTTCTATTTTGCTTGGAGCAGCAACATGTTTTGGAACATGGGGTTAACTAGAAACAAGCTGGTAAGGTTTTATGGTTTGTTCTTTAATATGTTAGGAAATGGGACACACATCATGTGGGGATAATCTGTTGGAAGGTGTGTTGTTATCTTTTATGTATTTATTTCACATGGATTCAAGAGAAATCCCCAAACTGTTCATGTCACAAATTTGAGATGAGGTGACTTCCATCAAAACATGTTTGGCAAGTGCAGCTTCTTGCAGACAGCAGTAGCTGGTTGTGAGTGCCCCAATGGCTGACCCATTTCCCTGTTGGGCCCTCTATGGATTCCTGGGGAAAGGCAGATGGTTCTCCTGGAGGTCTGTAAGGAGCGAATGTCCCCAGCTACCCTTCAATATTGTTATTCCCTTGGCATATGCCTTCATGTTTCCATAGATGGGGAAGACAAATGGCCTCTGCCCTTGCCTCCTGTTTTTGCACAGCTCTTGTTCTTTTGATGTCTCTCTCCTTTTCACTTTTTCTTCCCCCCCCCCCCCATCCTTTATTAAAACAAACATTTTTTCAGTGAAGTCAATTGTGTCTGCCAGGAACTCTTGTTGCTCAGACAGCAAATCCTAATGAATGTGGGAGTTTCTGCCTTCTGCAAAATGTGCTCTACACCCTTTTGTTGGTTTGTATGACTTTCCTTGCTCCTCTTCTGGGGTGCCTCTGTCTTTTCCTTCCTGCTTTCTCCATGTCTCCTGATTTTCCAAAAGGATAAATACTGCTATTAGGGCTCCACTGTCTTGGCTGTCTGAGCCCAACACTAGGTGCAGTGAAGCTGAGGCTGGTAAATGGGCTATTTCCAGAGCTTGTAGCCCTGTCAAATTGAGCAGCAGGTGGAAAGCTGTTGACTTCCAAGGAGTCATCCTGCCTCTAGTGCTGTGGTCACATGCAACACGCGGAGCCGGTGCAGCCTCTGCTCTGGTTCTCCCCAATGTGCTGGGCACAATGTTGACTTTGTTCAACTTCTCAAAAAGCCATATAGTTGAAAATTCTAAATCCAGATAGTTGAAAAGCATCGATGCTCCTTCCGTGAATTTAACAATTACTTTGTGTGAACTGTCATTGCACCCAGCACCTGTTTGTAGCTTCACTGAAATAAAAATACTAGGGGACAAGTCTTAGCAAGTGTAGCACTATGATAAAATACCAGAAGGTCCTGTGGAAGGTTGTCAGCACTCTTGTCATATTTCTAGTTGCAAATACCAATTGTTTCTCACCTGTCCATGGCTTTTAGGATTGTGCTTTCTAAGTGCTGTATATATTTGTGCTTGGTTTCATTTCAGTTGATCCCTTTGTTCCAAGACTTCAGCAACTTTTCCCTTCCCTGTATTTCAGACTCTGTAAAATCCCCTGAGAAGTGTTTTTTGCACTGTAGAGGTTTTATAGTTTGTTGAAGTAGCTTCACTTTAGACCACAGTCTTGCAGTCTTGTCTGTTGATTCAAAAGTAAAACTTACACTGCTATCAGAGTTTTTTCTACACTCTTTTTTTTTTTCTTTTCGCTTTCCACTAGCCAAAACCAGCTGAGCAGAAAAAAACATCATCTGTGTCTAAATTAGGAAAACTGGGAAAATACACTATGTCTAAACAAGGACACTGACTTGTTGGGAGGAGTCACGGGGAACCTTTCCAGGCAAGGGTGACTTGAATTTATGGTGCAAGGAGTACCTAATTTGCAGTGGACCTACATGCTTCAAAACACAAGATTTCTGGTCCAGAGTGCCTTTGCCACATGCTAGCTCTTGTTTGAGGAAAGATCCGGAGATATTGCATGGTATCTCTTTTACTTGCTTGAGTTGACTAAACCTGTTATCAGTGATCAGTTACAATCACAGAGGCCATTTAATCTTCAGTAGTAAGGTGAGTGAGCTCTTCCATCCCCTTTTAAGATGGCTTGATTAGGGGATATGGCAATGAAAAAATTAGCTTTGTTTAAGCTGGTAGATTTTAGTTACTTATTTCTGGAGAAGCTGATCTAGATTATAATTAAAGTGGGATCTAGACATTGCTGACATAAATAATATGGGATTTAAATATTGCTTAAATAATTATAACTGGATAGTGTCAAACCCACATGGCTTCAGCAGGGAAAATTTTCTGCCTTTAATCTGTTAAGGTTTTGTTGTGGGTTTGTTTTAAGCCTGTAAGCAGCTCACAGAAAAAGTAGTCAAGGTAACTTTGCTTGGAGGTTTATGAGTTCTGATAATTTCTATAGAAAGAGAATTACTTTGGGGAAAAAAGTCATACTGGGAACAGGGCAAAATGTAATGTAAATTCAAACCTGGATAGGCGTGAGGGAGAACTGAGCTGGACTGTTAGTATGTCTTCCTTGTGAATTTGAGTTTTCCTTTGGGGAACTGGAATAGATGCGTAGAAACACAGGGCCAGCAGCTGGAGTAATTGTCAACTTCTCTTACTGTTTGTGCTGAGCAGCTAGAGCAGTGTTGTATGTCTAACACTGAAAATTTGTTGCTGTGCTCCTTCTTCTTAGTCTGTTTTATGGCTTTATAAAGCTGAAAGCCTTTTGAAGTCTGTGGGTAATTTTCTTTTCTTAATATTTATGTTGTTTCTAAATGAATTAGGTTTTAAGCTAATCCGTCACAGATTTAATTATGGAACACATTCACAAGGAAGTCGCTTTTTCCTGCGCAAGGAACTTTATTGAATAAGGAAAACAGTTATGTACTTCAATGTAGTTTGGTCTTCCTCTTTCTCTGTTTCACTGAGGAGCTTCTCCAATATTTTCTTGCTGAAAGATTAAAGAGAAAGGTATCTGGATAAAAAGAGTAGTTTTGTGTGTCCTCCTCGACTGCAAGAGCATGCAACACCCTGAGTGTGGCAGAAGTGGTGTTTTCCATACTTTGCAGAAAAGGAATTGTGTTCAAGTGTCTTGGATTCTTACTCCATAGTGTCCTTGCCACTACCTTAAGTCAAGGGGAGAGACTTGTTATGACTTTTTAACCTCATCTTCCTGTACGTCTTTCCTCCTGAGGTCTTAGCACTTGGAGATAAGCCTCTTGATGTTGACACTCCTGCTCTGCTCACAGACATTGTTGAGAGTGGTTCATCTGTCCTTGGCAGCACTTTCTTGCTGCTATTTTTTCTAACCCCTCTTCTCTTTGCTTGATTCCAAGGCTGTTTTGTTACATTTTCTGTGATGAAAGGTTTGGGATTATTCCTTCCCTCATTTCGCTAACAGTATACCTGCGGCCACACTTCTTCCCTCTGTAGCTTGCTCTGTAACATCCTTTAAGTAGGAATGATTTAGGGTAATGGTAAATACCGTGGTATTCTCCTTGCACGAGGCTCAGGGTTTTCCAAACCTTTGTACAGGGTTATGTGGATAATATTCCATGTGAGCATTGGGAATAGGTGAGAGCTTGGTGAAAATTGTCCGCGCCCCCCGCTCCCCAATCCTGTGGAAAGTGCTTTCTCTAGCTGTAGGCAAGTGTTTTCTCTGTAAACATTAAATGTTCCCTTCTCCCACTCCAAACTATTTGTTGTGTTATCGATCAATGAGATGGTCAGCTACCTCTGACTCTCTTGCTGAGAAGGGATGCTCCAGAGTTTAAAGCCGGGAATCAATGCTGCCGTTGCTTCTGGTAAACATAATGACAAGTATATGTACCTGAATGTTCAGGTGCAGGATTTCCAAGGGCATTAAGCCACAACCTTTTCCTTCCTCTTCTTTTTTCTCTCTCACTCTTGCTCTTTTTTTTTCCATCTTAAAAAAAACAAAGTAGCATAAGTGGTCTATGCCACAGAAATATGTTTGTCACAATACATCACTTTGAACTGCATAACATCAAAGAAAATCTGTGCTTTGATAACTTGATTTGAAAGGATTGTGGAAATAGCCATCATTATGAATCACAACAGATAGGAATGGGAAGGATGGTGATTTTCAAACAGCAAAGCTTGTAAGGCAAAGGAAAGTATAAGGTAGGTGCCAGTGCCACATTCTCATCTGAAATATTCCAGCCTTACAACCATTATGTAACTGTGCAGAATGTGATTTTCTTGAGAATATGAAGAGGAATGAGAAATACTCGCTGTAAAAATGTGTATCTGAGGAACTGATCCCAAAAACGCTGGCAAATAAAACTCTGTAAGACATGTTTTAGAGTTTTGGAAAGCAAGCATCCTTTATCAGGCCTGGGTAACATGCAGGAGTGATCACCATCAATCGTGTACAGCGAGACAGAGGTTGGTTACAGAATATATTTCCCATTTACATTCATATGTATAAATTTTCCCAGAAATCTTATGCATGTTCTGTTACTTTCAAAGGTCTAATTTTAATGTTATGAAACTTTGCAATAGTCAAAACTCTTGCTAATTTGGAGCTGGCTCCAGGTCTCTGCCTGACCTTGGCGTTAAGATAGAAAATACTGCAAACAGAGGTGATTACAGAAGAAGAGATGTCTGTTCAGCACAGATCAGACTGAACAGAAGGCATTATCATCTTCAAAGAACAAGCAGTGTCTGGAAAACACCATTTTAAAGAAAACGTGCTGTCAGAGGGACATTATCTCTAACTTTCAAAAAACCACAACTGCTTAAAGGAAACTTAACAGCACTTTAGCTTAAATCAAAATATTCCACTTTGTGAAGTTTCAAAGTATTCCACATATTGTATCAGAGCAAGGAAACAAATGTGGGATCAGAAAAGAGCTGGAATAAGGAAGAAAGCAATGTATGCTGCTTGAGTACGGAACATCTTTTGCTTTCTCCTCTTTATAAAACCGCCCCTCCTGAAGAAGGAAAGGGCATCCAAGATTGCTTGCTGAGACCCTTCCCACCCTGGATACCCTCAGTTATTATGGGCTGGACATAGCCATTTAGAGGGAGGAGGAGAGAAGCTCCCCCAGCACTTCTGTGCTTTGTCGTTCCTCCCTGAGGAAACTCTCTCAGTGGACTGGAATGAGCTTCTATCTCTAGGAGGTTGCAAGAAACCTTAAAGGTTTAAGGCCTTAAAGGTTGCAAGGCCTTAAAATGGTGAGCAGATGAGTGGGCATACTTCTGTTTCCTTTATAGAGGAGCAAGATTTACCTCTGTTGTGCTTCTAAAAACATGGGCTCCATAGCAACAGTGTGAGTACCTTCTGCAAGCATCTTTCAGGGCTACAGGTCAGAGGAATGTCATGTCAGATGAACAGGACTGGTATTTCATATCTAGTCAGCTGCTCAAACCCTTCACCTTTATTTATGAATACATTTTAAAACAGTGAAAGAATAGTTCTGTAGGTACTACAGAGCACTGATACTAAGCCTCCTACCACGTGTGCCTACTGGCTTCGTCCATAACTGCATAGTGAAGCAGGACTGTATGGAAACTCTTTTACTGGTCAGGAAACTGAAAGGAAAGATGGGGAAAATGCATGTTTTGCACAGAAGGAAATACAAAGTTGTCAGCTCTTAAGTTCTGATCCCAAGCCACCGTCATAGGTCATCTTTTTTTTGCTGAACACACTGCTGAATTACTTGAATTGACTTTACTCTTACAAAAGACATACCTGCAAATATTGCTTTGCAAAAAGTTTTGCTAGTATTTACTGTACAAAAATTATTTCTCCGATGATAGTAGTTTACAGTCGTGATTTTGCATTATGTATGTTGAGTAACACCACTTGATACATATGTTTATACTTACACTGTTTTGAATGGTAAAGGAGAAGATGTTAACATAGGTATCACTTCCATCAACTGCCCTGTTTATGTATTTGCCTTTTTCAAGAAACTGCCCATCCTCATTTCAAAAAAGGGGAAGGTGGAGAGAGAGATGGAGACAGGACCTGTCCCACACTGATTCACTTGATAGTGTGTAATTGTAGAGAATTGATGGCCAGATGGCTCTGGAGTATGGCAGAGGCAATAGTGAATGCATTGTACTGGTCAGATTATTCTAATTATTTTGATTAGAGGAAAGGGGACATGTTAGCATCAGCTAATGGGGAGAAGGAGGCGTTGAATTTATGCCTAGAGTAATTGAGCTGTAATCTCTCCTCAAATCAGGATGACTTCTACTGGGAGAAAAGATGCCTTCAGTGGGTGGGGTTACATAATTACACAAAACAAAGTCAGATATAGTGACAAAAGTAGTTATAGTTGACTTCTGCCTGAAAAACTGTTTAATCGGTACTTTTGCCATGTAACTGGTGTACGAGGGTTCTGCTAATCAGCTTTGCTAATCGGCTCCAGTGGAGACCATCTGAGCATGCAGCACAGAGTGAGGCTCTGGTGCTAATTGTGTCTGTAGCTGTAAATGTCACACGGGGACACTAGCATTTGAAAGAAAAACAGAAATACTGTCATGTGTGCTGCGTCAAAGAGGTGCTAATAACAATCACAGCCATCTCATTATATCTTATCCAAAAACTTTTAGCCATGCTTCCTGAAAAGGTTGTTTAATGTGACTGTGCTGTCTGTTTTTAGTCCTACGCTCTAATATTATTTGAACCTGTTGACTCGTTTTAGCCGCAGTTGGGAGGAAGGCAGAGGTGTCAAATACATTGTGTTTCTGTGTGTTTTGTGAAAACACGTGGTTGGGTGAAGGAGAGCTCTGCATTAGTTCCTTCCAACTAAAGCAGCAGCTTTTGACTACATTGTTTGACACCAGAGACTCCACACAAGAGGGCATGGGAAGAGGTGAGGGATCCAGCTGTGAAAAAAGTATCAGGCAGATCTCAGACCCTGTAAGACACAGGGTAATCCAATCATAAGAAAAAAAAAAAAAGCCTGCAGGAAACTGAGCTGTGTCACTGCTGCTGGTCATGGACTACTCACTCTCAATGTGACTACTGCTCACAGCCATTGCTCATGGCCTGGCTGTGGTTTGCCTTGGCTGTGCTAATTCTGTGGCCAAATCCTACCTGCCAAGCCAGCATTCCTTCTGGCTGTCAAGCAGGAGCTGGTTTGTGCTCCTCCGGGCAGTCAACGCTGGCTTGCTCTGTTGTGGGGAGAACGGGGGCTGTCTGGAGCAAGCCTGTGTTACTTCTCTGGTCTGGTGCTTCCTGCTTAGGTTTCAGGTCATGGTTTTCAGATGGCCGCAGTTTTAAACGCCCAGTGTCTCAAAGTTGGTTTTGTGCCTTTGTTTCTTGAGAAGTGCTAAGTGTCCTTTGAACTCTTTGTCATAAATGCCTGAGTTAGCGTATGCTTGTTCAGTGCTAGTCCGAGAATACTGATATTTATTCCTTTATTTTTAGGGAGTGAGAAAAGGCTCTTTGGTGAAATAAAGAGAGAATTTTTACAAGGGGCTCAGATGGGGGCATAATTACTTTTCTTACTGCATCCTGACTATACCTTGGGCATGGTGTACAAACCCAGACCTTTCCCCTCTCTCTTCTCCAGGCTGTCAACGCTCCATAGGCTTGTCCTATGGGAAAGCCAAGGTGTGCAGCTATAGTGGATGGTATTACTGCAGCACCTGCCACGTGGACGACACCTTCCTCATCCCTGCACGGCTGGTTCATAACTGGGACACTTCCAAATACAAGGTAATCTCCCTGCAGGTTGGCTTGCTAGCAGGTGAACTGAGTTTCTCTTTAGATAGAAACACAGATGTTGTAACAGGTTGGAGGTTAAGGGCATTGACTGCTAATACTGTTGTCTTTGTCCCTCTTGCCAGAATGAGCCGTGGTCTCTCAACAAGACAGATGTTTTCACCACGGTTTCCTTAGCAGGCCTAAGGCGTTGTGTCACAGAAGCAGCCATGCTCCTCTGTCTTAGTGATTCTTTTTTTTTTTTTTTTAATCTTGTTATTCAAGAGACAAGGAGGGGCAGAACACAGAGACCTTTCTTGTAGCTCCGATCTTGGCAGTTTTTGGGCCCTTGAGGGGTACCTGTTCCATAAGCGCTGGAGACTATGGATTATCACTGCTTGGTGATGGATGCTAAAATTGTGGAAATGCCCCCGGGAAGCTGGCATACCCAAACGTGCTGTTTGCGAGACCCGGTATGTCCTGTCTCTTGGCACAAACACTAAGAAGACACTAGAAGAACGCATTTTTTTGGACCAAACTGCTGAAAGTAACATAAAGATAAAATTCTACAGTTGTTCACTTGCAGCTTTTTTAAAACTTCAGTAATCTGCTCTTTGCTGCTGTCTTGGTGGCTGGTTGCTCAATAGGGGCAACTGATTACATGCCTCAAAGCATTATGCCAGCAAACACAGTAGCAGTGTTGTTTTGCCGTCTCCCTGCCATCTCAGGGAGCATGTGCTGAAGCAATAACAGACTCATAAGGAATCCAGACCATGCTAGAGCTGCAGACCTAGCAGCCACTGTTAGGAGAGGCTGTTTGATGTTTTGTGTCTGCGAATATTATTATTATGGCTATTTGAAAAGGAAAAAAATAACCAGTAAATGCCCTATTAGAGAAAAAGCAGCTTCCTTGAAGAAGAAAATTTGTCAGATGGAGAGATTATTAAAAGGTAGCCAGAACCTGCCATCAGGAAAATGATAGTCTTGCGACATGAAATGCGAGATTCTTCAGAGTTACAAAGCTCTTACATGTGGAGACAAAACCCCCTTCCTTTCCTAGAAGCTAGGAATAAATATTTAAGAGTTCTTTCTTTGGACGCTTTTGCCAAGGAATAAAATTGCTAGCTCCCAGTAGCCTGGATATGGGGCAATAGGATGGTAAGGCAAGACCTCTTATCAAGCTGTCAGTAATACTGCTAAGAAAATAAACTGTTTTGTTTTCTTAACCTGCAGGGTAAAAACTCTGCTCTGTGGTCCTTTTCCTGTGGTCTTGGTGTAGGCAGCTGAGGCACAAAAGGAAATGGGAGTTTTAATCTTAAACATTCATTGAAAACATAATCTACTGTAATCTCATATAATAGTGAGAAGTTCTCAATTAGCACATTTTTGAGACAGGCATAACAGCTATGAAGTGGCTTGAGAGCACAAGAAAATTCTGTGCTCTGTGCTGAAGTGCTCAGAGCGGTGGATTTAAGAGAGGAACACCATCCTGTAGGCAGGAGGACACTACAGCATCCCCAGCTATTAGAGCAGAAACTACGGCAGGTAGGGAAAGTGAAGAGGACATCGTGTGCCACAGTGGCAGTGTGACAACTGAACCGAGGTCACTGATTGGATCTCCTCCACTCAATGCCATCCATGTATATAGCATTAAAATAATAAGTAGTTCTTGTTACTTTTGTGGAATCTTTGGGGTTCTCCCTTTTCTGTTGTGTTCTGCATGTATGTCTTTATTTCTGTCCCTGGTATACGTCCATGGGAACTAAGCAGTACTTTTCTGAGGCAGAGCACATGTTGCCTGCACTTACACATCCACATCTCCTTTCTCCATTTACAGATAAGGTCTGATGTTTATTTCTTCAGTGCTGGCTGCTGCACTTAATAGTTAAAATAAAACTGCATGATTCCTTAGTAGTGTATGGATTAAAAGTGCTGGTTTGGCAAAGACAGATAACTTGTCCCCCTTCCTTGAGGTGATCTTGGTAGTAATTATTTTCTTTGGGCTCATTTTTGAAGGAAGATGACTTGATTTGTCAGCATTTCATCTCCCATAACTGGCCACTGCTCCCACACGAAGCTGTGCAGCAACATCACAAAAAGAAAGTAAACAGCAGAGCTTTTCCTGAATGCCCAGCCCTGCACAGGTAGCACAGCAATGCCTGAAAGTGGAGTTGCTGCAGTGGAAGACTTGCTTCTTGAATGGACTTGGAGCATACCTCAGAGGTGTCCTGCAGGAAATGATGGTCAGAACTGAAGTAGGGCTTCAGACTTCAAAAGCTTCCATGTTTCACACAGTCAGTCCACAAAATAGAAAGAACGTGATTGAAAATAAAAACCTGTGCTCCTTCTCACTGTCACTTTTTCCCCGCCTCTGCAGGGGTTTCTGGCATCTGTCCTGTCTGTTTCAGGCAAAGCAGCACCAATAGCTGCTCTGGGACATAAGCTTTCATGATTTCATTTGCCTCTTGTTCTTGTGGGAGACTTCAATCTTCCTGATATCTGCTGGAAGTACAATAGAGCAGAAAGGAAGCAGTCTAGGAGGCTCCTGGAGTGCGTGGAAAACAACTTCCTTGCACAGCTGGTGAATGAACCAACAAGGGAGGGTGCCCTCCTGGACCTGCTGTTTGTGAACAGAGAAGGCCTTGTGGGGGATGTGGCAGTAGGAGGACGCCTAGGACAAAGTGATCATGAGATGATAGGGTTTTCTGTTCTAGGTGAGGTGAAGAGGGTGGTTAGCAGGACAGTAGCATTAAATTTCCAGAGGGCAGACTTTGAACTCTTCAGAAGGCTGGTTGGCAAAGTCTCATGCGAGACAGTACTTAAGGGCAAGGGAGCCCATGAGGGCTGGGAGCTCTTCAAAAAGGAAATCCTAGCAGCTCAGGAGAAAGCCATCCCCATGTTCCGGAAAAAAAGCCAGCAGGGGTAAAAAACAGCTTGGTTGAACAGAGAGACCTTGAGTGATATCAAGAAGAGAAGAAATGTTTATGGGCTCTGGAAGAGGGGACAGGCCTCTTGGGTGGACTACAGGAGGGAAGTGAGATTGTGTAGAGAAAAAATCAGAAGGGCTAAGGCTCAACTAGAAATCAGATTGGCAAAGTCTGTGAAAGATAACAAAAAGTCTTTCTATAAATATATAAATAATAAAAGGAGGACTAGGGAGACCATACAGTCCCTATGGGACGCAGAAGGAATAACAGTGACAGGGAATGAGGAAAAGGCTGAGGTACTTAACACCTTCTTTGCCTCAGTCTTTAATTGTAAAGAAAGTTGTTCCCTCTGTGTACAAACTCAGGAGCTAGAGGAGCAAAATGAGGCTCCCATGATCCAAGAGGAGGTGGTCAGAGCCTTGCTAGCCCAACTAGACACCCACAAGTCTATGGGGCCGGATGGGATTCACCCAAGGATATTGAAGGAGCTGGCGGAGGTACTGGCCAAACCCCTTTCCGTCATCTTCCAACCGTCCTGGAAGACTGGGGAAGTCCCACTGGACTGGAGGCTGGCTGATGTTGTGCCCATCTACAAGAAGGGTCGCAGGGAGGATCCAGGAAACTACAGGCCTGTCAGTCTGACCTCAGTGCCAGGGAAAGTCATGGAACAGGTGATCTTGAGTGCTATCATGAAGCACATGCAAGAGAACCAGGTGATCAGGCCCAGCCAACATGGGTTCACGAAAGGCAGGTCTTGCCAAACTAACCTGATCGCCTTCTATGACAAAGTGACTCGACTACTGGACGAGGGAAAGGCTGTGGATGTATCTTCCTGGACTTCAATAAAGCCTTTGACACAGTTATGTGTCAGAAATGTTAGCATCCGTCCTTGTGTGACGTTTAAAGCTAAAACCCTATTGCACTTTGCATCTTCTCTCTTTCTGACTGGGTTATTTAATAGGGTTGTCTGCTCTGCCCAGTAAAACTGGGGGACTATGAGTATGCTCGTACATGTATTAGAATATTGGCTGGTAGCAAGCTGAATTATTATGACTGCCTGACCATACTGTTATAAGACTGCATTTCAGCTTCTTGTAGCTTTGCTATGGTTTGCAATGTGAGTTAATGTTTTAAATGATCTGTTGGCCTGTGTCAGGCATGCGGAGTGTACCAACAGCTGCCTGTCAGCCAGTGATGCTGGGCAAAGCTGCTTTTCCTGCAATCAGTACCCTGCAGGTACCTTGTATTGGCAAGGAGAATGAAAGGTTGGCTGCGCTCCTCTCTCCTCAAAGGCTGCGTTCAGACTGTGCAGCACCAGAGCCGCACAGCAGTACATTATCATAGTGCACATGTAATGCAAAGTCACTCAAGTGATCTCAATCCTGGTAATTTTTTTGTTTCAATACTCCCAACGTTGCAGCCTCAGAAGGTTTGCCTAGTACAGGGTGCAAGTGTAGTACTTAGGCAGTAATCACCCTCCAGTTCGCAGATAGCAGGGCAGGTGGCTGAGGAGCAGTGGTTTTGAAGCAAGGAAGACAGACTAGAAAGAACACTGGGCACCACGGCCTCCTGGCAGGAGGTGCTAGTCACCTTCATGTGCCTCCCAGGGAATCACCGAATATGTGGCTTAATTTGCCCATTGATGGAAGAGGAATACTATTTACTATAGATACAGCAGTTGTGAGGAGATTGCTGAGATATTCCAGCCAAATAGTTTAGTGATTTTAAAAGCAGGTTGTTGAACTGCAATCTCTCTTGTGCACTGCTGTTAGCATATCTAATAGAACATCAACATGGCTAGTGTTAGAAAACTTGACCTATTTGGGGTTTGTAGACTTTTGTTCTATAAAATCCAAGTTATCTGTGCTGCTGCTTACACAGCATGTTACCTGTGCATCCATTCAGACAGCACAATTCCTTGTATGTGCATTATTAAAAAAAAGAAAAATAAAGAAAAGTAAATTAGATGTTTAATACAAATAGCCAAGATATTTAATACAGCTCCAGGGCCTGGGAAACCTATGGAGTTATGGTCTGCTGTATTTAAAATTGCATGTTGTATTATCTAAGTAGTTATTGGTGGGAAGGCTGGCCTTGGCATTATTTCTTATATTTTTGTTATGCATTGTGGAAAGGCTCCATTTGGGGCCAGCTTTCCCTCTAAGTAGCTAGTGACTTCTGTAGCTGATAACTTGTGCTGATTTTGGTGCTCTTCATAAGGATGTTTATTGCCTTTACTCTCAAGAGGCTATGAGGTGCCCTTTCTCCTTTTGTTAGCCTAATCCATCCCTCCCTCACCTCTGTGTAAACACTGATTTAAAGATCCAGGAGGACTAATTTAGTTGTGGAGTGAACAGTATTTCTGTAGCACAATTTCACATGATTTGCAGCTCATTTCAGATAATCCCATAGTCTCTCTTCCAGCTGTGATAAAATGCAGAAATAAGGAATGAGAAAGAATTTGGCTTTCTCACCTCAGAAGCAGGACTATCTTCTCTACTGGGAACACATGTCCTGTTAGTTTATTGAGATTACAGTAGCTCTTTGTAAGTGGAGGTAGAACAGAGCACTATCATGAGAAAGGCATAAGAAAAATTTGTTGCATGTGAAACGTGAGTAATACCGGTAAAATTCAACTTTATTTATCTGTATTTTATAAAACACCTAAGTTGATAGCTGTGCTCCTGATAATTTTCTTTTACATAATTTTAACCATATTGGCTGAGTGTGAAACAAATGGGAGTAGTACATTACACTCGAGTTCTATACCCTGGGATAGTACAATGGGATTGGATTTGCAGTGTGTGTTTCCTCTTCTAATGTTGTGCTTTGGCACTTGCCTGATCATTGCTTCTTGCCAAAAAGAAAACAGCAAGCAAACAGAAAAATATTAGCAGGGAAGAAACTTGTTAGTCAGTTTCTAGACTTGAAAAACATCTAGTAAACTATGTTCCCCTGCAGTGAAAACATGTATCTTTGGATAAGTAAGCAATTATCTCATACACTTAACTTCGGTAGTGTTGTTGAAGTTTGACTTGGCTATAAGCAGAGAAAGTTGTATTTCTCTCTGCTCTGTCTTCATCTGTTCTTGGTAACAGTAAGTTTTCAGGTAGAAAAAATAGCTGTCAGATCACAGAGGGGAAGATCTGCTTAAGAAGGGTTGGGAGGAAAGCCTAGCTAAACTGGTTGCTGTATTTTTCAGGTATCAAAGCAAGCCAAAGAGTTCCTGGAATATGTTTATGAGGAGCCGTTGATTGATATCCAGCAGGAAAATCCCATGTTGTACAATCACGTTGAACCTCTGGCAACTGTTGTCCGCCTGAGACAGCAGCTAAAATCTCTCCGAGCCTATTTGTTCAGCTGCAGAGCAACAGTAGCGGAAGATCTACGTAGAAGGTAAGAACCATAGACAACACAGAGCGCAAGGATGCAGGTTCTTTGTTGTGTTGCTTTCCCTCCCCCTCCTCCCTCCTTACAATCTAGTTCTGAAGGTATTATCCGTGTAGAAAGATGTTGTGATTGTATCTGACTTCCTTGGACAGCTGGGTTGTCTACTGACCAAGAAAATGGTTTACAAGGTCTGAGCGTCTGAAGTTGTTCTTGAAAACTGTTAGCCCAGGAGTCATGCATTGTGGTGAACATCATCTACTGCTCCTCGGTCTTCCTGGCTGTGCGATAGTGTTTTCAGTCAAGTGTAATACCTCATGATCCCTGCCGTGGCATCACGATCTGGTAGCCACTGTTGGGACCTTTGAAATGCCTCACAGTGTGGCAAAGCATGAAAGAGGCCAGAGTCAACCACCTGTCCAGCACTTCTGCTCTCTTCTGTGATATGATCTCGCACAAAGGCAGAGGCCAGATGTAGTCCCTAGGCATGTGACCCAGCAGCTGATTTGTGTGACACCAGAGCGGTTGTGCTCTTGCTCAGCCACTATCTTTTCCATCCACGACGTGGCTATGTTGAGTGTTTTGTTTATTGGAAAACACATAGTTGCAGCACAGAAGAAGGTGCTTCATATTGAGTTTTCTGTGGTAGAAACAGTAATTTTATAAAACTTCATTTTAGAAGTGCTTTATCTTTGTTCATTCAGCTGCTGCTGTATTTTCCTATCAAGCTAAAAGTAAACAATATTCTTAAAACCATCAAGCCACATTTATGACCTTAAAAAAGCCAAGTTACTTCTGTTGTGGATCTCTGAAAGAGACAAGGAGACGTCTCTGCCCATGTCGTACTGTGAAGTGAGTGGCTTTATACCCCAAGTTTGTAAGTATGACAAGACTGTGAATAAGAAAGCCACTGCTTTGAAATTATGATCTGCCTAAAAGGCAAAAAAAGCACATGACATTAGTGGCAGTATTTTGAGCATGATGTTTCAGGGGTGGGGGATCTGAATTCTCCGTGAGGGAGAGGAGGCCACACTAGTGTCTTTATCCCAGGTAAGGGGTGAGGTGATCTGCTGTTAGGTACATAACCTCTGTCATTGCTTTGATGAACTACTGAGAACAACTAAGAGATGGATATAGCAATAGGTTTCTGGAGTGCGCTACTGAGTTCTTGAGTCAGCCCCACTATGTATTAACATGTGTTTGTGTCTTACTGCTCAATTCCTGTCATTTGATAGGGCACCTTACAGCATTTTAGAAATTAGGATGATTTTTATATTTTAGTTCTAGAGGATGGTATTATCTTGCAGAATTGTTTTGCTGTTCAGCTATAATAACTTTCCTTTAACATCCTCTTCAACTGCAATAGAACTAAAAGAAGAATAAGATATGTGAAGGCTGCCATTCACAAAAAGTGGAAGAAAAGAAATTATGCTGTCTGATTAATGCTGAAGAAAAGAATGCCCTGATTAAAACAGACAGGAGGAGGCATGAGACTGTATGGGCTTGGGTAAGGGACAGAAAGACAAGAGGTCAAAGGAGGCCTAAGCAGAGAAATCAATGGACTAGAGACAAAAGGCTGAGGGGAAAGCCAAGAGAAGGAGGAGATTCGAAGAGGGAAGGGATCTTAAGAAATTAAGAGTTAATGAAGAAACCAGGAAAAAGAGGAAGCCCAAAAACCTGCCTCCAAAAAGGAGACATGACAAATGCTGAGGAAATGGAGGCGAGAGGGTGGACAAATATTATCATAGAAACGTGTGTGTGGTCTTTTCTTGGGGCAGGGAGGAAAGAAAAAACCTCCCTGTGTCAACATGAAACACCTAGCATGGCAGAAGGGGAAACTAGTAAATAATCCAGATGCTCCCTTTCCTTATCTAAGGGTTCCTTCATACTGTCTCAAGTTAAAGCTGTCTGTGGTACAGAAGATCCCAGCCCAAAGACGGGTTTGCTTTTATACTAGGGAAGTGTCTCCAGTTCGGTAGGACTTGTTAAAAGTGCTGTAAAAGCCATTGAAGGAGTGTATATAACACGGCTTAGTGTCCAGTTCCTTCTTGGTCTGTGAAGTCTCTATCAGGGTGGTTTTGGTGCTCAGCTGGTCCCTCAGATCTCCTATAAGAGATTTGCAGAGATGGAAAGGAATAAAAGTTCTTTTCCCAGGAGGAGTTATTCCTTGCTCAAAACTGGTCCCAATGGCTTTGCTTTCTGCATGTAGTATCACAGTGTGCAGACATTCACTATCAATATGATGGCTTTGTAGAGTACAGCTGAAGAGTAAACGAAGGTAATATGTGATTTACGTTTCCCTTTGGCTCACCACGTGGGCAAGCTGCAAGAATAGGAGGAGTTTAAACAACATGGTGAGACAGCATTCCTAAATTTAGTACTGTTTCCTAGTTAGAAATGAAAGACTAGGGGAGACAATCCAGTTATCTGTCCTGCTCTAAAAATATTCATTTTCTGCTTGGTCTTCACCTTAATATGTGAATGACCATTAATCACAAGCAAGTGAACACAGCATCTTGAAGACCTGTCAGACCCATATAAACAGACTGAAACAAACTGTTACCATTGCTGTCTAGGGAGAACAGACTGATTAATTGTATTGGCATCTTGCTGCCTTTGGGACACTGATAGACCCTGCCTTATTAGGGAAAGGCAGATCACTCTGAGGTTCCTTTTATTAATACTATTTGCATTATCATCATCTTTAAATCTATACCTTGCTCTTGAACCAAGATTGCAAAATGAAGATGGCAATGAAGCTGGAAACTCTTGGTGTCCTCTGTGAAGACAAATCTGTTTACAGTGCTTACAAGTCACTTTTCCTGAAGAATTCCAGATGGCTATAAACCAGGTCAGCTCAGGATCCAGTTGGCCTAAATGTGGAAATGTTATTTTTAATGCTTGGTGTGCATAATTAGGTACTTTGGGAACTTTGAAACTTGGCATCTAGCAGACAACCCAGGGCTGAACCACATTGTGAACTTTGAAGAAGCAAGTAGAAAGAAGGAAAGAAAAGAAGGAAGGGAGAAAGGAAAAGGCGCAGAAGAAATCCTGAAACTAGCTGGAAGGCTAACAACAAAAGTGGTCGTCATCACTTATAGGATTTGTTCTCACCTATTGCTCCACTGAATTCAAAGCTCTTTATATATTTTGCAAGGGAAAAAAGGGAACTCAGACTGGCTGGAATGAGAAATAAGGCCCTCCAATGGCGCGTATCAGCAGTGTTCCTCTGAGAGTAGTTGAGACTCTGAGTCTGTTGCTGAGCTCCCTGTTTTACAAGCGACATTATTATGCCTGGTTTGCTGTGGCTGTCACCTTAATATTGCAACAGACATAATTTGCCTCAAATGTCTTTACTCAACAAGTTCTTACTTGTTTTGGTTGCTTTGATTGTGCGGATGCTGTTCAGGCAGAAAAATACAAGACCGAAACCTAGAGCAAACAGAGAATTAGTACAAGTGGAGCCGTACAGATCCTACCACCACCTGTAGATTGTGGAATGATGAGTGATGAATGAATGGCACAGGCAGACGAGATGGAGTCAATAACACTGATAGCTGGGAAAGAGCGAGAATCTCCAGACCCATTAAATAATGAGGATATTTTGTGAAGCCATGCTGAATGATGCAAGTTTTATTCTGGTTTTGATTTCTTCCTTTTATCTCGACCCATAAGATGCACTAACAGCATGTTCATATACCACAGTCTCTTTTCTTCTGTCTTGTCATAGTTGAAGGCTCTTCAGGTCAAGGAGCTGTCAGAATGATTTTTGGGAAGTCTCCAGGCACCTCCATATCTGCTGCAGGGTAGGCTAACCCAGGTCAACCTTGGAGCTCTCTTTGGGCTTTCTGTTCTCTCAGCTATACACCCAAACTTGCAGTTCAGGCAGTGTTTTTAGACAGATGGCAGTGACACAAGGTAAACGTTTTGTAGCACATACCCTTATACCTTAATGCTCCTTGCAGTGCCCTTGGTCTTTGAGTAAGTCTTCTGAATGGTAGTGAGGAACTATATGGAAAAATTTCCCTCTGTTACTCATCTCTGTCTGATACCATTTGTCTGTCAGCTCTAGAACTTTTACCTAGCAAAACTCTAGTGCTGGATATTACCTGGTGTCTTACAGGAAGACCAAATTAGAGCTTGCTGTTGCAGCAGGAGGTTAAAGGTACCGCTCCTGTGCTGCAGACGTGTGGTCCTGGCTGAGCCTGCTGGTCTGTCAGCACGATGCGAAACAAGCTCAAATTCAGTTATGCTGAACAATAGAGTCCTGTCACTTCCTACAGTGAGGCCTTAGACATATCACTTCTGACACAGGAGTAGATTACTTTCAAAATATTTGTGTGGCAATTGGGGAACCTGTCTAAACACATCACAGGAATCCTGATTGATCTTATGCAATCACTATACCACCAAATACCTCACGTATGTGAAGATGGGGCTGTGTCATCTTTTAGACCAAGGAAAACAGAAGGCCATTAAGTCATGTCCAGACTGTTAAAGGAGACTCTTTTCTCCTCTCTTTGCAATGGGTAGGCCACTTGGAGTATGGGAAAACTCAGAGCAAGAGAACAAACACACAAGTTGTGACAGCAGTAGACTGCAAAAAGAAAATTTGAGCAGGAATGGCATAGAAGTATATGGTTTCATAGAACTCAGGAGTCTGGGTTAATGGCAAGACTAGCAGAAGAAAATCTGTTGCATGGTTGATTGGAAAGAGAGTAAGAGAGAAACTCATTCAAAGAGAATATGTGGATAACCTGAGAGAATCCAGTGTTAAGACCAAATGACACACCAAAGTGAGGAAGGGTGAGAAAATAAAAGCAGAGACATGCAACCCAGTTGTTGTTTTACGTAGATACTGCGTCCACATAGGCATTACAGTAGCTGAAAGAAAGTGTGCCTGTTGATGGCACACAGACCACCTCTTTGCTTAAGTGCTTGTGTCTTTTTGAAGAGTAACTGTACATGCAGGGTCCTTACAAGTTAACATCTTAAGTATTTGGCTAAAAGTGTAGGGGATGGAGTAAATCTGGACTTGGAGCTTTTATTTCAAATAAGGGTAATAAACAGAGCTGGAGCAAACAGATGTGTGCCAGAGCCAACAGGGTGGCAGGGCAGTACTGCTGTCTGTTCAAGTCCAGGGAAGATTAAATGCACAAGCCAGTGCTTTACCACAATAAGCATCCAGCTGAGGAGCATAGCAAGGTGTATATGCTAAGTTTTCCAGAATACACTCGGGTCTTTCAGTTCATGTTACCAGTCTAGGGGACTGTATCTAATTATCAAATGTATCGGTCATATTAGACATCTTTCAAATTAGTCTCAGCTTTTGAGACTAAATTGCTGTAAAAAACCATAATGTTTTAAAAAGAAGTTCCTGTTAGCTGTGGATGTTCAATATGACTTGTGCTATTCTTATCCTTGTGTTTTTATATCAGAGCTTCCAGCAGCAAACTGTAAGGGTTCAGAAGTGCCTGATAAAAACAGAGAGCATTTTCTTATTTTTCCATTTCAAGTTAATTGGGGGATCTAAGCTATTTTGATTTAAAAATGAAACTCTGTGCCTCTAATTCACCGCATCTCACTTTTAGTAACAACGGTATTTGATTCGTGAGTTTGATCTGTAGTAATTCTTGTCTTTCACAATGTTGTCATAACCTTGTTCAGGTAACCACAGAAAGAGAGAGTTAGTGTACTGCGTTTTAATTGAAAATTTATGTACTGGTTCAGGATTGCTGATGGATGATAAAAGTAACTGTTTTAACGTAGGGATACTCATAGTGAATTTCATAACAACATGAAAAAATACCTTACCTGAACATGCTTGCTGATAAATCTAACTTAAGTGTGGGCTGAAGATATTTAGGAGTGGCTGCTTCCAGAACATAACCAGGAGAGCGTTCAAACCTCATGAGTGTGAAACGGTTCACAAATGTTTTATCAAACCCACAGAATTAGAAAAAATCATTAATATTGTGTAATAACACAATGATTAGATAAATAAGTCATGTTTTGTTTTATTTTAAATTCTTTCATTTATTTTATTTTATTTCAATTACTTATTTCATCTTTTGGCTTTCAAATCACCAGGTTTCCCAGGGCCCTACTTCCCTGAGTAACTTTTTTGGCTGGAAAGTTAGGGTTCTCCTTTCCCAACATACTACCAGGAGCTGGGATTTTCCAGGAAATACGAAATCAAAAGCCTGAATAAAACTATAAGAATTTGCAACACTGGAAAAAAATCCTGCCTTTTCCCATCTCCTCTGATGCTTTTCTTTGCCTTAAATGAACAGATTCCATGTCAAATGAATTGCAAGAGAAGACCTAGCAAGAGCTGTTATTTACCCAGCCATATAAATCTGGGATAACTGGCGATTCACTGATATCCCTCTTGTACTTTTTAAATCAAATGGTAACTGAACTATTCGAGCTCCTGCCAGTGAGATCGGCGCACACGCGGTTGCTGCCGTGTGTGTCCTGCTGCATCTGGTGGTGAGGCTGGCTGCGGGGCTCCAGAGGACCTCTTGCCCCTCGTCTAAGGTGGAAAAATCCATGGGAACAGCTGTCATCAGCATGTGCTTGCCTGTCAGCTGCTTTCATTGGCAGTGTGCGATGGTAGCCTAAAAGTAAATTGGCAGCGGTGTTAAGTTGCATTGCCAGCGTATGAACTGTGTCGGCTGAGGAAATGGACTTGGTACCTGTGGTGCTGTGCCAGCTGTGGGTGTAGCAGCTTCCTGCAGGGGGTGGAGAGGACGTCTGAGTGTGGCTGTGTACGAGACTGGTGCATCTGCGTCTCCTGTGAGTCACAACTCAGTCATACAGTTCCCAACCTGGTCAAACAAGATGTTCCTGGTTGGCGCATGAAATTGTGGTGCCAGCTTCCTCTCCCCCCTCCCATCCTAGATTTCAACAGGCTTTTTGGTACAAAAGAGACTTGGTCGTGCCTACCTCCCAGCTAACTTGATCTCTTTTCATCACGCTGTAAAAAGAAGAGTTCGCTCTGCTTATCACGTTTGTACTTTGGTTATACTGTCAGGCCTGGGCAGATTAATTGGTTGTAGCTTTAGCAGAGCTGTCAGGGTATTTAACCCGTTGGAGAAAAATTACCTAAGCTGATGATAAACAAGCTTTAAATGCAGGGCAATTACTTAGTGCTAACAAAGCACCATGACTATACACTTTGTCCAAATGCAAAAAGCAAAGCTTTATCAGTGGTTCTGTTTGCAGGAGGACACTAACAGATAACCTTTGTTTGTGCAAATACTTACCTGATAAGATCATCTGAAAGGGAACTGATGAAATTTCTGGTTCTAGCTTGCCTGAAGTTTGTGCTTCAGATTACAAAGTATCAAACAAAAAAATGATAATAATGATGAACTGAGAGTGCTCAATTCCTTCTTTTAGTTGGACCAGAAGTCTCTGATGGTGGGTTTCTTTCCTGCTTGCATCAATTGCTTTTATTTCTAGGACATAACAATAAAGCAATTTAGAGACCTTTAACCAGTAGGACTTTGGATTTCATTGTTTGCAAGAACTGGCAAAGTTATAGGGCTGTTAGCATTGAACTTGGTTTGTTCATTACAGGCTTAACCCTGACCGGTAGCCAGGGTTTACAGCCCAGCAATTGTGTGACTCACAACTGTTCTGTTTTGCATCAGTGGTGAAACTGGTCTGGGAGTTTCCAAACTGTGAAAGCTTAGGAGGTGCTTTTAGTGGGACGTGCACTCAATACCATTTGCCTCTCAGGGGGCACAGGTCACATTCTGAAGCAGCAGAGGTTTGAGTTTTTATTGTGATGAGTCTTAACATGTGTTTGACCTCTGTCTAGCTCATTCCAGCTTCTTTCTGTGTTAAGATTTGACTGAAAGGACGCTGTTTATTGAATGCTTTTAATTGACCAACTTTAAAAAGAAAAAATCTCATTTGTTATAGTGCATCGATCAAAAGGTTTACAAAACTGACATCTTTTATTTTGTTTTCAAATAACTTATCAGTGATTTCCCATTTAGTGTTTGTAAAGGGCCTTTATATCAAAGGAAATATAAAATGCAAGCACGTGTTTTTGTCTTTTTGGATTGAGGCCCTGTATTGACCCAGGCATGTTCAAAGATCCATCTCGTGCAGAAAGTAAATATGTATTTTGTAGTGAAATATTTCTAAGTGCAGTTATCTTAGCCTGGTCTGCGGTCTTTGCCAGATTTTTAGACATGAATGTGATTTTAGGTTAGTTTGGATTCCATGTAGTACTTTGGATGCTGGGGTAATGATGTGGTGCTTGTGTGAGCCCGTCTTGCCTGCTGTACACTTACTTTGGCTTCCTTTGCCTGGTTTCAGTTGCAGTTGACAGGGGGATGGAGGTGGCAGACATTAAGTTCCTACTAGTTACATGAGAGGAAGCGTCTTGGTCAGAAGCAAAATGCTCTGAAATAGTCCCGTGTGTCCCCTACTGACAAAGATTTTATGTAAGCCATCCCCTCATTAGGCTCAGGGAACCTGTGCAGACAGGCAAGCCCTTGGAAACCAGCCATCCTTCATTTTCTTGCTCAATGGACTACTTGGGCAGTGTGGATTTCCAGCTCCGACTGATTTGCTTGCATTTTATGATGAGGTTTAAATGTGTTTGAGTTTGATATTCTGGTGCCTCTTCTGCTTTTGTTCCCCAGTCTCTAGATGCTGACAAAACTAGCAATAAACAAACGTTGTTTTGGGAGGTGGCTTCACAAGTTATGTTGAGGTTTGGTTTTTCTTTCCAAATTGGACTAATAGAAGTTTTCTGGAGGAGATTTTAATTGTAGATGTGCAGCACAGCAAGATGTGTTTTGAAACAGCTACTCAGCTCACCCTAAGTGTGGTGGGGGCACAGCATTTATATTTTAAATGATCAGAGACTGAGCTGTCTCCTTTTAGGTCATTTCAGTGGTTTTACACTCACGGAGCTGTGTGCTCTCCACCTTTGGTGATGTGAGCAGGTGTTGAAGGAGTGTTTGTATTGGAAACCATTCAGGAACTTGTCTGGTTGCTTCATAAGATATTTTGTAAATGCTGTTGTATCTGTGAACTCTACCTTCTCAGCTGTTTTTCTGTGGCCCACCGCAACCAAATGGTGATTTTTTTTCAGGTCAATAGAAGGACTGAGAATCTGAAGCTGAACTAGCCTTACTTACTGAGGGTTTTTTAATGCCTCAGTTTCCATAGCAATGGAAATAAGCACTCCACTCACTTGAGTGCTGGGTATGTGCATGTGTGTGTGTGTGACTTTCGTAAGACTGGGAGGGCAGTGCCTACTTATTTTCCTGGAAATAGATTTGGAAGAGAGGAGGAATGTTGGATGCTGGCTCTGCAGAGCTGGTGCTGCAAACTAACGTATCTCAGGGAGGGGAACAGGTACAAGGAGGGGATGACTGTCACCAGGGCATGTGCTGGCTGAGACCCCCCCGACAAAAGGAGTCCATCGATCATGAGTTTGTTTTTCATCTGCATGCTTTCTATTAGGAGTTAGCACTTGCAGGAAATAAATGCAGTCCTTGAAGGCAGGGGAACGTGATGTTAGTCATCGATATTAGTCGTTGACAGTTTCTGCCTTATGGGCTATTCAGGTTATTTCCTGCAAAAGGAAATCTTTCATTAGCTAATTATTTTCCTAGGCAGTGCAGCGAGGGCATCAGCAAATAATACAGTTCCTGGCAAAGCTACTGCACTGTTTAGTGCCTGCCTGTGTTATCAGGGGAGGGAGAATGATGGAAAAATTTTAATGAAAGAAATTCTGTCAGAGCTGAAAAATGCTTTAAAATGCTGTTCAGAGTGGACTCCTTAGTGATCAGTTTTAATGAATCTTCTATGTGAAATGGGTAATATCAATATTGTATGTTGTCTGGTATCTGGATTTTGACTGTTTTCTAGTGCTCTTTGGCATCGTGCCAAATTCATTATGACGGTGTGATGCAGCAGAGCCCCTGAAACATGTTCACTTCTAATAGGAGAGAAGGTATAAGGGGGAAAAGGCAGCTGAGAATTAGGTGGGTACAGCGGACATGCTTAGTGAGTCAGAAGGAGCAAGGGCACAGTCCTGCTCCAGAGGAGTGCTGTAAGATTGGCAGTGCCCGGTTATCGGTGCCTTGCTTGCAGGACTCTTCTCTCTCCCACCCTAAAAAGTACAAAAGGCGTGTGAGGCTTTGTACCCCTCACCTTAACAGCAGTGAAACGTCCCTCCAAGACAGCTTTGAAAGCATCAGTTTAAGGTAATTGTTTAAGACATCTAATGGAGTAGAATGAACCGAGGTGCTTCCATTATTTCTTAGATTCAGTGTTCTGTCAAAGATTGCTGTTCGTACTGTTTTCCCTGCTAATCTGCGGTTTAGCTAATTGTGTTGTGGCAGCTTCTACAATCTCTTCTTTGAGTTCCCATGTACTTTCTCATTAGTCTCATATCATGGTCATGTAAGTTCATATCGATATCTTTGGCTTTCTGATCATTTCCAGTGGCCTTTCTGTTCACTGCCATTCAGTTCTACTATTACAAATCACTCTTTGCTAGAACTTTGTTCATGCGTTTAATAATATCAAGAATTTCTTGTCTATATTGCCTTAAAACTGCTTGATTGTAACATAGGAACTGAGTTCACAGTTACTTCTCTAAGCAACATGTAGTGTAAAGTAGTTGTACCTCTTGAGATATTTGGTTGCGTATTTTGCAGCTCATATGATTCTCCACTCTGTGTGATACGTTAGTGTGGTGTGTTATTTGTCTTGTGTGGATGGAAAATAGAGCTGATTGACTGGTTGTTTCTCTATGTGTGGCTGCAAAGAGGCATTTTAATTAGATGCGCTTTTTCTCTTCCTGACATCTTTAAGGCAAATGCATAGGTTTTCATAAACTTTCTTGCTACTACCCGCTTACCTTTACAAGGTCCATTTTGCTTTGTGTTGTTACTTTAACCTAATTTTTTATTTTCATAGAATCATAGAATAACCAGGTTGGAAGAGACCCACCGGATCATCGAGTCCAACCATTCCCATCAATCACTAAACCATGCCCCTCAGCACCTCGTCCACCCGTGCCTTAAACACCTCCAGGGAAGGTGACTCAACCACCTCCCTGGGCAGCCTGTTCCAGGACCCAATCACCCTTTCTGTGAAAAACTTTTTCCTAATGTCCAGCCTAAACCTCCCCTGGCGGAGCTTGAGGCCATTCCCTCTTGTCCTGTCCCCTGTCACTTGGGAGAAGAGGCCAGCTCCCTCCTCTCCACAACCTCCTCTCAGGTAGTTGTAGAGAGCAATGAGGTCTCCCCTCAGCCTCCTCTTCTCCAGCCTAAACAACCCCAGCTCTCTCAGCCGCTCCTCATAAGACCTGCTCTCCAGCCCCCTCACCAGCTTTGTTGCTCTTCTGCAAGTCACTTTACTGCAAGTCACGCTAATTAGGACATCTCTTCTCTGTTCGGGTTTCTGTAATTTAGTTTTACTGAACAAGCCAGTGCATAATTTGATGGTCTTGCCTGAAACCTTGGTTTATGTGTGGAAGGTGTGGCTTTCTCACATCAGTCATTAAAGGTATATATGAATACATCTAATTCTGCTTGCAAAAGGGAATTGATACAAATTTTTGGAAGAACATGTGCGTTGGAAGAATGGTTTCTGCATGACCTTTTCCCCAATGTAGTTGTTTCAGTTGCAAAACCATAAATCAGTCATGTTTGAAATCAGCTGTTACAACTTTATAGCAGACCAAGACTCTTGTACTGGAAACCATACTTTCAACTTGTAGTTTATTTGGTTTTATTACTGGGTTAATTGTTTAAAGAAACACCTTCTGTGCTCAGGATGAGCTCTCAACGCCTGTAAACGTCCTGGTACATGCTTACCTGGCAGTTGGAGAACGACACTGGCACAGCATTCCTTCTTATTGTTGTGTTCTTATGCCCATGAGGAATGCTGTAAAAGTGGCTTATGCTTACAGGGTGATATAATTCCTGTTTCTGTCAAGCTCTATCTGGCATCCTTGTTCTGCAGTCTCTTGGTGGGGAGAGGAAACCGTTGTGTTTCCCAGTCAAAAAGGCATGACATAAACCCATTTTTCTCTTTTCCAGGATCTTTCCCAGAGAGTATCTTCTCCAGCAAATCCATCTTTATTCTCTCGCAGACCTTCAACAGGTAAGTTTCTTCAACTAATTCTACTTCTACTTCTACTAATTCAACTAATTCTACTTCTAATTCTTCACTGCTAATTGTACATTCCCCTTTCTAGGTAACTGTAGCATAAGTAGCTTTACTTCCAAGCCATCTCTGTGGTTTATAGTTTAATATAAAAATGAGTTAACAGAGGCATTGTTTAGGGGTGAGAGAGAAAGCCTAGAACATCAGTGTTGAAATGGGACTGGAAAGCAGCTCTGAAAGAAGACTGTAGTCTGCAAGGAGAACTTTGCTGTGAGAAATTCTTCATCTGATCTATGAATGCTCATCTAAGCCTCACCCTACAGGTGACAAGTAATATTTATTTCTTTGCTTGAAAGAATAGTTATTCAAGAATTTATGAGTTTGTACAGTGCCTGGTGGAACATCCTTAGTTCCAAAGTCTGCTAGGCATTAGCATGAGAGAGGAGAAAATAAACAAAATGCAAAAAACCTCAGCAAGCCTGCTACACAAAGTTAAACTGTGTGGGGTTTCTATGACAGATGTGACTACAGAAGAGGTTACCCACTAGCAAAATGTGTCTTTGCCTTGATATTGATTGAACTAAGCAAGTACACATACACCTACCTGAGCAACAGAATTTTGTTACATACCAGATTAAATAAGAAGAATTTGGCAAAAAGAGCTGAAGAGAGGCTAGGTTTTCTAAGGTGAATGTGCGGCAGCGCTCCAATGCACAGTGGAGGATGCAATGAGGTTGGATGCACCAGCTGACCGGGGTACATCTGTGTTCACACACTAATGTAATTGCCAGTGATATGTAAAACATTATTTTAAACTTCTTCCACCGATGTTTCCCTTGTCTAGTGGTGCCTTTTCTGCAGAATCTCACTTTAAGTTGAGAGAGTTCAGATGCCCTTCAGAGCTGGAGACTACACAAGCACAGGAAGCATGGCTTTTGCTGGCTGGTGAAGTCACAGAGTAGAAATTATTCTATATATAAAGTCATTGGAGTCGCTGGAGGTCCAAAACTGTTTCCACATCTTTTCAGCATGTTCTGCTATCTCATCTTTAATAATCAAACCATGAAAAAGCAAGCTACTTAACTCCAGAGCTGCAGTCTCCCTGGTGGGCCTGGCTATTAGCCCCGAGTGCTTTGTAAGCTGCTTAATCAGTTCCTAACATTGGTAGAAGATGTTTTAGAAGCCATCAGCAGTTTATCAAGCACCCTGTGGGAGGGAGGGAGGGTAGAAGTCACAATTCATCCATTGATTTAGCAGTTCCCTTTAGCATGTTTCTTTGTGTTTTTGTTTGCAAGACACCTTCTCTTCCCCTGAGGGCCCCAGCTCCAAACTTATCATATTTAGAGGCAATATAATTTAATTACAGTTTCTGCTGGGTTAAATTGCATTTACCTTTTAATCTAGCTATATCCTTGTTGTCAGCCTAGAGAAGGTTTTCCACATTACAGAGGCTCCAAGTTTGAAATTGGATTGCCTGTTTCTGTCAACGTGGAACCAGAAAGGAAAGGGGGAAGAGACAGAAATGAATCCAACAGCTGGAGAAATACTAGTGCCCTCATAGCCTCTGCCTCCTCCCTGGATTGCCCCTTACCACTGTTTTTGCCTGATTGCTCATTGTTTTGTACTGGCCTACAGTTCGGGTGCTTTTTAATCCTAAAAGTTTCCCCTCCTTTTGATTCCTCTGCCGCCTATTTCCTCACATCCATGGGCTGCTTTTGCGCTGTATCCTGCTGTCATGTAGATTGCATGTGTTGGGGGAATTAACTAAAAGGTTTATTAAAGATTAATGGAAAGATAAGGCATGGTGAGTGAATTAGAAAAGCAGAGAGGGGTAATCTGCAGATATAAGCAATCTTTACGCTGGTTAGTCCCAGCTCAATTCTGATTTGTTTCCTAGCCAAGTTCTCTTTAAAGATACTAGAAAACATGGGTTGTTTCCTACCAAGCAGCTGAGTTTCAAAAATGTGGTATGAGGGTCTGTTCTTAAATGCAAAAAAGTTGAAATGCCGGTTTGCCAGTAGAGGAAGCAGCATATTTGAAAATTAAATCCAATTTGAATCTCTTTCCAGGCTTAACAGAGCTCTGTGCCTAGATGGAGGACTACAAGGATGATGTGAGGGCTGGAGCACCTCCCATATCAAGACAGGCTGAGAGAGTTGAGGTTTTGTTCAGCCTGGAGAAGAGAAGGCTCTGAGGAGACCTTATAGTGACCTTCCAGTACCTGAAGGAGCTACGAGAAAGCTGGGGAGGGACTGTTCACAAAGGCTTGTGGTGATAGGACGAGGGATAATGGGTATAAACTGGAGAGGGGCAGATTTAGACTAGACATAAGGAGGAATTTCTTCACAGTGAGGGCAGTGAGGCACTGGCCCAAGTTGCCCAGGGAGGCTGCGGCTGCCCCATCCCTGGAGGTGTTCAAGGCCAGGTTGGATGGGGTCCTGGGCATCTTGATCTGGTGGGAGGTGTCCCTGCCCATGGCAGGGGGCTTGGAACTGGATGTTCTTTACGGTCCCTTTCAACCCAAACTATTTTATGATTCTAATTTATGTGCAGTATAGTCGCTGATGGTGCAGTCGTAGTCCAGGGTAGCTTCATCCTACACCTGCTGGAGGTGTAAACTCTGTTCACTGCAAACATTGCAGGTGGACATCCCACTGATTTTGTGGACACAGCTCATGGAAGCTGGAGTTCAAAGCTATCCGTTTGTTTTGTGTGACTATGGGGCTGCTTTTGGTAACACTAGGAGGTTTTACACAGTTAAGCATTGATTTGATCAGACGCCGACTCAGACAAGACCCTCGTATTTCTTAGGAAAAATAATTCTTACTACTTATACTAGATTCCATGTTGACGGGAGCTTTTAAAATAAAAAACCTGAAGATAGCTATTATGTCAAGTTCAAAATTCAGGTGCTTAACCCACACAGAGAGTTAACTAATGGATTGCCTGGTTTTTATGTTAAATAGTAACGTATACAAGTGTACAAAGATTATTGCAGTGGTGGCCTTTAGTGTAGAAACATTCTTAATCAGGGCAATTATTTTGCCCTGGTTACTGCCCCCAAAAGATTTAAAAGACAATGACTCGAAGACTTGTTTATGTGAGAATGCTCAGAAAAAAAAAATGAGGTGACAAAGTATGGGAATTTAGAATGATGAGTTGAATTGTGTTGAATCACAGCATAAATACTGTTACTCAAAATATAAGTGGCTTTCATTTGGTTTATCTCTGTTTATTTTGGAAGCAAAGTGAGCTAAATTTTATTAAGGCCAATTTCATTCTGAATGTGTACATCCATACAGGGGGTTAATGTAGTATAATTTATCCATTTTAACATTGCAGATAAACTAATATCTTAAAATTGAATTAAAACATCCATTTACTTCAGTTCAACTTTTCTGACTATCCACCTGTAGAAGAACCTAAAAACAATGTGAGGAACAGTGGAGAGAATGGATGAACAGGAGAGCCCTGTTCTCACAATAACACAGCACAGGTCATACAGGGAGTATGAGAAATGCATAAAAATCCTTTATGGAAATGGTTCTTCGCAGAACACACAGCGAGTATGAGGAACTTAATGCCACAGTAATAGTAGAGGCCAAAAGTTTATCATCTTTGAGAGGATTAGGTGTTCATAATGAGGATGTCCACAGTTACACTATGCAAGATACAGAGATTATAGGGTTTTGGAATAGACTTATTATTTACTGAGGCGATTATGAAGATGTCTTCTGTAGTGACAGATGAGTCAGTTCTTTCATCTTCCCTTGACGTATGTAGTACTGATTACACCATCTGATAAGGTTTTGGACTAGGTGAGCAGTTCGGTCAAACAGAAGCATTCCCAGTATGAAAATCTTAATGTTTCTGCTCAAGATTTTGCTCATATAAGATTCCCTAACAAAAATCTGGGGAATAAAAAAGAACTTCAGTGAAACATAAGTTCCACCTAATTTGAACCTAGTGTATTGTTAGAACAGGATTAGGAAGCCTAATTGGAAAGAAATTGTTAGGTCTTGTTCAGTTTTCCAGGCTTTTAGCCCGTGCTGTATTTTCATCACTCCTTTTCCAGTTGCAAATTTGCGTCCTCTGTGTATTTTCCTAGACTGAGATGAAGGAAGAAGTTGGCGATGCTCTTTTTAGCATTTTTGCATGTGCAAAACTTTAGGTTGTTTTAGACAACTTACTTCATGAGTCCCAACAGTAACAAAGACTGCAAGCAGATGTGGACTTTTTTTATGCTCTTCACTTGCTGTTTTTTGAAAAAGTAAATCTTTTCTTACCAGTAAGTCCTCATACAGTTACTGAGAAATGCTCAGCTTAGACTTATAACATACAGCCTGATGACTTCCAGGCGCATAAGTGGTGGTGTCCCTGCCCAGCGATTTCTTTTTATTTGCACATTAAAGGGACAGGACGTGGCATGTGGCCCACATGCCTGTGCCCATGAAAGCCCTGGTGTGCCTATGGCTGTACTGATTGACAGAGGTGGCTTTTGGATAACAGACGTTGGGCTTCCTGTGTTTTAGAAGCGTTATCGGGGGGTGCGTGACCAACACCCACAGCCCCCGTTCTTAACAGGTATAGCCATACCTGTAAAAGCATTAGTTGAACTTGGTTATATCAATGAGAAAGTCTTTTGCTGTCACTTGTTTCATTCAGTGATTCAATATAAGCCATATCTGCTTTAACTTTTACTTACCAAAGAGGTTTACCTGTGTGCCCGTACCAGCAGATTCTTTTAAGTTTAGGCAAGCCCTTTTCTGCTTGAGGGGCAAGAGGCGGCAAATGAGAATTAGGTTTTTGTCAGGCCTGGCTGTGCGGAGGTAGTTGAAGATTTGTCTGTCACAGTTCTCTGCCGGATCTCACTGTGCTCCACAACGGCAGCAAAATGCTGGACGCATCTATGCTATAGCTGCTACAGGTCAGAGTTTGGCACCGTAGTGAAAATGTTGATTAACACCTCCAGCCTCCCATGCAAGGGTTGGTACGGCGCGTGTGGCAAGTCCTGCAGTGTGTTACTACCAGTATTCTGCTGGCCATGGGCTGGTTGCTCAGCGTAGAGCTGGTTTAAAGCAGTGGTCGGTTTTAACTCAAGTGTCAGGCACAGCTCCTGCTCTTAAATCTTTGATAGGAGGTAGACAGAAACAGATGGTTGTATGGGGAGGTGAGAAGCATACACACTGTTAATTAGTACAGTGGTCCGGTTCTTATCCTGAGGCACATGAGATACGGACTATTTTTCCCAGCTCTGCTGCAGGCTTCCTCTGACACACAGGACAAGTAATTTCTAATGGGATTAAGGTAAAATGGGTTCCACTTTAGTGCGTATATGATTAAAATAGACATCCTAATGGCAATTAAGTTCAAAAGAGGGAAAACAGCCCTTTGGAGGGGTTGTCTAGCTGACCTATTTAAAATATGTTGTGCAACTGAAATACATTAAGATTTTGAGGCAGTTACATTTCTGTGCTTCAACTAAGTAAACATGCATCTTGGATCATAATGACATAAAGTTAATAGCTGCCGTGATGTCCTTCCTTTACAACCTATGACTGCGGTAACTCTATTAGCAGAACAATATGAAAATAGTCCTACGATGGGAAAACACAACATACATTTCCATAAATATTAACAGGTCTGATAGCAAAACAGCAATTAAATAGCTCATATACTTTCCAGTGGCTGTGGCTCTTTTATCACTGATTTCTTTCACTCCCTGGAGTTTGCTAGCACTGAGCTGCCTTTCAGTAGAACAGGAAACTGCAGGTTAGCTGATATTCCAGGTGTGTGTATAATTCCCCAAAGTGCTGACAGCTCTGCTTACAATTACTGGTAATGGCAATGATCTTACTGGTGTTTCTTTTTTACTGCAGCTCTGCTGGGGAAGGGAGTTGCTATTATTCACAATGGCTTGTGGTCAGGCGGAGAGTATGGCAGAGCCAGCCAGGCTCATGGAGGAAGAGCTGACCAGGAGCATTTTGGCAAGTGGCAGCCAGGAAGACAAGTTTACCTGAGTTAGGTGTGTTAAAGTCTTGGAGGCAAAGAGTGGAAATACAGCAAGATTGCTAATAGAGATTTTTAATAGCAGAATTGGTTTTTGTGCTGCTTGAAACCAGAGTTTTCAACAGGGTTTATTAAATACATGTGGTACTTTGCATGTGAATGTGTAATCTATGCTGCTTGGGCTAAGTGTGGCTTTTTAGAATTAAACTCTGTTTAGAACATCCCAGCAGAGGTGCCAGTGGCTCTCAGGAGTTCCCAAGTTGAAATCTTTAGAAATATTTTATTTTTCTCAGCCCATAGAAGTGGCAGTAGCAATATAAACTATCCCTTTTCTAGTGCTTTGCGCTAACTATGTTCTTTTTTTGCTACACAGAATGAAAGCCCCAGTACTGGTGGTTGGGGTTAGCAGTGTGGGCTCTAACATCATTGCTGTACTTCACATAAAATGTCTTTTGGAGAGGCAGCTGGGCATATCTCAAGCAATAACATCCCAAGAAACCAGATTTCCCAAGGAAATAAAATAGTGTCTAAGGGGTACCTGAGAGAAGAAAAACGTTGCGTTTTTTTTTAATATACTTTGTGCTCGCAGAGGTTTTTTTCAGAGTAACCCTAGCCATTTTCTTGGTATGTTGCTTTATTGTTCTAAAATCCTTCAGAGGACTCCACCTTAAAATTCCCTGATCCAGTCCTGCACAAGGCAGGGAAGTTTCTAATTTTGTGATATCACTCATGAAATAACGTCTTACTCAGTGGGCATGTAGAGTCAGTTAATATCTCTGCATGCAATTGCCTGCTTAATCTTAAAAATAGAAGGCAGAGAAGGGGGGCAAAAAAGCGCACATATATATTCTGTGACTGAAGACATATTTGCTTGTGTGTGTGTGTTTAGAGTAACGTATGTTTTTAAGCTAAGGAAAGTGCTTTCTGTTCTCTACCAGCCAAATTCCTGGTACTCTTTCAACCTTGTTTGATTAAAACAGCCTTTAACCTTTGCTTGAATACCTGTTTCTTAAAACAACCTATAATTCATCCCTGCAATAGGATTAGGAGAACTTGGGGTGTGACAAAATTGCCATGTAGCTGCCTGGAAACCGTGGGGGAAAGAGAAAGGAGGAAAGAGGATTGAAACACACTGAGTGTGAAGGCAGAAGCTGTGGGGCTGGGGTCTTGTTGCAGGACTGCCTGGGGAATGGGCACAAGTGAATTCCAGATGTTTTGCTTATGCTGAGACAATTCCATCTCCTTCCCACTTGTGCCAGCTTGCACCCAGAGACCTGAGGAATTTCAGGCTTTTCTTCCGTTCCATGAGAGGAGTGGGGGAGGGCTTGGAGGGATCTTGCCATCCTCTCTGCCTCCTGCTATAAATTCACTTGGGCTGTCACCAGTTTATTCCTCTCCCCCAGCCAATGCAAACCTCTTGTCTTCACCTTGCCCCCTGCCTATATGTGCTTGTCACAGATACAGCAGCATTTGCTCTTGACCTCATTTTGTTTTAACTCCTCTTGCCAGTGCCTATAGTAGCAAATTTGTGGAATATCACTTTAATACCAAATTAAAGTGCAGCATGTTTAGTAGTGTAGTTTGGCAGGACCACAACAGCAAATGGCTCTGCTGTCAGTGCGGGCTGCCTGGTGCAAAGAAGTCAAAGGGAGGTTGGGATTTCTGTTTATTCAAATTCTCACTTATTTCTGCTTTGGTTTGATTTATTTGGTGGCTGTTTTTGTGGTTTGTTTTTTTTTTTTGTTTGTTCTTCACAGTGTTTATCACCAGGTTTCCTTTCGGGATGTTCTCTGCTCTGTGTGGGTGATGAGTTAGCACGGCACAATGTGTGTCTACGCGATATTGTTTTGTCTATGTCAAAGCCAGTGATGGCTAAATGGTGTCGTGTGCCAGAGCCAGCACTGTGTGCTGGTGTCAGCAGTGGATGGGGTCCCTGCCCCATCTCCTCCTGTCTACCCTCCTGCCACCCATACCACAGGCTGAACAGCCCATGGAGACAGCCAGGGACCTGCCAAAGCTGTAGAGGGAAAAGGAGAGAGAGGATTAGGTGGTTTCCCCCTTACTGTTGGGAGCTGGGATTGTGGCCTTTAGCAACAAAAGATGGGGCTCTCCTGAAGCTGCTGCTAGGGGGGGTGTTATTTGTTTTACAGCAAGGTATGGCGACTGACTCTGGTGTGTGTGCGCACAAATATTAAGAAATCATTCTTCCCTTAAGTCACATGCAATTTAAATAAACAAGGCAATCTGAAAGAGATGACTGGGAGCCAAAATGGAGCAAGGAAAGCTGACCAGACAAGTCTATTGCACCAAAGCTGGGGGAGAGCTGAGATCTGATATGTGTCTCCTTGGAGCTTTTACCTCATGATCATCCTTCCTTCTTCCATTTCCCTTTCCTCTGAACTAAAGATTATTGTGCATTGAAATTGTAACAAGAATTGTGGTGTTAAGAATCTGTTGAACGGAAGGGAAAAAGTCCTCAAGGAAGTTAGCAGTCCACAAGCATTGTCTGTTCCCTAGATATAAATTACTTGGAACTTCCCAGCCAGAGAATATGTTTTCTCTTTCTTTTCTCTTTCTTTTCTCTGCCCCTTGCATCATCCTTAGCTAAACGTTTTGTAGCATCCTTGCCTCCATGGTTTCATCACTGAGGTTCTGACCCTGCTGAAATCTGTCGCAGGGCAGGGATTCCATTTTACCCTTTGTGCTTCAATGCCCAATCTCCGTGTTTAATGAATGCAGAAAGTACCTGCTTGTTCTGCAGTTAGGCAATAGATAAGGCAACCATTGTAGCTTTCCTGCACCTGGATCTGCTCTTGCTCTTCCCAGCTTGTGACACAGATCACCTGTGACAGAGAAGAGAGTGTGTCAGAAAATGATTTCTGAAACAGGTTGTGCAATGTAAGGATAGAAGGTAGTGTGTGCAACAGACAGTCAAGTGCAGCTAAGGAGGCCTGAGGCAGGCACCAGGAAAAGCTTGCCAGCCATTTGGAGTGCTGGAGAGGTGTGGGATTTCTGTGGTGAGAAGTTTTTAAGCAAGTCAGACAGTCATCTGTCGATTCGCTGTGCCGCAGGATGAGGAATAAACTGGAGGTTTCTGGAGGTGTTTTTTCTAGCCCTGTTTTCTTATATCATTGGGAGTTCTTTCAAAAGCGTATTTCTCATCTGTCCTGCAGGTGAAGGATTGCTGGGTGTTTAGTCCTCAACAAAGCTTTCACTGGTGGAATTTGAAGGGTAGTGAGCGCAGTCATGAATCGAAGCTAGTCTGTTCAGAAGGAGCTCTTTTGCTCTTCCATTCAGTCCAGGAAGCACATTCTTTGTGGTACTCTGGAGTCTAGGCAAAGCTGGAGCTTACCTCTGAGCTTGTTAGCAAAAGGTGTGATTCAGACTAGCCGTTTCTGAAGATGAGAAAAGAAAACAATCAGGAAGAGGCAGGAACCTTGATTTTAGAAGATGGTGAAAAGCTGTGCACAATTATTCACTGCTCCTTCTGATAGCTTCCTTCTGCCAGGCATGCTTGTGACACTAATCCCGATAATTAAAGGACATTCTAGCCCATCAATGTATGTAATTGGGGATGGTGAATGAGCTTCATGTCTACCACCTCTTCTATTTTCTCACTGCCTCTTAGACTTTTCATGTCTTTGCTGCATTGCGTCACTGCCTCCTGGCAAATTCTGTCTGTCTCTCAGGTAGAGTGTGTGTCTGGCCTTGAGAAATAATCATAAATTTTGTTCTGTCGGGAGGAGAGGCCGGGACAATCCAGTTGAGATGTGAACCTGTAGTTCAAGGTGTTTTAGGGATTTCGTATCACTTAACCCATCCCCTCCAGGCATTACTCGTGTCTGACATGTAAACCAGACTGGAAGAAGAAGTGGAACAGACTGCTCATGCTCCAGAAGGTTACGAGGCAAACCTGTGTCTTTAAAGAAAAGTGCCTTCTAATAAATGTTATCTGCAGAGAAATACATCAGTCCCTACAAAAGTGGTTAATGTTACTGCTTCAGTGTTGGCTTATAAAACAGCTTTATCACCTCTATGACGATAATGATTAACAAGCTGATTTGGAAGGGTGGGGTCACAAAGCCATTTGGCATGTTTAGCTTGTCTCACAGTGGCAGTGATACAGCACCTGAGTTTTACAGTATTTTCACCACTTTACCTGGAATACTAAACCCTGGTGGCGGGGCTCTTAAGCAGAGCAGTAGGAACAGATACTCCTCTACGGAAATAATAGCCTGTGTCCCGCACATGAGGAAATTACAGGGCCAGGTCTGAGAGTTCAGGAGAGCTGGGGATGTTTCTACCTCCCTTCTCACTATTTTTTCCCTGATTGCTTGGCCACAGTGAAGTGAAGGTGTTCCTAGACATGCTGTTACATGCTGTCCCTTATGTCAGACTGGCAGGATATACAGATGTGGGTAGATTTCCTTCTCTTAGATTATGGATAGCTTCTGTTAAAATTTCCTGCATCCGTGGATTCTCCAATATCTTGGATCTTAATATAAGAAACAAAAAATTAACTTTCATTACCAAATGTTGGAAATTACTCGGACTAGCAAATTTGGTCTAACAGTTAACATACCATGACGCTTTTCAGAAACTGGACTTCTTAACCTTGGCAGTTCCTCACATTAGTAGAACAGTGTATCTGAAAGCTTAGTAAGCTATATCCCCTTTACTGCCTGTCTTGACAATCCTCATGTAGGTGTTCAAAGCTATTTATTATCTTCATGCTGTGTAAACACCTACCGCACTTTTAGAAGCTGGTAAAAATGCACAGGCAGGGTAGGAGATTTGATGACCTTCACTCAAATTTGCAACAGACTCCTGCAGGGACAGAGGTTTTACTTCTTGGCTAGCACTGCTGACAGGAGTCCTGCCCTCAAAATCAAAACAAACACTCATTGTCCTGAGAATTGTCTGAAAACTGTACTGTTTTTTCTCTCCTGTGAAAGTTTATCACATCTGATAGATTTCAGTGTTAATTTGTGTGACTATGATGCAAAAGATGGGTATTTCTGTGGGCCTGGTCTAATGGGTGGGTGGAAGGCTATGGAGGCGTTACTTGAAGCAATAGTGGATTACAGCTGACTCATTTTTCCTTCTCCTTCCATGCATGCCCCTTTTAGAATCATAGAATAATTAAAGTTGGAAAAGACCTCTAAGATCAGCGAGATAATCATCAGCCCAATGCCTACTAATCCATGTCCAGAAATACCATGGCTGCCTGATTTTTGAACACCTCCAGGGAAGGAGACTCCAGCACTTCCCTGAGCAGCCTGTTCCAATGCTTCAGCACTCCTTCAGTAAGGAATTATTTTCTAATATGCAATCTAAACCTCTCCTGGGGCAACTTCAGGCCATTTCCTCTTGTCCTATCACTCTAGTTCCCCCTAAAGCCTCTGTAATATTACCTCCTCGGAAATGACAAACTGAGTTTGGAGGGAAACTCCACACTTATATTTTTGGTGACACACAGACAGAGGATGCTTTTTTAATGTGAAAACTGTAAGTGACACGAACAATCTCTTAACTCATTTCATATTAGGTTTTTTTTCTGTGCATTTTTCATCTTATTGTGTTTTCCAAAGAGGGATTTATCACAAGCCAGGAGTTTAGGTTACCATCTGCCTGAGTTGGAACTTTCAACGGAAGTGAGAAGTTCTGCCACTTTTCTAGTTCATTTTTTAATATGAAAACATATATATTGAAGCATGATACTCACTCCATTGCTCTCCCACAGGACCAGTTTGTGCAACCCTCCCTCGTGCTGGTGTGTTTGCATACAAGGAGTCTTTGTTGTGACTTGACTTCTCTTTGCTGTGTGTAATGGGCTGGTGTTTTGGACCCCCTCTCCTGTACTGCATGGGAGGAGGAGGTTTAGGGGCAAGGCTAGGGCTGGGGAGTGGGGGCCTTCAGAGGCTGACTTGTACCAGCGTTGTGCTTGGCTTGGAGAGCTCAGATGAGGGATGGAGTCAGGACAGAGCTGTAGTGTAGCATTTGTCAGAGGTGAAGGGACTGCCTCTCTGCCAATTCAGGGCAGTGCCACAGGCTCAGATATCTGTCATGAAGAAAGGGCATAGTGAGCAAATATTGAGCTACATGTGCTGTTCCTGGAAGTTGTCTGTGGGCAACAGTGCATATTGGGTCACTGCAGAGGATTTCTGTGCCTGGGGAGGATGTTGTGTTCTATGGCCTTTCCAGTCCTTATTCTCTAGAGACAGCTGGCTGCCCACTTGTTTCTAAAAACGTCACCTTGATAGAGTGTATGAGCAGCTTCCAGTCATTTGGATAGAAGGCTTAGGAAACCTCTAGGGGCCAACAGCCCTCCTGACAGGTTTGACTGATCGCAGATTGCCCTCGTGATCATGTTAATGTGATGTATCCAAAGGGATTTCAACTTGTACAATAGCCACTGCTGCCTTTCATCTTCTTCGTCTTCCTGCTGAATCAGGAAAAACATAATCCAGTGGGTACGTGTGCATCGTGTCTTCCTGCCACCCAAGGCTCTCACGGCTGTTGCCAGCAGCGGTTTGTCTGCTAGCGTTTGGCGGTCTCCATGTTTCACCCCAACCTAACTCATACAGAGCAGAATTATTTCTTTGGATTTATGCTGCTGCACAACTGAACAGTCGCACAATAATATACAGAGAAGAAAGTTTCATTTACCTTTACTCATAACTTTGACTTGTATGAAAAAACCCTGTTCTAGAAATCATCTAAAATAATTGTCCGATACTCCTTTGGTGTGTGTTCAGATGCTGTGTACCCCTTTAGTTTCTCCCGGTGCTGCAGACTAGTCTCTGCCTTGACAGTAGCACCTCAGCTTTCCCGAGGAGGGTGTAGGAGGCTGGGCAGCAGGGAGGGTTGCTGCTCCTCCTGCATCTTCTGTCTGCCCCTCTCCCTCCCTCGGCAGCTCCCGGTTCTGCAGCCGTGCTCTGCCCAGAGGGATGCTCGCTGTGGCGTGGGCAGGGAGTTGGTACAGGAGGCTCCTCAAAAACAGTTTGATATGTGGCAGTTAGCGTAAAAAGCACTGTTTGCTCTGTTGGTTTAGATTGTAAGTGCTTTGAGGGCAGGGCCTGTATTTTATGTGCGTACATGCAGGTGTGTATTTTTATACAGTTCCTAATGCTAGACGCAGTTGGGAACTGCGGCATGAAGCCTCGCTGTCCTGTAGTAGCTTAGAGAATTGTTTTTCCTGATCTGGGGAGCTGGATAGCGATTCTGATGTGTACTCTGGTCCTATTAAGAGACACAACTTGCTTTGGGCTTCCAAACAGAACTATTCCCCTCCTGTTGTCACCAAGCAGGGTACCTCAGTGCACTCCAGGTAAGAGCAAGTAAGAGCCCGGCCCCATGACCTTTTGGGATGAGTTCCTTAACCAGTCTAGGAAGGGAAAGCCGCATTCCACCCTCCATCAGCTGATGACCACAATGCTGTCATCAATCACCTTTCACCCTTAATTTTGGACAATGAAACAATTTTCCTGCACTATAAAGAATTTAGATTAGAAAGCAGACCTTGTTTATGTGTGCCGTTGGTAGAAGAGGACCTGCACTTAGCAAAACTTTAATCCGCTTTAAGCTGGATGCTCTTTCTTTAAGCCTTTCCAGGTGCATGTTGTGGCCCTATTATGTTGCAGGGCTAAGTCAATGGTGGCGTTTTGGGGTTGGTTTTTTTTGTTTCTGTTCCTTTGGCATACTCTTAGCTTGGTTTTGTGCTAAATTTCCACATTTCTTGTGAAATGGGATGGACAGATTTCACAGCTTCTCTATTTTGTAAACTTATTTTGTTAGCTTATTTTGTAAACTGTCATGTCCTTAGGAAAGGTTTGGGTCAAAGCTTACGAGTGACTCCAACAGTAAGAACAGAAATGTGCTGTGTTAGACAGCATGGGCGCTGTGGAGTCTCTGTCACTGAAGGCTTTAGTCATGGATACAGCTGCTAAGAATGACACGCATGTTACTGGCTCTGCCAAGAAGTCCTCTTGAGGAGGACTTCCCCCACCATGATTTCCCTGGTATCTGTATAATGCACTACATTTGTTTAACACTCCTCTATTCTTGAATCACTTGTGTTTCCTTGAAACTCGTGATCAGATTCCAGCATCACCTGGGAGATCATTCTGGGTCTCTGCCACTGTGGTTCAGGGATGTCTAAGCTGCTGGGCCCTAAGATCCCGCTCTCACAAGAGAGCTTAGTCACGGGAGAAGTTTTGACACCTTTGATTACATGTCCTGCGCTTCTTTTGCTAAGCCATAAAACACTCACCAGCAAAGTGTTACCGTGAAACTCCTCTTGGGGACGGCAAGTGTAATAGAAATCATACATTTTGCTTGGAGATGAAGATTTTACTTTTATTAGCTACAAAAATGAATGAGAGAAGACTGCAAGGAAAAGTCACGTCCTGTGCACAGCCCTGAGGTTTCTGATGAAACAGAATGACACAAAATTTACAGATGCTAAAAACAGCAGTAACACCAGCTTGATGTTTCATCTTGTCTTCCTCCTATAATACAGTAAAATGGCCTGTAATCCATAATGCAAAATTGGTATGCATGGCTCTTTGAAGATATCATCTTCATTGTGTGTCTGCGGTGGCCAGAGTTAGAAGCCACCCCACTACAGTGCTACAATGATCCATACAAAGAAATAAGTAAACAGGGACAAATAACTCCAGCCCCTGGGGTGAGCTGCCCACTCTGAATCTTTCTTGCTTAGGATGCCAGCTCTTCAGCACAGGAAACCTTCTGTGCCTTGTACAGACATAAATTCACCCCTGGTGCTTAAGAAGGTAAAAGATTATGTTAGTTTTCTTTATTACACTATATGAAACGTTATTTTAATTCAGAAATTAAACTTTTAAGTCCTTGCTGATAATGACATTCATACAGACCTAGAGAGTTGTTTGCAGCTCCGTCTTCAACCTGGCATTTTAAGCTGAGTTCTTGTGGCCTGTCAGAGGTGGTTGCTGCAATGCTTTGGAAAATATGTATGTGTTGTGTTCATTTATTGTCTTTGTATGTTTTTTTCATCTAATAGTGTTAAATGGCTTTTAGGAAGGTGGTTGTAGCCATGTCACTAGCTGTGTGGCTTCACTGTTTCTTTCCTTCTGTTTATTGAGTACAATTAGCTTTGGTGTCTTTCCCATGCTCCCAACGTGTTTGGCTTACAGACCCTCTGTAACTCTAGAGTCTGCAAGGAAAAAATGTCTTCCTTTGAAATGGAAAACAAAACCCAGCCTAGGGGAGCTAAACTAACTTTTGACCATCTGTTAGAAGGTTGGTAATATCAGCACCTTGAACTGTGGCTTTTTTTTCATATTTCATGCAGCAGCTTCTCAGCATTGTTTATATTCTGGCTGAAGGGGATCTTCCTATACCAGGATGCAATAGGAACGTCATTTTTCCTCTAACATGAGCAGATGGCCTATCTGCAAAACTAGCAATAACATTGCCGCTTCCTGTTGTTGCAGATGTTGTTAGCAGGGGAGAGCTGAAAGCAAAGAGAGGGCACATCTTAGCCCGTGCCATTCAACGCCGTCAGCCTCAACGCTACCTCTGCACCTCCTTTTCCACTCGCACGCTTTATTAGTGGCTGTCTTGGCTAGAGGGCAGGAAGTTGCCCTAGAACACAAATTTATTTCCTTTCTGCTTCACGTAGAGGAGGAATGCTTCCAAGATCTCTGTTGTTCTTCTCTGCCTTGACCTTTGCTTTCTCTAGATTTGTTTACACTCAACCCAAACTACAAGTGGCGTGTTACCCTACCAGGAAAGGGGTGCCTGTACTGAATCTGGCACCCATTTAAGTGTAAATTTCCCCACTATTAGATTTCAGGGCACAGCCCTGTGCAAACTTCCAATCAGCAATTATTGCATTCTTTTTCCTTTTTAAAGGAGGTCACTATCAAATCCTGGGACACATTTCTATCACTAATCTGCCAGGCTGCCATTCAGACCACAGGAAACCCAGGAGAGAATATACACTTAGGGCCTTATTCCGTCTTCATTATTCTCTACACCAGCAGAATTCCTTAAAGTCTCTACAAGTTTGATCTGAATGGAAAGTACTTTGCCTGAATAGCACCCCTTATTGAGACATTGTCACCGAGTCACAAGTTTAGATGAGTGTTGTGGCTAGCAGTTTAATCTACACTGCACAACCGTTTTTTTCACACCAACACAGGGAGTGCTAATCTCTTCTAATGGTCTAGCAGGATTGTCTGGCAGCGAGGGACTTCTTGATTTGAGAGCTGGACACCGAAGGGAAAAAACACAGTTCCTATTCAAAAGTTCATCTGAGAATTTATTCATTTTGGCAATGAGGGGAATATTGTATTTTAATGGTTTTAAGTAGGAAACGCAACCTTACTATAAGAAGAAAGCCAGGGTTCCATTCACAAAAAAGGATGCAAAAAGCTTGTGCTTTGGAGGAAAAAGAACAAAGACCAATTGTGATTTTTGCATAAAAATTAACAAGAAATTAAAATCATAAGTATAAAGCAGTGTCTGTAGCTGTCAGTTAGATAATAATATGGACACCTTAAAATCTTCTCCTCTCTGCTTTTTGGTTCCTTAATATGTAAATGCATTGTTGTACTTAAAATGACTACTAATTTTATGTGTTATTGCCATATAGAGACTTACAGAGAGATAGTAATTTTATTTTTACTTCTGGATCATTGCCAGTTCATTGTTTACTATCACTTGCAATTTTGTGGAGCTGTAATTGTTGAAAAGTAACTTTCCTGTTGTTTTAACTAGCAGCACTTAGCTGCATTTCTCTATTAATAGATATTGTCTCAGTCCTCCAGGGAGTTCTGGTCAGTTTTTGGGGTTCATTCAATATTGTCTTCTCCTTGTTTCAGGTTATTGAAGGAAAGCTGGCTCCGTTCTTGGGGAAGGTGATCAAGTTTGCCACCTCTCATGTGTACAGCTGCAGCCTTTGTAGTCAAAAGGGTTTCATCTGTGAGATTTGCAACAATGGAGAAATCCTTTATCCCTTTGAGGACGTTTCTACAAGCAGGTACTGTAATGTCAGTCACTGGACTTGTGTGTCATATCCTTGTGGATTCTTAGCGTGGTGACTTCTTTCTTAAATAACTAGAGATTGGGTCTGGATTCTGGGCAGCTACAGTAGATCCAGGGGGGCCACCACGAGCAGTCTTGGAAATAGATGGGAAGAGCTGCTTTCCGAAGCTCTTCTGAGTCCTGAAAAGCCAAATGGATTCTCTGAGGTGGTCACAGATGTCTTTCTGGTATCTGAGGTCATTGGGTCCATGATATACTGGGATTGTCCATTATAAAACAATAACCATCTATTTTGAAGTGTTTTCCCCATGAAAGGCTATGGCTAAGTCTCTGCTTTCTGTGTGCATGCTCTTCTGTGCATATCTGTGCAAGATTTTTTTTTTAATTGCTATTATCAGGTGGTTACAAAATAAATATAAGCGTATGCCAGTTCTAAGCTAAACAAAAGAACCTTTATTTCATATTGTATTGAGTACTGGATGCCAGATCAGGGACAGGAGTTGCATGGAAAACCTAGAAGCAAAGTGGAGGAAACCAGATCAGGCTTGGCAACACAGCAGTGTTACTGCTCTTTTTCAAAAATGCCTTAGAGTTTGAATAAAGGAGTTGTGGGTTGTTTTCTTTTAACAGAAGGATGGTATATCTGACAGCACAGCATTCCTCCATACTTTTCTGGCTGTTTCAAATACAGTCATTTTAATTTGTTTGCTAAGTGTTCCATAGAAAAGAAAAAAAATTGAAGAGCTATCAGGACCAGACTCTTTAAAAGGGCTTCGTTATGAATCTGATTCCTCTGTATGCTCAAAGATGTTAAATTACAAGTAACCAAAAACTACTCTTCAGGATTTTTCAGCCTGACCTGAATTTCAAAGACTGTTTGCACACTCTTTTTTTGCAGGCTGTCATTCTAAGAAATGCTTTAACAAAGCAGTGGACATAAGCTAAACAAGGTGTGCAAGCTGAGCTCTGTAAGCGGTTTTCAAGAAAGAATGTATCTAGGATGCATGGTGAGATAGGCTGAGTTAAAGAGAGAGACTGAGATGATGTAACACATAAAATATCTATTGAGACGATATAAAAGGTAATTGAAGATATTCCTGAAAGATTGACGAGAACACTTAAAAGCGTTTGGGAAGACAAGTTTACTTGAAATGTCTGCACATTTGATTTGTCTGGGGGATTTTTGGTTACAAAAATGTTGTTGGGTGTATATTGTTCCCCCGCCCTTCAGCTGAGATCAGACATACCTTGCAATTACAGACTTTAAGACGTTCTGGAAGCAAATAGTGCTTGTCAGCAGTTCAGTGGAAGCCAAAAGAAGCTGCTCGAGCTCATGTTTTTGTGTGAATTAGAAGCCATGAATGTGAAGTTGTGGTTGGTGTCATGCCAAAGACAGCAGTCTTTGTTAATGATTTTAATTTAAACACAATCAGCATGAAAGGTTTTCCAGTATTTCTCTTTCTTATTTTGTCAGAGGTCATTCTGCTTACTTGTTTGGTACTCCTTATCACTAAACCTTGCTTTTATCCCCAGCATTTTGCATTTCACTCCCTGGTTAGTTTTCCCATTACTGGTCATGCACGCACATGCACCTCTGTGAACAGAAAGAGATTTCAGTTCCATATTTTTGCTGTTCTCCACCTTGAGGCTGGAGGCGAGTCATACCAACAGAGAAGCTTGTGTGTGTTACTGCACAGCTCCATCATCTGTGAAACAGTGAGAGAGACGGCCAGGTAGAAGGGCTTTGTGGCTGTTTCCATCTCTTACAGGTGAGAGAGAGTTCTGAAGTGGGTGTGCTGACCAGTAGAGTGAGAGGTGTAAGATGAGGAAGCTACTTAGACACAGGTACATGTACAGGGTAACCTGTGGCAGATGGGAATGGGAAGTCATAAAAGCTTTGTGTGAAGACATGCAATTATACCTGATATTTCTGATGATGTGTTCAGCTTCCCGTGTTAGTTAAGTGTCATAGAGAGCTCTGAGTAAATAAACAATTAGCTCAGATCAGTGATTTAGTTCTGCTATTCTGACTCCACAATGTGAAGTGAAAATTGACTACAATTGTCATTCTTCATCCTGGTTTTCTGCAAGTGCTGTCTACAGCAAAGAATTCACGTTTTGTACTTAATACTAGACTGCCAAGTATCCTGGCTGTAGCTGCTGAGTTAAGGAGGGAAGAGCAGCTGTGCTCTGAAGACCACGTTTTTCCTTCTTGCTTCTGGATGTGGCTCATTCACTTTAGGCATTCTACCAGCAAACTAGGCTGTTAGGGCAGAAATATTTGAAGGTGGGTGCATGATAGTGTTTGCAAACTTCACCTCTCTGTTGAATGTTTGAAAAGTGAAGTCTGTGTGTGTGTGTGTGTGGAGGGGGGTGGGTGTGTCTGTTGTGAGCTGGCATTTGTTTTTCTGGCTACCTCCCTGACCTTTCTTGTTCCTTGCAGAGTGACAGCTGTCAGGCCATTACAGTTCTAAGGTGGTTCTTAGCTAGCTGTTACCTTTCCATCTCCGTGATCTCTTAAATCAGCATTGAGATGGAGAGATTGTTTCTCTCCAAAATATTTTCAGCAGTTTTCTGGAGCCGTCTTCACTAGGTAGTTATGAAGGATAGGTGTTTTTTAGATAGCTAGAACTGAGAGAAAAGGAGGGCTCCTCTGGTGGGCTGGGTTTTCTCTTTGGTCATGTTGTTTGCTTGAGAGTCATTTTTGTCTGTGCCTGAGCAAACAGAGTGGAATACCTGGGTTATGCACTCCTTGGGGTTTGAATACACGTATATTACATACCCTTCTTTCACTAATCAGCATGACACATTCCTTTGTTGGCAAAAAGTTCCAAAACAAACACAATCAGTTCACTTAATTAGCGGGTCTGTGGGCTGTGCTTGGCAGGCTCTTTACATTCTGCGCAATAATACAGCACCACAGTTTGCTGCCTTGAGTGTAAGGGTGGGCTCACAAAGTCATAAGCTTTCTAATGATATTTCCTTTCTGTGGCTTCTCTTGGGAGGTGTCCATCCCGCATGGAGCTTAATGAAAGCCGTGATTCAGTAGTTAAACAATTTCTTTAAAATTGTCACATCCTTTTAGAAGCCTCTTCCAGTCAGTTTGATTCCTGTCCCCTGTTTTCCTCATTTCTGTCTCACTCATACTTGCAGAAGAGTTCATCAGTGTTCTTTCTAAATTTCATGATTTCAGTGTCTTTGCTAAGATTCGTGAGAACTACATTTAAAGCCTCCTGAGTTAATTGCACATTTCATGGAGCAAATTCCCAGCTAATGTAAACTCTCACAGCTTTACATTTGCTGGAGCTCTAGCAGCTTAAACTAAGCATCTACCTCCTGTTTTATTTCTTGGACTAAATTTGCCCCAGGCTTAAATTTAGCAAATAAACATATAAAATTATCCTATTATATCACTCATTTTATTTCTACAAGTGTTGTGAATGAATTTAAATATCCCTGGTTATAAATTGGCTTGTTACAGCTATCCTTGTCCATTTGTTAGCAGCCTGACACTGACTTCAAGTTGTTATGAAATTACTTGTTCTTCATTAATATGGTGAAAGTTTTTGTTTCTTTCTCCTAAAGTAAAAAAAGTAGAAATGAAAAGAAAATAGCTGTGCAGTGGTACTGTTGTCTATAATATGGCCATATTTGTTTTCTAACCTAGAACAAGTTTTAAGTCTTAAGGGAAACTGAGAAAAATACCATTGGAATGAGTATAGAATTATTCACTAAAAAGGTTTGGGCTTTTTGTCCAATTACGTAATTAAGTAATTATGGTTAAGATTATTAAATGCTACCTGGTTGTTAAAGTTTTGGTCCTGCCTGTGTGTTAGCGTCCTAGTGACTAATTTCACAAGCAGTTTGTTGTGCTTTGCTAGTAAAGCTACTTGCTTGGTTAAGAGCTATTTAATCAATTCCTTGCCTTTTGTGTGGTGACTGTAGATGTATGTGAACCATGAAGAGTTGCTCTTTTGTGTTCATATCAATTTATCAGGGCCAAACTGTTCTCACTTTGTGAAGTTAATTTGTTCTGTGGATCAGTTAAGACATGTAGACCTTTTAAGATACAAACCAGAAGACCCAAGTTTAAAATAGTAGTACCACAGAACAGGCGTGACTATATCAACCAGCTTGGATGCCTCTATAATCTTTGGCCAACATCCTGATAAGACCTGTGAATGTACTTAACTTTATGCATAGCAAGAAATCTTACTAAAGGCTCTGAGGCTGTGCTTAGCTTTCTGTGCATGCCAAAGTCCTCACAAGATTATAGCCCAGTGTTGTGGATGCCGTGTCACTGGACAGAAACAGCTTTGAGCGTTTGGGAGAATGTTAAAGATGGATATTAGGTGGAAAGACTGAAATAAGTAGTATAGAGCGTAGGAAATACCTTGGCACAGGTTGAAGGCATCGCTCAAAATACATACTTTTCCCTCTTGCTTTGATTAGTTTGTTTTATGCTAGACAGCCCTTTCTGTAGCCCAATTCCCCTGAGTTGTGCTAGAAGTTTAGTACCTAATTCTTGAAAGAATTTAGCTTGCTGGATGTTGATAGTTGGTTCAAAGCACCCTGAAGTGGTCTGCTGAGCACTTTCTTTAGAGAAACTTGGGCATCTCAGTAGATGCTAAGTTCTCTTGACAGTTTAATTTCACCTGAATCTGTCAAAACTGGTTAGCTTTAGAGGTTGGGTTTACCTGCCTCATGTCAGTGGTGTTAACAAGAACATTCAGCATAAAGGTGGATATTTATTTTAAGTAGGAAGGTGTCTGCGGTGCTGCCTTGCACTCTTCCCTGCTGGTTGAACGTGGCAGCCATCTCGCTTCCCATTTCTATTTTGCAGCTTCCCTGCTGTGCCATCTTCGTCACTCTAGACATTTCCAATTTGCCAGTTGAGACCTTTTAATTCTTCCTCCTCCTTCCTCATGCAAATTCCCCTTTCAAGATAGACTTCTCCATCTCCCAAATATGGTTCCTTATAGACCAGACGACAGCTTTTCAATTGCTTTTTAGCTCTTGAAAGCCAATACTGCCAACTCTAAGTACTCAGAAATTCTAAGATTACCTTAATAATGTTATATACTTTATTTTTTAAAATGTTAAGTTCCTTTTTTCCATCTTGGGTCCACATAGGCATGTCTTCACCTGTATAGCAGAGCTACAGATTCCAGATGCCTTTGCCTTTCTCTTTTATTCACAGCATAAATCCTGGCTTAGTCACAGGATTTCCAGACTTTAGACTTACAGAAAAATGCAAAATAGTAGAGTCATGCAGTAAAATTGTAACGGTTAGGGGCAGTATGTTAATATTACTGTTAATAATATTGCCTTCCTCTTTGCTTTTAGGACAAACACCACATTGTGAATACAGTCCACTCGTAGCAGGAGAGGTAGAAAGGCTAAGTCCAGTTCATGGCGTGGCAGCCAGGAGAGGCAGGGGATTACGTCTAAGTAATCTAAATGCTTGAATCTCTGTGGCTTTTTCCCTTTCCAAAGTAACTTAACTCCACTCGCTGATGTATAAACACACAAGTTTCAGATTAGATATTTTAATACTGATTTTAGTGTCCCTTTACTGATTTCTTATGATCTGCTGTGTACAGGCCACATTGCTTGGCATCTCTGAACTTAAACAACTGACAAAGTGCAGTACTGAGGTCAACAGTGGATCCTTCATTCTCCTGCTGAGTGTGGAAGTGTACATAGATAAGTGTAACATAAATTCCTGGAGCCACAGATGGGTGGGACCTGAGGACATGCTTCCTTCCTTAATCAGGAGCGACAGAGCTCTGCAAAGTGGGCTCTGGGAGCTGCAAGATCCCTTTGCTCCTGCTTGACCCTGCTGCCATGCTCCGGTGCGGTAACTCAGCCTGTGTACACAACTGTCATGGGAGGACGGCAGGTGGGTAAATCAAGTGTTCTTTTTCTCAGACTTGGTCCATAGCATATTTTTCTGTGAGCACCCAAAGCAAAGACCTGCTCTGCGATTTCTCTGGGTCTAGCAATGGAGCAGTTGACACTGAGGTTCCTCCCTGACAGTGCAACACTGGTGATTTTCTTTCTTTTACAGTGAGCTGTCTGCTTTTCCCCTCATTTGTGAGGCTTTAATATTTCTGACCGCTTTGCACATCTGTTGGATGCCGTCAACCTTGGGTGGATGCTGGCATGGCAGGATGAAGGCCAAGAACTGGCACAGGCTGCCCAGGAAGGTGGTTGAGTCATGAGGGACATGGTTTAGTGATAGGTAGGAATGGTTGGACTCAATGATCCGGTGGGTCTCTTCCAACCTGGTGATTCTGTGATTCTATGATTCTAAACAGTGCAGACAAGGAGGCAAACCCTGGCCAGCCAAGCCAGGACAGGCCCTCGTTCATTCATCCTCTCCCCTAGCTGAGGTGCTTCTCCTGCAGCCCAGTCTAACCCATGCCAGGTGAAGGGAGCAGGCCCTGGTCTGGCGGTTTTCCTGCAGGGATGCAGGGTAGCGTGTTGTTGGCCCATCCTGGGGTGGCATTACTAGAGCAGCAGTAGCAATGTTGGTCGCAGACACCGTCAGGCTGTGTTTGCGCTGGTCCCTTCAGCTGTTCCAGGTGTGCGAACCAGGGACGCTCTCCTTAGCAAGTCCCATCAGTGCAGGCTGGCAGTTGCTGTACACCCCTTGCTAGCTGCTGCCTGTAACCAGCTCACCCCTCTGCACTGGGTCCCCCAGCACACAAACTGGGCTGATGGTGGGCAGTTCCAGTTATTTCCACTGTTTCTGCACCTTCCAAGGCCAAGCCAGGACTCAGCCATGCCATTTTAAAGGAGGAGCATCTTCAAGCTCTGCTGACACATCAAGGGTAACCCCCATCTAATGCGCAGGTATAAGCAAAGGAAAACTGTGATTATGCTTTGAATCACTGCTGGCTCCCTGGACACTGAATTAGTCATTTAGAGTGAATTTCATACATGTAACAGTTTGAGGGGCTGGTTACTATGCTGTGCTCTGTTTTTGTTTGGCCTTTTTTGTTCTTCTTCAGAAGCAAATTTTTCAAAAGCTAAGTCTGAAGTATTGACAGTTTTTAAGTGTGGCATTTAAAAAAATATCCTGTATCTAGTAAATACTTTGTGTTATGCATTATTCTAACAAGCTTCTTACAGGGACAAATCTAGGCTCTGGAGCGAGTCCAGAGAAGAGCAACCAAGCTGGTGAAGGGGCTGGAGAACAGGTCTTATGAGGAGCGGCTGAGAGAGCTGGGGTTGTTCAGCCTGGAGAAGAGGAGGCTGAGGGGAGACCTCATTGCTCTCTACAACTACCTGAAAGGAGGTTGTAGAGAGGAGGGTGCTGGCCTCTTCTCCCAAGTGACAGGGGACAGGACAAGAGGGAATGGCCTTAAGCTCCACCAGGGGAGGTTTAGGCTGGACATTAGGGAAAAATTCTTTACAGAAAGGGTCATGGGGCACTGGCAGAGGCTGCCCAGGGAGGTGGTTGAGTCACCTTCCCTGGAGGTGTTTAAAGGACGGGTGGACGAGGTGCTAAGGGGCATGGTTTAGTGTTTGATAGGAATGGTTGGACTCGATGATCCAGTGGGTCTCTTCCGACCTGGTTATTCTGTGATTCTGTGATTCTGTGAAATCAACGTCCTATTAGTGCCAACTTTCTTCCCTTCATTTACGACACGGGCGTCCCTCCCTAGGCTACTTGCATTGGTTCCTAGGCAACTGTAATAATATTGCTGCACGTGTGTGTCAGGCATTGATTGCCTTTGGGGCTCTTTTTGTGTTGTTAGTGAACACACGCTAGTCCTTTTTATTTTCCTTTGTGTTCTGCTAAAGTCTCTTAGAGTTTTGCAGGGTGCATCTGTGATATTCACAGCTGAGCCGTTCAGAAATACTTGAGGACAGGCACGTATGCATAGCGTGGGATGGTGGTCACGCTGGAATCCCTGGCCAAGGCTTACTTCAGCAGCTAGAGTTTGCTCTTTGGGGTTTGTTAATAGCCAAGTGGTGGCTTGCAATACAGGTGGCTTAGTATTTTGGATGCTTGATAAATGTGTAGCATCAGGTACTGGCAGAGGCTGCCCAGGGAGTCACCATCCCTGGAGGTATTTAAAAGACTGGTAGATGAGGTGCCTGGGGACATGGTTTAGGGGCAAATAGGAATGGTTGGACTCGATGATCCAAGAGGTCTTTTCCAACCTGGTGATTCTGTGATCATCTAAAGAAAACATAATGAACAACCCTGTTTTATCTTGGTTTTACTCTGCATGAGGGAGGAGGGGAAGAAAAAAAACTTGAAGAGTTCTAGTCAGTAAAGAGTTCAGCCCTAAATGAAATCCTTACTGAAATTCCTTTCAAGGGATTACTTAGTGGAGCAAATGTGTGCAAGGTCTGGCACAGAGGAAGTGGGTTATTTAAATGAAAAAAGTAAAGTTAATATATACAATTACAAGAGAAAGGAAGGTGGGTGAATATAGCAGTACAGTGAGGCAAGGGGAGCTCTTTGCCCTTTTCAGCTCTTCCACGCACTCCTGGCTGACCTTGAGCAAGGCAGTTCACCTCTTGCTTCCCATTTGTGAGGTGGGAATGGCAGTATATCCGTCAGCCGCTGTTTGTTCATTTAAGGGATGAACAGCATAACCGTGAGCTGCTTTGATTCCCCACGTGGTGTTTGGAGGCCAGACAAGTATAGCCCGCGTGCGTGGTATTGAAGCTGTCCTAATAAACCTTGCTACTCCTGGCTGCTTCATCCCCACATAGTCATGCTGGTCAGTCTGTCAACCTGTAAGGTTCCTAGGAGGCAAATGAAACTGCCGTTCAGATGACGTCCTGGGCCACCAATTGATTATCCCTTGTTTATTTTATCTGCTTAAATTGGTAGGTCTTCGAGGCCTCATTGTGTTGCACCCCTCTCTTTGGGCACCTAAGCAGTGTCACAATACAGAGGGGAGATACAAGTATTTTCAATAGGTTGTGCTGAATCTAGAATTATTTGAGCCATAAGCCTGTGAAATACATGTGGGAAGCATGAAAACACTTAGACAGAATTGACAGTTCACAAAGTATTGATATGTGTGTATTTTAAATGCCCAGACTTAATGTGTGATTCTGACATTGGCATTTCCTCAGTGTACAAGGAATGATTTTATACTTTTAATGTAGAAAGGCTTTTCTTTTGTAACTAGTAATGATAATAACAAGAGCATTATAATGCCTAGCTGGCTGGGGAGAGCTTTGCCCTTTCTCTCTTACACTTTTCAGTGCAATGGAAATTATTTAGAGGATTGAATAATGCTCTGCATTTTTGTTACTCTGGTGTTCAGGCAAGTAAAACATCCTCAAAACATAAAACATCTCCTGTAGTCTCACAGAAATTGAGTTGGCTGGGAAAGAGGAAAAAGAAGAGAGAAAGCACTGAAGTAGAGAGGAAGGTATTTCAGATGCCTTCTTTGAGAACTGAAAGCCTATATGGAAACAACATGCAATGTTTACCAGTTCTTCAAATAGTGTTTGAAAAATAGCAAGATGCTGTTAATGTGCAGTATCGCACTGTCATTCGTAAGAGAAGAAAACATGAAAGGCCTGAACGGCTACGGGTTCATCGATTTATTGTTGGTGGTGTATGGAAGTCTCACAAAAGGTGCAGGAGCTTCTTGGCCTTTACCCAAAGAAGTTGTCAGGATTCAGAAATGGTACCTGACCTGAGATTTACCTGTGAAAACAACCAAAGTTAAGGGAAGGACAGCTAAGTGTACTGAACTATTATGTGAACCATTTATAGACCTCAAAATGTACTTTTTCTCCAGAAAAAGAAAATAATTTTAGAATACTGAGGCTTGAAAACTACAGTAAAGAAAAACTGTGAAGCTCAGATGTGGAGATACAATTAGATGTCAGGATTAAATAAGAAGCAATCTATTTGTAATATTCTAAGAAAGAGTATAATTTTTGTGGGGGTTCTGATATCACTGGAAAATTTCTCCCAGTGAGATTAGGGATGTTCAACCAGTTGATATTTCCAGGGTCAATTAAGACTGACCGTGTTTGATATGATGAAAAGCAAAGCTGCAGATAGCTCGGGGTAGAATAGCTCCATCACTTTAAAGAGAGAAACTTAGCATTTGCCCAAAGGCAGAGCAAGATCAGCGTTGCCCCTCAGCCCCAGCAACTGAGTTTCTTTAGGATAAAAGCATGCACTGAAGGCTGACCCAAGTATCCTCTCTAACTGTCCCTGCTGAGAGCAAGAGGCGACTTTGTTCTCCAATTCATACCACCATTCTTCCAGGCTGCTGTTTTGTTGTCTTCTGCGCCCCACGTTTGGGACTGGGAATACATCAGCCTTCACCGGAGAAAGCAGAAAATAGGTCTGCAGAGCAGCAGGCAGGGGTAAGGGCACCAGGATGGACTGGTAGTGGTCACGATGGCTGCAGGTGCAGTTAACTGTGAGATGCAGCGCTGGCTGTTTGCGCTGCCTCTGGTTAGTGCCTGATAGTGTGGGGTCCTGCTCAGAGCTTCAGCTTTTCCACCAACTCTAATAAATAACACTGCCGACATTTTTTCTCTCTTTTTTGGTTCTGAGTGATGTGAGAGAATTTTGTTAATTTTTTCCACTGAACTTATTTCTGAAAAATGAGTTAATATTAATTTAAACATCCTTGATCTTTGGTTTCTTTGCTGATGGCTTTTGACTGAGGAGTGTAGGTGTGCTGGCTCCAGCAATTTCTGGTAAGTTTTGTCACCTCCATGTATACTGTGGAGAAATATTGAGTGAGCGGAGGGAGTGGCAATGCGAGAGCACAAAATTACACTCCTCATCAATCATTACCCTCTAGCAACTTCCAGGGCACTGTAAGTTGCTGGCTAACAAGGGAGAATTAGCTTGATAAAATCACCATTAGTGTCAGTTCAGCATGACATAAAGTTTTAAAGACACTGCTGTCCTCTCTGTCTCTTCCTCATCCATTAGTGTGTCTGATTGTGAAGATCCCGATCCAGCAAAGCACATGAGCACATGCTTAATTATAGGCAAATTAGTAATCTCAAGGTAATCACTGGGATATGAGTCCTAAGCACATGCTTGTATACTTCACTGGATCAGGGCCATAACACACACTCTCTGAGTGCAGAAATGATGAATATCTCTGTGTGAGCTATTTTCTTGATTCAAAACCAGATTTAGACAAACTAGCTGGACTCAGAAATGTAACAATCAAGTTTTACTTTGAGAGCGCATAGTAGTTAGTAGATATACGGCATTTAACTTAGCCTCTTTAGCCTTCCTTTCCTTACTTGTTATTTGAGTTTTATCAGTTTATGCTAGCTAGAAATATGCCTCTAAATCTGTGCATAGCCTTCTCAAAGAGGTGCAGTCAGCAAAATTTAGACTTTGTTTGGACCCATGCATAAAACTTAAAGTGCAGCCAGATCAGGAACAGTTTTTTGAAAGTTACAAGTGAGATGGAGATGCAGCTAATAGAGCTAACAGGTTGTCTTAGCTTATGGACTTCTCTCAGTATTCCGACATACTAAATACTGCTGTTTACTGTATGGCTTTCCAGTGTTTGGGCTTTGTTTCTTCATGTTTTCAGTTTTCTTCACATTCTTGACAACAAGAACCTTATTTCTAAGAAAAAAAAAACCACAACAAAAAAAAGTTCATAGATAACAACCAAAAAAACCCACACTAAAGGTTATAACAGTGGACACTTGGATTCTCATATAGTTATTTAATTACAATATTTGTGAAAAAGGAAGGAGTATGAGACATTGTAAGACTTCCCACAGAATCACCAGGGTAATCAGTGCCCCTCGTTTGTATTTCAAAATTGCTCTAAAGTTTGATGGCTTGTTGCTTTCATTATTTGATTATTCCACTGGAATCTTAAGATTTTGTACCTCTGACACTGTCATCCTTTTATTTTTTTCACTTGGTTAAAAAAGCTGTAGTGACTTACTTATCACTACAGATAGTAATTCGCGTTGAAAGGCTGAGAACATCCATCTGATTAGTTGTAACCCACTCCACGATCACTAGATGTTTCATAGCTCCACAGTCAGCTGCAACTAGAGCTTGCTGTGACATTCATCCGTTACCTCAGAGTGCCCCCAAAGTAATCAAGTCATCTTGTTTGAGCAGTTGATTTGTTTGAAGGCAGGGGCATGGTTTAGCGGCAGATAGGAGTGGTTGGACGTGATGACACAAGAGGTCTTTTCCAACCTGGTGATTCTATGATAATACCACATTTTGAGAGCACAATAGCACACCTCTGAATGCCAAAAGCTAGAACTGTGTTGATCTAGTCTGACCTGCCACGGAAGACAGAGCAGAAAATATTACCTCCCTCTGTTTCATTTTTTTTTTACTTTTTGGAGTGACTTCTTCCTCCGCTGTTGAAGTGAGCTGTACTTCTATTCTTCCCAGAACACCTGACCACTGGAACTTTGGTGAGGAAAATGTCATATCTTGACAGTAGCAAATGCCTGAATGTATCTTGATGGAAATTAATATTGTTACTCTTCACTTGCAAACCAAAGCAGCAAACATGTCTTTCATGAAACAAAATTGATATGTGTTCTGTGATAGACTTGAATGCCAGTTAATAAAAAGAGAAGTATTAATCCTTCTAAAAATTTCTGTCTGTGAAGTAGAAGTGCTGGGACAGATTCTCAACAACTGTAAAAGGATGGAAGTCATCTTATTGTAGCAGTCCTAAGTAGCTTTACACCAGCAGAAGTGCAGGCAAGCCGGTGTCTTTTGCAGCTCCGCTCTTTCGAAACAACGCTCTTCGAGCTACCAGAGCTGTTTAAAGGAGCGTCTGCTGCCCACAATCCATGTGAAGTCCATTGCATGCTTCAGTACTGTTTTGTCATTCAATTTTGACACTAATTTGTGTTTGCAGGTGTGAAAGCTGTGGTGCTGTGTTCCACGCTGAGTGCAAAGTGAAGGCTGTACCGTGCCCCAGGTGTGTGCGTAAAGAATTGCAGAAGAAGCAGAAATCCTTCTGGAGGCGACTGAATATGGACGAAAACTTCGAGGAGTCTTGCAACATGTTTGAATTGTCATATCAAAACACATGAGTTCCTTCAGGCAGCGGCCAGCCTGAAGAGAATCCCTTTCCCAGCTGCCAGTTCAAGCAACTTCTCAGCTTAGCCAGGCAGAGATCTTTCTGCAAAATAATAGCCGACCTTCTTCATCTGTGAATAGCAGCTGCCAAAGTGGCCATAAAGCCTTGTTGGCTCTGAAATACCAATGGTTAAACTGCATTTTGCATTGAAGTCCACCTGCTAGCTCTTATACAAAATGTGGTTTACTTGAAATGCTTTAGGTTTACCTAGTTAAGCACCCAACTTTTTCTTTTCTGCCTATGGAGAAGACTTTTCCTCCAGGTAGGAAATATTTCCTGCCATGACTGCATTATTTTTTGTGCTGTTCATTTAGAAATGATGAATCATCCACTTATTTATGCATATTATTTATTTATTATTAGCCTCAGCAGAGGTTCTGGTGAGGTGTTTCACAGAACCCAGTAGGGCAGAAACGATTCTAAATCCACCTGCTCCTTCTGATCTGGGCATATGATTCCGTTTCCTCACATTTCCAGAGAGCTATTTTTAAAGGATTACTGCATTTACATGTCACTCCTCCCTGAGGAAAGAAAAGTATGTCCCATCAAACCTTTTTCAGGGTGCTTACAAACATTAGACACAGTAATTCCTTCAGCTATGTTTATGTATTTATAACCACCCCAATGAAGTATTCCATACACCGATAAGGAGGGGACTTGCTGCTGGTTTTGTTCAGGCTGGGTATATCAGTCAAGCTCTGTCACTGAAGTTCATCGAGTTTTACTGTGATTATTCTTGATCTGTGTGAGGCCATGTCCTCATTTCCATTAACATAATGGTGGTTCTGACCTCCTGCTGCTCTTATGTTTTTAAGACCTTTTAAGTGTCCACATTGGCTTTGTTTTTCTTTCATTGTTTTCTTACCTGAACCTATTAGACAGTCAGTCAGGGAAGTGTTCTTACCCACATTAGTTAGAAAATACCTTCAAAATTGTGAAACACTAGTTTGCTGTGCTCATGTGCAGTTTGTGTCCTGCATTCTCCCTGAGTTCTAAGGGATTTTATACTTCTGTAGTGAGTTCATGGTGAAGAGCGAAGTTCTTTCAGGTACGGCTTTGGTCCACACACATGGAACACAGGGAAATATTAAACACGATAAATTACATATATAGATTTAACTGGGGAGATGCATGTCATCACTGGCAGTATGTTTCATTCATTGCAGCTTCACCTCCAGTGAGCACTTAGAGATTGTCCTCCCTCCAGTCCACATTCTCAGCTCTTTCTCCAGACCCTGCAGTAATGAGAGTATTCACACACATGCAAGTAGTCATATATATGTATACACACACACACACACACACAGAGGTCTTTATACAAAAAGCAAATACAGTTTCAGGAGAAAAAAGCCAGTCACATGCATGTGTATCTTTATTCTGTACTCACGAATGTTTGTGATAATGAAGAATACTGATCTTGCTTCCTATGTAATCTGCAGGCTGTTGTATTTGAGGCAGAAAGCAGTCTTGATCGTTGAAGCACTTCACTAATTGCTGGAGTATTTTACATAAAAGAACAGGGTACGTCATGCTTACATTAAAAGGTAGAATGCTACAACGAATTGCCTTGTACTGGAGTACAAGTGGTTCCCTTTTCCAGCCTCCAGTCAAAGAAAGTAGCTGAATCTGAGCTTTTTCAAACTTGAGTGCAACTACTATATATATAAGCATGTTTATACCTGTATACGTTAGACAACCAGTGCCTTTCTTTTCCAGAAGTCCTTCTCGCAGTGGGATTCTTTGAGAGGAAGTGAGGGGTTTTCCATGTTCTTGGAAAAATAGTATAGGGATTCCCATTTTTTATAAACCTGGTGAATCATACACCTTTGTCACTAGAATTAATACTTCTCCTACGCGGGGATGTTTCTGTCTCTGCTCACTGTTCCTCATGTGAAATGAATTCGGGTTTGACTATCATCCTTAAAGATATAATATTCCTTGCAAGTCCATTCCCACGTGAAGAATTCCCTGCATGTTCACAAATGCAACCACTGGGCAAGTATTGTGGAATTAGTCACGCAAACAGGAACTGCAGTGGTGCTGGCTGAATAAACATTTTGTTCTCCTGTTTTTCAGCATGTGTCACTGCAGCCAGTGCTGCGGCAAAGCCAGTAGCTCTGGAACTGTCAGAATCTGGCAGGTGCTATTTTGAAGTAGCTCTAGGCATAATGGTGGGTCATTAAAGAAAAAAAGGTGGTGTTTTTCATATCATCATGCTCTGGTATTTAAGATACCTCACAGCACTGGATCCAGTCCAGTGTGGTTTAGAGAGGGCTGCTTGTGTGTACTGTCAAAAACCCTATGGAGGCAAAGAATCAAGATTCAGCCATTACAAACTATTAGTTACTGTGGCAGATATCCTGATCCCTGAAGTACCACTTGTGTGGGTGGCTAGATATTCTAGCTGAATTCTGGAATAACAACATAGACAGCATTGGAGTTACTCTGGATTTGAGCAGATATTACAGAACAGCTTATTTGCTAATTGAGGTTTACAGAAAAAGAGTAGGATGTCAGTGAAACTGCTGGAATTTGTTATGGGTCTGAAACCACTGCCGTTATTAATGGCAAAGAGCAAAAGAATGTTGTTACGATACGCTGGCAGTGCCCGAAGCTTTATGTAAAAGGATACTGTACAATACGTATCAGGTTAATTTCTTTAAAATCCAGTATTGTTGTAAACAAGCCAGTTGCTAAAATTGATACATGTTCATTTCTACGTTTGAAAAGTAATACAGCTTCTCATGATAGTTCTAGGAGCAGACTGTAATGCAGAAGATGCTTTCCTCTCAGGGATGCCTAGCTCCTGTCCAAAAAAGTTATTCCATGTGAACGAGTAAGATGAAGTCTTCTGTTGCTGCCTTTCCTAAGTGGAATGAAAGGCTTGATCCTGCTCTCAGAAGGTGCCGCTGCAGTAGGAAGAAGCCCTATTTGTTTTTTTCAGGGTTGCAAGGCAAAAGAATAAACTGAAACTACTGCTCACGTTACTAACTCTCAGAAGACCCAAGTCTAAAAGGGCAGCTTTCCAGCAAGGGCTGTCTGCTAGCAGGAGACATCCTGGGCTTCTGTAGATGGTTTGGGGCTCAGGCAATACTGCGCCCTTGGCTGTCTCTGCTGGACTAACAGTGCTGGATGCTGGTCCCCAGTGCTACTCTTCTCCCATTTTGCAGCCTGTAGCCTGCACGTGGCTCTGCTTTGCAGACTTTCGGGTGGGCATCAGCTGGAAAAGTACTTGCAGTCTTTCCAGGTTGCACAACTTTCTCCCCCTCGCGCACACAGAGGTGAAATTATGTATTGGTCCTTCTAGTCTCCTCCGACTCACCCTGCCTTCTCCAAAAAATAGCATTTCATTGTGAGTCAAGAATAAAACATTCTGTTAGTCTTCTTCGCAGAGAAGGTGCTTTTGTAGGTGACGAAGGAGGAATTGTTCTGTACATTCAGTTACTGCTTTTGCTTGCACAGAACTTGTAAACTGTAAATATAGGGTGCTTCACTGCGATGGACTATAGCCTAACTCTCTACAACTGCTTAGAAACTTCTCATGTTGGTTTTGTTAGTCAGAGATTATTTTAATCTAGGACACACTAGAGATCCTTACTCAAGTTTCTTTTCCTCTTTACCCTGACTTATCTTCCCTTTAATGGGGAGAAAGATCTACCCAGGGGATGCAAACCACAGCTTTTTTTAATAGTATCAACCAAGAAAAAGAGAATTTGGGATCTCTTATGTAGAAATCTTTCTGTTGCATTTCTTTGTCTTTTTTAGGTGATGAAAAATGATGGGTTTGTGGTGTGACCAGTATCTTGGCTGAAACATACCAATATGAGCTCATTGCAGGAGTAATTGGCAGTTGTGAGGGTTTCCCAGATAAGTGAGAGAAGGTACTTTTAGGTGAGAAACTTGAGCTTTTCACGGTACTCCACAGGCTCTGGTGGCCCTGTTAGAAGTGAATCATCCTCTTGTCAAGGATTCTCTTAAGATCAGGATACTTCGTTTATTTTAATGGATTGATGACAATGTCCTGAAAGACTTTACAGAAAAAAAAAAAAAAAAAAAAGCAGAGGATGTCTGTTTACAATGAAATGGGGAAGCTGCGCTGGTGTATTTTGCTTTTTCCCTGTAGCAGCAGAAGCTACCAAGTTTCCCGTGCTTCCCAAGGTCATGTTCTGGATTGCAGCCAACTGTTGATCTGTATGAAAGAAATGTAATTGAATAATCATCATAATCTTCTCTCTTTTTACTGCTACTCAGCTTGCAAGCCTATCTTCTCTCTCTTTCTCTCACTCTTTCTGTCCCTGACTTTGCTCACAGTGCTGAGCCTACAGCTAGACTTTGAGCTTCATGGCTCAATGTATTGCTTTTGAACCAGTCGAATCTGATCATTTTCTCCTTCGTAATTTGCCTTCCAATCTTCCGTTCCCAGTAGGAGTGCCTTACAGTACTGTATATTAGTGTCTGTCTTCTTGTTTTGGCTTTCCTGATTGAATCTGCTGTTTGATTAACTGGTAGGCTTAAAGTGAAACTCTCCTGTGGCTGCGCACGCTCTTTTGCAGGGGCAGCTGAGTAAATCAGTTTGCTTGTTCTGCCCTCATGAAGTGAGCTCTACAGGCTGCGTGTGCCAGCTCTGAAGACACCAAGCTGCATGGTAACCCTTCACTTTTGCTCAATTTGGTGCCTTAAATTTTCATAAGTGAAGAATTTTGTCAGAAATGGTCTGCCATGATGCAGCGTGTTTGGCACTGGAGCTCAAAACCCTTGCTCATGGCAGTTTCCATCTTACTAGGAGTGGTGACTCTTAAAATTTGCCTACTATCTGTGCTTTGAGAGAGAAAGAGGAGAAAAGATAACATGGAAATGGCATTGGGTTTTATTACCTGTATTTCGGAGACTAGCTGGGCTTCTCTTCATCCAGAAAGGCAGTTGTGCTTACATAACGATGGCAAACACTGGGCATAATACGGGATCAGGTCACGTACAGTTTTGCTCCTCCTAGAACCACCGGCCAGCCCATACACGTGGTGAGGGGCTGCCGTGCAGTGCTCCCTGGCTCAGCTGGGTCCTGTGGGAGTAAGGACGCTTCCCCAAAGCTTAGTTCTGATGCACCTTGCTTCGCTGAAGGCTGAGCCAGTGAGGGTTTTGGTCAGCTTTACCTTAGAGAGAGGGTTAACCCGCGTAAAGTTCAGCATTACTTGCTAAAGTATGCAGCAAACTCTTGCAGCATCTATCAGCCTTGGGCACGAGTCCATACTGATTGTGATCTCTTAAGTCCACCAGTAGCAGGAATCCTGTTTGGCACTGGCAGCACTGTCGCTGCGTCTTAGCGGTGTAGTGAGGAGACAGCTTGGGTGACCTCCTTTACCTGAGAACCCAGGTGTGCACACACAGTCTTGGGTCATATCTTAAAATGCCAATTTCATCCAAATTCCTTAGGGTGGCCCTTAATCCAAATCACAAAGATACCACTTGTGGGCAGCATCAGAGAAATCCAGGCCTGGAAAGCTATCAGCTGCTTAGGCCAAAGGGGATTAGGGCTCTACATGCAGAAGTATCAGTGGCTCGATTATTTATTTATTCATTTGTTATCTGTGCATTAAACCTATAAAATCCTTGAATACATAGCATTGTTTTGGTGGAAAAAGGATTTGTTTCTGTTTTGCTTATGTATTTGTCTACAAAGTCAATCTTACTTAAACAAAAGTGTGTTTTCAGACTGATTTTTAATGGCATTGAAACCTGTGATATCGGGTTTACTTATACTGTTCTCTTCTATACTTGAGCTAAGCAAAAGTGAGAATGCATGAGCAAAATGTGTATTTGAAGAGGTTTATGTGATAAAGGCAGCTTCCAAATAAACTTTAGTTCAGTTGAGGCAGTTAGAAGCTGGAGGAAGCCAGGCTTTAGCTGCCCTGGCAGCCTGGGCTTTCCTTCCTGCTGGAGCACCAGCTCACCTGCAGCACTTGCAATGGATTTTAGCATCACTGGCAGCACACCCTGAATTTTTTGAAACTATTATTTCTGTATGCTACTCTGTTAACTTATTTGCAACATCATTATGCGTGTTTCATTGTTCTTATCTTTGTTTTCGGTTTTTTGGTTTTTTTTTTACTTTTGACAAGGATTTTTTAAAATTATCTGCAACTACTAGGCAACAGTCTTAATTTATTTTTGATGTGTAATGAAGTTATAATTTAAATTCAGTGAGTTGAATTGCTTGTTGACACTTGAGCAGGGTTTATTTGGGTTCACTTGTGATGGCATCAGAGCACCAGTCCCTCGTGTATAAAGGCAACTCTCAATAAACACTGAAAACCAGTTACTCATCCTTTTTAATTTGCCTTCTGGTGGGTGCTGCACCGCGGGTAGGACAAGTTCTGAAAGAGGGCTAGTTTCCTTCAAAATGCTAATCTGCTGGTGAAAGTCTTCCAAATCTAAGCAAATTATGATATTTTCTGTTCCTCGGTCTGAGCCACGAGGTCTCTGGAAATATGGTCAATGACTCCTCAGGCTTTGTGGGTTTTGATTCCCAGCTATATCTCTTCAGTGTTTCTTGAAAGCCACAAATGCCTGGGTTTTTAGTAATGCTGACCCCCAACAGCTCCTCAGGGAGCTTGTTGGGAGCTGTTGTTGGGCATCTTTGGATACAGAACTCCTGGGAGGCACAGGGGAGGCAGCTCCCCGCTGCGTGGCTGTCACATTGACCTCTGCCAGAAGGGTCCAGGCTCAGGGCCCCCAGTCCTACGTAAGGAAGCTGTGTTCCAGCTGGACTGAAGGCACCACCGAAGGGCTGCGGAATTTTGCCCACGCTGTAAAGGCTCTCCAGCTGACAGATGTAGGAGCAGGCGTGATTCCTGCTCTTCTGGGCTGCTTTTTCTAGTGCACCAGATGAGGAAGTTCTGCAGCTTCCTGGAGCTGTGGATTTGGTGACTAAGGATTGCAGAACTGCGCTGTGGTGGAGCTCATGGGCCTAAACCCCCTGCCTGAGGACTCCCAGAGGAATTCACACCTACTCCCATATTCTTATAGCCTTCAAGGAGAAGAATACATTCCCTCCTGCCCCGCCTCAGAAAGACCAGAAGTCCACCAGGAATGTCAATCCTTTGTCCTGCAGGAACCTCTGGACTTCATCCCTGTGATGAAATCATTTACAAGCAACAGGTTAATATTTGACTGGGACCACACAAGCTGCACAAGAAAATCATGTGCAAGACCTTCTCTTCCTCATTATTTGATTTACAAGGTGAGCAAATTCTATTATGACATATCCTCCCCCTTCCACTGCCACCTCCTCTCCTCACCCCGCCCTAGAGGCAATGGTGGGAAAACCCAGAGTAGAGACTATGGGGTCTTGGGAGCCCTGGGAGGAGCTCTTTGGTGGGTTTTCTTCTGTCCTCTTGTGGCTGTATTCACGCAGCTTCTTCACTCCTCCTTGCCCCTGGCCAGCCTCCCTGTCGTGCTCTGTTACAGTGTATGAACCATCACTGAAATGAGCTGCTGAAAGGACACACTCCAGTAGCTGTCATGGGCAGCTTGGGGCTGGAGTTTTAAAGCTACATTTCTATAGGTTTCAATCAGGAGCTAAAGCAGTGGGATTTTTCTCACTGATGTAGATTATCATTGCGTGAAAGCTGGGCCCTCCAGCAAAGTGTAACTCTACCAATAAAACCTTACACTGGCAGCCCTGTTCTTTTGGGGTTGTTCTGTTAACAACTTGTGTTCATTTATCAGCCAGTCTTTAACACGGCCACGGGGAATACGACTCAGCCTGTGAATTGCAGCTTGCCCTCTGTGTCCCTCGGAAAACAGTAGCAAAATGGCATTTATTTCTGATGCTGAGCAAGGGGGATAGACTGGCACCCACAGAATATTCCCTCATCTTATTCTTTCCATGGTTGATAATCCTCATGCTGGTGGGACAAGTCAGTGTTTTATAACCATATAAGCTCATGTGTTTAGGAATATTAGATCACGGTCAAATTTGTTCTTTTATGTTCTTGTTGCATATTAAACACTTTATTATAAGTTGAGCCACGAGAGTTGATCATCTCCTGTGGCCAAGGCTCATGAATGGTATTATGGATCGTATCGCCTGAGTGCACCAAACCAAACTCCAGCTCTTCTCTTAAGGATCAGGACAGTTTGTTTTTTTAAAAGTTACCCTTCTAGCTCTTAGACCAAAGTTAACACTATTTGGTGAAGTTGATTGGTTTTCTAAAAGGTGGCAGAACTGGAAGTCAGCTCTTCCTGTGGGAATCAGTGACAGTGTCCACAGGTTTATGAAGTCCTGAGGATGCTGTCTAAAATAAATCACATGGTACAAGCTCCTTGTCCAGTGCTCCAGGTTTAAGGAAACAATTTTTTTTCTTTCAGCTTTTCCATAACATGTATGATAGGATCCCAATTACAGAACCATAATAGTTTATCCTCCTTCTTTCCCTAGGGACCAAGAGGTAAGTCTGAGACTTACCATAACTTTCCAGTAAAAAGCACACTGAGGGCAAATGAAAATATTCTAGGAGTGTGTGTACATAGCTGCAGACTCTCTTTTTAAAATAGTTCTTCTTTAACTAAATACTCTCCGAAACAGTGGTCCCATCTAGAGGCCTGAATATTACCACTAGGAGAAGGTGGTGAAAAGCATCTCAGATAATCAGGTGTCACAAGTAAAACCAGACAAAGTCTCCAATGCAAGCAGGAGTAAATTCCAACCATTTTAAGCACAGACAAATATAAAACTTGGCATTGAGGCTGTAAACATGCTGAATTCCACTGTTCATAGTAAGTGATTTTTGATTTTCTGTAATTGAGTTCAGATATTGATATTGAAGTAGAGAGGCTTGTCTGGAAAGCAAGAGAAGTCACATCAGAGCTTGTGTTAAGGGCTGAGCTTTGCTTGATGTGGAAGTTCCCAGGTGTTTATCGTGTGGGTACAATATGATATATTTACAGGTGAGTGAGAAGGAATTGTTATAAAGTGAAGTATTGTTTAAAAATAAGAAAGTGCAAGTTATTGAATCTGTGTAAGAAAGTAGTGAGTGTGATCAGTGTGCATGGAGCGGTTCAGTCCAAAGTGCTTTTATAGCACCAAAGGTTATAAGTTAATCTTATTTGTGACCATCACTGCAGGCAGGTACGTAAAGTGCAGCAATGAAGTCAGGAAACACGATGAGTGTCTCTCGACTGAATTGTGCCTTGCCCTGCAAGAAGTCCCACTGATATCCAAGAGCAGGGGGTACAGACTCCTGTGGGAGCAAGATCAGGGCAGAAGGACTGAGACCCCAGCACCTTTCTGTCATCAGACGTCAGTATGCGATTGCTTCTGACACCGGTGGGTGCTGTTTGTTGTGTACATATTGCAAAGTGCCTTGTACTGGCTTGGACTCTGTGCTTCAGGAGAGCACTCGGCTCTCATTTAACAGGCAGCACGATGGATCCTTTAAGCAGATACAAGCTCTACTGACTCCAATGAAAGCTGCAGTTTGTGAAAGAACCAGGGCTGGGCTCTCAGTGTTTAGAGACATGAGCTGTAGCAGTGTAATTTTATGTTGGCAGATTCCTTGTAAAACGCGTGTGCTTCCAGCACTGAGTAACCCTGGGTGATAACGAGTAGAAGAGGGCAAAAGTGTCATAAAATATGGGCCTCTACTGTAGGTATTTGCACAGTATTGACATTGTTAGCTGTGCGTAGAGATTTATGTCAAGTGTTACTGTGCTGTCATAAAACAATAAAGTACTTCTGTGAAGGGCTTAGGGAAAAGGGGAGGCAGAGGAGTCTCGCTATATAAGGCCCTCGTCCAGCGCCAGCCCTAAGCCGTGGGAATGTTTCCGTAGCTGCGCGGAGGCCTGCGAGGGGAGGGGGAGCCCCAGTGGCACATTTGCTATGTTTAGAGCAGGTAACTAGTGATTTTTGTCTCAGGGAGGATATTGCCACCACCAAATTTTAGGAGCCTGATGCAGCTGATAAGCCTGCCTTGCAGTTGGTGGAGAGAGATGAGGGTTCCTCCTGGGAGCAGGGATGGATCTGAACTGAATTGTCCCCTGGCGTTTCATAGAAATGCTAACAAGGATCCGTGAAAGCTGAGAGATTACATTAAAAAAACACTTTTCTCCGGGTGGCCGTGAGCTGGAAAGGGCAAGAGTCCAGTGTCCTGGGGTTTCTACACAGTGCACCTTGGACTCGACGCGCTCTAGGCAGCTACAGCCCCTTCTCGCATTCGGCTCACACTGTGCTTCCCCTCAGCGTCTGGTTCGCAGGACCAGACCCTGCAGCTGAGCTCAGTGTTTACGTGTAGTGGACCAAACTGAAGTGCTGGGCCAAACCGGCCCGAGCACTGGGGAGTTTAGATCCAGGCACAGTGCCTGCTTGTCCATGGGTCTGCGGCTTCAGTTTGTCCTCCCCACTCATTGTCTCTGCTCTTTGTGAGGTTATGGCAAGATTTCATCTCCAAGCCGTGCCAAGATATGGGACCTGTTAGTCTTGCTGCAGATAAGTATTGCTTTTCCACTAGAGGTGGTTCCTATGTGGTTGTTCCCTGGTTAGATGCCACTGCACGGGATTGTGTTTTTCTGCATCTTTCCAGGTGCAGGAGGTAACTCTTTTCCATCACAGCATTTAGCATAAGTGTTCCCTATCGTAGCAGTCCCACAGCTGCACTGCCAGGGGTGGGAGAGTCACCTGCTTCCTGATCCTGCTCTAGACAACGCTTTTTAAAAATCATCCAGCTCCAAAAAAGAGAAGCATCTCTGTCAAGGAGGGACATTTCGGAGCCCTTCATAAACCTCCATAAACCTCCATAAACCTTCATAAACCTTCATAAACCCGTAGCACAGCTTGCCTTGCTTTCCCTGTCAGGAACCAAAGTGCTCCACACCTGCTGGTCTTCACTGTTTTGGAAGGGAGCTGATATGGGCTGTTTGGAAAATGGGTGGGTAGGTGTCGAGTGCTTCAGCATCTGACCCCACGTCTCTCACCTCTCAATTTGGAGCCTAGGCTACTGGATGAATCTCCCATCCTTCTTTCTCAGAAGCATTCTGAATGTGTTTCCTGTCCCAGATTTTATCTTAAAAGCTAATGAGTAGAGCTGAAACCTGTCCCTCACTCATCAGGTACATAAGCCTCCAGACTCCAGGGCTAAATTCACACTGTGACAGTTCCAAGAGTCCATGGATCCATGGTCTCGCTCCAGCTGAATCTCAGTTGGTCCCCCCCTCTGAGTCCTGGGAAGTGTCCTAGTGTCAGTAAACAGCCTCACTTGCACGGTGCCCTGTGTTCTTCTCATTCCTCCCGTCCTCCACTCAGCTGATGCTGAAGATGTGGCCCAGATGTGTTCCCCGACTCCCAGCAGGCTCCTGAACCACAGGACCACCACCCACCCCAGCAGACCACTATGGGACACCACGTACTTGCATCCTGCTCTTCTTGTGCAAAAAAAGGGGATTTTAAGCTCAGTTCGGTGAGAGGTGAGCACTCTCACACACGCACCCTGAGCAGCACGCCACAGTGCCAGCGTCCCCTTGGCTTTGTGCGTGATCTGTTCCCATGAATATCTCATGAGCTCTTCAAGCCTCTGGGATGGTGAGACAGCCCCGAGAGACTGAGATGACCCTTTTGGTTTGTGCATCTCCTGCTCTGCATACCCACCCTTCATTCTAACCTTCTCCACGGGAATCTGGGAGAGACCTCGGAGTGAACTGCTTGGGACTGGCAGGGACGTGCACGCGGGAGAGACCCGGAGCAGAGCGTGTCTCTCACTCCTCGAGCTCTTTCTCTTCTCTCTATTGACCTGCCTCGCTGATTGGAACAGACCCGTGTCCCCCCCATGGCCCCCTTTTCCTCCCCAGCCGCACAATTGTCACCGCCAATTAGTGCATTGTGGGGGCGCACAATGGCGCGGTGGCCACTGGAATGGGCCGCCTTTGTGCGTCTCCAGTCGGCCGTAGGGGCAGTCAAGATTCATTTAGGGCCTTACACAACACGGACAGAAAATACTATCAGAAAAGCAAAAGGGGGGAAAGAAAAAGGGAGCAAGAGAGAGAGAGGGAGCAAGAGAGAGAGGGAGCAAGGGGGGTGTGTGCGAAGGCTGCTATTGAGGGGTTAGCCCAGCCGCATGAAAGGCTCAAGAAGCCGTGCCACATTGAGGACGCCCCTTGGAACACAAAAAGGAACTGGGGCTTAATAGTAATTAGTGGGCAAACTGCAAAGAGCACTGTGGCTCTCCAGTGAATTGTTGCTGCGCTCCCTGCCACCGCTGCCCCTTCCCCCTTCCCTCTGGATCCATCCAGGAGGGGAGCAGCTCGGGGATGGGAATTGGCAGCTCTCCTTTACCCACCGCGCTCTGGGGAGGCCCCATCCTGCTCCTCTTTGTGGCAGGTAAATTGGATTTCATTCTGTAAGGCTCGTAGCCAATTACAGGAGGTAGTTTACCAGCAGAGCAGGGCACAGGGCTATGGGTTTGGGATCAGCACTGTGCCGGTGTCAAGGGCCTTTAAATAGGTCCTGTCCCTTTTTGCAGCCTGGCACGACACGCTGTGTGGCTGGGCTGTGTTTGTCCGCAGCCTGTCCGTGCCCCAGCAGAGCCTCGGAGGTCACTGCCGATGTTCTCCTCCGCTTCTGTGATTTCCCTCTTCACTCATAAAATAATCACCTGCACGGGTTTTTACAATCTGCTCTGTTGGCTCAGTCACGGTGAGGAAACTGCCCAGGCTGAAGACCAAACTTTGCCTCTCCTTCTCCATCAAAGTCTACAAAGTGCAAACAGCACCTGCGTCTGCCCTTTCCCCCTCGTTTCTGTGCCAGCTCTCAGTCACGCTAAGGCCTTCATGGTACAAACAGAGTTTCTTAAAGCACGTTTTGGTCCAGCATGGCTTGGGCTTGTCTTGGGTAGCTTTATTAGTGCACAATCAAACACGTTTAATGTCTAACTTCTGCGGAGATGAGCTTGTTGCTGTTACCAGTCTCAGCTCATCTCCTGAACTGCTCAAGCTAGGTTTAGTCATGATCTTCTGTGTCCAACAAAGTAAGCTGTGTCTCAGGAATACTCCAGGTTAAAAGATTTGTAAGACGGGTTTGACCTCACATAAATGTTCTTAGGTATTGAGGAGAAATCTTAGCCCAGACGGAAAGTACATAGAGGCACAAAATTATGAATCATTCATTTTACAGTGTCGGGGAGTCTAAATAAAGGGAAAGGTGCAGGGCCAAGTGGTGGGTTTGTTGGCTCTTCTCAGCTAACAAATGTGCCCTTCTGCTGTCCTTGGACACAGGGGTGCTGGAGCACAACCACACACAACCCCACAGACTTCAGCTGGGCTCTTGCAGATTCAGCTCAGTATAAATTAGACCAGACACCAAGCGACCAAATTTAGTAATCTCTGCTGGAAACGATTCCGGGCTGCAGCACGTGAAAGCGATACATACACACACGTACTGTTCTGGACTCCTGGCTCTCTTTAGGTAGAGACTGAAAATACCTCCTAATTTCCTCTGTTAGCTACAGGTACAACAATCTCCCATCACTAAGATACCTAAGGAAGCTTAGAAAATGCAGTTGCTGCTCCAGCAGCAGTCGCTTTCTGTGACCTGGAAGCCCCAGCCACTCCATATGGCTACACAAAGCAAGTTTGATTGTATTAAAACAGTGAAAATAAGATTCACAACCAAGACTTTTGGTCTGAACAAAATCCCATCACAGGTTTCGCACGAGGCTGAGGGCAGCACGGCAGACATCAAGCACTTGGCTGGTGTTGCTGGGTTGTCTCCTGCAATGCAAACACCGTCAGAGTGTGTGTCTCACAGATAGAGCAGGTGGAAGGCACTGTCTCGCAACACAGAACGTCTGTCTCTCACCAGCCACAACACATTGTCTCTCTGCTAATTAGCAACATCCCTGGCAGCTGAAAGGATTACACCGTCTTCTCACCTTGCCCTCTCCCTTCGTCCCCCAAAGAGGGATGTTTAGTCCTGTTGGGATGCAGCCTAGCCAGCCCAGGTAAGGAATCAGCCTTGTTCCCCTCCAGGCTGCCCTTCTACCAGAAAGGGATTTTGTCTCCAGGACAATCAGTCTGGCCCTGGCTGACCGGCCGCACAGCCTCGCATCCCTGCCGCGCAGCACCAGAGGTTGTCAGCCTAATGTGCTCTAGTGGAACGGAAACAGAGAGCAGCGTCTGCAGCAGGAGCCAGAATGGTCTTTTTCCAGTTCAGGACTGAAGGGTTGATTTCCCAGCTCTTTGTGGCCCAAGGGCAAACCACAGAGTTGTTCTGTCTGCAAAAGCAGGGAAAATTATCCATCCTTTTTCCCAGTTTGTGTGTTCCTTGGCTGCTCAGCCTGTTTGTACTGTAGGTACATTCAGCACCCAGCACAGCGAGGGGCAAATAATGAAGTTTCATGGTGGAAGCTTGCAGAGTAGATTCTCCAAGTACGCCCAGTGGGGTCCTGTCTGCCTCGTGGGGGTGGAAAGGCTGAGGCTCTGGCAATGCCAGCCTGCAGGAGGCACGGAGAAGGGCTCAGCTGCGCCCTTGTCCCAGATTGTGGAGCAGTTAGTTTCACCAGCATAAGGGCAATGCAGACAAGGAGTGAATTCTGCTGCAGCTAGACAGACTTTGCTGGGCAAAAAGCTGAACAGAGCTACTCCACCGTTTTTGTGCCATAAGGAAGGTGCTGGCCTCTGTCAACCTCATCTTTGCCGTGGCTGTGCTACCTTTTTTTTTTTTGTCAGCTTGTTGCTCTTTACATAAAATCAGTTTGATTCTATCAGTTTGGTAGAAAGAGCCTGCCAAAGAACTACAAAACCTGGTCATCAAATATTTTTGGCAAGCCTGTGCCAGCACTGGTGAAAGGATTGAAAGTATTGTGGAGCTTTTTGTTGCATCACCAGGACATATCCCAGGCAGGTAACATTATTGCATGCTTGATGGTACTGCAAGTTGCAGTGAGGTACAGGATTTAGAGAAGGGATTCCTTCTTTTCCCCAGAAGATTTCTTGAGGTGCCCCAATTCTGTAAGTCTGATCCCTACTAAAGCCATTGTTGTTTAAGACTGAGCTCTGTGGATCGCTTGCGTGTATTAATTCTTCACATCTAAGTAATGCCTGAACATGAAGGCTGCTAGAAACGCCCCTTCAAAAAATCACTTTGACCTGTGTATCGTATTACCCCAAGAATAACTTGCAGAAGGAAGTAATGAAAACACATATAGTTCCAGGTAATGGCCTTTTCATCTGTTTCTGTGTCTTCTTTGATGTGTCCAATAATGTCAATTATGTAGGGATTTCAATCTGTATTTCAACATCATTTGGTTTATTTGATGTGAATGACATGATTCACTAAACCTTAGCTCCAAATATTTCTCCAGCTCTGTGTCAAGCACTTTAAGGGTGTCAAAAGCAGATAAGGGGAATCTGAAGTGCCTGGTCTTAGCAAAAAATGCCTAAAAGGTCAGGGAGAGGCCATTGTTTCAGGAGGTCTCTGGCCTTTCAGTTCCTGAAAACCTGAAAACACAGCACATTTGTATTGCATATGAATATTCTCCCTCTAGGTTACTGTAGATGAGTACACGTACAGGATAAAACTTTCAGATGTTGTGTGATTTTTGGTTACTTCCGATCTTGGGTGAGCAATGTGGCATGTCTTAAAGGAGTCGAGTGGACAATTTCTGGAAATAAAGAGCCCTTAAAGTTGCCTAAAGAGGGTCCAAAATCACTGCATCTGGAAAATCTTGATCAAAGCATCTTAAAAGATTAGCAAAGTGCAGTCAAAGTGGCTTATGTGTTTGAAAGCTATTTTGATTGTGTGAAAATTTGTATTTTGAGGAAAGACCAGACTGAATTTTAACTGATCTGAATATAGACTGAATTTGCTCTTAACTGTGATATTTGTTGTCATATTCTTTTCACCAACTCATAGAATTTTAAGGGCAGGAGACACCACCCATAGCCACAGATGTTCATAGAATCATAGAATGGTTTGGGTTGGAAGGGACCTTAAAAGAAATTGCAAGTTTCAGCCAGCATCAGTCCAGGCTGCTTTGAGTGTTGTCTGTAATGGATTTTGCACATGGACCATTACAAACTTGCATCCTAACTCAGAAATATATGTTAGATCTTCACAGAATCACTGGGTTGGAAAAGACCTCCAGGATCATGAAGTCCAACCAAAATCTTCAGCCAGAGGTTCTTCAAACCTGTCTCTCTCTTTGATGGATTAGAGAACTGCTAAGTACTTTTGTCCCTAGAAATTGCAACTATAGCAGATATTATTTTAATTTCAATGTAAAATGAGCAAATAGAAACAGCTTTCCAAAGGTTGTAACTTGGGGGAGGGGAAGCATTGTGCCAAAGCTGAACTGCTTTGAGCAGTTTCATCCTGAAGGTCTCTCACAGCAAGGAAAGGACAGGAAAAGGAAATACCTATTTAGAGACGGTGCTGAACAAAACACCATTGGTCTGAAGATAAAGCAAGTAGTAATTAGTCTATATTATTTCACAGAGGCATTTGATAGCTCCTGTGAATGAGTTGCGGGTTTGTTTTGCTCATGTGGTCAGCATCAAGGCAGGTGTAAAGCAGTGCTGATCTTTGCCAGCTGGTAAAGCTGCATTCCCCTGGCCAAGGGTTAGGTTTCTCGCATCTGCACCGGTGTTCAGAAGCCAACACTTGTATTTTTGCATGCCCAGCAGGTTACAGGGAAGTGGTGATGATCCCACCTCAAATGCACATAGAATCATAGAATTACCAGGTTGGAAAAGACCTCTGAGATCATCGAGTGCAACTGTACCTATCTGCCAGTAAACCATATCCTTAAGTACCTCATTTACCCATCTTTTAAATACCTCTAGGGATGGTTACTCCACCACCTCCCTGGGCAGCCTCTGCCAGTGCCCCATGACCCTTTTGGTGAAAAATATTTAACTAATGTCCACTCTGAACCTCCAATGGTGCAGCTTGAGGCTATTCCCCCTTGTCCTATGGCCTGTCACCTTGGAGAAGAGACCAACACTCACCTCTCTTACAACATCCTTTCAGGTAGTTGTAGGCAGTGACATGGTTTCCCTTCAACCTCCTCTTCTCCACATCGAGGGTTAGATGTGCCATGGTGGAAACCACAGCTTTCTGGCTGTCCAGGTCACCTTTACTGAACATTCAGATTAGAGAGGGCAAAACTCAGGTGGTTGATGGGAAATGCCCTGCTCTCCCACTGGGAAATAGCCTGGGCTGCCCAGGCTGCTACAGGTGCGAGCACTATCCCCTTGGTCAAGAGAAAATCTTAGATGCTGTGCTTCAAGGTTGCTTATTTGGCAGCTTTCCCTAGAACTCAATTCACTTGCAGCTATAAGCATACAAATATATGTGTGGTACAATCGTCCTGCTTGGAAATCCCAGTGGAGCAAAGTATTTAACTCTGGAAAATACTTGGAGTAACTTCTTTGCACTGTATAGAGCAGCAAGCGTTTCAGAAACAATCTAACCGTGTATTTAAACAGTCATTACTGCCTTCTGGGTAAATAACACATGTTTCTAAAATGGTCTCTACACACAATAGATGCTAACACAATAAATCCTAATTGCTCTGAAGGACCCATTAGGCTCAATCAGGTCAATGCCTGGCGGAGGTTTTTTTTGAAAGTCACTCACCCTGTTGTTACATAAGCCACAATTTGAAAGTCCATAAATAAGTATTTGCCCAATGAAGAGTGAGGGCTTTGCCAGGGCCATACTAATTTATCATGTCAACTTCACTATGGGGACTGTTTTCTTTTCAAGGGCTGATGTAAAAGAAAAAAGCACAACGTGATGCGTTTCAAAAACCACACGTCTGAAAAGTTTCAGGCTGCAATATGCCACCCAAGAAAAACAAATGTAAAGTTCGCTGCGTCCTCCTTTTCTCGGCACTGAGTGAATCACGGTGAGGAGATGTGAAGATCAGCTGTGGCTGTGGCATGGTGGGGACCCCAGTGACCCTCCTGCACCTTTGGGCCAGGGCCCTGATCCTGCCTTTGCCTTCTGCAAGCTGTGGTGGTGGCACCCCAGGACAGGAACATCCCTCTCTTGTACCAACCTGCCGTGCAAAAAGGGGTCCCAGTCTCTGGGGAGACCAGCAGAAATCATGTACATTTTATGTGCACTTAGGTGCACAAATACCATTCAGTAATAACTGATGAGTCCAGCAAGGTGAACTTCAAACACAGCCACTCTTTCTGATTTTACTTCAGTCTTACTTCTCTGAACTTCTGGTAACATTTCACAAACTGCTTCTGTCCGGTGTTGCTGATGTCTGCGTCACGGTAAGAAATCAGGTTTTGCACTAGTTCACTCAGAAATTGTCTTGTTCCGTGTGGCTTTTTGAATATGACCACAGTTTGGCATGGTTTTATTTTCCTGCAACACGTTAAGGTGTGTAATTGTACAGGTAAACATAAAACCAAACAGTATCGATGTAGGTTAGGATTTTCAAGGGAATTTCTACAAGGTATCCATGGTGAAAAACTTTCAAGTGATTTAAATCTGAATTCCTGTCCTCAGCCCCCAGCTTTTAAATTGTTAAGGCACATGAGAAAATGTTCACTGAAAGCTGTCCTTTCTCCCAGTCTGCCTGCGGGGCAGCAAGGGCCTTGGTCTCTTATTTAGAAGCCCCAGTCCGGGTCTAGTTGCGTGAGGTCATTCTTGGTGCCAGGGTTTGTTGTGCTGGTAGCCCGCAGCCTCACACCTCACGAACATAAACACTTGCCACGGGTGGAAGGAGAAGCGCATCTATTCTAGTGCAATGTGCAACCGTGTCTTATGTGGAGGGGATCATAGAATCACAAGGTTGGAAAAGACTCACTGGTTCATTGAGTGCAACCATTCCCATCAATCACTAAACCATGTCCCTCAGCACCTTGTCCACCCGTCCTTTAAACCCCTCCAGGGAAGGTGAATCAACAACCTCCCTGGGCAGCCTCTGCCAGTGCCCAATGACCCTTTCCGTGAAAATTTTTTCCTAATGTCCAGCCTGAACCTCCCCTGGTGCAGCTTGAGGCCATTCCCTCTTGTCCTGTCCCCTGTCACTTGGGAGAAGAGGCCAGCACCCTCCTCTCCACAACCTCCTTTCTGGTAGTTGTAGAGAGCAATGAGGTCTCCCCTCAGCCTCCTCTTCTCCAGGCTAAACAACCCCAGCTCTCTCAGCCGTTCCTTGTAAGACTTGTTCTCCATACCCTTCACCAGCTTCGTTGCTCTTCTCTGGACTCGCTCCAGAGCCTCAACATCCTTCTTGTGGTGAGGGGCCCAGAACTGAACACAGGATTCGAGGAGCGGTCTCACCAGTGCCAAGTACAGAGGGAGAATAACCTCCCTGGACCTGCTGGTCACACCGTTTCTGATCCAAGCCAAGGTGCCATTGGCCTTCTTGGCCACCTGGGCCACCGCTGGCTCATGTTCAGTCGCTGTCAACCAACACCCCAGCCCCTTCTCCTCCAGGCAGCTTTCCAGGCAGACTTCTCCCAGTCTGTAGCTGCACAGGGTTGTTGTGCCCCAAGTGCAGGACCTGGCATCTGGCCTTGTTAAACCTCATGCCATTGGTCTCAGCCCAGCTGTCCAGCCTGTTCAGATCCCTTTGGAGCCTCCCGACTCTCCAGGAGATCCTTCCACCCAGCTTAGTGTCATCCGCAAGCTTGCTAAGGGTGCACTCAATGCCTTCATCCAGGTCATTGATAAAGACATTGAACAGGGCTGGACCCAGCACTGAGCCCTGGGGAATACATCGGTCTTCTTTTGTCCCAGCGCACGGTGGGTCTGCTGTGCTGAGCTGGCTCAGGGCTGTGTCGCGATGCCAAACTGCCCATCACTGCACCTGCGTCAGGCAGGAAGACACAGTCTTGCTGGTCTTGTGCTGCTGCAAACCACACTGTGGTCCCCCGTGCCCTGTTGCTCAAGCAGTTTATTGTCAGGCGTCACTGCCAATTCAAGCAGCGCCTGAGCTAGCACAGCCTCCAAGAAGGGTCAAGGGCCAGGGGCGGCGTGCTGGCCCTACGACAAGTGGGGCAGGGGATTCCTGCCCTGCTTTGGTACAGGCGAAGCCAAGAGTGAGATCGTTGCTCCCGGCTTTGTCCCTGCCCACAGCCTGGGCTGAAAAGCTCTTTGGAAATGTCTGCTGAGTTCTCCAACAAGGGCAAGGGCAACAGTGAGTCCGTACAAAGGAAGCTCACTTAGTCCTTTTGTAAAGTCTTTTAGAAGTCACAGTATCCTTCACAAAGGCGGTTTGACCAGGTAAACAGTGTAGGCTCACAATTCAACAGTGAAAAGAACCAAACACGGAAGTATTTACTGCCTTTTTACTTTCTGCTTCTACCAGAAACTGCTGCATCCCCACTGAAAATGCTTCAATGGGTAGAAGGTACGTCCACGGGGACACATACATTGTCCGCCCATCCCCGTGTCCTCTGGGCTGGAGCCACGGGCAGGAACTAGCTGGACTCCCAGGCAGACCTCTCTGGCATGGTCGAGCTTCATGAACACCTCTGCACGTGGATTAAAGGTAAAGTGATTTCCTAATGATTCGTAGAGATCTTAGGGGTGGGAAACGCTTTTTTGCCTCTAGGGTTTGGCGCGGTTGCTTCTGTGCAGGTGCAGCTTCTGTCACTACTATGGCTGGACATAAAGCATAAAGCACTGTAATCTCTTACTGTACTGTAGAGATTAATAACAAGCCTATCAACTGTACTTGCACTTACACCATATTTAATCCTGTTCTGGTTGCTCTGCTACATATTCATAAAAAATAAAAAGGAAACAGAAGCACAGATCAAGCCAACAGATGTCTACCTGGCTCTTAATTGGCTTTTATGTGTCTCCAGTGTAGCAAATACAACATTATTTACAGCCATGCTCTAAGAATTAGATACATCTGGGGGAGCAGGGAAACCTGAACCAGGCTACAAAAGGTGATAGATTAGCTGAAATGAAGAGCTGCCCCATTTTCTGCTTCTTATCCTCTCCCTTCCCACCTATGTCCCTGTTGCCCACTGTCTGTTGAATCAAATCAAGACTGCCCAGGGGACCACTTCTAAAAATGAAAAAATGCCAGCAAAAAAAGAGAGAATTTCTGCTCTTATGAAGCTTCATCAGCATTTTCTAATTGTTCAGCAATGATGATAATGAAAAGGCTGCCCTCTGCTCTTGGCTCTAATGTGAATAATCAGCTGAAAGCCCTAATGAAACTGCCTGTGATTGCTTTCTGCTGGGCTGCTAGTGCACGGAAACTCATTGTTGGGGAGGATTAAAAGTTATGACTCCTGCTACAGGGAGATGCCACCGTATTTCAAAAGAACACATCACTTGTAATTCTCTTCCATATGGCTTTATTGCAGGCAAAACTCAGAGCATAAAGCAAAAACATGTAAGGACTTGAGCTTTTTCTTTTTAAATGAAAGTTGTTAAGTATCAAGGTTGGAGATGCTGGAAGATAACGCACACCTAGGCTGGGCAGGCTTGAAGACACAGAGGATTTAGGAGGTGGTGATGACATCTCTGGCCTTAAAATCACTGAGGACTTTGGTGTGTGGCAGCAGCAGTCAGTACTCTGAGAGCCACAGAGCAATAGGCAAGCCTGATTTTACCTTTGGGAGGAAGGCGTGAGATAAGTCATGCTTCAAATCTTTGCTTTCTGGGCTCTGGAAGCAGGTTGGGGGTATTTTGGGTGCATGAGATTTCCTTCACCGGGCCTGAATGTGAGTTGTCTCTGTGTGCGGGTGTGTCTTGAGTAGCGGTTTCAAGCAGAACCAGAACCAGTGCTGGATGTGAGTAATTTGGTCCTAATTGCCCGTCCATCCCCATCCACAGAGGAGGAGAGAGGGGCTCTTGTGCAAGGGCTTGGGAACAGCCGTCCTCCTTGGCCGGAATAAAGGCGCTGCCATAGCGGGCACAGCCTGCGACCCCCCAAACCTGGAAGCAGATCTATTTCCCTTCATGCCCTGGAGTTTCCATGGGCTTCGGGAGCAGCGGAAGCCCCTGAAAACCAGGCTGGTAACTTAGTTGCTGGGTTCAAGTTCCTCCTGTCAGGCCACTGATCGTGATCACTGCAGTAGCCTCACAGGAGTTCGCGTTTCCCAGAGCACTGGGAAGGGACCCCCACCCCACGTGGGGTCTCCTGAAAGATCCAGCTTTTTGTTTTACAGAGCGCTCCCACGTCTGCCACCTGCTTGGGAGGAAAGCGGCTCATGAAACATCTCCTGCGGCTCCAAGGCAGGCCAGGAACACTGCAGCGCAACTGCTGCTCCGGCCCACCATGCACTTTATTACAGGCAAAACGTAGAGCATAAAGCAGAAACCTGTCAGGACTTGAGGGTTTATTTTTAAAAGAGAAAGTTGTTAAGTGTCAAGGTTGGTGGTGTAGATGATGCGCTGGTGTGTAGGTGTGGGTGATACAGATGTAGATGTGTAACGTATAGATGGTACGGTGTGGCCAGCAGGTCCAGGGGGGTTATTCTCCCTCTGTACTCGGCACTGGTGAGACCGCTCCTCGAATCCTGTGTTCAGTTCTGGGTCCCTCACCACACGAAGGATGTTGAGGCTCTGGAGTGAGTCCAGAGAAGAGCAACAAAGCTGGTGAGGGGGCTGGAAAACAGGCCTTATGAGGAACGGCTGAGAGAGCTGGGGGTGTTTAGCCTGGAGAAGAGGAGGCTGAGGGGAGACCTCATTGCTCTCTACAACTACCTGAAAGGAGGTTGTGGAGAGGAGGGTGCTGTCCTCTTCTCCCAAGTGACAGGGGACAGGACAAGAGGGAATGGTCTCAAGCTCCACCAGGGGAGGTTCAGTCTGGATATCAGGAAAAAAATTTTCACGGAAAGGGTCATTGGGCACTGGCAGAGGCTGCCCAGGGAGGTGGTTGATTCACCTTCCCTGGAGGTGTTTAAAGGACGGGTGGACAAGGCGCTGAGGGACATGGTTTAGTGATTGATGGGAATGGTTGGACTCGATGATCCAGTGGGTCTTTTCCAACCTTGTGATTCTATAATTCTATACTATACAAGAGATGATATGCTGGTGTGTATGTATGGCTGATATACATGTAGATGTATAGACGGTACTGTATGACAGGCTGAGAGAGTTGGGGTTGTTCAGCCTGGATGAGGCTCCAAGGAGAATTTATAGTGACCTTCCGGTACCTCAAGGAGCTACAGGAAAGGTGGGGAGGGACTTCTTACAAAGGCTTGTAGCAACAGGATGAGGGGCAATGGGTATAAACTGAAGAGGGGCAGATTTCGACTAGACAGAAGGAGGGGTTTCTTCACGCTGAGGGTGGTGAGGCACTGGCCCAGGGAAGCTGTGGCTGCCCCATCCCGGGAGGTGTTCAAGGCCAGGTTGGATGGACCTTGGGCAGCCTGGGCTGGTGGGAGGTGACCCTGGATGATCTGGAAGGTCCCTTGCAACCCAAACTAATCTGTGATGACAGCTGTGTGCGTATGTATGTACAGATTTATCAGTGTAGATGTATGGACAATCCCATATGACAGGTGGTAACCCGGTGTGTCTGTGCAGATGATACAGATGTATCAACAGAGATGTATAGATGATCCTATGCTCGCCGGCTTCCACGGGGCGAGCGC